>NC_040084.1:68919624-70169624 GCF_003369695.1 Bos indicus x Bos taurus | reverse complement strand
GAGTGTAAACATCTGGAAGATAATTAAGCAAAAATAAAGCAGGGAATGTAACTGAAATTTCAGTTGGAGAGAGAGAGAATGAGAACAAGGAAATATTCAAATAGTTAATTATTTAGGATTTTCTAGTATTATTGTTAGATGGCAGTCATTCTGTGTATGGCCCTTACTTTATATGACTCTGCATACTCTTTTGATTAACTGTGTTTAGTCAGAAACAGAGAGGCCAAGTTAACTGAGTGAAATATACAGATCAGTTTCATCCTTTACTAGCAAAGTTTGCTTGTAATGAAAACTAACAGATCCCTTCTAAAATTTAATATACATTTAAGCACAGAGCCCATATTTTTGAGCATGTATACAAATGGTAATGACACATGATGGAATGGAATGTGAAATGACAGAGGTGAAAACAAAATCCTGGAAGCTAAAGGAAGACAGAGTCATTATCTAGTTAGATCCTTCAGAGAAATATTAGCACATCTTTTTAGTTGTCTTAAAGAAGTACAGAGAGGTATTGAGACTGGGCTGTGGGGCAGTAGTGGAAATGAAGAATAAAGGGAAGATGGAAGGAAATAAATTTAGTTTAGATAACATCCAGAATTCAGAGAGTTAGGAGACTTAATATAGGAGAGGTAGACAGAGTGTCCATGGGAGATGATTATATATGGGAGATGATTATATACATATATATATATATATACATACATGAGGGTCCAGGAGTCTCCAGGTGAGGCATGGGTCAGCAGTGGCCTGCTGCAGGGTTGGGGGCACTGACTGTAGCAGTACATGCATGGGATCTTTTGAAGGAGGTTGCCATTATCTTTATTACCTCCACCATAGTTTACTGCTACTGCTGCTAGTCACTTCAGTCGTGTCCGACTCTGTGTGACCCCATAGATGGCCTCCCACCAGGCTCCCCATCCCTGGGATTCTCCAGGCAAGAACAGTGGAATGGGTTGCCATTTCCTTCACCAATGCATGAAAATGAAAAGTGAAAGTGAAGTCGCTCAGTTGTGTCCAACCCTCAGCGACCCCATGGACTGCAGCCTTCCAGGCTCCTCCATCCATGGGATTTTCCAGGCAGGAGTCCTGGAGTGGGGTGCACACCGGTAACTACCATAGTTTGGCCCCAAGTAAATAGCAGGGAGGGAACACAGCTCCACCCATCAACAGAAAATTGGATTAAAGATTTACTGAGCATGGCCCATCAGAACAAGACCCAGTTTCCCCCTCAGTCAGTCTCTCCCATCAGGCAGCTTCCATAAGGCTCTTATCCTTCTCAATCAAAGGGATGACAGACTGAAAACCACAATAACAGAAAACTAACCAATCTAATCACATGGACCACAGCCTTCTCTAACTCAATGAAACTATGAGCCATGCCATACAGGGCCACCCAAGATGGATGGGTCATGGTGGAGTGTTCTGACAAATTGTGGTCCACTAGAGAAAAGAATGGCAAACCACTTCAGTATTCTTGCCTTGAGAACTCCATGAACAGTATGAAAAGGCAAAAAGATAGGACACTGAAAGATGAACTCCCCAGGTCAGTATGCCCAATATGCTACTGGAGATCAGTGGAGAAATAACTTCAGAAAGAATGAAGGACAGAGACAAAGCAAAAACAACACCCAGTTGTGGATGTGACTGGTGATGGAAGCAAGGTCTGATGCTGTAAAGAGCAATACATTATAGGAACCTGGAATGTTAGGTCCATGAATCAAGGCAAATTGGAATAGGTCAAACAGGAGATGGCAAGAGTGAACGTTGACATTTTAGGAATCAGCTAATTAAAATGGACTGGAATGGGTGAATCTAGCTCATATGACCATCATATTCTGTGGGCAAGAATCCCTTAGAAGAACTGGAGTAGCCATCATAGTCAACAAAACAGTCCGAAATGCAGTACTTGGATGCAATCTCAAAAATGACAGAATGATCTCTGTTTCCAAGGCAAACCATTCAGTAACACAGTAATCCAAGTCTATGCCCCGACCAGTAATGCTGAAGAAGCTGAAGTTGAACAGTTCTATGAAGACCTACAAGAACTTCTAGAACTAACACTCAAAAAAGATGTCCTTTTCATTATAGACGACTGGAATGCAAAAGTAGGAAGTCAAGAAATACCTGGAATAACAGGTAAATTTGGACTTGGCGTACAGAATGAAGCACGGCAAAGGCTAATAGAGTTTTGTAAAGAGAATGCACTGGTCATAGTAAACACCCTCTTCCAACAACACAAGAGAAGACTCTACACATGGACATCACCAGATGGTCAACAATGAAATCAGATCGATTATATTCTTTGCAGCCAAAGATGGAGAAGCTCTATACAGTCAGCAAAAACAAGACTTGGAGTTGACTGTGGCTCAGATTGTGAACTCTTTATTGCCAAATTCAGACTTAAATTGAAACAGGAAAACCACTAGACCATTCAGGTATGACCTAAATCAAATCCCCAACGATTATACAGTGGAAGTAAGAAATAGATTTAAGGGACTATCTGGTAGACAGAGTGCCTGATGAATTACAGGAGATAGGGATCAAGACCATCCCAAGGAAAAGAAATGGAAAAAATCAAAATGGCTGTCTGAGGAGACCTTACAAATAGCTGTGAAAAGAAGAGAAGTGAAAAGCAAAGGAGAAAAGGAAAGGTATACCCATTTGAATCCAGAGTTCCAAAGAATAGCAAGGAGATATAAGAAAGCCTTCCTCAATGATAAATGCAAAGAAATAGAGGAAAACAATAGAATGGGAAAGACTAGAGATCTCCTCAAGAAAATTAGAGATACCAAGGGAAAATTTCATGCAAAGATCGGCTCAATAAAGGACAGAAATGGTATGGACCTAACAGAAGCAGAGGATACTAAGAAGTGGCAAGAATACACAGAAGAACTGTACAAAAAAGATCTTCATGACCCAGATAATCACAATGCTGTGATCACTCACCTAGAGCCAGACATCCTGGAATGTGAAGTCAAGTGGGCCTTAGGAAGCATCACTACAAACAAAGCTAGTGGAGGTGATGGAATTCCAATGGAGCTATTTCAAATCCTAAAAAATGATGCTGTGAAAGTGCTGCACTCAATATGCCAGCAAATGTGGAAGACTGAGCAGTGGCCACAGGACTGGAAAAGGTCAGTTTTCATTCCAATCCCTAAGAAAGACAATGCTGAAAAATGCTCAAACTACTGCACAACTGCACTTATCTCACACACTAGTAAAGTAATGCTCAAAATTCTCCAAGCCAGACTTCAACAATATGTGAACCATGAAGTTCCAGATGTTCAAGCTGGTTTTAGAAAAGGCAGAGGAACCAGAGATCAAATTGCCAACATCCGCTGGATCATCGAAAAAGCAAGAGAGTTCCAGAAAAACATCTACTTCTGCTTTATTGACTATGCCAAAGCCTTTGACTGTGTGGATCACAATAAACTGTGGAAAATTCTGAAAGAGATGAGAATACCAGACCACCTGACGTGCCTCCTGAGAAACCTGTATGCAGGTAAGAAGCACCAGTTAGAATTGGACATGGAACAACAACTGGTCCCAAATAGGAAAAGGAGTACATCAAGGCTGTATATTGTCACCCTGCTTATTTAACTTATATGTAGAGTACATCATAAGAAATGCTAGGCTGGATGAAGCACAAGCTGGAATCAAAATTGCCGGGAGAAATATCAATAACCTCAGATATGCAGATGATACCATCTTTATGGCAGAAAGTGAAGAGGAACTAAAGAGCCTCTTGATGAAAGTGAAAGAAGAGAGTGAAAAAGTTCAGATTCAGAAAACTAAGATCACAACATCTGGTCCCATCAATTCATGGCATGGGGGAACAGTGGCAGACTATATTTTCTTTTGTACTCCAAAATCACTGCAGATGGTGACTGCAGCCATGAAATTAAACGATGCTTGCTCCTTGGAGGAAAAGTTATGACCAACCTAGACAGCATATTCAAAAGCAGAGATATTATTTTGTCAACAAAGGTCCATCTATTCAAGGCTATGGTTTTTCTAGTAGTCATGTATGGATGTGAGAGTTGGATTATAAAGAAAGCTGAGTGCTGAAGAATTGAGTGCTTCTGAACTGTGGTGTCCACACAATTGCACTCATCTCACATGCTCAAAATTCTCCGGCCAGGCTTCAGCAATACGTGAACCGTGAACTTCCAGATGTTCAAGCTGGTTTTAGAAAAGGCAGAGGAACCATAGATCAAATTGCCAACATCTGCTGGATCATGGAAAAAGCAAGAGAATTCCAGAAAAACATCTACTTCTGCTTTATTGACTATGACAAAGCCTTTGACAGTGTGGATCACAATAAACTGTGGAAAATTCTGAAAGAGATGGGAATACCAGACCACCTGATCTGCCTCTTGAGAAATCTGTATGCAGGTCAGGAAGCAACAGTTAGAACTGGACATGGAACAACAGACTGGTTCCAAATAGGAAAAGGAGTACATCAAGGCTGTATATTGTCACCCTGTTTATTTAACTTATATGTAGAAACGCTGGACTGGAAGAAACACAAGCTGGAATCAAGATTGCCGGGAGAAATATCAATAACCTCAGATATGCAGATGACACCACCCTTATGGCAGAAAGTGAAGAGGAACTCAAAAGCCTCTTGATGAAAGTGAAAGTGGAGAGTGAAAAAGCGGGCTTAAAGCTCAACATTCAGAAAACGAAGATCATGGCATCCGGTCCCACCACTTCATGGCAAATAGATGGGGAAACAGTGGAAACAGTGTCAGACTTCATTTTTCTGGGCTCCAAAATCACTGCAGATGGTGACTGCAGCCATGAAATTAAAAGACGCTTACTCCTTGGAAGGAAAGTTATGACCAACCTAGATAGCATATTCAAAAGCAGAGACATTAATTTGCCAACAAAGGTCCATCTAGTCAAGGCTATGGTTTTTCCTGTGGTCATGTATGGATGTGAGAGTTGGACTGTGAAGAAAGCTGAGCGCTAAAGAATTGATGCTTTTGAACTGTGATGTTGGAGAAGACTCTTGAGAGTCCCTTGGACTGCAAGGAGATCCAACCAGTCCATTCTGAAGGAGATCAGCCCTGGGATTTCTTTGGAAGGAATGATACTAAAGCTGAAACTCCAGTACTTTGGCCACCTGATGCAAAGAGTTGACTCACTGGAAAAGACTCTGATGCTGGGAGGGCTTGGGGGCAGGAGGAGAAGGGGACAACAGAGGATGAGATGGCTGGATGGCATCACTGACTCGATGGACATGAGTCTGAGTGAAATCCGGGAGATGGTGATGGGTAGGGAGGTCTGGCGTGCTGTGGTTCATGGGGTCGCAAAGAGTCAGACACGACTGAGCGACTGAAATGAACTGAACTGAACTGTGGTGTTGGAGAAGAGTCTTGAGAGTCCCTTGGACTGCAAGGAGATCAAACCAGTCCATCCTAAAGGAAATAAGTCCTGAATATCCATTGGAAGGACTGATGTTAAGGTGAAACTCCAATACTTTGCTCACCTGATGTGAAGAGTTGACTCATTTGAAAAGTGCCTGATGCTGAGAAAGATTGAAGGTGGGAGGAGAAGGGGTTGGCAGAGGATGAGATGGTTGAGTGGCTTCACTGACACAATGGACATGAGTTTGAGTAAACTCTGGGAGTTGGTGATAAACAGGAAGGCCTGGCATCCTGCAGTCCATGGGGTCACAAACAGTTGGACAAGACTGAGCAACTGACTGAACTGAACTGAACTGATATATATATGTGTGTGTGTGTCTGTGTGTGCACACACTCTCATATGCTTAGTTGTTCAATCATATCTGATTCTTCGCAACCCCATGGGCTGTAGCCTGCTAGTCTCCTCTGTCCATGTGATTTCCCAGGCAAGAATACTGGGGTGGGATGGCATTTCCTCCTCCAGAGCATCTTCCCAACCAGGGATCAAACCTGCATCTCCTTTATTGGCAGACAGATTCTTTACAGACAGGAGCCACTACTAAGATGAAAGTGCATCTTTCTATGCAATGCTTAAAATATTGAAATCATGAAGGATTATGCATTCAGGCATAAGAATTTTTGTAATTTATTATTATTTTTCAGAGCAAGATTGGATTCATGTAGCATGCACGCCAGTGTTATGCCAGGGTGTTAACTGGCAGTACTGAAATGGGGCATTGGTGTGTTAGCCTTCTGGCACCTTACACAAACACTCTCCTTTAAAGAGTTCAATTCAAGAATACCTTCTGCCATACTAATCTCATTTGCTCGAAGTTATTAGGGACATGTGGAGCCAGTGTGGGGGTTGCAGATATATCCAACCCTCCCTGAGAAAGCTCAGGCTGAAGGGTGTAGGCTTGGGTCATGACCAACTATTTCTCAGGCCCAAGGAACTGCTGAAAAACCATAGTTTATTCACTGAGCATCCAAGACCATGGATGTCTGTGGAATTTCCCTTCGCCCCAGGGATTCTCAGATCTTCTTGGCCCACAAATTGTTCATCCACATAATGATGTCATAATGAATGTATTGATGAAGGCCTGTCAGCTGATGCTCACAAAGACAGAACAAAGCCACAGTCCTGTTAAAGGCTTCCCTGCATTCCCAGAATCATTTTTGGATAGTCTCTACTAGCCAGATGTGAACTTAATCCACTGTAGTCAGCTAACTTGGGATGACTTTACTGCCACATTGCTGACCATAATTATTTCCTGCTGTAGGAATACTACTCTCACCGCATGTGAATCTTTCTTTAATTTTCCTGTAGTGAATACCATGTTAGTTGTGAGGCAGTATGTTTTGAAAGGATGAAATCTATTAGACCTATATAAATGTAAAGTATTAATTGGCATCCCCAAATTCCAGCTCTAACATTTATCTGGAAAGAGACTTCTTTTTCAGTGTTTATAAAATTGTATTTAAGGCCTCAGTTACAGACCAAAGGAACTGATTCCCATGGACAATCTAATTTAGCTAAAAACCACATGACTAACCACATCCAATTTCATTTTGCACATACGTGGAGGGGCAAAAAGGGTCCACTCTAAGCAACAGTAAGCACACCGTGCTCACATTTAAAATCTTCTCATCTTATTTGAAGATCTCCCCACTTCCTCTTTACTCAACGATCACATAGTATGGGGGTGTATAACAAACATGGGTTTCCTCTTCAGCAGTTTTGATAGCTCAAAAATAAATCCTTTATCCTGTCAAGAAGTTTAACTTTGGTAAAACACGTTTTGACACTTTGGGAATTCTACTGAAAGCTCCATTTAAATTTCACTTGAGTAAAGGAATTTGGTACATTCTGTCAATCCAGGTCAAAGGGAAACATGATGCTGTCTACATTTCTGATGACCAGTGGCTAAACAAGCCATTTTGGGCTGAAACTGAATTCTTCTGTGCTTTTTTTTTTTAACTCCAAACAGTGGCTCACACACTCTTCTTCTCAGTGCTACACTTACACAACGACATTTGTGGATTTTCACTTGATCCACAAACTCTCTTTTGTCAAGTGCTTCAATGATTCAGAATCTCCACAACTGTTAATGGTCTATCACTAGCAGTCTCTCTCACTTTTGATCAGAGGACGCTGGTGGTGGGTAATTTCAAAACGGCATCCTGCTATTCTATTCTCCCCTGCAAAGCTCATCAAAATGCAAGCAAATGAGAGAGACACTACCACAAGACTGAACTTGAAAGTGTTCTAATTGATATTATCAAAATTAACTCATTCACAAACTCAGTACTCTAAGACTTATTCACACCAAGTTATTTTATGGCAATCTATCCATTCAACTTAGAGCCAGAACAGGAAGTTGGAAAGCACCACTCTCAAAGAGTACACCAACCTGTTCTTGGGCAGCATGTGGACTCTAAGGATAGTAGTGTTGGGCTTGCAGTGCAATTCTAGTTGCTAAAATGTTCAGGCAGTGTTGTAAAAATGGTCTCGCTGCCACCTCCACTTAATCTTTACAGGAAAATCTCTGTGTGAGATGGACAAGAAGAAGTCAAGAGATACAGGAGATGACAGAAGTCCACTCAGGTCTGATAGTGGCATGAAACAACTACAACCACAAAGACTGAGGGCAATTGGAACTGATTCAGCTTCAGGTGAAAATACCATTATGGTTTCTTAGCCAGTTCCTCTCAGACCTGAGCATCAAAATTGCTGGTGGAAATTTGAGAGAATCTGTTGGTTGTACAAATAAACGAATCACTAACCAGGAAGGGAAGAAATGCTTGATGGTCCCTAAAGACCTGAAGGCTTTGGGGCTCCTGAGATTCTTCTGGCTAAACATAATTTTGGCTTGTAATGTCTTGCTTGTGAGCTTTTTGGCTTGGACATGAAGAATGGTGAAGGTTGGAGGAAGAAGGTAAAGAGAGAGAGGAACAGACAGAAAGAGAGGAAACGAAGGAACTTGGTTTAATCACCTTAAGTATGAAGACATCTTTCCACATCTTCATGACACCACAGAGTAGATTCTCAAAGAAGACATTACTCCAAGCAGCCATAGCAAAACTTCCGGCTACAATTGTACATTCCTTGAGATATTGAAGTACATAAATGGGTCTAATAATCTTAGCAATGGAAACTTCGAAGGAATGAATGGATGGTATTTTAACTAACTGTTGAAACACCATATAAAAGATCCGGTTCTATCCTATTTTTAGATCTACTGATAAATACTCCAGCAAATACTGTGACATTCACAGTATTTTTGATAGAGACACTAAACAGATACACCCACTTGCTTCCATTCTTAGATAAATGAGATAATTTAAACCTGTGTTCCTCAAATCTTAATGCCTGTGTAAGTCATCAGACAATCTTGTTCAAATGCAGATTTTGATCCAGTTGTCTGAATGGGGCCTGAGATTATGCATTGGCAGCAAGCTCTCAGAAGTTTCTGCTCTGCTCTGGAGCCCATACTGTAAGCAGTGAGGCTATGAAGGATGTCTAATGTGTATTGCAGAGGTCATCCCTGAATACATCCTCATGGATTTTTAATGGCATGCTCCTTCATGGTGGCCTTGTCCTAACATATGAAACAGATGTTAGCAGCCTTTTATTTCACTTGAATTTTATAATTTCAATATAGTGCCAGACAACCCAAGTTTATTGAAGAGACTAGTCAAGGGTACAAACCCAACTGGTTATCATAGCCACCATATTATTTTGTGCCTTTTCTGAAGTCTATTTGTGGAAACTGACTACACATAACTATTTAAAAATAATGTGCACAGTAGTTCTTTTCCCATTTGAATGAGAACATACTGAAAATGGCAACCTGAAGATGTCATAACCTCATCTTAATAGCAATCTTTTCAAGACTCAGTTCAAACAAACAAACAAATGAGAAAAGCCTTTTCTTGTCTCTAAACCCACAGGTCTGATAAGCAGCTGGGGCTATTTCTGGGTGTAATCTTCATAAAACGCACATCCCAAGATGCTTTCATGAAACCATTCGAATAATTGCAACCGTTATCCTCCTTCTGTTGTGTTGCTTAATACACACAGAGTCATGCACAATCAAGCACACACATACACATACACACATATATCTTCACATTACTTAGAGTCATTTATTTTACAAACATCTCAATATCATCAGTTTTCATTATCTTGGATTCAGGCATACAGCATTTTTCAGACTTCTCAATAATATCCTAAGAGTGAATTTGGCTTTTATATGATCTATGGATTATATTCTTCCAGGAACTGTCCGTTTTACTTAATATTGTTCCAGTATGCTGAGAGAAAGTTATTTCAACTAGAATATGCTGAAGGGATGAATGTGGCTTCCATGCAGGGCATATTTCAAGTTTTCCCAAATAACATTCTTGCAGAGATTAGAGGATAATCTGGTAGCTGGATCCAGCCAATTAAAACAGTAATTGAAATGGTTGAAAATGTTTTCCTTGGCAAAATTTGGTTATTTTGCTTCATTTTGGGTTTCCTTGAATAACAGAAAATAAGGTCAATCATAAGACTCCTAATTTATTTTCTTGGTTATCTTTTCTCATCAAACAAAAAAGCACTGCTGTGCAGCTTAAATGAAAAACTAAAAACTGTGGGATGGGATGGTATGAAGACAGGCATGAGAAAACATAAAATGATTCTTAAGCTAACACAAATCAATCTCTTCTCAGCATTGAATATATGGGAATGTCTGTTTTGGGTGGTAAGGGTAAAATGAGAAGGGAGATTCAAGAAGAAATAAAAAGACAGAAAGGCATTCTTGTAAAATGCAAGTTCAATTTTCCCTAGATTAATAGGTACTTCAACATTAAGACACAATTTGAAGATAGTTGGGGTGAAGAATCAAAAAATTAATTTAGGTGCCTTGAATCTCTTCTAGTGGCATTAGTTAAATGCTATCAAATGTTTAAAAATCATTTAGGGGATGAGAGAGTATCTTATTTTTAGCATCTGCCAATGTCTGTGGTGTAAACACTTCACCAAGGCTAGTTTCAATCTACTAGCCTGACATTCCTGAACAAAGGGCTGGAAAGACATATGCACAATTGACTTTTGCAGGCCTCTATGAGCTCCTGCACACATTGCTGACTAAAGACATATTTCTACCAAAAATGAAGTTGAGATTGATGTCAGGTAAACATATGGATAGAGGAAACGAGAAATCAAAAATGATTATCTCTCAAATTAATTTTTGCTGGTTAAAAATGTAAAGCTTTGTTAGTTGAAATGGTTTGTTGTTTAGTTGTTTATGTTCAGTCATACCCAACTCTTTTGTGACTACCAGGCTCCTCTGTTTATGGGATTTCTCAGGCAAGAATACTGAAGTGGGTTGTCATTACTTTCTCCAGTGGATCCTCCCAACCCAGGGATCAAACCTGCATCTCCTGCACTGGCAGGAGGATTCTTTACCACTGGGCCACCAGTAAAATGGTTGAAATGGTAAAACTTAGTTGTGTCTGACTTTTTGCGACCCTGTGGACAGTAGCTCATCAGGCTCCTCTGTCCACGGGCTTCTCCAGGCAAGAATACTGGAGTGGGTTGCCATTTCCTTCTCCAGGAAATCTTCCTGACCCAGGGATTGAACCTGGGTCTCCTGCATTGTAGGCAGATTCTTTACCGTCTGAGCTACCAGGGAAGCCCACAAAACAGAGATGCCACTTGAGAAAACCCAAATCAAAGAACTGATGTTAAAAGAAAAACACTTATTTATGTCAATCCATGGTCTTTCCTTTAAAACTCTTCTTATAAGCTCAAATTCTCTAAAGAAAGATAGCGCTAAGTTGTGTCTGACTCTTGCAATCCCATGGACTGTACCCGCCAGGCTCCTCTGTCCATGGGATTCTCCAGGCAAGAATAATGGAATGGGTTGCCATTTCCTTCTCCATGGGAATTTCCCGACCCAGGAATTGGACCCAGGTCTCCTGCATTGCAGACAGATATTTTACCAACTGAACCACAAGGGAAGCCTTCAAATCATCTAAAGAAGTCTGAAATTAGTCACTGTACCTACTTTAGCATCCCCTTGGAATGAAGACAATTTCAAAATACCATATAATAGTGAGGCTAACCCTATACATTAGAATCATGTGGGGAGCTTCCATAAAGGACTGAGTCCTTGGCCCCACCCAGGGCCAACTAAATTTGAAAGTTTTGTGTGGGACTTGGCATTGATAGTTTTAAAAAACTCCCGAAGTGTTTAATTTGCAACCAGTGTTGAAAGCAACTATGGTATATATTTATTTGCCTATATTTTCATTGACAGAATTCTGAAAGTTGTCTATGTTTTATCCTGTTAAATTATAAAATTTGAGTATCTATTAAATTTCTTTTTTTCCTCTATTTATGCCTTCTTTCATCTCCATGGTACTTACAAATGTTGTCAATAATAAAGAACCCACTTTTGATTAAGTTTTCAACAGGCTAGAAATAGATATATTCTATGGACTATAAGGGACTTTCCTGGTGGCTCAGTGGTAAAGAATCTGCCTGCAATGTAGGAGACATGGATTGGATCCCTGGGTTGAGAAGATTCCCTTGAGAAGGAAATGGCAACCCTCTCCAGTATTCTTGCCTGGAAAATCCCTTGGACAGAGGAGCTTGGTGGGCTACAGTTTATAGGGTTGCAAGAATTGGACATGACTTAGTGACTAAACCACCACCACCACATGGACAGTAAATTGGACACACATTTATTCATATTCTCTTATTTTTAGATTTTAAAACAAGCTCAGAAATTTTTAAGATGGATTACATTCACTAGACACATGTACTAATCAGTAATGGTTTTCAATTATCCCAGGCAGCACATGCAGAACAAATTACCCTTTTACTGTATGGAAACTAATTATAAATTTGATTTATTGAATGACTAACTCATGGTATTTATCTACATTAATGCTACAAATATTATTATGCAAAGCAAAGAATAAATATTTCCTCCTTTTAAAAACATAAAAACATATTATGTAAGGTTTTAATTTTTTCTTGGAAGGACAATCTATTTGATCTTATATCTTCTTTTTATGTAATTGATTTGCACGAGTTTCACTTTGAGAAAAGAATATTGAACTATTCAAACATGATCTTGGCTTATTTTCCAAATATATAGTCATCATCATTAGCAGTTGCATTGATCAGACCTCTATCTACGAATCTTGGAAAACTGCATGGTGTGTGTAGAAATCTATGCCACCCCAGGCACTGCAGCAGAGCCAAGAACAGCAGGAAGCACAACAAATAGCAGCTGTGGCTCTTTGCATGTGTGGTACCATTCAGGCTAATGCCCAGGATATCATATTGTTTGGGCAAAGGGTACAGCTGTACCAGCTGGCAAAGAATTGAAGGTGGCAAAAACACAGAAGGCAGAAGTTGGCACCAATTCTTACCTCTCCCTGCATTCACTCAGTCTCTACAGCACTCCTCTGGGTAATGTTCACAGGGAGCCAAGCCAACATTTGGGCAAAACATGTAATATAATTCAGTCAGGGAGCAGGTGTCATCATTTGACTCTATCACTGTTGGGTCATCCATGTAGGTACAAATGAAATGAAGCATATTAATTTGCTATTGCTGGGTGACTAACCCTCTCCTAACTCAGGGACTTTCAACAGCAATCATCTATTATTGCTTACCCCTCTGTAGGTGGGATGGGGCTCAGATAATCTAGTTTAGGCTTGGCTGGATGGCTTTGTTTCTTACTGCAGTTCTGTGGATTGACCAGTGCAGCTCTGGCCCCTGTGCATTCATTCTGGGGCTCAGGTTGAAGTTGGCAGGAACAATGTGGGAGGAAACTCTCATCAAGCAATGGCAGAAATGCAAGGGAGCAAGTGGAAATACGGGGCTCTTAATGCCTAGGCCCAAAGCTGGCAGATTGTTGCTTCTGCTCATATGCTATGACCAAAGCAAGTCACATGGTCAAGTCCAAATTCAACCAGGGGAGAACCACATTCAGCTCATGAAGAGATCATGGCAAAAGATGCAGTGGGGAATGAAGAATTAAGCCCAGAACATCAATCCATGATATCAACCTGTCAATCCCAGGCCTCATGAAATTTAGTTCTACTGTTCTACTGTTGCGATATATACAATAAAGATGTTAAATATATTATACAGTACTTTAAGAGAAATAGTTACTATGAAAAATAAAGTGCATGGGGGAATTCTTGGGTTTAAGCTTGCAATTTTAAAATAAGGTGGTCAGGGAAGGCCCTACTGAAAATGTGATATTTGAGTCAAGACAAAGTGGGTAATGAGTGAGCCATACTGATAATGAAGAGAAGATATTTCCAGTCATTGGAAATTGTTTTTTCTAAGAATCAGAAGCAGGAATGTGCCTGGTACATTTGAGAAAGAACAAGGAGGTCAGTGTTACTTAGGTACACAGTCTCTCTGACCAACAAAAAAAAAAAAAGAGGAAATAAATGATCTAAGAGTTAAACTGAGCTAAATAGTAATAGAGGAAGATCCAAGTGTTTCCAGTTATTTAACTTTTCTTTTTGTATTATGTTTTATTAATTTAGTTAGCTAATTACAGTTAGGTAGGTAGCTAATTATAAGGAGGTAATTTTGTACATGGTAAATTTTTGGATTTTCAACAGCACAAAGTGTACATTGAGAAGCAAACCTCTGCCCTGCCTTTACCCAGAGTTCCCAGCTTCCCATCCCAGAGAAAACAATGTTACCAGGCCTTCCATGGAGCTTTCCAGAGACATCCTATGACTGTTTCTAATATGCTCCCTCCATTGAAAAAGTTTGGAAAAGTAGAGTATGTCTTTGGAAAAGCTTGGGACAAAGTTTGCTTTCATAGATGCACCTCCATCTTCATACTGTAATTATAGGGCCCTAAAGTGGATGGCAGCCAGGTCAGGCACATCCCAGATGGGTGGGGAAGGGCCTATCTTGTGAAGTCACCAAGTGGCCTCATGAAGAAGCTACCTGTGTGTGGCCACTATTTATTTTGAGCTTTATTTTTACTCCCGTATCCAGAGGAAGATTCCACGACTGTCATTTCTTTCATTTTCTCCTGAGGATAAGGAGAGCGATTTCATTAAGCACTTGAAAACAGGTGTGATGAAGTGAAAAAAAGAAAACAAGCTGTAGGCAGATAAATAAATAAATAAAATAATAATAAAGTGAAAAATAAATGGAAAGTTTCTGTGCTTCACCAATGGATATGGGAAGAAATGGGACAATATGTTCTTTGTTTGATAAAAGTTACAAGGTTCAGGCAATCCAAGATTTTCCTCTAACTTGCGGCCAAACTGTGTGTAATATATGCTTCAGGCTTTCAGACATTTCCCTTACAGGTGAGCACGCTGCGAGTCATAAAATCTCCTGCATGTCTTCGATATCACAGCAGGTCCACTCTTGGTATCATGGGTCTCACAGTCTTATTCTGCTCAAAGAGATGTCCTGCATAATTTTCTAATAGTATCAGGAAAAGTGTTATTTGATCATCAACTCTACTTCTCCAATCTAAGTAAGATAAAGAAATGGAAGCTTTATTCTTCAGAAAGATTCTATGACTCTAGGATTGCCATCATTCAACAAGCCTACCTCTACAATGACTAGTTTGCATAAGGTCTGAATAGTCCCAGGAAGATGCAAAATCACCATCATTATCATCACTACCACCAGAGGGTGAGAATAAGAATACTTCCAACTGATTTAACTTTGGGTATTCTTTTATTGAAAAGTCTGTGGCAACATCTCAAACTCTGAAAACCATGAGAATGTAGGCTCCATGATACAACGGTTAATTCCATAGTTCCGAGAACTGTGCCTTGGGATTCCCTGATGGCTCAGCAGGTAAAAAATCTGCTTTCAGTGCAGGAGACACAAGAGATGCAAGGTTAATCCCTCGGTCTGGAAGATCCCCTGGAGGGGGAAATGGCAAACCACTCCAGTATTCTTGCCTGGAAAATCCCATGGACAGAGGAGCCTGGCTGGCTACAGTCCAAAGGGTCACAAAGAGTCAGTAACAACTGAGCACAAGGCATAGAACTGTGCCTTAGTCCTTATGAGACAGTTAATTTTATGTGTCAACTTGGCTAGCCCATGGTACCCAGATAAATGGGCAAACATCAATCCAGCTGTACCTGTGAAAGTACTTTAAAAATGAAATTAACTTTTAAAAAAGTAGACTTTGAGTGAACCAAATTAGCCTCCATAATGTGGATGGGGCCAATCTAATCAACTGAAGGTCTTTGTAGTAAAAGACTGACCTTCCTAAACAAGAAGTAATTCTACCAGCAGACTGCCTTTGGACTGGAACTATGACTCTTCCTTGGGTCTCCAGCTTGCTGGCCTACCCTGCAAATTTAGGACTTACTGAGGTTCCATAATCATGTGTGAGCCAATTCCTTAAAACCAATCAATCTCTTGATAGATAGATATATGTGTGTGTGGGTGTATATATATATATTATATATATATAATATGTATTATATATATTATACTTATAGATATACAGACACTGATAGACATAGATATAAAATATATAGAGAATGAACTACTAATACATGAGCAATGTAAATATATTTCTTCAGTGGATATAACTTGCATGTGTTCAAATTTTTATTTCAAAACAAAACATTAAAGCTCTTCTTGTACAAACTCAATAATTAAAATTAAAATTTAACTGTTCAGACTCTTGCTACTATTTTTCCTGATGACCTATCTAGGTAGCATCCAACCTCCTATGGAGAAAGGCAGGAAGTAATAGTTTCATTTTCAATTCCACCAAACTACCACTCTGGTTTTGTCTCCACTCCACAGTAAAATTGCCAGACTTTAATCAATTTTCAAAATCAAACCTTTAGAAGAATTTCAGTTCCTAGAAAGAAGCCTTCTCTGCTACCTTCCAGATTCCATTTCTGGAAAAAAGTGTTTGTATATCACTAGAGTTCCAATGATCTGCTGGATATAAATAGCCAATTCTAGGTGTCAATGATCATTTTCATCAAGTGAATGTTAGTAATATAGTACATATTTCAGGTGTTTCCGAGGCAAACCATTCAACATCACAGTAATCCAAGTCCACGCCCCTGCCACTACTGCTGAAGAAGCTGAAGTTGAACAGTTCTATGAAGACCTACAAGACCTTCTAGAACTAACACCAAAAAAGATGTTCTTTTTATCATAGGGGACTAGAATACTAAAGTAGGAAGTCAAGAAATACCTGGTGTAATGGGAAAATTTGGCCTTGGAGTACAAAATGAAGCAGGGCAAAACAGACATTTGCCAAGAGAACACACTGGTGATAGCAAACACCCTCTTCCAACAACACAAGACATGATTTTACACATGGATATCACCAGATGGTCACTACTGAAATCAGATTGACTATATTCTTTGTAGCTGAAGATAGAGAAGTTCTATACAGCCAGCAAAAACAAGACTGGGAGCTGACTGTGGCCCAGATCATGAACTCCTTATTGCCAAATTCAGACTTAAATTGAAGTAAGTGGAGAATACCACTAGGCCATTCAGCATGACCTAAATCAAATCCCTTAATGATTATACAGTGAAAGTGACAAATAGATTCAAGGGATTAGATCTGATAGACAGAGTGCCTGATGAACTATGGACAGAGGTTCATGACATTGTACAGGAGGCAGTGATCAAGACCATGCCCAAGAAAAAGAAATGCAAAAAGGCAAAATGGTTGTCTGAGGAGCCCTTAAAAATAGCTGAGTAAAGAAGAGAAGTGAAAGGCAAAGGAGAAAAGGAAAGATATATCCATCTGGTTACAGAGTTTCAAAGAATAGTGAGGAGAGATAAAAAAGCCTTCCTCAGTGATCAATGCAAAGAAATAGAGGAAAACAACAGAATGGGAAAGACTAGAGATTTCTTCAAGAAAATTAGAGATACCAAGGGAACATTTCATGTGAAGATGGGCATAATAAAGAACAGAAATGGTATGGGCCTAACATAAGCAGAAGATATTAAGAAGATGTGGCAAGAAAGAATACACAGAAGAACTATACCAAAAAGATCTTCATGACCCAGATAACCATGATGGTGTGATCACTTGCCTAGAGCCAGACATCCTGGAATGTGAAGTCAAGTGGGCCTTAGGAACATCACTACAAACAAAGCTAGTGGAGGTGATGGAATTCCAGCTGAGCTATTTCAAATCCTAAAGATGATTCTGTGAAAGTGCTGCACTCAATATGCCAGCAAATGTGGAACTCAGCAGTGGCCACAGGACTGGAAAAGATCAGTTTTCATTCCAACCCCAAAGAAAGGCAATGCCAAGGAACGTTCAAACTACCACACAATTGCACTCATCTCACATGCTAGTGAAGTAATGTTCAAAATTCTTCAAGCAAGGCTTCGACAGTACATGAACTGTGAAGTTCCAGATGTTCAAGCTGGTTTTAGAAAAGGCAGAGGAACCAGAGATCAAATTGCCAACATCCACTGGATCATCGAAAAAGCAAGAGAGTTCCAGAAAAACATCTACTTCTGCTTTATTGACTATGCCAAAGTCTTTGACTGTGTGGATCACAATAAACTGTGGAAAATTCTGAAAGAGAGGGGAATACCAGACCACCTGACCTGCCTCCTGAGAAATCTGTATGCAGGTCAAGAAGCAACAGTTAGAAGCAGACATGGAACAACAGACTGGTTCCAAATTGGGAAAGGATTACATCAAGGCTGTATATTGTCACCTTGCTTATTTAACATATATGCAGAGTACATTATGCAAAATATCAGGCTGGATAAAGCAAAGCTGGAATCAAGATTGCTGGGAGAAATATCAATAACCTCAGATATCCAGATGACACCATTGTTATGGCAGGAAGTGAGGAGAAACTAAAGAGCCTCTTGATGAAAATGAAAGAGGAGAGTGAAAAAGCTGGTTTAAAACTCAACATTCAAAAAACCAAGATCATGGCATCCTGTCCCATCACTTCATGGCAAATAGATGGGGAGACAGTGGACATAGTGACAAACTTTATATTTTTGGGTTCCAAAATCACTGCCCATGGTGACTGCAGCCATGAAATTAAGACATATGCTCCTTGGAAGGAAAGTTATGATAAACCTAGACAGCATATTAAAAAGCAGAGACATTATTTTGCCAACAAATATCCATATAGTCAAAGCTATGGTTTTTCCAATAGTCATGTATGGATGTGAGAATTGGACCATAAAGAAAGTTGAGTGCCAAAGAATTGATATTTTTGAAGTACAGTGTTGGAGAAGAGTCTTGAGAGTCCCTTGTACTGCAAGGAGATCAAACCAGTCAATCCTAAAGGAATTCAGGACTGAATATTCATTGGAATGACTGATGCTGAAGCTGAAACTCTAATACTTTGGCCACCTGATGTGAACAAATGACTCATTGGAAAAGATCCGGGTGCTGGGAAACATTGAAGGCAGGAGAAGGGAATGATAGAGGATGAGATGGTTGGAAGGTATCACTGACTAGATGGACACAAGTTTGACAAAGCTCCAAGAGTCGGTGATAGACAGGGAAGCCCGGCATGCTGCAGTCGATGGGGTCGCAGAGTTGGACATGACTGAGAGAATGAACTGACTGAGTGACATAGTTCAGGATTTATCCGCATCTTCCAAAATCAACTGTAACACACACACCACATACACACAAGAATAAAAGTGCTGATATAAAAAATGCATTTTGTTGTTTTATCTGAAAAGAACAGCAGTGAAAGCAAGGCCACGATGGTCTGTTGACTGAGCTGAGTTGGGACTTACTTTCCAGGAGATCATCTCTGGAATGAAAGTGTATTTCTAGTTTGTATTAGTCTTGCCGTACCTCTCATTCCCTGAACTTGTTTTTCCTTAGCCCAAAGAATGACCTAAATTCCTTTTTCTTTTACATTCTACCTCTTGCCTGTTTCCCCTAATCCATGAAAACCACTGTAAAATTTGATTACTAGCTTTCTTGTCTTACCCTTTAAAATGTTTAATTACTCTAATGCATATATATTCCGGAACAATGGAATACAAGCATATATATTCCAAACTCTCACTAAATGCTTGTAACTTATACTTCTGACTCAATCTGAAGATTCAAATTGATTACTGGCAATGCAGACCCTTGCAACACAAGTAAATAAACATACTAAGGATGTTGAGATACATGGAATATAGACACAGCCCCCTCCTCAAATGGCTAAAGAGACTGATGATGGTTTTGGGGCACTCTCTCTTATTCTAATTTGCAACTTGTAAGGATTCTCAAGTGATCTTCCATGGCTACTGCCCAACTTGGTCTTCCTTTCTCACATAATCTAGGCCATTTATAGTTACTATCAAAATGTAATTCATGTTACTCTTCTTTGTCCCATAGTGACATCCAGGATATAAAGCTAAAGTATTATGGATAATAATGGATTATATTTTGACACTGCCAGATGCCAGCTAGCACAGTTTTTTGGAGATGACGTCTTAACCTGAACAATGGAATACAACAATTGGGATTTCAGTTGCTGACTGATCAACAGAAAAACTATTTGGGATAAGAATGGCTTTTAGTTATTTTTAAATCAAACCAACTAAGAAATTGCCTATTATGGGGAGTCCACTGAAAATACGATTTCTAAAGATGCTGAACAAAGAATCTAGAAAGTCCAAAATACAAATGAGAAGAGACATTATAATATTAATATCAGCTTTAAGTGAGCATTTTATCATTTAATGCAGTTATTTTTACTCCCATTAACCAGTATTAAAAGTGCTGGTTCCTAGAGTCATTCATAAGAACATTAATCTGTGAAGCATGTCTTCTGATTCATAGTGGGAACGAGGAAGGCCTCCAAATACAGCTTCCACAGGAAAAACAAGAGGAGTAATTCAACCAGATTTCTATGTGAAATGGACAAATTACCCTCCAAGATAAAAAATAAACGTGAGATTAGATATCAAAGAAATTCCTGAGTTTGAGAAGAAATATATGAAACAGATTTGCTTGGGGAGTTGCTCTGATGTTGGGCTAAGAGAAAAGAAGTTGTTCATCTTAAGTTTAATTTTTTAATTTTTTTAGTGAGTAGAAATGAGCTCATCTAAATAGCATTTCCTCTTTTGTACTTTGCCTAAGCTATTCTTCTAAACTATAATATTTAGCCATGCCAATTCCCAGAGATTCTCATATTTCTGTCTCAGTACTGCTCATGAAATAAACAAAATTCTTATAAAATCTTAAATAGATTTATGTGATTCATAAAAATAGGGTATAGGAAAGAACCCCAGTACAGGGAGCCCAAGGGGTCTGCCCAGCTCTTCTGCTGGCTGACAGTGACTTCCCAGCACCCAGGTTCTCTCAATAGTGAAACAAGTGGGATGGAATTAACTACTACTCCTTAGTTCTCTTCCAATGGGAGAATCTGACTGTCTTATGTAAAAGTAGCCTGATCAAGAATAACAATCTTAATAGCCATGAGTCATGCACGGAGTCACTTTTCAACAACTTTGAAAATCTTGTGTCTTGAAGAAAACCTTGGAAATCATAGAATCTTGTCCCCATCTCCAGTCAGAACCACATCGTAATTATTCCAATATGTTCTTCCAGGCTGTTAAAGGTTTTCCCCAGGAGGCAAACTTCACAACTTCTTCTGTATCCTTAATGCAGAAGTTCTTATGTCTGGTCTGAGCTTACTGGCAGAATTTTTAACTAATTTTCATTTATTTAAGACTTAGCAGAGAGGGAGCACAACTGGGGCAGACCATTCAAGTGCTATCTGTTATTAATCTGAGCCATGGTAAATTTGTTTGTACTAAAGTTTCTGTGGTCTTACTTTGCATTCCAATGAAATGATAGAACCTGATCCCCTGATGGAATGTTCTCTTTCAGGTCTAAAATGACTGGGTGATAAAGCATTACAGGCTGGCAGGAATACTGAGCAGTTCTTGATAGTGAACACAGGGAAAGGCATTGTTTCTCTTGCTGATCAGTCTCCTAGTAGTCTGGTGCATGGATCCTGACCTGAGCTCTCAGAAACCCCAAATTTAGAAATATTGAGGGAATTCTTCTAAAATGAAACATAGGTTCAAGAAATCATATTCAAAATATATGGCAACAGGGGAATCTTTCTAGTAGTACCCAGTGCTTCAAAGAAATAGGGAAAATTGATGGACATAAGCCTAATGATATTGTCTAGTTTGACTTCCTGCTTTCTATAAAGGTGAGCTCTTATGATGCCCATTAATGGCATTTATGATGATCAGGTAGGTAACACAGAACAGTATTCTTACCAAAAATGGATGCAATGCTAACAAGCTGTTTATAAGCCATTTAAGAAGGAACCCTTTCTCTGTTCACCGGAAACCACCACAACATTGTTAATTGGCTCTAGTGCAATACAAAATAAAAAGTTGAACGTTAAAAAAAAAAAAAAGGAACCCTATAAGATTTTTAAAACAAAAAGAAAGCTGGTTTACTTTGCTGATTCTGAAAAGGAAACCAGAAAGAGCTCCATTGTTCACTTCCCCCCTCCTTTTAGTTGTGTGGGTGTCCTGTGAGAGCACTGGAGGAGGAATAAGTGGGATTCCCTGAGGATGGGCTTTCCCAGCCTCTTCTAGAGCCGTCCAGGTTTGTGAATCAATGCCAGGGGTGGGGCAGGCAAGGCTTTCCCTTCACCCACACAGGCCATGATTAAGAAGGCCTCCATCTGTCAACAGACACTTTCAGCTGCATTTCCAGACCAGCTTCCTCCCAACTGACTCACTTGGTGATGCCACAATCTGATGTTTATGACCTAACAGTTGATCACCATGGAAGTAGCACAAACCTTAAACTGTTGAGGAGCAAAACCAGAGTTGAGATGCTGGACAGTTTAGGAAAAGAAAAAAAGAAGACCCTTATTCATGGAGACCACAGGTCAAGACTGAACACCCCATGCCTCATGCGGGCACTTCCAACAGTTGCTAAAATTGATGTTTGGATGCCTTCATGCCTATTGGAGAACCCAAATAAGGATTTAGGGTAACCAAGTACAAACAGATGCCATGGTATTTAGAAACGAAGGGCAAAAAGTCAAAGGGAAAAATGTGTATGTAGCTATTTAATGAGGTTTGGATGACAAGTTCTCTTTCCTTACCTTTTTGCCAGCATGTGGCAATGGTTTTTTACAAGAGAAAGCATGCTGAATGCCAAGAAAAGACTAAGATCCTCTAAAACTCAACCTTACAAATATCCCTAATGGTATATTCACAAAGTGGGAGTGTCAGGATAAACTTTCTGGTTGTTCCATGCCCTGTGATGAAAATAAAAGCTAAAATGAAAAAGCCAATGGAACAAAATACTGCTTTTTAGTAAAAATGATCATATCAAATGCTGTGAATGGCAGGAGTCTTGACACAGATGTCAGAAGTAGATGAGGATTGTGGCAAGGTCAAGGTGAAGTGATTCTGATTTCCTGGCTTGCCCTCCCCAGACTAATATTCAGAAAGGGCTGCCCTTCCCCAGCCCTAAACAGCCTTGTAGGAACAGTGTCTCCCAGTAGTGCTGTGGCTTACAAGTGATGCGAGAGTCTTTTTATAACTGCTGAGGTTTAATTTAAAAGGAAGCTCAGAATCAGCGGTAAAGGGAGGGGAACGATGTGAACTACAGACCATCTGAAATGGGAAAAATCATAAATACCAGAGTGTCTGATTATTTGAGCGTCTCTTGAAGCCGAATAATGAACCTTCTTCATGTTCTGCCTTTCTGGACTTGGCTCCCTCTGACAAATTTGCAGGCATCAGGGTCTGTCTGGAATTCATTCCAAGTTGGAGGGATATTTTTTCCCTTGACATTTTGCAGCTGAGACAGCCCCGAGCAGGAAGCTGAGGAGTGTAACATTACCAAATATGTCCTTTCTCCTGCCCTTAATATTTTATTTCCACAGGAAAAGAAGGCAGATGCTGGCCAATGAGAATGTCTCAAGGGCAGGCGGCCTCTACTGGCAGTGGAGAAATTGATCAGATGCCATTTTTCACACACAAAAAAGAAACTATTCTAGGTACCATTGGTTGAAATTTGTGCTACGCTGGAGGAAGAAGTCTGACAGTTTCCTACCAGTTATTTCAGGGGATTTATTTATCACTACGCTGGTCTTGTTTCCTCAAGCACGCCTCCGTTAAGAAAGCAGTCAGTGTGGAGTCGAGGAAAGGGTGTAGGAATGGAAGTCAGGAAAAAGCTGGCCTCAGTTGCCTGCTTATATGCTCATGTCTCTGACCAGATCATCCCACCTCTGGGGGCTTCACATGTTTTATGTGTAAAATGAAGGTCTAGGTGCAATGTCTTGGATTCCTTCTGGGTTCCTAAAACTAAAGGCTCCAAGCTAGTTTGATCACATGCCTCAATCACTAAAGTCAACTGGAATATCTATCCAGACATGAGCGTGTGTGTGTACATGTGATGCTTTATATATTATATAAAATATATAAAATACAAGTTAAAAAGGAGATACATGTAAATTCTAATATTTTCTCTCCAAACTGTAATAGTTTATCTTAAATACAGCTGGGGCAAGCTCATTCCTTTTTGAAAATCATTGCTTTAAGGTACAATTTCAAGTCTACTTTTGTGATGGGTGTAAGATATTAGCCCTAAATTGTCATTTCTACATCCACTAGGGAAGAGCAGAAGTCTTTCAACTGTCTGCAGATTGCACACCTTTTGATTGCATATTTAAAATGTGAGACAACTTTTTTTTTAATATACTACCTCCTTAGTTTCCTGTTATATAATTTTTAAAAAAAATTAGTTACAGAGAATTTCTTTACTGAGGGAAATCACAGAGGAAGCTAGTTATAAACAGCAACTGATTTTTCATCTCGAGTCAGGGAAATGTTTGGGAGCAGCAGAGCATGGGAAGGTCTGGAGCATCTATGCCTTGTCCAAGGACGGAAGCCGCCTTTCAGCTCCAGTGGGCTGTCGTCATGCAAGACTGCAGGCCACTTTCTGCCATGTGATTTCTCAAGAGGATCAGGAGACCTAGATTTTAATGTGATATTAAGTTAATTTCTCAAATGCTCAAAATTTTAGAGCCAAGCATACAATGATGATGAGCCACACCCAGCTAATAGGAGGCCATTGGCGATTCCTGAGCTCATACTCAGCTCATTTAGCTTTGTCATTTTTTGTGAGAGTATTGGGATTTTGCAATCAGACACCCAGGCTCTTGGCAGGGTGACTATGGATGTGTAAGACTGAAAAACATGAGATGTCATTTCATTGAGATCATATGTTTTGCTCTCACCAAATTTTCTAAAAGAGCCACTTCTTGAATTCTCTTAAGGTAGTACCATCAGACCAGTGATCTTTGTTGTTTCATCATTAAAATAAGGAAAATATTGTATTATATTTGCTGGATCTGTCACTTTACTATATGGAAATCTCATAGAAAAAGATAGTTTTAAACAAATTTTGATGTCTCACTAGATTGGCAAGCTTTTTCAAAGATATTTTCCAGTAAATACTTAGATATTGTGGGCTCTATGGTCTCTGGTGCAACTCCTGAACTCTGTGCAGATGCACAAAAGCAGCTGCAGACAATACAGATGAATGAGCCTAGCTTATTTCCAATAACACTTTATTTATACAAACAAGCTGTAGGCCATATTTCGCCCATGGGCTATAGTTTAATGTAGTTATGGCATTAAATCATAAGGTTGTCTTCAAAGGGGTAATCTGTGTTTGATTCAATCTTATCTTCAGTCCACATAATTCTGGCCCAGAAGAAGTACTCCATGAACATTTGCTCAAATAAATGGAAGGTTGTGGAACTTAGCCATTTATGTCAATAATAGTCAATTGCCCACTTGGGTGACTGAAGATCCATAGTAGAGGTTATGGGTATGTTCACCCTGAGGCTTACATCGGTATATAAGCGCCCTCAGAGAGCCTGTGGTTAATCCAAATGTTCTGAACAAGGGAAGGGGGTGCTCAACCAGGCTCCTGAAGCCAAGTGACCTTAGGAAATGCTTAGACCCCACTCTTAGACTGATGGGCCAGAGAACAAGAACCACAAGATCCTCATAGTTTCACAGACAGGCTTCTCCCAAATCTTTCCTTAATTCTTTCAGTAACTTAAATGTCCAAACGCCAAGCATCTATTGTTTCCTTATGCAGTAGTGCAGGGTACACACACTGACACATTTCCCCAAAACATCTCTCTCCTGCTATGAGAAGTTCACTGGGATATTTTTGTCTTTGCCTTATATTCCTTATTTCTACTGCTGGTGACAACTCTCTAAATTGATTTTATTACTCACCAGGTATGGCATTTGATTTGACTATCAAGGAAATAGACTCAGTGCTTCTCCTAACAGGATTTACAAGCTAACTGAAGAGATAAGACATGCATATACCAACATGTATGGAAGAGGCTGAAAAGAGACAAGGCACAGCACTGGTGGCGTGTGGGTTTCTTCAGTGGGAAGAGTTGGAGTTTTGAAATCACAGATGAGTGGTACTACTGGTTGGGGCTGGAGCCCTGACACACAGAAAATCTGCTTGCAAGGGAGGAGGGCGATGGAGTGGGAAAATGTATAAATTGGGATAAGGCCCCACTTTAAGAACATAAATAAATATTCCAAGTAATAAAGCCAGACAAGACATTTCCATTCCCAGGGTGAAGGATAAACTGAATAAAAATTGGTCAAGAATTTGTTTTGTTTTGTTTTACATTTTATTACTTTTTAAATTTTATTTTTAAACTTTACAATATTGTGTTAGTTTTGCCAAATATTGAAATGAATCCGCCACAGGTATACATGTGTTCCCCATCCTGAACCCTCCTCCCTCCCTCCTCCCTCCCCATACCATCCCTCTGGGTCATCCCAGTGCACCAGCCCCAAGCATCCAGTATCGTGCATCGAACCTGGACTGGCGACTCGTTTCATACATGATATTATACATGCTTCAATGCCATTCTCCCAAATCTTCCCACCCTCTCCCTCTCCCACAGAGTCCATAAGACTGTTCTATACATCAGTGTCTCTTTTGCTGTCTTGTACACAGGGTTATTGTTACCATCTTTCTAAATTCCATATATATGTGTTAGTATACTGTATTGGTGTTTTTCTTTCTGGCTTACTTCACTCTGTATAATAGGCTCCGGTTTCATCCACCTCAATAGAACTGATTCAAATGTATTCTTTTTAATGGCTGAGTAATACTCCATTGTGTATATGTACCACAGCTTTCTTATCCATTCATCTGCTGATGGACATGTAGGTTGCTTCCATGTCCTGGCTATTATAAACAGTGCTGCAGTGAACATTGGGAACTATGTATGAGAGGATTAAAGAGGAATGAAATGTCCTCATTTGGTTCATTTACAAATGGAACTATCAGAAGGAATAGTCTGGAGATGAATATGATTGTTTAAGTGAAGGTAACTCTTTAGAAGAAAAAGGAGATAAAATCTGAATATTGATGAAGTCAATCTAGACATGCAGTTATCAAAAAAAAATTTTAAGTGAATTTCGCTTGAGATTTTTAAGTTACAAAAATATAGAATCACAGCATCCTTTAGCTGAGGGACCTTAGTTTGCCACATCTTGAATGGTTTGGGGTAGATAATGGGGAAAATAACCATTCTAGAGGCTTTAGGTAGTCAAATAGTCAAGCAGATTAATTAGCTTTGATAGTCACATTCAAGTTGTGGGTAAAAACACATTGATTGGAGGAGTGAAGGGGCAAGAAATGGAAGGGGTAGAATTGGCAGAAAGAGCTCAGTGTTGGTGACAACCACACTAAAAGTAGCCACACAAATTTTCATCAACATAAAGAAATTAGGAAGCAGAGAACCCTTGTAGAAAAGTCCTGGAAGTGAGAACCAAACCAAGGTGGAGAAAAAGAAATAGAAATGCCTATGAAATAGCTTGGGATGGATAAATTAATGCTCAAGGAAGACATATATACTTGAGAATCAGAAAGCTAAGGAATGTACAAAATGGCTTAAATAGGGAGACAGAACCCAGAGAAAATAAGAGGCTTAGTATTGAAACCCAGAAGAGGAGGAAGTAACATTATTACTGATTTTCTTTATTATATATGACTCCAATTTTATGGAGAAAATATCATTCAGCAACACATATCTTATTTGAAGACAATTTTCACCTTGACAATTCTATAATGGGGTTTTCAGTCCAAGAAAAAAAAGAACAAATAAAAAATGGAAAACAATAACCAAGCAAAGCTGATGGCATCTCTATTACATGGAAGATGGCATCATGGAAGTCAGTAGTCTGCTTTAGGAAGCATGTTTGGAATTATGGACCAATGATGTAACCTTCTGCCAAATTTTTCTTAAAAAACAATTAATTTTAAACCTTCTTTGAAAAATCTTGGGTGTTATGAGTACATTGAATGCTTCTAAGTCCATCAGAAACCAAGTCTTGGTGATTTCATTAACATATTGTGTTTCAAGAAACACTTTTGGAAAGAACCATGCCTACTTTTAAAGCCAAATGTTATATTTTCTCTTAAAGCTTAGATGCCATTATCCAAGTGGTTTATCCTAAATTTCCAAAGCATGTTGGGAATAAACACAGAATCTTTAGTGGTGATGTTCTCAAAGTTATGGTTTTAAGAGCAAAGCTTACTGAAGTTGGTTTCAAAGAGCTGTTCAAGAGTTCTTAACTCATTGGAAGAATAGGCATGAGGCTTTAACTCAAGATTAGTTAAAAGATAACTGAAAACAAAAATCAAGCAGCATGACAAGTCCAAGTAGTTCTGGACTTGTAGGAAGAGAAGGGGCACTTAGCCTGGAACCCTGAATCTCAGGGAAATCTCTCAGTTGAGACTCATCTTGTTGGATGGCTCATTCAAAGGTCTGACCATCTCAATAAAATGAAAAGGAGGAGTAGGAGGTATGGACTACCTCACCTTAGCTGTTGGACTCTCCCTCAACTTTGGGTCCTATCTCTGTCCTTTGCCCTTGAAAACAATCACTGTATTCCCTTTGCTCTGGGCAAGTCACCCTAATAGATGGCTTTTAGTATCGTGGAAAATTTTTTCCTGGACATTCCATCTGCTCCCAAGGTAGAGTTAACATTTTTTATTACTTCCCTACTTTCTCATTAACTTGGTTTATTTATAGAGGTAAACTTATTATAAACATGTATATGCAATTTGGGGCTTCCCAGGTGGCTCAGTGGTAAAGAATCCACCTGGCAAGCAGGAGATGCGGGTTCTATCCCTGGGCTGGGAGTATCCCCTTGAGAAGGAAATGACAACCCATTTACCCTACGGACAGAAGAGCCTGGTGAGCTACAGTGCATGGGATCGCAAAGAGCCAGACATGACTTAGCAACTATTACATATCAGCAATATGTAATTTGACATTTGATTTTATTATTCCTGCACCTAATTCATAAAACAATATTTCTAGAGTCCCGCTTAATGAGAGGAGGAGTTAATACAAAGTATTGTGGATGGTAAGGAGTGACCTGTGAAATGTGATAATTTTTCTAAGCCTTTCTTTACACAGGAACTGAATTTATTCTGCACATATAGTGTATTGCAACTTTCAGCATGAAAATTTCAGCAACAAAACTCTGTAAGAGACAGAAAATAAAAATGACTTATTTTTCTAGAAAAGAACATCTTTAGAAAGGAAACAACATCATGAGAGTCCAAGGCAACTGAAAGTATTTCCTGAGTGCATAGAAAGATACGTTTAGCTTTAAAGGACAATACTTCCTTTCCCTCCTGAAATGTCAGTATGAGTAAACCAAGTCACCTGACTTTGGTAGCTTGGAAAGTGCTAGGTCAAGTGTGGTCAGGCTGGGGTGTAAATGTGGTCAGGGCTCAAGTTATGAGTGAAACTGGAGGTCAACCTATCATATGCCCTAATATTTAATTTTTATAAATAATGCAAATGTAAAGCAATGTAAACTATGCTTTATTCTCTTATCTTGATGTATGTAACTGTCATAATGACAAAGTATAAATGTATGATTTTTATATGACTTCGAAGTTAGCAAATTATCAAAGACAAGGTATTAAATTTTATTGGACATGTCCGAGTGTCTGTTATGGTCCAGTGATACTGATAAAATAGGTATAGAAAAGTTAAAACATTACAAAGTTTTTAATATTTCAAAATGTTCCACAGTCACCACAGCCAACTGTTATGAATACCACATTAGTTTGTGAGTATCTCTGGAATTGTAAACTGGATAAGGAAGAATAGCAAGAAATAATGGTTGCTCAGCACCATAGGAAACAGCACATTGTGATGAAAGAATGGATATACACTCATATTATCTGAGAGGATGGATTTGATACATTATTTAATACATTTTCTTTCACCTAAGGGCTTCTGCTTTTCAAATCCTACCGCCACTCCAAAGCAGTTTCTCTCTTCAATGGTGATAGTGACCCAGATACATGATCACTTTTTCTAGGACGTGGGGCACAAGGCAAGCAGAAGCATTCCCCTGGAGCCTGAACAGTATCAGTCACAAGTACAGACGCTTAGGGTTACAGGGTGCTATTCAGTGCTGATACTGGATCCATGGTAAGGGCACCATGTTTCTTTATCACTCTTATTTATCACATGTCTGTAATGTGCGGGGCTTGAAGTGCAGGGCCAAAGACAGAGGCCCTTTTATTTGTATGTAAAGGCAGTATTATACGAAGGTGATTTCTCAAGTGTTTTCATAGATGTGTAAAATTCTAAAAGGTTTATGGCATGAACAAACTTCCCCAGAAGGATATTATGGGATTCCTTGGCAAACTAGAATTTGGTAAGTCTGGGCGGTACATTGTATTATCAAGGTGGTCATTACCATGAAGAAACAGAAATAGAGATTCACTTCGAGCCAAAGAGCTTCAGCAATTATTTCTCTTCGTATGGACCTGGTTAAATCTGTTTCAGAGGAAACCAGGTTTCTTCCAGTGCTTTGTTTTCTTATGTGAATTCCTGATCCAGTTGAACCTGGCAACTTCATGTTAGCCCGTTTTCTTGCCCTCGTGCCACTATATCTCTGTATCTTTTCACCCCCAAACCCTGTCATCACCGGTTTAATTTCAGTTGAATTACAATCATTTTCAGATTCTGATCCATCAAAAGGCTGGTCTTCCCTAAGCATGCATTGCCCATTTCAGTCTCTTAACACCTTACAGGCTCCGAACAATGACTATCTGTTCTCTCCTGCTAGGTTTCCAGAAACAGGCTTTAGAGAGCTGCCACGTGTTTATCTTTCTTAACACTCCAACAAGAACCCCTCCGTGACTCATAGGCACAGAGAGCCAAAAGCCCTGAATGGTTGTTTATCCTCACCAGTTGAATGATCCTGCACGTGGCACTCAGCATGGGCAAGAATAAGAGAACCTTGGGGAGGTGCGTCATGTAAATTGAAGGACAAACAAGACTGCATCAATTTGTGCTTTGCTTCACTCCTTTAAGGAAGTTCAGAGTTAAACATGAAACTCAACCCAGCTTGTCATCTTTGCCTGTCTTCATTTATGCTTAAATGGGTGACAAAGGCTTGGGGATGGAGGTCAGGGAAACATAAAAACAGTGAGTGCTTGTCATTTTTAAGAGCTTGCTGCTGTTGCCAAGTCACTTCAGTCGTGTCCGACTCTGTGCGACCCCAGAGACGGCAGCCCACCAGGCTCCCCCGTCCCTGGGATTCTCCAGGCAAGAACACTAGTGGGTTGCCATTTCCTTCTCCAATGCATGAAAGTGAAAAGTGAAAGTGAAGTCACTCAGTCGTGTCCGACTCTTAGCGACCCCATGGACTGCAGCCTACCAGGCTCCTTTGTCCATAGGATTTTCCAGGAAGAGTACTGGAGTGGGGTGCCATTACCTTCTCCGTTTTAAGAGCTTACGACACAATATTCTGTCTTTAGAACTGACACTTTGTGGGTATAGAGCACATGACTCTTGATGGCCTGATTAGATCAACTTGCTATAAAAATGAAGAAGATATGGAGAGAAAATTAAGAGTTCACTTCAGCAAGTATTGAGTTTGAGTTAAAAATTATCCAATGAGATGTCTGATGGCAACCTGAAGATGAGAACACAGAGCTTTGGAGGACATTAGTGTATGTTCTTTGAAGTCATGGTTATGGAGAATACTGGTCTGGAGAAGAGGTAAGGATGGAAAGTGCCAGTCTTATTTAGGTGAGTAATGAAAAATAGGCAATGAAAGAGCCAAAGATGACACAGAGAAGAGCAGAAGATCAAGAAGAAACTGGTCTCACAGATGTCACTTTGTTTAGAGATATCCATCAACTCTGGTCTTAAGGAGAGTAGACTGCTCTCATAGTAGGAGTAACAATTTTATCTTGCCTTTCCTCTCAGACATCTGAAGAAGGTTGGAATAGGACAGAGATAAATCATGAGGCCTCGTCTGGGAAAGAAGTCAATTACTCACTGGATGAAAATGGAGGAACTCATGGAAACAGAGACGAATCTCAAAGGTTTAATGGAACCAGGTCATGTTCACTCTTGCTCATTTTGGTTGTGCAACATGTTGTTTATCTGTTTCTTTCAAAGTAGTATGTAGAAGAATCCAAAACAAAGCCATAAAATTAAAGCTTTTTATAATTAAAAAAATGTAAATTGCAATCTATATAGTTAGCCAGTAGTACTCATAATTCTTAAAAGTACTTTTCTGAGTTTGACAAGTTTATGCAATAAATCAAAAGTGTAAGTTTTTTTTTCTCCTAGGAACTAATCCCCTAGTTAATAGACTCCAAAACTTACTATTACTAAAAAAAGTAACCTGAAATTACTGTTGTAATAATATTGATATGGTGATTCCTTAATGATTTTTATTTATAGTAATCATGAATGTCTTAAAAACTGCAAGGCTCTGAATGCCTTAATGCCATAGCACAAAATTTTTAAAAGTTATGGGTTGGGTTCAAATAGATTTAGGAGAATACTATTTTCCTAAACTAAAGGGAAATTTATCTCCCTTGACTGTCAATCAAAAACTAAAGTCTTAAGCTTTAATGTATAAGTTAGCCACTGTAGATAGGTACAACCAACCATTTTAAAGCCTAGAAAAATTCAGTATTTATTAATTACCTTACACACACATGTAAGGAGAAATAACATTGGAAATAAATATATTTAAATATGTAAGCTTGGAGACTATTTTCTTTGGAAGTGAAGATTATGTGTAAGGTGGTAAAGATTTCATAAGAGAGTATACGTACAATACTTGCCCCAGGGTCTGGCACATAGAACAACTCAATGAGAACTATCACTTATTATGATATCATCATTCCATCAAAACCAGTTCATTATGTTATCATTGTTATAAACACTGTGAGGTCTTATTTTTGCTTTTCATTTAAGACTGGTACAGTCTAATTATTTGTTTAAAAACAAGTCATACCAGTAGTCCATTTAAGTTTACAAAATGGTAGTTGAAGTTTATCAAACAAAAAAACCTCTCCTGAATAGTCCCAGTTTGAGAATGACTCAAGAAATGTGGAGGCTTGGGAGCACTTGTTTAAGCTGTCAGAATGACTATAGCAAAGGGCTTCCCCATCTGCACAGCCTCACCCCGGCCAAACCACTGGGCCCATCCCATCCCCTCCTGGATTAAGAGGAATCCCAGAAAGTGCCAGAGGAGCCAGCTCTACTTGACAGCTCATTAACCAGCCTCATCTAGCTGTCTTTTTCCAGAGTGTGAAATAATTTATCTTCTTTTCAGGCTAATTATATTATTTCTCTTTAGGATCCCTTGTACTGCTATTAAACAACTCCATACTCCTCTGTGTCTCTTTTTTTGATGATCCAACAGATGTCGTCCATTTGATCTCTGGTTCCTCTGCCTTTTCTAAATCCAGCTTGAACATCTGGAAGTTCATGGTTCATGTACTGTTGAAGCCTGGCTTGGGGAATTTTGAGCATTACTTTGCTAGCATATGAAATGAGTGCAATTGTGCAGTAGTTTGAGTATTCTTTGGCGTTGCCTTTCTTTGGGATTGGAATGAAAACTGACTTTTTCCAGTTCTGTGGCCACTGCTAAGTTTTTCACATTTGCTGGCATATTGAGTGCAGCACTTTCACAGCATCATCTTTCAGGATTTAAAATAGCTCAACTGGAATTCCATCACCTCCACTAGCTTTGTTTGTAGTGATGCTTTCTAAGGCCCACTTGACTCCACATTCCAGGATGTCTGGCTCTAGGTGTGTGATCACACCATCGTGGTTATCTGAGTCATGAAGATCTTTTTTGTATAGTTCTTCTGTGTATTCTTGCTACCTCTTCTTAATATCTTCTGCTTCTGTTAGGTCCATACGATTTCTTTCCTTTACTGTTCCTATATTTGCATTAAATGTTCCCTTGGTATCTCTAATTTTCTTGAAGAGATCTCTAGTCTTTCCTATTTTATTATTTTCCTCTGTTTCTTTGCACTGATCAATGAGGAAGGCTTTCTTATCTCTCCTTGCTATTCTTTGGAACTCTGCATTCAAATGGGTATATATTTCCTTTTCTCCTTTGGCTTTAGCTTCTCTTCTTTTCTCAGCTATTTGTAAGGCCTCTTCAGACAACCATTTTGCCTTTTTGCATTTCTTTTTCTTGGCATGGTCTTGATCACTGCCTCTTGTACAATGTCACAAACCTCCTTCCATAGTTCTTCAGGTACTCTGTCTATCAGATCTAATCCCTTGATTATATTTGTCACTTCCATTGTATAATTATAGGGATTTGATTTAGCTCATACCTGAATGGTCTAGTGGTTTTCCCTACTTTCTTCAATTTAAGTCTGAATCTGGCAATAAGGAGTTCATGATCTGAGCCACAGTCAGCTCCCGGTCTTGTTTTTGCTGACTGTAGAACTTCTCCATCTTTGGCTACAAAGAATATAATCAGTCTGATTTCACTATTGACCATCTGGTGATGTTCATGTGTACAGTGTTCTCTTGTGTTGAATCATCCAAAAAGCAAGAGAGTTCCAGAAAAACATCTACTTCTGGTTTATTGACTATACCAAAGGCTTTGACTATGTGGATCACAACGAACTGTGGAGAATTCTTCAAGATATGGGAATACCAGTCTATCTGACCTGCCTCCTGAGAAATACGCAGGTCAAAAAGTAACAGTTAGAACTGGGCATGAAAAAACAGACTGGTTCCAATTTGGGAGAGGAGTACATCAAAGCTGTATATTGTCACCCTGCTTATTTAACTTATATGCAGAGTACATTACGCAAAATGCCAGGATGGATGGAGTGAAGCTGGAATCAAGATTGCTAGGAGAAATATCAACAACTTCAGATATGCAGATGACACCACCCTTATGGCAGAAAGTGAAGAAGAACTAAAGAGCCTCTTGATGAAAGTGAAAGAGGAGAGTGAAAAAGTTGGCTTGAAACTCAACATTCAGAAAACTAAGATCATGGCATCCAGTCAAATCACTTCATGGCAAATAGATGGGAAAACAGTGGAAACAGTGAGAGACTTTATTTTCTTGGGCTCCAAAATCACTGCAGATGGTGACTGCAGCTATGATATTAAAAGACACTTGCTCCTTGGAAGAAAAGCAATGACTAACCTACACAGCATTAAAAAGCAAAGAGATTACTCTGCCAACAAAGGTCCATCTAGTCAAAGCTATGGTTTTTCCAGTATTCATGTATGGATGTGAAAGTTGGGCTATAAAGAAAGTTGAGCACTGAAGAACTGATGCTTTTGAACTGTGGTATTGGAGAAGACTCTTGAGAGTCCCTTGGACTGCAAGGAGATCAAACCAATCCATCCTAAAGGAAATTAGTCCTGAATATTCATTGGAAGGACTGATGCTGAAGCTGAAACCCCAGTACTTTGGCCATCTGATGCGAAGAACTGACTTATTGGGAAAGACCCTGATGCTGGGAAAGATTGAAGGCAGGAGGAGAAGGAGACGGCAAAGGAGGAGACGGTTGGATGGAATTACCAACTCAATGGACATGAGTTTGAGTAAGCTCAGGGAGTTGGTGATGGACAGGGAATCCTGGCATGCTGTAGTCCATGGGGTCGCAAAGAGTCGGGTACAACTGAGTGACTGAACTGAACTAATATTCCTCTCTTTATCCTTTCCAAGTTGAATTTCAATTCTAAATGAGAATTTTTTTCTGATAAAAGTCTGAAAATACTGAAATGGCTTCAGAGTATGCATCAACTTGGGTCACATTCTTTAATTCCCGCTCTTTTTAATTTTCAGAGTTCCCCATCCCCCTACTGCCTTGAGAGTCTATAATGAAGTTTGATAAAGGTTGAGTAATGCTTAGTGATTTATCAGTAACATTTATTGGAAGAGTCTTGGCCATGCTACCTCAGTCTTTGTGGGCCTAATGTTTCTGAACGTACATTAAATTTGGTATTCTTCTGTACATAAGTCTAGGTTCCCTTAACTTACCCAGTGTGTTTTCTCTCTTCACAGTCTTATCCTTCCACAGATTTCAGTTATGATTTATATGCTGACGCCTTCAACTATATTTTTCCAGTCTAGTCCTGCATCTAGAACACAAAGTGTACATATCCAACTATACAACTGCTCTTGGATATCCCACAGATACCTAGACCTCATCATTTTCCCCCAAAAGCCTGCTGAAGTACAGGATATATTTCCTGAAAGTTCACTGCACAAAAGACATTCTGGTGTCTTAATATGTGCCAGGTCCTGGGATAAGTATTGTACTTTACATGCATCTTCTCATTAAATTCTGACAACCTTAAATGTAACCTTTACTTCCATGACTTTTTTAAGTTTTTCATCAACCAAGTAGATGGACAAAACTGATTTCAAGTAACACGGCATCTAAAAAAATGACTAGCAATAAGACTGAGTGCCAACATAAGTGGAAGGAAATGTAAAAAATACAATCACATCAAAAGATATCTTTTAGGCATCACTTTTTAAAATGTGGTTCCGATACCCCTAAGCTTCTGGAAACCCTTGTAAGAACCTGCAATATAAAAATTATTTTCATTATAATATTAATATTACTTGCTTTTTACATTGTGTTGACATAGGGCAAAAACAATGGGATGAAAAATCTCTTATACTTTACTGCTGAGTCACTTCAGTCGTGTCTGACTCTGTGCGACCCCATAGACGGCAGCCCACCAGGATGCCCCGTCCCTGGGATTCTCCAGGCAAGAACACTGGAGTGCGTTGTCATTTCCTTCTCCAATGCGTGAAAGTGAAAAGTGAAAGTGAAGTCACTCAGTCATGTCTGACCCTCAGCGACCCCATGGACTGCAGCCTTCCGGGCTCCTCCGCAGTGACCGGGGTCGCTGAGGGTCGGACATGACTGAGCGACTTCACTTTCACTTTTCACTTTCATGCATTGGAGAAGGAAATGGCAACCCACTCCAGTGTTCTTGCCTGGAGAATCTCAGGGACGGGGGAGCCTGGTGGGCTGCCATCTCTGGGGTCCCACAGAGTCGGACACGACTGAAGTGACTTAGCAGCAGCAGCAGCAAACTCTACTAATGGTGATCCTATTCTCACTGCCATACTCTAGCAGTTTTTTAATAATTCAATTTTCAGTAAAATAGTGAAAAGTATTAGTGTTATTAAGTTCAACCTTTAAGTTCATTGTACTTCTGAGAAAATATGATGGTTGTCTCGAGGAAAAGCACTTTGTGATCTTTTCAAGTTAGAGCTAAACTAACTGCTTTTCTTCACAGAACAAAACTATCGTTTATCAACCTTGGGTATTTGTCAGACATTTTCTCCAAAATGAGTTGAAGTTATCCTGTTACCTTAGAGAAAACAACTGACAGCTTTTGATACCAATGATAAAATAAGAGTAACAGTGAAAATTAGGATTTTGGTAAATTAAATCTCTCACTTTGAGTTTGACAGCTCTTCCCAACATGTTAAAACGTATGATATTATATATATATGCATATTAAAGTGAGTGTTTAATATATATTGCAACATATCATCTCTATATAGAAATAATAAAATGCATCATCGTTTGTAAGATCAGCAAAATTTAGTGAACTAGCAATATGTTTCAAATGATATATATGTGATTCTGCAAAATAAAGGTACAGTCAAAATACAGAACAGAGCAGTGGATGTATGAAAGTTCATGAAATAAGAATGTAAAAATTCATTGATATGCTTTAAGATTCCACACTGCAACTAACTTTTAAGAAATTACCACTTTTTGATTTCTGATATAGTGTCAGAGAGGAATAGCCACAACTATCCGCAAAGGCTATTAAATTACTCCTCCATTTTCAAATATGTATTTATGTCAGGACAGATTTTCTGCATAAACTTTAATTAAAGCAATGCATCACAAGAGATGGAGATACAGATATGAGTACCTACCTTTCTTTTATTGATCTAAACACTAAGACGACTTGAAAAAGTGTAAAAATGTCACTGTTCTTACGAATTTTTAAATTTTGTTTAGTTTTAGCTTTCCATAAATATATTTTATTAGTATGTAATGAATTTATGATTGCTATTTTAAATGAATCAATAAGCAAATTTTTCATTGCTTAGTTTTGATGTCAAATATTAATAGAAATAATAACAGCTATAGCCCACATGAACAAAAGTTCCTTAGGATTCTTAATAACTTTTAAGATTATAAAGGGATATTGAGGCCAAAAATATAAGAATCACTACCTTTAGACAGTAAACTCATGACAGCTGACCAATATAGCTGGCAGCAAGAAGTGGAGTGGCTCAGTCTGAACAATCGAAACCAAATTGAACAAAATAAAGGAAGCCTAAGGAGTACTGTTCAAAACTCAAGACCAGTGCTCACAATTCTGTAATGTCAGTATAAAAATATCTGATCCTCTCATCCTGCTGGTTATACCCCTTCAATCCCCTCAGGTGACAAACAGCATCACTATGGCACCACTTCCAACCAGAGAGACCGCAAATATATAAACAACCTTCCACCTCTTTCAGGGAAGCCAAAGGATATGCCAGAGTTCAGGGCTCTGTTTACATGGGGAGAAGTCTCACTGTCTCTTGCTGGTAAAAGCACTGTGATTTTGCCAGTGCTGCCTGGAAGGCGGCGGAGTGGAAATCCCATGTGAAATAATATCAGAAGATTTCTTTTCCAAAGAAAAGCTTCTTTCCAAAGCTGCAGGACCAAGAATGGAGTGGGAAATGGGAAAAGCACAAATGGAGGCAGCCATCTGAGGGGGTAATATTCAGAGCTGCTGCTGCTGCTAAGTCACTTCAGTCGTGTCCGATTCTGTGCGACCCCATAGACAGCAGCCCACCAGGCTTCCCCGTCCCTGGGATTCTCCAGGCAAGAACACTGGAGTGGGTTGCCATTTCCTTCTCCAATGCCTGAAAGTCAAAAGTGAAAGTGAAGTCGCTTAGTCGTGTCCGACTCTGTGCGACTCCATGGACTGCTGCCTACCAGGCTCCTCCATCCATGGGATTTTCTAGGCAAGAGTACTGGAGTGGGGTGCCATTGCCTTCTCCGAATATTCAGAGCACAGAGATATAAAATGTACCCTAAATTCAGTGATACTGTGTAGTGCTCTGTGTCATTAGATGATAACCGTCTAAAATACATTTTTGAGCATGCCACTGATAACAGTTACCAAAATGAGTAAAGGCAATCCCTTTATTTTTATTCTATTTTCATTGTGTTTGTGCTTAGTTGCTCAGTCGTGTCCAACTCTCTGCGGCCCCATGGACTGTACCCTGCCAGGCTCCTCTGTCCATAGGATTTTCCAGGCAAGAATACTGGAGTGGTTTGCCATTTCCTTCTTCAGAGGATCTTCCTGACCCAGGGATTGAACCCAGGTCTCCTGCACTGCAGGCAGATTCTTTACTATTTGAGCTACTAGGGAAGCCCACATTGTGTTTAGATGTACTATTTCTTGGCAAAATTTTAAAAAACGATAGCAGTCTCTCAAACCCAATTACTACTTCAGTTTCGTACATTTAAACACTAGCCATGATGTTTGAGTGAATCTGCCATAAACTTAAGAAAATAATACAGGTTTATTAAAGACCAAACCAATGTGTATTCTATTTGGCTGTCCTGTTTTTCAGTTCATGCATATCAACAGGTATGAGGTGAGTGTGAATTTATGGAAGCATAAGTCAAAACCTGGGATTTGTGTTGTAATTATGTGGACTAAAAGACTTGCTAAAACTTGTATGTACAAAAACTGACAACTCTTTTCTTTCTAGGCACATCTAGTAGTCCTGGACATTTTGATGAATCCACTTTCAACTTTTTTCAAAGATATTGCCAGCTTATGAAAAATTGTACTTCCCCTGCAAGTGAGGGAAAAGTAGGACTGCTTTCTTTAGAATAATGGTAGGTAGCTCATTGTAATAACCCAGAAACATGAGATAGAAAAAAAGAAATATGATGAGATTATTTATCTGGTCATCTCCTGTTTTATACCCACATTCCTATAACAATATCCTTAGCAGCATATTCTCACCTGGGTGTTAGTTTTCCCACAGGCCTTATTCTTCACCAGTACTTATGTTTTGCTTTAGAGTATTTTGCTTTTGATTTTATCACTCCCCTTCCATGCTTATTTTCTGTAGATACTAGCTTCCAAGGCTGTTTTGGTTATCTGACCATAAGTAGAATACTGTATTTTAGAATACAAAGAAACACAATTCTTATTGTTTTACAGCATGACTAAGAACAAAGAAACAAATTTCCAGATCATTTAAATGTATATACTTTCAAAGGTATTAGGTTCCCCTAGATAAAGCATTCTTATTTTTATTCATATTAATTTCTAAAATAGAGACTAAAATATCTCAAAAAGCTTTCCAAGAATGTTATCTTTTACACTCTACTTAAGCATTCATTGCCAGTGACAAAGCTCACAAAACTTATTGTGTAAAAATAGAACGAGTGAATCAGATGTATGTATTAGAGCAATTATGTATTATTTAGCAATTTAGCCTACATTTGTGTTTTATCTTTCTTGCTTTAACTCACTTGCCTGGATCAAAAACAAGGAAATGTTCTAGAAATGTGAAAAGAGAGCATAGTGTTTGAATTGGTAGACTGTTATAATACTGCTCAAATGATTCCTGATAAGTAGCATTTACTTGCCTTCTACTTCTGGTTTGATTCTCCCCCAGTAATACTGGACATTAGCAAGACTTTCTTATTTTCTTTATAAAAACCTTCTTTACATTCATGCTTTATTAGGTCATGTCAGTTAGTCTCCTTAAGTTCTAAGATGTTTTTGTATTCAGTATCAAAACTTCACATATCACCAACACTTTCCCTTTCCTCATCTGAAAAACCCAAGACAGGAGGATATGACATGTGATAACATGGAAACACGTGAGCTGTTGGCTACAGTTGGTTTCTGGAAGGGGCCCAGTTGTTTTCAAGGTATTAAAATGTTTTCTATCACATGGTATCAATTATTAAGCATCCCCACATTCAATCCAGGTTTTCGGCTGGACTCTAAGAATAAAAATATGAATAATATGAATAAAACATAGAGCCTCTTATCTCAAGATGCTCAGCATCTAGTAAACAGAGACACACTGAAGATATAATTCAATATAGTTGTGAACATCATGTATTCACTCACACACTGGGACCCTGCCAAGCCAGGCACTGTGATGATCATGCTAGCAGGCAGGAACTCAGAGGAAAAGGTCTTGGCCCAAGAGGGTTGAGAGATGACTTCCTTGAAGAAATATCATTTTTGATGTTATACAGATGAAGACAGGGGCAAGGGCATTCTGGGTAAGTAAAGGGTATAGTCAAAAGAAGAGTAGTGAAATATCATGGACAATGCAGAAATCTATGCTAGCTGCTCTTTCTAGAACATTAAATGCTAGGGTTAGAGAAATGACTGACTTGGTGTTCTGTTAAGGAGAAAGAGTTGGGTCGGAAATGATCAAAAACTACCCATCTTCTCAAGAGCCCCTTGACTAGAAGAGAGGAAAGACTGATGGCACTCTCTCAGCAAAGCATTACAAACTGCTCAGGCTAACTTATAAATACTGTGTAGAATTTGGGTAAGCGCTTCCTATCCTGTGGTACAGACAGAAAAAGTGCCATGGAAATAAACAGGAAGGTTAGCTTGACCAAAAAATTGAATTTTTCAGAAATACAGCATGTATATTCATACATACATACAAACACATACATTAGCGTAGCATAGCAATTTATTTGTATTAGCTGAAAAACATTTACTTAATAAGTAATGTACCTAAAGCCACTACCCAGGTCATGATTACCCTGAAATTGAGTGAAAACAATTTAATCAGCTTAAACCAAATCTCCACTCACTTTAGTTCCTATCCACTTCCTAGCTCCTACAACTTCTAAGATCAGAGATCATCTTACTATATGCTTCCATGGGGACGGTAAAGAGAAGACAGAGATGTATTATCTTTATATCACCTAGGTTATCCTATCCCTTCCTACCTGTCCTTCAAGGGACTGTCTAGAGAAAAATCTGTTCTGTGATGTGAACTGCATACAAACTATTCACTGTTGACCACATCCGCTGGGTAAGACTTGCCGATCCCAAGGAATGTACAGATGCAGGTTCCAAAACACAAGCTGACTGATCATTCTGGCTGTCTAAATTGGGAACTAATTAAATGTTTTAACTGGAAGTCTCTCCTCACTTCAGCAGAACAGAGTCATTTTGAAGCAAACATTTCAATGAAACACTTCTTTGGGAGAATCCAGTTCAACTACAAGAAACAACTGCTTCTGGTTGGCAGCACAGTCTATTCCTACTTGATCCCTCCTCCTCTCTCCAATGCATACACACAGGCCAAAGGCTACACTTATGCAAGAACTATAACTGCACAGAAAAGATGACATTATATCTCATAGACGTCAAAGTCATCAGACAGTTTGTTCTTACCTAGGATTTCAATCCAGTCCACTGGGGCTGATAAGAGGTATAAATCATGTGCATAAAGGAGTTTTCAGAATAGCACTTAAACATGTTGGGGATTGTTTAAATGTAGTGAGATTGGGAGGTTAAGTTATTCATTTCCATTAGCAATTAGATGTTGGTTGAAGCATTTCTCCTGCTTGGCAATCCCTGACAGAGCTTTAATGTCCCAAGGCAGCAGGACTCTAATTCTCCCCCAGTAAGGAGTCTCTATGAACTTTGCAGACCAAGCTTCTGTAGAGGGGCAGCTAGAATTAGATTAACCTATGTGGATCACCGGAGAAGGCAATGGCAACCCACTCGAGTACTCTTGCCTGGAAAATCCCATGGAAGGAGGAGCCTGGTAGGCTGCAGTCCATGGGGTCGTTAAGAGTCGGACACGACTGAGCGACTTCAATTTCACTTTTCATTTTTCACTTTCATGCACCGGAGAAGGAAATGGCAACCCATTTCAGTGTTCTTGCCTGGAGAATCCCAGGGATGGGGGAGCCTGGTGGGCTGCCGTCTATGGGGTCACACAGACTTGGACACGACTGAAGCGACTTAGCAGCAGCAGCAGTAGCAGCATGTGGATCACAGTGCTTCCCAGGTGGCGCTAGTGGTAAAGATCCCACCTGCCAATGCAGGAGACTTAAGAGATGTGAGTTCAACCCTTGGGTCAGGAAGATCCCCTGTAGGAGGGCAAGGCAACCCACTGTAGTATTCTGCCTCGAGAATCCCATGGACAGAGGAGCCTGGCAGACTACAGTCCATAGGGTCACAAAGAGTTGGACCCGACTGAAGCAACTTAGAATACATGGATCAAGAAGGGAGTCCAAACAGAAAACCCTGAAGGGCCAGAAAGAGGAAGTTGCTAAGTGTCTTAAGTAAGAAGTTTCCTCTTGAAAAAGTAACCCAAGATACTTTAGAAAATCAAGAGCCTTTAACACAGAAAGTCTCATGTATTACTACTGGATATCATCACTCAATTGTTCTGGATGTAAAAATTAGTGTCAAACATGAAAACGACCCTAGCAAATACACAAATAAAACTTCAAGTTGTTTAGCAGCCACTCTTGCACAGGAATTGTCTAGTTTGGAGATTGCCATTAATGCTGAGTGGCCTGAATACTTAATATGAGTCAGAAAATATGCAAAGTGATGGTGCACAGTTATGAAAAAGACACATGAAATACAGCAGACAAATAAAAGAATAACTGATATAGTCAGGTAAGTTCCAAGACAGAGACAAGCACAAAGTAGCATATAAGCCATCCTAAGAATAGTGGTTACGGAAAACCAAGAAAAAAATTAGACAATAGAAATAGATCATCCAGATAAAACAGGAGTTTATATGAAAATATAAAGGGCCAAGAATAGCCAGAATATTCTGGGAAAAAAACACTGGAAGATTTATCAGATACTATGGCATATAATAAAGTAATAAAGTGTAATGATAGATAAATAAAGCAATGAAATAGACCACAGGGCCCAGGAATAAACACACATATATGTCACTATGCTTTTGATAAAGGTGGCACTGCCAAGCTGAAGGCAATGTAACATCTCAATAAATGGTGCTGGATCATTTGGATATACATATGGATAAAGAAAATAAATTTTGACCCCTACCTCACATCACACACAAAGATCAATTTTAGGTATATTGTAGAGCTAAATATGAAAGGTAAAATACTAAGTCTTTCAGAAAAAAAAACATAAAAAAGTATCCTCATGATTTTGGACAGGCAAAGATTTCTTAAGTAGGACTCATAAGGCACTAGTTTTAAACAGTTGATAAATTGACTTTCATTAAAATTAGAAGTTTTTGTTCATCAAAAGACTATGAAGAAAATGCAAAGGCAAATATATGTGTATCTGCATCTATATAAATGTCTATCTAGCTATCTATGCCACAAAAAAATCTGTGACCTGTGATTTCACCACTAGGTTTCTATTTTCTCAACAGAAATGCATAATGTTATCCCCCAAATAAATGTTCACAGCATCATTATTTGTAATAACCACAGATAGATACTGTGCAGAATACTCACAAACAGTAGAATGGATAAGTAAAGTGAGAGAGATACATTCACATAACAGAATGCTTTTCTAGTAGTCATGTATGGATGTGAGAGCTGGAGCATAATGAAGGCTGAGCATCGAAGAACTGATGCTTCCAAACTGTGGTGCTGGAGAAGACTGTCAAGAGTTCCTTAGACAGCAGTGAGATCAAACTAGTCAATCCTAAAAGAAATCAACCCTGAATATTCACTGGAAGGACTAAGGCTGAAGCTGAAGCTCCAATACTTTGGACACCTTTGGCCACCAAGAGTCAACTCATTGGAAAAGACACTGATGCTTGGAAAGATTGAGGTCGGGGAGATGAGATGGTTGGATGGCATCACTGACTCAATGGACATGAGTTTGAGCAAACTTCAGGAGATAGTAAAGGACACGGAAGGTTGGCGTGCTGCAGTTCATGGGGTTGCAAAGAGTCAGACATAGTTTAGTGACTGAGCAACAGTGAACAAATGGAATACTGCACAGTGATGAGAAGGAGTGTTCCATAACTACATGCAAACTTACCGATGAATTTCATAAACAAGAACATTCCACATGATGTCATTTTCACAAGATATAAAAGTAGGAAAAAACTAATACACGTTGCTAGTGATCATAATAGTAATTACCTGTGGTGGTAAGTACTGACTAGAAGGTGGCAAAAAGTGGAACTCTTATGGGTGTTGATGATATTCTGCTTTTTATTCTAGTAGGGGTTATATTTATCTATTCAGTTGATGAAAATTACTTTTTTGTACACAAGTGCACCATTCTATATATTCTGTATATTTGATTCACCATAAAGGCTAAAATGAGTCAGATAGGTAACATAAATAAGAGAATTGGGTTTGGTTTAAGTAAAGGATGTTTTGGTCTTAATATCATCTTAAATTGTCTTCTTTTGACATACATACTTGCATATTACACACCTGAGAATATTCTTTACTTTTAAAAATTTGAATGTGCTGTTGGTGTACCCAACAGCATTGCCTAATCAAAGTAGTATAATGTTAAGTCAGACATGGAATTACTGTATAACTCCGTGTTTATAAAGTGCAAAAACAGGCAAAACTAATCTATGGTATTGAAATCAATTGGGAGATAATTTTTAGGATGCTGTTAATGTTTTATTGATTGACTGGTAATCACATGTGTTTATTTTGTGATAACTCATTAAGCTATACACTTAGGGTTTGTGCATTTTTTAGCATACTAAAAGTGTATACATCCATAGATTTCATACATTCATAGAAATTATATTAAAACACAAAAATGTAGAATATATCCTGTAAGAGAGTTGATAAAGGATATAATATCACTAGTTAGAACTGAGGGGGAAAAAAGTATGAAACTGGCAGAAAATAAAGGAAAAAGATCTGACCCACCAGAAAGAATACTGCTGCTCTCATACACCGTGTCTGTCAAGCATCATCCACTGATACTCAACCAAGTAGATGATGATAAAATTTGGTCCCACTGGGGCTTCCCAGATGGCACTTAGTGGTAAACAATTCACTTGCCAACAAAGAAGACACGGGTTTGATCCTTGGGTTGGGAAGATCCCCTGAAGAAGGGCATGGCAACCCATTCCTGTTTTTTTTTTTTTGTCTGGAGAATCCCATGGACAGAGGAGACTGGTGGTATACAGTTCATGGGGTCGCACAGAGTCAGACACAACTGAAGCAACTTAGCACACACCATGAAAGTGAAAGTGAAGTCGCTCAGTTGCGTCTGACTCTTTGCGACCCCATGAACTGTAGCCTACCAGGACCCTCCGTCCATGGGATTTTCCAGGCAAGAGTACTGCAGTGTGTTGCCTTTCCTTCTCCAGGGGATCTTCCCGACCCAGGGATCGAACCTGGGTCTCCTGCATTGCAGGCAGACGCTTTACTGTCTGAGCCTCCAGGGAAGTCAGCACACACCATAGTTGCAGAATATCAGCACAGCGCATTTTTCTGAAGGAAATTTCTGAGCCTCAATGAACCGTCTTTGGGAAAGGTGCACAGGATAACCTCAAACTTTTACTTGTAGGATTTTTCCCAATTATTTGCAGTCTGTTTTGAAACACTAAGAAAACAGTTTGTACCCTAAGGATTTTGCTTTCAAGCTAACTTTCCATCTTCAGAATTAACTATATATATATACACCAAAGTTACCAAAACACACTAGACATTTTGGCATACAACTGCAGTGTAGAATTCCAAAGTATTACATATTTCTGCCTGGTTTGGCTAATTTTTATCCTTTTTTTCCCCTATATGATTGTTTTTTCCCTTGTTATTTGTTTGCTGTTAACCTTTGAGGGGCTCGGGTAACTTGCCTCCAAATAGGCATCTCCAGCATGGATTGTGACTTTTGAGTTCAGTATATGCTGCTCCTATTCTTCAGTAGTCCCCAGTGTGGCTGAATCTTTTGGAACCATGCTTCATATAATCACAAATAACTTTGGCACTTTACCTGCTTGTGTGTGGTCTCCTTCAAAATGTGACAGCTGCTTAGCGTTATCACCAGCTAAAATCCTTATATTTTCACCCTAGAAGTCAGGGCAAAGATACGGTCAGGGACAATGCACTCTTTGCAGCCCCAGGTGAAGAGTGGAGATTCCTTTATGTAATTTTTTTAAAAAATATTTATCTGGCTGTGCCAGGTTTTAGTTGTGGCATGTGGGATCTAGTTCCCTGAACAGGGATCGAACCTGGGCCCCCTGCATTAGAAGCATGGAGTCTTAGCCACTGGGCCACCAGGGAAGTCCCTGTAATTATTTTTTTTAATGTATCAATTATAAGTCCTTTTGATAAAGCCATTGCCTTAAGCCTTCCTTGAAGTGGGATAAATCAAGCAGTTGCACAGTTCCCTGCTGTGGACAAGGTTCTTGGGCCACTGGTTGTCAGTTTCTGACTATCCTTTCCTGGAAGAAGGGAGCCCAAGTAGGGGCCAGAACCAGAATATCAGGAAGCATGAGTCATGTCCTGGAGGGGGGCCAGAGGCTGAAGCTGGGGTGGCACATGTGAAAAACGTCATTGACCCAAGTGACAAGATGAAGCTGAGATAGGGAGATCTATCATGAAACAGGGAAACTGGAAATGAAGAAGAGGGACACAGACAAACGGAACATGATCTCAATTGTTAATAAACTTGTTGTGAGTTAGGATCACGGAGACTTAGGAAAACACTGACATAAAGTTCTCATCAAGACACACCAAATGAGAATCTTCCGAACAGGACCCAAGCATCTCTATCTTTTTTGTAGCCCCCCACATATTTCTGGTTTCTGATGGCTATGGAGCTGCATAGGAAACCACTGCTCTGGAGAAATTTGGAAAGAGAAACAGGGTTTTCTCTAGCTTTCTACAAAACTCCGGCATAGACTCACTCAGGGATACTAGAGTTGTTTAAAAGGGGCCAAAGTGAGGTGAAACAGTGGGTTAGTAATTCAGGAAAGGGCCATCAAGGGAGAGTATTTGCTTCACAAATAAGAGGGGAAGCTAGCTTAGTGTCAACCTCCTGTCATGGGAATGAATTGAGAATGTTGCTTGACTTTTTAAAAACGATGGGAACCTTCTTAGCACAGTTAGTTTTTCTTTCCAATGGAAAAGATGCTTCGGATGAAACATTTAGGAAGCAAAAGGGAATGACAATACACATTCTGACCATTAGCTGAATACTTGGTTCTCTTTGGTTACTGTCACAGAGGGTAGTACTTGCATTTTCAAGCTCAGAAGGAGGAGAATGAACTAGTGTCAGGGGCGGCTGGACTTGGATTGACCTCTGTGGATGTACCAAGGAAGTCCCGTGGGGAATTCTGAAGACCAAAAAAGATGTAAGTTACTAAGTCTCTTATTCGGGAGCAGAATAAAGCATTAAGACCTGGTTACCTAGCAATGTGTGCTCGGTAAATCTCAAACATTTCTTGGGTTGACAATGCAACACAAAGTACCTGAACCAGAATACTGGGCTTGTTCAAAGAGTGTGCTGCGTGTCCTTGGCTCTCCCTCCTCCAAGGCTGGCATTGTGTCTGTACTATTGTCTGCTTCACACTAACCAGAACTGAGGGATCTGAGGTAAGCCATTGACCGAACTGTTTCCTCAGCTCCTGAGGAATGTTTACTGAGGTGTGGTGTTTTTTCAAAGCCTTTAATAAGAAGTACGCCATGTCCTCCGTACCTCTATTTTGCTGAATATGTGGACAGGACACACTGTTTCTGCTTCTTTGCCAGCATTCCAAAACATTCTTGTCGCTGTGAATTCCATGGCACCCTCTGAGAGGGGACAGTGTGACCAAGGCTCTATGCTGCAATATTGTGTACAGGCTTTCCACATAATAGAAGTTTGACTCTATAGACATTTGAAAACATCAAAGTTATAAAACTGAAATCTTGTAAAAGGTAATGTGGTTGAGAATAAGAGTACAATTTTTGTTGGCCTTCAAGACTCTAGGAAAGAGCAAAAAAAAAAAGTTTTATTTAATACCCTCTTCGTGACATTTTGAGCCATCCTGAAACTCATTAAAATAATTTAGTCAAGCCACAGAACACTGAATCTGAAAGCAAGCTTTAGGTTTAATGATATAAATGTGTGTTTTCCTGATGCAAGTACTGAAACTTTCCTGATTTTACTACTGAGCATCACCCTCTTTGACACAGAAAACGTTCTCTCCTTGCAAAACAACATCTGGTGATCTGCTTCCCTTTATTTTCCACTGAATAAAACAATATGGAAGTACATTTCACCGGGATGACAACAAGTAGAACATGAGACACAGCAGAGAAGAAAAAGCACTTCATTTTAGTCTCTGTAAGTTGAAAGATGGAGGTTTACAAAGAATTCACAGGCAGTTTCTTAATGAACTTAAGAACAGTTTGCAGATTCTACTAAAATGCTCACCAACCTTGAAGGCGATGAGAAATTCTAAACTCCGAACTGAGGATGCCCAATGTTTTAAAAAGGACTAGTTTGCATGGGATTTTGGATTTCTTTTCAGAGCATCCCCCAGTTACATTCATGCATCATTTTCCAAAATAGGGCAGCATGGTGCATGATGATTTAGATGTTAGTAAGGATTATTGTCTGGAGAAACATGTAGGGAAAGCTTGTATACACACAGTGTCTGTAGGAGCTACTACAGTCAGTGGTTTGGAGGTATCATCATCCAGACATCATCTAGTATCTTTTAAGAAAAAAAAAGGCAGAACCTTAATTTCTGAAAGGAACAATCCAATAGGTATTCTGGACAACACTGTTTCAGAGAATGGGCACTTATAGCAAATTACAGAAACTGTCTTAAAAGTACAGTAACTTTAGATCTTAAATATCAAATATGAAATCAAAGAGAATCATCTGTAAAGAAAAGTACTTGAATTTCTCAAAAATTAGAGAATTAGCAGATATAGAAAAATTCAATAAGTTATTGTATTGTAAAATAAAACAAACACATATTTATTAAAAAGGCAAAACATTCTAAATGGGCCTAGGAGAAAAAACATTCTAAATGAGTCTCTTTTCTTTTTAGAAAAGAGTTTTAAAATATACTCTATTAAATTAGCATCATCAAGGACACTTCATCCATTAGTCATTAGAGCCCAGTGCCAATGGACTGTAAGATTTTTAAAGTCTACAAAAATAATTGAAACCTGGGGAAAAAAAAGTATTGACTCCAAACTACAGAATGAAAGCTGAAAAATGGAAATTAATAAATACTTAATTAAATGTCTATAAAAAATAACATTACATCAACTAGTCAACTTTAACTCTACTCTTATAATTGCAGTATAAATTATATTTACTGTGGGATATGGTTGGATTTTAATTTGTTTGATATATTATACACACAAGGCAGCCAAAAGTAAGACTACCAGGCCCTCAAAACAGCTCTGAATAACATCAACATGATCAAAATGGTAATCTGTTTTCCTAAAGGCATTGAAAGTTAAACAAGGGAAAATGGGAGAAATAGGAATGGCAGTGTTAAGTACCAAAACAGTGGGCCTGGGAATCATGCCACCCTCCCAAGAACAAGCAATGCTGACTAAAATCCTCACCTCCATTCTTACTAATTAAGGCTCTGCCTCATAGTAGGATTTTTGTTGTTGCTGTTGTTTTCTCGGTGATGGAGGGAGCTGTTTTTAAAGTTCTCCTTGGAAAAAGTAAACAGGCCACTTATACCTCATTGTGTACTCAGAGAAGTTAAACAGCCTACTAGATGCTGTTCCCTGGGGGCTGATATCTAATGAGAATGCTGGTGGGGGAGGGGTGGGGATGAATTTTAAAGGTGAAGGGAGACTGGGTCCTAAGCATGGCGGGTCTGGCTGAGATGTACGATTAGTGATGTCTGGGATATACTGATAACACACTCGGTGGGGCAATTAAGTTTGATACTAATCCTGGATTTTGATATCCTCATCTGCTCTTTCTCACTGAAGAAAAATGATCCACTTTTTAGCATCCTTTAACCAACCAACAAATACAGTAACACATCAGTGGATACTCTAGCAATATAATCTACATTCAATGGACATAATGGAGAAAAACCAAGTGAAAGTTAAAGTCGCTCAGTCGTGTCCAACTCATTGGGACCCCATGGACTGTCCATGGAGAAAACCAAAGTAACTTTTCTTAAAAAGTGCTTCTTTAAAGCCTTTGTGAAATCTCTTTCTTTCTCTCCCTCTCTCCCCAAACCCCCAACATAAACACACACACACACACACACACACACACACAGATATTATGTCAAAAATGATGTACTGTTCATTGTCCCATCAAGAGCTATAAATCTAACCTGGGAAAACTAGGATTGGGTTTCAGAGGCAATTTGAATTTAGTTTTCATTTTGCGTGTTTAAAAGGCTGATTACTTAGGCAAACTCTTTCCTATTACCCTAAAGTTTTTCGAAGTAGCTCTTTAATTAAACTTTACTTTAAAAAAAAAAAAAACAAAAATCATAAAAACCAAGAAAACTCTCAAACAACTGGTCCCTGTTATTTCTCTTAGATGAATGAAGCCATATCATTTTCACTGATAGAATATAGAAAAAATAGCTTTCTTTGCACATGGTTTTTGAAATTGTACTTAATTTTAAATGAAATGAGTACCTATCTGTTATAAACTATTAAAATAGTACAGAAAGGAAAAGAAAAAGGAAGTTTCCCTGTCTCCATTTCCTTATCCTTTCTTATCCCAACCCCTGGATGTACACACTCATTTCCTTTGTTCCATACATATATTCTCCATTGTAAAGGTGACACAACAGATATCTGCTTCTGCTAAAACGGCAATATAGCCAGATCCTGAATAAATCAGAACAATTTTCTCTTATGCCCTACAATTTTCCCCTGAGTTGGGTTTTCTCAGGATGTTGAGGTACATCCTTTAGTAGGTGGTATTTTTCTGTATATAATGTAACCGTCTCTTTGGCCTTTGCAGTTGGGAGTCTACCCCACATGAATACTCAGATCTGTACAAAAGACATGTACAAGATTAATGTAGCATTACTTGAAACACTGAAAAATTTTCCCATCAATAGAGACAAGGTCCCTAAGCAGTCACTAAAAGGGTAAGATAAACTTGTATGTGCTGTCATAGAAATATATTTTATATTGTGACAAATACAAACACAAAACCCCATTAAGTACCAAAAGCAAATGACTGTGTATAGTGATTATACACATACACGAAACACAGACACATACATGCAAAATGAACCTATTTTATTACTGTTATTCCCAAACTTTGGTATGCATTTACTTACACACACACACACACACACACACACACACACACACACACACATATGCCATATAAATATAACATATCCTATTAAATGAATGCCAGGGAATGATGTAAAGGTGCCTAATCTTAATGCTCAATAACCTCAGATATGTAGATGATACTGCCTTTATAGCAGAAAGCAAAGAGGAACTAAAGAGCCACTTGAGGAAAGTGAAAGAGGAGAGTGAAAAAGTTGCCTTAAAACCCAGCATTCAGAAAACAAAGATCATGGCATCCGGTCCCATCACTTCATGGGAAATAGATGGGGAAACAGTGGAAACAGTGACAGACCTTATTTTCTTGGGCTCCAAAATCACTGTGGATGATGACTTCAGCCATGAAATTAAAAAATGCTTGCTCCTTGGAAGAAAAGCTATGACCAACTTAGACAGCATTTAAAAAGCAGAGACATTACTTTTCTGACAAAGGTCCATCTAGTCAAAGTTACGGTTTTTCCAATAGTCATGTATAGATGTGAGAGTTAGACCATAAAGAAAGCTGAGTACCGAAGAATTGATGCTTTTGAACTGTGGTGTTGGAGAAGACTCTTGAGAGTCCCTTGGACTGCAAGGAGATCAAACCAGTCAATCCTAAAGGAAATTAACCCTGAATATTCATTGGAAAGATGGAAGCTAAAGCTCCAATACTTTGGCCACCTGATGCAAAGAGCCAACTCATTAGAAAAGACCCTGATGCTAGGAAAAATTGAAAGTAGGAGGAGAAGGGGATGATGGAAGACGAGATGATTGGTCAGGATCACCACCTTTATGGACATGAGTTTGCACAAGCTCCTGGAGATGGTGATGGACAAGGAAGTCTGGCCTGCTGCAGTCCATGGGGTCGCAAAGAGTTGGACACGACTGAGCAACTGAACAACAACAATCGTAAAGCTAGAAACAGTTGTTTTATATACATTTCTCCTTTTAATGAACCTAAAAGAATGGCTCTGTTTTATCCTGTGCAAGTCATGTGGGCAGGGATTTCTGCCCATTTTATTCACTGCTAATCTCTGTACTTGGAAGATGATGAGCTCTTGACAAAAATGCATTTAGTGAAGGAACAATTCTTCCTGTTCCATTTTGGGAAAACTACATACAATAAATGATTGATTGATTAGTCTGAAAGAAAAAAGGGGAAAGAAGCAGGAAAATAGAACTCTATTTATTTTAAAAAATCTATAAAAAGAAATAGGTGGTCAGAGTGGTGAAGAGAAGGGGGGCCATCCTCCAGGGAGAGGACTAGGAAGGGAAACCCAAGGTGGGGAGACTATTTAGGAGAGGAAAGCAGAGAGCTGACCTGTACCACCTCTTCTCATAGGGGAGACTCAAACTTAATGGGTTCAATGTTCACACTTTTCCAAATATAAGAATATTATGAAAAGGATGCAGCAATGTATTGGTGAAAAAATTCAGAAAGACATTGGCACTACAGAACAATTTCAATACTGGGAGGGGGTGAAAAGTGTCCCAAGGAACAATGGTTTATATTTGCTTGAATATGGCATTTGGTTCTAACCCAAATCATACATTCTCTTTCCTCTTGTGATACTAGATGACTTTCTCCAGTTTTTGAATGAGGAACTCATACTTACCATTGAAGGAGTTAAAGCCTAAGTTGGTTTAATTTAAAATATATTTAAAGGGACAGACACTGTTAGGAATGAAACTCACCATAATGCATTTCTATTTTCTATGATAGTTATTGATTTAAAGTTTAATCTGTTATTTATAAATAGATTGGATTGTTTATCCTTTATGAAGCCCTTAGTTCCTTGTAGATCACTCTCTCCCATGACTAATTAAACTTACTAATACAGTAGAAATCTGTACATGTGTGATCTCTTAGATCTCCTTAGGTTACCTATTTCACAATTATTTACCTTAATTTTAAAAAAATCATGAATTTTATTCCTCATAAGATCAAAGGTACAAGGCTTATGCAATCAAATATTCTCACAAAGATAAAATCATCTTGAAGAATAAGGGCTTATGCTTTGTAAAGGTAGATACATTCAAGTTATATTTAGCTATTTAGACATATAAAAACTAAAGAAGTAATATATTAGACTTGAAAATGCGAGTCTCTATGACTCATCTAACTATATGTTCCATTTCCCCAGGACAGTTTCTCCTTACTCCTGTTGTCTTAGTGTAAGTGTTAATAGGGTATTTGAATCTATCTATGTTTGAAAATGTTATGTGGTTACCCTATATTACAGGAAAAAATGGTTGACTTTATATCAAATTCATCTTTATTCTCTTCTACTTCATATCATGTATTTCTTTTCAGATACCAAAATTACAGGATATTGATTGGATAATGATTGAAAGAATAATGATATCTGAACTTCCCCAGGATTTGGAGGAACACACAATTTAAGCTGAACTAAAACAGGGTCCCAATCATGGCATGGCAAAAATTCAGAACTATTTTAGGTTGTGCTTTTGTAGAAAGAGAGTTACTTGCTATTTGGCTTCCTTATTGAAATGATATAGTCTGTGCTTCTCCCTGCCTCTCCTCCTCCCAGCTCCCCAGTTCACTTGATTGGGATAAACAGCATTATAACAAGGAAACTCCTGGTCTACCCCCCTGCAAATCACAACAGATAAACTAAAATTCCAATGCAGTGAAGTAATTGGGGCTTGTTGTTGAAATAGCATTTAACCTGCACAATAAAATTAATTCAATACTCTGATAAATTTGGAGTCTAAACAACTTTAGTTCTATGCAGCTTTCTGAGCTTTCTTATCACTTTGCCATTACTTATTCTGTCATTAAATGAGCTCACTTCTCTACTATTCTTAAGAAGCCATTGACATTCCAGGATTTGTTTTTCTACTTCATAATCACTTTCCAACTCCAATTTTTTATTTGGATGCTAAGTTAACTGACTGACATGCTTAAATTAAGTTGGAGGCATGTGTATTAAAGGCAAGAAAGACGTTAATGAAATTGGAACGCACCATAAAAGGTGGCTCTGTGTTTTTAAGAAATGGTAGTAGTGGCAGGGGTTGTTATGCTTTTTGTCTTGCTCTAAGCTACTGTCTGGAGAAGGCAATGGCAGCCCACTCCAGTACTCTTGCCTGGCAAATCCCATGGACAGAGGAGCCTGCTAGGCTGCAGTCCATGGGGTCACTAGGAGTCGGACACGACTGAGTGACTTCACTTTCACTTTTCACTTTCATGCACTGGAGAAGGAAATGGCAAACCACTCCAGTGTTCTTGCCTGGAGAATCCCAGGGACAGGGGAGCCTGGTGGGCTGCCGTCTGTGGGGTCGCACAGAGTCGGACACGACTGAAGCGACTTAGCAGCAGCAGCAGCAGCAGCAAGCTACTGTTGGAGCTCAGAGGTGATATGGTGTTTTAGAAAGCAACTTCTTCCTTTTCATAAACATTCAGGAAGCAGTTGACATTCTGTACAAACAGTTAAAACTAAACATTCTTTTGAGTTAAAATGACATTATTGTATTAATATCCTTTAGAATGTTTATTTTGGGATTTTAAATTCCAAATCATAAGTAGTTTAAAAATCATTGACTCCTACTTTATTTCCCTTTCCAAATATGTTCTGCATTTTATTTAATTTCTAAGTGTCTTCACATATAATTCTAACTTCAAATAGACTTAAGCCTCCCCCTGCCCATGTTTTCATTGGCTATTGGGAGTATCTTGTCAATGCAGTCTTGGTAGGGTCATGTTTGATACTCGTACTTCTACAGCAAGCCTGGCTGTTGGTCATCTATGTCTGAGCTTTTCCTCGTGTATCTCTTTGCCTCTGGCCTCTTTCCTAGACTTATGCCAAACTTCCAGGTTTAACATGTGATGGCCTTTTTTTAAAATTAAAGAATAATTGCTTTACAGAATTTTGTTGTCTTCTGTCAAATCTCAACATGAATCAGACATCAGATCAGATCAGATCAGTTGCTCAGTCATGTCCGACTCTTTGCGACCCCATGAATCGCAGCACGCCAGGCCTCCCTGTGAATCATCAACTCCCGGAATTCACTGAGACTCACGTCCATCGAGTCAGTGATGCCATCCAGCCATCTCATCCTCCGTCGTCCCCTTCTCCTCCTGCCCCCAATCCCTCCCAGCATCAGGGTTTTTTCCAATGAGTCAACTCTTCACATGAGCTGGCCAAAGTACTGGAGTTTCAACTTTAGCATCATTCCTTCCAAAGAAATCCCAGGGCTGATCTCCTTCAGAATGGACTGGTTGGATCTCCTTGCAGTCCAAGGGACTCTCAAGAGTCCTCTCCAACACCACAGTTCAAAAGCATCAATTCTTCGGCACTCAGCCTTCTTCACAGTCCAACTCTCACATCCATACATGACCACTGGAAAAACCATAGCCTTGACTAGATGAACCTTTGTTGGCAAAGTAATGTCTCTGCTTTTGAATATGCTATCTAGGTTGGTCATAACTTTCCTTCCAAGGAGTAAGCGTCTTTTAATTTCATGGCTACAGTCGCCATCTGTAGTGATTTTGGAGCCCAGAAAAATAAAGTCTGACACTGTTTCCACTGTTTCCCCACCTATTTCCCATGAAGTGGTGGGACCGGATGCCATGACCTTCGTTTTCTGAATGTTGAGCTTTAAGCCAACTTTTTCACTCTCCACTTTCACTTTCATCAAGAGGCTTTTTAGTTCCTCTTCACTTTCTGCCATAAGGGTGGTGTCATCTGCATATCTGAGGTTATTCATATTTCTCCCGGCAATCTTGATTCCAGCTTGTGTTTCTTTCAGTCCAGTGTTTCTCATGATGTACTCTGCATATAAGTTAAATAAACAGGGTGACAATATACAGCCTCGACAAACTCCTTTTCCTATTTGGAACCAGTCTGTTGTTCCATGTCCAGTTCTAACTGTTGCTTCCTGATCTGCATACAAATTTCTCAAGAGGCAGATCAGGTGGTCTGGTAGTCCCATCTCTTTCAGAATTTTCCACAGTTTATTGTGATCCACACAGTCAAAGGCTTTGGCATAGTCAATAAAGCAGAAATAGATGTTTTTCTGGAACTCTCTTGCTTTTTCCATGATCCAGTGGATGCTGGATCTCTGGTTCCTCTGCCTTTTCTAAAACCAGCTTGAACATCAGGAAGTTCACGGTTCACATATTGCTGAAGTCTGGCTTGGAGAATTTTGAGCATTACTTTACTAGTGTGTAAGATGAGTGCAATTGTGCGGTAGTTTGAGCATTCTTTGGCATTGCCTTTCTTTGGGATTGGAATGAAAACTGACCTTTTCCAGTCTTGTGGCCACTGCTGAGTTTTCCACATTTGCTGGCATATTGAGTGCAGCACTTTCATAGCATCATCTTTCAGAATTTGCAATAGTACAACTGGAATTCCATCACCTCCACTAGCTTTGATCATAGTGATGCTTTCTAAGGCCCACTTGACTTCACATTCCAGGATGTCTGGCTCTAGGTGAGTGATTGCACCATCATGATTATCTGGGTCATGAAGATCTTTTTTGTACAGTTCTTCTGTGTATTCTTGCCATCTCTTCTTAATATCTTCTGCTTCTGTTAGGTCCATTCCATTTCTGTCTTTTATCGAGCTCATCTTTGCATGAAATGTTCCTTTGGTATTTCTGATTTTCTTGGAGAGATCCCTAGTCTTTCCCATTCTGTTGTTTTCCTCTATTTCTTTGCATTGATCGCTGAAGAAGGCTTTTTTATCTCTTCTTGCTATTCTTTGGAACTCTGCATTCAGATGTTTATATCTTTCCTTTTCTCCTTGGCTTTTTGCTTCTCTTCTTTTCATAGCTATGGGTAAGACCTCCTCAGACAGCCATTTTGCTTTTTTGCATTTCTCTTCCATGGGGATGGTCTTGATCCCCATCTCCTGTACAATGTCACGAACCTCCGTCCATAGTTCATCAGGCACTCTATCTATCAGATCTAGGCCCTTAAATCTATTTCTCACTTCCACTGTATAATCATAAGGGATTTGATTTAGGTCATACCTGAATGGTTTAGTGGTTTTCCCTACTTTCTTCAATTTAAGTCTGAATTTGGCAATAAGGGGTTCATGGTCTGAGACACAGTCAGCTCCTTGTCTTGTTTTTGCTGACTGTATAGAGCTTCTCCATCTTTGGCTGCAAAGAATATAATCAATCTGATTTCGGTGTTGACCATCTGGTGATGTCCATGTATAGAATCTTCTCTTGTGTTGTTGGAAGAGGGTGTTTGTTATGACCAGTGCGTTTTCTTGGCAAAACTCTATTAGTCTTTGCCCTGCTTCATTCTGTATTCCAAGGCCAAATTTGCCTGTTACTCCAGGTGTTTCTTGACTTCCTACTTTTGCATTCCAGTCCCCTATAAGGTATACATATATCCCCTTCTTCTTAAACCTCCCTCCCATCTCCCTCCCATCTCAGCCCTCTAGGTTGATACAGAGCCCCTGTTTGAGTTTCCTGAGCCATACAGCAAATTCCTGTTGGCTATCTACTCTACTATCTATTCTTTCCTGTTACTCTTTTGCACTGAACTTTGCATATTTCTGGAAGGAGGTGAATTTGTCCAAGGAAAAATATTCCGTAGTTCATGGGAAAAATAGTTGTCTGTAGTACTGATATACAGTCACTTTCTCATGTGATCATGGTTTAAAGGATTATCTTGGTTAAATATGTATTGGTTAGATGTGTAAATGCTCATATCATTAGTACACAGTAAATGAGTTTATACATAGTTTCCAGGGGTGTGTTAAGAGTGGCTTGTGGAGCAACTGGAAGCAAATGGTGGCACAGAGACTATTCAGAGAAGACTTGGTGATAAGGGCCTCTCATAAAGAGAGTGAGGGAGAGAGACTGTGTAACAGTTATTGTTATAGATTCACTGTATGGAAAAATATTTTCCAGAATTATGAATTAACAGCTTAGAATTCTTTCTTGTTTCATCCTTATGAACTATATAGTGAAGGACTGCAATGCATTTTGCACAGCTTTCATTTCTTTAAAATTGCTGCTTTGTAAAAAAATATTGTAAAGTAAAAAAATAAAAGCAGAGACATAAAAATTCTCTTGTTTTCACATTTTCTTGGGGAACTCAATTACTGATCAGTAGAGTTTCACCCAAGAAATAGCAAGAGTTGGACATTTCTGAATTTTTCCATATTGCTTTTTTATTGTTATATTTATACTTGATTTTGAAGGATTGCTTATGTTTGTGTCACTGCAAGAAATCAGTCCCCAGTCATTGTGTGACATAATGATACTTATTGTACAACAAAGAATGAGTTTTTACCAACTGTAAACCCCTAGAGTTAGGTGTCTCCCTCCTAATCCATTCATCTATACCATGGCCTTTTCTCTTCACATTCAGCAGATACATAAGGTTATTTGACTTTAGTGATTTCACTTTCTTACAGTATGAAATGATGAAGGTTAATAAAAAGAGAGATTACATTTTAAAAAAATAAATAATAAAGAACAGGGAAGCAAAGTGAAAAGAAACAGCAGTTCTAATTTATTTCTCTGTGAGAGTCTCAAGTCTCCTTAAGTGTTTTCCTGTTTTGGCTCTTCAAATCCAATCTAAGCTAAAATGAAGAGGTATGGTAGATGCTGTTACACATATGCACAGTTCCCAAAGACCCCAGTAGGGTAAAGACCCAAAGGAAGCAAAACTAAAAGAAGATAAAACAGGAGAGCTGGGTTCGATCCCTGGTTTGGGAAGATTCCCTGGAGAAGGGAATGGCAATCCACTCCAGTATTCTTGCCTGGAGAATCCCATGGACACAGGAGAGCCTGGTAGGTTACAGTCCATGGGGTCACAAAGAGTCAGACATGACTGACGACTTTCACTCACTCATCTATTCTACATATGGTAATGTTAGTTTCCATGTTACTCTTTCCATACATCTCACCCTCTCCTCTCCTCTCCCCAAGTCCATTAGCCTATGTCTGTTTCTCCATGGCTACCCTGTAAATAAATTCTTCAGTACCATTTCCATATATATATGCGTTAGAATACGATATATATCTTTCTCTTTCTGACTTACTTCACTCTGTATAATAGGTTCTAGGTTCATCCACCTTATTAGAACTGACTCAAATGTGTTCCTTTTATGGCTAATATTCCATTGTGTATATGTATCACAACTTCTTTATCCATTCATCTGTCAGTGGATAGATATCTAGGTTGCTTCCATGTTCTAGCTATTGTAAATAGTGCTGCAGGGAACAATGGGATATACGTGTCTTTTTCAATTTTGGTTTCCTCAGGGTATATGCTTAGGAGTGGGACTGCTGGGTCATGTGGTGGTTTTATTCCTAGTTTTTAAAGAATCTCCATACCATCTTCCATAGTAGCTGTATTGATTTACATTCCCACCAACAGGGAAAGAGTGTTCCCTTTTCTCCACACCCTCTCCAGCATTTACTGTTTGTAGACTTTTTAATGAGGGCCATTTTGGTGTGAGGTGATAAATCATTCTAGTTTTGATTTGCATTTCTCTATTTTTCTGGGCTCCAACATCACTGCAGATGGTGACTGCAGCCATGAAATTAAAAGATGCTTACTCCTTGGAAGGAAAGTTATGACCAACCTAGATAGCATTTTCAAAAGCATTTTCAAAGAGACATTGCTTTGCCAACAAAGGTCCATCTGGTCAAGGCTATGGTTTTTCCTGTGGTCATGCATAGATGTGAGAGTTGGACTGTGAAAAAAGCTGAGCGCCGAAGAATTGATGCTTTTGAACTGTGGTGTTGGAGAAGATTCTTGAGAGTCCCTTGGACTGCAAGGAGATCCAACCAGTCCATTCTAAAGGAGATCAGCCCTGGAATTTCTTTGGAAGGAATGATGCTAAAGTTGAAACTCCAGTACTTTGGCCACCTCATGTGAAGAGTTGACTCATTGGAAAAAACCCTGATGCTGGGAGGGATTGGGGGCAGGAGAAGGGGACGACAGAGGATGAGATGGCTGGATGGCATCACTGACACAATGGACGTGAGTCTCAGTGAACTCCGGGAGTTGGTGATGGACAGGGAGGCCTGGCGTGCTGCGATTCATGGGGTTGCAAAGAGTTGGACACGACTGAGTGACTGAGCTGAACTGAACTGAACTGAATAATAAGCGATGTTGAGCATCTTTTCATGTGTTTGTTAGCCATCTGTACATCTTCTTTGGAGAAATATCTGTTTAGGCCCTTTTCCCACGTTTTGATTGGGTTGTTTGTTTTTCTGGTATTGAGTTGTATGAGCTGCTTATATATATTGGAACTTAATCCTTTGTCAGTTGTTTCATTTACTATTATTTTCTACCACTCTGAGGGTTATCTTTTCAGCTTGCTTATAGTTTCCTTTGCTGTGCAAAAGCTTTTAAGTTTAATAAGGTCCCGCTTGTTTACTTTTGGGTTTATTTCCATTACTCTAAGAGGTGGGTATGACCCACCTCTATGAGAGGATCTTGCTTTGATTTATGTCATCAAGTGTTTTGCCTATGTTTTCCTCTAAGAGTTTTATAGTTTCTGGTCTTACATTTAGGTATTTAATCCATTTTGAATTTATCTTTGTGTATGCTGTTAGGAAGTGTTCCAGTGTCATTCTTTTACATGTAGCTGTAAAAGACCATTTCTTGAAGAGGCTGTCTTTGCCCCATTGTATATTTTTGCCTCCTTTGTTAAAAATAAGGTACTCATAGGTGCATGGATTTATTTCTGGGCTTTCTATCTTGTTCCATTGGTCTATATTTCTGTTTTTGTGCGAGTACCATACTGTCTTGATGACTGTAGCTTTGTAGTATAATCTGAAGTCAGGAAGGTTGATTCCTCCAGCTCCATTCTTCTTTCTCAAGACTGCTTTGGCTATTCAGGGTCTTTTGTGTTTCCATATGAATTGTGAAATTTTTTGTTCTAGTTCTGTGAAAAATGTCATTGGTAATTTGATAAGGATCACATTGAATCTGTAGATTGTGTTTGGTGGTATAGCTGTTTTCACAATATTGATGTGTTTGGTAGTATAGTCATTTTCACAGTATTGACTCTTCCTACCCAGGAACATGGAATATCTCTCCATCTGTTTATGTTGCCTTTGATTTCTCTCATTAGTGTCTTATAATTTTCTGTGTACAGTTCTTTTGTTTCCTTAGGTAAGTTTATTCCTAGATATTTAATTCTTTTTGTTGCAATGCTGAATGGGATTGATTCCTTAATTTCTCTTTCTGATTTTTCATTGTTAGTATATAGAAATGCAAGTGATTTCTGTGTATTGATTTTATATCCTGCAACTTTGCTAAATTCACTGATTAGCTCTAGTAATTTTCTGATACTATCTTTAGGGTTTTCTATGTACAGTATCATGTCATCTGCAAACAGTGAGAGCTTTACTTCTTTTCTGATCTGGATTCTTTTTACTTCTTTTTCTTTTCTGATTGCTGTAGCTAGGATTTCCAGAACTATGTTGAATAACAGTGGTGAAAGTGGATGCACTTGTCTTGTTCCTGATCATAGGGAGAATGCTTTCAGTTTTTCACCGTTGAGAATAATGTTTATTGTAGGCTTATTCATATATGGCCTTTACTGTGTTAAGGTAGGTTCCTTCTATTCCCATTTTTTGAAGAGTTTTAAACATAAATGGGTGCTGAACTTTGCAAAAGGCTTTTTATGCAGCTATTGAGATTATCATGTGATTTTTATCTTTGAATTTGTTAATATGATATATCACATTGATTGATTTGTGTATATTGAAGAATCCTTGCATCTCTGGAATAAATACAACTTGATCAAGGTCTATGAGCTTTTTGATGTGTTGCTGAATTCTGTTTGCTAAAATTTTGTTGAGGATTTTTGTTCATCAATGATATTGGCCTGCAGTTTTCTTTTTTTGTGTTGTCTTTGTCTGGTTTTGGTATCAGGGTGATGGTGGCTTTGTAGAATGAGTTTTAGAAGGATAGGCATTCAGATCAGATCAGATCAGATCAGTCGCTCAGTCGTGTCCGACTCTTTGTGACCCCATGAATCGCAGCACGCCAGGCCTCCCTGTCCATCACCACTCCTGGAGTTCACTCAGACTCACATCCATGGAGTCAGTGATGCCATCCAGCCATCTCATCCTCTGTTGTCCCCTTTTCCTCCTGCCCCCAATCCCTCCCAGCATCAGGGTTTTTTCCAATAAATCAACTCTTCGCATTAGGTGGCCAAAGTACTGGAGTTTCAACTTCACCATCATTCCTTCCAAAGAAATCCCAGGGCTGATCTCCTTCAGAATGGACTGGTTGGATCTCCTTGCAGTCCCAGGGATTCTCAAGAGTCTTCTCCAACACCACAGTTCAAAAGCATCAATTCTTCGGCACTCAGCCTTCTTCACAGTCCAACTCTCACATCCATACATGACCACTGGAAAAACCATAGCCTTGACTAGATGAACCTTAGTTGGCAAAGTAATGTCTCTGCTTTTGAATATGCTATCTAGGTTGGTCATAACTTTCCTTCCAAGGAGTAAGCGTCTTTTAATTTCATGGCTGCAGTCACCATCTGCAGTGATTTTGGAGCCCAGAAAAATAAAGTCTGACACTGTTTCCACTGTTTCCCCATCTATTTGCCATGAAGTGGTGGGACCGGATGCCATGATCTTCATTTTCTGAATGTTGAGCTTTAAGCCAACTTTTTCACTCTCCACTTTCACTTTCATCAAGAGGCTTTTGAGTTCCTCTTCACTTTCTGCCATAAGGGTAGTGTCATCTGTGTATCTGAGGTTACTGGTATTTCTCCTGGCAATCTTGATTCCAGCTTGTGTTTCTTCCAGTCCAGTGTTTCTCATGATGTACTCTGCATAGAAGTTAAATAAACAGGGTGACAATATACAGCCTTGACGAACTCCTTTTCCTATTTGGAACCAGTCTGTTGTTCCATGTCCAGTTCTAACTGTTGCTTCCTGACCTGCATACAAATTTCTCAAGAGGCAGATCAGGTGGTCTGGTATTCCCATCTCTTTTGGAATTTTCCACAGTTTATTGTGATCCACACAGTCAAAGGCTTTGGCATAGTCAATAAAGCAGAAATCGATGTTTTTCTGGAACTCTCTTGCTTTTTCCATGATCCAGCGGATGTTGGCAATTTGATCTCTGGTTCCTCTGCCTTTTCTAAAACCAGCTTGAACATCAGGAAGTTCACGGTTCACATATTGCTGAAGCCTGGCTTGGAGAATTTTGAGCATTACTTTACTAGTGTGTGAAATGAGTGCAATTGTGCGGTAGTTTGAGCATTCTTTGGCATTGCCTTTCTTTGGGATTGGAATGAAAACTGACCTTTTCCAGTCCTGTGGCCACTGCTGAGTTTTCCACATTTGCTGGCATATTGAGTGCAGCACTTTCACAGCATCATCTTTCAGGATTTGGAATAGCTCAACTGGAATTCCATCACCTCCACTAGCTTTGTTCGTAGTGATGCTTTCTAAGGCCCACTTGACTTCACATTCCAGGATGTCTGGCTCTAGGTGAGTGATCACACCATCGTGATTATCTGGGTCGTGAAGATCTTTTTTGTACAGTTCTTCTGTGTATTCTTGCCATCTCTTCTTAATATCTTCTGCTTCTGTTAGGTCCATACCATTTCTGTCCTTTATCAAGCCCATCTTTGCATGAAATGTTTCTTTGGTATATCTGATTTTCTTGGAGAGATCCCTAGTCTTTCCCATTCTGTTGTTTTCCTCTATTTCTTTGCATTGATCGCTGAAGAAGGCTTTCTTATCTCTTCTTGCTATTCTTTGGAACTCTGCATTCAGATGTTTATATCTTTCCTTTTCTCCTTGGCTTTTCGCTTCTCTTCTTTTCACAGCTATTTGTAAGGCCTCCCCAGACAGCCATTTTGCTTTTTTGCATTTCTTTTCTATGGGGATGGTCTTGATCCCTGTCTCCTGTACAATGTCACGAACCTCTTTCCATAGTTAGCTCTTCTCTAAATGTTTGATAGAATTCTCCTGTGAAGCCATCTGGTCCTGGGCTTTTGTTTTTTGGGAGATTTTTGATCACAGCTTCAATTTCAGTGTTTATAATAGGGTTTTGTGATAGCCTTTTGATAACCTTTCTCAAAGCTGCAATTACAAGGTGCCCCCAATATGGTCCAAGGAGAAAAGACATTTTTATTTAATGTGCTGTCTTCTCAAAAGAATTTCTTATACTTTCTTGCACTGTATAACCACACCACAAAAATTGTCCTAAAAGTGAATGATAAATATTGGCAGCCTAGGAGCAACAGTTATAAGTCAGTAGAGCTGTTGTGTGAACCTGTCTCATCAATCCAGATTGAGAGACATAATTCCCAGGCTCTGTCCTAATTCCGGTCTTGTTAATTTCTTTTTTCATCAACCTGGAATTAGAACCTTAATCCACGGCTCTGTTCTCAAACTCTACTCTGAGCTGACTTCAAGTCTAAATGCTGCTCCTAGCCACCTCCTTACACTAAAAACTGTACTGTGCTGTTCGTCTGGCCTGATTTTATATACCTCTTATCTCCATTCATATTTAAGACTCACACCAATAAACAGAACATTTCCTGTTTCCAGAACCCTCCAACAACAGCAGTCTTCAGCTTAATCTACTCAAGTGATTCATGATTTCTGAAACTCTCAAACTTACTCTTCTTATGTAGTCTTTTCCCATGGTAATCACTAGGGTTATCCTAAACACAATGCATGGGGAAAAAAATAGAAAAATGTCCCAGTTCTCATTATGCATTTCTCTTCTTTAATAACCTCTGGTGTTTCCTCAAAAATGATAATCAAATTGCTTACTTTGGTAGAGAAAATTTCTTAAAATCGTATTCCAAACAAATTTATAGACTTCATCTCTAAACATCAGATTTTTATAAAAGTATTTCTTAAAAATAAAGAGCCTTTAGGTTGAGTGGGCATAACTCAGCTTAGCTTCTATACTTCCTCAACAGGTTCCCCAGAAATGATCAAGCTCTCAGTAAAAGATTGCTTCTCTCTTTATTTTGATAAAATTTACTCAGTTCCTGGAATACATTTTTTAGCCCAAACTGGAATAATCTTGAGCCAAAGAGAGGCAGACACACTGTTAATAAAAAATGAGGAGGGTCTGCTTTTAAGGGTCTGCCCTTAAGGCAACCTGGGACACCCTTTGCAAATGTTTGGCCTGAACTCAATCAGGAGGCTGGTTGCTTGTAAACCACAAAATCTACCCTGCCTGATTTAAAGCCAGCAAATGACTAACTTGAAGTTTATCTTTGAAGTCAAATGGCTTCCAAGGAAGTATGACTTGAAGCTCTTTGTGCAATGAAAGGCAATCATGCGTCTTTTCCATGTAAAATTTGGACTTCATCCCATTGGGAAGGAAAATGCAGACAGTAAGCATGATTCACAGTCTCTGCTTTACCTACCAACATCTGCTTGTTGTTTTTTCAGAGCATTGGCATTCTCTAATGGACACTATTCTACCCACAAAAACACTATCTTCTTTCACAGCCCTAAGAAACTATTTTATTTATATATTTAATCTGTTCTCGCCTTTCATCCACAATCTGAGACCCTGGATATCATACATAAGTTCTGTAAATATGGTTTTCTGGGAATAACTAGTCATAAGGAACAAAGGATTGAATAGTTTGTATGTATGCCATCATCTCAACTAGGTATAAAAAAGTCTGTATGGAATTTGGAACATACGATTGGGGAAAGAAAGGTTAAAAATGTCAGACATTGTATTAGCTAACTATTGTTCCATTCAAAAACTCAGTATCCTAAAACAACAAGAATTTATTATTTTTCATACTTCTGAATGATGGCTTTGTGGTGCTTCTCATTTTGCCTATGACTACATTCACCTAGAGGGTTGACTTAGATCATCTTGGGAGAAGTGCTAGACTATGAGTCCTTATGACATGGCTATCTCAGGGTTTCCACAGGGCCAGCCCCAGCACACAAGCATGTATTAAGATTCTGATTATGTCATATTTACTGAGAATCTATTAGGCAGAGCAAGTCAAAAGTCCAAGCCCAATCAATGTCAATGTGGAAGGGACTACATAAGGGTATGGACACTTGAGTATCATTCACTAGGACCATTATTGTAACAACCTACCACAAATGATGGTAAACATAGTTTATTTTCACATTGAGACAGGCCCCTACAGAATAATGGCTTGTTTTCCAAATTTAGCACAATTACTCAGGTAGAGTGGGGCTTTCCTGGTGGCTCAGGCAGTAAAGAATCTGCCTGCAATGTAGGAGACCTGGGTTTGATTCTTGGGTTGGGAAGATTTCCTGGAGAAGGGACTGGCTACCCACTCCAGTATTGCCTCAAGAATTCCATGGACAGAGGAGCCTGGTGGGCTGCAGTCCATGGGGTCACAAAGAGTTAGACCTGACTGAGCAACTAACACTTTCATTTTTCACTCACCTGGAGAGAACATAAACTAATCAATGTGTTGTCAATATGAGAATCAGGATTACTGACTAAAGGGCTATTGATGTGGTAACTACTAGATAAAAAGATACGAGTTCTGATATTGAAAGCACACCATGTAAAATGTAGAAACGATAGAAATAAATCCACATCTAAACACATTAGAAGCATACAGTGTTTCAAGAAAAAAATAAAATTCTTCTTTAAAAGGAAAGAAAAAAAGGATTAACTAAAAGTGCAAAACATTCAGAAAGAGAGAACAAACCTTATCAGTAACAATAGCCTGGGTAAAATAATGGAGGAATATCTTCTAGATATTGAAATTGATCTTCAATTAGAATTCTATACTTAATTAAACTATCATTCAAGAAAAAGGGTAAATTAAAAAAATTTAGATTGTAAAAGCTTAAATGTATTTGCTAGTTTCAAACTGATAGATAAAATTGTATATAATAGTTAAAAAGGGTGATTATGGGATTAGGTGTTATGTGAATAGATAGATAAAACAAACTGAGATCATATCATTCACAGGACAAGCATAGACATTTTGAATAACTTTGAACTTTGTTAGAAAAATGTATACTTATTTATATAGTTTGCATAGCATCAAATTTAACAAGTGTCCACTAGATGAAAAGAATTATAATCTCTAGTTTCCAAATGAGTGAAGGAAATAAAGGCATATTTTAAAAAAATTTTAATCAAACGAAATGCAAAAAAATAGGACAAATAACAAACAAAATGTTTGTATGGAAAATAAAACCAAAGTATGATGTTATAAATCAGTAAACATAATAAGCTGCTAAGTCGTTCAGTCGTGTCCAACTCTGTGCGACCCCACAGACAGCAGCCCACCAGGCTCCCCCGTCCCTGGGATTCTCCAGGCAAGAACACTGGAGCGGGTTGCCATTTCCTTCTCCAATGCAGGAAAGTGAAAAGTGAAAGTGAAGTCGCTCAGTCATGTCTGATTCTTTGCGACCCCGAGGACTGCAGCCTACCAGGCTCCTCCATCCATGGGATTTTCCAGGCAAGAGTACTGGAGTGGGTTGCCATTGCCTTCTCCAAAACATAATAAAGGCAAGTGCATTAAACTAACAGATTAAAAGAAGAAATTATTAAATCATTCTTTAAAAAATCGAGCTAACTGTTTTAGTTCAGTTCAGTCACTCAGTCGTGTCCGACTCTTTGAGACCCCATGAACCTCAGCACGTCAGGCCCCGCTGTCCATCACCAACTCCCGGAGTCCACCCAAACTCATGTCCATTGAGTCAGTGATGCCATCCAACCATCTCAATCCTCTGTCGGCCCCTTCTCCTCCTGCTTTCAATCTTTCCCAGCATCAGGGTCTTTTCAAATGAGTCAGCTCTTTGCATCAGGTGACCAAAATATTGGAGTTTCAGCTTCAACATCAGTCCTTCCAATGAACACCCAGGACTGATCTTCTTTAGGATGGACTGGTTGGATCTCCTTGCCAAGGAGCCAAGTCCAAGGGATTCTCAAGAGTCTTCTCCAACACCACAGTTCAAAAGCATCAATTCTTTGGCGCTCAGCTTTCTTCACAGTCCAACTCTCACATCCATACATGACCACTAGAAAAACCATAGCCTTGACTAGACGGACCTTTGTTGGCAAAGTAATGTCTCTGCTTTTTAATATGCTGTCTAGGTTGGTCATAACTTTCCTTCCAAGGAGTAAACGTCTTTTAATTTCATTGAACCCATGTCTCCTGCTTTGCAGGCACTCTCCTGCTTTGCAGGTGAATTCTCTACTGCTGAGACACCACAGAAAACCCTCTAAAAGTGTTGGGGGGACATAAAATGATATGGATGTGAGAGTTGGACCATAAAGAAGGCTGCACACCAGAGAATTGATGCTTTTGAACTGTGGTGTTGGAGAAGAGTCTTGAGAGTCCCTTGAATTACAAGGAGATCAAGCCAGTCAATCCTAAAGGAAATCAACCCTGAATATTCATTGGAAGGTCTGATGCTGAAACTGAAGCTCCAATACTTTAGCTACGTGATGTGAAGAGTCGACTCTTTAGAAAAGACCCTGATGCTGGGAAAGATTGAAAGCAGGAGGAGAAGGGGATAACAGAGGATGAGATGGTTGGATGGCATCACTGACTCAATGGACATGAGTTTGAGCAAGCTCCAGGAGATGGTGATAGACAGGAAGGCCTGGTGTATGGCAGTCCATGGGGTTGCAAAGAGTTGGACATGACTGAGCCACTGAACAACAAATATGGTAAATTACCCTACAAATAAAACCTCTTGATTTTTGTGCAGTTAACTGCAAGTGGATTCTTAAATGGATGACTAAGCTTGACTACCTTATAAATCAAACTGACCAATCATATTTATATTGATATTTGCTGTACGACAAGTGTTTTAGTCAGCGTGGGCTATCATGATAAAACACTATAGACGAGGTAGCTTAAACAACAGAAATAAATTTTGTTCTGGATGCTGAAAAATTCAATATTAAGGTCCAGCAAGGTTTGATTTCTGGTGAGAACTCTCTTTATGGCTTATGAATGTATGTCTTCCCCTCTGTCCTCACATGGCAGGGAGCAGGGGTAAGAGAGAGAGAGACAAAGTATGTTCTGTGGTGTCTCTCCTGGTAAGGGCACTAATTTCATAATGAGAGCCCCATCTTCATGACCTCATTTAAGCCTAATTATCTCCCCAAGAACCCATTTCCAAATGCTGTCACACTGGGAGTTAGGTTTTCAACATATAGATGGAGGAGTTGAAGACATGCCTTCAGTCCATAGCAACAAGTCTTTACACTTGCACATTATGAAACTTTTACTGTGTGATATAGGGAATAAGGGATAAAAGCCAACTATAAGTAATATTCATAAGCAATGAGCAAAATTAGTCTCATATGTGAAAAGAAACATATTTTTAAAAAGACTTCAGGCAAATGTGGCAAGAATCTTTTCAAAAAAAATTCTACAAAAATGTGTCAAACCTCCTCGGGCAGTCATTTATGAAGCATCTCAATTCTGCATCACTTGGATGCTGATGAGACCCACCTGCCAGCAGCAGCAGGAGCCTAAACAGGATGGCCAAAAATCCCAAGAAAATAATCAAGATAGAAAAATAAGCCATCATCAGCTTCTGAGTAAGGAACTGGCTGACAGTCACATAAAAAGCCATAGACTAAATAGAAATTTCCCGTCCTAAAAATGAAATGTGTGTGGAATTCTTGGTGAGTGATATCCAGTACAACATACACATAACATTATCATGATTTGCAAACCTACTCGGTGTTTTCTTTGTAGGTACAAGCTTCCTTCATTAAGTTATTGCTGCTAGGTGAAGGGTAGAGGCTCCTGAGATGCAATGTGATACCAAAAGCAAAGCTGTCCATGGCATTAGTACTAGAAAAACTACCTTCTTGGCTTAGTCACAAGATTCTCATTTTGCTAAGAGAATCAGGAATTCCCTAATTCAATTGGTTCTCAACCTTAGCATGAAAGGTCCTGAAACATTCTTAGCAGATTGAGGTCTAAAAATGTAAGAAATAACTGGATGTTTTAAGAAAACTTTTATGTGTGCTTTTGTGTTTTACTTTGTGTTTCTGTGTGTACGGAAATGAATAAAATATAGTATTCTTCATTTAGAAATTGATCCTAATGACCCTCTTATTTTCTAGCAGAGATGATCTATTTATAAGCTGAAATTCTCTAACAAATAAGGGCAAAAAGAGAGCTGCACAAACTCACTGCCCACAAACAGAAAAAATATCTGCAATTGGCATATGCAGTAACTGAACCCAGAAATATAGGATAAGTTTCAAGCATCATGTCTACACAAGTCCTTATTGTGTTAAATTAAAACATTTCAGAGCAAGAGGTGTCATTTTATCATTGCATATTTAGTAGTAATACATGCTCCTAGGTTCTGGTTTCACTTTTGATTCTGGCTAGCTGACCAGGGCTATTTATGCCCTATGTTCTACAGGATATCTGCTGTTGTTTATTTACTATTTCTGAAATAATGTGTGTGTGTGTGTGTGTGTGTATCTAATCTGAGTGTCTAATTGTCCTGAACTAGTTTGCTATAGTGATGAAGGTGGAAAAGAAGTTATTTTTTATTATCTTAAACAACAGTCATAATAAATTCCTGAATGTTTCCTTAATAAAAATCCAGAGCTGCTATTGGACAGAACATAGCTGTCCTGACATGTTCTATGTTAAACTTTAAATACATTCTCCTAGAGGATCTTGCTATTTAATTTCATGCCCTCTGCTGTAGAAGATATACTTGCTCAACAGCCTTAACAGATATTACCAGACACCTGAATGACAGCTGCCCAAGCTGTGGGCATGGTGATTGGAAATATTGCTTCCTTCTTTAATTTTAGTTACCTTTCACTAATGGAAGTGCTGGGATATGCTGTATGAAGGTAGGCACAGAACATTCATGAAAAAGGTAGACTGTTTACATTATGAGCTTTTAAAAATGCAGAATTCTAAAGGATTAGAAAAAAATGAAAAAAAAAATGCCACCTGAAATATGCAAATGATACAGGATGGATAGTAGTAGAAAAAAATGGGCAATGGAAAGGGAAACTTTATATTTTAATTAACCCACACGATTAAATATCTTTTAGCTTTGGAGGACATGTGATGTTTATAATAGGACAACCCTCTGGGTGAATGTTGAAAGCATTGCTGCTTAAGGGAAGAATCTTTCTCTATATCCCTGACTTTCCCTAGATGTACCAAACCTGGATATGTTTTACATAATAAGTTAAATTGTTAGGGTATATTTCTAGGTTTTCAGTTATCTTAGGAGAAAGCCAGAAATCCATAAAGAATATTTATTTACCACCTGAAATTATTATAGTGACATTCCAGATCTTTTCATATTGGCTGGCATTAGGAATAGCTTCCTGGTAGACTCAGTATTTCAATCTAGTCTGGATTTGCTATGAGAAAAAAAAAAGTGTGTATTCTTTTTATTTTTCCCACAAAGGAAGTGTATCTAAGACACTTTCTTAGGTAGTCTTGAGTTTTTTCACAATTTTTTGTTGTGTTTTAACAATTTAGCTGTAATAACGTACTTTTTTTTTTTTTAATATAAAAGGCAGTGATACCACCACAACTACCACCACTCCCATTTAAAACATGGTATTTGGTTGTGAATGGGTGATCTGTAAACAAGTAGCTGAAAATGTTTTCGATTTCTTCTGTTAAACAGTTAGTTCCCGTGATTACATCTGAATACTTTTGAACTGTGGTGTTGGAGAAGATTCTTGAGAGTCCTTTGGACTGCAAGGAGATCCAACCAGTCCATTCTAAAGGAGATCAGTCCTGGGTGTTCTCTGGAAGGACTGATGCTAAAGCTGAAACTCCAATACTTTGGCCACCTCATGCGAAGAGTTGACTCATTGGAAAAGACTCTGATGCTGGGAGGGATTGGGGGCAGGAGGAGAAGGGGATGACAGAGGATGAGATGGCTGGATGGCATCACCGACTCGATGGACATGAGTTTGAATGAACTCCGGGAGTTGGTGATGGACAGGGAGGCCTGGCGTGCTGCAATTCATGGGGTCGCAAAGAGTTGGACACGACTGAGCGACTGAACTGAACTCTAGATTTATGAAATGAGAAGGAGACTGATAGAAAAATAAAAAGAACAGAATGTAGAGTCAGTAGAATTGGGCTGAAGTTTCAAATGACTTAACCCTCGAGGCAGAACACTTTCAGGGTAACTATAAGCTAAACAAACTCCAAAGCATTGACCCTGCACTAAAGCTGCCGTTAGGAAATGACTATGGAGAAGAGATGCTCAAAATCCATTCCCTAAAATCAAGCCTCACTTTCTCCATTAGGTAAATTTGTCTCTTCTTACACCACCCTTGTAGTTATCAGATTGTCTTATAATATTATATTTTTATATTTTTACCTTGGTCATTTTACTATCAGTTCGCTGCTAGTTTTTTCTGAGAAATAATGTTTCGTGGAATATGGAATATGTGCATTTAATTCTATATTGATACCACTATTTTTTCCCCCTGTAATTTAAACTACATACACCGTTTAAAGAAATAGTCAGATGTTCCAATGGAAGGTTCTACAAGAGAACCATAGAATTTTAGAGGTAGAAAGGAATAGTAGACAATGTATTTCAGTAATATTGTTTACATAAATCTCACAGCCTGGATAAGGCAGATTCCTGTCACTAGGCTCTTAGCCCAGCAGTCTCTATTATCACCAGAGATAATAGTCTCTCACATGAATCATTGATTCTTGCCAGTTGCTGACAGTCTGCTTTGTTCTGATTTCTCTTCATAAAAAAACATAGGATAGTTTAAATATTCTAAGATTTTTCATTAAAAAAAAAAAAGACAACCAAACAAAACCTACTAGAACCTGATAAAATTAGCACATGATCAGTAAATTTACAAAGTTATCTCCTAAGTTTTTCTGTGATACAATGAAAAGTAGCAGTTTAATTTTAGGGAGTAGAACCAAATGGTCAGAAGCATATATTCCAGAGTCATAAGATCTGTGGACCTGCCATATATGAGTTGCATGACTTTTTTGAGCCTTAATTTTCACATTTCAAAACAGAAATAGTAGTTACTCCCATAGGGTTGAGAAGATGATGTGAAATCATTGATAGACACACGCAGGCCAGTGGCTAACGTGACAAATGTGTCCTTATAATTATATGATACATTTTATCCCTTTAAATATTTTAATATTATCAAATAAAATAAACTTCAGCAAGTTAAAGTTTAAAATCTATAATAATAGTTTGAACTTTGTGTATATTATTTCACTTGATCCACTCAAAAACCTGCTAAGATAAAACCCGGAGTAACGGAAAGCTTGATCCAGATTTTCCTTTCACTTTTCTTCTAAAGGTGTTTCTTCCATTTAGGTACTGAAAAGGAAAGCTTAGGAAAGACTTTCAGAGTTAAGTCTCAAATTCATAACACAACTTGATTTAACTACAATAATTGCTTTCTAGTGTAAGTTGGATGGTTTATCAATGTCACATTAGAAGAAAAGTTCCTCTCTGTTGTCCCTTGGCATGAAAACAAGATGAAACCAGTAACAAGAATTATCCTCCAGTAGGATGTGCTTCTTGGATGCTGAGATTCTCACAGACATAAATAAGTCTGTGTCTGCATGAGAGCTGAAATTACCAATTTAAATAAACACTCTCATAGAGAGGAAGTATATTTCTCATATAGAATTTTGCTAGGAAATAAGGCAGCGAAGAATCCACCAGCAATGCAGGAGATGTGGGTTCAGTCCCCTGGAGAAGGAAATGGCAACCCACTCCAGTATTTTTGCCTGAAAAATCGCATGCACAGAGGAGCCTGATGGGCTACAGTCCATGGGATCACAAAGAGTCGGACACAACTTAGTGACTAAACAACAGAAAAGGCTTAGCTAAGAAGGCAGGTTATAGGAAAACAGACCAATTCTCACAGTATTAAATGCTAATATAATTAAAAGAGAACATCTCAATGTTTCATAAATAAAGCTAAAAATGCAGAGAAGACTGACTCCTCTGATCAGTGATCTTTCTTAACTGCCTAAACCTTTGTCTTTATTTTTTCACAATACCAGCGCCATCCCCCTTTTAGTTTGAATAGCTATATGTTCCTGAAAATATCCACCTTCTTTATTCTTCCTGGGAGTAATCAAACAAGATAAACATAAGTGCTTGTAATACCAAGATGCTGAGGCTTATTTCTGGCTGCTACACAGCCCAGGGGTCATGGGCTTGACAAGTAAAGGAGTTCCAATAGACTTCATTACTCCAAAACCTTGTAGAGAGGCTTTCTATTTGTCAACTTTTGCTATTGATTTGCATTTCCCTAAGAAGGACACTCTTGGACTGGGAGATAGGAAGCCATGAGAAGTGATGCCAGTTTTGCTATAAATGGCTAGGTTATGAGGTTATTTTCATTATTTTTTTCTTGTTTTCTCCATCTAAAGAAGAGTTTGGACTAAAGGGTTTTTAGTATCCTGCCCAGGTCAAATCATCTATGATTCTGGGTAGTTTATCACTACTTACCAAGTAATTTGGCATAGTCAATAAAGCAGAAATAGATGTTTTCCTGGAACTCTCTTGCTTTTTTGATGATCCAGCGGATGTTGGCAATTTGATCTCTGGTTCCTCTGCCTTTTCTAAATCCAGCTTGAACATCTGGAAGTTCACAGTTCACATATTGCTGAAGCCTGGCTTGGAGAATTTTGAGCATTACTTTACTAGCGTGTGAGATGAGTGCAATTGTGCGGTAGTTTGAGCATTCTTTGGCATTGCCTTTCTTTGGGATTGGTGTGAAAACTGACTTTTTCCAGTCCTGTGGCCACTGCTGAGTTTTCCAAATTTGCTGGCACATTGAGTGCAGCACTTTCACAGCATCATCTTTCAGGATATGAAATAGCTCCACTGGAATTCGATCACCTCCACTAGCTTTGTTCGTAGTGATGCTTTCTAAGGCCCACATGACTTCACATTCCAGGATGTCTGGTTCTAGTTAGTCATCACACCATCATGATTATCTGGGTCGTGAAGCTCTTTTTTGTACAGTTCTTCTGTGTATTCATGCCACTTCTTCTTAATATTTTCTCCTTCTGTTAGGTCCATACCATTTCTGTCCATTGACTATGCCAATGCCTTTGACTGTGTGGATCACAATAAACTGTGGAAAATCCTGAAAGAGATGGGAATACCAGACCACTTGACCTGCCTCTTGAGAAACCTATATGCAGGTCAGGAAGCAACAGTTAGAACTGGACATGGAACAACAGACTGGTTCCAAATAGGAAAAGGAGTATGTCAAGGCTGTATATTGTCACCCTGCTTATTTAACTTCTATGCAGAGTACATCAGGAGAAATGCTGGGCTGGAAGAAGCACAAGCTGGAATGAAGATTGCTGGGAGAAATATCAATAACCTCAGATATGCAGATGACACCACCCTTATGGCAGAAAAGTGAAGAGGAAATAAAAAGCCTCTTGATGAAAGTGAAAGTGGAGAGTGAAAAAGTTGGCTTAAAGCTCAACATTCAGAAAACTAAGATCATGGCATCTGGTCCCATCACTTCATGGCAAATAGATGGGGAAACAGTGGAAACAGTGGCTGACTTTATTTTTCTGGGCTCCAAAATCACTGCAGATGGTGACTGCAGCCATGAAATTAAAAGATGCTTACTCCTTGGAAGGAAAGTTATGACCAACCTAGATAGCATATTCAAAAGCAGAGACATTACTTTGCCAACAAAGGTCCGTCTAGTCAAGGCTATGGTTTTTCCTGTGGTCATGTATGGATGTGAGAGTTGGACTGTGAAGAAGGCTGAGCGCTGAAGAATTGATGCTTTTGGACTGTGCTGTTGGAGAAGACTCTTGAGAGTCCCTTGGACTGCAAGGAGATCCAACCAGTCCATTCTAAAGGAGATCAGTCCTGGGTGTTCTTTGGAGGGAATGATGCTAAAGCTGAAACTCCAGGACTTCGGCCACCTCATGCGAAGAGTTGACTCATTGGAAAAGACTGATGCTGGGAGGGATTGGGGGCAGAAGGAGAAGGGGACGACAGAGGATGAGATGGCTGGATGGCATTACTGACTCGATGGACGTGAGTCTGAGTGAACTCCGGGAGTTGGTGATAGACAGGGAGGCCTGGAGTGCTGCAATTCATGGGGTCGCCAAGAGTAGGACACGACTCAGCGACTGAACTAAACTGAACCAAGTAATTTACAATACCTTCTCGTGCTTGTTTGGGGTTTTAGCTGTGGTTTAGTTTCTTTGGTTTTGCCTCTGTGCTTTAATGCTGAGTTTAGGTAGGAACCTCTCTCACATCTTTAAAGAAGCAGGTTAGTTCTGTGTGTACTCCCGAAGTGCTCAGACCTTATTGCAGGGGAATAATGTTTTCTAAAGTCAGAGTGAAACCTAAAATATAATTGGCTGAGAGGCATTTCCTGGGAAAATTCACAAAGTCCTCTCACATACTTCTACATTATCCTCCAGAGTACTCAAGTTCTATTTATTCTTCAGGCACTGAAATAACCCCAGCATATTTCAGTAACAGGTCAAGAAAGAGCATCTTTCTGACTTCACCATGTATGGTTTCAATCTAACTGTTTCCATTTTCACATCACACGCTGCTCCTGAGTCGAGCTGTCACAAACCTGACATACAGCCACATCTCCCCCAAAAGGGCAACGGATACTTGCTGAGAAGGGGCACCTTGAAATTTTGACCAATCACTTGCAGCTTTTATTCTTAACCCAGCCCAAATAGTTTAATAGCTCTTCTTGCCTGTTATAAATAGGTTCTGCTGCCTATCACGCCAGCTCACTGGGAAAAAATGCAAACAGTCCCAGGAATGAACTACTCAGGAAGGTTGTACTGCTTGGTAAGAGCTATTTTATTTTAAATGACAAAATTTCCTCCAGACACAAAGAAAGCCTTACATTTTTAGTCTGTGAGTTTCTCATCCTAAGGAATGATTTGATGTTTCATGATAAAAGAATAAGTAAGAGAGAGAGAGCAAGCAAGAGAGAAAGAGAGAGAGGAAGTTACATCTTAATTAAAATGTGCTGAGCAAAACCTTTCTCCTCTAGTTGGCCTTTAAAGGAATGCCCTTTATTTTGACCAAATCTGTGTGGTCATGTTACCTTCTCCAGGAACAAATACAGTTCATGTAAAGACCTGTTCAGAAGGACATCTAGAAAGCCATGAAGGGAAACACATTACAGAAGATATCAAGTTGAGTCCACTGAATCAGTAAAAAAAAAAAAAAAAAAACATCAGGAACAAAGTTTCAGCAACTGGATTTGTACTTTTCCTCCCAAACTAAGAAGTGAATGTGAGAAATATTCTGTATTGTTAAAGAAAGAGTTAGTTTTCTCTTTGAATAAAAACTAATCAATAATGCACGAAGAAACAAATATGTGAAGACAGTAACAACTGCAAACTTTTCTGTTTCAATATCAGTAAACTGCCATATTTGTAAGGGGGATTTTGAGTTTTTGATTTCTGAACCTAGAAATATTTATGATTCCTGCTACAAGATAAGGAGAAAGCACATGATGAAATGCCTTTTGATTGTGGTGACAAAATACATTTCTAAACCGTATCCATGTCTTTTAAACATAGATGGACATGAGTCTGAGTGAACTCCGGGAGTTTGTGATGGACAGGGAGGCCTGGCGTGCTGCAATTCACGGGGTCGCAAAGAGTCGGACATGACTGAGTGACTGAACTGAACTGAACTGAATGTGCTTTTTGCCAAGATCACCATATCTTGAATTCAACTGCACATGACAATGATTTCCAGATTTTTTATAGTCGTAATCCTTTTCTTGACCTAGATCCCTAGCTCTGCAATTGGGAAGTTAGATGCTGTATGTTTTTCAGTATACCCAGCTTCAATAGTTCTGGATTTCTTGAAGATTCTTAAAATAAATAAACTTTGTTCAGAGCATATGGTCTACAGAAATGATGTTATATGATGTGTACTTTTGAACGATATGTCACAGAGTTTTGAATTCTAGTCTGATCCATATTTATAGTGTAAATCATAGTTCTAGTGATGCCAAAACACATATCTATAATGTTGTTAAGTATTTAAACAAGAAAGCCATTACACCGAATGTGTCTCCACTGCCTCAGCAGCCTACATAAATGAACCTGAACCTAAGCCAGACTCAATGCATTGAAATCCAAAACAATTAAAGTTAGGAGCAACCAATCCCAAATAGCCAACTAGGCTTTTCCAAATAAGGCCACTGCTTAAGCTATCACCAATCAAATCATGTCTTAGCTTTGGTTTAGAGTCTCTCTATAAAATCCTTGCCCCTTTTTGGAGGGGTTCTCCTACCTACTTTTGGTTTGATGCTGCTTGATTTGAATTAATGTATATTCAGATAAATGGCTTCCCAGGCAGCACCAGTGATAAAGAACCCGCCTGCCAGAGAAGGAGACATAAGATATGCAGGTTCGATTTCTGGGTTGGGAAGATTCCCTGGAGGAAGGCATGACAACCCACTCCAGTTTTCTTGCCTGGTGAATCTCATGGACAGAGAAGACTGGCAGGGTGGCACAGAGTTGAACACAACTGAAGCCTCTCAGCATACACATATGCACGCATGCTCAGATAAACTCTTAAAAAAGTGTAATGTGCCTCAGTTTACTTCTTAACCAAGTGCAAACCAATGACATTAGGGGCTTTCCTGATGGCTCAGTGGTAAAGAATCCATCTGCCAATGCAAGAGGATGAGGATTCAATCCCTGGGTTGGGAAGATCCCCTAGAGAAGGAAATGGCAACCTACTTCAATATTCTTGCCTGGGAAATCCCATGGACAGAGGAGCATGGTGGGCTATAGCCTATGGGGTCACAAATTGTCAAATGTGACAGCGACTGAGGATGGATGCACACAATCAATTACATCATTCTTAAAATAAAAACTAGGAAAGTTATTGGAACAATTATTCTTAAAGGTTTTTAGTTAACTCTTGGTCTAAGACACATTAACTTGTCCAAAATCAAGGAAATGCAAACGTAGTAGAAGAATATTGGAGTTGTGAGACACTTCAAAAATAGTGAAACCTGAACCTAAGCCATAGGTTTTGCTAGCCCAGACACTGTGTCCATCAAAGCCTGATGACACATACACACGAGGACTTTATTACAGGGATCTGAAACTTTCACATAGACTTCATAGAGTGTCTAAATAAGATTTTTTTTAAATTGAATCTTCTAAATTGCTTTTACTTAAAAAAAAAATCCCTTCCCTATTCCCTTTCAATATAACAGTGTCCATGTTAATTCTCCTTCTTACCAAAATTTAGCAGAATACTCAAAGAGGGTATTAAAATGCTTATGTAACTGATGAAAGAAATTGAAGATGACACAAACAGATGGAAAAATACGTCATGTTCTTGGATTGAAAGAATTAATATTGTTAAAATAACCTTACTTCCCAAGGCAATCAACAGATTCAATGCAATTCCTATCAAAATACCAATGGAATTTTTCACAGAACTAGAGCAAAAGTTTTTTAAATTTGTATGAAAATACAAAAGACCCTGAATAGCCAAAGAAATCTTGAGAAAGAATAATGGAGCTGAAGGAATCAGGCTCTCCGACTCCAGAGTATACTAAAAAGCTACATTAATCAAACCAATATGATATCAGAGCAAAAACAGATATAGACATATAGATCAATAGAACAGGATAGAAAGCCTAGACGTAAACCCATGCACCTATGGTCAACTAATCTATGAAAAAGGAAGCAAGAATATACTAAAGGAAAAAAGACTGCCTGTTCAACAAGTCATACTAGGAAAACCAGACAGGTACATGTAAAATAATGAAATTAGAATATTTTCTAACATCATATGCAAAAATAAATGCAAAATGGATTAAAGATCTAAATGTAAGACTGGAAAATATAAAACTCCTAGATGAAAACATAGGCAGATAACACTCTTTAACATAAATTGTACCAGTATTTTTTTGGATCCATCTCTGAGGGTAAGGGAAATAACAAAAATAAACAAATGGGACCTACTTAAACTTAAAAGCTTTTGCACAGCAAAGGAAACAATAAGCAAAAAGAAAAGATAACCTACAGAATGGGAGAAAATACTTGTAAAGAACGCCACCAACAAATGATCAATTTCAAAAATATCAAAGAGCTCATATAGCTCAATATTTAAAAAAAATTAAAAATGAACAGAAAACCTAAATAGATATTTCTCCAAAGAAAACATAGGCACATGAAGAGATGTTCCACATCACTAATTACTAGAGAAATGCACATCAAAATTACAATGAAGTATCATTTTACACAAGTTTAGAATGGCCATCATCAAAATGTCTACAAATACTAAATTGTGGAGAGGGTGTAGAGAAAAAGGAGTCCTTCTATACTATTAGTTGAATTATAATTTACTACTACACAATTAGCAGTAAATTGGTGTAGGAAATATGGAGAACAGTATGGATGTTCTTTGCTGCTGCTACTACTGCTGCTGCTAAGTCGCTTCAGTCGTGTCCGACTCTGTGTGACCCCATAGACAGCAGCCCACCAGGCTTCCCCGTTCCTAGGATTCTTCAGGCAAGAACACTGGAGTGGGTTGCCATTTCCTTCTCCAATGCATGAAAGTGAAAAGTGAAAGTGAAGTCGCTCAGTCATGTCCGACTCTTCTCGACCCCATGGACTGCAGCCTACCAGGCTTCTCTGTCCATGGGATTTTCCAGGCAAGAGTACTGGAGTGGGATGCCATTGCCTTCTCCATGGAGGTTCTTTAAAAACTAAAAATAGAGTTACTGTATGATCCAGCAATCCCCCTCTTGGGAATATATCCAGAGAAAATTCTAATTCAAAAAGATAAATACACCCCAATGTTCATAGCAGCACTATTTACAATAATCAAGACATGTAAGCAGTCTAAGTGTCCATTGACAGTTGACTAGATGAAAATACACACACACACACACACAAAATGCAATATTAGACCTAAAGAAGAATGAAATAATGTCATTTGCAGCAACATGACTAAACCTAGAGATTATCACCCTAAGTGAAGTAAAACAAAGACAAATATCATATGGTATCACTTATATGTGGAACCTAAAAAAGTGATAAAATTAATTTATAAAACAGAAGTATATTCACAGAAAACCAATTTATGGTTACCAAAGGGAAAAGGTGGGGGAGGGATAAATTGGAGCTTGGGATTAAAATATATATACAACTATATATAAAATAGATAACCAACAAGGACCTACTGTATAGCACAGAGAACTATATTCAATATCTTGTAATTTTCTATAATAGAAAAGAATCTAAAGGAGATTATTTTTGATTCTGAATCACTTTGCTGTACATCTGAAGTTAACACAACATTGTAAATCACTATATGTCAATAAAAATTAAATAAATAAAAAGTTTATATAAACTGATTCTGCCCCTGTGTGAAGCAGATATACATTACTGGCTATATTCGTTTTCTAATTTAAATGTATTCTTCAAAGAATTTTTAAATTGCAACTTCTTGGCATTTGGAGTATTTCCTGTGACCCCACCTTTCTCCTGGCCAATTAATGACTCATCAGTGCTATGTCATCTGCCACCAAACTCTCCAAATAAAGTGGGACTCTGATACAGCCATTATGGCCAACAGTATGGAGATTCCTTTAAAAACTAGGAATAAAACTACCATATGACCCAGCAATCATACTACTGGGCATATACCCTGAGATAAGCATAACTGAAAGACATATGTATCCCAATGTTCACTGCAGCACTATTTACAATAGCTAGGACATGGAAGCAACCTAGATGTCTGTCAACAAATGAACTGTATATACAACAAACAGATGAAGTATATATACAACTTTGAAAGAAGTTGTGGTATGTATAAACAATGAAATATTATTTAGCCAATAAAAGGAATGAATTTGAGTCAGTTCTAGTAAGGTAATAGATCTTAGACCCTGTTATACAGAGTGAAGTATAGTGAAAGTCACTCAGTTGTGTCTGACTCTGCAACCCCATGGACTATACAGTCCATGGAATTCTCCAGGCCAGAATACTGGAGTGGGTAGCTGTTCCTGTTTCCAGGGGATCTTCCCAACTCAGGGATTAAACTCAGGTCTCCCACATTGCAGGTGGATTCTTTACCATCTGACTTTGTGAAGTTAAGTCACAAAGAGAAAAATATCATATATTAATGCATATATAGAATTAATTAATTAATGCTCTGTGACAACCTAGAGGATAGGATAGGGTAGGGAGTGGGAGTGATGTTCAAGAGGGAGGGGACATATGTATACTTATGACCGATTCATGTTGTTGTATGGCAGAAACAATACAACACTGTAAAGCAATTATCCTCCAACTAAAAGCAAAATTTTTAAAAAAGGGAATTTGATTAATTGCACAGAGCCTAATCACGGTAATCATTAACTAATGTCTAAGTCTAAAGAGTAGAACTTCAGATTAAAGTATCTATTATTTTGACCCACTTGCTTTCAAAAAGTGTTAAGGCAGTTTAAAGAGCAGAATAGTTAGAAAATTCTAAATGTGAATGCAGGGCTTTGAAATGGCTCAGAACCATACTGGAGGCTCCATCTACCTTTCCAATTTCTACTTACCATGAAAAAAATAGAAAGAGCGAGATCTTTAGTCCATTTCTTCCTATCAAAGCAGATAAAGATCATTTAAAATCCAGACAGTAAGTCATCTAAATTTTAAGTCAAGAAATAAAATCCTTCCATCATAGTTCCCTATAAAATCCTCCCCATCATATTTCACAGTATGACAAGTACATTTAGATATGTTAGAAGGTTTAGTGTATTTCATCAGTCCCTAGTCTTTCTGGTACCAGGAACAGATTTCATGGAAGACAATTCTTCCACAGACTGGGAGTTGGGGAGATGGTTTCAGGATGATTCAAGTACATTACATGTATTGTTCACTTTATATCTAATTTAAAGCTGCTACCGGTGGCCCAGGAGTTGGGGACTCTTTGTATTAAGATACATAGGATCTGAAAAATACACTGACCTTTCTAATTAGTATTATAGTAGTCCAGCTGATAAACAAATGGACTTCACTGCTAATCATCATATGACCAAGTTAAAAGTGATTAAATGATTTCTTTTACAAATATAGACATTTCAAATCAACATAACTGCAGAGGCATCAGCCAGTAAAGAGTGTAAATAGTAAAGGCATCAGCCAGTAAATTAGAAAATGGTCTTTCATTAAAATTAGAGCAATTCCTAAAGCCTCCACTTACTTTATACTTGGAAATGATGAGCTTTGATCTTAGTTTCAGGTAAAAAACCACCATTCTAGGTACTGTTTCCCTCTTCTTTACAATTTACACTTTTTAAAAACCAGTGTCAGCAATTTCACATCCTCTCTAGCACCTGGGAAAATGCTGTTTCAGACTTACAGGTTACCCTTTACTTCTCTACTTATTTCAGTTCTTAACTGTCTGTGAAAAGTTGGGGAAAATATTTTTTTCCAATAAGAGGACCTTTGGTATACTTCTTGTTTATCCATTTGGTTGTGGCCATGTAGTTTCCTGAATTTAAGTCACCCTCAAGATGTGAAAATTATGAAGATCTTTAAACTGCAGACTGTGCTCTTTGAATGATGAGAAGGAAAACCATATAAAAAGTATTTCCAAAAGAAGCATTGACTTCTGGTGGGCAGAATATTGAGCAACATTCCCGTTGAGAAGACAAAATTTCCTTTCAGACAAGTTTGGATATCATTTGGTTGAGACATAGTATTAAGCTATGACAGGTTATAAAAGAATGTTGACAAGTGATTTTAATTTTGAAAAAGGATCAAATAATAGAAGCAAAGTATCAATAAAGGGGTCAGTGAAATATTTTAAAAATTCAATTCTGCCAAGCAAGCAATATTTCTGAGTACGTTTTAAATAAATTTCAGCTTTATTGAGGTATAATTGATGCATAAAATTGTAAGATATTTAAAGAATACAATGTGTTGATTTGATACACATTATGAAAGGATACCCCATTAACCTAGTTAATTAACACATCCCCTCACCTCACATATTTATCTTTTTTTTTTAGTGAAAACATTTAAGTTCTACTCTCTTTGATGTTGTTGTTGAGTCACTAAGTTCTATCTGACTCTTCCGTGACCCCACTTGAAAGGTTGTTGTTGAATCATGCGAATACACCGGGATTCTTGGCCTCCGGAGGAGAAGAATTCAATCCCGGGCCAGAGACGAGGCTTGATCGTTCAGAGCTTTTGTGTAATAAAGTTTTATTAAAGTATAAAGGAGATAGAGAAAGCTTCTGACATAGGCATCAGAAGGGGGCAGAAAGAGTACCCGCTTGCTAGTGTTAACAATGATAATCCAAATCCAATAATACTCCAAAGAATATCTGGAGGTTGTAAAGACCTCATCAGACCTACTCCCATAATTTACATTTTAAGATAACACTGTCCTTAGGCAAGACACATCCTTGTAAAGACCAGGTCTACTCCCATAATTAACATTTTAAGATAACAGAAGGTTGAATCCAGACTGTCCTTAGGCAGGATACATTATTGTTATATAATCCTAAGGAATGTGGAGAAAGAAAAAAAAGTTTGTCCTTTCTTCCTCCTTGAGAATTCCAGACCCCTCTCTCCTTGGGGACCCCTAGACTCGCTATCAACCTGCCTAGGAAATGACTCTCTCACACTGTAACTCACCAGGCTCCTCTGTCCATGGGATTTCCCAGGCAAGAAAGCTGGAGTGGGTTGCTATTTCCTTCTCCAGGGGATCTTCCTGACCCAGAGATTGAACCTGCATTTCCTAGATTGGCAGGGGGATTCTTTACCACTGAGCCACCAGGGAAACATGCTACTCTCTTACCAAATTTCAATTATACAAAAAGGGTTACAAGTGTAACACTTAGATCCTCAGACTATTTATCCAGTGGCTAAAAGACTAACCCTTTCATCAACCTCTCCATATTTTACCCATCGCCCAACCTCTGAAAACTAACTTTCTACTCTCTGTTTCCATGAGTTAAAATTTTTCTTTAAAAAAAAATAAAAAGATTCCAAGGCAGGGAGGGAAGATTCCACATATAAATGATATCATGAAAGTCTTTCTCAGTTTGGCTTATTTCACGTGACATAACATCTTCATGTTTCATCCATGCTAAGCCATATGACAAAATTTCCTTCTTTCTCATAGTTGAATATTATATTGTGTACATGCACCACATCTTCTTTATCCATTCATCCTTTTATGGACACGTAGGTTGCTTTCACATCTTGGCTATTGCAAATCTTGTGGTAATGAACATGGGGGTGCAGATAACTCACTGATATCCTGTTTTCATTTCCTTTGGATATACACCCAGATGTAGGATTGCTGGATCATATGGTAGTTCTATTTTTTATTTTTTGAGAAAACTCCATACTGTTTTCCATAGTGGCTGCACCAGTTTACATTCCCACCAACAGCACACAAGGTGTCTTTTCTCTACATCTGTACCAATACTTTTCATCTCTTGTCTTTTTGGGGATAGCCACTCTAACAGACATGAGGCGAACTCTCACTGTGGTCTTGACTTGCATTTCCCTGATGAGTGGTGATCTTGAGCACCATTTCATGTACCTGTTGGCCATTTGTATGTCTTGTTTGGAAAACTGTGTCCTCAGTTCCTCTGCTCTTATTTTACCTGGATTGTTTGGGCTTTTTGTTATTGAGTTGAATAAGTTATATATATATATATATATATATATATATGTAATATTAACCCTCTATCAGACATATGGCTTGCAGTAATTTTCTCCCATTCTGTAGATTATCTTTTTATTTTGATGATCTCCTTTGCTGTAGAGGAGCTTTTTAGTTTGATGTAGTCCCACTTGTTTATTTTTGCTTTTGTTGCATTTGCTCTGTATGCTTTTATGTGCTTAGCATTTTATTTTGTATTGTGGTAGATTCAGGGATTTTGACACAATTGCGGATGTCAAAAGTTTACATTTGGAGAGAAAACTAATAAACATAGGGCAAGTGAAAAATGAAATAAGATTGTAAGTGTGGCACTAACAATGTGTGCACTACGAATTCAGAAAAAGAACCAATAGAAAATCATTTGGTAAGAGTTGTCAGGGAACAATTCATGGTGGGAAGACTTGAACTGGACTCTCAGCTGTATTGAGGAAAGACTAGGGAGGATTATTAAAAGAAGGTCTGGAACAAGCAAAGACCGTTAAGAGCCCCATGTGCTGGATTTTGAAGATTTTTTTTGAGACTACTAGTTTGTAAGGAAAAAGGCAGCACGTGAAAAGTAGAAGGATGTTAGCTTGGAAGGAGAGTGTGGAGCTAGGTATAGTTCAAAGAAGACTACAAATTTATGTGATATGTAATGAAGGGCTACTATCTTTTCTTTAATACAACTTAAGCCATAAATTTTAAAAAGCCAGCTTCAAATTTTTTTGTGGGACTATATTCCTTAAATTGGAGCCTGTCTGGAAAATAATATAAAATTAGTACTTCCTTATAACCTAAATTCTAAATTTTTGTTAATGAATGGGATGATTTTTGCCCATGCTAGTATCTTATTCTAGTGACACAAATTATGCTGTCTAATACTGTAGGACACTCTATGGTATTACTAAATCTGTTGGAGAATTAAACACATTCCCGTAGAAACTAGAGTTATACATAGATTCAATACAAAGTTATGAGTCCACTACCTTAGTCATTAATCTCTTCAGTCCACATTTACTGAGCACTGTCTCAGTGCCAAGTGCTTTCCTGGGCACTGAAGATGCAGAAAAAAGAAACAGTCCATGACTTCAATGAGTCCAGTGGAAGAGAGAAGAATATAAAGGGATAAAAGACTGTGTACAGCAGGAAAATGCCCACTGTGGCAACTTTTTTAATAAGATGGTTTTAAGTAACTTCTTGGTGGTGGTGGTTTAGTCACTAAGTCATGTTCAACTCTTTGCAATCCCATGGATTACAGTGTGCCCAAGCTCCTCTGTCCATGGGATTTCCCAGGAAAGAATACTGGAGCGGGTGGCCATTTCCTTCTCCAGGGGATCTTCCCAAATCCAGGAATTGAACCTACATCCCCTGTATTGCAGACAGATTCTTTATTACTGTGCCACCTGGGAACTTCTTATCGGGGATCAAATACAAAAAAAACATTGGTATTTCAGGATGTCGCAAGAGCACTGTTTCTGTAAAAGCTACTGTCCATTGCTGGTTACCAAAATGTCACAACATCAAAACATACAGGAGGTTTGAGCTGTTTGGTCTTAAAGCCTCTGTATAGATAGTGATAATGGGCAGTGTGTGTGGAAGGAATGAATGTGCCCTAGACACCTGTTTCATTCTTGGAAGAAAATGACAAAACATTTTCTTCTGTCCCCAGAAACTTCTGGAAAATGCCTGCTGTTGTAACTGATGGGTCACTGTTAGCCTTAGTTACACCAAAGGAGGGATAGTCTGAATAAGCAAACAAAGTCTGTGGTGGTATTCCTTTAGACCATCTTTACCATTTCTCAGTCTCATTAAAAGGGGTAACTTGTGACGATAAAGATGTAGCTCCAGAGCTTCTCACCCTCAAGTTATCTTACCACATAGTTACTAAGGATGGAATTTTAACAGACTCAAATCCTTCCATTAGAGATAAAGCCAAAGTCTTGAATGAAGATGCTTAGTTAAGATAATGCACATTACTGAAATCCATTCACACCCTTACAATGTGAAATCCATCAACCACACTTTAAAGGCTAGGAGTTGGAGAGTGTGCGCTGAGGTAGGTCAAGAATGTGGATGCTGAGGGCTATAAAAAGGGAGTACAAATTTCAGTAATTTCATAGTTTGGTTTGGGATTGACCACACAGCTCCAAGCGTGTATAAATCAATGCTGTTTGTGGAAGCTGAGCACTATTGCAGCTGGTCCTCACCAGTTTAGTATGGATGACATTACTTTGCAGAAGTTAGTCCTGCCGTTCATGATTATAAAGATTTTGCTTGCTTTTTTAAACAAAGCAGTGTTGTTAATTCAAGGTGACTTCCAGACAAAGAATGATGTTAAGCTGGGGCTACCAAGGAGGACCACTTGGGTTCTAATCCTAGATCTTTCTGTTTTAGGCTGTGTGATCTTGAAAAGGTAGCTTGACCACTCTGTGTCCAAGTTCTCATCTGTAAAAAGGGATGAGAATACTACCTAACACAGAGGATTGTTGTGATAGTTAACAGAGATAATACAGAAATGGCTCTTCATACACAGAAAGCTCTCAATTCATATCTATTGTGATTATTTTCTATATAGGACTGAAAATGCCATCCAAAGTCACCGAACTGACTTACCTGTGACAAAAGTCAGCAGGCTCTGGTAAAAAGGAAATTGGGCAACTTAGTGGGATAGACATTTACATCACACTTTGCAGGCTATTCCAGAATATTTTGTATTTTTATGAGTCATGAAATAGAATGTCATCAGTATGTAACCCTAGAAAGCTGAGAAAGATATGCTACTATCAGAGGAACTTTCCCGAAGACTTCCAAAATGACTTCTCAAATATTTATATCAAAGTATACAAACAGCAGAGGAGATGGAAGGGAAGTTGAGATATGGCCCAAAGGAGGCCGTGGCAGGTAGACATTTCTTTTATGTCACCTTTGTGCATGTTTTATGTTACACACTGACATACATCTGCCTAAATATAGAAAGTCTTTACAAGAAACTCTAAGATGGATGCTCTAGGAAGTGTCACCTTGTTCATCCTGAGTATCAACCACCAGCAACGCTGGCATGGCTATCCAGATATTCAGCTCCTCCAACTTGAGAAGCATGACAACAGGAGATATAAAATAGAATTGCAATTAGCACACTGCCACTGAAATAGGGCACATAATTATTTAAGTAATAAGGCACAGAAAGGATAAATCAAGTATTCTGGTTATCCAATCATTTTCAACTGTATTAACAATTTGAAAAAAATTAAAATGTGACTGAGTACACTTCTTATTTACCAAATTTTATATTTTTAAAAATTTATTCAGGAGGTATATCTGATTCTCCAAATAACTTAAAAGTCATAATATAGATCTTCAATTAGTGCCTCAGGTTACCCAAGTTATCCTGCTAAAGTTTTCAAGTTTTTGTATAAATAAAGCTTTACCTATTATGATTTTGAAAATATGATAATTTGTTTCTTTGTTAATACTTTTTAGCTGATCACTTTTTGGGTTATGCAAAGGTCAGAGAGATGTGGAAAATATCGAAAAGAAATAAATCCAGTGAAGTTTTGACATTCTTCTGCAGAACAGGGGGGAAGAGCAGTGACAAGCCAATAGTAACATAGAACTCTTACGTGCTATGTTCAAATAGGAAGTAAAGCCATTTAAGAAAATACTGATTCTAAAAATTTATATATTTATCCAGCTCTTTTGGTGGGTCCTTCTCATATTTTTCAGTGAAAAACATTAAATAGTAAAGTAGATATCAAGTGGGAATTTTCTGTGTGATGCAGGGAACCCAAAGCTGGTTCTCTCTGACAACCTAGAAAGGTGGGATGGGGAGGGAAGTGGGAGAGGGGTTCAAGAAGGAGGGGACATATGTACACCTATGACTGATTCATGTTGATGCATGGCAGAAACCAACACAATATGTAAAGTAATTATCTTCTAATTTAAAAAATAGTACCTAGAAAAAAAAAAGAAAAAACATTAAATACCTGCTCTGATTAATTGGGCCTTTTTCCATGCCTTGCAGAATTATGCAGGGTCTGCGGTGTCTCTTTGGGCACATAAAAGTTCTTGGACGATTTCCAGCCATCATTTCAACATACAAAAATGGACTAGTTTAATTACAGAGAAGTTAATTCATGGACATCATCTTGGCAGTGGTGCAAAGGTAAAAATAATCCCTCTCCATGGAAACCAAAAAAACAAGGAAATTCTAATTGAATCACATGTGTTTCATGGCCTTGAGCCACACTGTTTTGGGTCAGGGACATTTATTTTCCATCACCTTTTGAAAAATAAAGTATCACATTGCAGTTAAATTCCAAAGGTGTTTCTTTCCCCACAAATCAAAATTAAGTAAAATTAATTTATCAAAACAACTATATGAACTTCTAGATAAACATATTAAGTTAAAACACATGGATTTATCATCACTTCCACCCAGGGTCCCATTAAACTATCATTTAAGAAATGTAAACAAGCATAAAGCAATGAGGATAAAAATGTTTAAAAAGAGAGGATTAAAATAGATGAGAAACGATGAAGAAGTGAACCATCCTTCCAACTGCTCAGACCAAAAATGTTACGTTCATCCATAACTCCAACTCTCTTGCCTTAATATTTCTGTCCAGTCCATGAGGAAATCTCTTAGATCTACCATCAAAATATATTTAAAATTTAACCATTTTTCACCAGCTTCACAGCTACCACACAAGTAAAGGCTGCTATTATCTCTTGTCTATATTACTGCAGTAATCTCTTCCCTGACCTCTCCTGATCCACCACTGTCCCATTCTCAGCAGAAGAGTCATTGTTTCTTTTAATAATGTCAGGTCTTCTAAAAACATCAGTCATGTTTAAGCACTCCATTCCCCTCCTGTCTCCTAAAAGGAGATGCCTAATTTTGACAATGGCCCACAGTGCCCTACCCCGTCTGGATTCCTGTTCCTGACCTGATCTTACCACTTTTGCCCACGCTATTCTTGGTCCATACTTGACTCTTGCCTCCAACATGTAAGCTATACTGCTGCTTCAGGTTTCATGCCTGGGGTGCCTCCTTCTGCCTGGGGTGCTTTCTTCCCAAATTTATACAACTGAATGCTAGCTGTAACTTCACTTTCTCAATGATCCCTTTTCCAACACATCTAAAGTCCAACCTCAATCTTTACATATCTGATATCCATTAACCCACTGCATTTCTTTTCATAGCATTTATCACTCTCAAACATACTATATAATTTACTTATTATGTATATATCTGTCACATCCAGGGACTCAAATTTCACAAATAACTGTGAGCAACTTTCTGATATCTCTAGGAAACACAGAATGGAGAAGGAAATGGCAATGCACTCTAGTATTCTTGCCTGGAGAATTCCACGGACAGAGAAGGCTAGTGGGCTACAGTCCATAGAGTCACAAAGAGTCGGACACAACTGACCAATTGAACAGGAAACACAGAAAGTCACTCTACATGGTCCCCCTTTGGCACTTAATACTTGAATAAGCTAGCAAACATCCAAGCTAACAGAAAGTGACCAAAATAAATAAATAAATAGTACCAGTAAAGTTGCTTAGATGCTAGAAATAAACATACATAAACTGTTTTCGGTTCAGAATGAAGAAACTTAGATACATGCAATACAACACAGGATGCTAAAACTGTGCATTATAAAGATAGCAAGACTTTTGAAAAGTCTAAACAGCTGTGGAGTACACTTAGCCACTGGTTCAAGGCTATTTTATACCAGGAGGTCTTGTTTTTGCTCCCCTGCTAATAATTCAAGACTGTGCTTGTCTTCTATCTATAATTTGTGCTGAGTTAGTGACATACACAAGGTAGCTAAAAATAACTTTATTCTAAATTAAACAAATGACAACTTTCCAAGGTTTGAAAATGTCTGGGGATAAAGTTTTCAACTCTGGAATGGTATAGGTTTCTACCCAAACTCAAAATTATTCCTGAAATATCTAATTTCCTCTTGTTCTTAATTTGCAAATTATTCAATGCTTTTAACTCTATATCAAAGGATTCTGCTGTATGTAGAAAAAAATATGATATTTAGTGCCAAAGTAAAAATGTAAGCTGGACTGATTTTTCAAATCCTAATTCTTACATTTAAAGTTGAAAGTTCATTAGAAAAATCAGTTTTGAGAACTAGAAGCCCAGATCAATTATAAAATAATTTGAACAGTCTGTGAATTCAGTGTTCCTCTATTTTGACTCAATACTGTATTAAGATTATTAGATTTAAAGATGAGATGGCAACTTCTTTACCCACTGCTTTACAAATTTGTGCTAATTTTATAATAGTAACACAGGATAAATCACAGATATTTCTATTCCTAAGTATTACTCCAGCAGGACTTGGGGAATAGACACACTTTCATACAGGCAAGTTATTTTATACTACCTTAAAATGATATATACAGAAGGGGTTAGAGAGAGAGCAACAGAGTACACTATTATTATATTTAGGTAAGTATATAGGTATAACATAAATTGATAATATATAAAAGGTCCTCGAATTATGATGGTTTGACTTAACAATTTTTCAGCCTAACAATGGTGTAAAAGGGAAACAGATTCAGCTAAAATTGTACTTCAAATTGTGAACTTTGACCTTTTCCCAGGCTGGCAATATTTGGTCCAGCACAGAGATCTCGTGATGCTGGGCACTGGCAGTGAGCTGTAGCTCTCAGTCAACCGCACAGTCATGAGGATAAAAACTGATACACTTACATAACCATTCTGTACCCATACAATCATTCTGTACCCACACAACCACTCTGTTTTTCACTTTCAGCACACATGAGATATTCAACACTTTATAAAATAAGCTTGGTGTTAGATGATTTTATCCAACTGCATGCTAATGTAAGTGGTAAAGTAGGCTGGGCTAAGCTATGATGCTCTGGTAGATTAGGTGTATTAAATGCATTTTCAATTTATGACATTTTCATTTCACAATACAATTTATTGGGATATAGCCTTCTAGAACTAACACCCAAAAAAGATGTCCTTTTCATTATAGGGGACTGGAATGCAAAAGTAGGAAGAAACACCTGGAGAACCAGGCAAATTTGGCCTTGGAGTACAGAATGAAGCAGGGCAAAGGCTAATAGAGTTCTGCCAAGAGAATGCACTGGTCATAGCAAACACTGTCTTCCAACAACACGAGAAGACTCTACACACGGACATCACCAGATGGTCGACATTGAAATCAGACTGATTACATTCTTTGCAACCAAAGATGGAGAAGCTCTATTCAGTCAGCAAAAACAAGACCAGGAGCTGACTATGGCTCAGATCATGAACTCCTTATTGCCAAATTCAATCCCTTATGATTATACAGTGGAAGTGAGAAATAGATTTAAGGGACCAGATCTGACAGAATGCCTGATGAACTATGGATGGAGGTTCGTGACACTGTACAGGAGACAGGAATCAAAACCATCCCCAAGAAAAAGAAATGCAAAAAAGCAAAATGGCTATCCAAGGAGCCTTACAAATGGCTGTGAAAAGAAGGGAAGCAAAAAGCAAAGGAGAAAAGGAAAAATATACCCATTTGAATGCAGACTTCCAAAGATAAGAAAGCCTTCCTCAGTGGTCAATGCAAAGAAATAGAGGAAAACAATAGAATGGGAAAGACTAGAGCTCTCTTCAAGAAAATTAGAGACACCAAGGGAAGGAACATTTCATGCAAAGATGGGCTCAATAAAGGACAGAAATGGTATGGACCTAACAGAAGCAGAAGATATTAAGAAGAGATGGCAAGAATACACAGAAGAACTGTACAAAAAAAGAGTTTTACAACCAAGATAATCACGATGGTGTGATCACTGACTTAGAGCCAGACATCCTGGAATGTGAAGTCAAGTGGGCCTTAGAAAGCATCACTACAAACAAAGCTAGTGGAGGTGATGGAATTCCAGTTGAGCTATTCCAAATCCTGAAAGATGATGCTGTGAAAGTGCTGTGCTCAATATGCCAGCAAATTTGGAAAACTCAGCAGTGGCCACAGGACTGGAATAGGTCAGTTTTCATTCCAATCCCAAAGGAAGGCAATGCCAAAGAATACTCAAACTATCGCACAATTGCACTCATTTCACAAGCTAGTAGAGTAATGCTCAAAATTCTCCAAGCCAGGCTTCAGCAATACATGAACCATGAACTTCCAGATGTTCAAGCTGATTTTAGAAAAGGCAGAGGAACCAGAGATCAAATTGCCAAAATCCGCTGGATCATTGAAAAAGCAAGAGAGTTCAAGAAAAACATCTATTTCTGCTTTATTGACTATTGTGACTGTGTGGATCACAATAAACTGTGGAAAATTCTGAAAGAGATGGGAATACCAGAGCACTTGACCTGCCTCTTGAGAAATCTGTATGCAGGTCAGGAAGCAACAGTTAGAACTGGACATGGAACAACAGACTGGTTCCAAATAGGAAAAGAAGTACGTCAAGGCTGTATATTGTCACCCTGCTTATTTAACTTATATGTGGAGTACATCATGAGAAACGCTGGACTGGAAGAAACACAGCTGGAATTAAGATTGCTGGGAGAAATATCAATAACCTCAGATATGCAGATGACACCACCCTTATGGCAGAAAGTGAAGAGGAGCTGAAAAGCCTCTTGATGAAAGTGAAAGTGGAGAGTGAAAAAGTTGGCTTAAAACTCAACATTCGGAAAACGAAGATCATGGCATCTGGTCCCATCACTTCATGGCAAATAGATGGGGAAACAGTGGAAACAGTGTCAGATTTTATTTTTTGGGGCTCCAAAATCACTGCAAATGGTGATAGCAGCCGTGAAATTAAAAGATGCTTACTCCTTGGAAGGAAAGTTATGACCAACCTAGATAGCATATTCAAAAGCAGAGACATTACTTTGCTAACAAAGGTCCTTCTAGTCAAGGCTATGGTTTTTCCAGTGGTCATGTATGGATATGAGAGTTGGACTGTGAAGAAAGCTGAGCGCCGAAGAATTGATGCTTTTGAGCTATGGTGTTGGAGAAGACTCTTGAGAGTCCCTTGGACTGCAAGGAGATCCAACCAGTCTATCCTAAACGGAGATCAGTCCTGGGTGTTCACTGGAAGGACTGATGTTGAAGGTGAAACTCCAATACTTTGGCCACCTGATGCGAAGAGCTGACTCATTTGACCAGATCCTGATGCTGAGAAAGACTGAAGGCAGGAGGAGAAGGGGCCAATAGAGGATGAGATGGTTGGATGGCATCTCTGATCCAATGGAAATGGTATTGGGTGGACTCCGAGAGTTGGTGATGGACAGGGAAGCCTGGTGTGCTGCAGTTCATGGAGTCACAGAGTCGGACATGACTGAGTGACTGAACTGAACTGAGCCTTATCATAAATTGAAGAAGGTCTGTGTATCTATAACTAAAATTTTTTAATTTGCTCTCGTATTAAGACAGAACTCTAACATCTCTCAGCAATTTACAACCTCTGGCATTGCTGTTCAGCCCACTGAACAGCCCTTGTTCAAGGCTGAACGAGGTCCCATGGAATCTTGTCTTAATCTTGGCTAACATCTCGCCAGATGCATGGTGAAATCTTACACAAGTTTTTGGTTCCTATTTTTGTGCAACTTCCTCTTTCATACCCTGTGTTAAATTCCAGCTGCTTTAGGCAGACTCAACGCCTAATCTCTGCCTCCAAAGCTCAGCAAGACCATGGGCCCCCCATCCCTTTACTGTGGCAAGAATCTACTCAGGTGAAAAACAAAAACAAACAAAAACACCTGGGAAAATACTAGTGGGAAATGTTGGGAAATACTGGGAGATCTTGGAAATACTGGGAAAACCTTGTGTCTGTCCTTTATTTAGATGATTTTAGTCCTGTGATACCAGTTTTTCAATGCTGGTATCTCAAACTGTCATCTAAAATATTTTCATGTTTTTAAGTGAGATTCATTATTGCTTGCTATGTCATGGCTGAAAGTGACAATCTCCTGTGCTTTTTTATGGATTTTATTTAACAGTTATAGGACTATTAATGTTTTCTGTACCTTCCTGAGTCAATAGTGTTTTTACAAGAATTTTTCTATTACACTTAATTTTTCATATTTCCTGGCAAAAAAATGTTGCTCATAACATGCTATTTCATTTCAGTGTTTGTAGCATCCATGTATTCCTAATATTTTTTGTGACTTCTACCTTTTCCTTGATTAATTTCATCAGAAGTTTGTCAAATTTATCAGCATTTTCAATGAACTACTCTTTTCTGCTGTGTTGATCCTCTATATTGAATATTTCTCCACACTGTTACTATTTTTTGCTCTTTATTGTTTCCTTCCTTCTATTTTCTTTGGATTAATTTTTCTGTTTTTCATGACCATGCATAATTCAATAGCAATTCAGAGTGTCATTTCTTTGGCACAATGTGATTGACTCTTCATATGAAAAGTCATATTGGTTCGATTACTCATAAGGGTAAAGACAACATCTGTTTATCCTTGTATTTCCAGGGCCTAGTACATAGTAGGTCCTCAAATAATGTGTTGCTTTAGGGATCTGGAAAAGTATGTTTTAATATAACTAACTATTGAGAAAAAATAAACACATGTTACAAAGTTCAGTCATGATATAACCTTTAATAAAATCATTAAGGTTGTCTAAAGCCATGTTATGAAATAGCATAAGGTATCAATTTTGGTCACCTTTAAATCACATTATTGTCTAGATCAATGGATATTCAACAGTGTTGAATTTGTTATAGTATTGCCAATGTTTCCTGAACTGTCTCTCAAGTTTTTAAAAGCTAAAGCAGCTAAATCATGCATTTTAATGTATTTTTTCTTCTAGCATTCTTCTGATTTAATGTAGATTTGTGCACAGTATCTGAAAAGTTGACACCCACAAATGACTTTAAATAACATTACAAAATGAGGTTATCTAATAAATAGGTCATTAAAGAAATTAGCCTATTATTAATAATTAGATTTTTATTTTTTATAAGAACTCACCCTGAATGTTAGATGTATATGGTTCTTATCAACCTTACATCAAACACAATATAAAAATATATAACATTTGACAACTCATATTTGTAATATTGTGAAGGGAGAAAACTGAACATGTAGACTATAGACCCAGGACCCAAGTATCTTTCTCTTGTCAAGCTTATTTCCAAAGCTTTCACTGTTAATGAGTTTTTAGATATCCATTAATGGATAGAAGTAATCATATTCAGCATTCAAAGTTCTGAATGCTTTGAAACTTATAAAGACCTAAGAAGCAAAGATACCATTTTTTTCTGTTTAACATTAAATCTAATGCCTAAGTATTTAGAGCTCAATTATACCTTCTACTTACATTTTGCCTATTATAATACTAAAATCATCTGCATTAATTAAACAAAAGCATAATTTTTGAGGGACTTCTTTGTGACAGGCACTGTTTACACACTTGGAATCATGGCTAGTGACAAAGGCAAATAATTCTAGGATCCATTTAAATTTACCCAGGTTATCCACAAAGAACAGAACGTAATCAGCACTTTGGATCAAAGGACCTATATGATTAAAGATGCCTGATTTCAAACTGTATTAGGAGGGACCACTATCAAAGGTCAAGTGTGAATAAAGTACGACTGGTTTGGTTCTCTTCTGAAGACTATAATGAGATTTTATTGATGCTTACCTAATTTTTTAAAATCTCCAGTTTCAAAAAATATAGTTTTCTTAGAAAAGAACTGTAAAGCTACCACTTCCCAATCTTAAATGCTTTTTTTAAAATACAGTGTTCTCCTAGTAGATAACTAAAGTTATAATGAAACCAAGTGGACAAGACAAACAAAACCTAAAACATATGAGTTTGAAAAAGATAATTCCACAAATATTCTAAATTATCTAACTAGAAACAGTCTAATAGTTGCTGAGCAGCTACCATAGTAGCTCTGGTAGTGAACAAATATCTGTGTCCTCTGATGATCCACGAGGAGCCGAGCAAAGGCAGCTCCATGGGGTGAATTTCTGAAATTTGAAGGTATAGCTGGGTTGATATATTCAGGTTTCTTTCTACCATTTGGCTGGACAAATATTTCTTTTCCAATTTATGAATGTGGAACTAGACAAAGAGAAGTTTATAAATTCACAGATTCTTCAAATATTATGTTCTTTTAATCTTATGATTCTGCTTTTTTTAAAAAATGACTAATATAATGAAATGGGAAAACAGCCACTAAAATACTTTTAAGGTATAATTTAGCTAACATGGAAAGTAATACTTCACAAAGCAAAGGAGATCTGAAATCAAAGAGCAGTTTTAAATAGGAATGTTAAAAGGTTTATTTTGATTAATTTTTACATTATTCTTTTCTAGATCTCCCATGTCTCATGTTAGTAATATGGAAAGAATTTCCAATTAACATGCTGTCCAGTTCAATTTTTCCTCTAAGTTCAGGAAGAAATATTCAGCATGACAGTGGCTACCACCAATCAGTCACCTTCATCTCTGCAATCCAGCCACTCCACACACCACCACTTATGTAACCTGAGTTTGTTACCACACTTCAGTACCATTGTCCATTCTGTTCCCGCATCAAGGTAAGTCTTCTCGAAAATCTCATCCTTCCTTCAAGGTCCATCTCAGATTTGATATCTCACTGAGCTCTTACTTGATATTTGTGCCCTACTCTCCAAAACCAAGTCTGAATTTCCCATCTCTCACAGGCCTTTGCTCTCACTTCTCATCTAGTTTGTTGTGCTTTATTTTGCTTTTATTGAGACTTCATTTTTTAGAGCATTTTTAGATTCACAGTAAATCTTAGTATGAAGGTGCAGAAATTTCTCCTTTACCTCTGACTCCATACATGCACAGTGCTGTGCACCCCTCTCTGCCACTATCAACATCCCCCATCAGAGTGGTATATTTATTGCAACTGATAATCTATTTTGACACATAATTACCACCAAAGACCATAATTTATATTTCAGCTCACTCTTGGTGGTGTACACTCTATGGATGTGTACAGATATATAATAAAATGGAACCACCATGACCTGTTCTTTGATTTTAAGTGGGCATAAAATACATTAGGAAACACAGAAACTGTAAAGGGTGAGTGAAAGAACACAGTAAGTCAAGTATTTACACATAAAGTCTGAGTTTCTACTCTTAGTCTTTTCTTCACATATACGAAGATTAGACTTGACAGGATGGTATAAGGCAGTCTGTCAGCTGTTGCCACAATAATTGACTAAACTCTACTATTTTCAACCAAACTCTTCACCATGGCAAAAGCATCAATGCTGAGGCCTTCATTCTAAACAGGGTCAGTTCTAGGCAAAACAAGAAAGGACAGAACAGTGGTCTTCTGCCATTAATTTTGTTTGTGTCTCCTTCCACCATGCAACCCTTCATCATATTCCTACCACCATGAGGGTCTCCCGCTGTGTACTCCTTGGGATCATCATCCAGGTCCCCAGAACTTCTCTGTATACCCCCTACTCTCACAACATTTCTCTGACCTTATAGGCAACTTATTTGCATGTTTGATAAACTAACTTCAAATGAGTGCTTATACATGAGAAACTCAGTGTTTTATCTATTCACAATAACATACCATACCAATTCCTAAGACTCACCCAAATAAGTGACTATATATATATGGGCTTCAAATTACAAGAATACGCAGTTTTATGTTTTCATGACAAATTAAAATCTGCAATATTGTTACCTATATTCTGTGTACTTCAATCCTTTTAAACAAGACCCCTGAAGCCATACTGCTTCCCTTCCTGCCCCCAAAGACTAGAGGCACAGAGTACAAAAGAGCCACCTGATTAGCCTCCACCTTTTAGGTATGTAGGATGAAGACCAGGCCAGGGCAGAGAGGTTGCACAAACATTTTTCTAATACTTGAGGAAATTAACCAAATGATAAGTGCAAAAAAATGTTAAATCTCAAGGCAGTAGGGTCCAAAAGTTTTAAAACGAGCTTGCAAAACATATGACTCATGGAAAAATCTGTTTTGGGAGACTTCCAGAACAATTCAGAGGGACAGTCAAGAAAATGATTACTTATTGGAGCAACATTTTAACACCAGTAAATTTAGTTTGTTTTAGTAGTGGATACCTTTGAGAACATTTATGAACTGTGATGTTTAAATAAAAACACATATACGTCATTTTTATTGCTCTTTCCACAAACCTCTATTTTCTTTAAGTCCTCAGTCTTGCCCTCCATAGTTTCACACACCATGGTCTTTTTCACAAACATATCACCCAGTTTATGAAGGACTACTGTATTTCCAGGTAGGTCTCTGTCTCAGCTCCACCAAATCACACCATTAAACAAACACGTGGGCCACCTACATTAGCCCTGCTTCTAAGGGGCAGTTGAGAAAATGCGTATGTTATGCTCTCAGCTGCATATTATAACTAAACTTACCATCTTCCTTTCTGGCTTCTGAAATACCCCTTCCCCAACTGTGTACCATTCCTCACTCTTAAAATACTTTGGGTTTGGTTAGCAGGAGAAGAAATGAAACCTGTTCTTATTAATTAATATGGTTATGGTGCTTTTCAAGGTAGATCTATCAAGGTAGATCTATAGACACTATACCATTCGATTTTCTAAACAAAAATATTCAAGCAGATACTATTTCTACTTTTAAGTGAGCCTCATGTTCCACAAATAGAGTTCAGGCTAGGAACCAGGTCTTTGAATTTCAGATTCAATGCTTTTTCCATTACGTTCCTCTGCTCTACATTATTCAAGTGTCTGTTGTCCTATATGTTTCTCTATATTAATATGAATAGTAGGACATGAACTCTGTTTCTGTTTCTACAGCATACAGCATAGCTTTAACTAATATTTTAAAATAAAGTGTGTGTCTGACAAATTCAGTAATAGTGTATTTCTTTAGTAGGTTATCATGGACAGAGGAGCCTAACGGGCTACAGTACATGTGGTCTCAAAGAGTTCAACAGGACTGAACAACTAACACTTAGTAGGTTATGACATCTTATAGATGAGAAAGCTACGCCTCAAAGAGGTTAAGCATCTTACCTAATTCACATAGTACATGTTAGAGACAGTATACCAAGACAGGTTGAGACACGATTTAAACCTAAGTCTATCTGACTCCAAATCCCATGGTCTTCTCACTAAATCTTCATCTCTTCCTCCAGGGTGGTCTCTCTGGGGAATTCCACCAGAAGCCAATTTACTTTGTACAAAATATCCAGTCTAAGCCTATCCTGATTAAAAGGTCATGGTCTGTTCCTATACAACAGTAAATTGCATGTTCTCCTAGCTCTCACTCCATGTCTCTTTTTGGAGATTCACTACAATAACAAGTGTTCCTTTGGGAAAAGTCCAATTCTTCAGCCTCCCTGGCCCATTGTGGGATGACTCAGGTCAGACTACAGCAGTTCCAAACAACCTTTTCCAAACAAGACCTTAAGAATGTCAGTGACTCAGGTACTATTGTTCTCAGATGACCTTGGGTAGGGGCCATGACCACTTACAAGTACAAAAAATTAAGTAATTCAAGATGGAGAAAGTCAGGCTGAGGGGTTGTATTGCTTTCAGGCTTATACAAAAGAAAAGAGAAAGAAATGTACCAACTGACTGACTACTGCATAAGCTGATAAATGGTAGTCATCTTTCAAATTAAATCTTATTTTTTCCTCTTTTGATTGAAAGAAAATGCAAGATAAGATCTAAGAGTAGTAACCTTCTGAAGCCCTCCAGGAAATGTTTATTTTGTCTTATATATAAAACCATAACTAGTATCCAAAAGAACTTGATGCCCTTGTTAAGAATGAAAAAGACCATGGTAAACAGCTGGAGGGGGCTGATAGCATGTTTCAGGGCGTGCATTCTTTACTCGCCCCTAGAATTGCTCATTTCAAAGCAGAGGAAAACATTTCCTGCCTTAGTGCATAACAGAGAAAGGCAAATGGTCTGGAATGACCTCAGAAGATTTAGCAGTTTTCCGAAGAATTTGAACAGACTTTGCTCAAAGCTTCCTTTAACTGGACATCTGCCAAACCACTTGGAAAATTTGTGCATTCAGAAAGAAGAAAGATCCCCACTACAGAAGAGATTCTCCATAAGAAAGTACTACAACCACTGTAAATATTTTTACCATTGACTGAGTGATTACATCAGAATTCTTGGTGTACTTTTCTAATTTCCCTCATCCCTATCTATCACTTTTTAAAATGCAAAGACCGTGGTTTACTAGTTTGTGCGGAATTTAATGTATTCATTAATGTTTTATACTGGACCAAGCACTGGGGATACAATGACACTTAATCCATCACTGAGGATACAATGACATTTAATCCATAGATATTTCTTGAGTATTTACCGTGTTTCCAGCACTGAACTAGGACGGAGTATAATGACAAACTAGTCAACTGTCCTATCTTAATGGAGGTTTCACTCTACTCCATGGTGTCTTAATTCTTACTGTGAACCAAATCACCAGGCAGCTTTTAAAACAGACCACTGAAAAGAAGATCCCACCTCAGTTCAGTTCAGTCACGCAGTTGTGTCCAGCTCTTTGCGACCCCATGGACTATATAGCACACCAGGCCTCCCTGTCTCACCAACTCCTGGAGTTTACTCAAACTCATGTCCATTGAATCAGTGATGCCATCCAATCATCTCATCCTCTGTCCCCTTCTCCTCCTGCCCTCAATCTTTCCCAGTATCAGGGTCTTGTCAAATGAGTCAGTTCTTCACATCAGGTGGCCAAAGTTATGGAGTTTCAGCTTCAGCATCAGTCCTTCCAATGAATATTCAGGACTGATTTCCTTTAGGAAGGACTGGTTGGATCTCCTTGCAGTCCAAGGGACTCTCAAGACCCTTCTCTCACACCACAGTTCAAAAGAATCAATACTTCAGCACTCACCTTTCTTTACAGTCCAGCTCTCACATCCATACATGACTGCTGGAAAAATCATAGCCTTGATTAGACAGACCTTTGTTGGCAAAGTAATGTCTCTGCTTTTGAATATGCTGTCTAGGTTGGTCATAACTCTCCTTCCAAGGAGCAAGCGTCTTTTAATTTTATGGCTGCGGTCACGATCTGCAGTCATTTTGGAGCCCCCCAAAATGAAATCTGTCACTGTTTCCATTATTTCCCCAACTATTTGCCAGGAAGTGGTGGGACGAGATGCCATGATTTTACTTTTCTGAATGCTGAGTTTTAAGCCAACTTTTTCACTCTCCTCTTTCACTTTCATCAAGAAGCTCTTTAGTTTTCTTTGCCATAAGGGTGGTATCATCTGCATATCTGAGGTTATTGATATTTCTCCCTGCAGTCCTGATTCCAGCTTGCGTTTCATCCAGTCCAGTGTTTCTCATGATGTACTGTGTATATAAGTTAAATAAGCAGAGTGACAATATACAGCCTTGACATAGTCCTTTCCTGATTTGGAACCCACCTGCTGCTAAGTCGATGCAGTCATGTCCGACTCTGTGCGACCCCATAGATGGCAGTCCACCATGCTCTACCCACCTAACACCAGTTAAATAAAAGTCATGATCCAGCAATCCCACTGCTGGGCATACACACTGAGGAAACCAGAAGGGAAAGAGACACATGTACCCCAATGTTCATCGCCGCACTGTTTATAATAGCCAGGACATGGAAGCAACCTAGATGTCCATCAGCAGATGAATGGATAAGAAAGCTGTGGTACATATACACAATGGAGTATTACTCAGCCATTAAAAAGAATACATTTGAATCAGTTCTAATGAGGTGGATGAAACTGGAGCCTATTATACAGAGTGAACTAAGCCAGAAAGAAAAACACCAATACAGTATACTAATGCATATATATCAAATTTAGAAAGATGGTAACAATAACCCTGTGTATGAGACAGCAAAAGAGACACTGATGTATAGATCAGTCTTATGGACTCTGTGGGAGAGGGAGAGGGTGGGAAGATTTGGGAGAATGGCATTGAAACGTGTATAATATCATGTATGAAATGAGTCGCCAGTCCAGGTTCGATGCACGATACTGGATGCTTGGGGCTGGTGCACTGGGACGACCCAGAGGGATGGTATGGGGAGGGAGGAGGGAGGAGGGTTCAGGATGGGGAACATATGTATACCTGTGGCAGATTCATTTCGATATTTGGCAAAACTAATACAATATTGTAAAGTTTAAAAATAAAATTAAAAAAAAGTTGTTGGTTTGAGGGTAGATGCAAATAATGAAGCAGTAGATTATAATGTAATAAATATAATGATTGAGATAAATAAGGGATACTTTGAAATAACATAGAAAGTACACACAACCCAGATTTGGAGCTGAGTACCATGTTAAAGTGGAGAAGGCAATGGCACCCCACTCCAGTACTCTTGCCTGGAAAATACCATGGACGGAGGAGCCTGAAGCGCTGCAGTCCATAGGGTCACTAAGTGTCGGACACGACTGAGAGACTTCACTTTCACTTTTCCCTTTCATGCATTGGAGAAGGAAATGGCAACCCACCATGTTAAAGAGGCTTCCCTTTTAGCTCAGTTGGTAAAGAATCTGCCTACAATGCAGGAGACCTGGGTTCGATTCCTGGGTTGGGAAAATCCCCTGGAGAAGGAAATGGCAACCCACTCCAATATTCTTGCCTGGAGAATCCCATGGACTGTAGCCTGCCAGGCTCTTCTGTCCATGGAGTCGCAAGAGTCAGACACAACTTAGCGACTAAACCAACAACCACCACCAGCATGTTTTAAATGATAATTTATCACTGATTTTAGGAAACAAAGGGAGTGAGGCCATTCAAGACAAAAGGCATATGGAATTCAAAGGCAGAGAGGCACATTTCTGAGAGAATTCAGAAACAGTTATTTGTTTAGCATGCGAAGCCCAAGGTTAGAAGAGACATATAGAACCATAGGAACTGGACAAGAAGCAGAGCAAGGAAATTCAGATTCTCAGGCTAAGAGTCTGGGAGGTTTTGAATTATTTCTTAATTTCCTGAGACAAATAGAGCTTTGGAGGTAATTTAAACAAGAGACTAGAGTGATCATTGCCCATTTACTCCCAGGCCATGGATATTTAAATACGGCAAGTCCTGAAGCAACAACACAGTAACCCAAATTGTGTCATCTCTTAATCACCGGAAGAAGTCAACACTTGATCTGCTACTATTCTATGTGAATGTGTGTCTAGCTTTCTCTAGTTCCCTCGAGCAAAACCAATCTCCTGTCTTGCTCTTAAGATTTTTTTCAAGTCTAAGCCCTGAAGTGATGCTGAAGACAATTACCACACTTATTCACAAGAAGGAGAGAAAGTACAGGACTCTAGAAGAAAGGATCTGAGTTCAGCACAGGCCTCCAGTGAAAGGAGGAACTAAATATTCTAAAATTGTTTTCAAAGAATATTGTCAGCTTGCTTATTTGATAAGGCAAGAAAGATTTTTTCCCCCTGAGAAATAATGGTTATTTCAACTTTTTTCCAGACTGTCCTATAATTGCCTCTATGGGTTTCATGAAGCCCAAAACATGTTTTTGTCATTTATAACCCCTTGTTTTCCCCCACTGCTCATGAAATGGTAAAAAATGGCTCTTACAAATAAGAGAGAATTCAAGTACAGTACTTGCTTGTTTGGCTCAATATTTTGATTTGATTTAAAAACCAATAACTTATTTTAACTAAATGACAGACATTTCATTCCTAGGTATACAAAGAACTCAGAAAATTCCACCCAACCTCCTTCATCCTGTTTGGTCACGAGAGAGAGAGGGACTACCTTGGCAGGAACTATTTCTGGTTCCTGTCAAGAGTCATTTCAGAAAGAGAGCTGAAGCAAAAGCCTCACACTATTATTTTTATTTTAAAACATTTAAAAATAAATAACTAGTCGTTGGCCCCCAGGGTCTTCTTGTTTCTGCGAGTGAAAACCTTGGGAGGAAGCAGCTTCATGCTCGTAAAGGACCAGGTTGGCCAGACTAAAAGGGACCCAAGACAACCCAAATGTAAGTACTAGCGCTCTGTAGCCACAAGTCAGACACTGGGTTTTCTCCCATTGAGTTCTGCTAGCAGCCTTCATAGTTGATCCCATGAGACTAAAACTCACATGAGAGAAATGTGGGTATTAGTTTCCTTTTCAGAAGAGTCAGGTAGCAGAACACTATATCCTACAGAATAACAGCAGCTATTGTTTGATGTCTTACTCTATTCTAGGCACCACGCCAAGTGTTTTTACAGCCACCCATCTATTTAACTTACACAATAACTGTCCCAAGAGCGTTACATGCATTGTACTGATAGAAAAACAGATGCAGCTAACAAATGGGACAGACGGGATTGACATTCATTTTCATGACACAAAACTAAGAGCTCAAAAATCACTCCACATTTCTGTTTCTCCACTGTTAAACACATTTTCCATGCATGTCATTATTATTCAGTATACAGATGGTGCATATGTGAAAAGGGCATCAAGAAATGAACTGCTGCTCTCTGATCTGTTACATAGAGGTTTGTGCTCTTCAGGTACGTGTCCCAAAACTACAGTATTTACATCTCCAGTGAGGCTCCAGCAATTAACTGTGAACCAGCTGTAGGTCACCAAGTCTTGCAAAACAATTTCAGTCATATGTTCATATAGCTCTTTCCAGCACTGTAGCCAGGAAAACAGAAATGGAGGATTATCAGTGATGCTTTGTTTTAGATCTGCTAATTGAAGTAGATTAACTGTCTGCCAAAATATTTACTCTTTTTTCCCCTGGTGATGTCATTCTCATAGCTACTCTTGATAGAGCTAACAGATTACCACTTGAAACTATTTTTGACCTCTGAAATCTCCCTGCTGCTATTCTAACTCAGTGATTTTAAAAAATATATTGTTATTCTCCTTCTATCATTCATTTCCTGACCTTTCTAGTTCAAATTAATGTAGCAATCATCCTGAATAGCCTCCGTGATATCTGTTACTCAAGTCTGTATTTGAGAAGGCAAAGTGTCCTAGCTAGAAATAGTCTGGTTTACAGTAAGACTGGTTTAAACCCTGGTGCCAATGCTTATAAGTTACTTAACCTCTATAGCTTTGAGATCCTCTTTTTTATAGTTGAAAATTAATGCCAAACATACAGTTGTTAAAAGAATTACATATAAGATATTTTGCACTTTCAAAATAAGGCATAGACACTTTAAAGATGGCATCCATGGTCTTCCTCTTAAAGGCTGTTCTAATTTTTTCTTGTAAGAAATATATCAAAAAACTAAGTGATATCAAATATATAGACACTAATAAGATTTTTTTACACAGAATCATTAAACAGGCACCTTAAGTGCTACTTTTCTCTGTTTCAGTCCTTATTAAACATCACAAGGAAGAAGTGTAGAACTTTTAAAACACAATTAGGAGTCTCTTTTTATGTAAATGTGTCTATGACTATAAATTCCACAAAGATATTTTTAAAACCTCGCTTTTTTAATCCTTTCTGACAGATGTATAAAATTTACCTTTGTCATAATCAACAGAGTGTCAGTTAATGAACAGAGTGTCAGTTATGTCCATGGACATAATAATGGACCAGACCATGAACTCCTACTGGGTGAAGAGACATCTCAGTATCACGGTCACAGCACAACATTTGGAATCACACTTGAGCTTTAACCCTGGCTTTGACATATAAAGTGGTTTGATTTCCCTAAACTGTTTCCTAATCCATAAACTGAAAATATAATACCTATTGTGTATGCATGTTTGTGCATGTCCAGTTGCTCGGTTGTGCCCACCTCATTGAGACCCTAGAGACTATAGCCCACCAGGCTCCTCTGTCCATAGGATTATCCTGGCAAGAATACTGGAGCAGGTTGCCATTTCCTCCTCCAGGGGATCTTCCCAACTCAGGGATTGAACCTGCATCTCCCACATCTCCTACATTGGCAGGCAGAGTCTTTACCACTGAGCCATGTAGGAAGCCCATTATAACTATTATCACTACCTCTAAATACAGGAGGGTAATGAAAGTGTGTATACAGTAAGGGCTTAATAAATATGTTTCCTCCTCCCATCTCTATTTATCTTTAATACCAAATATTTGTACTTATCAGGCTAATTGAATTGAATCAATATTGCCTTAATGTGTGAAGTAAAAAGACTTTACAAAGCCGTACTAAGCACCCTACCTTTTTCTATAAGTAGGGAAATATGTCTCTTCTTAGCTCATCTCCCAATAAGCCTGTGAGTCCCCATCTGTACACATATACACACGTCACACACGTGTGCTGACATGTGAGTTGCTCTGTTTAGTCCCAGTTAATATCAACAGGCAGAGTCAGGCAGCATCATTACCAGCGCAGTTTTGTTTAGAGCTCCCTGGGGCCCCAAACGGTTGTCCAAGTGAAATGTTTCATGTCTTAATTGCTGGTGGGCAGCAAAGCCATTTCAACTGTTGCAGGAAAAGCTATGCAATTTTCCACTGAGAATATGATTAGCCACATCAGAAAATATGAAGTCCATTTCCAATTTGTAACTCAAAAGACATTGTGACATCCTCCTGAGGCAAATATCTGGTTATGTGATTTCCAACAGAAGCATAATAGTGAAAGGAAGAAACATAGATACCCCTGAATTTAGCCCAATATATACAAGAATCTCTGAATTTCAAAGGTCACTCCAAATCCATTCTATTTTCTATGAGGAAAAAATAGAAAACAAACTGAAGTTTTTCATATCCTTCTCAGGTGAAGATTTCATAGTGACAAAGTTTAAAATGCTCTAAGCAGTAAAGCAAAACAAACAAAAACCAAGAAATTTGCCATGATGCAACTTATTTATTTATCCTTAAATATATTTCCCTGATCTGTTATACTGGGAACCATTAGCAGGTGTCTTAAATTTCCTAGAGTTTTGCATGTGTGAATTTTTATTAGGCTGATAAGTGATTATCTTTGTTTATGACTTTCCGGCTTCAGGAACTTCAGTGATAAATTTTGCTTGGGGACTTCTTGGTGGTCCAGTGGTTAAGAATCAGCCTTCCAAGGCAGAGGACAAGGGTTCAACCCCTGGTCCAGGAAGATTCCACATGCCTTGGGGCAACTAAGCCCGTGCACCATAACTACTGAAGCCCGCATACCCTAGAGCCCACGCTCTGCAATAAAGCACTACAATGTGAAGCCCGTGTACTGCAACTAGAGAATAGCCCCTGCTCACCACAACTAGAGAAAGTTTACTCAGCAGTGAAGACCCAAAGCAGCCAAAATTAAATAAATAATTTTTAAAATAAAATTTAAAAATAAATATAAATAATAATTTTTAAAATAAAATTTAAAAATAAATACATAAATAATAATTTTTACTGGTAATGAAAAACTTCTTACCACTGATACATACACATACACACACACACACACACACACACACACACACACACACACATATCTAGGGGAATTTTTTACAGCATCAGGCTGTCATAGGCAGATGGGTTCTATTTTAGGAGACTGCCACCAAACTGATGATGCTGACCCAGCGTTTTCAAAATTTGCTACTAACCCTTGACGTGGAAATCTTGAAATTCTGGATTAAACATTATAAAGTAGAAATGTTACAAGGTGAAAACTTCATACGCCTCAAGTAGACATTATTTTCCTCAGCTCATATTTTCCATTTGAAACTTGTTTTAAAAGTCCCAGTTTTGCTGAGAATTTATGCAGGAGAATAAAATGTGATTTCTAACAAAACGCCATTTTGACTTTTTTTCCCTTTCTGTTTCACAGTTGAAACAGAGAATCTGCATCATGAGGCATATCAAAGCCTTCCCTTGACCATAAACATAACCCTGATTCCTCCAAAAGTTGACCATGTAATCCACACCACAGAGTGCAAACCCAAAGTAACTTCCTATATATTGAATCCACTTAAAAGAGAACTAAAAGTATAATTAAACAGCTGGAGAGGTGGTTAAAAAATATTTTTTATTCACTAATGGAAACTTGGCCCGGGCTACAGTTACTATTATCTCAAATGGCAAGAACTTGGATATTAAACCTCCTTCTTGTTAAAAGTTATTTTCTAAGAGCAAAGTTGAGAACGTTAGTAGGGAAGGGTGGGTAAATATGACTTCTTCTACAGCTAAAAATTCATCTCAGCAGACAGAGTATGACCTAACCATATCACCATTACCTTGTAAAAAAAAGAGAAAAATATTAATGAAATCATTAAGTAAAAATGGAGGGCCTCAAATTATTAGGACTTTTTCAGAAATTAGATCTTGCAGTATTTTACAGAAACATAAGTCAGTTAGCATTTGTTGGACCTTTTCAAAGACTCTCAGTTTTCTTTTGTTTCACAACAACTACCCAACTTTTGATTAAGGTGTTCAACAAACCTTTATGGAATTCTTCATTCTGTAGGTCAGCTCTTTGGACTGGGCTCAGCTGGGCAGTTCCGATTATAGCCAGGCTCACTTATGCATCTCCAATCACCTCCTGAGGTTAGTTAGGTACTGGCTGGCCAAGGATGGTGTGATGGGCAGAATTCCCAAAGATGGCCATATCCTAATCCCTATAATCTGAGAATATGCTACTTTATATGGCAAGAGAAACGCTGGACTGGAAGAAACACAAGCTGGAATCAAGATTGCCAGGAGAAATATCAATAACCTCAGATATGCAGATGACACCACCCTTATGGCAGAAAGTGAAGAGGAGCTCAAAAGCCTCTTGATGAACGTGAAAGTGGAGAGTGAAAAAGTTGGCTTAAAGCTCAACATTCAGAAAACGAAGGTCATGGCATCCGGTCCCACCACTTCATGGGAAATAGATGGGGAAACAGTGGAAACAGTGTCAGACTTTATTCTTCTGGGCTCCAAAATCACTACAGATGGTGACTGCAGCCATGAAATTAAAAGACGCTTACTCCTTGGAAGGAAAGTTTTGACCAACCTAGATAGCATATTCAAAAGCAGAGACGTTACTTTGCCAACAAAGGTCCGTCTAGTCAAGGCTATGGTTTTTCCAGTGGTCATGTATGGATGTGAGAGTTGGACTGTGAAGAAGGCTGAGCGCCGAAGAATTGATGCTTTTGAACTGTGGTGTTGGAGAAGACTCTTGGGAGTCCCTTGGACTGCAAGGAGATCCAACCAGTCCATTCTGAAGGAGATCAGCCCTGGGATTTCTTTGGAAGGAATGATACTAAAGCTGAAACTCCAGTACTTTGGCCACCTCATGCGAAGAGTTGACTCATTGGAAAAGACTCTGATACTGGGAGGGATTGGGGGCAGGAGGAGAAGGGGACGACAGAGGATGAGATGGCTGGACGGCATCACTGACTCGATGGACATGAGTCTCAGTGAACTCCGGGAGTTGGTGATGGACAGGGAGGCCTGGCGTGCTGCAATTCATGGGGTCGCAAAGAGTTGGACACGACTGAGCGACTGATCTGATTTGATCTGATGGCAAGAGGGGATTTAAGATTGCAGATGGAATAAAGGTTAATCCTGCGTGCCTGCTCAGTCACTTCAGTCATGTCTGACTCTGCGATCCCATGGACTGTAACCCACCAGGCTCCTCTGTCCATGGGATTCTCCAGGTAAGAATACTGGAGTGGGTTGCCATTTCCTTTTACAGGGGATCTTCCCAACCCAGGGACTGAACTCACATCTTTTATGTCTCCTGCATTGGCAAGCAGATTCTTTACCACTAGCACCACCTGGGAAGCCCTAAGGCTAATCAGTTCATTTTAAAATAAGGCGATCACTCTGGATTATCTCAGTTCAGTTCAGTTCAGTCGCTCAGTCATGTCTGACTCTCTGAGACCCCATGGACTGCAGGATGCCAGGCTTCCCTGTCCTTTACCATCTTCCAGAGTTTGCTCAATCTCATGTCCCTTAAGCCAGTGATGCTATCCAACCATCATATCCTCTGTCGTTCCCTTCTCCTCCTGCCTTCAGTCTTTCCCAGTATCAGGGTCTTTTCCAATTAGTCAGCTCTTCGCATCAGACAGGCAAATCATTGGAGCTTCAGCTTCAGCATCAGACCTTTCAATGAATATTCAGAGTTGATTTCCTTTGGGATTGTTTGATCTCTTTGCAGTCCAAGGGACTCTCAAAAGTCTTCTCCAACACCACAGTTCAAAAGCACTAATTCCCTTGGAGGAAGAGATGGCAACCCACTCCAGTATTCTTGCCTGGAAAATTCCATGGACAGAGAAGCCTGGTGGGTTACAGTCCATAGGGTTGCAAAGAGTCAGACACAACTGAAGCAACTTTGCACACACATACTTAGTTATGGTCCAACTCTCACATCCGTACATGACTACTGGAAAAACCATAACTTTGACTATATACGAAACTTTGTCAGAAAAGTAATGTCTCTGCTTTTTAACACACTGTCTAGTTTTGTCATAGCTTTTCTTCCAAGGACCAAGCGTCGTTTAATTTCATGGCTGAAGTCACCATCTGCAGTCATTTTGGAGCCCAAGAAAATAAAGTCTGTCACGGTTTCCATTGTTTCCCCATCTATTTGCCATGAAGTGATAGGACTGGATGCCATGATCTTAGTTTTTTGAATGTTGAGTTTTAAGCCAGCTTTTTCACTTTCCTCTTCTACTTTCATCAAGAGGCTCTTTAGTTCCTCTTCACTTTCTGCCATAAGGATGGTGTCATCTGCATATCTGAGGTTATTGATATCTTTCCCCGCAATCTTGATTCCAGGTTGTGCTTCATCCAGCCCAGTATTTCGCATGATATACTCTGTATATAAGTTAAATAAGCAGGATGACAATATACAGCCTGGATTATCTGTATTGGTCTAATATAACAAGAGTCCTTAAAAGCGTAAGAGGGAGTTAGAAAAGGAGGTCATAGTGATGTGAAGTAAGAAAGACCTCACCAGCAGTTGTTGGCTTTGGAAATAAAGGAAGCAGCCATAAGCCAAGGTAGGCAGGCAGCCACTAGAAACTAGAAAAGGTAAGAAAAAGGATTCTCCCCTAGACCTCCTGGAAAAGAACACAGCCCTGGTGATACTCTGATTTTAGCCCAGTGGGACCTGTGTTGGACTTCTGACCTACAGAACCGTTAAATGATAAACTAGCGTTGTTGTAAGCCACTAAATGTGTGGTACTTTGTTATATTAGCCATAGAAAACTAGCAGAGATGGTCTCATCTGAGACAGTTTGTCTCTGCTCTAAGTGGTCTCTCACCCTTTAGCATGCTATCTCAAGGTCTGTTCATGTGAAAGATAGGTAGGATTCCAAGAGGCAGAGGGAGTAGAGTGTGAGGTCTGTTTATATCTAAGCCTAGAATGAGCACATCAACACTCTGACATATTATATTGGCACAAGCATCTCACAAGGTTAAGTCTTGTGATTGAAAATTTAAGGAGTAGGAAAAAAAATACCACTTCCTACTAAGAAAAGCTTCCCTGCAGCTCAGATAAAAGGAGAGGAAAATTAAGTTCAGTTTTGCATACAAATCTACCACAAAGACTAAAACCTTTACCTCTCATAATTACAATATTTTAGAAATCAAGTTTAAAATTTGAACAATGGTATCATAAAGATAAAAATAGTATGTTGTGTGCTTTAAAAATTGTATTTGTTTTGAATTGTAGTACTATTTGTCTTCCTCAAAAAGTCAAATCCCATTTTTTTTAATTTAAATTAAATTGATATTGTTCAGGGTATCCAGATTATCTGAACATCTAAAGTGGTGTCTGATGACAACATAATGGGAGTCATATATATAATTTCAAATTTGTGGTAGCCACATTAAAAAAGTAAAAAGAAACAATATATTTTAACATTACATTTTATTTAATCCAATATTTCTGAAAAATATCATTCATCATGTAATCAATATAAAAATACTGTGAGATATTTTGCATTCTTTTTTTCATATTGTCTTCAAACCCAGTGTGCACTGTGTACTTCTCAGTTCAATTCAGTTGCTCAGTTGTGTCCGACTCTCTGCGACCCTATGGAGTTCAGCGTGTGTACTTTTAGCACATCTCAATTTTCTTAATCTCATTTCAAGGGCTCAGTAGTCCCATACATGCTACCACAATAGAGTGGATCTAAATGATCCTGGAAAGACTCCAGACAAAATTAGAAGATGCCAGCACTTTGTCCTTAATGCTCTTCTCCTCTCTTTTCCCCAGAGAAACACCTTCCTTTTCCCCCTTTCAAGGACCTGTCTTCTGCGATTCAAATTCTTGCTCCAGGAAAACAACAGAGCATAGGCATGGAAATACACTGCAATTCAAGGAGCCCTGGATTTGAAACCTGCGATGCCATTTACTAGACCTTGTGCCGATGTGCATGCCTGTGTGCTAAATCGTTTGTCGTGTCTAACTCTTTGTGACTCTATAGACTGTAGCCCGCCAGGCTCCTCTGTCTGTGGAATTCTCCAGGCAAGAATACTTGCCATGTCCTCCTCCAGGAGATCCTCCTGAGCCAAGGATCGAACCCACATCTCTTTACATCTCCTGAACTGACAGGCAGGTTCTTTACCACTAGGGCCACCTGGGAACCCCTCTAGACCTTGTAGCATAACTTAATTTGAACTTCAGATGATATTATAAAAGAAAAATTTGGGTCTTTACATTCATTCAACATAACAGTTATTTAGTGAAAATATTTTTAAAGCAAAGTTTGGAATAAATTATAAATTTGGTTTACTTTTTATAGGCCAAGAAGAGTATTGGTTTTCCAAAATTGGACAATCTACAATCTCACTAAATATGGCAATGAAAATCAACATAAAAGGAGACATTTGTGGATTATTAACACTCGTTTAAACCTCACAGTTTTTCCTACAAGGTAGACACATGTAAATGCTGTCACATGATAGCAGCTTAGTTCAGACTATGAATCACTGCCCTTCCAAAAGGAACAAAAATATACAATTATTAACTTCCCAGAAAGTGAACACAATATTGGCAAATTCAATAAGCTATTCACTGTGAGTCAGTTAGAATGTTGTTAGGTATTTCCAAGACATACAGTCTCGGTGGCAAAGATATTGTCCTTGGCCTTCAGCCCACGTGATTGGGTACACCAAGTTATCTGACTGATGTGACAGGAGCAAATGATAACTAGGTGAGAAGTCTCATGGGCTAACTGAGTGTCTGCACAGACACTGGAATGTCCTTCTAAGTTACTTGGTGTACTAGATGCCCAGGGCTACTGTAACAGAATACCACAAATTTGGTGGCTTAAAACCGCAGAAATGTATTGTCTCAGAGTCCTGGAGGCTAGAAGTTCAACACTAGGGTTTTGGCAGGGCTACTCTCTCTAAAACCTGCAGGGGATCCTTCCTTCCTTCTTTCCTCGCTTCTGGTGGTTTGCTGGCAATCTTTGGTGTCCCTTGGTTTGTGGCAGCATAACTCCAATCTCTGTCTTCATCATCACATGGTCCTCTCCTTGGGTCTATGTCATCATGGCCATCTTGTTATAAAGACACCAGTCAAACCTCATTAGGAGTCCACTCACCTTGAGTAAGACCTCCTCTTAATTAAACACATCTATGATAACATTGGAGAAGGCAATGGCACCCCACTCCAGTACTCTTGCCTGGAAAACCCCATGGACAGAGGAGCCTGGTAGACTGTAGTCCATGGGGTCGCTACGAGTCAGACACGACTGTATAACTTTCAAGTAGACAACCTGAGCGACTTCACTTTCACTTTTCACTTTCATGCATTGGAGAAGGAAACGGCAAGCCACTCCAGTGTTCTTGCCTGGAGAATCCCAGGGACGGGGGAGCCTGGTGGGCTGCCATCTCTGGGGTCGCACAGAGTTGGACACGACTGAAGTGACTTAGCAGCAGCATGATAATATTATTTTCAAATCAGGTCACATTCTGAAGAACTGGAGATTAAAACTTCAATATATATTTTTGAGAGACAAAATTCAATCTGAAATACTTGGTTCCATTAGGACTTGAATTAAATGGTTGAGACACCATGCAATAGAGTGGTTAATGGCATAGGCTCTTGAAGCCTTACCGGTCTGGATGAACCTGTGGGTGCATGTGTGCTAAGTTGCTTCAGTCATGTCCAACGCTTTGCAACCCCATGGACTGTAGCCCACCAGGCTCCTCTGTCCATGGGATTCTCCAGACAAGAATACTGGAGTGGGTTGCCACGCCCTCCTCCAGGGGATCTTCCCGACCCAGGGATCAAATCCTTGTCTCAGACATCTCCTTCCTTAGCACCACCTGGGAAGCCCCTGAATGAACCCAGGTGAATTTATATCTGAGCTTTGCTGCCTAGTGTATATGGTCTCAAGCAAGTCACTTTACTCCAAGTACCCCAGCTTTGCCTACCTACAGGAGAGCAATAACAGCAATAGTAACTCACAAGGCTATCCCAGATTCAGTTAACCTATGAAGTGACTAAATAGTACCTACCACCTTGCAACACTTCACAGCCACTTGCTAATTATTATTTTTTATTGGTGTATTACAGGTTACCTCTGTACAGCTGCTGCTGCTGCTGCTGCTGCTAAGTCGCTTTAGTCGTGTCCGAGTCTGTGCGACCCCACAGCTACTCCCACCTAAATCTGAAATTCTGTTCTTCACAGAGGCAGTAATACCACTGCTGTGTTTGTTTTCTGTTTTTGCTCTTTGAAGTAGAGCTCTTTTTCTTTCAAAATTAAATGAATCTCCTATCATTTATGTTTATGGTATGTAAACAGACAAGCTTTCTGGATTTGGTCACACATATCAAAAGCCTTAATATGTTTATAACACTTGATCCAACCACTTTTTCTGAGAATTTATTCTAAATAAATAATTTAAAGATGAATGCAAAAATTCTGCTACAGGTTTTTTTTTAAATAAAACTCATAGCCTCTCTTTCAATTTATTCCACCCTCTCCATCCCCAGCTCTGTACCATAAAATAAACAAATACTACTCAATCATTAAAAATTGAGTTTGAGATCATTTTTTAAAAGAAAATTTATCTTTATATATTGTTGAGGGAAATAAGGATGCTATTCAGTAGCTTTCTGGGATGACAGAAATATTTTATACCCTTGCTTTCTAATACACTAGTCAGACTGGCACATGGTAAGCAACACTTGGAATGTGGTTAATGCAACTACAGAACTTAATTTTTAAGTTTCTTTAATTTTAATTAATTTTAATTTAAGTAGTCAGAAATGGCTCACAGCTACCATTAAAAAAAAAAAAAAAAACTATGAAAGTCTATGGTATCTTTTGCTTGTGGATCTTTCTGCCCCTCCTTTCTTTACTTTCCTTTAAAGTCTCTCTCCTGTCTCTGTCCCTCCTTTTAGATTCTACTTGGCAGGTAGTCCTCACTCTTCTCTTTCTGTCTTTTTAGCGAGTAGCTTCTGGTAGCTCAGATGGTAAAGACTCTACCTGCAATGCAGGAGACATGGATTCATTCCCGGGGTTGGGAAGATCCCCTGGAGAAGGAAATAGCAAGCCACTCCAGTATTCTTGCCTGGAGAACTCCATGGACAGAGGAGCCTGGTGGGCTACAGTCCATGGGGTCACAGAGTCAGACACGACTGAGCAACTAACACACACACACACACACACACACACTCTGCTCTCATGAGATAACCTAAAAAATGAGCCTTTTTCAAGGCATAAAGAGATTTGGTGTGCTAATAGCCATATATGTGAAGTGAAGTGTTACTTAGTCATGTTCAACTATTTGCTACCCCATGGACTACAGCCTGCCAGGCTCCTCTGTCCATGAAATTTCCCAGGCAAAAATACTGGAGTAGGTTGTATTCCCTTTTCCAAGGAATCTTCCCGACCCAGGGATCAAACCTGGGTCTCCTACATTGCAGGTGGATTCTTTATCATCTGAGCCCATATATGTTTTCCATTTTAAATTTAATTTGTATAAGTTCTATTTAGAATTTAACCAAAATTTGAGCTTCTGCCCCCCAAAAATCTTACAAGTATTACACACATTAAGCTGCATATTGAGGTAGAAAATGAGATTACTTTTCATCATACAATAAGGGAACTTCTGCATTCACTTTGTTTTTCCCATATTTGCTTTTTAAAACATTAAATGTTACTCTGAGGACAAGCAATTAGATATACTTGGTGAGGATGCTATGTGCTGAACTATGACCAAAAAATGGAGCAGTTGTAACTTTGCTGAATTTATTAGCTCTAGTAGTTTCCTGAATGTCCTATATATAGGATCATGTTATCTGTGAATAAAGACAGTTTTACTTCTTCCTTTCTGATTTTGAAACTTTTATTTCTTCTTCTTGTCTAACTGCTCTGGCTAGAACTTTCAGAACAATGTTGAATACCAGTGTTCAAAGTAGGAATTTTATGGGGAAGCTTTTAGTCTTTCACTATTGAGTCTAATGTTAGTTGTGGTTGTTTTGATTTTGTTTAATATAAATGCCTCTTTATCATGTTAAAGAAGTTCTCTTATATTCCTAGCTTTCTGAGATTTTTTATAATCAAGGATGTTAAACTTTGTCAGGGTGAATTACTTCCAGGTCATTAACATCCTGTAAACAGCACCTAGTCTTGAGTTCTGTACAGTCAACAATTTAATAAGTATTTGCTGAGTTAAACCGATTTGAAAACAGCAAACACCAGAAACCTGGAATCACATGTCAAGAGACATTCTTTGAATAAATTATCCTTAGAGATTCATTTGGAAAAGTTGGCTATTTTTTTTTTCCCACACAAGCCATGTAACTCACACTAGAGTTTGTTTTTTTTTTTTTTTTAATCACCTCTTACCCTAAAGAAATATTAAAATATGGAAAGTGTTAAACTCTGGCACCCAACACCACTAGTAAATAAAGTTGTCTAAGAACACTCCTGAATTGAAAGAGGCTCAGTCAACTGGGGGAGTGGGAAGACAAAGCCGCTGCCTGCGCCTTCTGTAGAGAGAGAGCACTGTAGCCTCAGTAGCCTACGCCAAATATAAATGGTTCCTCGACAGCCTGATGTTGAATTTGAATATCTGAGAGTGTCCTCTAATTAGATCACATGACATATATTTTTAAAGTTTATCAACATCAGAGTAGTGTTTTGCAGAAGGGACTCTGTGGCTTCCACTAGAAGGCTATATTTTTCCTCCTGGGTACATCTGTGGTACTTCTTGCCAGGTACCATGGGACCAGGTATGTTATTTTCCTTTCAGGCAGCAAAGCCTAATTGGACTTTGCTGATGAGAAAATAAAAAAAATCCACAAGGAACATGCAGTACAAAATAATATTTGTCACTGATGTGGTAGAAATAGAAAATTACACAAACATTTGGGAATTATAGGTTCATCACACTGGGGTGAAAAGTTATAGTCCATTTCTCACCCTCAATTATCCATTGGTTCCTTGTTGTGCCCGAGCCAAATACTTGGTTTCTTCGCATGCTTCCCTAACTTCTATTCACCAAGATCTAACACTCAAAAATGCCAGCCAGGAATGACACTGGCCAGGTTCTTGGTGAATACCTTTGAGGGCAATAATATATGTTTACATGTAACTCATAATTAATCACTAAACTTCCTTTTGGGAAAGAAAACATATTTGGGGGTATATTTTACTGTCTGGGGGGCAAGAAATGACAGGATGGGAAGAGAGGAGAAGCAAGTAAGGGGGGATGATTGAAAACATTTGACTTGGCTTGAAATGAAAGTACATATTTCACACATATTTTTAACCAACCCCAAAAGACAGCTTGACTTCGAACATGCTGAACAGGAAGCCATTTACCGTTGGAATGCTTGCTGAGCCCATCCAAAACACACACCCTCCCAATACCCCTGGGCTATCTAAAAAGGTTGGGGTGAAAATATTTAATTTATAGGTGCAATCCTGCTTCCTCTTTTATTTTTTTCCTCTTTGCCAACTCTGTTTTTTAACTTCATGAAAAGTGATAGGAAACCTAGTTCATCCACCCCCCACAAACACACCCTTTATTGACCCAGCTGTACATTCTACCTCAATTTATAGCTCATACCTGGCTTGAAGACCAAAGGAAGAGAGAAAGGTAAAAACGGATGTTAAGCTCTCATGGTTACTGTGGCTGAAAAGGAATCTGGGTGAAGTAAAGCCTGCTGTGGTATCCATATCAAGGGCAGGAAGGCCTGGAATAGGAGATTGACTTGGCTTTCAGAACGGGTGCATTCAGCAGTAGGCGTTCAAAAAGAGCAAATGGAAGGGTATAAAGAGGAGGGGGAGAGAAAGAACGTTCTGAGTATTAGATGAGTGACCAGAGACACATGAATCTTATCAAATTTCAAAGAAACCGTCCTGGTTATCAAGAGGAATTTTTAAATATTTTGCAGAAGAAAAACAGAAAGACTCAAATAATTAAAATTTATAATTCAAGCAAAAGATTTTCCAAAACTTTAGTGGTATTGTAATGCATTATATTTCATTTAACATGGAAGATAGGCTCTTTCAGAATAAAATGAATTCCAGATGGGTGTCCATTACATAGTGTACCTGTTACCCTTATTATTATATTTTGATTTCTTGAGAATTCTGAGTCAATGTGCAATAAAACATTTGAAAGAAAACCTGAAACCCAATGGAAATCCAGCAAGCTTGAAGTTCAGCTTTCAAAATTCTTGAACTCAATCTAATTTTCCCAGAAAGCTGACCCCACTCAGTGGAAATCCCATCAGAGGAAGGGTTTTTATAATTGAGCAGTTTGTTTTAAATACTTCAAAAGAGGTAGGGAAACCTGTAACTATCTGAACTCAATTATTTCAACATTGCCTGTTGAAGCTCTGTTTCAATTTTAATTACATATCAGATTAACACTTTATATGGAACACCATCTTGGGAAATTCTACCTGTCACCATGGACTTTACAACACTTTAATGTCAAGTTAACTAGTTCGCCTTAAACTTTTCTTTGAGTTGATAAAGGAAAAGCAGTTAAACCACTTTTACAATCTTGTGAAAATATTCAGCTGTATAGTAATATAGTTCTTCATGTCTTTCGTTAAACCAGCTTTCAAAGTTTAAAAGCAAGAAGCCTGATAACATCAATTTGTACTCTTGAATTTGAAAAAGTCAGACTTTCTATTAGCCTGAAAATACTGTGTGGCCACAGATGCACACTGCAGTCAAACCACGCAGTTCCAGTTGAGACTACATGACTGATTCTTATCCTTGTAACATAGTTTCACCATGGCTTATTTTAAGGGAGATAATATGAAAGTAGATTTCTGATATATTTTCATGATAGAATGGATTATCAATCCTGCTGTACTGTCCTAGTGGTATCAGCCATCTGAAATAATCATTAAGCTGTCACAAAACTTCTGGGAGCAATTTGCACATATTATATCTTCTGGAATTAGATACCATTGCTGTATCATAACCAGTCACCTGTACATTGTGCCAACCAGTGGTAAGCTGCAATACCAGCTCTTGAGGTGGAAGGAGAGGCTGACTGTAGTATTTGCTGATTTCTATGTATAAATATTTCCACCATACTTAATTTTAATGTACCACCTTGATGCTGCTGCTAAATATGTATAAGCTGGCTCCAGCACATCATGCATGCCAACCACCTCTGCCCCTAGAGCCAACAGAATTTATCAGAAGGGTATTTCCTTTCCTCCAAAGTATACTTAAGTCCCAGACACCTTCATCACCAACAAGCCAGAGTCATGCAGCCTAAGGTACTAGGATCAACATAGTCTGAGGAGGCCCTCAGCTCTACCTTGGAGAGTGCAGTTGACCTTCCTGACCTGCTCTGGTCCTATTTCTCCCACTCTGAACCTCTCTATGTGCCTGACTCGAGTATCTAGTTGGTACTCTACAGTGTCCTCCAGGGATAGCTGATTAGGGGTCTTCTTCACTTCTATTATATTTTGCCTCCTAGAGTTAAAATCTAACTCCAGTTCTCTTAACCCTAAGTCAAACCACCTTTCTCTTGGGTTTGATTGCTGCCAAAGTTCCCAAAACCTAGTCCCCCGCTCTTCTCAGATAAGGTCTTCTAACATCAAAGGTTGCCATTTGCTTGCATTGGAATGACATTTCTACTAAACTCCCTGTGAATTTGGGTTTTCATCAGTTGTAGTTTCTTTGCTGAGTTGGCAGGATCTATATAGTATACTGTCTCCATTACTTCTTGTTTGCTAAACTAATTCCTTTATGTGCCTCTCCATTTCTCCATTGTGCTGTTGCTCTCCTGGGAGCCATTCCTGATAGACACTGAGTAGGACTGAACTGGGGCTTCCCTGGTGGTGCTAGTGGTAAAGAACCCATCTGCCAATGCAGAAGACATGAGGTGCAGGTTTGATCTCTGGGTCAGGAAGATCCCTCCAGCATGGCAGCCCACTCTAGTATTCTTGCCTGGAGGATCCCGTGGACATAGGAACCTAGAGAGCTATACAGTCCATGGGGTTGCAAAGAGCTGGACATGACTAAAGAGACTTAGCACACACACACACACACAGGACTGAATATTCTTCTCCACCCAACATATTCACTCCAAGTATTTTCAAATATAAAGGCCACTTTAAGGTCAAGAAATTGCTCCCGTCTTTTTATGTGTAACTACAATTTCAGTATTTTTAATTGGGTGACAAGAACTACTATGATTAAGAAATTTTTAATCAGTTTTATATTTTTTTGTATCATGACAGCCGCTTATATATTTGAAAAAAAAATACATGCATGATTAAATTAGATAATGCACACAATGCCTAGCATGGCACCTGTACAGAAGGTACAGAATATGTTAACTATAATTTTGTCAGTGTTCTTACTCTAAAAATATTACTTCACAACCAGGCTACTAAACTTGCCTCCAAACTTGTCCCTCGAAAAAACTGTAAGTAGGAGTGATTATTCTCAGACTCATTCTGATCAAGTTGTAAAACACAAATTTATTGAAGCTTTCCAATGTTTCCCCACCAAACCAAGAATAAAATACCAACATCTTGCCTGAGCCTACAATAGCCTTCATGGTCTGGCCCCTGCCTAACTTTCTAGCTTTCTTTCTGATCCTCAGATCAAACTTCTAGCCTTCACAGAACCATTACCTTCATTGACTTCCATGTGGTACACTCTTCCTTATAGGTCTGCACATGCTCTTCTTTTTAATCATCAGATGTTGGTTTAAATGACATGGGTTCAGAAAGGACTTCCCAGGCCACCCAATTTAAATAGCCTACCTATTACTCTATCACATTACCTTCTTTTAATCCTCTGCATAGCAGTTTTATTTTTACCTGCTATTTCTCTTGTTTATGTATTGTCTACCTTTCCCAAGGCAGGGATCCTATGTATCTTAGTCATTGTATTCCTATAGCATCTAATTTATAAAACATCTACTTTATTCATTCTGCAAACAACATGTGTACATTGTTGCAGAGTCCTTATAAAATGTCCTTAGGCTTGTCCCATCTATGGCCAACTACATTAGATGGCCTCTAATGTAGAGGCCTGGAGAAGGCAATGGCACCCCACTCCAGTACTCTCACCTGGAAAATCCCATGGACGGAGGAGCCTGGTAGGCTGCAGTCCATGGGGTCACTAAGAGTCAGACACGACTGAGTGACTTCACTTTCACTTTTCACTTTCATGCATTGGAGAAGGAAATGGCAACCCACTCCAGTGTTCTTGCCTGGAGAATCCCAGGGATGGGGGATCCTGGTGGGCTGCCATCTATGGAGTCGCACAAAGTCGGACACGACTGAAGCGACAGCATCAGCAGTAGCAGCAATGTAGAGGCCTCTACATTAGGCCCTCCTCTAAAATCTAATAAATCACAATCCTCACCCAACTATTTGAAATTAAAGGTATTAATCAAACCAGGCTGGTTAACGGCAAAGCTGGCCAACTACTACCTCCCAATAGATAGCCATTTCATCTACCTTTTCCCCAGGTCCCTATCTTGACATCACCAGGCATCTCTGATTAAATGCCTCATAATGTACCATGGACAGAGGAACCTGGCAGGCCACAATCTACAGGGTCATATACAGTCAGACATGACTGAAGTGACTTAGCACACATGAATGTAATATAACTGAGAAGGTATATACTAAAAAATCTAGTTTTCTAAAATCTGGAATTTTAGCATCCTAAGTATTTACATCACAGTGAACACAGAGCTTCATCTCCAGTTATTGCAGTAAAAAAAGAATAGGACATGAGGAAGACTGCAAGCTACCTTACAAAAGCAGAACCTTCTGAGGAATGGTGGAGAGTCTCCTAGGGAACCCTCAACCTACGTGAGATGGGATGGAAGTCATGGACGTTCTTATGCAAACCGTGCCTAGAAATTTTATAAGCAAATGTTCTGCTGAAATTACTTTCACATAGGACACAAATACCTCTCCCCTTCATCTCTGTATAATTAGCAGAGAAAACAAAGTTTAAGAACAAAAAATATCATTCATAAAATGTGTTTCACAATAAATACGAATTATCCAGCTGAAGCTTGACCACTGCAGACATACAGACTGAAAATCTGGCAAAAGTGGCTGCCAAAGAGTGACAGTACAGACGGAGAATTTGGCAATGGTGACTAATCCAATACGGACTGGCAAGAGAGAGGCAAAATGGAAACGAGTAAAAGAGGAGAAATTCAAGATCATGAAGACAGAGTTACTTGGGCAGTGTCTAAGTTTCATCAAAACATGAAACCACCTGTAATTTGACTCGTGTTGTTTGTAGTTGCTGTGTATGTGGGTTAATTAATATGGTATGGTAATTAGTTAATATGGTATGATAAACTGTTAGAGAACTAACTAGTCAATTCATTCTTGGAACACATCTTTTGTAACTAATAAAGAGAAGTATAATTTGAATCAAGTGGATGCAATTCTACATTTTTAGTCATTGACCTGGTAAAAGAAAAATGGTTTACAATCCCAATGGCAGTCTTTCCTAAAATGCCGTGCTCCACTAGAAAGTGTTCTTTATAAAAGGAAAAGAGGGAGTGGCTTTGTATGCTCATATAGGTTTTGAGACTACTGTATTAAACAATATTAACATGTTTATACTCAGCTGCTCTGATAAGCTAAAGTGCAAGATGTATCTAGAAGGGTAGAGAATGCCACTTCAACATGACCATAACATGTTTTTTCAAGAAATATCTATTAACGTCTAAAGAACATTATGTGAGAATATTGGAAACAACCCAAGTGTTGATCAACAGATGAATGAACATGGAAGATGTGATAGTACATATATATATATATGTATATGTATATAATGAAATAGTACTTAGCCATAAAAAAGAATAAAATTTTGCCGTCCGAAACAAGATGGTGGACCTGGAGTGTGCTATGGTTAGTGAAATAAGTCAGAGAAAGACAAATATGTGTTTTATCTTCACTTATATGTGGAATCTAAAAAATGAAATGAATATATACAACAAAACAGAAACCGACTCAAGATACAGATAAACTAGAAGTTACCAGAGGGGATGGGTTGAAGGAAGGGTTAAAATCAGTGAAGGGGATTAAGAGGTACAAACTACTAGGTACAAAATAAATCAGTTAAATAAGTCACAAGGATGTAATGCACAGCACAGGAATATTTCATAATAACTTTGTACGGTATATTGGAGAAGGGCATGGCAACCCACTGCAGTATTCTTGCCTGGTGAATTCCATGGACAGAGGAGCCTGGCAGGCTACAGTCCATGGGATTGCAAAGAGTCAGACACAACTAAGCAACGAACACACATACTTGTATAGTATATAACCTGTGGAAGTAGTGTCAAATCACTAAGTTGTACAATGAAACTAATATTGTAAGTCAACCATAATTGAATTTTTTTTAAAAAAAGAAAAGGAAGCTTTATTTAATAAATAATCCTGTGAAAAAAGATTAGCTATTTGGAGACTATATGACATTAATCTTCACCTCAAATTAGCATCAATATACATTCTAGATGTTTAATGTTTAGCCTAGAAGAAAAGATAGGTCAGAGATCTTGAGTTTTAGACTTACCAAGTACAAAAGCTAAGGCAAAAAAAAAAAAAAAAAACCCACAAAGATAAAAGGTAAGCAAATTTGTTTTTGAAAAACAAAAAAAAAATGTATAGATCACAAAAAACATCCTAAACAAAATTTTTGAGGAAAACACTTGCCAAATACCTGACAGATCACAAGTTGAAATATTTACATCAAGAATTTTTACAAGCGAATAGGGGAAAGGAAAGAGACAACTTACAGGGGGATAACATATAATAAAAAATATTTTAAATCATTCTGAATAGTAGTCAAAGAAGTACAAATTTACATTAAGACATTATAATACTAGTGTAAAAAGTTTTACATAAAAATTCTCAATATTGTCATCAGTGTGGTGAAACAGAGAAGTTCCTTGGCTGGAAGTGAGAAGGTAAAGTCCTGCAGCCTTTTTGGAATGCAATTTTGTCATTTATTTAATGTTTCTGGCTTGTAATTCCACTTCTAAAAATGTTATCCTAAGGAAATAACCAGTAGGTGGAAAAAGACTGAGTTATAAGAATGTTCATTGTGGCTTAATTTTTAATGACAAAAATGAGAAATAGCCCATCCAAATTTATATTCATTTAATCATGCAATAATTATAATGATGGTTTATTTTATTACTAGTTAATAATAATGATGCTTTTTAATAATAATGTATAGTGGATTACTTAATTTATTATTATAATGACAATCATATTTACCTTGTGCCAGGAATTTTCTGATGAATACAGATTAACCCATTTAATCCTTACAACAATCAACTTTGTCCCACTATTTTTATACCTTTTTAGAGGTGAGGAAATTGAGATACTGAGAGGTTAAGTAACTTGCCCAAAGGCACTCAACTGGCAAGCTGCAGCGTTGGAGTCAAACCCAGGCAGTCTGACTCCAGGGTCCGTGGCCTTCATTCCTACACATATTACCTCACACTTCTACCCATAAAATGGAACATGAAATAGTCATTAAAATCTTTTCAAACTCTATTTAATGATGTGGAAACATACATTATAATTAATGAGGAATCATTACATAAAAATATACGTGTGGCTTTATCCCAATTTTGCTAACAAGCTAAGTACATATGAATAAAAAAAGTTAAAAGGAAATAAATGCAAAGGTCAAAGTAATTATCCCTGCTTGGTAAGGAAGTTGTGAGCAATTTTCATTTTCACCTTTACATTTATATTTTATAATGTTGTAGTGAAAATGTGTTACCTTTATAACCAGAGAAGAATATCAGTCATTTTTAAGAGAAAAAATATTGGTACATAACTAGAATAATTTGCATCCTATTGTCTTATTTGCCTTGTTTAAAAGATATTTTTAAAACATTTATTATGTATTTGACGGTACCAGTTGCAGCACGTGGGATGTAGTTCACGGACTACGGCTGGAACCCAGGCCCTCTGTATTGGCAGGGTGGAGTCTTAGCCACGCGACCACCAGGAAGTCCCTTATTTGTCTTTCTAACTGCATTCTCAAGCTGGTATAAATGGCCTTAAGTACACTTCAGCAATGGAAGAGCCTTAACTACATCTTGAACACTGCCATAGTTATGGACTTTCTTCCTCATTTTTGTATCTGAAATGTTGCTTTTAGCATATTCTTCACAGTAATATTAAAGACATCCCTCAAGGGTTCCATACTGCCATTGTTGAAACAAAAAAACTCCAGAGTTTAAAACTTCCAATTCTGCCAGTTGGGAGATAGGAAGATTTATGAAGAGAAAATGATTCTTTTCTTAAAGACATCAAAACTTTCCTGTCTACATCCCTTGCTATACTTCTTTCAACCATAACCTATTACCACATCAAAAAAAGGAAAAAAAAAAATCTTTTCAGTTTGATTCAGAGACAGCTTGGGCTTCTAAACCAATTGAAATAGGTTTATTGCATAGTATACTTTATTGAAGCCTAAACTACTAAAGACAGAAGAAATACACACATACACATATCAACCACCTCCCTATACATAAAAATGGAAAAACCTTTACATGTATATCTCACTTTATCCTCAAACATCCCTTTGAGGTAATAAAGATACCAATCCTCAGGCCATTAGGAAGCATTCAAAATGAAGTTAAATTACGACTTACTTATTAAAAAAAAAAAAACAAACCTAAAATATTAAAGCTATTCACATACCACAAAGTTTCAAAGTCTAAAAGCTGACCACAAGTAATAAAAAGTCATGCACAAGTAAGCGAATGCAGGAATTATGGTCAAGGCGATTGCTATTTGGGGTCTGGCTAAAAGAGCTGCCATAAAGTACTGGCAAGGCTAGAATGATTTTCTTATCCTACCGGGGGTGCGGAGGGTTAAATACATTCTGAATGCCATTTATTTGTTTATTTTTTCCAGGTGCTCTCTTTTTCCTTGTCCTTTCAAACCCTACTTCCCTTAAAAACCACCTTCCAGCTCCAAGATCACTGGACATGAGTTTTTAAATTCATCAGCTAGATAAACACAGGAGTGGGTATCTGTGGCCCAGATGTGACTGTAAACAGCAAGGGAGGGTATGAGTGTCAATAACTGAGTTAGCTGCTCATGGCCTTCAGTTTGCCCAGAAGCAAAACAGACATAACAGTGCTAATTTTAACTTCTCACCTGATTCGGGATACAGACAGTGACTTAAATTTCTCTTCCCTCATACCTGAGAAGGAACTAGCTAGGCAAATCATTTAGGGAATTATGCTGCTGCTGCTGCTGCTAAGTCGCTTCAGTCATGTCTGACTCTGCGCGACCCCATGGACTGTAGCCTACCAGGCTCCTCTGTCCATGGGATTTTCCAGGCAAGAGTACTGAAGTGGGTTGCTATTTCCTTCTCCATAGGGAACTATGACACAGGTAGAATTTGATTCCAATCAAGCACAGATTTAATTCAGCTACTTCCTCCCCTATGATTTCAATGATTTCCCTATTTCATGAGGAATGAAATCCTCACCACCTGACTGTCCTCAAAGAACTGTCACAATTATCTTTTGCTTCTTTCTCAAATCAATACACCTGTTTAGCGTAGCTAACTTACAATTCCCAGAATGCACCCTGCCCCATCTTGACTCTGGGCTTTGCTCACATTACTCTTCTCCCAAAGCATCCTTCCTTCCACCTCTGCCAGTTGAATTTATCAAAAGGAACTGTGACCACTGGACTTACCTGGTGGCTCCGTGGTAGAGAAACCACCCACCAATGCAGGAGACAAAGGTTCGATCCCTGGGTTGGGAAGATCCCCTGAAGAAGAGATACATGCTACCCACTTCAGTATTCTTGCCTGTGAAATCCCACAGAAAGAGAAGCCTGGTGGGCTACAACCCATGGGGTCACAAAAGAGTTGCACCCGACTTAATGACTAAACAACAACTGTGATCATTAATTGAGCTCCTACTTTGTGTCAGGCAGTTGTTCCAAGTGCTTAATAGCTACCGTCACATGTGACCTTGAAACAACCCTGCATTGTTCCTCTCATTATTCTTACCACATGAGGGAAAAATGAAGCACATGTAAGTTGAAAATGTTGCCTTTAAGATCAAATTAACACAACTTTTGGGTGTTTTTTTATTTTCTTTTAGAATATACTCATTTAATTATTTTCTTTTCTTCTGTTATTGACCGTTTCTGCCTATTTTAGGTCATTATCACAAACTGCCTACTATGACAACTCTTGTTTGGTGGGTTCTTGAGTGTAGGGAGGGTATCTCTCAAAGTGGGTTCCAGGGATCTTTGGGGTCCCTGAGATCTTTTCAGGGGTTCTGTGAAGTCAAAACTATGTTCTTAATACTGCTAAGAATTTATTTGCCTCTGTGGTATGTAATGTCACACAAAAATGATATAAGAATACTCCTGTCTTTCCTTAAACTAAGGCTTAAAGATATTTTTAGAATGGAAAACGATGCCACTTTTCTCTCTATTCTTTCTTATCTTGGAAAATAATTATTTTTATAAAGTATTGTTTATGTTTACATGCAATGAGATTACTGTTTTAAAATAAACACAAATTTAAATTTTTTCAAACATAATTTCCAGTGTGATAATTATTGATAAGTATAACCCAAACAAACAAGCTCAGAAGTCTCCAGTTTCACAAATATTTTCACAGGTTTCTTATTTCTTCTGAAATATTTCCACTGAGAGTCATAGATTGCCTTCCCCTAATGTCACATAAAAGAGCATTTTTTTAATCTGAAGTTTTCAGTAAAATGTACCGTCCCATAAAATTCTGCAACAAAGCTGAAGTGACTGACCCGGTTGACACAGTAGCAAAGTGTCTCCCTCCCACACAGGCCTCCCATTCAGATTGGTGCCTCAGGAAAATTATAGATGCATTCACATCATGAACCTTTGGTCAAAGCAACTTGTAAGTCCTGTTTCTCTTGAGAGTACCAACAACACACATCCCTGGTTCTTTTTTGTATCCTCACATGGTGTTTAGAACTGACTTTATCCATAATTGGTACCAAATGAATTATTTTGACTATTTTTGACTAGGAATAAATCTTGAATTTCCATAAAATATTTTAAACGTGTATTTTCTAATAAATAATTAACATGATAATTGCATGATTTTCATTTTTCCTTGTTCAAACAGCTCCCCTTTGTTACAGTTATGAGTTGAAAAATAATGCAATTCTACTTCATTTAAAAGATCCTATAATTCAGTCTTCATGATAATTATACACTGGGCTTGCCCAAAACAGAATAATTAGTAAATTATACTGAAATATACCAAAAAAAGAACTGAAAAATACTATACAGATGGTATTACACCAAGACCTGCAATGTCCTTAAAAGGGCAACATTATTTTCCAAATAATGATCTACACTCAAGATGCAGCTAAGATCAACATTAAAAATTAGGATGCTTACCTGAAGTTCCTGCATTGTCCAAATTGGTCTGGAAGTGTCCTAAAATACTTCCATCAGATCCAGCCAGAATCCCCAAGAGATTGTTTCAGCTAATATGAGTTGATTCCTCTTAGTCTGACACCAAAGAATAAAATTAAGTGGATTGCTAGGAAGAAAGGAGCGCTTCCCAGGTGGCGCCAGTGGTAAAGAACATTCTTGCCAATGCAGAAGACATAAGGGACGTGGGTTTGATCTCTGGGTTAGGAATATCCCCTGGAGGTGGGCATGGCTACCCACTCCAGTATTTTTGCTGAGAGAATCCCATGGATCAAGGAGCCTGGTGAGCTACAGTCCATAGGGTGGCAGAGTCAGACACAACTGAAGCAACTTAGTACACATGCACAGGGAGAAGGGAAGGAAGATCCTAGTACTACAATAACTCCTTAAACTTGACCCAAAATGTGGTTACTTTTGCCAACAAACGTATACATCCTCAGTTATTATCAAGAAACATGGATCTAAAACTGCTTTCTTACAGGAAGTTTAATGTGAACCAATTAAGACCTACATTGAGACCTAATAATCTAGCCCCAGATATCTCTGGGTAACACCGTTAGTTTGTGTCATTTCCTGTATGTCGAAAGGCAAAATTTTAATTTTTTTAATTAAAAAAAATTTTAGATTTAATTAATTTGCATTTATAACCTTACCTTAACCTGTTTTCTCATATCATTTCAACAGCTATATAATAGAAATTAAATATATGCCATAGAGTATGCTGGATTTAGGGTAATCATCAGTGAACAAAACCACCATGGTCACTGCCTTCATTAAGTTTACATATTATGTTAGATGCAAAGATCACAAGTATATAAATAAAAACTATGCTATATATCATAAAAGGGAAATCTGGGCTGTTTCAACATAGTATAACAGAACCTAATGAATGTCTATCTTTCTAGTAGCATTTATTTATATTATGCACAAAGATACTAACATAATACATACTTTTTGATGTTCATGTTACTATATTACTAATTATTATTAGCAATCATTTCCTCACGCGCCTGCTTCACTCATTTTCCTCAAGCAATGTTTTCATATGTCACTCCTCTACTCTAAAGTTTATACCTTCTTTTCTGCCTTCATCTATTCATTCGTTGCTTCAATCAACACATATTTTATGTGCTTTCTCTACAGGTGGGGAGTTACGACAGACACTGGGGAAACAGATTGAAGACATAATCCCCGCCTTCCAAACAAAGAGATCAAAAGTTTTATCTACTGGTGAAGGTGATATTTCAAATCCTGAAAGATGATGCTGTGAAAGTGCTGCACTTAAAATGCCAGCAAATTTGGAAAACTCAGCAGTGGCCACAGGACTGGAAAACATCAGTTTTCATTCCCATCGCAAAGAAAGGCAATGTCAAAGAATGTTCAAACCACCATACAATTTCACTCATCTCACACACTAGCAAAGCAATGCTCAAAATTCTCCAAGCCAGGCTTCAACAGTTCATGAACCATAAACTTTCAGATGTTCAAGCTGGATTTAGAAAAGGCAGAGGAACCAGAGATCAAATTGCCAACATCTGCTGGATCATCAAAAAAGCAAGAGAGTTCCAGAAAAACATCTATTTCTGCTTTACTAACTACACCAAAGCCTTTGACTGTGTCGATCACAATAAACTATGGAAAATTCTGAAAGAGATGGGAATACCAGACCACCTGACCTGCCTCCTGAGAAATCTGTATGCAGGTCAAGAAGCAACAGTTAGAACTGGACATGGAACAACAGACCGGTTCCAAATATGGAAAGGAGTACGTCAAGGTTGTATATTGTTACCCTGTTTATTTAACTTATATGCAGAGAATATCATGTGAAATTCCAGGCTGGATGAAGCACGAGCTGGAATCAAGATTTCCGGGAGAAATATCAATAACCTCAGATATGCAGATAACACCACCCTTATGGCAGAAAGTGAAGAAGAACTAAAGAGCCTCTTGATGAAAGTGAAAGAGGAGAGTGAAAAAGCTGGCTTAAAACTCAGCATTCAGAAAACTAAGATCATGGCATCTGGTCCCATCACTTCATGGCAAGCAGATGGGGAAACAATGGAAAGAGTGACAGACCATTTTTTTGGGCTCCAAAATCACTGCAGATGGTGACTGCAGCCATGAAATTAAAAGACGCTTGCTCCTTGTTAGAAAAGCTATGACCAACCTAGACAGCTTATTAAAAAGCAGAGACATTACTTTGCCAACAAAGGTCCGTCTAGTCAAAGCTATGGTTTTTCCAGTCATGTATGGATATGAGAGTTGGACTATAAAGAAAGCTGAATGCCAAAGAATTTATGCTTTTTTTTTTTTTTACATCTTTTTTAGAACATCTTTAACTGTGGTGTTGGAGAAGACTCTTGAGAGTCCCTTGGACTGCAAGCAGATCCAACCAATCTATCCTAAAGGAAATCAGTCCTGAATATTCATAGGAAGGACTGATACTGAAGCTGAAACTCCAATATTTTGGCCACCTGATGTGAAGAACTGACTCATTTGGAAAGAGCCTGATGCTGGGAAAGATTAAAGGTGGGAGGAGAAGGGGATGACAGAGGATGAGACGGTTGGATGGCATCACCGACTTGATGAACATGAGTTTGAGCAAGCTTCAGGAGTTGGTGATGGACAGGGAAGCCTGGCATGTAGCAGTCCATGGGGTCACAAAGAGTTGGACACGACTGAGTGACTGAACTGAGGGTGATAAGATGTAGGCATAGAATGCCGTGGATGAGCTTGGGACTGACAGTTAATCCTCCTAAGGAAAAGTATTTCGGCGATTTTAGAAAGTTACTAGTACTGCACAGGTTCTAGGATGATACAGACCTGAACAAAGCACTGTGTCCACCGTTGAGAACTTAATAAGCAACTTAATCTGCCCCTCCTGGGCTTCCCTGGTGGCTCAGATGGTAAAGAATCTGCCTGCAATGCAGGAGACCTGAGTTTGATCCCTGGGTTAGGAAGATCCCCTAGAGAAGGTAATGGCAACCCAGTATTCTTGCCTGGAGAATTCCATAGACAGAGGAGCCTGACAGGTTATAGTCCACGGGGCTGCAAAGAGTCAGACACAACTGAGCAACTAAAACTAACACTTTACACCTGCCCCCCTACCAATGGCAACAGCCCCCATTCATCTTTTAAGTCCCAGTTTATATCCTGCTTCCTTCCTGAAATCTTGAATGACCATCCTCCCCTGGAACACATATAATCTCTTCTGACCCAAAGGCCAGGAGGGTCCTTCATGCTGATCCAACTTAATTTCTTTAATTTACAGGAAGGATAGCAAGGTCACAGTGGTGTCTGCAAAAGGATTCACAACTAGCTATGTATGAGCAGCGTCCAAATCAGATTCAAGGTCCTGGCTTACAGGCATTTTACCATCAACATCACAACACTGCCTCTTAATTCTTTTCTATGATGTTTTATTATTAACAGTTTCGTGACTATGCATGTTATTTCTCCTGAAAATTTTCAGTCTCTTCATGTGCAAGGACCATATCTTATGTATATTTTGCCCTCTAAAAGCAATCTCAATACAGCATAGCCCTGAGCTCATGGTTAATGCTTATAAATACCAATTGGTTTAAATTAAATCAGAAAAATACAATTTTTAAAAGCATTTTTAAATTGAGGGGGCAAGCTGCTAAGATAGTGGGTATATCCTGGCAATGATTATTGAAAAACTAGAAGCCAAGGAAGTATAGAGATCACAGTACACATTTTGCATAGTGTTAGATGTGACTTTGTGACTTTCCTTGCTCTTTTTGACTGATGTGAAGGGGAGTGTGACATCACTCTTGAAATGTAATTTTAGAGTCCCTGATTTAAAAAAAATAAAATATTTTCATTATCAAATCAAATGTTCACCCCTTCCAAAAGATCTTTCTTGTTATCAATATCCTTTGCTTTTCAGAGTTTAGAAAACTTGATTATGGCTTTTGATGCATGTTACAACATGGATGAACCTTGAAAATATTATACTAACTGAAATAAGCCAGACATAAAAGGATAACTGTTGTACAATTCTACTTATATGAGTATAGTCAAGTACAAAGAGATAGAAATTAGAATAGTGGTTACCAGGGACTGGGAAGAGGAGGAAACGGGTTACATGCATGAGAGCTAAGTTGCTTCTGTCACGTCTGACTCTGCTACACTATGGACTATAGCCCACCAGGCTCCTTTGTCTATGGGATTCTCCAGGCAAGAATACTGGAGTGGGATGCAATGCTCTTCTCTAGGGGATCTTACCAACTCAGGGATTGAACTCACGTCTCTTTTGTCTTCTACATTTGCAGGCGGATTCTTTACCCCTAGTGCCACCTGAGAAGCCGAAGGAGTTACACAGTTTAGTGGATACAGAGTTTCAGTATGCTGCTGCTGCTGCTAAGTTGCTTCAGTCGTCTCTGACCCTGTGCGACCCCATAGACGGCAGCCCACCAGGCTCCCCCGTCCCTGGGATTCTCCAGTCAAGCACACTGGAGTGGGTTGCCATTTCCTTCTCCAATGCATGAAAGTGAAAGGTGAAAGTGAAGTCGCTCAGTCGTGTCCGACTCTTAGCGACCCCATGGACTGCAGCCTACCAGGCTCCTCCGTCCATGGGATTCTCCAGGCAAGAGTACTGGAGTGGGGTGCCATTGCCTTCTCCGGAGTTTCAGTATAGGAGGTTTAAAAAGTTCTGGAGATAGATAATGGTGATGGTCGCACAATAATGTAAAGAATGCCACTAAACTATACACTTAAAATGGTAAAAAAATAAATGGTACATTGCATAATTATATATTTCTACCACAATAATATAATTAAATGACAGGAATTATGATGAAAGCTGGGAGGAATAAAGTAGGCATTTTAACTCTTTGGAAGTAACCTTTTTATTTCATTCCCTTGTCCATCATCGTGTAGACACAGCCTCTGAGGGTGTCTTATTGATGAGCATAACAGACTCCCTAATATATTTTCATAATGGCTTTTCAACAATAAATTTTTTTAATTGTCAAAAGACTAGACAGATGTTTTATGTTTAACCAAGACATTAGGACTTACTTTACAGAACAGAAGTTGGACCTCGGGAATTTAGTTGTTCACATTTTTTTTTTTCCATTTAGAAGTCTTTTATTTCCTCTTTGGATGATAGTTTTACTATGCTGCTAAGTCGCTTCAGTCGTGTCCGACTCTCTGCGACCCCATGGACTGCATCCTTCCAGGCTCCTCTGTCCATGGGATTTTCCAGGCAAGAGTACTGGAGTGGAGTGCCATTGCCTTCTATAGCCTTCCACAATTCATTTTGGGTGCAATAGGTCACACATGTTTATCTAGAGCTCATCCTTGTGGGATGAAGCACTATCAAAGCTGTGGACTTTTGAAACGTGCTTAATATTCAATATAATATGTTTATTACATATATAAAATACTGGCCTCATAAGAGATATGACCTTAGCAATGGGAGAAATATTTTCCAATAAAAGAGACATACACTAGGATTTTCCTGGAAACTAAAGAAATGGCTGGATTTTTTGAGGCATTCCAAAAACAGCTTTGCTAATCAGCAAAAATTAACCTATTTTTTGGTCCATGAGATTCTCCAGGCAAGAATACTGGAGTGGGTTGCCATGCCCTCCTCCAGGGGATCTTCCTGACCCAGGGAACAAACTCGTTTCTCTTACGTCTCCTGCATTGAAAGGCGGGTTCTTCACCACTAGCACTACCTAGGAAGCCTTGGAAAGTATCTACTTATACCTATTTCAAGAAATAATTGGGAATAGTGTCAGTAAATGCTAGTTCAGTTATAGTAATTGATTGCTATTAGCATTGACACAATGGACACAAGTCTCTTTTTTAAAAATATAATAATAATAATTATAATGAAAAGTATCTCTTCACTTTTATAGAAGTTCATAAGCAGAATAGTGTTATGTAAAAGCATTCCACTTTCATAACCCTAATCCTAACAGATCAGAATGAATAAATGAACCTGAAGTGTTACCAATACGCAACTTTGTCTCCGCTTTAGGATCTATATAGAAACACACACACACACACACAAAACCACAGAACAGAGATGAGGAGGTTATGGGAGAAGTTTCTTCATGCCCTTTGTGTCACACCTTGTTCTAAGTAAAAGAAAAAACAAACAACAAAACACTCTGAATGGGGCTGAAGAAATCTGAGAGCATTAACACACACACATATACACACACACTGTCTTAAACATAGTGATAGATTTTGAAATTGAAATGCTCCATTTCAAAAGCTTAATATATCTGAAAGGCCCTTTCAGGTGAGGTTGAAGACTTTAAAAAACTCAGTTTTTACCAAAAGACAGAATCACTACTACTTGGGCATATTATGCCCTCAAGTCAGGATGGCTTTAATTCCTGACTCTTCTTTTGCTATCAGTGTGATGTTAGAAATGTTATTTCATTTTCTTGTGCCTCAATATTAATAATCTGTGAAAGATGGTGCCTACCTAATATTGTTATTAAAGAGGAACAACTGAATTAATATATATTGAGCACTTAGAACAATGTCTGGCACATGGTAAGCATGCATCAAATACTGTTGCTATCATTATTTAAAATGTTTATACATAGGTGGAACATTTCCAGACACCGTATGAACTGGGATCTGTAAACAAATTAGTGATCTCTGGTAAATTCAATTGATAGAAAATTTTAGGAATATGTCCAATTTGTATTGAGTAGACTTGTAGGTTGTTCTTTAATGCACAGCTCCAGAATGGTAAGAAATGTTTGACTTTGAAAGCTAGGATTTTAATTTCACACAAGATATCTTTGGGGGGCCAAAATATGAAATTAACTTTCAGGGGATATGTTTCCCTCTGAAAATATTGAGAAAGGAACAGTTCTCTTTTCTGGGTGACTTAGTCACCTGCTTAAGGTCAGACTCAGTGAATCTTATGAGGTGACTTTCAGTCCAATTATTCTGTTTTTATATGGGGTTCAGTAATCAGGCTGTTATGAGGGTTTCTCTCTAGACTTCCCTTTTTAGAGGCCTTATGAAGGCTTTCTTTAGTTTTCCCTCCATCTACCTAATACTATTTCTTGGGGAATGGATAGCATTTTGACCTCAGAACTGACTGACAGTTTCCAGGGTCTCTTGTGGTTAAGAAGATCTTGCTACGGTGGGCCAGGCCCAGGCCTCCACAAAGAGGTAGACCATAAAGAAGGCTGAGAACCAAAGAAGTGATGCTTTTCAACTGTGGTGTTGGAGAAGACTCTTGAGAGTCCCTTGGACTTCAACGGGATCAACCCAGTCAATCCTAAAGGAAATAAATCCTGAATATTCATTGGAAGGACTAATGCTGAAACTAAAGCTCCAATACTTTGGCCACCTGCTGCAAAGAGCCGATTCATTAGAAAAAAATCCCTGATGTTGGGAAATATTAAAGGCAGGATAAGAAGGGGACAACAGAAGGTGAGATGGTTGGGTGGCATCACCAAGTCAATGGACATGAGTTTGAGCAAGTTCCAGAAGATGGTGAAGGACAAGGATGCCTGGTGTGCTACAGTCCACGGTACGCAAAGAATCAGACATGACCGAGCATCTGAACGACAACAACAAATAGTATCCATTTACTATTCTATAAATAGTGGAATTCTATTCTATAAATAGGCCAAATTCTATAAAGGACATAACATCCTAGTATTACCTAGGGAGTTCACAATCCACACTACTGCTGGCTGGAAGAGCTAGAAGCTGTCACCTGATAATTTTCTGCATTTGAAGGTAATCCAATGAAAAACTCCATCCTATCAAGACTGTTAATCCAACCAGCAATGCCTCCTTGAGAACAGTCATTCAGGTGACATTTTTACCATTGCAATGATAGCATTAAGGGGCTACAGTACAGAAAACAAATCAATCCTAAAAATGCCACAGATTCCAAGAGAATCAGAGTGCTTGCTTATTCACCACCTGACAATCATAGTCTATGACGGCCTAGAGCTTGTCCCTTGGGTCATGCCTTGGACCATTAGCTGCCTATGTCCCTCAAATTAACCTATGAAAGGGGCATTACACTGCTGAAGCACAAGGCAAATCTGAATCAAATCTCTTTTGAGACCCAAAGTGGAAAATTCTGAACCCCCACCTCTTCTCTCAACTTTTTCCCCCTTTTAAATTTCTAGGAGATTAACAAAAAGGTTTTTTATTAGTATTATTTCATGTTGTCCCTCTGGCTCTTCTCTCCCCCTTCACCTCCCCACCAAGTCTAAAACACTAGGGATCTCTGGCCTCAAGGGTGCTAGCCTGTTACCTTAGAGACTGTTTCTTTACAAGGCAATAGAGTACAGAGGGCATGCCTTTGCTGCTTACCTTGGCAACCATGAACTTCTGAATGCTGTTCTCATGAATGCAAGTCATTCACTGCCATCTGGACATGCCCACAGGTATAAACATTTTTTCATGAAAGGACCAGGGAATACGCATTGCATCAATAAATCTCTTGAATGACAAACAAAGCCATCCCATATGTTGGAAAAGCTATATAACATTAAAATTAATATAAGTCTCCCATGGCATTACTTCCAGGCAAGGTCAAACATTCAGTTTAGATATCATTCAGGCTTATCAGGCAAACAGCATGAATCAGGTTGGGGAATGAAATATGAAGAAGGGGGTGGAAAGAGGCTGTCACTGTAAAACGGAAGACCATTGAGCTTGACCCAAGAATAAATACACTATCTCAAAGAGTCTAGGAGAGCTTATTCATTTCTCACTAGTATTTCTCTAGTTGGAAACCAAGAGTAGGCTTTTTTCTCCCCCTTGGCTCAGTGAAATAAGATAGGCATTTACCCCATTCAAAGGCATGTTTATGTTCCTCATAGACAAAAATCACAGAAGAAATTCTTAACATATTTATAAAAGCACAGACCTTGTACTTCATTGAGGGTCAGAGGTGGGGAAGAGGGTGTAACAAGGGCTCTCTTATGTTTTCCTATAAACAAAGTTGCTATGAACCTTGGAAGTAGTCATATTTAGCCTTAAACTTCAATTCTTCCAAGTGTCAACTTTTTAATTCGGATTTGTTATAATTTACTGCAAAACACTTTAATAATTTACTAGTTTCTCATATATGATGTCCTTTATACATCTACATCATGCTCATTCCCCCACACACACCAGGGAAGGAAAATATACAGTTCTAGCCACACTCAGGCTTATATGTGCCCAGTCATGTCTGGCACTTTGAAACCCCATGGATGGTAATCTGCCAGGCTCCTCTGTCTGTGGGATTTTACAGGCAAGAACACTGGAGTGAGTTGCCATTTCCTTCTCTTCACAAGCTTATATAACCAAAATAAAATTTCTCCCATGAACCAAGACTTCCCATGGAAAGAGAAGATGGGGAGAAATCTTAGCCAAAAAAACTGTTGGGATATTCCTAATATGACAAAACAAGGGCACAAGGAAGGAAAAGCCGAGACTGGTGGGCACAGGACAAACAGGTGTCAGGCTTTTCCTAATTTTGCCACTTTTGAAGACGATACATCTTCTAAAAATCATTAGGGACCAATGAAATAACCAGGGAGAGAGGTAAATTTCTACAAAAATTACATCACTCCTACTAACACCCCTGCCACAACCACTGATTAATCTGGTCTGGTCTCAAACATGACTTGGGATGGAATTGGGAACTCTGGAACAACACAGCCTCTTGCCATAACACGAAGTGATATTTTTTTTCCTTCCTTGGCGATAAAGTTTTCCAGTTCCGTAAAAATCTTTGTTTACCAGATATAAAAATGTTCACTTTCAAGCTGTCAAGTTGACCTTGAGCTTTTTCTTCTCTCCCTTCCCCCTCCGCCTTTTGCCCTTAAAAGTTCAGGATGTCTCTAGCAGTAACTGTTACATTCTGTCTAGCAAGCCTGGATTGCGGACAGTGATCTAAGCTCTGGGAAAAAACATGGAGTTCACCCAAAAATTGAGAGAGACATGCTCTCGCCCCAGCCGCCAGCTCATAGGTTTCAAAGCTCTGGGACAGACCTCATGAACAGCTCGGGGCTCTAGCGTGTAAGGTGGCAGCGCCAATGCAAACACAGAAAGCACTTCAGCAGGTATAAACAGCAGCCACACACCAGGCCAGGCCCCAGAAGGCAGGCCATGAAAGGGAAGAAGCCAGGCCACCGGCCCCTGCCTGCGTCACTCTGCTTAAGCCTTCTCCTGTGTCTGGGATGCATGGAAAAAGAGAAACTTCCCATTTGGACTGAACTTTGAGGAAATGAGAAGTTTCACATTAAGTGAATATAGAAATAGCTTTCCTCTTGGAAAGAGAAAAGTCTTGCTGATGTGTATACACATACACACACACACACACACACACACACACACACACACACACGTCTCTGCAACAGTAAGTCACCTACGATCATTTTGATTTCTTGAACACAGCAAAATTCACCTTTGAAAGGGGAAAATAAAGCCATTTTTTCTCCTTTGGAGATTTAGCTCATTGACCTTAAAATATTCTCAGCATCCATACTTCAAGGACCCACGGCAATCTTTTAAAACACATTTGGTTTTCAGTATATTCACATCAATTACTGGTCTCAGGCTTTCCACACTGACACAGTTACTAATCTCAGTGGTTCCAGTTCAGTATTTAGGACTGTGCACTTGGAGAGCAAAAGGGAATGGCCCCACCACTCAAAGTGCAGATCATCAAGCTTTCTGAACATGAAGGTACATGATGGGCATCACCGCTGCCCAATAAAGTTTTAAAGCTGGGCTGTCAGCCATTATAGATGTTACTCATTTACATACAATTTTATAACAAGATGTGTATTCAATTCCCCTGAGTTTATTAGCTAATCTATCTTCTTACAAAAGGAATTATTTATTTTTGAGTTTATACTTTATACTTTTACCCTATGTCTGTTTAATTGTAGTTCACTCAGTAAACTTTTTTAACAACTATCAAACAGTTGTTTTTCACTCATTCACTCAACTAGCATTTATTGCTATTACAGAAATGAGTAATTTACACCCTTATCAACAAGTAACAGGAGAAGGCAATGGCACCCCACTCCAGTACTTTTGCCTGGAGAGTCCCATGGATGGAGGAGCCAGGTGGGCTGCAGTCCATGGGGTCGCTAGAGTCAGACACGACTGAGCGACTTCACTTTCATTTTTCACTTTCACGCATTGGAGAAGGAAATGGCAACCCACTCCAGTGTTCTTGCCTGAAGAATCCCAGGGACGGGGAAGCCTGGTGGGCTGCCGTCTGTGGGGTCGCACAGAGTCAGACACGACTGAAGCGACTTAGCTGCAGCAGCAGCAACAAGTAACATAAAAATCTCTTCAGAAAAACAAACTTCAAAATTATACATTATAAAGTTTGCCATTCAAAGCGTAAACCACTCAACCGGTTTTCATTAACTTCCATTAAAATATCTATGGAAGCACATTGTGCTCTGAATTCTCTGCTGACTTTGATGGGAATACAACTCACAGAAAGCATGGTTCATGCTTCAAAGGGACTGACCACCACATTTTTCATGCGTTCCATGTTTTTTTTTATATTTGGAAACTGAGACTTACAAGAAATGAGCATTTCTATAACAACCACAAAAAGACAATATCATTGAAGGTCAAAACTGACAACTAATGGAGTATACAAGATGATTAATATAATTAACACTGCTGAATGTTATATATGAAAGTTGTTAAGAGAGAAAATTCTGAGTTCTCATCACAAGAAAAAAGTATGCTTTTTCTTTTTCTTTTCTTTTATATCTATGTGGGAAGACGGATGTTCACTAAATTTATTGTAGTAATCATTTCATGAGGTATATAAGTCAAATCATTTTGCTGTACACCTTAAACTTAATTCAGTGCCATATGTTAATCATATCTCTATAAAACTGAAACAAGAAAAAATAAAGCTCCATCTGATGCTGAAAAATAAAACCCCAAATAACAGGGTATATGTGTATATATTCACCACCCAAGTTACAAATGACAGGATGGGACCTGCCCAAATTTGAAAAACTATGTAAGGCTATTCAGGGAATTTTGATTATCAGCTGTGACTAGAGCTCAGTAGAAGAACTTAGCTTTGCTCCATGTGGGGACTGCATGGAGCATCTGTCCTTCTTAGTTACCAAAATTTGAAAATCTATGAAGTACTTCATAATAGGCCCATTGGCTTCTTTCTTAATTCTGTTGATTAATTTAACAGTAACTTGTCCTTAATAACACTAATTAGCCTTCTTAATAAAGTGACCCTTACCTTGGTTTCGAACACTCTTGAATGACTTCTCAAACCTGGATGAAGCCATCTGGACCTAAAATAAAAAGGGTTGGTATAATGAGATATTTTTCCATTTATGGATATACAGAGTTTATCAACTTTATAAAACTCTAAAAGGATTTTTTCCTTTTTGATGTATTTGTAAATTTAAGATAATTTGCACTTCTTAGACTCACTTATTTGCTGTATAATTGATTTACTAATATCTATAGTGTGGAGCCAGTCTTAGAGACTCTGCTGCTGCTGCTAAGTCGCTTCAGTCGTGTCCAACTCTGTGCGACCCCACAGACGGCAGCCCACCAGGCTCCGCCGTCCCTGGGATTCTTCAGGCAAGAACACTGGAGTGGGTTGCCATTTCCTTCTCCAATGCGTGAAAGTGAAAAGTGAAAGTGAAGTCGCTCAGTCATGTCAGACTCTTTGCAACCCCATGGACTGCAGGCTACCAGGCTCCTCCATCCATGGGATTTTCCAGGCAAGAGTACGGAGTGGGTTGCCACTGCCTTCTCCGCTTAGAGATTCTAGTTTAGTAAAATTAAACATCTTATGTTTCCTGCATTGGCAGGCAGGTTCTTTACAACTAATGCCACCTGAGAAGCTCCAAATGTGCAATACATTACGCTAATAAGTTGTGTTCTCTCAACAAAGAGCGAGAGGGTAGAAGAAACACACTAAATGGTGCCCTGCTTTTTACTTGGCTTTCTCCGTTGCCCAAGTCCTCCTCTAGGATCCATATAGAAATCTAGATGTATTGAGTCCAACCTACACCAAGCATTTTGGGAGCTTGTTTACATATACACCTATCATCTCTTTTCTTGCTCATAACAAAGCTATGCTTGTATACATTGTTATCTTCCTATTTTAGTTGTAGAAACAGATTCATAGGGTAAAGTATCATTCTCATTAGCATACTGTCAGTAAATGATGGAGCCAGAATTCCAATCTAGTTATTCTAAGAGCTGAGGTCTTTCCAAAACATCATGTTCAGTTCTTTATTCTAGACTTTGATATGCTCACATCTACCATGGCTGTGATAAGACATAAACAATTTGCACATACATAAAGTATCAAATTTCTTTATCAGCTACTAACAACAAACAGCATGTTAAGGATGAAAGATTACAGGCATTTCCATTAAAGACAGGAAAAGACATAAACATATGTCATCAACATGGTTGTTCAACTTTATTCAGGAGATTCTGGTGAATGCAAAAAGATGGCAATAAAAGTATACACACTGGAAAGAGACAAGTCACTTCTGCAGACGTTATGATTATATACCAAAAAAATTTATGAGAATCAAATAAAAATTCATTTCAGTAAGTTCCTCGTGCTTAAGACAAATTTTTAAAGTCTTTACTTTTTAATACAATTTTTAAAGGTTACTTTCCATTTGCTAAGTCACTTCAGTTGTGTCCGACTCTTTGTGACCCCATGGACTGTAGACTGCCAGCTTCTCTGTCCATGGGATTCTCCAGGCAAGAATACTGGAGTGGGTTGCCAGTTTCCTCTCGAACTTTCCATTTAGTTATTACAAAATACTGGCTATATACCCCACATTGTACAACACATCCTTGAGCCTATCTCACACCCAACAGTTTATACCACCCATTTTCCCATCCCTATATTGTCCTTCCCAACCACAACTGGTAACTATTAGCTTGCTCTCTGTATCTGTGACCCATTTTGTTGTTGTTGTTATTGAACTAGCTTTTGAATTTTTTAGATTCCACATACAAGTGATATCATACAATATTTGTCTTTCTCTGCCTTATTTCACTCAGCATAAGTTAAATATTTTTAACAGTTAACAGTTTTTCTTTTTATACTAGAAATAACTGGCTACTGGAATAGCTGGAAAATTTCTATTCACACCAGCAAAAATAATTTAAATGCCTAGAAATAGGTTTAGCATAAATGGAGCAAAACTTACATAAAAAAGAACTATAAAATATTAATGAATTACACACAAAAAGGCCTGAATAAATAGAATTACATTGTTCCAGGATAAAAAGCCTCATTATTATAAAAATGTAAATTGCCTCCAAATTAATCTATAAACACAATGCATTCCCAATAAGATTGAGGTAATAGTTTGAAAACTCAAATGTGTACATCCTTAAACCCATCAATCTACTTTTTGGTAGCTTCTTTCTCAGAAAAGTGTAAATAAAAAGTATGTCTCAAAGTTTCATGACAATTTTGTTATATTGAAAAGTGACAATATCCTAAAGGTCAGTCAACAGGCTAACCATTAGATAATAAAGTACACCTATACAGTGGAACTTCCAGTGGCAAATAAAAGGAATAAAGAAGATATTTCTATATGGACATGGATAGATCTCAAAATTGAGATGCTGAGGGAAAACATATGCTGTGTATCATTCAAGTTTTTGTAAAAAAAGGATATTAAAAAAAATTAGATGAGTAGTATAAAGAAGTCTATACTTTCCTGGTGGCTCAGATGGGAAAGAATCCACCTGCAGTGCAGAAGACCCAGGTTCAGTCCCCAGGTCAGGAAGATTGCCTAGAGAAGGGAATGGCAACCCACTCCAATATTTTTGATCTGGAGAACTCTATGGACAGAGGAGCCTGGCAGGCTACAGTTCATGGAGTCATGAAGAGTCAGACACGACTAAGTGACTAACACCATGGTTGCCCAGACCATACATCTGTGAAACAACAGAAAATACATACACTGTCCTCTGCCTCTGGTTCCTGGTCCAGAGCTTCCAAATCCCTTGGAATTTCCTGGGTGATGGGAGTCTGTTTTGTTCTCACGAGGCAACTCTTTGTGGGCTCTGTTATAGCTTGAGAATGGGGGCTGGACACCAGAAAGACCAAATCGTGATTACAAGTTTGGTACTTTCAGCCTTCACCAACACTCTCCCCCCACCACCATCTTCCAGAAGCGAAGAGTACTAAGTTTGAATTAATGATCAACCATGCCTAGATGATGAAGTCTCCATAAAAATCCCAAAAGTACAGGGTTCAGAGAACTTCCAGGCTGGTGAACACATCCACATGCTAGGAAGGTAGGACACCCTAACTTCACAGGGACAGATACAAGTATGCTTGGGATTCTTCTGGACCCTACCTTTTTACCTCTTCATCTGGCCATTCATCTGTAGCCTTTGAAAGTGAAAGTGTTATTCAGTCGTGTCCAACTCTTTGTGACCCCATGGACTGTAGCCCACCAGGCTCCTCTGTCCATTGAATTCTCCAGGCAAGAGTACTGGAGAGGGTAGCCATTCCCTTCTCCAGGGGATCTTTCCAACCCAGGGATCAAACCCAGGTCTCCCACATTGCAAGCAGAGTCTTTACTATCTGAGTCATCAGGGAAGCCCACCCTGTACTATATCTTTTTTAATAAACCCTAACATGAATAAATGTTTCCTTGAGTTCTGTGAGTCATTCTAGCAAGTCACTGAACTGAAGGAAGGGGTCCTAGGAATCCCAATTTATAATTGGTAAGTCAGAAGCAAAAGTGATGACCTGGGCTATGAATAAAGTCTGAATTAGGGGGAGGCAGTTTTGCAGGACCCATACCTTAACTCATGGGATCTACACTAACTCCAATTAGTGTCAGAATTTAACTGAATTGTAGGACACTCAGTTGGTATCACAGAATTGCTTTGTGTGAGGTAAACATCACATATGTTGTGGTCATATGTAAAGTATTCTGTAAGGAGAGGAAAAAAGAGTTGTTTCAAGACAACATTAAACTGGAAAAGGACTGGAACATTTGGAAAAGGGAGCCAATATTAATATTATCTGCCTCTTTTACAAAAGAATATATTACATATGTAACTTTTAAAAGATTTAATGTTAATTCTCCCAAATTTAACCAAAAATTCAATGCAATACTAAACAAAATTCCATTCATTTTCTTTTTAGAAGCTGACAATTGATCATTTGAAAAAAACATGCTGAAATGCAATCAAAACATTTTTCTAAAAGAGTAAAAAGGGAAAACTCCTTTACCAGACCACACATGTGTACTAAAAGTTAAAATAATTAAGATAATGTGGTACAGATCCAGAAAAAGGTTAGTAGATCAAAGGAATTTTACAGGGAGTATGAAAACAGATTCATGCATATTAATTGAGATCTTACTGGTTACAAGCAGCATTCTAACTCTAATTTTTTTAAGCAAAACAGAAAGTGCATCAAAAAAAACCCTCAAAAATGTAAAAATACAATCTATATACATGCATAATCCTAACAGCATTACTCACAATAACCAAAAGGTGGAAGCAACCCAAGTGTCCATCAACAGATAAATGGATACACAAAAATGTGGAATGTTCATACAATGAAATATTACTTAGCCTTAAAAAGGAAATAAATTCTGACACATATACAACAGAGATATATATTTTACCATAATAAAAAATCCAAAGGAAAAGCAGATATATTTGGGATTACTGAATAACTAAATTCAATAAGTCCATCATAGTCCATTCTTTCTTTCCATGCCTTTTCACTGAATTTCTTTGCATACTGATTTTATTTTTCTTTACTACAAAGTACATTTTCTCACATGGTAGAAAAAAACAGATGTCAAGTAGCCCCTAAGTTTTACACTAAGAGCTTCACATTCTCTCTGGTTCCAAGCCCAAAACCTCAAAAAATGGACTCATTGACAACAACTCCAAACAGGTACCCACACTGAAACAATTAAATACGACTTCCAGGATAGAGTCACACTGAACCAAGAGAGCCAGACATCCTGGAGTGTGAAGTCAAGTGGGCCTTAGGAAGCATCACTATGAACAAAGCTAGAGGAGATGGAATTCCAGTTGAGCTATTTCAAATTCTAAAAGATGATGCTATGAAAGTGCTACACTCAATATGCAAGTAAATTTAGAAAACTCAGCAGTTGCCACAGGACTGGAAAAGGTCAGTTTTCATTCCAATCCCAAACAAAGGTAATGCCAAAGAATGTTCAAACAACCGCACAACTGCACTCATCTTACACGCTAGCAAAATAATGCTCAAAATTCTCCACGCCGGGCTTCAACAGTACATGAACCGTGAACTACCAGATGTTCAAGCTGGTTTTAGAAAAGGCAGAGGAACCAGAGATCAAATTGACAATATCCGTTGAATCATCGAAAAAGCAAGAGTTCCAGAAAAACATCTACTTCTACTTTATTGAGTATGCCAAAGCCTTTGACTGTGTGGATCACAATAAATTGTGGAAAATTCTGAAAGAGATGGGAATACCAGACCACCTGACCTGCCTCTTGAGAAATCTGTATGCCGGGCAAGAGGCAGCAGTTAGAACTGGACATGGGACAAAAGACTGGTTCCAAATCAGGAAAGGAGTACATCAAGGGTGTATATTGTCATCCTGTCTATTTAACTTATATGCAGAGTACATCATGAGATACGCTGGGCTGGAAGAAGCACAAGCTGGAATCAAGATTGCTGGGAGAAATATCAAAAATCTCAGATATGCAGATGACACCACCCTTATGGCAGAAAGTGAAGAAGAACTAGAGCCTCTTGATGAAAGTGAAAGAGGAGAGTGAAAAAGTTGGCTTAAAGCTCAACATTCAGAAAACTAAGATCATGGCATCAGGTCCCATCACTTCATGGGAAATAGATGGGGAAACAATGGAAAGAGTGACAGACTTCATTTTTTTGACAGACTTCACTCCAAAATCAGTGCAGATGGTGACTACAACCATGAAATTAAAAGATGCTTGCTCCTTGGAAGGAAAGTTATGACGAACCTAGACAGCATATTAAAAAGCAGAGACATTACTTTGCCAACAAAGGTCCATCTAGTCAAAGCTATGGTTTTTCCAGTAGTCATGTATGGTAGTGAAAGTTGGACTATAAAGAAATCTGACTGTCAAAGAATTGATGCTTTTGAACTGTGGTGTTGGAGAAGACTCTTGGGAGTCCCTTGCACTGCAAGGAGATCTAACCAGTCCATCCTAAAGGAAATCAGGATGAATATTTATTGGAAGGACTGATGCTGAAGCTGAAGTGCCAAGACTTTGGCCACGTGATGTGAAGAACTGACTCATTTGAAAGACCCTGATGCTGGGAAAGATTCTAGGTGGGAGGAGAAGGGGATGACAGAGGATGAGATGGTTGGATGGCATCACCAACTCAATGGACATAAGTTTGAGTAAACTCCGGGAGTTGGTAATGGACAGGGAGGCCTGGCATGCTGCAGTTCATGGGGTCACAAAGAGTCGGACACAAATGAGCGACTGAACTGAACTGAACCAAGATGGTGGCCACCATATCACTGATGGAAAAAGTATGCTAATTTTTTTAAACATTTGAAATTAGCAAATCATAGAAAAGTATATAACAACTACACTTGATAAAAGTATACAGAAATGTCTAACCTCTGATCATGAGGGAATAATTTGTATCAGACCAGTACTTGTACCAAGAACATCTAAATAAGATTGATAAAATGCATCTGAAAACAGCTCAAAGATGTCACAAAGCAACCAAATCAGTCAAAACTTGGTATAGAAATCTGAGGTCAAGCAGAAAGTTGTGATTGTGATTAAAAAAAAAAAAAAAAAAAAAACCTTTTCCCATTTTAACAATGTTAATGAGACAAAGCACCGGTGTTCAGAACTATGAAGGAAAATAGAAATTGAGGATCTAAGACTCCTGAAAAAAAGAAAAAGCAGAAAACCAGAATGATGATAAGTAGAATTAAACTGTTTTAAGTTCTTTACATTTCCACCGTGTGATAATGCTGCAGCTCTACTAAGTTAAGAATGAATGCTGTAAGTTCTAGGGTGACTTCAAAAAGAATGATAAAAGGAGACATAAATAGCATGCTAAAAAGAAAAATAAAAGGAGATATATTTAATCTTTAAAAGTGATAAACGAGAAAAAAGCAAAGAATACAAAAAAAATTGAATTATAGTAGATTTAAATCCAAATATATTGATAATTTTATTTAAAGTGAATGAATTAAGGGCCTCCCAGTTGGCTCAACAGGTAAACAATCTGCTTGCCAATGCAGGAGACAAAGGAGATGTGAGTTCAATCCCTGGATCAGGAAGATCCCCTGGAGTAGGAAATGGCAAACTACTCCAGTGTCCATTCTTGCCTAGACAATACCAAGGACAAAAGGAGCCGGTGGGCTATAGTCCATGGCGTCGCAAAGAGTTGGAGATGACTGAGAATGCAGGAACACAAAGAAATTAAATATTCTAATCCATGATAGTTTCAAACGGATTTTAAAGTTCAGGTTTATACTGTTTAAGACATGTCTTAAATAAAGGGCACAAAAAGGATAAAGTAAAACAATGAAAAAGATATTAACATGAAAAAGTTAAGCAATGAAAGCTGGTGTATCCATATAAGTATTAACCAGATAAAGATGTTAAAAGAAGTAGAATTATTTAAATGGAAGCTATAATTTAAAATGATAATCCAAAGCAAGATGAACAATCAAAATACATACATGCACCTCGTAACATAGGCTCAATATGTATAAAGCAAAAACTTCAAATAGAAGAGAGGAAATAGACAAATCTACAACAACAAATGCAGGTTTTAAACACCTTTTTCAATAACTGACTTAAAATTTGATAAAATAATCAGTAAAGGTACAGATTGTAATCACAGGATCAGCAATTTGGAATGTCAATAGAACAGTCCATACAAGATATGTATTCTCGACAACTGCAAACGGAACATTCCCCCAAATTTACCATATTCTCAGCCATAAAATAAGTCTCAAATTTTCAAAGGGATAATATCACACCATGTTTACTGACCATAGAAAAGAACAATTAATTGTTACATACTAGTAGAACACATATATTTGCTAAAAGAGTAGAACTTAAAAGTTCTCATCAAAAAAAAAAAGTAAATTTATGTGAGGTGACATATATCAATTAACTCAAAGGGGGAATCCTTTCACAATACATACATATTCAAGTCACCACAATGTACGCTTTAAGTATCTTACAGTTTTATTTGTATATATATGTCAGTAAAGCTGAAATTTTAACAAATAAATATATAAAATATTTAATATAAAATATAAATAACATTGAATATCTAAGAATAAATATGATGAAATATATCCAAGACATCTACTAGCTCTACTATTTAGAGACCTAAATAAATGGAGGGTTATACCATCTTATGAATTAGAGGACTCAACCCTGTAAAACTGAAAATTCTCCTGAAGCTGGTATATAGATTTGTGTAATCTCAATCAAAATCCAAAAATGATTTGTTGTGGAAACTGCTAAACTTATTTTAAATTGCACATGAAAAACCAAAGGGCCAGGGGTAGCAGAGACAATCTTGCAGAATAAAAAAGTAGAGGGCCTGCACTAGTGGACATGAGGACTTGTTCTCAAGCATGTAGTTTTGGCAAAAACATAAATCAACGAATAAAACAGAACAGTCCAGAAAAACAGATATACATGGTCATCTGATTTACAACAAAGATGCCACTGTAGCACTTTTCAATACATAGTTCAGAAAATTGACTATCTATATGGGGAAACAGATTTCCAGGTGGCTCACTGGTAAAGAATCTGCCGTTAATGCAGGAGACACAGGAGACACGAGTTTAATCCCTGGGTCACAAAGATCCCTTGGACAGAAGAGCCTGGAGAAGGAGAAGGAAATGGCAATCCACTCCAGTATTCCTGCTGGGAAAATCCCATGGACAGAGTGGCCTGGGGGCTACATACAATTTTGCCCATGGGATTGCAAAGAGTCGGACATAACTGAATGACTGAGCACATGTACAGTAGGGAAATAAGAGTATGGGCTACTTTCTTACACCACATAAAATCAATTTATAATGGATTATAAATCTAACCAAAAAAAAGTGAAATGACAAAGCTTCTAGTAAAAACAGAGAATGCCTTCACGGCCTTGGGGAGGCCAAGATGTCTTAAACAAGAAACAAAAGTCACCACAGTAAAGGAAAAGTTTGAATAGGCAGAGTTCATTAAAATAAACAACTTGTTTATTTAAAAACAGGATTAAGAGAAAAATATCTCTAATTGTATATATTCGGTTGAGTTCAGTCACTCAGTCATGTCCAACTCTTTGCAACCCTATGTACTGCATTACGCCAGTCTTCCCTGTCCATCACCAAATCCTGGAGCTTGCTCAAACTCATGTCCATTGAGTCAGGGATGCCATCCAACCATCTCATCCTCTGTTGACCCCTTTTCCTCTTGCCTTCGATCTTTCCCAGCATCAGGGGCTTTTCCAATGATTCACTTTTTCGAATTAAGTGGTCAAAGTATTGGAGTTTCAGCTTCAGCAACAGTCCTTCCAATGAATATTCAGGACTGATTTCCTTTTAGGATTGACTGGTTTGATCTCCTTGCAGTCCAAAGGACTCTCAAGAATCTTCTCCAACAGCACAGTTCAAAAGCATCAATTCTTCAGCACTCAGCTTCTTTATAGTCCAGCTCTCACATCCATACATGACTACTGGAAAAAAACATAGCTTTAACTAGACGGACTTTGTCAACAATGTAATGTCTCTACTTTCTAATATGCTGTCTAGGTTTGTCATAGCTTTTCCTCCAAGGAGCAAGCGTCTTTTAATTTCATGGCTGCAGTCACCATCTGCAGTGATTTTGGAGCCCAAGAAAATAAAGTCTGTCACGGTTTCCATTGTTTCTCCATTTATTTGCCAGAGATCAAATTGCCAACATCTATTGGATCATAGAAAAAGCAAAAGAATTCCAGAAAAACATCTACTTCTGCTTCATTGACTATGCTAAAGCCTTTGACTGTGTGGATCACAACAAACTGTGGAAAATTCTTAAAGAGATGAGAATACCAGATCACCTTATCTGCCTCCTGAGAAACCTATATGCAGGTCAAGAACCAAAAGTTAGAACCAGACATGGCATGGACTGGTTCCAAATAGGGAATGGAGTATGTCAAGGCTGCATATTGTCACTCTGCTTATTTAACTGATATGCAGAGTACATCATGCAAAATGTCAGGCTGGATGAAGCACAGGCTGGAATCAAGATTGCCAGAAGAAATATCAATAACCTCAGATATGCAGATGATACCACCCTTATGGCAGAAAGTGAAGAGGAACTAAAGAGCCTCTTGATGAAGGTGAAAAAGGAGAGTAAAAAAGCTGGCTTAAAACTCAACATTCACAAACTAATTACATATATTAAGAGGATATATATATATAATATATATGTATATTATATATATAATATATGAGACACATATCCAGAAAAAGAAAAACTCCCACTAAAATAAGTGAGAAAAAGACAAGCCAGTTTTAAAAATGGTCAAAAGATTTGAAAACGGACTTCATAAAACAGAATATCCAAATGACTGATAACCATACAAACAGATGTTAAACTTCATTAATTATCAGGGAAATACTATTAAAACCACAATGATATACCACTAAACACCCATCAGAATAACAAAAGTTTTAAAGCTAATAATATCAAGAATGGGCCAGGACGTACAACTGGTATTCGCATACATTGCCGCTATTGTGATAAACTGGCGCAACTTTGAAAACTTTTAAAGCCAAATGCACACTTTCCTTGGGAACTAGCAATTCTACCCTGAGGTACATTCCCAACAGAAACATGTATGCGTGTGTGCTTATGTGTGTGTAATATATCATGTATATGTTATATATGTGTGTGTGTGTGTAAATATACATACACATACATATATACAGGCACACATACACCAAAAGGCATGTAGAAGAATCCAAATAGTGTTATCTGTAACAAACATAAAACAGTCAAACACAAAATGTCTACCAACAATACAATGAATAATTTACAATATAGTCTAAAATATGGTACCATGGAGATGACTGAACCATTGATATTGGCAATAATATGAATGGTCCCAATCATCTAATTAGAGAAGGAAATGGCAAGCCACTCCAGTATTCTTGCCTGGAAAGTTCCATGAACAGAGGAGCTTGGTGGGCTAGAGTCCATAGGGTCGCAAAAGAGCTGGACAAGACTTAGTGGCTAAACAACCACCATCTAATAAGAAGATAACACTGAGTGAAAGAAGATATATATAAAAGTGCAATCTAATCTACAGTGACAGAGAGAGGAGAGTGCTTAACTTTGGGCGGGGGATGGCAAATGAACGGGTTGCAACTCAAGGGAAGCTTCTCGGATGGAAATGTACTCTGAATTGAGCTGGATCCTGCTTGCATATATAAATTCACTTTGTTGAGTCAATACTCATCAAGTACCTTATTTTTCTATATGTATGCTATGCTACTATTGAAACATTTAAATAGTGTGGGGAAACTGGAATTCTTTATTCACCGATGAAAGGGAATATGACTTGGCAGAACCTTTTTCAAGGGCTAATTCATAATATTTATCAGCTGAATAATTTCATTTCTAGGAGTCTGTCACACAAACATATTCACTAGTAATGAAGAACAAATAGAAAAATAAATTACTTTTTGAAAGTCTTACCTGTCACGTACTCTTTTGACACTTTAAATTTAATAGTGTATCTATTTACTAATTTGGACAAATTTATGATAGGTGATGTTATCCTATTGCATAGAAGTATGAATAGCAGCATTACTTGTAATAGTAAAAACTAGAAATGTGAATAATTCCTTCAATGATGGAAAAAGTATTAGCTCAGTCATACAATAAAATGAATGAGGTAAAAATCATATATGGAAATAGCTTCGTAATTTACTGACAAAATAAACAGAGGCTAAAACAGTAACATTAGAGCTCATTTTATTTTAAAAACTAAGGACATACACATGTAGAAATAAACTTGAAAGGATACAAACTGAACTGCTAAATTTGGTTATGTTGGGAGGTGGGATTGTGGGGTGGACTTATTCTTTGTAGTTTATATTATGCATCTCTCTGTTGAGAGGATGTTTTACATAAGCACATATTCTATTTCCCTATTCTTGAGCTCAGACAAAACTCAGAGCAATATAAATAAATTCAAGAAGATAACTCATCTTAAAAGATATGCAATGAGGAATATGTAGAATACATTTCAACTCTCCTGCATCAAAGTCCCCTCACATTTTTTTCAGCCAAATTTTAAGAGTGATCTTTAAATCTTTTTCCTCTTAACACCAGCCAACAACAAAAATGTGTATGGGTAAGGAATATTTTTATATCCCCTTGATGCGAAAATTATGTCTATATTTCTTGCCTCTTTGTTGGTGATATTAAATGGAAACTTTAATTCACAAGATTTAAAAGTAGACTCTGTGGAACAACTCAAGTGTAAAAACCATTAGTGGCAACAGCCTTTGCTAAATACTGACATCTGATGGTGTGATAGATCAAGTTGAGTAGCTTTGGGGTATCTAATTCAAAAAATGAAGGTATATGAAACAAAAATAAGAAGTCTTTGGCACCTAGGTCAATAGAATTTCTTTTGACGAACTGCTTTTTTTTCAGCCTTACCTAACTAAAATGGCATGTTTTGGAGAGCTGGATTTCAAAACAAGTGGGTCAAATTACAAGACATAAACAGTATATTTATATGTACACAGGAAATCTGTAGCCAGGAGAAAAGCATTTGTTTGTTTTTTTTTCACAAAATGTTTAAAATTTTGCTTGTGTTCTCTCTTTAATTTTGGCTTTCTAATTAAATAATTCAGCAAGAAGAAAGATTACAGGCCCTTTAGTAATCATCCCTAAAAGTTCAGGGAACTCTGGCAAAAAGGAGAATAAAAAGAAAAAGAAAAAAAGAAAGAAATGAAAACAAACAAGGGACTTGAAGGAACTGGGAGCATCCAAACCCTGGCATTAGATTTGGCAACAGGTGAATTTTCTTTGGAGGGTATTAATTTTATAAGTCAAAACTATTAAAACCTGACTTCCCGTTTCAGGCTTGGAAGGCATAATGTGCAGGTCTCTTGCTCCAACCCTCCCTAGGGGCTGTATTTTATCCAACTAGCCCCACTCCCTTCACTGGCACATATTTTAACTGCAAAATCTACTGGCCAAGACCATTCATTTAGTCTTGCCACATACTGTGCGGAAGTCTATGTCAATGTTAATCTGGCCTCCCCGGATAAGTATACATGGCTCTACTACATGCACAAACCTACAGTTCCCAAAAATGTCTCATGATACTTCTACATCTCAGGGAAATGTTCAATACTCATTTGCCTTAGTTTCAGCTGGAAACAGACTAACCACCATTCAATTTATAAGACAGTTATTCACCATCCTACATTTTCACCTTACTGCTTCAAGACGTCTGACTGCAACAGTCCTTGGATCACAATGGAATCAATCCATCATATGTCCTTAATATGTAGATTCTCCTATTCTCTTGCATTAAAAATTGCTTCGAATCTTCTCCATTTTTCTTCTTAAATTTCCATTCCCCCATTATTCTCATCAGTCTATGAGCTGCCTATCTATGATGCCAACCCTTCCACTTGTGCCCAGCTCCCATCTCCTCTTGTCCAAATTTCCTTTCTCTCTCCTTCAGCACCGATGTTCCCCATTCTACTCATTATTATTAAAAAACAAACATCTTAGTCCTCTCTTCTTTCAAAACACTCTCTTAATAGCTCTTACCCTCTAGGTACTGGTCTTCCATGGTGGCTCAGTGGCAAAGAATCTGCCTGCCAATCAAGGAGACTTGGATTCAATCCCTGGGTCAGGAAGATCCCCTGGAGAAGGAATGGCAACCCACTCTGGTATTCTTGACTGGAGAATCCTATGGACAGAGGAGCCTGGTGGGCTGCAGTTCATGAGGTTGCAAGAGTCAGACATGACTTAGCAACTAAACAACAACTCCAGGTACTACCTTATTTCTCTTCCCTCTGTCACAAAAACCCTCCCCAGCGCTGTCTGTATTTATGCCTTCAATTAACTCCTCCTACTTTCACTGTCTCACTTCAAAGATTCTCTCATACCACCAGCACTCCACAAAGCAGCTTGGGTTAAGATCACCAAGAACCTCCATATCGCCCAGTCTGATAGTCATTCCTCAATCCTCATTTAATTGATCCGTTTTCAACATCTGACAATCCTGTCCCTGGAAACACTTTTCTCACTTGACATCCAAGATAGGACCACACTTTGGGTTTTCCTCCTCACTAATTATCCATTTCTCAGTCTTCTTTTCTGGCTCCATCATCTCTCCAAATAGGCAGCTCACCAGACCTCAGTCCATGGTCTTCCTTTTTGTGTTTACTCACTCTCTAGGTCATCTCATCCAGACCCATGTCTTCAATGTCATCCATTTTCTCAGTTCTCCCAAATATATATTTCCTAACCTCTCCTTTGATTTCCAGACTTAAGAACCTGCTGCATACTTGACACATTCCCTGGGCTATCAGGGATGACAAATGTAACTGGCATAAACTTAGTTCCTCCCAACTCTGCCAAAACCTGCCCATAGTCTGTTCTATCTCAGTAAATGGCAACTCCATCTATCCATTGGCTCAGGGTAATAAACCCCAGAGTCTTCCTTGGTTTCCTTTCCCTACCCATGGTGAATTCATCACAAAGCCCTATTGGCTCTAGTTCCAAAATACATACAGAATCTGACCAGTGTTTACCACCTCTGCTGCTATTACCCTGGTCCACACCACTATTGCTTTTACTTGGCTTATTGCAACAGACACCTAACTGGCCTTCCTCTTCATACCCTTGTCCCTTCATTCACTATATTCTCAACATAAGTGACAGACTGATCTCATAAAACATGTCAGATCACTTCACTTCTCTGCTCAAAACCTTGAATTGGCTCCTCTCACTTTAAGTGAATGGCAAAATCTTTACTATGATCTTAAGGAGTGTCTCTTCACATCCCCTACCACATCCAAGTTTCCTCTCTCCTAATATGGCTCTTCTGTGTTCTGGCCACAGTGTTCGATTTCATGTTTCTGGAACCATTCAGGTTCATGCTTATCTCAGAATCTTTGCACTTGCTATTACCTATTGTCAGGAATACCCTTTTATCTAAGAAACATGGTCCACTATTTCACTTCTTTCAAATCTTCACTCAGTAAGACCTTTCCTGAATCCTTAGTTATAAAAGTTCAACCCTCCACACTCTCCCAGCAACTTTTCTCAGTTTTTTCTACAACATTTACCATCATATAACAATTTTTATAGTTTGTATTCCATGTTAAGCCCCATGAAGGCAGGATATTTATTTTGCTCACTGCTGTATTCTCAGCACCTGAAATAGTGCTTAGGACACAGTGTTCAATAAATGAATTGAATGAATAAATGTGGTCAGCTTACTAACAGCTTATGTGCTTGCTAGGTATGGTACTGTTTTACTTCTCTAACTGAATCATGGTTTCTATCTAGTCAAGATTTCCTGTTTGGATATCTCTGAAATAATTTTCATTCCAGAAAATATACAAAGTGAAGTCTTTTAATTACCAGAGTTTCAGACACCTGCCAGGATAAGGACCCTTGCTACAGAAATTCTCATAGATCTGCCTATCAGTGTAAAGCAAAGCATTTTTTCTCTTATTAAAATTGATGTAAAATTGACATAAAATTGACATATAGCGTTATATTAGTTGTACAACATAATGACTCGATATCTGTATTTATTGCAAGATGATCACCATAATAAGTCTAGTTAACATCCATTACCATTGATACCTACTTTTTTTTCTTGTGATGAAAACTTTTAAGATTTATTCTTTTACTCTCATAGCAACTTTCAAATATACAAGATTGTATAGTTAACTACAACCACCATGCAATAAATTCATCCCCATGATATTTATTTTATAACTGGAAATTTGTATCTTTTGACCACCTTTACCATTTCACCTGCCCCCCTACCCCGCACCAATCTGTTCTCTATATCTATGAGTTTGGATAGGTTTTCTTTGTTTTAGATTACATATAAATGAGATCATATGGTATTTGTATTTCTCTATCTGACATTTCACTTAGCATGATAAGTGGCTCAGCAGTAAAGAATCCACTGGCCAATGCAAGAGATGAGGGTTTGATCCCTGGGTTGGGAAGATCCCTTGGAGAAGGAAATGGCAACCCACTTCAGTATTCTTGCCTGGAGAATTCCATGGACAGAGGAGTCTGGCAGTCTATAGTCCATGGGGTCACAGAGTCTGACTTGACTTACTGATAAACAGCAACAACAGCATTTGAAATTTCAGTTAGCATGATACCTTATCAGTCCACTCATGTTGTTACAAATGGCAAGATTTTATCCTTTTTATAGGCTCAATAATATTCCACTGTAAAATATATATACCACAGTTTTTAATCCATTCACCCATAAATGAACACCTAGGTTGCTACCATATCCTTCTCGGCTATTATAAATAATGCCACAATTAACATGCGGTGTACATATCTCTTCAAATTAGTGTTTTCATTTCTTTCCAATAATATCCAGAAGCGAAATTGCTGGATAACAAGTTAGTTCTATTTTTAATTTTTTAAGGAACCTCCATATTGTTTCTCATAGCGGTTGTAGCAATTTACATCTCAACAGTGAACAAGAGTTCCCTTTGTGTCACATCCTCACCAACACCTGCTACTTGTTACCTTTTTGAAAACAGGTATTCTGACAAGTGTGAGGGGATATCTCAATGTGATTCTGATTCTCCCTGATGATTAGTGATGCTGAGCATCTTTCCATGTTCCTGTTGAATATCTGTATGTCTTCTTTGGAAAAATGTCTATTCAGATCCTCTACCTATTTTTTAACTGGACTGTTTGGACTTTTTTGCTATTGAGTTATAGGAGGTCTTTTTAGATTTTGGATTTTAACCCCTTAAAGATGTCTGATTTGCTAATACTTCTCCCATTTGGTAGGTTCCCACATCTTTTCTTAAAAGCATACTTCCTAAGAGAATCATATAGAAGAAAGCAACAACAACAAACCCTCTACCTTCTTTAATATTGTCGAAGAAGTACTATATGAACAAATTCAGTAAGAAAGCCATTTTTTCCTCAATTTTTTCAATGCATATAACTTGTTTTTTTATTTTATTTTTGGCACCAAGATTCCTACATTCTGCGAACTTATTAGCAAAAACTACACGGTATGTTTCTCTAGGGAGAGTCTTTAGACTTCTGAAATTCACTTTTTAAAATTTGAAGGAAAACTCATTTATAACGAAAGTGAAAGAAACTAAAGAGAAGCCAAAGCAAAGAATTATTTAATGAGCTACTTTATGATTCTGAAGTCTCAATTCTTAAGCATGGCACTGTTAAAGCTAACTGTAGTTGAAACAACAGGCTTTGGCTGGTGGCTGTGATACTTCTGTATTCACCAAAATTCTTTTCTTCTCCCTCTTCAGCCCACAGCTAGATGACACCACCATTCCCCTTGAGTTTGCAGGCATGGCTACCTGACCGAATCCCTTGCATGATTCTACCCAATAATTCAAGATGAAGCATTAAGAAACTTCCCTTGAGATTTTCTCTGTTACCCTAGTTTCTGGCTGGCTATAGAGGAGACATTAGGAGACTCTGAAGTCCTAAAAATTGGTGGAGGAAGATGAGATCCCTGAAGGACCACAAGAGACTGCTCACTGATCCACTCTGGATCAGGTGTGAGCCAGAAGTACATTTATTATTGTGTGAAGCTGTTGGAATTTGGGAGTTTATGGCAGTATTCATTGTTACTTATCTCAAGTAAAATACTACTAGAAATTGTGCTCCTCAGAGTTGACTGGCACATAGTCCTATCAAAGGCATATCATCCAGATATCTGGAAGAAAAACAAACACACTGGACAGCATCAAGAAAAGCTGTTTTCATTGGTTTTACTCCATGACTACTACAGCATGACAGAAGTAAATTAAGGCATCCTAGAATGAAGGAATGAGTTCTTAAATATAATTTGAAATGACTCATTTCAGTTCAGTTCAGTTCAGTCGCTCAGTCATGTCCGACTCTTTGCGACCCCATGAATTGCAGCACGCCAGGCCTCCCTGTCTATCACCAACTCCCGGAGTTCACTCAAACTCATGTCCATCAAGTCGGTGATGCCAGTCAGGCATCTCATCCTCTGTCGTCCCCTTCTCCTCCTGCCCCCAATCCCTCCCAGCATCAGAGTCTTGTCCAATGAGTCAACTCTTCGCATGAGGTGGCCAAAGTACTGGAGTTTCAGCTTTAGCATCATTCCTTCCAAAGAACACCCAGGACTGGTCTCCTTTAGAATGGACTGGTTGGATCTCCTTAAAGTCCAAAGGACTCTCAAGAGTCTTCTCCAACACTACAGTTCAAAAGCATCAGCACACAGTTGTTTAGTGAATAAGAACCTTTCTTCCTTCCTTAAATCAAATGTAAGCTTAATCGCCTTCCTTTACTCCCAAGAATAATGAATCTAAAAAGTATTTCTGAATTCTTTACTTGTCAGAAAAATCTTCCCGAGTTCTCTGAATATCACTACCACACCATAATGCACTTCCTTTTAAAACTATAAAATAAATCCATTCACACATATTTTTGAATGTCTATTAAAGTACTGAAATAAATCTGTGTCAGAAGAAAAGAAGAATATATGGTACTCACTCCCACTCCTAAACCTAACTTTAATTAGGAAGGTGCAGTAGGACCAACTATTAACCAATGATGAAATTAACAAGATATTGTACTATTAACAAGATACTGGGCTATTAACAGGACATCCTAAGCTACATTGGTTTCCCTGCGTATGCAGGTATTATTCAGCTCTATGGGTTCCTAAATAGTCCAGCCTTGAAGTTTCTAGACAGGGTTTTACCGAGCTCCATGACTGATAAATTACACTCTAACTTTGGAGTCTCTTGGACCAAGGCTAAGTTTACAGGGCTAAAGATCCTGGAAACATGCCCAAGTCCTGAACCAGGGTCTGGACAGGGATTGGATTAAGCTATGGCCTGTGAAGGAACCCAGGCCCAGATGTTCTTGAAAGACAGAGATGAAGCCTAGCTTCTTATTCCTTACAACTCCCACTGGCATTAAATAGATGGAGCTTTGCATCCTCTTCTATCCCTATAAGCTGATAGAGTTGACAGGCAAACCTAGACAACGTATTAAAAAGCCCACAAAGATCTGCATAGTTAAAGCTATGGTTTTTCCAGTAGTCATGTATGGAAGTGAGAAATGGACCATAAAGAAGGATGAGTGCCAAAGAATTGATGCTTTCGAATTATAGTATTGGAGAAGATTCCTGAGAGTCCCTTGGATTGCAAGGAGATCAAACCAGCCAATCCTAAAGGAAATCAACCCTGAATATTCATTGGAAGGACTGATGCTGAAGTTGAAGTTCCAGTGCTTTGGACACTTGATGTGAAGAGCTGAATCACTGGAAAAGACCCTGATGGTGGGAAAGATTGAGGGCAAGAGGAGAAAGGGACGACAGAGGATGAGATGGTTGGATGGCATTATTGACACAGTGGACATGAGTTCAAGCAAACTCAGGGAGATAGTGAAGAACAGGGGAGCTGCAGTGAAGAAGCCTGGCAAGCTGCAGTTCATGGGGCTGCAAAGAGTTGGATATGACTTAACAACTGAACAACAATGACTCTATTATCTGATTTACCTGGTAATGAACTCACCTCAAAAATGCTCTGAATTATTTTTGAATACAATGAAATTATTTAAAGACTTAACAAAAGGCCTTCATAAACATATCCTCAGACTATATGGCAGAGGTTCATAAGAAATTGTTTTCTCTTTTATGGTCGTTACCGAATAACTGACTCACTGAAAGAATAGATTCTAGAGATTGCCTTTGGTAGACTAAAATAAGTTTGTTGAACAAGAGTCATATCATTTCCACTAGAAATTAATTTTCAGTATCCAATCAACTAAGATATTAACCTTTCATCTGCTACAACATCAGGAGATATATGTGTTAAGTAGAAGTGAAGCAGCCAGGGTAGTTGAAGGGTTGGTAGAAGGTGGGACATTCAGACAGCTCAAAGAAATGGCAAATGACCAGTCAGCTTGGGAATACTTAGTCTTAACCAACCCAATGGTTTTTCTAGTACTGAATACATACCAACTGGTATCTGCCTGCCTCATATCCCATACAGAATGGCTAATAACAAAGGGAAGTGAATTTAGAACTCTTTTAAGTATTTACCTTTCCTTTGTAACTTAATCGGGACCCTCCCCTTTGCTCTTTCTGGAAGATCCTTACATTATAAAGCCTAAGAGACCCATTTACATTGCTACAGAAGTATTACATGAATTATTTTAAATGAATATAAGCTTAAAATTATTATTTTCAGTTTTTCAGGTAACATACAGATTCTTTGTGAGTTATACCTGTCAGATTACTAACCTGAAATAAAAGACTTTCTCCATTTAGCAGGAGTCCAGTTTTCCCTACATTATACAAGCAGATACTTCACTGAGAATACAGTTACATTTACTAGGCTCTAAACTAAATCAGAGTTGACTCATTGGAAAAGATTCTGATGCTGGGAGGGATTGGGGGCAGGAGGAAAAGGGGATGACAGAGGATGAGATGGCTGGATGGCATCACGGACTCAATGGACGTGAGTTTGAGTGAACTCCAGGAGTTGGTGATGGACAGGGAGGCCTGGCGTGCTGCAATTCATGGGGTCGCAAAGAGTCGGACACGACTGAGCGACTGAACTGAACTGAACTGAAACTAAATCAAAAGGATAAACTCCCTGCAAATAAACCGCCTAAAACATATTAGCTATTTGACCTTGGATGAGAGATTTGCATTCCCTTGGGGTGCTTCCTCTACTGAAAAGTGAAGGCGTGGTACTAGACAGTTTCTGAAGTTCTTTCCAGAAGTAATATTCTGAGATTCTCTCTCTAAGCCAATATCCTCCATTAGCTATGAATCATGGGGACTTCCAAAATAACAGTCAAACTTAATCCAATGCTGGAATCCCCACTACAACATCTGTTTGACCATATCCATTTATAGGAAATTTACTACTTCTGAGGCAGTCAAATGAAACATCCAACAGTTATTTTCACCAGAAGGTTCTTCTTTCTCCTAAGTTAAAATCAATATTTTTGAAACTGTTGACTATAGATCATGGAAACTGAATATCTTTACATAATTACATCTCTCTATAGTAGGTTTGGGCTTCCCTGGTGGCTCAGACGGTAAAGCGGCTGCCTGCAATGCGGGAGACCCTGGTTCGATCCCTGGGGGGGGGAAGATCTCCTGGAGAAGGAAATGGCAACCTTCTCTTTCACATAGCAGGTTTACTATATTGAATTTAACATTTTAATCAACAACTTAAAGTAAAATTGTATGTAAGTTTCTTGGTGGCTCAGTGGTAAAGAATTGATCTCTGGGTGGGGAAGATCCCCTGGAGAAAGAAATGGAAATCCACTCCAGTATTCTTGCCTGGGAAATCCCATGGACGGAGGAGCCTGGCAGGCTACTGTCCATAGGGTCACAAGAGTTGGACATGACTGAGCAACTAAACCTCTACCACCACCATAGTTGATTAACAATGTTGTGTTAGTTTTAGGTGTACAGTAAAATGATCGATTTTTTTTCAGGGTTTTCCAGGTGGTGCAGTGGTAAAGAATTTGCCTGCCAATGCAGGAGATGCAGGTTCGATCCCTATGTTGGAAAGATGGCCAGCAGAAGGAAATGGCAACCCACTTCAGTATTCTTGCCTGGAAAATCCCATGGACAGAAGAGCCTGGTGGACTACATTCCATAGGGTAGCAAAGAGTCAGACCCAACTGAGCACTCACTATTTTTTTCATATTCTTTTCCCATTTAGGTTGTTGCATAATACTGAGCAGAGTTCCGTATGCTATACAGTAGGTCCTTATTGGTCATCTATTTTAAATATAGCAGTGTGTACATATGCATCCCCAACTCTCTAGCTATCCTTCCCCCACCCCTTTCCCCCTGATTACTATAAGGACACCATTTCTTAAGTTACGTGGTTTCAAACTACATCTTCTATATGTTCTACTTTCCACACTGGGCTTCAAACCAAGAAGCACAACAACAATAACCTAGACTTTATGAAACATACAATATAGATTAAATATTCTCATAAGTATCTTCATTTTCATGTGGATTTTGTATAGCTACTTTAAGAATAAGTGACTCAGTAAGTAACTCTGTAAGTAAAAGGTATATGGTATTCACACATATTCATGAAGAATGATATTCAAATATTTATAATGTACTGTTAGATTGAGTCAAACATAGTGTGATCTCATGGACTGCAGCCCGCCAGGCCCCTCTGTCCATGGGATTCTCCAGGCAAGAATACTGGGGTGGGTTGCCATTCCCTTCTCCGGGGGATTTTCGTGATGCAGGGATTGAACTCCCATCTCCTGCATTTCAGGCAGATTATTTATCATCTGAGCCACCAGGGAAGCCCCCAATATTACCATACATAGTAATAATGTCTCTGAAACTTCATCATACTAAAAACATGTGAGAGAGTGCTTACAAACCAGGTTTTAAACTAATGAGTTCTATTCAGTCAAATGCTATGAATAGCAATGTATTCAGTTGGTTTACTTTCATTTGCCATGGTTAAAGGTATCTACATCACTCCTATAAATGTTGGGATACAAACCCTACTTAATTTTAATCATAAACAAATTATTTTTCCATGAATTTGGATTTATCTGACTGCTTCTCTACTTTCAAATCAAAATTAAATTATAATTCTGTATAAAGTCAAAAATAGCAGAACAACTTACTGAATATCTTAATTCTAGGAAAGTACAGACCAAGCAAAACAACTTGCATAGATAAGCGCTGAATACATCTTTTTTTAGATTATTTATAAAGTGAGGAGTATTCACAAATGATACTGGAAACAGACCTCAGCACTTCTGTGTTTCAGAATAATCTTGATCTACAGCTAGATCAAGAAACTTAAAAGCATTTATGGATGTCTACTTTACTTTCACTTTTCACTTTTCACTTTCATGCTTTGGAGATGGAAATGGCAACCCACTCCAGTGTTCTTGCCTGGAGAATCCCAGGGACTGCGGAGCCTGGTGGGCTGCCGTCTATGGGGTCGCACAGAGTTGAACAGGACTGAAGCGACTTGGCGGCAGCAGCATGCATTAAAAGGTACTATATGCAAAGCAACAAATTAACTTTGCCATGAATATTGTGTTTAAGTTTCTCAGTTGTAAAACAGAAGGAACACCACCAAACTCTTCTGCCTGGTACTGAGCAGCCATCAGAGGAGGGAAAAGCATGTGAAAGAACAATGGAAATCCTAGAAAGGAACCCTACAGACAGTAAGATGTTTGCTGCTGCTGCTGCCGCCAAGTCACTTCAGTCGTGTCCAACTCTGTGCGACCCCATAGACAGCAGCTCACCAGGCTCCCCGTCCCTGGGATTCTCCAGGCAAGAACACTGGAGTGGGTTGCCATTTCCTTCAGTTGCAATTACTGTTGGTATCCATATAAGCACAATGCTTATTCGACTATGAACCTAAATGTCTGACCCCTGTATTTAAAAAAAAAAATTCAAGCTAGAATTTCCTTGGGGACAAATTTTAAGACATTTTAGAGATTTTCATGCTTATTTTACTTCTAACCAAAAGTACTGCAAAAACAGCCACTGTCGTAATTCTTTCACACCTCTGTTTCCAATCTTGGCCAGATTCTCAAGAACGAAAAAGATGTGTTAAGATAGTCAGGGGAAAAGTTCAGTGGATGCTACTGAACCTCTAAAACAAACTTTGGAACAAAAGTGATGACAGTTAACATTTTGGTACTCAGTTTGCAGTTCTTCAATCTACTGATAGTCCATTTGCCCTAATTTCTAGAGTTTTGGTGATTAAACATTTTAATTGTCTATCCTCTTTTCCTTATATTTATAATCCTTATTCCCAGAACTGAAATCCTATAACTGCCAAAGGCAATGGAACATATAGGTGCATTCAAACCCTGCCAAATTTGAAAACGAGTTCAAGCCTACATATTTAATATTCATTAACTTCAGTAATAGAAGCACTTGATAATAAATCATGTGTTTCCTCTCACACTTAAATAAGAAATCACAGGAGACTCAGGAGAGTGTGGAAAGGGAATAAGAGCCATCCTGTTAGGATAGAAAAGTCTCAATATTCAATGATCTCCTTTAAGTTCATGCTAAGATCCTAGTGTGGTAAAGGAATTTATGTCAATCTTCTTCAGCTAAGGAGAGAAGGACTCTATCAGATAGGCAAAGAGTAAGATGGAGAATAACAGCAGGAAAAAAAGAAAAACAGAATTCTTGATGCTGAAAAATCCCCAAAAACAAAATGGAAACTACTATCCAGGTAGATTATTTTAGGTGTTTTAATGATGTCATTCTTTCAAGGGCCATTAGAAGTCAGTGAGTTATTTAAAAGGAGAGGTTAAAAGGGTTTAGGGGAACTAAAGTCCCACAATTTCCAGGAAATAGAAAGCACACATCTACCCTCATATGCCTTTAAGTGTATAATTAAAAGAAGAAAGCTTTAATGCCCTTCTAATCATGGCAGCCAGGACTTCTATGCTTTAATTTTTTACCTAAAAGAAGAAAAACAACAACAGTGTAACTAAAACCACCAAGTTCAATTTCATGGGCCAAATCCTAAAAATAGGTCAGACTTTGCTTTCTTACGGAAAGAAATACAAAGTAAGAAAGAAAAAAACCAGAAGATCTGAACTGCTTCACAAAGTTGTCTGAATATAATGTCAAGTCCACAAGGAGGCTTGGTTTTTGGGGGCTTCTTGTAAACTGTGTTGAGGTCTAAACAGTCAACAGTGACCAAATTCATAGTGCTGGGAGGTAGTAGGGAAAAAAATGCTATTAAAAAGCATACATGCTTGGCTCTTTTTGTTAATATTTGAACATACAATTTCAGTTATTACAGAAAATCTTCATAGCTGTGGTTTAGAGTTTTATAGGTTAGGGTTTCCCTGGTGGCTCAGACGGTAAAGAATCTGCTTATAATGCAGGAGACCTGGGTTTGATCCCTGGGTTGGGAAGATCCCCTGGAGAAGGGAATGGCTACCCTCTCCAGTATTCTTGCCTGGAGAATTCCATGGACAGAGGAGCTTGGTGGGTTGCAGACCATGGGGTCACAAAGAGTCAAACACGACTGAGTGACTAACACTACTGCTATTCTCCATAAGCTCACACATAAAATGGTAAGATTAATCATGCAAGACAATTTACTCTGCATTTTGAATACTAGTTTCAGTATGTTTTTCTGCATGTATCATAAGGACTATGGTTTAAAATAATCACACTCACCAGTGACCAAGCTCACAATGCTGGTAAGTGACAAAAAACATAGGTTATTAAAAACATATGTGCTTAGTTCCTATACTAGCATTTAAACATAACAAATTCAGTTATTACAGAGGAACTTAATAGCTGTATTAGTTCTCAATAAGTTCACATATTAAATGATGGAATTAAACATAAAAGACAGTCCAACTATGCATTTTAAATACTGCTTTCAGTATGTTTTTCTGCATTATCATAAGGGCCATGGTTTAAAATAAAGAGTTTATCTTATATTTGTATGACATATAATTAAATATAAAAGAAAACAATTTAGGATTATGATTCAGAATTTTTCTTTAGTATCACATCATCATTCATAAATATCCTCCTTAGTTTATAGTGTATACTCCAAGATAGACATTTTGGATCTAATGGATCAACTCAGCCAAAATTTTAATTAAAATGATACATCTATTGAGATCAAGAGAGGAAGCTCAGAATCTCATTGTTCTACATATATTTGCCCACTAGATTCATCTTTCAGCAAACACTTATAAAGTATCTGCAATTGTGCCATAGGTTATATTGGAGACAAAGATAAATGAGTAATCAGCATGCATTAGTGGAAAGAGGTTAAATAATTTATGTTATTAATTGCTAAGTTCATTGCCTATAACAGAATACACCCTCAGAAGGTTTTAGCTACTGCAATGGTGGCAGTGACAATAATGACCCATAGGAAAACATTCCAGAATTTCTGTGCTTTCAGTTTTCACAAATATGCTGTGCCATTAATTTAATTTTTAATAACAAAAAGCTTTCTTCCTGCCAGGAAAGAAGGGTCAGACAAATGAACAAAAACATATAATACAATGTATAATGCAATTAGAGAGGTAAAGCCAAAAAGGTGGTCCCTCCAAAAAGGGTGTAAAAATGAGGAAAGACTGCTTTCTTGCAGAGGTTAGTATTCAATCTAGGTTTTGAAAGATGGGAAGCACTTAATCAAAGAGTTCAGCTAGATTACAGAATACATAAAAGGAGTTGTCAGGTAACAGAGCAGCTGATCTCAAATGCCAAGCTTAGAGTTTATTTTAGATTTTATTCACCAAAAAAATAGGAAGCCTGTAAAAGTATTTGAAGAAGGAAGTAAAATATACAAATTCATGTTCACACATATGCAAGCATATATGTCTGTGTGCATATATATTTCAAAGTACAGCCCTATCCTATTCCAAAGTACTTTCTTCCTTCCTAGTCAATAATTTACTTTTCCATTCTGGGGACACGATGAGCTGGCTGCAGAGGGCAGGCTCGAAGAGCTGGGTGCATATGAGGTCAGGCACTGTGTCCTAGTCTTGGCAGGCAGGCACACAGGCCTCAGGTGGGGAGGTTGGGTGACAACCTGGACTCTGCAGGGCCTGAGGAGACTTTGCCTCAGGAGACCTGTGGATACCCTTGGGGAAGGCTGGAAGCTGACAGCCCACGTCTCATGAAAGAAGCCTTATTTGTTCTGTAGCACTTGCACAGGAAGGATTGTACTAGAAGACTGAAATGCTACCTGTCCTAGAGGCTGGGAGAAAGACAGCTCCTATTTAGATCTGGAAGGATCTGGGAGCAGAAAGGTTGCTTGTCTGCATCTTAAAACTTGGATGATTATTTTTCTACTGCTTGAAGTGTTAGTTTCCTAGGACTGAAATAACAAACTGAGTGGGTTAAAACAACAGAAATGTATTCCCTTCAAGTTCTGGAAGCTGGAAGTCCATCAAGGTGTTTTCAAGGCCATGCTCTCTTTGAAGACTCTAAGGGAGGAGTCCTTTCTAGTCTCTCCTAGTTTCTGGAGATTGTTGGCAGTTCTTGGTATTCCTTGGCTTGTCTGCAGATGCATCACTCTAACCTCTCCCTCTGTCTTCACACAGCCTTCTTCCCTGTTTGTGTCTGTGTACTAATTTCCCTCTTCTTACAAGGATGCCAGTCATTAGATTAGTGCCCACACTAACACAGTGTGAACTCATCTTAACTCGATTACATCTGTAAAGACTGATTTCCAAATAAAGCCATATTCATAAGTTCCAAGAATTGGGACTTCAACATACCTTTTGGGGGGAACACAGTTCAACCCATAACAGTTGGCTTGTTGATCACCAAAGACAAACTGCTGTGTCTCCCATCATTCTCTTTGATCTAGAGATCTAATATGCTAACTAAGGTAGAAGAATGGTAAAGAGAGGCTGGATTCATAGAGATTTCTGACAACAAAACTGGCAGGATTTGGTAATAAAGCCAAAAGTATCTTCCATCAAATTTGGGAACTTTTTAGTTCATTATTTCCTCAAATCTTTTTCCTGCATTGTTTTCCATCTCCTTTTCAGACCCCCTTTTATTCACATTAGACCTACTGATATTATCCTACAAGTGACAGAGTCTTGGTTCATTTTTAGTTCAAATCTTTTTTTTCTCTTTATTTAGATTCAAATTGAATTATTACTATTAGCTGCCTTCATGTTTATTGGCTTTTTCTTCTGTCGTCTTCAATGTTCTCTTAAGCCCATCCGGCAATTTATTTTCCCTTTCAGATTGTGTTTTTTCAGTTCTCTACTTTCCACTTGGTTCTTTTTTGTTTGTACAAATAGGGTTTGTATTTATCTGTTGAAATTTCCTCTACTCACTTACTGTGATCATATTTTTCTTTACATTTGTATATGGTTATAACAGTTGCTTTAAAATCTTGTCTGCAGATTACAATTTCTTGGAGTAAGTCTCTCAGATCAGGAACCCTTTATTGCCAAATTCGGACTTAAATTGAAGAAAGTAGGGAAAATCATTAGACCATTCAGGTATGACCTAAATCAAATCCCTTATGATTATACACTGGAAGTGAGAAATAGATTTAAGGGACTAGGTCTGATAGAGTGCCTGATGAACTATGGACGGAGGTTCGTGACATTGTACAGGAGATGGGGATCAAGACCATCCCCATGGAAGAGAAATGCAAAAAAGCAAAATGGTTGTCTGAGGAGGTCTTACCCATAGCTATGAAAAGAAGAGAAGCGAAAAGCAAAGGAGAAGGGAAAGATATAAGCATCAGAATGCAGAGTTCCAAAGAATAGCAAGAAGAGATAAGAAAGCCTTCCTCAGCCATCAATGCAAAGAAATAGAGGAAAACAACAGAATGGGAAAGACTAGAGATCTCTTCAAGAAAATTAGAGATACCAAGGGAACATTTCATGCAAAGATGGGCTCGATAAAGGACAGAAATGGTATGGACCTAACAGAAGCATAACATATTAAGAAGAGGTGGCAAGAATACACAGAAGAACTGTACAAGAAAGATCTTCATGACCCAGATAATCACGATGGTGTGATCACTGACCTAGAGCCAGACATCCTGGAATGTGAAGTCAAGTGGGCCTTAGAAAGCATCACTACGAACAAAGCTAGTGGAGGTGGAATTCCAGTTGAGCTCTTTCAAATCCTGAAAGATGATGTTGTGAAAGTGCTGCACTCAATATGCCAGCAAATTTGGGAAAACTCAGCAGTGGCCACAGGACTGAAAAAGTCCGTTTTCATTCCAATCCCAAAGAAAGGCAATGCCAAAGAATGCTAAAACTACTGCACAGTTGCACTCATCTCACACGCTAATAAAGTAATGCTCAAAATTCTCCAAGCCAGGCTTCAAAAATACGTGAACCGTGAACTTCCAGACGTTCAAGCTGGTTTTAGAAAAGGCAGAGGAACTAGAGATCAAATTGCCAATATCCGATGGATCATAAAAAAAGCAAGAGAGTTCCAGAAAAACATCTATTTCTGCTTTATTGACTATGCCAAAGCCTTTGACTGTGTGGATCACAATAAACTGTGGAAAATTCTGAAAGAGATGAGAATACCAGACCACCTGACCTGCCTCTTGAGGAACCTGTATGCAGGTCAGGAAACAACAGTTAGAACTGGACATGGAACAACAGACTGGTTCCAAATAGGAAAAGGAGTACGTCAAGGCTGTATATTGTCACCCTGCTTTTTTAACTTATATGTAGAGTACATCATGAGAAATGCTGGACTGGAAGAAACACAAGCTGGAATCAAGATTGCCAGGAGAAATATCAATAACCTCAGATATGCAGATGATACCACCCTTATGGCACAAAGTGAAGAGGAACTAAAAAGCCTCTTGATGAAAGTGAAAGAGGAAAGTGAAAAAGTTGGCTTAAAGCTCAACATTCAGAAAACGAAGATCATGGCATCCGGTCCCATCACTTCATGGGAAATAGATGGGGAAACAGTGGAAACAGTGGAAACAGTGTCAGACTTTATTTTTTGGGGCTCCAAAATCAGTGCAGATGGTGACTGCAGCCATGAAATTAAAAGATGCTTACTCCTTAGAAGGAAAGTTATGACCAACCTAGATGGCATATTCAAAAGCAGAGACATTACTTTGCCAACAAAGGTCTGTCTAGTCAAGGCTATGGTTTTTCCAGTAGTTATGTATGGATGTGAGAGTTGGACTGTGAAGAAAGCTGAGCACTGAAGAATTGATGCTTTTGAAATGTGGTGTTGGAGAAGACTCTTGAGAGTCTCTTGGACTGCAAGGAGATCCAACCAGTCCATTCTGAAGGAGATCAGTCCTGGGTGTACTTTGGAAGGAATGACGCGAAAGCTGAAACTCCAGTACTTTGGCCACCTCATGCAAAGAGTTGACTCATTGGAAAAGACTCTGATGCTGGGGGTGATTGGGGGCAGGAGGAGAAGGGGATGACAGAGGATGAGATGGCTGGATGGCATCACTGACTCGATGGACGTGAGTCTGAGTGAACTTCAGGAGTTGGTGATAGATAGGGAGGCCTGGTGTGCTGCAATTCATGGGGTCGCAAAGAGTCGGACACAACTGAGCGACTAAACTGAACTGAACTGAAGTACTAAGTCACTTCAGTCATGTCCAACTCTTTGCGACCCTATGTAGACCACCAGGCTCCTCTGTCCATGGGATTTTCCAGGCAAGAATACTGGAGTGGACTGCCATATACTACTCCAGGGGATCCTCCCAACCCAGAGATCTAACCAGCATCTCTTATTGTCTCCTGCATTGGCAGGCAGCTTCTTCACCACTAGGAAGCCCAGTGTCTATGGTATCCCTGAAAATATTGCTGAGTGGGAATATGGGAAGCTCACCTAATGCTATTCTCTTCTTTGAAGTATCAATACATCTTTATTTCTGCCCACCTTTTTTTGTCTTCAAATAGCTTCAGATAGTTGTGCTATATATACACACACACACGTACATATAATCACACACACACAATATGTGTGTATGCAACTACATGTGTGGATATAAAACTAGCATATGTTGCAGATTTATGTATATATTTTTTATGTGTATAACGTTCTCATTGGAATGGCTGATCTGATCTGAGTTACTCTGCCGTTACTAGAAGGAGAATCCATACCTAACACAGCATTAGATGCGTTCCCTGTTCAAAAATTAGGAAAAAAAAGTAAATAATAAAGTCCTTAAATGAAAAATAAAACATAAAAAAAACCAAATAACTCAATACAAAAATGAGCAAAAGAATGAATAAACCACCATTTAATAGAGGGGAAAACACAAATTGCCAATAAATGTATAAAAAATTATCAACTCTAGCAATAGTTGAGTAACTTCACATTAAGATAATAAAATTATACCTATTTTTTAAAAATTAAGACAACAAAACCAAGAGATGGATCAATGGGAATTGATCTGCTTGTAGAAACAAAAAATTGTACCTTGGAAAAGAACTTCATATTATCTTGAGAAGCTGATCACTTACTATGATTCAGCAATTCCATTCCAAAATATAAACAACCTAAAAAAATCTCCTTATTTGTGCATCAGGAGAAGTGTATTAGAATGTTTAGAGAAGTATGTTTCATAATAACAGTAAAAACTGGAAAATCAAATCTCCATTGTTAAAATGACAAATTTTGATACAATCACAGTTAATATTACACAGCAATGAAAAGAAATGATCTACCACTACAGACACTAATGTGTAGTATCTTAGAAATAATAACGAGTAGAAAAAGACTAGAAAGATAAGTATGAAACCATTTTTATAAAGCTTAAAAAGCTTAAAAAATTATGTTATATCTTATTTCAGTTCATGTAGATATGTGATAATTTTTAAGAGAATGAATAATGAAAAATTCAGCATAGAGGTTACCTCTTGGAAAGAAACAGGAAATGGATAAGGAAAGAATAAAAAGATATTTGGCATTTTTCTAATTCTTATAGAGATGATGGGTTCATAGGCATAATTTTTAAAATGTGCTATGTAAGTATTTACATTTACAGAAAATTTTGTATGTATAAAATAAAATGTAGAAGAGGCAGAAAATGGAGAGGGCTTAGAAAAAATTGAATAATATAATAGCAGGGAGAATCTTGCTCCCGTTTTCAGCTAAGTAAATACTTCTTGGCTAAATATATATATTTGTAAATCTCAATTTGAATGGCATTTAAATAATTAAGTCATCAAATATCTTTAAAATTAGCCTACTTTTTGGAGTTGCAAGATTTTCAAGGTCATATTTCTGTTAAAAATTATATTCTGGGTATTTAAAAACTAGCAATTTGTAAAAAACGTATTTTGATAAAATAATTTTGACTTCAATTTTATGTACTCTTGTACATAGTACTGGCACTTGTAACTTAGTAGTAAAGCTTATTAGTTAAATAAGCCCTCCCCTTTGGTTTACAAGTAGTTTGATAGTATATACCTAAAAACTATTGACATAGAAAATATTAAAATCTATTATTTCCATGTGAAAAGAAAACATACCAAAGATTTCATCTATTGTGATTTTAGGCATTTAGTACTGCTGTTTGGAAATTATGGAACAATATTATGACCTAGTCTAATTCCTGTATAAAATATAGGTGCATTTATATGTATATATACTCATTTAATATTAGTAATGCATAGAAAAAATGTAGAAAAAGAATAGACACCAGAGTATTAACATTTATTACCTCTAGGGCTCCTGGAAGAGGAAATGGCAACCTATTCCAGTATCCTTGCCTAGAAAATCCCATGGCCAGAGGAGCCTGGAGGGCTACAGTCTGAAGTATTGCAAATAGTCAGACACGATTGAAACGACTTAACACACATACACTCATCTCTAGGACTGGGATTAGACCTAACTTAAATTTTTAAGTAATATAGTTCTATAAAAAGTTTAATGTTTCAGTAGTTTGTGCTTTTTTATAATAACAAAAATAATGAAAAAAATTTATCTATTATTTCTAGATAAAGTTTCTGAGTCAAATCCTCTCCAGCAATATCTCATCTAAACTGATATGGGTTTTTTCCTTTTCAAAATGTGGGTCATTTTGAAAGAAACGCTTTCAGAAGAAAACCGCATATGATTAATGCTAACTTGAAAAGATACTCTGAAATTCTGTGGTCTTCTTAACATCACATGTTGAATAAAGCTATTTGGGATCATATGATCATATTGCAGACTTCCCAAAAAGGCCACAGAGCCTATTTCTAGTAATGTTATAGAGTTCATCTTGAAAGCAGCTGGGAATATTTAGGGAAATAGTCACAATTTGGAATGTAATTAAATTCTTAGTCATTAGGGTAAAGAACATACCAGACAACAATCAATATGCCAGGCTTTCTTAGGCCAAACAGAAATAAACCAGAGAGGAAAAAAATTCCTTATTTGTTTCTCCTACTTACCAAGTATGTTTTAAGTTCCAATGGGTCAGTTTCTCCAATCTGATGATCTTGGAACACTGAAAAATAAAATTATAAGTGATTAAGAGCAGGGACAATGCCCATTTGGAGTGAAGTTAACATCTTTCCTATTCGAGTGTGGTCTGTGGGCCAGATGGGAGTTTGGTAGAAATGCAAACCTTGGCCCACCCAGACTTACTGAGTCAGAATCTTCATCTCCACAAGACCCCCATGTGAGTTATGTGCACATTAAATTGAGGGACTCACTAGTGTAGATTAAGTTTATTTCAAATAAAGTTACATAAAAAACCATTTACTTTTCTTCAGGTCATTAAATTCTATAGTAATGTATATAAATAATATGAGAAAGATGTTGCTATTGCTCTTTTAATCTCTTTTCTACTAAAAAAAAAACTATATTGTATATCTTTTTCTGGATATTTGTTTCTGTAAACTAGAAAAAAACAGGAAAGGAGGAATGTCCCTTAGGATAAAGGACACAGGCAAGATCTTCAAGGGCAAATACCAAGCTGGAATTATTGTTCTGTTAAAAATCCTTTTCTGCTTTTGTTGCTGTTTTTAATTAAAGGATAAAAGAAAACAGTTATCCCAGTAGATATTAACATTTTAATGTATGAAGTTTGAGTTAAGAAGAACTGGAAGAACCCAGTAGGATGCTGCCATTAGTGTTTACAGATAACACAAAAACTAAAAAGTTTTAAAAATATTTAGAAACAAGGCTTTTCCTAATTCCCCTGTGTAATCCATAGGCAGGTACCATCAGCTTCTGCCCCACCATACATTTCCAGGTGTTCTGCATTTCCTCTGAAGCCCTTCTCATCCAGAGCACCATCTCTCTCCTGGGCCAGAGCATTAACCCCCTAACTGGTCCTCCTAACTGGTCTCCCTACATGCCTCCCTGCCTCTCTCCAGTCCTTCCCAGATGGCAATCAGAAGGACCTTTGTAAACAGAAACCAGACTGCCAACTTTATGACTTAAAGTATTCCACTGGTTCCTACACAATGCCCAATAGGCCCTCTGGGGAAGGACCCTTGCCTCCTTCACCACAGGTTACCCTCCTGTTCTTCCCAGATGCACCCACACCAGCCTCAAGTCCTTATTTCTGGCTCTTTTCTGCCTCTGGGTCTTTGCATCTGTTCTTCTCACTTCACCCTAACACATATACTCTGGCTTTTTTCACACTCAGCTCATTCTCATCCTTCAATTCAAAGGTTACCTTTGCAGACAGGCTTTTCTGGCCTGGCCACATTATTTGAAATAGCACCTGACCCCTCACACCCCAGTGACTTTATCTCATCACTCTGTCTTTCCTAGTATCCCATGTGTGAAAGTGTTAGTCACTCAGTCATGTCCAACTCTTTGCGACCCCAACGACTATAGCCCACCAGGCTCCTCTGTCCATGGAATTCTCTAGGCAAGAATAGTGGTGTAGGTAGCCATTTCCTTCTCCAGGGGATCTTTCCAACCCAGGAATTGAACCTGGATCTCTTGCATTACAGGCAGATTCTTTGCCAACTGAGCTACCAGGAAACTCCCATAGTACAAAACATAATAGTCTTTTTGATTGGGTCCCCTGTTAATTGCCTGTCTCCCCAACTGGACTTTGTGGTCTGTGAAAATAGGACTGGTCTATCTTTTTCACTGCTCTGTCCCTAGCACACAGAAGTGCCCAATAAACATGTGATGATGAAGCAATGAATGAAATGAAATGAATTAACATTATCAAAACATGCTTCTTAGATGGTTATTATCATTGTTAATTATTTCTTAGTAACTTCTTTCAAATAGAAAAAAACTTAAACGTCCCACAGGTATCATTGTACTATAAGTCACATTAATATCACCTTCAAATCTTTCATCAGTATAATAATCTCTAAATATCATGGCCACTAATCTTCGGAGAATATGTCAACCAAGTTATCTAGCTCCGAATCACCTTTGATACTGCCCACAGATATTTTCTTAAGAATCACATCTAATGTCACAACTATGATAGACACACAGATAGTTGTCTACACAATCTGTTTTCCTTTCTTCCTTCCTAACGGAACCTGCATTGCTGTGGGAACAGAAATGTGTCCCGATAGCATTTCTCAGCTTTCCTTGCAGTAAGGTGAGGGCCATGAAACACAGTTCTGGCTAGAGAGACAGAAACCTAAATCTTTAAAGAAAGTTTTGCATTCTTCACAAAGACTCCACTAGTTGCTATGAGTTTCTTTCACTAATTTCCAACCTGAGACTTGAACATGGTGGCTTCAGCCACAGCAGCCACCACTCAACCACAAGGAAAATATGAAGAGAATCACAAAGACCTTGGATCTGATACCCTTGAGACACTGAACCAAAACCAGCAACTACTAGTCTTCCAAAGAAAGAAGGAAAGAAGGAAGGAAAAAAAGGAAGAAAAATTGACACACACAAAAAATGAAAAATCTCAATAATACTGTACCTGTGAAAGAAATTAAATCTCTAATTTCTCTCTCAGGAAGAAAATTTTAGATCCGGGTTACATCAGTGATGCCTTGAAACCTTCAAGGAAGAAATAATACCAATACAACACAAGGCTTGGAGAAGGAAATGGCAACCCACTCCAGTGTTCTTGCCTGGAGAATCCCGGGGACGGGGGAGCCTGGTGGGCTGCCATCTATGGGATCGCACAGTCGGACACGACTGAAGCGACTTAGCAGCAGCAGCAGCAAAACAAGGCTTCCAGGAAAAAGAGGATAAGGAAATACTTCCAACCTCATTTTGTGAGGGCAGTATGTGATATCAACATTGAACAAGAATTCTGTATGAAAGAAATACAACTATTAACAAGCAAATCTCTCCCGTGAACACATATATAAAATTCATGACACAAAATATAAGCACAAAATTAAATTCAGTTGTAAATTAAAAGGATAAATACCAAAACTAAGATTTGTCTCCACTAAATGTGCCCAGGTGATTTAATATTTAAAATATTTTAATAAAATTCAACAAACTGAAAGAAAAAGAGAAAACTCATATGTTGTTGTTATTTACTCAATAAGTCATGTCCAACTCTTTGCCACCCCATGGATGGTAGCCTGCCAGACTCCTGTGTCCATGGGACTTCTCAGGCAATAATGCTCTTGTGAGTTGCCATTTCCTTCTCCAGGGGATCTTCTGACCCAGGGATCAAACTCATGTCTCCTGCATTGCAGGTTGATTCTTTTACCAACTGAGCCACCATGGAAACCTGAAAACTCATATGGTCATCTCAAAAGAGCTAGGGAAAAATAATCATTTGATAAAACTCATGTTCATTCATGGTAGAAAAACTTTTTAGCAAATTAGGAATATTGAGGAATTTCCATAATCTGATAACCACAAAAACACAACAAAACAGAAAAAGACAAAGGCAAACATCATAATTTATAACAGAAGAAGGTGTGTTTCGTCAACTGGCAAATAGTAAGTACCCAATAAAGATCTATTGAATGAATAAAGTTTAATTTATTTTATTTAAAAACAAAAACACTAAAATATGCCTGTTATAAAATAAAGCTTTCTTAGTAATACAGTAACTGCTGCTAGATAATATTTCCAAATAAATAGAACAACATACATACACTATCATGTGTAAGATAGGTAGCTAGTGGGAATCTGCTGTAATAGCACATTGCTCTATGGTGACCTAAATGAGTGGGATGGAGGGGGATGGGAGAGAGGCCTAAGAGGGAGGGGGTATATGTATACACAGAGCTGATTCACTTTACTGTACATCAGGAAACAACACAATATCATAAAGCAACTGTGTGTGTGTGTGTTATTCACTCAGTCATGTCCAACTCTTTGCAACCCCATGAACTGTAACCCACCAGGCTCCTCTGTCCATGAAATTCTCCAGGCAAGAATACTGGAGTGGGTTGCCATTCTCTTCTCCAGCAGATCTTCCTAACCCAAGGATTGAATCTGGGTCTCCTGCATTGCAGACCTGGGCTTGAACCCTGGGTCAGGAAGATTCCCTGGAGAAGGGAATAGCTTCCTAGTCCAATATACCCCTCAATTAAATACATAACTAAATAACCTGGTAATTAATGGTACCAACTGTTGAGAATTTACTGTGATCCAATCACTTCACATTTGTTACCTTATTTAATTATTACAAAATCCTCACAAGGCAGATACTATTAATATATGCAATTTACAGATTAGGGAAATAAGGCTTAGAGTCATACAGCTTGCCTAACTCACAAAGATACTAAGTGGCCAGAAGGGTTTGACCTCAAATAATCTGTCTCTCACAATACTTTTTTAACCTCATGTGTTACCCTATCTTCGATTTCTAAACCATTTTTCACTTACAGTACGTAGTTTTTAAAAACCAATAAGAACAAAGAAAAGCAATAAGCAGAGTCCAACTTCCTAAATGGAGATATGAAACATAATGAAAGTGCTAGTAATGACACATAGTGGAGCCAAGATGGTGGTTTTAATAAAATTGAGAAAGAGTGGATTGCTTTCCCACAGAAATTGTGGAAACACAGAGGCCATCCAGCCTAAGAAATATAAAATTGTTCATGTTTTTGATCTCTGGACCAAAGGAAAAACTACAAATTCCAATGTTTGGAACATTAAATGGAAGAGTTTTAAAGGAAACCATTATTACAATCATGGTACCCACCAGCACTATGAGAATCCAAGCCCTGTCAACATTTCTTTATAAGTTCACCATTAGGACTTTCTAACTTATCCAGCATTATTCAGCTAGAGCTTAAAAATCTTAAATGTAAGATCTTAACTTGTGAGTGATATTATTCCAAGAATTACGCAGAGAATGGATATCATGTGATACAGACACAATAGAAAAATGTTTGGCTTCTGCAGCATTTTAACAGGTTATTAGCCATCTTTTACTTTATTTTTCTTGCTTTGGAAGGTTTAGGGGAGGAGGGTTGACCCGGGATGGAAGATTATATTGTCAACTCAATCATGAGCAAAATTTTAAAGTTTAGTATGTTATGTACAGTTTGATAAACTCTGTAAAAACCTAGATACTGTCTCCACTTTCTGAGTCTACATAAAGGCTTGAAATCTCATAAAGAAAGATTATTTTTAAGAACTCTGGCACTTTTCTTTTTGTCTGAGTCATAAAAAAAGAAAGAAAGAACAGTCATTTCTAATCCTGTCCAGTACATTCCAGCTAAATAACAGCAAGAAACAGAATAAAAGGAACTACTATTTGGTCATTTCAGAACTTCAACAAACATTGAGTTAAAATCTTTCCTCAATAAAGGTTAAGGCTAGAGAGCCCTGATCCTTCTGAAAATGCTTCTGTTATCTCTAACCTCCATGTTCCTTGACATTACTATTTTTTTAATCTCCCTTCCTTGAGATGACTTGCCTTTAAAACTAAATCAAAGATCAAAATAGAAATGTAGTAAATTGTATCTTACAAAGGGAAATATATAAACTTATTTAACAACTGAACTTGGAATTACAGTTCATGCCACCATTTATCACGCTTGAAAACCATGATGAATGGTTTTGTAAGATTACAGTACATGGCTAAGTCAGAAGAGAATGAATGAAACAACGCAACCCATCCAATTCATTACAGTCAGTCCACACAGCCACACAATATGGAAGAAACCAAGAAAAAATAGGCCCCTCACAGACACTGAAAAATAACATAATGAATTGTCCAAGGCCACTCTACTTTTTTGGAATCAAATAAACGTAACCTTATGTGACTTCTTTTCTTAATTGACTCAATGAGATTTTTACCTCACTGGATCTTGAAAAAATACAGTGCACACGAGGTTCTAACTTTAAACTCCCTCTGACTCCTAGGATTACTAAAAGTCAATTGGTTGATTATTAAAGGGCAAAGTAATTTAAATTTATTTCCTGGTAGGGCCTGACAATCCTTACCAAAAGAGTTGTCAGACTATTTTTACCTAAACTAGAATTTTTGCTTCTGTGTTTAATTTACGTAACAAACTTATACATCAAATATTCACTTAATGGGTAAAACCTCATAAAAACAGACCCATTTTAAGTAAACTGTCCAATAAGTAAGGAAAGTCTTGTAACTATGGGAAGTGTATCTCTTTCTACAATTATGCTCTAAATCTTGAGATTCACACAACTTTCTCACATCGATTTTTTTGGCTACAAGTACATCCTAACATTAAATAAAAATGGTTTCAAAGCAAACTAGTTCATGTGTCAGCATAGTCTAAATATGGAAGGCATCATCTTATAAGTAGAAATGGTGCTAAAATTCTGAAGTTAGAAGGTTTACTGTAAGTAAGAAGCCAAAAGTTCAGATACTCAAAGTTATTCCAAAGCTTTTGGGTTGGAAATGTCACAAAAGTGGGCTTTTCCATGAAATGGCCTGTATTTCCTGTTTTTAGTTAAGCTGGAAGTGTAGTAGGAACAATACTCATTATGGCATGTCATTGCATCTACTTTGGGTTTGAAAACACCAAGCAGAGACTATGAGCATGACGAATCAAAAAAAAAAAAAGAAATGAGTAGAGAGGTATTCTGGGCTAAGAAAAGGAGAGTTAATGGGAACAGAATTTCCTAACTTGACCACCAGTTAACCATAGCTTGGACGTCCAACGTGCTATGAGTCACTAGCAACTAGCTCCAAAATAACACAAGAACATCTTGGGCTAGATCATTACTGGAGTATATTGTTAATAATATTTCCAGAAAAAAAAAGTAAGCAGAAACAGTTTGAATAACTGTTCAAGGGGTAAAACGGTGCACATTAAATTTCATTTTCAGAATAATCTGGAAACAAGATGATGCAAACGACTTGCTAGACAGATAGACAAACAACTTGGTAGACATTCACATTCATTTAGAAATTTTAGGCAAAAATCACAGCTCTCATCAACAGGGTTGATAATAACTCTTCACAGGAAGAGTGTGGAATTGTTAGACAGAACACAGACTGCATTTTCAAAAGCAAAGTCTCAACATGTTCATGGATTGTGAAGACAGAGGTATATTTTGCATTTTCCAGAAGGCCACTTAATGACATTGTCTGTAACTTAATTTCCTTCACTCTTCAAAACTAAAACTCCTTAGTTGGTAAATTCAAACTACTAACATTCAATCACTTAGTTAATATGTATATTGGATCTGAACAATAGTGCTTATGCATACTCAGTTAAGAAAGAAAATTTGAGAGCTGTTCTCCTTTTCTACTTGATTGCTCCATAATCAAGGGCACATTGTGAAGTTGGACAATTCATTTAGTGATGCAATACCTAAGGGTCCCCTTAGAAATATTACTTGTCGCCTAACAGATCAATCCTCAAAGATGAAAAAAAAACAAAAAAAATTAATAATAATGAAACACAGAAAAAGAAAACAAGTGTTTAGGATTTGCATCCAGGAAGAGAAAGCCTCAGTAGCATAATATATTGACACTAACTACAAATGAAGTTTGTGAGTCCTTGCAAAGAAGAGTGAAAAGTAAGAAAAAATGAAATGAGATAGCAGAACTGAGACACAGGTCTGGGTGTTACTATCTTTCTCATCCAGTCCTGTGTGGGGGTCTGTCCATCCTAGAAAAAGGAGCAGGCCAAGCAGGGTGGGTCAGGATGGCATCCCAGGTACCTAGAACTTGGTGGTGCAGTGGCCCAGTCAAGATCAAACAGAAGAGCAGAGGCACATTGCTCAGAAGTGGCCCTGGAGAAAGTTCTCCTCCAAGACTAGGGTACGAAGCCAAGCAGGGAAAGAGCCCATAGATTCTGGAATAGGGAGCTAGGACAGAATCACAGGCTCAAAGATGATGAGGGGGCCTAGCCCTTTGCAGAGAGCAAGATGCAGGCCTAGAATATGCTCCTGGTGGGTACCATGAATGAGGACATGTCCCAGAGCCTGGGGCAGAGATCCAGCCCTGGAGTATGCTATTTCATCCTGTTTCTGTGGTTTGGGGCAATCTCTCTTTTTCCACAGTTGCTGCCTCTCCCCTTTGTTTACACCTTGACTTTCATATGTGGGTGACTTGTGTGTCCTGAGGAGTTTGTACTCCAGATATGAGTGACACTTAACATGAAAACAGATTAATCAAGTGCACATACAGTGTGTTTATCCATTGTTTCTATGGCTGGATTAATTACTGACCAATTTTACTCAACTGAGTAATTGAGTTAATGGTTAAAAAAGACAGAGAGATAAAGAAATAATGGGTTTCTTGTTTGGTGGCAGTCAGGCTTCCTTCCTGGAACTGTGCTGTCGGCAGGCTCTGAAACTGGCCTGTGCTCCATTGTGAAGCCACATTCAGTTGATGGTAAAACCTAGAATAGTATTGCTGGACTTGAACTAGAAGACTGTGTATATTCATTTTTAAACCCTGATTCCATGACAAAAAGCCATGTTCGTTTTCCTGAGAAGGACTTGCCTAGCTGAGGGAATTCTGACAACAAAGGAAAATTCAAACTACACAGAAAAGCCAAAAAATCACAAATGATGTGACTCTCCTAACTTCTCAACTACCTGAAGATGAAACCCTGATAGTGAGTTATTTACCGGGGCAAAAACCATGTCTCATTCATTTTGTATTTCCCAACATCTAAGCATAATGTCTGGTATATGGTGGGCATTCTGTAAATACTCAGTGAGCTGAACTATACTGTGCTGTTTCATATCCCTATCGCTGGTCTCCTTTCATCTGGGTAACAACTGTACCTGACCTTGGCTCAGCCTTCATTTCTTCAGAAATACACTACTTGACCTCCCCAACTTGACCCACTCCCCCTAATGCTTACAGGTATACTATTATGGACTCTCCTTCTAAGTACCTATCCCAGCTTTATTTTTATATTTATTTGTAAGGCTCTTTGATATAAACAATGCAAACTAAACCTTCAACAACCAAGTCTGAGGAGGCGAGGACTGTGTCTTTTTGTTTTCCGCTCATGCAGTAATTATTGTTTTTATTGGCCCTCAGTAAATATTTGTTAAAGTAGTGAACCAAGAACCCATAATTTTCATGGTTTCCTCTCATTCTAATAATACGCCCAAGACCTCAAATAATATGAAATAAATTATTCAGCACCCACTCACATAATAGAGCTGGGAAAGTAAGTTTGTGCCACAGGCCATTCAGTTAGGAAGAATTCTGATAAGACAAAGAAAAAACTCAAATACATTTCATTATAGCCAGAAGTACACCACCAAGGAGTGTACCATAGAAATTTTCATGGAGAATTTTTATTCTTTTTAATCATCCAACTAATATGCAAGAGAGCTGTGTAAATGAGTAGTTGGGTGAGAATACGCACAGCTTGCTTTCAACGAAGGCTAGCCTTTCTAGTTTGGCTCTGACCTTTTACCTGATCCTGTGACAAAGAAGACAATTTTATGGATGATTTATCTCAGCCTTGGCCAAAAGTAAAAGTTCAGTTCTCCTCTTCAACCATAGAATATGTGCACCAGATACCCCTGGCTCTTTTAGAAGGTAGGAAAGAATCTCAGTTCTGTCACTGTGTGACTTTAGTAAAACTACAAACTTTCTCTGTTGTACCCATTTTTTAAATCTGTAAAATAAATAATTGATGTATTGATAATAATACAGTAACCTTGTGGAGATTAAATAAGGCTATATATTAATATCTAAAGTACTTGGCACAGTATCGTAAGCTCTCGGCCAATGTTGTTATTATCATATGATTTGTGGCATTATTACCACTCTTTCCATGTATTATTTTATTGGAAATCAAGGAACTGGTTATATTGAAGAGTACTGGTTAAAAGGCTCAAGTAAGAAAGACCCAATACCTTCACCGAATCATTCTACAAATGTTTATTGAGCTTCTGCACGGCATCAGGGTTAACCAGCTCCCAGAATCAAATGGGTGACTTATTGAGAGGTTGGAAGGGAGGGGGTAGAACTGTGGAAGAATAAGTGAACCATAAGTTAATGGGACCAAACTGAGGTCCAGACCCTGAAGACAAGAATTTCCCTGGTGGTCCATTGGTTGGGACTCCATACTTTCTCTGCAGGGAGCACAGGTTCAATCCCTGATTGGGAAACTATTAATAAGATTCCACATGGTACGTGACATGGCACAAAAAACAAACAAACAAACTCTGAAGATAGTGAATATAAACAAAATGAGTCATGTACAGAAGTGAACCTCAGAGTCTTTGGGCATCATTAAATCCTAGAAAACTGTATTAACCTTTCAGGAGAGGAGACGCCAAGGTTGGAGAACTTTCCTATCCATGACCAGCCCCTACTTAATCTACAATATTATAGAAAAAAAAATCCACATCTTAAATGATCTTAAATTTCATCAGAAATGGTTTGTTGTGTTAATGTCAATCATTCATGATAATATCAAGAATTATCATCCAAAAATGAAATGGAATTCATTTCAAGTGTATTCAGAAATGGAAGTCTAGTACACAGTTAAGAATGAAAATCCAGCCCAGTGAGGAACAATGAGGATAATTTCTAAATGTGTTAAGTAATGAAAGGAAAAAGTAAAAGCAGTTCTTCAGACCAAAGACCTACATCCCAGGTTTGCTTAAGGCTGGTCTTAAAGAGACTGAAGTCTGCAGCAGAGGAGTAGAAGTGAATTATCTAAAAGTCTTCAAATTCTCTGTAGTGTCATGATTGGCTGATTAGTCTCCACCAACTACATATCTGGTTTCCACAAACAATGTGCATTCTGAGATGCCAGAATCATCCTGCTAAAAATACACAACTCAGGAAACTATACTCATGGACCCAAAATGTCTTGTGCCTTTTTTTTTTTTTTTTTTTCACTAGACCAGAGATTAGAAGAGGGAAGAGATGGCTTGTCAGCTGCCAGAACTGTGCTGTGAAGGCTATCTGCAAACTAACATTCAGACTGTCATACATACTTTTATAGATGCTGGAAGAAGATGTGACATGCCTGCATCAGAGACAACTGACTTTATTCCTCTTAGCACTAATGGTAGTCAGAAGATCAGTATAGAAGGTCAGGTGACACCTGGACATATATAATAAGCTTTATAGGAGAGGGACCCTGAGCTTAGGGAACCTGAATCTTTTATACTGGGCATTAAGCATGCCTGCTCTTTGCTCTGAAGGGAGATATTATCTCCATTTTTTAAGGCTGTTCACTGTACAAACAGTCTGGAAATAATAGAATGGAACAAAGTTAGTTATTTCTTCTGCTCACAAGACAGAGAAATGTGAGACTCACTCCAAAAATTGTCTCCCATGACACTGACTCTCACAGAACATGCTTTAGTGCTTGGCATCCTGTGGGTTGACAGCTGAAATAACTGTGGATCTGTAAAAGCCCTTTCTGATTCAGGATGTCATCTAATCTGAACAAACCATTATTGCACATTCCCAAGAACATTTTCCTGAGCTTGTCAATTGTCAAACCACCTACAGGTATTCATCTTCTCTTTTTTAAGGTCAGCATAAATTTCTAAAACTATTGTCTTTTCCCATTTCCCAAAGACATTGAAGGATTCATATTTAGAAGGCTTCTGGAGAGTAGCAATGAGTGAGCCAAGACACCACAACTAAAGAATCTGTGCACCACAACAAAAATCCTACGTGTCGCAATTAAAACCCCAACGCAGCCAAATAAATGAATAATATTTTAAGTCTAAATAAAAAGTAGTTAATATCCTGCCATTCTAGTACATAAGTATTTCATTTACCATGAACAGAGCATTATATAATGACAAATATTTAATGTTTAAAGTTAGTATTTTCACACAATTTTTACTTTCTAGTTAAGCCACTTCAAGATACATAGTATTCATTTATGTATCTCTGTATATATTCCTCTTATACCTATGAGGGAAATGAAGGCATTGTCATCAGCTTGATATCCCCAGGGAGTAACATGGTGCCTAGTAGGTCCACAGAGCAGGTGATCAACAGATGATTAATGAGTTAATCAGTTAAACATTGGGAGGATTTGTACTGATCCAAGGGCATGCCCATCATGCTGATAGCAAGCTAAATGGACTTTCTGTCAGGTATACCTCTATAATAAGAGAAGAGAAAAGAATCTGGATTGTTAAAGGGCTCTAATTTATAGATTCTATACTAGGACGGATATATGGTACAATAAAAAAAAAGCAGAAGAGGAGAAGATATTTATTCAAGACTGGCTCTGCCACTGTCTGTCTGGGAGTGTCTTTGAGCAAGGCACATACTATCTATGGAGTCAGTTTCCTCACCAGTTAAAGGAGAGGTACGTGGGACTTTCCCAGTGGTCCAGGGCTAAGACTATGCTTCTTCTGCAGGGCACGCAGGTTCAAACCCTGATCAGGGACATTCAACAACACTAACAGAAGAGGTACACTCATGAGTTTTGCAGGAGTGGTGAGTTTTGCAATAACAGTTAGTCCAGCTCTAGCCTCCCATTCTTGCAACACCACAGGTGCTCCTTTTGGGTTTTACAGATTCCATTTGTGCAATAAGGTGCTACGGTTAGAATTTTGTAAGCTTAAGACCACATGATCAAAAATATTTTTCCAACTTTACTATTTATATATATTAAACTGGAGGAGAAAAAAGAAGCTAACAATTTCTATAATCAGAGCCAAAAATTAAACTATTACTTTTATGGTACTTACTTTTAGCAGATTTTCTAAGACAAATTCTCAAGACTTTCATAATTTTTAAACTCACATACTTAGTGAATATTTAATCCACATCCTAAATTCACTTACCTAGAATTCATCACAAAGCTTCTATCCTGAGAACTAATGCCACATCTAAAGGGACTTCTTAGTCTATATAACAAAAATTTTTTTTTCAGAATAAAGCCTGAATTTCAAAGCATGATAATTTAATTTAGTAACTAAGCTGCTGATTAACCTCACTTATGAAGTTTTTACTAATTGGAAACATTATTATTCTGTTTCTCATTTACTGGCCCTTACCATGAGCTAACAATGCTTATGAGCAAGATCACTGGAGCACTGAGAAGCACTTTTTCCAAAACTGAATTTCTCCTGGTCCCTGATTTTTTAGTATTTTGATTGGCGAAAATAAATCTTTCATTTTCCTTGATAATATTAATAATCAAATATAATAGTATTTAACATTTGGGGTCACTTACTATATACATCAACACTATTATACACACTTTAAATAAACAATACTTCATTGAATTCTCACAATCTACCCCAAAGGTAGGTTTTGCTACACTCTCCATCTTCCAAAGGAGCAGCTGAGACATAAACTCTCGCATTTAGTGAGGAGAAGCACCAGCCCTACCCAACCACCTGCCTCCTGAGCCCACGTCTCGAACCACATTGCTGTATGTCAGCATCCACTGCGGACATTAACAGCCTGGGAACAAAATACACCAAGATGCTGAAGATGCTAAAACAACATCCGTAAGTCAGAACTCACACTACTCTTTTCCATTTATGTTTATTTTTCTCAGAATATATTTTCCCACAGTAAATTAAATAAGAGAGGATGAAGTAATGAGAAAAAAACAGAACAATGGAGATGGAGCTAAAGTCAGTAAACCTGCCCTTAACACCATTTCTGCCACAACTGGTTTATGTGGCTTTGCACAAGTCTCTAAATATCTATTCCAAACTTTAAGAAAAAAAAAAAAATCTAACAACTTTACCTAAAACTCATGAGACTTTTAGGGAATCATATCAATAGTATTGTTAATCACCAAAACACATGTGAAAATTATTACTATTAAAGGAATAATTGTAAATAATAGGCATGCTTTATTATACGATCCTAAACTAGCTTTAAAAAAAAACCTATTCTAAGACAGTTTAAAAATGGCTGCCTTTGTTTCATGGAACTTTTCCTAAAGATAACACTAAAATTGTCACTACTTCCTGCATGACTCTTCATTACTCTGCAACTTCCTGAAGATGAACCACATTAAATAAATTCTAGAGAGGCCAGAGTTAGAAGATACAGTACTTAGCAAACACTATTTAAGTTGATTCATCTTATAGGATAGATGCTTTGCCTTTTATTTTTTCAGAAAAAAAAAAGAAGCTGAAATTAAAAGCACATATTTTTTATCTGTTTATGTTGAGTAAAATCTAGTCTACAAGTAGAAATACTAAACAATAAGATTTGGTCGATATGTGACCTTATGCTAGGCTTTCCACTAGGATTGTTCCTTTCTTCCATACCTTACCTTTTTCATAGTAGGAAGTCAGGCTCTAGCAGTCACTTCATCCTGCTACCTGAAATCAAAGGTCATGGTGTTATTTTTAGGACAAACTAAAAAGAAAACTTCTATTCTTAAATTTGCTAGTTGTATGCCCAAAGTCGAAATTACATTTTCCTCCTATTCAGGATTTGCCCATGTAAAAATATCTGCTAACACCTATATATGTAGAAATGTATAACCATTTAGGGTAGCTGTGCTTTAAATAAGTCAACCCAGTAACATGTGTAAATTAGTTTTTCAACTCCCTTCTTTGGGATTAGGGAGTGGAGGTGGAAATTTGATCTTTGCATTTGTTTTTCAATTTACGGCTAATCATATGCATCAAGAATTTGTCCACAAATTATATGAGTATAAAACTTAAAAACTACCAATTTTCAGTTGGGTTTACTTTTGATTTAATGTCCTAGGTCTTTTTTAAACTTATTTTTTCCTTTTGAACATTTTATTTTGTTTTGGGGTATCAGAGGATGAGATGGTTGGATAGCATCACTGACTCAATGGATACGAACTTGGGCAAACTCCAGGAGATAGTGAGGGACAGGGAGGCCTGACATGCTGCAATCTGTGAGGTCGCAAGGAGTCGGACATGATTTAGTGACTGAACAACAACAAATAATCAATTAACAATGTTGTGATAGTTTCAGGTGAACAGCAAAAGAACTCAGCCATACATATACATGTATCCCTTCTCCCCAACAACCCCTCTCCAACCAGGCTGCCATGTTAACATTCAGCAGAGTTCCATGTTCTGTACTATATAGGTCCTTGTTGGCTATCCATTTTGAATACAGCAGTGTGTGAATACATTCATGAACACTGACTCTATATTGTTTTACCATTCACCTTCTAAGTCAATTGTTGTTTCTCTTGATTGAATGATAATACCAATCACCACCTTCAGAGCTTTCAGACTCTAACTGGTAATGCTCTCAATGAAAATGACTTCACTACTTTCATCCATATGTAAACACACCACATAAAAGACAAATTCTTGGACTTTCCTGGTGGAGTAGTGGATAGAAGTCCTCCTGCCAATTCAGGGGACACAGCTTTGATCCCTGGTCTGGGAAGATTCCACATGCTGCAGAGCAACTAAGCCCGTGTGCCACAACTACTGAGCCCGCGCTCCAGAGTCTGCAAGCTGCAACCACGGAGCCAGAGTGCCTAGAGCCAGGGCTCCACAAGAGAAGGCACCACCACGAGAGGCCTGTGAACCACAATGAACAGTAGCCACCTCTCGCTGCAGCTCGAGAAGCCTGTGAGCAGCAGTGAAGACCCAGCACAGCCAAAAAAGAAGACCAAAAGATTTGTTAGAAATAATATAATTCAAAAGGAAATAAAGGACAAATGGAATTAAAAAAGAGACAAAATCTTGGCCCAAATAATGCCAAGAATTTAAAAGTAGGATGTGGCTTTGAGTTTATGCATAATTCCTGAAATTGTCACTCCTGATACTTTGGAGTGACGGGAAAAGAAAGCTGATAAGGTTGGCTTATTGGGTCTGTAATCTGCTTTAACATCCAGCTGTTTTCCATCCTTTGTGACTATTTGTGAGAATTCCAGGAGTTATATAGAGTGGGAAATTGTTCCACAGATTAATTATTGAAAAGGAATGCTCTATCCTCATGCCTTTGGGATGCCAATTGACTCAGGAGCAGTGGGTCCAAACAAGCTAAATTCAGTTCAAGTCCACTCATACTTACTAATACACAAAGTAACCTGCGAAGGATATGGAGAAAATTAAAACAAGCACAAGCTAGGCCTAAGGCATTTCTAGGAAAAATAATACATTTCAGCAAATCTCATGAGACAAAAATCCACTTGGGCTAAGCCTTCCCCCTCATTTTGCATTTGTTTCAACTTCTCTTCCAAATAGTGTTCTGAGGATGAAATGACATCATTGCCTTCACCCAATCCAAGACTTGTGAGTTGTCTCTAACCTCCAAACACGTAAAGGCACATGTCTGATTATAAAGTAAACTTTACCTTACATATAGATTCTATTTTTTCTCAAACTGAAAGCTCACAATCAAATAAATAAGGACATACTAGTGGATTCCATTTTATTTGTTACAAACAACATTGCTAAGTTTTTGAAAAATATTTTAAATCTCATCAGTCTATACTTCCAACCTAAAGATAATAATTGTTACTTATTTCATTTGAGAGTGTCAAAAAGAAATTTTAAGTGCTATTTAATTTGGTTATTTAAAGAGACAGTCATTATTTATTTAAACATTGAATAAATATCACCCTATCATTAACAGTTAAGGGCTTCCCTAGTGGCTCAGTTGGTAAAGAATCTGCCTGCAATGCAGGAGATCTGCATTCGATCCCTGGGTTGGGAAGATCTCCTGGAGAAGGAACTGGAAACCCACTCCAGTGTTCTTGCCTGGATAATTCCATAGACAGAGGAGCCAGGAATGGGATTGCAGTCACACACTACTGGGAGACTTTCACTTTTCATTAACAATTAGGCTTCCCAGGTAGCACTAGTGGTAAAGAATCCACCTGCCAATGCAGGAGACCCAAGAGACGTGGGTTTGATCCCTGGACTGGGATGATCCTCTGGAGCAGGAAATGGCACCCCATTTCAGTATTCTTGCTGGAAAATTCCAGGGGCAGAGAAGCTTGGCAGACTACTGTCCACGGGACTACAGTCCATTAGACACAACTTAGTGATTAAGCAACAAACAGCTCAAGATATACTCAAATGTACATTTTATGTTTTACATAATTTTTGATGAATATACTAAAAGAATCTGAAACAACTGAGTGACTGAGCACTTTCATTAACAATTATGTTTTAATTATTAGATACACAGTAAGTTTGTCACAATAAAAATGTGAATAGTCTATTATAATATGAATAGTTTATTAATGGTTATGTACATTTCATCATATAGCTTATATCAAATTTCTGTGTTTATAATTATTCTTTCCTATTAATGCATACTTTGTCTCCAAACCGTTATAACTGGCAGTTTTTTCAATTTTCCTAACACAATACTTAAAAGTCAAATTACCAAAGTCATATATCTGACAATATCATCATTAAAGATTATATTTGTTTTATAAACACTTACTCAACAAACTTCCCTCAAGTGACACCTATAAACAAGGTATTAGGCTTAGCACTAGGGACCAAGAAGTGAATGACTCAATTCTTCTCTTATGCATCCCTATCTGGTAACAGATACATACAAATTACCATACAATTAGAAAATGGTTATGAAAGGATAAGCACCTAACTCAGTCTGGAATGCTAAACAAAGTGACAAGAGAGTTAAGAGTTGAAGGATCAGTAAGAGTTGGACAGCCTGTTTAGTCGCTAAGTCATGTCCAACTCTTTGCAACCCCATAGACTGTAACGAGCCAGTCTCCTCTGTCCATGGAATTTTCCAGGCAAGAATACTGGAGTGTGTTGCCATTTACTTCTCCAAGTGATCTTCCCAACCCAGGGATCAAACCCACATCTCCTGCATTGGCAGGCAGATTCCTTACCACTGATCCACCAGGGAAGGCATAATATCACATCAGACTAATAGTCCTGAGTACAGTTCCTGTGAATGTACCCATGACTGAATGGCTGAATGAATGAAAGAACGCGTGAGACAGTTTGACCAAGTAATATTGGCTTCAGTCATGCTTGTTTCTCAATAATATAAACATTTTCAATACTTTATAGTTAGTCCACTGCATGCAAAACACCATACAGGAGTCATGGAGAATGACAAAAAAAAGAAGAAATATAATCTCTGCTCTCAGGAAAGATGCATTAATTCAACAAATGTTTGTTGTGTTTTCTGTTTTTTCATATTCCTGGTGCTTTGCAGGCTGTAGATAGAAAAAATTATAGATACTACTTAAGGCCAGAGCTGCTTGCAATGCAGGAGACCTGGGTTTGATCCCTGGGCTGGAAAAATCCCCTGGAGAAGGGAATGGCAATCTACCCCAGTATTCTTGCCTGGAGAATCCCATGGACAGAGGAGCCTGATGGGCTACAGTCTGTGGGGTCGCAAAGAGTCAGATACATCTGAGCGACTAACACTACTACTAAGGCCAGAGGAGAAACAGAAGCATAACAATAATTTCAGCATTACTAACTCTGACTTTTGAGACTCTCTTAATCATTCCTTATAAATTTTCAAGTGTATTCTTAACATTTTCTAAGCTCTGAAAATTATTATAAAGCTATATATATACACATGGCTCAAGACAGTAAAGTGTCTGACTGCAATGCAGAAGACCTGGGTTTGATCTCTGGGTTGGGAAGATCCTCTGAAGAAGGGAATGCAATGCACTCCAGTATTCTTGCCTGGAGAATTCCATGAACAGAGGAGCCTGATGGGCTACAGTCCATGGCAGTGCCATACATGTTCTAAAGACTAGAGGACTAAAGGACTAAAACTAAAACTGAAGTATTTAACATTAGAGTAAAAGAAAGACATTAGGATTGCAGTCCCTACACTGTAGTTCCTTCCTTAATACTTCTATTTCATTCCTGTGACTTGAGGTCCAAACAGACCACCTATTCTCTTCCATATATGTCACAACATTTGCAAAGTCAACTGATTTCACCATTGTTCATTGGAAGGACTGATGCTAAAGCTGAAACTCCAATACTTTGGCCACCTCATGAGAAGAGTTGACTCATTGGAAAAGACTCTGATGCTGGGAGGGATTGGGGGCAGAAGGAGAAGGGGACGACAGTGGATGAGATGGCTGCATAGCATCACCGACTCAATGGACATGAGTTTGAGTCAACTCCAGGAGTTGGTGATGGACAGGGAGGCCTGGCATGCTGCAATTCATGGGGTCGCAAAGAGTCAGACACAACTGAGCGACTGAACTGAACTGAAGGTCTGGAAAGCCCTTGCTGTTTCTCATGTCCTCATTTTTTAACCCAGCTTGTAGCCATTAAAAAGTCACATTGGTTACTTCTCCTTCCTCTTCACTTACAGAACACTTAATGTTATATCCGTTCATGACCACTTAATGACTCAGTACCAACTGACTGACACGAGAAAAAGCTCTCAAGCCTCATAGCATGTGGTTCTATCATAATCTATACCTTAAAGTTCTTCAAAAGTTCTAATAAACTTTGGGGTCATGAAATATTACATAGCAACAATCCTCCAGAATTTTCAGTGTCATGTGGTTCCCATGTCAGAAATCTGAGTATCATTGGTTTAATACTTATAACCTGCTTCTGCAAATACATCATAACCTCCTCATAAGCAAAAACTAGATATCTTTTAATATCCCACTGTGTTTGAAACAGTCAGAAATATATCAAATGCTCAAAATATTTGTGGATTACTTATTTCATTGCAAGGAAAACAATGTCTATTTGTTTAATTTAGAGCATTTGAATAAATTTACTAGCCTGGAAGAATTTTCCACTAAGTTCTTCTTATGCCTAAGGTTAGGCAATTTTGACAATTGCATTAATTGTTAGCAATACATCAACCAGCAACTTTTCTTATATTCCCCATATCCAATTTTCTAGAGAACTTTTTACTTCAATGGCTTGAGTGAAATAAACACTGTATTCCCTAGTGTTCTGAAAACCATAAGTTTACCAGATATGAATACATAAGCCTCAGATATTTCATTTATATGATCAATAAATGAATTGATAGAAATAAGCTATATAAATATGTCACCATAGTTCCTAATACCTTAGTAAATTTGCAGTTTTAGCTAAACACAGAATATTTATAGAATATTTTAAAGCTCAAACCAGTTCTCAAACTTTATATAAGGAATTCATTGAATGGTAGATTTGTTTGTACTTGATGCTATGTGAGAGGTTATTCACAAATACTCAGAAATCAACTTCCAAGAAATACTTTAAATTACCTCAACACTTTTTTAAAAAAGTAGCAAGTTTCCAGTAAGCTTCCCTATGATCTTTGATATCTTTAAACCAAAGTAATTTCTATACCTTTACCGTTCCAAAATTTTAGAACTTTTAGAAAGCCTTTGCCCCAAACCACCATTTCATACTATCATTTTCTATGTATCCCATTATGTTATTTTAAAAAGGGGTTGCCTGGGAAGCATTGTTATATCCTAATACTATGATCAAATTGGAAAAGATTATCAGTAATTACTTTAGAAAATATAAATGCAAAAGTAAAACTATTATCTCTCTCACACTGGCAAAGTTTGTTTCAGCCAGGACATTTTGGAGTATGATACCTGGAACCCAGTGCATTCTCTTGGCAAAACTCTGTTAGCCTTTGCCCTGGTTAATTTTGTACTCCAAGGCCAAACTTGTATGTCACTCCAGGTATCTCTTGACTTCCGACTTTTGCATTCCAGTCCCCTATGATGAAAAAGACATCTTTTGGAGGGGCTAGTTCTAGGTCTTGTAGGTCTTCATACAACCATTCAACTTCAGCTTCTACGGCATTAGTGGTTGGGGCATAGACTTGGATTACTGCGATACTGAGTGGTTTACCTTGGAAACAAACAGAGATAATTCTGTCATTTTTGAGACTGTACCCAAGTACTGTATTTCAGGCTCTTTTGTTGACTCTGAGGGTACTGCATTTCTTCTAAGGGATTCTTGCCCACAATAGCATATATAATGGTCATCTGAATTAAATTTTCCCATTCCGGTCCATTCTACTTCACTGATTCCCAAAATGTCAATGTTCATTCTTGCCATCTCCTGTTTGACTGCTTCCAATTTACTTTGATTCATGGACCTAACATTCCAGGTTCCTATGCAATACTGCTCTTTATAGCATTGGACTTTACTTCCATCACCAGTCACATCCACAACTGGGCGTTATTTTCACTTAAGCCAAAGCCTTTGACTGTGTGGATCACAACAAACTGTGGAAAACTCTTAAAGAGATGGAAATACAGACCATCTTACCTGCCTCCTGAGAAATCTATATGCAGGTCAAGAAGCAACAGTTAGAGCCGGACATGGAACAACAGACTGGTTCCAAATTGGGGAAGGAGTACGTTAAGGTTGTATATTGTCAGCCTGTTTATTCAACTTACATGCAGACTACATAAATGTGAAATGCTAGGCTGGATGAAGCACAAGCTGGAATCAAGACTGACAGGAGAAATATTAATAGCCTCAGATACGCAGATGACACCACCCTTATGGCAGAAAGCAGAGGAACCAACAAGCCTCTTAATGAAAGGGAAAGAGGAGAGTGAAAAAGCCAGCTTAAAACTCAACATTCAAAAAACTAAGATAATGGCATCCGGTCCCATCACTTCATGGCAAATAGATGGGGAAACAATGGAAACCATGACAGACTTCATTTTCTTGGGCTCCAAAATGACTGCAGATGGCTACTGCACCCATGAAATTAAAAGCAACTTGCTCCTTGGAAGAAAAGCTATGACAAACCTACACAGCATATTAAAAAGCAGAGACATTACTGTGCCAACAAAGGTCCGTCGAGACAAGGCTATGGTTTTTCCAGTAGTCAAGTATGGATGTGAGAGTTGGCCTATAAAGAAATCTGAGTGCTGAAGAATTGATGCTTTTGAAGTGTGGTGTTGGAGAAGACTCTTGAGAGTCCCTTGGACTGCAAGGAAATCAAACCAGTCAATCCTGACTATTCATTACAAGGACTGATACTGAAAGTGAAAGTGAAGTCGATCAGTCGTGTCCGACTCTTTGCGACCCCGTAGACTGTAGCCTACCAGGCTCCTCCGTCCATGGGATTTTCCAGGCAAGAATACTGGAGTGGGTTGCCATTTCCTTCTCCAGGGGATCTTCCTGACCCAGGGATCGAACCCGGGTCTCCCGCATTGGAGGCAGACACTTAAACCTCTGAGCCACCAGGGAAGCCCTAATGAAGCTGAAACTCAAATACTCTGGCCAAAGAGCCAACTCATTGGAAAAGACCCTGATGCTAGGAAAGACTGAAGGCGGGAGGAGAAGGGAATGACAGAGGATGAGATGGTTGGATGGTATCACTGGCTCACTGGACATGAATTTGAGCAAACTCTGGAAGATGGGGATAGGGAAGGATAGGGAAGCCTGGTGTGCTGCAGTCCATGAGGTGGCAGGAGTCGGACATGATAGACTGAACTGAACTGAACTTAAATGGAACCCATTTAAAAAAAGGAGAGCTAGACATACTGGCTCATGAAACTGACAAAATTGATTTAGTACCAAGAATTCAGGTTTTCTTTGCATCTCTGGTCTGTATTTTGCTAGGACTCCACACATTCATCTCCCTGCATCTACAGGTGCTCTTTTGATGATCCTAAAATGTCTATGGCGTCCCCAAACTTCACATCCTCATGATCTTCCCCTTTCTTCCAATGCTTACTCAAAAAGCCTATCCTGATAACCTGGGATTGCAAAGTTATATCCACGTATCTTATTTCTAATGTGTGGTTTCCATTAGACAGTAAAATAAGCTTAGAGATTGAAAGGGTTCTTAGATCCAGTTTCAGTGTGTGTGTGTGTGTGTGTGTGTGTGTGTGTGTGTGTAGGTTTCTCCACATTAACAAACAATTCAGATTGCACAATTAAAGGGCTCAGTCTCATAAGACTGTCCTCCACTTCAGAGGTCAGTTGCAAGCCCAGGCTCTTACCAATGCTTCTGACTCACTGGTTATAAATTAAAGGTTTCCACAACCCCCTCCCTGCTTTCTTTTACTTTACTTGAACAGCTCACAGAACTCAAAAAAACATTTTACTTAACAGCCAGATGGAAGAGATGCATATGGCAAGGTAGGTGGAAAGGGTGTTGAGATCCATGCCTCCTCCAGCCACACCAGGCTCCTAAACTGCCAGGTGGTCACCAACCCAGAAACTTCCTGAACCCTGTCCTTTTGTACTTTTATGGAGGCTTCATCACATAGGCATGGCTGATTAAATCATCAGCCATTGGCGATTGATTGAAACTCTTGCAGCTCCCCAGAGGTCTCATATGGTGGGGATGGGAAGAGGGGGAAAGGAGGTCTCAACCCTCTAATCTCAAGGTTGGTGCCAATGGCAATCCTTAAGTGTTTCCAAAGGTTACCTCATTCATATAACAAAAGACACCTTTATCATTCCCAATACTTAGGAAATTTCAAGTGTTCTGAAAGCTGTGAGCCAGAAATGGCACAAAGACCAAGTATACATATATCACTGAAAGACCATTATATATTTCTTATAAATCATAGTATCACTGAGGCCAAAATCAACATTTTTAAAAAACGAAATAGAAAACTGATTTTAAAGTATCAAAAGTATCATATATGGTAACAATAAATATTGTTTCTATAAGTTTTTTGTTTCACTAAATGCATGTGTTATGTGTGAATGTATATGTACTAGATCAAGAATAACAAGCTCCTAATATAGTTGAAAGTTTGTGTTTGGTGTAAACACACTTTACAGCTCCTCCAGGTGCTGGATAAGCAAGACGAGTATGTAATATGGCCATGATTAGCATAATGAAACTAAGTTACTGGAACAAAACATGAAATGAAAAACAGGGCAGGGGTGGTGGGTATTGAGAAATAAGAATGGCAAAGATAGGAACCAGACAAAGGAATTTATTTCAAAGGCAATGAAAACCATGTGAAAGTTTTAAGCAGGAAAGTGAATACTCTGCAGTACTTCTGGCAGCATTGGAAGGGGCAAATTGGAAAGGGCAAATAAGGTAGGTCAAAAAATAGTTAATAACAAAAACAACTAATACGGATTCAGACAAAAGATGCTAATGGCATGGTATACTGGGAAAATATCATAAGAAGGTAGAGTCCATAGAGCTTTGGGGCTGACTAGACATAGGATGTGAAAGAGAAAAAGGAATATCAAACAGCGTACAGGCTTCAATATGGAGTGACGTTGGTTCCCATCACTAAAACTGGGAAAATTAAAGGGAGTAGATTTGGGGATGGCTTTGGCAACCCACTCCAGTATTCTTGCCTGGAGAATCCCAGGGACAGGGGAGCCTGGTGGGCTGCCGTCTATGGGGTTACAGAGAGTCGGACACGACTGAAGCGACTTAGCAGCAGCAGCAGTTGAGTACTTTAAGGTCTGTGTAGGACATTCAGATTAATGTCTTGTGCACAGCAAGAACGTTTCTGGTCAAGATCCAGAGAGCAGGGAACCATCTACATGAGGCAGTGGAAGAACATGTAAGTAAGAAGAGGACCAGGGACAAAAGACTACAGGGCATCTGTGGTAGGGCGAAATGAGACTTCAGAGGGAGACTAAAAGAAATGGTCGAAGAGATGGAGAGAGGATGAGACTCAACTACAAAACCCAAGAGAAATCAAGTTATATATAAGGACTGAAAAGAATCCACTAGATTTGGCAAAGAATAGGTGGCAAATCCCTGTGCTAAAATCAGAAACCTTATTACAATGGGTTGTATGGTAAATATTTAGAGACAGTAAAAACAGTGTGTGTGTGTGTTTGTCATTGTGTGCCATACGTATACGTGTGTTTTAGGAGCTTCAGAGTAAAAAAACACACTCTATAGAAGGATGTGCAGGACAAAGCGTGGGTTGTTTTGTTTGGCTGGCTTCAAAGAAACAGGCAACAAGAACTTGCAAGTGTCTTCCAGCAGATATTGGAGTAAACCCATGATGTTTACAGGACTTAGGGCTCGGTGGAAGAAGCAGGAGCCAGGTACAAAGCCCCCAACAAGTCAGAAAATCTGTGAGTGTGCTGTCTGTAAAGACACATAGGAAGATATTTCATAAGAATAAGCATCTTTAGGACAGGGTTTGTTGAGAACATTGCACCACTTTGGAGACGAGGGAAAGGGAGGCAGTATGGGAAAGGTGTTCTTATCTGTGAATATCAGGATCCTGAAGGCAGGCTCTGGGGGGAAGCAGAGAGAGAGAAAGAAGGCTGACCAACCACCTGCCGAGATGACTACTTTCCAACAGGGAAGAGTCACATGGTATCATCACCAATCTACTCAATCTTTAGGTTTCTCTATTCAGCTTCCCTAATACTTTCATTGTGCCTCACTTTCTCCCAAGAGGCAGATGAAATACCACAACTTTTACTATTAGCATGATAAAATTAGGTCACCCCTTTTATGGCCATTAAGTGCAACTGCATCATCCGAAGGGATATTTCATTTTCCACTTGCACAGTTCTATTTTGAAATTGTCTTTTCTAGCAATTGAATTCCATAAAGTTAAAATTTCCCATATGTACAGAGGGGACTCAGTATCATTCATGATGTGAGGCTGTGTCATATTATTGTTGCCAAGCCATTCTCATCCTCATCTTATATATATATTAGACTTTCTTTCTCTCTTTTCCTCTCTTTCATTTCATGATTTCAACAGCAAAAACTAGAAACTTAAATTTTCTTCCCTCTCCTACAATGTCAATATCACCCATGTGGATACACACACACACACACACACACACACACACACACATCTCCTGTCCCACAGAGACATTTTCCAGGCATTGGTTTTGCAACTAAATCCAAGATGGAATAGCAGCCTAGTTTATTATTTTAGCATAAACACTTTTACTTTCTCATGGATATTAATATAATGTGCTTAGATGTTGTCGATATGCACATTCAATAATAACTGGTATCAAATTCCTTAATTGTATTCTTTGCTTCTTTCAAGAACTTATACTTCCCCCACCCACCCCTGTGACACTTTGATGGCAAAAAAGAAAAAAAAAATGGGATCCTAAGGACAGAATCACAAGTCATAAATTATTCACAAGTGACATAACAATGGTATGTGTTTTGCTGGAAGAGGGCTGTCAGCAGAAACAGCACATTCTTTTCTTTCCATGCAATATGCAGATCGTATGACCCCGAAACCTACTGGGCTAAGGGGCTAATACTTGGTCAATGTGCTAATGTAGAAATTTAGATCTGAAAATATTTAGATATGAGCTAAAAGGAAAGTTTTATTTTCCTTTAACGAGCATTCATTGAGTGCTTATACTGTGATAAGCACTGTCCTTGGCACTTTACAAGATTTGGAGATTTCATTCCCTCAAACTGTCCCAACAATCTTATAAAGTAGGTACTAGTATATCTCCATGGAGAAGGCAATGGCACCCCACTTCAGTACTCCTGCCTGGAAAATCCCATGGACAGAGGAGCCTGGTAGGCTGCAGTCCATGGGGCTGCTGAGTCAGACATGACTGAGCGACTTCACTTTCACTTTTCACTTTCATGCATTGGAGGAGGAGATGGCAACCCACTCCAGTGTCCTTGCCTGGAGAATCCCAGGGAAGGGGGAAGCTGGTGGGCTGCCGTCTATGGGGTCCCACAGAGTCGGACACGACTGAAGCGACTTAGCAGCAGTATATCTCCAAGAGGTGCCAACTGAGGCTCAGATAGGTTAGTTTGCATGATGTCACACACTTAATAAAACAGTTGATTAATGAAATAATAAATAAAAAGGAAAAAAAAGATATCTCCTGAAGCAGTCAAAAAAAGAAATACTAAGTCCAGCAAATTCTATATTCACATCACTTCTGTATTACTTCTATCAACAGAACACTTGAAATCAAGATAACAAAAAGTCAGCCTAGTTAAACCCACAGTGGTGGCTAATTTTAGGAACTGTTTTAAACTATAGAATTAACCTACTTAAAGTAATAAAATTTCATACTAGAATATCAAAAATTATTCAAAGGCAGTGACTTCAGCTTTATATATATATTGTTAGTATTAAAATCATCTACATTTATTTAAACTTCTAAATTGGACTGTTTGCCATTACTCTTTGTAAAGACACATGCATGCATGCTAAGTCGCTTCAATCATGTCTGAGTCTTTCCCTGTGACCCTGTGGACTGTGGCCCGCCAGGCTCCTCTATCCATGGGATTCTCCAGGCAAGAATACTGGAGTGGGTTGCCATGCCCTCCTCCAGGGGATCTTCCCAACCCAGGATCAAAACCACATCTTTTAAGTCTCCTGCATTGACAGGCCGTTTCTTTACCACTAGCACCACCTGGGAAGGCTGTAAAGATGTGTATCTTTCAGTAAACTACATTTTTAACTTTCAAAAAAAGAACTGTTGAAAATCATCTTTAATTAAATACAAATCAAGTTTACTTTGTAGGCTTTATTCTTGAGATCTTAAAATGTAAGCACCAAAGGGTTTTTAAAACATGCTACTGGTTTCTTTGTTTTTTCCCTTTGGTTTCCTAAGCTTGTCTGAATACTGGGCTGCCTAAAATAACAGAACAGTAAAATTTCCCTACCTCCATCCTTGCCATTAAAAAGAAGGAGCCTAAGCAAGTGACCTTCAGCAGTGCTTTTCTAAAAGGCCACCAGCTGATGCACTCTCAACGGACTTGGTCACCTGCCCTCACAGAGTCTGAGAAACCCCTAGTCCTTGGCAGTTGTTGTAGGCAGAAGTCTACAGATTGCCAGTTCTACTCAGTGCTGCTGCTGCTAAGTCACTTCAGTCGTGTCTGACTCTGTGCGACCCCATAGACAGCAGCCCACCAGGCTCCCCCGTCCCTGGGATTCTCCAGGCAAGAACACTGGAGTGGGTGGCCATCTCCTTCTCCAATGCATGAAAGTGAAGCTGCTCAGTCGTGTCCGACTCTTCGCGACCCCATGGACTGCAGCCTACCAGGCTGCTCCATCCATGGGATTTTCCAGGCAAAAGTACTGGAGTGGGGTGCCATCGCCTTCTCCACTTCTACTCAATAAGAGGTCATTTTTCCTTCCTGGAAAGTTGTATGTGACGCATGAGCAATACAGGAATTTGGAGTTCCTGAGCCCCCTTTAGATTAAGACCAGGCTTCCGTGAGCAGGAAGAGAACACCAGAGAAGCATAAGAGGTACCACCATGCCGTGGCAGCCGCTGGCTGGCAGCTCCTCCATAAGCTGGTCTGGTAAAATCTGCTGGACTGGCGAGGAGAGGCCTGTGCAGAGGGAGGGTTTTGTGCTCAGTTCTACTACAACAGCACCCGCCACAGCACCCAGCACAGTGCCCAGCAGTGCCTCACCTCACTGCAAAGTAAAATTGGTTCACAGTCTATGTGAAGATAGGCTGGAAGTTTGCCTTCCTACCTACAGTGTTGAAAGCAAGCAGTGGGAGTCTCAGGAATCCACCACATTTGGAAACAGCTGGGTAAAACAAATGAGCAAGAAGAATCAACAGAGAGCGGTGGGAAATGACGAAGATACCACCAAAGATTCATTTGGACAAAATCAGCTTTCATCATCTATACGTGAGAAACGGCTTAATGGTAAAATATTTCCAGACATGAGCAAGTTAAGTCTATGGTTACATGAAACTTTATCCTGCAGTTGTTAGCTTTTATACACACACATGGGTCAATAAGAAAATCCCCGCATTACAAACCTGCCACTCCCAGACAACAACACTCTTAATCTCTGCCATGTGTGGTGATGACACGGATCTCATTCCATTGACAACATGAAACTCAAAAGGATTCAAATCATATCATTCCTTAGAGAAAGAAGGGGAAAGTTGTAAGCCTGAAATGCACACTGGATTCAATATGAGGAAAGTGCACTTTCACTGAAGATGAAGTTCATAAAATAAGCAGTATGTTAATAACACGCTGAGACATACCTATTAAGTAATAATTGTGAAAAATCGGTCTATAGTAGACACCACTTTAGTGTTCATGGCCTGAGACTCTGTCATAGCATCTATTCACATGGGTAGCTTATCAGGGAATGATGCAACTATTCAAGAAGATATTTTTTTGATGCCTGTGGTTGGTCCTAGTCCCAGCCTAAACAAGACAGCACTGAGTTAGAGACTGAACATTTTCAGTGTGGGCTGAAGCTGATGTCACAGTAGTACACACCCTGATATTAAGCCTCCCAGAGCATACCCATCATCTTGATTCATGTTTCCTTTTTTAGCTACATTAGTTTGTTAGTGGATAAGAAGCAACACATCTGCCTACACAGCAAAATCACAAAAATCTTAATTGTCCGGGAAAAAAATCTTTGTCTAAGCCCAAGAGTCTCTCCTAACACAGATCAGTAAACGTTATCTTTCTACTTCATGCTTATCTCAGCAACATAATGCTAACTCTGCTAATTATCCCACAGTGTTTTATATGCCTTCTAGGGTGTGTGCTTCAAGAGTTTTAAGAAGCTCTGAAATAACTATTTTAAGAACATGCACTGTTCAGAGATCAGTGTATATAAAAAGTGAAGAAAAGAAGCAGTGGAGTTTGCAAGAAGAGGTAGGGTATTCCCTTTAAAATTGAATTTAAATTCACATGTCCTGCTCCACCTCTGTCCAAGCTTATATAGTTACTCAATCTTCTTGGACCTTGATTTCCTCACCTACAAAATGGGAACAATATCCCTCACAGGGTTGTTATGAAGTTGAAGCGAGATCGTTTAGGTAAAAGGGCTTTTGTAAATTTAAAATTTCTACATAAACACAAGGCAATATAGCCATAGAGGGTATCCATTTCAGGCACACGGACAGAGCACTAAGAAGCATTCCTGTTAAATTGATCAGACAAAATTGCCATTGTGCATTCTAATGTCAAATTAAACAATGCATTAGTTCACATTTACTTCAAATCTGATGGTGTCAAGAGTTTTAATAGAGTGGCTTTTCTTCCTTAATGGTGTAAGCTCTGACCTAGCAGCTCTGATACCTTTTCAAAAAGCCTTATCCATCTGTCTAGGTTTTAATATACAATTCCCATATGCACAGTTTTTAAAAAACTCACACATAGGGGAATATTTAGAAACTCTTTGGAAAATTTGAACAACTTAGTTTTCAATAGTCTAGAATGTACTGGCTACCAGTTCCCATTTAATTTGAAAATCTGCTTGTCATTCTCATGGTAGCACAGTTTGCATTATAAACCAAATGAAAGAAGAAAGTCAGCCCAAATATATGTAGAGTGTAAAATGTATGTGGCATGATGTTAAGCATAAAATATCATCTTGGCTTTCTGAGAAATAAATAACCTAAAGAAAACATCATGGATACAGGAAATAATAAAATTTTAGTTGTCTCCTGAATATTTACATTCGATATTCTTACATGAAAGTTCATTTGTTAAATGTCTCTACCAATTCTGAGCACCTAGGCTAAAAAATGAAGAAGCCAGATTTGATTTTCTCTAAGCTTTCACACAGCTTTAATACTCAGAAATCCCTGCAAAGATAAATGGTGTTAAGTCAAACTGTGATGGAATTTTTAAAAATCAAGGCTCAGCTGGACTTAGTCCTAAGAAGAGCAAGAACCACTGAAAGATAGAAGAGATGGGTACATTTAAAGCTGCCAGACATTTTATAAAAGTACTTTCATAAACATGGTCTCCTTAGGCTAAAAATACTACAAGCAGGTGAGAAACTGAGTACTCAGAGATCAGGGCCATCTCTGAGCCCCCACGGAAGGTAAATAGCAGATGTGGAAGTCACATCTCCAGGCTCCCAGCCAGTTCTTCTGTTGTTGTTGTTGTTGTTTAGTCGCTCAGTAGTGTCTGTCTTTTTGTGACCCCATGCATGGACTGCAGCCTGCCAGGTTCCTCTGTCTCTGGGCTTTCCCAGGCAAGAATACTGAAGTGAGTTCCCATTTCCTGCTCCAGGGGATCTTCCTAACGCAGAGATCCAACTTGAGTCTCCTGCTTGGAAGGCAGATTCTTTACCACTGAACCACCTGGGAAGCCTAGCCAGTTCTCTAAGTCCTACCTAATGATTTTCAAAAAGTATTCCAGGGAGCCCTGAAATTTTGAGAAGGGGCCTCAGGCTTATTGATAGGAGGTAGGAGGACATTTCAAAGCACGAGCTGATGGCTCTGGCTTCATCTGCCCCCACCTTCCCGCTCTCCAGCAAAATCTCTAAGAACACATTCAAGTATATTCTACATTAGTCTTCTCAAAATATTTATCCTTTCACTTACTCCCATTCTCTGAAATAAATGATCTCATCTAAATTCTATCTTCCTCTTAAACCTATTGATTTCCTTTCCCCAATCACACATTTGAAAAAATGGTTACCCCCATTCTTTTCATTCCTACTCACTTATCACCATTAAGTATCTAGGAGACTCTACCTAAGGGTTGTAAATACTCCAGGTTGCTATGGCAATACACTTGTGTTGCTAACCTATCAGGAAAAGTGTTAGAGAGACACATCTCCATGTAGAAGCATCTGTAATCTCCAGCACCATCTCAGACTAATGCAAGCAGACTAGAAGCTACACAGGATTCTCATTCAAAGAACAGAATAAGTGAGACAAATAGCAAACTGAAGGAAACAGCATATTTAAAAAAAAAAAATTCTTTACTTCCCTCACTCCTCTAACCCTCAACTTCATTTACCAGCAAGTAAATGAACAAGCAAACATAAAGCACAGACCACATGGAACGGTCTTGACTACCTTCTGACAAATACCTTTGCATCAGAAAATAGCCTCAGAAAATCAGAGAACTAATTATAAGGAGAGGAAAGCATGAAGGAAATGAATGTCATTTCAATAGTAAACATCCGTGCTTCTTTTCCACCTCTGAACTCCCAGGGAGTACGCCCTCTCTTTAACCTTCATCTTAAGCAAATACAAGGAAATGTAAGCCACGCCAGGGTCCCGGAAGATTTTAGGATAATATTTATTACTATTTTTCCAAAAGCCTCTGGCACACCTTTTTTTCTTTTCTTTTCTTTTTTGTTTTTTTTTTTGCTGGAATTCATTTACTTGATTGGATTTGAGGCATGTCAGAAAAATCATAAGCCCCTCCCAACCCACGACAAATCGCTCCCTGTCCAGATGTCCTTATACGGCCAGACTACCTATAAATCTGACAGCTCAGTGTATGCATTGCGTACGGGTCTTGGCTCTGAGTCACATTCCCTGGGAGCTTTGATTTCCGCTTTGAGGGCTGGCACAGACTCCCGCTTGCTCTTATAAGAAAATGTCTATGACTGAAAGTTGAAGTGTGCAAGATTCCTTCTTTAAGTACACAAACACTCCAAGTCTGGCCACTTTCCTGTATTCCTGCCAGGTTTTCTCTATGTCTGATACCTGATCAAGTAACTTATCTTTTTTTTAGGGGGGGAAAAAAACAACAACAAAGAACATAAAAGAAGGAATGTAGTACATCCGCAGCTGAACATCTTACAAGCCTTAACCAAACGACCTGTACAAAGGATGCCTGAGTAGACACACGCATACCTTATATAGCTCTGTAAATAGGACTCAGTGGCCATCTCAGTGAATTCCTCATTTTACCAGGGGAAAAAAAATGCTCTCTAAAAAGCACTGGCCAGATAAACACTTGCTTACAAGACAAAATTAGTGCATCTTAACCATTCTGCACACAAATTCAAAGAACTTTTTTCTTCCATTTCTGACCTGCTGTCAGTCAAAAGCCCTGGGATAAGTCAGAGCTGGAAGAAGTTGTAAGAAGCCACTATTTCCACTTTACCGCCCAGGCACACACAAACATTTGCTGAGTCATTTATAATAGTACAAGAATTCAGATTCCACGGCATGAGTGAAGGACAGAGTGTCAGCCTTTCCCTTTGAATTTCCTGACACCAGATGATCTGTATCACAATATAAACATACTTTTGAGTCTGTGAATGTCTTGGGTGTATTCACTCTTTCTCTCTCCCTCTTAAGTCACTCTCTTCATAATCTTTTGTTTTAAATCTTTCAAAAGAGTTTTGATCATAAAGCCCCAATCTAACCTTACATGCAGAGCATGTTTTTCTATTCTGAGATTCCATGTTCTGTATATTTCAATATGCTGTCTTCTCTCAGCCAATATTAAAACTATCCAATTGGAGCTAACTATGACTTCACTTTGACTTTTCACTTTCATGCATTGGAGAAGGAAATGGCAGCCCACTCCAGTGTTCTTGCCTGGAGAATCCCAGGGATGGGGGAGCCTGGTGGGCTGCCGTCTATGGGGTCGCACAGAGTCGGACACAACTGAAGTGACTTAGCATAGCATAGCATGGATTTTTGAGACTTCAAAAGACCACGTGAATTTTACAGTAAAACCAAATTCTTTTTATAATATGACCTGATATTTTTTTAACAGCACAGCAGAACAGGAATATACTTGTTATGTGCTTGTGGCAAAACAGGAAATCAAGGAAGATAAATAAAGCACTAATTCTCTGAAAACTATAATCTAATTATACTTAAACCCTATGAAATAAAATATTCTTATTATTACCACCACTTTATAAGTGAAAACTTAAGAATATGACTCCTACTTGTGACTTCCCTAAAATTTATGAATGGCAGTTCCAAGAATACAACCCAGGTCACCCAATTGGAACCCAGTCTAGCAATTTAGCCCCTCCATGAATGAGTCTCCACTCTGCTGGACATGAAGCTGGTGGTGGTGGTGGCTCTTAGGACCTCTAGAGGATTCAAAAATCCCCAACTGGTTTTCCCAGCTCTCTCACCCTGCAAGCCACGAGAGCTCATGACCTAGGCCGCAGGCCACCTTGGGTGAGGTCCCAGCTTCTCATCCCTACCCTTCCCCATCTACCACACCTTTCCAGCCATTAGTGGTAGATATAATTGGAGGTTTAGGTCTTGAAAGATTTCACTGTGGCTTCCCACATATTTTAGACTTTTAAAATCATCCACAGGGGAAGAAAAAATTGGGGACCAAGTTACCTTTAATACACATGTGGCTATTAACATAACTTGGAATGTTCCTTCTTTAAATAGGAAATTTTAAGGCCTCTTCTCTTTGAGGAATGCTTGGAAAGAACATTAAATAACAATGATGAAAATTCTTCCTCAGCTTCAGAGGCCCCCATCGCTGGCTGGCCATTCACATTGTTGACATGCAACTACACTGTACAACATGTGGATTGCTTAACAAGGTAATTGTGCACAGATGATGCGGTTTGTGCTGAAGTTAGTTATTTTTTTCTTGGCTCTTTTTCAACAGAATAAAATGAAACTTGAAAAAAATGTGGCCTGTTTAAACAGGCTATTTTCAAATTATAATCTATAATGTCCTGAAAGCTTGCTTTTGCATCCTAAATAGACAGGTTAATCTTCAACCTATACACAAAATAATCAATGGCTAAAACGAATCTGCTCATGGGTAACACCAGCATCAAACAATGTGACATTACAATAGGAAAAAATGGCATAGCCCTGGAATCATTCTCTTTCCATAAAATGGAAACTGGAGTTATTAACAAACAAGCAACTAAACTATAGATTCTAAAAGGAAGCACAGTTAATTACCTGACTCCTTAGTGAAGCTAGATAGCAATATTAGGAAAGGGACATATGTTTAGATTTTGTTGGCCATATTTGACATCTGCACAGGAGCGCAGGGAATAAAACCTGTTCCTGCCTTGATCTAATCTAACTCTATTAGGCTTCAGGCTCCTAGGGTAATAAGAAGTAACAATCACTATTCATAGGTGTGTGGAGAGTCACTAAAATATATTATTTACTGACACTCAGTTTACAACCAAATACAATGGTATACAGTGTTCTTGTTATATAATTGGATTTTTTTTTTAATACTGCCAGACAAACCAAGTCCAATTCACATTCAAAGATTATAGGTTTTAGTATAAGAAAAATCACTCATTTTTCAAAAACCCATGACTGTGTTTAAAACTCCCTAAGTAAACCCCAAGCTTCATGCTAGTCTCCTCCTGTAAGGTTTTCCTGTCTTCCCATCCCTTTTTACATCCCAACACCCAGGGCTTCTACCTACCCAGCACAGAATCAGTTGTCCTGACATAACAACAGACCGATTTTTCCTGGAAATGTTGATGCCCAATCATCCCTTTTCCCTCTCTATGCACCCAACACTAAAACTGCTACATATTAAGAGAACACGAAGAAAGAGTGTGGAAATCTCTTCCGTAGAACTGCATCCTTACTCAGGCCCCTGGCTTTATTCTCTTTCTACTCTGGCCATGGGCACCCACGTTATTTCATGCGACAAATGACCAATTTCCTACATCCCCAGCATATGGAATTCAGAGATTTGCAGGTATGCGTCTGCTTCTTGTGGATTTCAAGCAGTTAAATACAATGAACCCCTCTTGTGCCCTCTGAAGACTTTCAAAGGCAGACAGTCTCTAAAACTAAAAATCATTACCAAAAAATAAAAAGGAAACCCTTTCGAATTTTTCAGAAATCCCTGCTATTAGCCTTTTCTCAGCTATCTCCTACAAAGGATTTAAACAGAAATGAGTGGTATTTTTTTTAAAAGTGGTATAAAAATAATAAAATCACTGCCGATGTGTTTTTAAATGATATAAATCAGGAGTGGTGCGAAGAGGCAAGGAGGGAAAAATCCTATTTGGTGGCTGGAAATACTGAGCCTTTTTTTTTTTTTTTTTTGGTGAGCTGGAGTGTGCCAGCTTTTTCAGACGGGAGGAATGCTGAGTGTCAAGGGGTCAGAATCAATCCGGTGTGAGTTGATGAGGCAGGAAGGTGGGGAGGAATGCGAGGAATGTCCCTGTTTGTGTAGGACTCCATTCAGCTCATTGGCGAACCGGGGCCGCCCGGAGCGTATAAAAGCCTCGGGCCGCCCGCCCCGGCCTCACACAACAACTCTTCCCCGCTGAGAGGAGGCAGCCAGTGCGACTCCCACCGCCGGCGACCCACCTCCTCCAGTCCGACGGCAGCCGCCCCGGCCGACAGCTCCCGAGACAGCAGCCCGGCGCGCCCCGGCCCACGCCTCCGGCCCAAACCTGCGCCGCCCGCCCGGCCAGCCGCCTCTCGCCGCCCGCCGCCCGCCGGACACAGCGCCCCGACCATGTCAGCCACCGGCCTGGGCCCGGTCCGCTGCGCCTTCGTGCTCCTGCTCGCCCTCTGCAGCCGGGTAAGCACCGGAGACCCCGCGGCGGCCGGCGCCGGGGGGAGGGACGCGAAGGGCGGGAAGGCGGCCAGGCGGCGCCGAGGGGCGTGCGTCGGCTGACCGCCGCCTCCCTCCGCAGCCCGCCTCCAGCCAGGACTGCAGCGCCCCGTGCCAGTGCCCTGCCGGCCCGGCGCCGCGCTGCCCCGCCGGCGTCAGCTTGGTGCTGGACGGCTGCGGCTGCTGCCGCGTGTGCGCCAAGCAGCTGAGCGAGTTGTGTACCGAGCGCGACCCCTGCGATCCGCACAAGGGCCTCTTCTGCGACTTCGGCTCCCCGGCCAACCGCAAGATCGGCGTGTGCACCGGTAAGACCTGCAGCCCCCGCCCCCTCCCCACCTCCCCGAGCCCCGAGCCCCGAGCCCCCCCCCCAACACTGGGGTCCCGGGTTGGGGGGGCGGGGGGAGGACAGTCGATGACCTCGTCCCTCACACCCACCTTCCCGCTACCGGAAAATAACGCCGCTCGAATTGGGTCCCTTCCTCCCCTTCGGCTGTTTGCAGCCTTACCCCTGGAGCCCAGCTCCTGGCTCCCATCCCCGATGCGCTTCCTGTTGGAGGCTCCAGAATGATGCTTGACCCCTCCTGCATCCACCCCCCCTTTTCCCTTCCTCTCCTTCAGCTAAAGATGGTGCCCCCTGCGTTTTCGGAGGAACTGTGTACCAGAGCGGAGAGTCTTTCCAGAGCAGCTGCAAATACCAGTGCACGTGTCTGGACGGGTCGGTGGGCTGCGTGCCCCTATGCAGCGTGGACGTCCGCCTGCCCAGCCCCGACTGCCCCTTCCCTCGGAGGGTCAAACTGCCCGGGAAATGCTGCGAGGAATGGGTGTGTGATGAGCCCAAGGAGCACACCGTGGTCGGCCCTGCGCTCGCAGGTGAGCTGAGCCTCCAATCCTCGTGATTCTCCCCCAGGGGCCGAGTCCTGACTTGGCCGAGGGCAGGGGGAAGTGACTTAGCCTGGCGTCTTACCTTGTGTTTGTGTGCTCTGCTCTCGTAGCTTACCGGCCGGAAGACACGTTTGGCCCAGACCCAACCATGATCCGAGCCAACTGCCTGGTCCAGACCACAGAGTGGAGTGCCTGTTCCAAGACCTGCGGAATGGGCATCTCCACCCGGGTTACCAATGACAACGCATTCTGCAGGCTGGAGAAGCAGAGCCGCCTCTGCATGGTCAGGCCTTGCGAAGCTGACCTGGAGGAGAACATTAAGGTATGGTGTTCTGTTTCTATTGACTCCTGGTCATGGAACAAGAGTGGACTGGCCTACAGCTAGGTCTCTTATCACCCGTGTTACAGAGGCCTGTTATCTCCAAAAATATCATTGAGCTGTTTTACTGGGATGAGACTTTCCCTAATAGAAACCACCAGTTTTCCACTAGAAAATCTTCCACAGCCCTGTTTCATTCAAGACACCCCCAAAGAGGCCATGTCTATTTTTGGAAAACTGACAAATGAGACTCAAACTTTCCCTCCTCAAAATATAAACAGAAGTTAAATGCCCCAGAGACTAGAACACACAGAAGTTGAAGAAAGCCACACCCCTTGCAGAGTCATTGATTTTTCTCTCCTCTCTTGTCTTCCTCAGAAAGGCAAAAAGTGCATCCGGACCCCCAAAATCTCCAAGCCTATCAAGTTTGAGCTTTCTGGCTGCACCAGCATGAAGACATACCGAGCTAAATTCTGCGGAGTGTGCACAGACGGGCGGTGCTGCACCCCCCACAGAACCACCACCCTTCCCGTGGAGTTCAAGTGTCCTGATGGGGAGGTCATGAAGAAGAGCATGATGTTCATCAAGACCTGTGCCTGCCATTACAACTGCCCCGGAGACAATGACATCTTCGAGTCACTGTACTACAGGAAGATGTATGGAGACATGGCCTAAAGCCAGAGACAGTGAGACACGTGAACATTTTAGGCTGTCACTTGAATCGATTCACATCTCATTTTTGTGTACACGTGATTTCAGTGGCACAAGTTATTTAAATCTGTGCTTCTAACTGGGGAAAAGAAAAATTCCCACCAAATTCAAAATACTGTGCCATGTGATATTCAAACGAATAGTCCGTCAACCCCAGACACTGGTTTGAAGAAATTGAGACTTGATCATAGGACTGTATTAGTGCACAGCGCCAGCATGTATGCTAGGAGCAGTGGGAGGAGGCCAGTAGAAAGCCTTGTCATCTTTAGGGGTAGTGATGTGACTGCTATTTGGAGTGTCACTGAAAAGGAAAACTTTAGCATGCTCACTGATCTGCCTATAGCTCCAGCAACAGCTCGGATGTGCATTCTCCAGCCATCATGAGGCTGAGTCAAGTTCGTCTCTAAGTCAGAACAGCAGATTCAGCTATGACATTCTGATTCAAGGACATTGTTCAGGAATCAGAATTCTGTCTATTAGACTGGACAGCTTGTGGCAAGCTAATTTGCCTGTAACAAGCCAGATTTTTTTTTATTGATACTGTAAATATTGTGTGTATATATATATATTTGTACAGTTATCTAAGTTAATTTAAAGTTGTTTGTGCCTTTTTGTTTATGTTTTTAATGCTTTGATATTTCAAGTGTTAGCCTCAATTCTGAACACCATAGGTAGGACGGAAAGCTTGTCTGATAATTCAAAGCATGAAATGGATATTCAAATAGAATTTCTGTGCAGTTGGAGCAACAGTCCATCCAAACAGGTTGTTTGCTGAAGGTGAGGCAGTGATGTCCTTCAAAGTCTGATCTGTAGGTTGGAAACGTGGTAGCCTCACTTTTAACGAACAAATGACCTTTATTAAAAATGAGTAGCTCTGTATAGCTGATTGGTTTTTCCACCTGGAAGCATTTGTCTCTACTTTGACTATGACTGTTTTTTGGACAGTTTATTTGTTGAGAGTGTGACCAAAAGTTACATGTTTGCACCTTTCTAGTTGAAAATAAAGTATATATTTTTTCTATAAAGGGCTTGGTTTTTCATTTATTAAATGGGAAGTTTTTGTCTTAAAACTATGCACTTATAATTTTCTAAATATCTTTTTCTCATCTATTCTTATCAATTGGTTGATCCCTTCAATAGGATTTTTACATAAACATATTTCACAATGAATCAGGTGTCACAAATTTACAGGCATACACACTGTTGAGCACACAGGCATTTTTCATTATTTTCACTGCTGCTGCTGCTGCTAAGGTGCTTCAGTCGTGTCCGACTCTGCGACCCCATAGACGGCAGCCCACCAGGCTCCCCCGTCCCTGGGATTCTCCAGGCAAGAACACCGGAGTGGGTTGCCATTTCCTTCTCCAATACATGAAAGAGAAAAGTGAAAGTAAAGCTGCTCAGTCCTGTCCGGCTCTTAGCGACCCTGTGGACTGCAGCCTACCAGGCTCCTCCGTCCATGGGATTTTTCCAGGTAAGAGTACTGGAGTGGAGTGCCATTGCCTTCTCCATTATCTTCACAGTACTTTATAAATACTTCAGTTCTCTTCAGATTATATGTTTTTACCAATCTCTGTTTTATTATCCTCGGTTCTGTTTATATTTAATATATCTCTGCTGTTGTAGGCATTTAATTTCCAACCCATCATCATAAACTAGCCTACATGTGCCTTAGACATAGAAGATTTTTAACTATTTTTTTGAATTTGTATGCTTTACTGTAGATCTATTTCTGAGCTTCAGTATCTTACTATTAAATCTGTAAAAATTATTTTTTTATTATTTTGCATAATTCTGCTTTCAGCTACCATGATAACCAATCACAAATAGATGATGGCATAAGTACGAAAAGAACGATAAGCCAACCTTCCATTCATTTGTATTATAGAAATTTGCCTTAAAACCAACTCCCATTTCCCCAAGTTTTCACTATATCAGATCTCAAGATCAATAGTTCATTAAGTAGTTTGACAAAATGAAATTGTTCAAGAAGACCTACATGGAAGTGATCATTGGATCTCTCCAGGTCTCCACTGAAAAATCAACTAACATAAGTGGCAAACAAAAGGAATACTCCAGGGACAACTGGAAGCCCATTTTTTCTAGATAAGAATAGCTGTGGATTCTAGGGAAAAAAATAGTTGCAGACAGACTAAGCCATCACAAGGTAATTAGCAATGCTGTAGTGCCTGTGTCATTCCAAGAGACAAAAATACATCCAAAAAAAAAAAAGGCTAGTTCTACAAACAGAGCCCATGCCACAAACCAAAGGGAAAACTTCCCGTGTTCAAAATGTGAAAAGTATTTCTGGCCAAAACATTGGACTTTTAGAATACACCCACATACGTATATAGCAACCCCGCCAGTAGCTGTGCCCCACTTCCCCAAATAAATCCACATGCAAACACACACACACGCAACACAAACACAGAGCGCATTGTTTGGTTTACATTTCCTTTCTGTCAGTTGACTCCTAGCTGCAAAGATGAAGGGCCATGGTAAATGAACCTGACTGTTTTAAAAGGAATTTGAGAATTCTGGGAAGACAGAAGTAATAATGGAAGCATAGATTTTAAGATTTTCCAAATTTCCACATAAAAACAGAAATTAGATTGCGAAATCAAAACACCATGAGACATATAACAAAATTAGTTGGCAAAACATCCTTTGTACCCTAAGATATGTGTTGGGGGAAATCATCAACTACATGACTTTTATTATGTCAGAATAAAATGTGAGAAAAAGCAAAGGAGTACAACAGGGTGTTTGATGCATCTGAGAAGAGGAGAGCTTCAAAACAGCCAGCAGTGAAATATAGATCAATCTGAGGATACCTTGTGAAACTGGTAAGAGTTTTGTTTTGCCCACTCCAATAAAAGTTACAAACCAAGCCTGGCTCCCAAGGGAGGACTCCACATTCTTAGGAGTAAAATCAAAATTAAGTCAGAAACAACAAAAACATTCTGAAAGAAGGGTCTGGATAAAAAGCAGAAGAAAACAAGTTCAAAAGCTCAAGAAGCAGATGGCCATATTTTTAACACAGGAAAACAATAAAAGAGAGAACTCTGTGTAGTTAGAAAAGCTATTTAAACCAAGCTGTCTTCCTAAATAAAGTTCAGGAAAAATAATTTTGCATAAAAAATAGAAAACCAAAATCATTACAGCCAAATCTGTATGAAGATATTATATGAAAAAATAATAATAGGGGATAGAATAGCATTTCTACAGATAAAAGGAGATTGCCAGAAATACATGTCCAGAAAACATGCCAAAACTATAATCTACTGTTTCAACAGAACATTAAGAAAATAACACTAGACGTAAATAATTAAAAGGAAATGACTAATGACATTAAATAGCAACATAAATGATTTGTAAAACTTGGAAATAATTTCAAGAAGAAATTAGAAATTAAAGAAATGTTAGAAAACTATATGGGACACAAGGGTGAACAAACACAACAGATAATTCCTTAAGAAGAGAAGTTGATGAGGAGGAAGATTTTTTTAAATAAAAAATTTAAAAGTTTCAGAAGTGATAAATATTATAGATAGGCAAGGAAGGTCCAACATATGGATAGTAGGAATTCCTGATGAAGAAAAAACCCAAAAACTATAAATAAAGAAAACTGAAATAAAAAGTGATTTGAAAGTGATACAGGAAGATACTAATAAAATTAACCAACATTGAGACATATTCTAGTAAAATTGATGGAATATAAAGAAAAAGAAAAAATTGTTAGAACATCTAGGCAAAAAGAACATGAACCTTGTAAGTAAAAGTAATTCATCATTCTGATAATGACTGCAACACTTCATATCAGAAAAATTACAATAACTTATTTAAGGTACTGAAGGAAAGAAAATGTGAGCCAAAGAATTTTTATCCTTCAAAACTGATACTGAAGAAGAAAGTGAAAGTGAAGTCCCTCAGTCGTGTCCTACTCTTTGCGACCCCATGGACTGTAGCCCACCAGGCTCCTTCATCCATGGGATTCTCCAGGCAAGAGTACTGGAGTGGATTGCCATTTCCTTCTCCAGGGGATCTTCCTGACCCAGGGATCTGAACCCAGGTCTCCCGCATTGTGGGCAGACGCTTTAACCTCTGAGCCACCAACACTACAGTTCTTCTTTCTTCTGAAGAAGAAAGGACACAGACAAATCATTAAAACCATATAAGATCTCAGGACATATTATTCTTATGAACCTTTTCTAAAGAGCCTACTAGACAAGAAGCTCAAAAAGCAAAAATGTCTGAGAAATGATAACATTAAGGACTGGTGGTGGCCATTAAATATAGCTTATCTTTAGAAGAAAGACTAAATAAAGATGAAAGAGGAGGAAGTACAGTATACAGCAGCCATATACTCTGACAGTGTAGAGTGTAACCATAAAGGTTTGGGGAGAGAATAAAAGTAGCATATGACACACACTCACCAACACATACACATACACACACACACACACACACACACACACACACACAACTACTTTTTTGGTGGTAGGGTCTTCCCCACTAGTGGTAAAGAACCCACCTGCCAATGTAGGAAACATAAGACACTCAGGTTCAATCCCTGAGTCAGGAAGATTCTCTAGAGGAGGGCACAGTAACCCACTCTAGTGTTCTTGTCTGGATAATCCCCTAGACAGAGAAGACTGGCAGCCTACAGTCCATAGCATCGCAGAGTCCGAAACAACTGAAGCAACTGAGCACACACGCATGCATGCACACATGCACGCTCTCATTGGTTGAAGTGGTGATGGTATTGCTATTCTGAGACTATGGAGTGTATAATGCAGGTTAAAGAAAATTAACCACTATCAGTTCAGTTCAGTCGCTGAGTCGTATCCGACTCTTTGCGACCCCATGAATCGCAGCACGCCAAGCCTCCCTGTCCATCATCAACTCCCGGAGTTCACTCAGACTCACATCCATCGAGTCAGTGATGCCATTCAGCCATCTCATCCTCTGACGTCCCCTTCTCCTCCTGCCACCAATCCCTCCCAGAATCAGAGTCTTTTCCAATGAGTCAACTCTTCGCATGAGGTGGCCAAAGTACTGGAGTTTCAGCTTTAGCATCATTCCTTCCAAAGAAATCCCAGGGCTGATCTCCTTCAGAATGGACTGGTTGGATCTCCCTGCAGTCCAAGGGACTCTCAAGAGTCTTCTCCAACACCACAGTTCAAAAGCATCAATTCTTCGGTGCTCAGCCTTCTTCACAGTCCAACTCTCACATCCATACATGAACACAGGAAAAACCATAGCCTTGACTAGATGAACCTTTGTTGGCAAAGTACTGTCTCTGCTTTTGAATATGCTATCTATAGACATTCTAATACTATCCTTAGCAGTGGTGAATACTGGGATTCTTAGTGAGAAAGTCAGAAAATACAGATTTAATATAAAACTGGTTAAGTTCCTATGGCTGTTTCATGTTGATGCTTGGTAGAAACCAATTCAATAATGTAAAGCAATTATCCTTCAATTAAAATTTTTTTAAGTGGTTAAGTTAGATTCTGTAGTCCTGAATTTGGATTAGAAATATCAGCATAAACTTATGATGCATTTTATCTTTTAAAACATACACACAAGGCTTCCCTGGTGGCTCAGTGATAAAGAATCTGCCTGCCAATGCAGGAGACATGGGTTCGATCCCGGATCCAGGAAGATGCCACATGCTGCAGAGCAGCTAAGCCCACTGTGTACCACAGTAATTGAGCCTGTGCTCTGAAGTCCAGGAGCCACAACTATGAGCCTACATGCCACAACTACTGAAGCACATATACCCTAGAGCCCATGTTTCACAAGAGAAACCACTGCAATAAGAAGTCTGTGCACTGCAACTAGAAAGGATCCCCCCTCACCACAACTAGAGAAAAGCCCATGCAACAGCGAAGACCTGGCATAGCCAAAAATAAATGAATACATAAAATCATTTTTAAAAAGCACACACAATTATATATATATGTATATATACATATACATTTTGCTACATCTGCTCACTGGATAAACTACAATGAGAACTCAAAAACAATGAGCATCCCTAGGCCCAAATTGTACCCTTGTAATGTTACTTTCCACTAAAACAACCAGAGCTTCTTGGAGAACAGCTGATTCCAGGACTGGAGCAAGAAATGTGTAAGTTAAAAACAATTATGCAGGGAATACCTTTATATATTAGATAATAATGAAGTTCACAAGGACGATTAAGAACGTATTGAAAGGATTCAAGACACAAACTGAAGAGACTCCTACTAAAGATGAGGCAATTTGAGCTTCTTAGGACAATAAAAATCACTGTGTATTAAGCCTATCATCTATACTTAAATTCATTACCTCATTATGACAATTAAAGAAAAAAAACCCAATTGGTCATCTGATGATCATAAGGAATCTATTCATTATACACTAAACATAATATTTTCCAAAGCCTTTGACTGTGTGGATCACAATAAACTGTGGAAAATTCTGAAAGAGATGAGAATACCAGACCACCTGACCTGCCTCTTGAGAAACCTGTATGCAGGTCAGGAAGCAACAGTTAGAACTGGACATGGAACAGACTGGTTCCAAATAGGAAAAGGAGTACATCAAGGGTGTATATTTACCCTTGCTTATTTAACTTCTATGCAGAGTACATCATGAGAAACGATGGGCTGGGGGAAACACAAGCTGGAATCAAGATTGCCAGGAGAAATATCAATAACCTCAGATACGCAGATGACAGCACTGTTATGGCAGAAAGTGAAGAAGATCTAAAGAGCCTCTTGATGAAAGTGAAAGAGGAGACTGAAAAGCTTGGCTTAAAGCTCAACATTCAGAAAACTAAGATCATGGCATCCGGTCCCATCACTTCATGGGAAATAGATGGGGAAACAGTGGAGACAGTGGCTGACTTTATTTTTCTGGGTTCCAAAATCACTGCAGATGGGTATTGCAGCCATGAAATTAAAAGACGCTTACTCCTTGGAAGGAAAGTTATGACCAACCTAGACAGCATATTAAAAAGCAGAGACATTACTTTGTCAACAAAGGTCTGTCTAGTTAAGGCTATGATTTTTCCAGTAGTCATGTATGGATGTGAGATTTGGAGTATAAAGAAAGCCGAGTGCCTAAGAATTGATGCTTTTGAACTATGGTGTTGGAGAAGACTCTTGAGAGTCCCTTGGACTGCAAGGAGATCCAACCAGTCTATCCTAACGGAGATCAGTCCTGGGTGTTCACTGGAAGGACTGATGTTGAAGCTGAAACTCCAATACTTTGGCCACCTGATGCAAAGAGCTGACTCATTTGAAAAGACCCTGATGCTGGGAAAGATTGAGGGCAGGAGGAGAAGGGGACGACAGAGGATAAGATGGTTGGATGGCATCACCAATTCATTGGACATGGATTTGGGTGGACTCTGGGAGTTGGTGATGGACAGGGAGGCCTGGCGTGCTGCAGTTCATGGGGTCGCAAAGAGTTGTACACTACTGAGTGACTGAACTGAACTGAATGTTTCCATGATGACTTCTGTGTCATATCCTTGTTCTCCATAACCAACAGTGCCTCAGAAGAGATTGGTCCAATCTGTACCAACCCCAGACATAATCCATTGCCTTCTCCGAGACATAATCCATAGATGACTTTTAAAAGAAATTAATCTCTTCATAGTATTCATCATATGATAATCAATTTAAAACAATTTCATATTCTTTTAAAATAATTTTCTGTAATTTTCCAAATTTCCAGAAATGAACATGCAATATTTTATAATCAGAAAAAGAGTTTAAAAACAAATCTTTTAACTCCTCAATAAAAAAAAAAAAAGTAGCAAAGGATATGCCAAAGTGTTCAAGTTTTTCATAATTTCAAATTTAGATAAACAGCTCACAATATATAAATGGATGACTAAATATCCTATGATAAACCATAATGGAAAAGAATATAAAAAAGAATGTATGTATATATATAACTCAATCACTTTGCTGTACAACAGGAATTAATATATTATAGTAAATCAAGTATACTTCTGTTAAAAAAAAAAAAAAAAAAACAGATAACTAAGCCATTCAAGTCACTATTCCTTAATTTTCCAAGTGCTTAGGAGCATGTGCAACACACATAGAGACTCTACAGAATTCATGTTTTCATGTAAATTCAATGTATATTCTTACCTCATTTTCCAATTCCATAAATAAATTCATGGAAGATTTTTCTTCTATAAATTTACAATAGCTATATTTTATCTCATGAATCATACTGATTATATATAGACTGTTGCTAAGACTAAAAATAAGGTAAACATAAAATATTTTCTTAAAATACTGTCAGATTCCAAATCTAAATACAGGATACAAAGCAATAGACATAGAGACTCTCTTCTACATTGTTGTTGTTCAGTTGCTAGACTTTTTGTGTCCGACTCTTTGTGACCCCAAGGACTGCAGCATGCCAGACTTCTCTGTCCTTCACTAGCTCCCAGAGTTTACTCAAACTCATGTCCATTGAGTTGGTGATGCCATCCAACCATCTCATTCTCTGTCACCCCCTTCTCTTCCTGCCCTCAATCTTTCCCAGCATCAGGGTCTTTTCCAGTGAGTCAGCTCTGCATCAGGGGGACAAAGTATTGGAGCTTCAGCTTCAGCATCAGTCCTTCCAATGACTATTTGGGTTGATTTCCTTTGGACTGAGTGGTTTGATCTCCTTTGATATTTAAAAGACAAAGAAAAATTAGTAAGAAATATGAAATATCATCTATCAATTAGAATTTATGTCTCAAGAAGGTAAAATAAATTAACACTTGCATTAGGTTAACAAATTCTAATACAATCTTTGTCAGCACTGTTAATAGTGTAACTTAGATAAGCATAATGACATTAAAAAACTGTCTGGTAGAATCTGCTAAACCTAAACATTTTACATAGAAAACTTTTACTCCTAGGTATAGATCAAAAGAATGAGCAATACACGCATGCAAAATTCTGAAAGCAGTTTTATCCATCCCTAAAGCTGAAAACGATCCAAACACGAGAATGGGTAGAATATAGAATATTCATGCAATAGACTAGTATATATCAATAAAAAAGAACTGCTGATATTATACTAAATGAAAGAGGCCAATACATACAAATCACATACACTGCATGTTTCTACTTACAATGACATTGAATAATAGGCAAAACTAATCAACAGTGATGGATTTCAGAATAGTGGTCATTTTGGAGGTGGAAGCATAAGAAAACTTCACATACATTTTTTATATGTACATGATATCTCAATTGAAAAATTTAAAAATAAGTAAATGGATTTAGGCAATTTTTTTAAAAGAATGCTACCAAGACATTAAAAGGGATTATCTGGGGGTTATTTTTTCCATCTTCGTAATATTTTAGACTTTCCAAATTGTCTACAAAAAACAGTCATCACTATATTGCAGGGGGAAAAGCCTTCCTTTTAATATTTCAGATAATGAGCTCCTGAAAGATAATGTATAGTGCATATAACAAGTCCAGTATAACAAAACTACTACAGCCCTTTTGATATGAATGGGAAATGAAATTGAGAAATTAGTGGAGATAGAAACTCAAAGCTAGAATTATTTGTAAGCATTTCTCAAACTGCACAATGATCTTAGGGAGACACTGGATTTCCCTTTCAACATCAGATGTACTCATACCAACTTTTATTTAAATCTCAGAGGACAGATTGATCTTTTCCAACATTTTTTATTAGGTTATCAGTAGGCTCTTTCATTGAAACATAATTCCAAAATGAAGCTAACTATTAGAAACCATGAAACTATATATTTGACGTATACTCAATGGGACTTGATAAATACCATTTAATTAGAGTGCACAACAAGCTCTTAAGGTGTCTAAAGTCCCTTGTAGAAAATAGCTTCTCATTCTATAAGTTCTACTTCAGCAATAAGGTTTATCAACACTTTATTTTTTTTAATTTTATTTTATTTTTAAACTTTACAATATTGTATTAGTTTTGCCAAACATCAAAATGAATCTGCCACAGGTATACCCGTTCTCCCCATCCTGAACCCTCCTCCCTCCTCCCTCCCCATACCCTCCCTCTGGGTCGTCCCAGTGAACCAGCCCCAAGCATCCAGTATTGTGTATCAAACCTGGACTGGCAACTCATTTCATACATGATATTATACATGTTTCAATGCCATTCTCCCAAATAAGCCAGAAAGAAAAACACCAATACAGTATACTAACACATATATATGGAATTTAGAAAGATGGTAACAATAACCCTGTGTACGAGACTGCAAAAGAGACACTGATGTATAGATCAGTCTTATCAACACTTTATTATGTGTGGTACATTTCAACAGATACAGACAAACAAATGGATAGCAAATACTATTTTATGAAAAACAATAATTTTCCTTTATCTTATTAAAACAACGGAGAAGGCAATGGCACCCCACTCCAGTACTCTTGCCTGGAAAATCCCATGGATGGAGGAGCCTGGTAGGCTGCGGTCCATGGGGTCGCTAAGAGTTGGATAGGACTGAGCGACTTCACTTTCACTTTTCACTTTCATGCATTGGAGAAGGAAATGGCAACCCACTCCAGTGTTCTTGCCTGGAGAATCCCAGGGACCGGGGAGCTTGGTGGGCTGCCATCTATGGAGTCGCACAGAGTCGGACATGACTGAAGTGACTTAGCAATTAAAACAAACCAACAAAACAAAAGCTAGATATGACCAGCTAATAAAGCATCCAGGGACAGGGCAGAAGGGGCTCAGAGAAGAGAGGATGAGGTAATACTTTCAGTCATGTTTACTCATGTGTGAATAAATGCAAATTTCAAACTAAACCCAGCTGTCTGAGTTTTAAAAAGTAGTTGCTGTGTACAGACTCATTTTCATACTCATTTTCGTTTTCAACCAGGCTTCATGAACATCATTTATGGTATCTTGGGTCTTTTCCCTGAAAAGGCTGGGCTATATAAATAAATACTACAGTGATTGCATTTTAGCCCTAAATATAATAAACACCAAGCGAATAATAATAGACCCATGAATCTAATTGGTTTAAGAATATCTTATATTTATTATCTTATATTTTCAAGTGATGTCCAGTCAATCTTCATGTTTATAAAAATAATACATAAAGCACAGAAAGTACCCAAATCTGACTGCTGATATGATGAGTGCTATACAAAGAAGTTATTACAAAATTTAGGAAATACAGATAGATTTAAAACAAACCATATGAAATCCAAGAATCAGTGTATGTTAGTCATGTCCAACTCTTTGCGTCCTCATGGACTGCAGCCCATCAGGCTCCTCTGTCCGTGGGATTCTCCAGGCAAGAGTAAAAGAATAAGTTGCCAGTTCCTTCTACAGGGGTCTTCCCAACCCAGGAATCAAACTGGGGTCTCCCACACTGCAGGAAAATTCTTTACTATCTGTAGAGCTATTTAAATTGGGAAATAGAGGTCAAAATTTAAATTTATACTTCTGCATTCACTGCTAACAATATAAACTATTTTTCAATCCAATGTATATTGATTTATTCTAGGTTTGTGATTGAAATCCTCTAATACTGAAACCCTTAGCATTAAAAAAAAAAGACAAACTATTGTAGTTTTACTCTTTTTCAAATGTTCTTTTATATCATTCCAGAGGGATTTTTGTTTTGTTTTTAATAAGAATAGATTCAACTCCTTATTTTTCTCCTCAATCTGAATTCTCTCTACCTAAATTCATTCTGATCTGTGGTCAGTATTTGTTGTATCCTCTCTAGTGAGCTATTATAGAGTGCTGAAAATCACATTAAAAGCAGGGACTTGGGAAATATTTTCTACATGACTGAGTTTGTTGTTGTTGTTTGTTTTGTATTTTACTTATTTGCTGATTTTTAACCTTTACCCATAATTTGAGCTGATGAATCTCAGTGTGAAATTTATTTCATGTCTTGATAATTTGTACCTCAAGGCATTTCCATGTTTACATTAAGGAGCTCTGAAAAGTTTGAAGCAATTCTCAGAATTCCCTTTGCGTAGACATCTTGATAGAGGGATGTGGAGAGAGAAGGGAGGTGTGTGGACCATGAGCCAAACACTAAAATTCCCTAGATGTGGGGAGGGAGTTGTGGGTTTTATAAGGTGGCCTCTGGTAAAAGCGAAAGTGAAAGTGTTAGTCACTCAGTCGTGTTCAACTCTTTGTGACCCCATGGACTGTGGTCCACCAGGCTCCTCTGTCCATGGAATTCTCCAGGCAAGAATACTGGAGTGGGTAGCCATTCTCTTCTCCAGGGGACCTTCCCGACCCAGAGATATACCTTTTAAAGAAGACAGGAGCTTTGCTCAAGCTGCAGAGATGCCAATTCATGTGTCTGCATTAGTGAACAGTGAAAGAATGTGGGAAAAGCAACTAAAATGGTTTCCTGAGAATATTATACACATTCTCAGTTCACTCATACAGTTTCTGATGTCTTTCATTCTTTTGGGTTTGAGTCTTTGTCAATTTTCTAACAATCTTTTCGTCATAGTCTTTCTTCTGCTCTGCTTAAAACCTGATTGTCCAGTGACTTCTTTCCTATACACAGGTTGCTCAGTTCTCTGGAGTACCCAGAGGATCCCACAATGAGAAAACACCCATCAGTCTTTCAAGCCAGAATCCAAACATCTCTGCCCATGGGACTTTTCTGCTAGAGGTATGTAGAATAGCCAATGGAAATATAAAGAACTTTAAAAGAATAATGTGGCATCTTAACGGCCCCTTAAGGGCTTAATACGGAGCCTCTTGAGAGCTAGCCTTGGGGAGTGATGCTGAAAGTCTAATGTGCCCAGTAGTCACTGAGGGAAACCATAAGCCTTTTAAGACATTTGGGATTGAGATCCTTTAAAATTAAACCTTTTAGAATTTAAAGGGATTCCAGGGATACAGGGGTCAAGAGCTGCTGACAATCTCTGGCAGTCTTATTCACCAGAAGGAAGACCTGCCCAGAGGTGTTGCTGCTGGTTAGGATCTGTGACAATATGGGTGGCCACTGGAAGGTACAGCTATGGAAATTCATGCTGACCACTGTTGGAAGTAGTGGCCAAGAAGTGGTCATGGCCAAGAACAACAGCCAAGAGGCTCCCCTGGGAGATGTTGACTGGAGGCACCATTGGGTGTATTTAATAGAGAGCTAGGTCTGGGGATCATCTACTTGAAGATTTTTTTGAAGGAGGTGGTTGTTTGTTTTGTATAAACATGGTTTGGTGAATCATCCTTGATGTTAGGAAAAAAAGAGAAATACTATTGGTTTTATTATGCTTCTCACTAAAAGAACATCACAATTTCCTTCAAAATCAGCTTTTCCATGTGACTCTGCATTTCTATTAATAGTACTATTAATCTACTTGTTACCAACATGGGAACTCTCCATTGTCATGGAATCCTCCACTTTCTTCTTACTCACCCTCAAATATTTTAACTTCAACTTAGAGATTCATTTACAGAGAAAGTAGCCCCAAACCCAGTGCTAAGGGGAGTCCCATGCTTTTGTGATTCATCTCCAGGACCTCTATGTATATTGGAGGAAAATTGTCTCTTGCTTCAAGCAGGGGAAAGGCAAAAGTGACCATTTAAAAATATACCAGAGCACTCCATTCTTAACAAGGCCAAGCCCAAGAAGAAGTTATTTTACTAGAGCCTAACCTATTGGGGTTTTGTTAGAGCCTAATGGCACCCCACTCCAGTACTGTTGCCTGGAAAATCCCATGGACGGAGGAGCCTGGTAGGCTGCAGTCCATGGGGTCGCTAAGAGTCGGACACAACTGAGCGACTTCACTTTCACTTTTCACTTTTCACTTTCCTGCATTAGAGAAGGAAATGGCAACCCACTCCAGTGTTCTTGCCTGGAGAATCCCAGGGATGGGGGAGCCTGGTGGGCTGCCATCTATGGGGTCGCACAGAGTCGGACACAACTGAAGTGACTTAGCAGAAACCTGTCTGGAGGGTTTCCTAGGTGGTGCTAGTGGTAAAGAATCCTCCTGCCAATGCAGGAGAAGAAATAGATGCTGGTTCAATCTCTGGGTGGGGAAGATCCCTTGGAGCAGGAAATGGCAACCTGCTCCAGTATGCTTGGCTGCAAAATCCGAAGGACAGAGGAGCCTGATGGGCTATAGTCCATGGGGCCACAGAAAGTCAGACATTACCGAGTGACTAAGAACAGCCTGTCTGGAGGAAGGGAAATATTTAATTTCAGCTCCCTCTAGCTATGTGGTCACACTAAAGATGGGGACACTGAGAAGTATTGCTGATGTTCACAGGGATACAAGTTCACCAAAAGATTGAGGGAGGAATTAGGATCTCTTTTGCTATTATTAAAGTACTGCCCATCAAGTGCTTCTCTGGTGTTTCAGATGGTAAAGAATCTTCCTACAATGCAGAAGACCCAGGTTCTATTTCTGGGTTGAGTAGATCCCCTGGAGAAGAGAATGGCCTCCCACTCCAGTATTCTTGCCTGGAGAATTTCATGAACAGAAGAGCCTGGTGGGCAACAGTCCAGGGGGTCACAAAGAGTCAGACACAACTGAGTGACTAATACACTTTCACCTATGAAGTAATAGAGTGTTATATGAAAACAGACTTGAATTATTTTAAATATATAGTGTCCTCTAGGGAAAATACTAAAAAAAAAGTTTAAAAAGAAATATAACTGATGTGCTAAGAAAGGACAAAAAAAAATGGAATCACACAGTATAGTCACTTTAAAAGTCTGTGTTCTAACCAATTAAAAGACAGATTATTAGAATGAATCAAAAAACAAGACTCAACTATAGGTTGTCTACAATTATCCCACTTTAACTATAGACATATGTACATTAAAAGGAAAGGGATGGAGAAAGGTATGCCGTGGTAATGCTAATCAAATGAAAGTGGGAGTAACCATATTGATTTTGGAAAGAGCAGACTTTAGAATAAGGTAAGTTAAGGATACAGAGGGGCACTGTGTATGTATGTAATAAAGGGGTCAGTAGTCCAAGAAGACATAACCATCTTTAATGTGCATGCACCTAAACAATAGAACATTGAAATACATGAGGCAAAAGCTTACAGAACTATGAAAATAAATAAATGAGCCCACTGTTATTCTTGGAGGGAGATTTTGACACCTGTCTATCAGAAATGGACAGATCCAGCAGGCAGAAAATCAGTAAGGGTACAACTGAACTCGAAGCACCATTGATCAGCAGGACATTAATTGGCAACTACAAGCTACTTCATCCAGCAACAGTATATTAAACATTATTCTCAAGCTCACATGGGACATCCACCAGTATATATTCACCTTCTGGGCCATAAAATGTAATTCAACAAGTTTAAAAGAATTGAAATCACATAATGTCTGCTCTACAATAAAACTAGAAATCAAAAACAGAAAGATAGCTGGAAAATCCCCAAATACCTGGAGATTAAATAACACATTTCTCCGTAACACATGAGTCAAAGAAGGACTCTCAAGAGAAATTCTTAAATATTTTCAACTGGATGGTTCTCTAAGGAGGGCTTCCTAAGGGGGCTCAAGCAGTCACTGGGCAGTTCTATTACTTTTGCCCCTTCTCTAAATTCTCAGATGCTTTGGTGACCAGTGGAAACTGAAGTCCTCTTTTCTTTCTCTTTGAAAGCTTCGTAAAGCTGTTATCAGGTTGCAGTTCCCTCCATCTTATTCCCAGGTGCCAAAATCCCTTCTCCCTTTGATGGTGAAAGGTGTTACTTCATGCTATCCTATCATCACAAATCTCCAAAGCAAAATGATAGGTACCAGTTTCTATTCACATGCCTCCAAACACAGAAAATTCCAAACCATCTCAAAATTTCCATTTCCATCATTCTTATTACATATTTCACTATCTTGCCAGTGATACTTGTATGAGTCTGCTAATACAAGTTTTAGTTTTCCTGTCCCTCCACAATTCTTAATTACTGCCATCAGATTGTCATCTCTGGTCACATTAATTTGGCGCTCCAGAAAAGATGCAAAAGTTATTACCAAGGTAAATACCACCTTTTCAGAATGGCAATCAAGATATACAAAATAACATCAAAAAATCTACTCAGAATAATTTCGTATTACTATTGTACATACTTTTATGCCAAAACCAAGCTGGCCTTACCAGTTTCCAAATAGTTTCCACACATTGTTTTATTCACTCGAGTCCCTCTCCCTGCAAAATTCTTCCCCTGATTCTTTTATAATGTGTATGTGTGTGTGTGTGTATGCATACACACATTTATATATAAACCAATACTACACATCTTTAAAACTCTTCCCAGAAGTCACTTGCACAAATGCTTTCCTGATTCCCCTGACCTGTCAGTAGTGTTTTTTTTTTCTAAAACATTCTAGCAAACATAAATGTTTATAACCTCTTTTGTCACTTATGTCAGTTTTACCCATTTTCTAGTTCTTTGCTGTCCAGATGGAAACCAATAGACAGGTGTAGCTATTAAATTTGCATGAATTAAAATTAAATAATGTGCAAAATTCAACTTTTCTTTCACTTGAGCATTATTTCAAATGATCAGAAGCTTGTGGCTTCTATATTGGACAGCATAGATGTAGAACACTTTCATCATCACAGAAAGTTATACTTAAAAGCATCATTCTAATTGTGTAATTTAGATTTGCTTTACAGGATATTAGTAGATCCTATATGCTCCAAAGTTCTTGTGCTCAGAAGCTCAGCTTCGAAATGGAAGAGTTTCAGTAAACATGGGTTGAATTAAGTGGGTTATTTAATTATCAGTTCAGTTCAGTAGCTCAGTCATGTCAGACTCTTCGCGACCCCATGACCGCAGCACGCCAGGCCTCCCTGTCCATCACCAACTCCCGGAGTCCACCCTAACTCATGTCCATTGAGTCAGTGATGCCATACAACCATCTTATCAACTGTCGTCCCATTCTCCTCCTGCCCTCAATCTTTCCCAGCATCAGGGTCTTTTTCAATGAGTTAGCTCTTTGCATCAGGTGGCCAAAGTATTGGAGTTTCAGCTTCAAAATCAGTCCTACTAATGAACACCCAAGACTGATCTCCTTCAGAATGGACTGGTTGGATCTCCTTGCAGTCCAAGGGACTCTCAAGAGTCTTCTCCAACACCACAGTTCAAAAGCATCAATTCTTAGGCACTCAGCTTTCTTTACAGTCCAGCTCTCACATCCATACATGACTACTAGAAAAACCATAGCCTTAACTAGATGGACCTTTGTTGGCAAAGTAATGTCTCTGCATTTTAATATGCTTGTCTAGGTTGGTGTTATGGTCTTCTTGACAGACCGGAAACTGGGGACAGGAGTCAACGAAAAGAAGGACACGGGGAATGAAAGTCTCTAGTAGAACAAGTGTGCCTTATTCATGGCAGCGTGTGTTTATATATTGTTATACAAGGAAGCTTTAGGCTGAAAAATAAAGTTGAGTAAAAAACACCGAAACCAGACACATAACAACAGCAACTAAGGGAGTAACAATAGTCATAGGTCCATAACAACAGTAACTAGGGGAATAACAATCATCACAGGGCCAGAAGACAATCCATGTATTGGAAATAGGAACATGACTAAGTAGTTTTACAAAAAAGTTAAAAAGTTACTGAAAGGAATCCATGTATGCTTTCCATCTCATGGCCTCAGTCCTGAGAACTACGTGCAGCTCTGCTTGTTCCTGTTTTCCAGGAACTGATAAGGAACAGCGGGCCTTTGAGAAACAGAAAATAACATATAGGATTCCTTAAACGTTCCCTGACAGGTTGGTCATAACTTTCCTTCCAAGGAGTAAGCATCTTTTAATTTCATGGTTGCAATCACCATTTGCAGTGATTTTGGAGCCCCCCAAAATAAAGTCAGCCACTGTTTCCACTGTTTCCCCATCTATTTCCCATGAAATGATGGGACTAGATGCCATGATCTTAGTTTTCTGAATGTTGAGCTTTAAGCCAACTTTTTCACTCTTCTAGTTCACTCTGCCGTAAGGGTGGTGTCATCTGCATATCTGAGGTTACTGATATTTCTCCCGGCAATCTTGATTCCAGCTTGTGCTTCTTCTAGCCCAGCGTTTCTCATGATATACTCTGCATATAAGTCATATAAGCAGGGTGACAGTATACAACCTTGAAATACTCCTTTTCCTTTTTGGAACCAGTCTGTTGTTCCATGTCCAGTTCTAACTGTTGCTTCCTGAACTGCATACAGGTTTCTCAAGAGGCAGGTCAGGTGGTCTGGTATTCCCATCTCCTGAAGAATTTTCCACAGTTTATTGTGATCCACACAGTCAAAGGCTTTGGCATAGTCAATAAAGCAGAAATAGATTTTTTCTGGGTCATATCTTTAAAATAAATTAATCAAGTCTAATGTTTATTTGTAGATAATTTTTAAAAATTTAATATCTTTTTAAAGAGTTGACATTGCATTTAAATCCCAAAGCTACAATGCAAAACAAATCAACCATGAAATGTGCAAATAGCTTATGGAATGGATTGAATTCAGAAGAATACACTTAAGATTTAGTTTAATTTCTCACCCATCCTCCAACCCCTAGACATTAGACATTTTTGGAAGGTATTTTGTATCCTATTTCTTTACATTTTGGGTAGATCCCAGAGCTTTGGGGTTATTTTTGACTATGAGTGAAAGTCTCTCAGTTGTTTCTAATTCTTTGTGATCCCATGGACTATAGGCTGCCAGGCTCCTCTGTCCATGGAATTCTCCAGGCAAGAGTACAGGAGTGGGGAGCCATTCCTTTCTTCAGGGGATCATCGCAACCCAGGGATTGAACCTGGGTCTCCTGCAATGCAGGCAGTTTCTTTACCACTGAGCCACCAGGAAAGCATTTTTGTGTGTAACACTATTTTTATATTTAGTATTTTAAAAGTTTACTCCAAAAAATCTTAGTAGTTGCTACTGTTAGGTAGTTAGAATAAGAAAAATGAGTCTAAAATGGTGGTAGCTAAAAGACAAAGAAGGGAAAAGACCAAAAGACCGTGAAGATAGAACAAAGGAAGGTCCAAGGACCGGAGTGAAGACCTCAGGTAAAATAAACAGCCCTCCTGGCTAGCCCAATTTACATAGGGTAGGCTCAGGGGGAGGAGAAAAAACATATAAAAAGAGGAGCCAAAATTGAGTGGGGGGAGAAGGGAGGAGGCATCTCTTCTCTTCATGTCTTTTGGGTCCAGCCAGCCTCATGCCTAGAGGATGTATTTTCCTTTGCTTTCTAAATAAAACTGAGCTGTAACACGGAGCTGTAACAATGGTCTGTCAGTTCAGCTCAGTTCAGTCACTCAGTCGTGTCCGATTCCTTGTGACCCCATGGACTGCAGCACACCAAGCCTCCCTGACCATCATTAACTCCTGGAGTTGACTCAAACTCATGTCCATTGAGACGGTGCTGCATCCATCACTTCAAATTTTTGCTGCCGCGACAGAACTGAGGAAATTACACACTCCCCCAACACTGCTTTAATTAATGAAAGGTTATGTTCTTCTGAGTCAAGGTACTTTTATTTATCTAGAACTCAGAGAAGAAAACAACAGATTCACACTACAAAGGAAAAAGTAGTGTGCTATATTAAGCACTTAGGAAATGAGTTGATTTAATTAATGCTGATTTTCTAAGTACAGAAAGAACCTTGCGAAGTATTCCTAACACTAGCAAAATTGGCAAGAAAGAATAGTTCACACTTATAACTAAAAAATGTAAAATGCCTACGTCGGTAAATCCCAGAAGATGTCATTAGGGACAAATCAGTAACTTCACTGGTGTTCAAATATCTCTGTGACTCCACTCCTAAACTCTTCATGTGGACCGTGTGGTGTGTGACATGGGTGGTTCAGGGATTCTACCTTAATGTTAATGTACTAATTCTGTTAAAGTGCTAATTACCATAAAGTATGCACAGCATTGTTCTGGGAAGAGTGGAACCTGCTGGTTTTCTTTACTGCTGGTTAATGCAAAAATCATCTATTTCAAATTAATCCATAAAAGATCAAGGAGAATAATGCTCTCACTTGGGGGTGTCTACCTCTTAAATTCCTATATTAATCAGCTTTCCTGTGGTGACAAACAAGTCCCAAATCTCAGTGACTTGTAACAACAAATGTTTATTTCTCCCACAGTCCCATGTTAGCAGCTCCACCATGGCTGTGGGCTGTGGCTTTGCTCCATGTGCTTTCTCATACCAGGAACTAATCAAGAACAGCAGCCTTTCCCTGGGACACTACATCATTATTGTGGACAAGGGAAAAGGCTAAGAGGCAGAGCCATATCATTCCACTGCCCTTAAAGCTATTATCTGCATGTGGCATTTGCACTGCATTGGCTAAAACAAGCCAGGTGACCAAGTTGACCCGGTGGCCAAGAGCCTTCAGCCTCTAGGGTAGCTCAACAAGTTTCATGACAATGGGTGAGAAAGCATAATTATCCTACAGGGAAGGGAATGAGTCATGGGAACCATGATGCAATGACCACAAAAGCCACTTAGCACTATTATCTTAAGTCTCTCTTTCTCCCAGTAAATAATGCTGAATTTTGTAAGGTTTGCAGTTCTGAAGCCTGTAGTTTTTAACTCCTGAGATAAGTCCTTGTTCATGAGTTCAATTTTATCCCTCTGTTTCTGTTCGCCTGTAGGACACAGGAATTTAATCCATCTTTTCTCTTTCTAGACTGTCCTACTGACCTACTAGATATTGAGCCCAATTGTCATTTTATGTAATTCTCCCAGAAATCTCTGAATATTCACATAAATGGAAGGTCTGAGAGGCTAAAGAAGTTGTCAGCTTTCTCACTGCTAGAAATTAATGTGTCCAGGATGTGAATTTCACAAACTTTCTGACACGTCATTAGTCAGTTCAGTTGCTCAGTTGCGTCCAACTCTTTGTGACCCCGTGGACACATCGTACTACCTGCTATATGGACTTGCCTTATCCAGGAACAAGAAAGGCCAGGAATGGGCTGGTTGGAGAGGGATTCACAAGATCATTTCAAGGCCTTGATAGATGTTGAGTTCTTTCACTCTGCATCATATCAATTCAGTTCAGTTCAGTCGTTCAGTCATGTCCAACTCTTTGCGACCCCAAGAATTGCAGCATGCCAGGCCTCCTTGTCCATCACCAACTCCCGGAGTTCACCCAAACCCATGTCCATCGAGTCGGTGATGCCATCCAGCCATCTCATCCTCTGTCGTCCCCTTTTCCTCCTGTCCCCAATCCCTCCCAGCATCAGAGTCTTTTCCAATGAGTTAACTCTTCACATGAGGTGGCCAAAGTACTGGAGTTTCAGCTTTAGTATCATTCCTTCCAAAGAATACCCAGGACTGATCTCCTTTAGAATGGACTGGTTGGATCTCCTTGAAGTCAATGGGACTCTCAAGAGTCTTCTCCAACACCACAGTTCAAATAAAACATATCAAAACAAACCCCCATCCCACACCAAATACAATTTTCAGGCAAACAGTTTTTGAAAGGATGCTTATAATTCTACCTTTGAAACCATTTTGCTACAGATAGCATTTGATTTGTGGTTGACTATGGTCTGTCAGGAGACTGGAATGCAAAAGTAGGAAGTCAAGAAACACCTGGAGTAACAGGAAAATTTGGCCTTGGAGTACAGAATGAAGCAAGGCAAAGGCTGATAGAGTTTTGCCAAGAGAACACACTGGTCATAGCAAACACCCTCTTCCAACAACACAAGAGAAGACTTTACACATGGACATCACCAGATGGTCAACATTGAAATCAGATAGATTATATTCTTTGTAGCCAAAGATGGAGAAGCTGTATACAGTCAGCAAAAACAAGACCAGGAGCTGACTGTGGCTCAGATCATGAATTCCTTATTGCCAAATTCAGACTTAAATTGAAGAAAGTAGGGAAAACCACTAGACCATTCAGGTATGACCTAAATCAAATCCCTTACGATTATACAGTGGAAGTGAGAAATAGATTCAAGGGACTAGATATGATAGAGTACCTGATGAACTATGGATGGAGGTTCATGACATTGTACAGGAGATAGGGATCTACACCATCCCCATGGAAAATAAATGCAAAAAAGCAAAATGGCTGTCTGGGGAGGCCTTACAAATAGCTCTGAAAAGAAGAGAAGTGAAAAACAAAGGAGAAAAGGAAAGTATAAGCATCTGAATGCAGAGTTCCAAAGAATAGCAAGGAGAGATAAGAAAGCCTTTCTCAACTAACAGTGCAAAGAAATAGAGGAAAACAACAGAATGGGAAAGACTAGAGATCTCTTCAAGAAAACTAGAGATACCAAAGGAACATTTCATGCAAAGATGGGCTCAATAAAGGACAGAAATGGTATGGACCTAACAGAAGCAGAAGACACTAAGAAGAGGTGGCAAGAATACACAGAAGAACTGTACAAAAAAGATCTTCATGACCAAGTTAATCATGATAGTGTGATTAACCTAGAGCCAGACATCCTGGAATGTGAAGTCAAATGGGCCTTAGAAAGCATCACTGTGAACAAAGCTAGTGGAGGTGATGGAATTCCAGTGGAGCTATTTCAAATCCTGAAAGATGATGCTGTGAAAGATGATGCTGTGAAAGTGCTGCACTCAATATGCCAGCACATTTGGAAAACTCAGCAGTGGCCACAGGACTGAAAAGGTCAGTTTTCATTCCAATCCCAAAGAAAGGCAATGCCAAAGAATGCTCAAACTACCACACCATTGCACTCATCTCACACGCTAATGAAGTAATGCTTAAAATTCTCCAAGCCAGGTTTCAGTAGTACGTAAACTGTGAACTTCCAGATGTTCAAGCTGGTTTTAGAAAAGGCAGAGGAACCAGAGATCAAATTGCCAACATATGATGGATCATCAAAAAAGCAAGAGAGTTCCAGAAAAACATCTATTTCTGCTTTATTGACTGTGCCAAAGCTTTTGACTGTGTGGATCACAATAAACTGTGGAAAATTCTGAAAGAGATGGGAATACCAGAGCACCTGACTTGCCTCTTGAGAAACCTGTATGCAGGTCAGGAAGCAACAGTTAGAACTGGACATGGAACAACAGACTGGTTCCAAATAGGAAAAGGAGTACATTAAGGCTGTATGTTGTCACCCTGCTTATTTAACTTCTATGCAGAGTACATCATGAGAAATACTGGACTGGAAGAAGCACAAGCTGGAATCAAGATTGCCGGGAGAAATATCAATAACCTCAGATATGCAGATGACACCACCCTTATGGCAGAAAGTGAAGAGGAACTAAAAAGCCTCTTGATGAAAGTAAAAGAGGAGAGTGAAAAAGTTGGCTTAAAGCTCAACATTCAGAAAATGAAGATCATGGCATCCGGTCCCATCATTTCATGGCAAATAGATGGGGAAACAGTGGAAACAGTGTCAGACTTTTTTTTGGGAGGCTCCAAAATCACTGCTGATGGTGATTGCAGCCATGAAATTAAAAGATGCTACTCCTTGGAAGGAAAGTTTTGACCAACCTAGATAGCATATTCAAAAGCAGAGACATTACTTTGCCAACAAAGGTCCGTCTAGTCAAGGCTATGGTTTTTCCATTGGTCGTGTATGGATGTGAGAGTTGGACTGTGAAGAAAGCTGAGCATCGAAGAATTGATGGTTTTGAACTATGGTGTTGGAGAGGACTCTTGAGAGTCCCTTGAACTGCAAGGAGATCCAACCAATCCATCCTAAAGGAGATGAGTCCTGGGTGTTCATTGGAAGAACTGATGCTAAAGCTGAAACTCCAATACTTTGGTCACATCATGTGAAGAGTTGACTCATTGGAAAAGACCCTGATTCTGGGAGGGATTGGGGACAGGAGGAGAAGGGGATGACAGAGAATGAGATGACTGAATGGCATCACTGTCTCGATGGACTTGAGTTTGGGTGAACTCTGGGAGATGGTGATGGACAGGGAGGCCTGGCGTGCTGCAATTCATGGGATCACAAAGAGTCGGACATGACTGAGCGACTGAACTGGACTGATGGTCTGTCAACTATCATCGTGTATGCTTAGGGAATATTTTAGAGTAAGAAATTCCAACTTCCAAAATTATATTCAAAGGTATTGAAATTGGTATAAATACTACATTTGACAACACAATTGACATAGTGTTATATTTGTAAATTTCATTTTTAAAATATATTTATTTCATTGAAATATAATTTCTTTACAATATTGTGTTTTTTTGTTGTACAGGAACATAAAGCAGTTATATATATATATATATACATATTTCTCCTCCCTGTTGGGCCTCCCTCCCATCCTCCATCCCCATCCACCTTCCCTATCCACTCTTCTAAGTCATCACAGAGCACTGAGCTGAGCTCCCTGTGCACTTATTACTTTCAATTTTTCAGTCTTCTTATATTATTCGGAGCCATAAGTATTTTTTCCAGGACTAAAATATTTAGCCAGGGTAGGGGGCAGGTAATCTCTAAAATGCTCATAGATTCCAGGATTTGTGCATATACTACCCAATGGATTAAATGCTTTATCCTAAAACGATTCTGGGTGAGGAAAAACACAACCTCAAAACGTGGAATCCAGAGACAGTTTTGAGAAGAAATTAAAAGTCAGATAATGTTGAAAGATCAAAGGCGAGAATCTGTGTGTAAGACGGCAGGACAAAAGCAAGCGACTTGAGATTAAACCTGAGGAACAGGATTGAGTGGGAGAAGAACTGAAAGAGATGCCTTCACAGTGTGATGGCTGCAGACACTGGCCTCTGGGGAGATGGGAGCTGCTGAAAAGCTGGCTTTTAAGTTTAGGACAGTTTTGTGGTTGACCCAGGGCAAAATTGTGCCTTCAACTTTCTGGCCCCAAATGACTGCCCCCTCCCTGATCCAGAACTCCTGAACTGACACCACTCTCACCCTGTCTGTTTTTCCAAAAAATCTGTAGCTCCCTTTCTGGGCTCCTTTCAAGACCCACTCCCTTCCCTGAATGGTCCCCAGGGTTCCTCCCTTGGGCATTTGGCTATCCTGTACTTTCAGTGAAGGGTCACTGATTCTGATCCCTGAAAAGCCTATTTCCTCTTCTTGACTTAACTTGTCTTGATCCCTCTCAATTTAACTTGTCTAATGGAAACTGTCTGTCCAGTTGTTGAGGCAATTTCCTTCAGGGGTAAAGCTGCACTTCTGCTCTCAAGATTCAGTGATTTCGATATCCTACTCTCATTGTATTACTCTGCAACATAAATTCTATTACTCTTAGAGTCATGTGACCTCAGTGATGAATGGATTTCTCTGGGACTATGATGGAGCATCTCAGACCTCTGATATATTTTATTTCCCACTGAATTCATGTTTCCAGTCTGAAGAAGATATCACTAGGTTTCCACTTGATTTCTTAAGCAAAAATAATTAGTATACAATTAGTAAAATTGTTTCCATGGTTTCTCCTTAATGATAAATCAGGTGATTTTTCCCCTAATTCCAGCAAGAAAACTTCTGGAATCTAGCCACTGCTTCATATATTTATAAAAATGTTTTTTCACCTTTAGTACATTGGTTGATGAGGACCGAGATTATGAGTTTGACTCCCAGGTCTAATCTCATCTCTTCTTCATTATGAAACATAAGTGCAGCCTCAACTGTCCAGGTATCAGAATAGGAAGATCATCCTCTGAGTCTGGAAGTGATCATGCAATTTGAGACTTCATGAGAAAATATCACAACCATACCAGCCACTAGCCACATGAGGCCACTGAGCACTTGAAATGAGTCTAGTATAAAAGAGGAACTACTTCCTGAACTTTATTTTAATTTTAATTAATTTAAGTTTAAAATTGACATTCACAATTCACTTATTGGAAAACTTTTGTGTATGACTTGTTATATGGAATAACTTAGTATATGAATCTATTTTTATAAAGTGTATGAAATCAAAACACATCAAATATTTCCCCACCCCAAATTTAGTGTCCAAACTGAGATGGGTTAAAAGAGTAAAATAGCAGACTTCAAAGACTATGAAAAAAAATGTAATATCTATTTACCTGTATATAATTTTATATTGATTTCACACATATATTTTATTGGTTAAATAAATATATCATTATTACTATATTTTGTTATATAGATTAATGTGTTGTTAAAATATATTAATATGTTAAATTAATATATTTAAATATACATTTGCTAGATGGTTATATGTGTATATAAAATATATAATTACTTAAATATATACATGTAAAATGAATATATTTTAGGACAGTTAAAATGTCATTACAATTCATTTTACTTATTTTTTTTTACTTTTTAAATGTGATTCTAGAAAATTTTAAATTACATATGTGACTCATATTTCTATTGAACAGTGCTTCTCTACTACATATTTATGTGAATCCTTAGATCAAAGGTCCCCAACCATTTGGCATCCAGGTCTGGTTTCATAGAAGACAATTTTTCCATGGACCAGGGTTGTTGGGGAGGGGAGTGGGGAGGCTTCCAGATGATTCCAGCACTTTACATTCATTGTGGACTTTATTTCTATTATTATTACATAAGCCCCACCTCAGATCATAAGGCATTAGATTCCAGAAGCTGGGGACCCCTGCTCTGGATTGATAAATAAACATAATTTTTAATGATCAAATATTATGTAAACTTTTTAATAGTGTTTTTTCCACTTCTCAATGTCAAGAACATTTTGTCATACGAATAGATGTTCATCTGCAATCTCATTGGGACTAAAATAAATGAGATCCTTGTCTGCTGGGTGAGCTTACTGCTGAGCAAATTATATGAGTTGAATCTCCATTCCTTAATTAGACTTCTTTCTTAAACTATTGATGACAGAGAGCTAGCAGGTGGGGGAGCTCTGAACATTCAATGAGATATGTCTTTTAGGAATCAGAGTAGAGTCTTGGACGAAAGGAGTGTTTGAGAGCTAAGCCTTTCATATTACACTTGCCCTGGTCCCAGTAAGAAGAACACCATATTGTCTGTCCATAGTAGCTATGGGCTATTCTCTTACAACCTTATAACCAAGCAATAGTACTATTTTTAGGAGATGACTCTGTAGAGCTGACAAATCATGATGTAGCCAGACTGCCTCTAAGCAACCAGTACAAAACAGATTGATGGAACTTGCTGTGTTTAAAGTCTTATAAGAGAATGGGGAGTAATAAAGTCTCAAAATAGACTTTATTATAACAAACTTTCCCCCTAAATGTCGACTTTTGAAGTTCAATTCAAATATAGCAAATATGGACTTCTCATAAAGAATAATTATTTTGTACATATGCCTACATATACTGGCATAGAAAGGCTTAGTTACTTCACAAATTTTCAGATCCTGAAACAATAATAAATGGCACCCATATGTCTTGTATAGTAAAAATTGTCCAGAGTTGATATTCACTATTAACACTACTCCTCAGAGAGGTAGCATGCTAGGTGGAAAAGTCATGAATGTCTAGTGTCTCAAAGATATTTAAATCCTGGATCCACATTTATGGTTGCACAGCCTTAGAACGTAATTTAAACTTCCTATCCAACCAGTCCATCCTGAGATCAGTTCTGGGTGTTGTTTGGAAGGAATGATGCTAAAGCTGAAACGCCAATACTTTGGCCACCTCATGCAAAGAATTGACTCATTGGAAAAGACTGATGCTGGGAGGGATTGGGGGCAGCAGGCGAAGGGGACGACAGAGGATGAGATTGCTGAATGGCATCACTGACTCGATGGACGTGAGTCTGGGTGAACTCCGGGAGTTGGTGATGGACAGGGAGACCGGGTGTGCTGCAATTCATGGGGTCGCAGAGTCGGACACGACTGAGTGACTAAACTAAACTGAAACTTCAGATTTCCCATTTGTAAAAAGAAACGATAGTCAATGCCTTCTTCTTTAATGTGAATACTGAATTTAGTATTGCATTCAGTGAATTCTCTCAATCATTTGTTATGTAATAGGCACATAGTAGTTGATATATGGGCTTCCCCCATGGCTCAGTGCTAGAGAATCCACCTACAATGTAGGAGATACAGGAGATGCAGGTTCCATCCCAGGGTTGAAAAGATCCCCCGGAGGAAGAAATGGCAACCCACTCCAGTACTCTTGCCTAGGAAATCCCATGGACAGAGGAGCCTGGTGGGCTACAGTTCATGAGGTTGCAGAGTTGGACATGACTGAGCACGCATGCAACAAAAGCTGATATATGGTAAGCAATCAATAAATATTCCTTTTTTTCTACCTCATGTTACTTAAACATATCATGTCATTACATTAGAGAATATACAGGTAAAAGAGCAGAGAGAAGAAGAAAATAGAAATCAAGCATGATACCCTCCCACACCAAACTTTTAGGGCTACACAGTTTGGGTTTTTCTTTTTTTTCTCATTTCATTTGTCTGCAATAATTTAAAGAAGCCATTTCAGTGGGAGTTCACTGCAGCATAGTAATTTTATTTTTCCTTTAATTACGCCAATATTTGTGGTCATCTGAACACATGTCTGGAAATTCATGATGTCTCTCCTGCATATTTAATGTTCATCTACAAAGATGCCATATGAGAAATTGAATCTCTACGTTCAAGAATTAAACAACAAAACAAGACCAAAGTATGCACCTATTTTGAAGATACACATATCGTATTAAAAGACACCTACATTCCTAATTGAACATATAAGTAGTTTTAAGAATTCAGGTTTAGTTGACTGACATACTGTTTTGTGTTGTAGAAAGTGACCTATTTGTTAAATTTGATTTACAGTTGGGTATTTTCTTTCTGTGACTTGGAGATTAAACTTTGTTTTTCAAATTGCAAACATTTTTTAAGACCTTCAAAATCTTAGGTGCTTGGTCAAGCACTGTATCAGAGTATCTAACAGATAAAAGGCTATATGTGTTGTATGACAGGGTTTCCTTTAAGGTAGTGAAAACAGACTGTTGGTCCCCACACCCAGAGTTTTGGTCTCAGCATGTCTGGATGAGATCTCGGAATCTGTTTTTCTGACAAGTTCCCTGGTGATGTTGATCCTATTAGTCTAAGGACCGCACTTTGAGAAACATTAGTATTGTGGCTTCCCTGGTGGCTCAGCTGGTAAAGAATCCACCTGCAATGCAGGAGACCTGGGTTCGATCCCTGGGTTGGGAAGATGCCCTGGAGAAAAGAAAGGCTACCCACTCCAGTATTCTGGCCTAGACAGTTTCATGGACTGTATAGGTCATGGGGTCGCAAAGAGTTGGACATGACCGAGTGACTTTCACTTTCACTTTGCAACTCCTGCACTAACGGCAATCAAGAACAGACAGTTAGTGAAGGGAACTACACAAACGAGGCTTCCCTGGTAGCTCAGCAGTAAAGAATCCACCTGCAGTGCAGAAGCAGCAGAAGTTTTGATCCCTAGGTTGAGAAGACTCCCTGGAGGAGGGTGTGGCAACCCACGCCAGTATTCTTGCCTGGAGAATCCCATGGACTGAGGAGCCTGGTGGGCTACAGTCCATAGAGTCGCTGAGTCTAGCAACTTAGCATGCATACTTAAATAAGAAAAGATTTTTGAAGATATACAGGAGTTGCTTGATTTTTACCTCAAACTGCTTACTGTGTGGCAAGAGTTAGTGTCTGAAAGATATGCTATTTGTACAGAGAACAGTTGTGCTCCAGTTTTTCCATTAATTGGTATAATTCTCTTGGGAAAGTCACTTTTTTTTTTTTTTTCTGGGTCTCAGTATTACCTGTATAAGGTGAGTTTTGAATATTGGTAAACTATGAAATTGTAAATCACCATACTAATAAAATTTGTTTTTTTAGTGTAAGGGAGAAGTGAAAAGAATGGGAGCTTAACTAATGTCCTTGAGGAAAATATACACAGTATAAGCACTGTTACAAAACAGGAGGGCAAGAATCAGTGAGATGAGCCATGGGGCACAGCAGTTGGCTGAGGCAAAAAGGCCCTCAGGCCCAACTACTCGGTCGCAACTTTAGAAAACAGTTGCTGAAAATCTGGGAATGAACTAAAAGAGTTGTACTGTAACCTTGCTGTCCAAATGAGGGTACCAGCGAGGAAGCAGTAACCAACCAACCCTGGACACAGCAGGACTCCTGCTCAACAGCGACACCATGTGTCAAAGACTGACAATAGCTGCGCTGAGGGACTGGGTAGTTCTCTGTCTGGGTCTTAAAGAGGACTGACTCCCTTTGTAGTGAATAATTCCTAGGAGTTCTTGAATAATTTTCTGGAGAGAGTGAAGCCTTAACAGAGAGACATTAGACTCGTTCATCAAAGGCAGTTGGATTTAAAGTTATTCTAGAAAAAATAAAGAAATGTGACCATATTTGTACACTAAAAATTGTTGATTTGATTCATGCCTGAACTCTTAATATATTATTTGTTTCTGCCATAAGGAGTAGAAGGCAGGACACAGCCTTCTATATCTAGAACCTGTAGAGGCCAAAATAATCAGACATTGTCACAGGCCCCACTCTGTTTTCATGTGTGTCTATGGATGCTAAGGATGGCTGGAATGATGTTAGGTATTAAGGAGTACGTCAAGGCTGTATATTGTCACCCTGCTTATTTAACTTATATGCAGAGTACATCATGAGAAATGCTGGACTGGAAGAAACACAAACTGGAATCAAGATTGCCGGGAGAAATATCAATAACCTCAGATATGCAGATGACACCACCCTTATGGCAGAAAGTGAAGAGGAACTCAAAAGCCTCTTGATGAAAGTGAAAGTGGGGAGTTAAAAGTTGGCTTAAAGCTCAACATTCAGAAAACGAAGATCATGGCATCTGGTCCCATCACTTCATGGGAAATAGATGGGGAAACAGTGGAAACAGTGTCAGACTTTATTTTTGGGGGCTCCAAAATCACTGCAGATGGTGACTGCAGCCATGAAATTAAAAGACGCTTACTCCTTGGAAGGAAAGTTATGACCAACCTAGATAGCATATTCAAAAGCAGAGACATTACTTTGCCAACAAAGGTCCGTCTAGTCAAGGCTATGATTTTTCCTGTGGTCATGTATGGATGTGAGAGTTGGACTGTGAAGAAGGCTGAGTGCCAAAGAATTGATGCTTTTGAACTGTGGTGTTGGAGAAGACTCTTGAGAGTCCCTTGGACTGCAAAGAGATCCAACCAGTCCAATTCTAAAGGAGATCAGCCCTGGGATTTCTTCAGAAGGAATGATGCTAAAGCTGAAACTCCAGTACTTTGGCCACCTCATACGAAGAGTTGACTCATTGGAAAAGACTCTGATGCTGGGAGGGACTGGGGGCAGGAGGAGAAGGGGACGACAGAGAATGAGATGGCTGGATGGCATCACTGACTCGATGGACGTGAGTCTGGGTGAACTCCGGGAGTTGGTGATGGACAGGGAGGCCTGGCGTGCTGCGATTCATGGGGTCGCAAGGAAAGGACACGACTGAGCGACTGATCTGATCTGATTAAGGGTTTGCTGGATGGTTTCTCTTTTTGGGCAGTAAACAACTTGAACATTCTCCTACCATGTCTAAACCTAGAAATTCTGGGTAAAATGTAACCAAAAATCTTTAAAATGCATGGTTGAGCTCTCAAGGGGGAAAAAAAAGGAATTCTATAGTGTCTTCAAATAATAAGATATTAAAAACTAAAGCTATAAATACAAAATAACACTGAGGCTGTCCAGGAGGGAGGAGGGTTTCTAGTCCCAGTAACCATAAGTCTGGGGTCTTAGCATCCATGTGAACAGAGAGTGTGAAGCTCTGATACCAAGAGATAGAAATGAAAATAAGATCACCACCCTAAGCTCCCGACCCAGTAAAGCAAGAACACTTGAAAGGATGGTCTAGAAAAAATATCAAGCTGCTAGAAAGGATAAATGGTTTTGTCTACCTGAATAGGAAAAAACCTCTCTTCTGACTTTGAAAGTTGTAGGTCAAAGAAAAAAAAAAAAAAGAAAGTTGTAGGTCTTTCCATAAGTAGTTTGAGGTTTGAAACAGGATGAAAATTATTTAGTCTGGGAACCCTCAAGCTAGGAGATTAACACAAAAGTTAGTCCCAAAATGCTAATATCTTCAGTGTGCCTGACTAAAGCAAATTGGAAACCTTTTTAGAATGGCACATTCCCAAGCCAGGCTGTGGAGAATTTCCATGGATGAAGATAAGTTCACAATTTAAAATTACAAAACCTGAAATAATCTTTCATCAGGGAATGTTAGGGCACAAAAACAGGAATTTTAGACCCATAAGAATTAAAGGAATGGAGGAGCAGAACATCATTTCAGGAGGGAGGCTGAGGTGAAAAATAGGTCTGTCCTGTGCAAATGGCAATGGCTATGAATGGCTTCCTGGGCTGGTGTGTTGAGAGGACCCTTGAGGCTCCGTGGAAAAGCCAAATTGTCACAGGTAGTGTTCTCTTCCTACTGGAAAATTTTGTCTAACTTAACTCTCTGGATCAGCGATGCCAGGACCTAGCAAGTAGTTTGTGATGAAAAAGCATATGACTGAAAGAAAAAAAAAATAGCAGCAAACTGTTCTAAGTCCTCCATAATGCCTCCTTCAACTTTTTCTTACATGTCTCCATTGCACTTTGTACCTCCATTAATTATAATTTATCTGGGGATAATATTAAAAGTTTATGAATCTTCCTCCAGCACTAGGCAGTGAGCTTCTTAAAGAAAAAAATAGATGATATTTTATTCAAATATATATTCCTCGGGTCCATCAAAGTATTTAGCACAGGGTATGGGTTTACTAAAAGTGTACTAAATTGAAATGAAGAAGAGGAGTGAGCTCTGAGAGTCAACAGTCACAAGGTAGGGACTTCCCTGGTGGTCCTTGGGTAAGCCTCCATCCTCCCAGTGCAGGGGGCATGAGTTCAATCCCTGGCTTGGGAACTAAGATCCCACATGCCTCACAGTGAGGCCAGAAAAAAAAAAATCACTAGGTAGAATCATTTTTCGGAGAAGGCAATGGCACCCCACTCCGGTACTCTTGCCTGGAGGAACCCATGGACAGAGGAGCCTGGTAGGCTGCAGTCCGTGGGGTCGTGAAGAGTCAGACACAACTGAGCTACTTCACTTTCATTTTTCACTTTCATGCATTGGAGAAGGAAATGGCAACCCACTCCAGTGTTCTTGCCTGGAGAATCCCAGGGATGGCGGAGCCTGGTGGGCTGCCATCTATGGAGTTGCACAGAGTTGGACATGACTGAAGCGACTTAGCAGCAGCAGCAGCAGCAGCAGCAGAATCATTTTTAGCATAAGCAATCACTTTATTCTTTATATTGTCTTCCCAGATGAAAACCATTCACTTTATCCAAAGCACCAAAGGGGGAAAACAAAACAAAACAAAATTTGAATCACATGTTTATTTTTGTATCTCTCCCTCTCCTAGCACCTGTCACTGTTCTTGGTAGATACTCTTAGCATATACTCTTGACAGATACTTGGTATCTGTTCTTAGCAGATACCCAACAAATTCTTGATAAATGATTGGTAAATCAGCTTTTTCAAAACAAAGCTTCTTTAACTCTTTGCTAAGCTATCTGTCTTCCTGCAATGTCAGAATCCATGGCCAAAATAGTGATACCAGCTGGTTAGAAGCACTGAAGACAACAATCAGGCTTCAGAGGACAGTCCCAGGGGGGCACAGGAAGTCAACTGATGAGAGGGTCAGCAGCCCAGCTGCCTCATATGCACCTAAAAGCTACTATTTTTACTCCTCACGAGATATTTTCCACTTCAAAATTGTTGCCTTTTCCCCCTTGATATATCTCTTACTTCCCAATTAAGTTTCAGGCTTGCTTTCTTCCAGTTTCAACCCCAAATTCCCTCCCCAGAGATATCTCTCCAAACATGGTTTTATGAGGAAGGCTAACAGACCTGGCCCGGAGGGTGTTAACAGTCTTTTTGATATGGATGAGAGCACAGATGGCCTTCTCCCCTCCAAGGAGGGCTGCCAAATGGGCAGCCGCTTTAAATAGACAGAACTCAAGTCCTGCCAGCCTTGCCCTCCTCCCCTTCATTATACCCCACATCCGAAATCTCTATCCATCACTCACACTCCTGTTTGGTCTGGACAAGGGAGTGACTTTGGCAAGACTCTCAGAATATCCTTCATGAACTCTGGCATTCCCCCGTGCGGTCCAGTCAACCACAGTGGATTAGTTCAGTTTCCCCTTTTCATGGAATTTTAGGAATTAGTGGACAAATTTGGAGACATGCTGTGGAGAGATCAGATTACTTAGAGTGGCAGAATTGAAAGAATAAGGAGAGAAAAAAGTGCCACAGAAGAAAGGGCATCTGAGTAAAACCTTGAGGGAGATGGGTAAAGACATTCCAGGGGGACAGGGAAGAGCATACACAAAGATGGGGATGGTGGGAGGTGGCCATGGGGTGCATCACGAGTCCTGGTTTGAGTAAAATGTAACAAATATAATAGGGTGAATGAAGACGAGAAATAACAAGTGATGTTAATAATTTGGTTGGGGTTAAATGATCAGTGTAAAAGAACTGTAAACTTACTCTGTGGCAATAACCAAAACCACAACCCTTTGAGTATATATGATGTGCCAAGTTCAACCATAGCCACTGAGGTTACCATGATGTCTCAGACACGGGCTCAAGGGCCCCTCTAGAAACCCACAGTGTAATATCTACTCACTAGACTCCTGAGAAACACATATTATAAAATAAGGGTATTTTACCCTGAGCCATTAACCAAGTCAGAATCTTCCAGAGGCATGGGGTTAGGGTGAAGGGGAGTGACAGGGGTGGAAGCCAGAGGTTGGGGTTAAGGATGAAGGGGAGTGATAGGGGTGGAAACCAAGAGGCGTGGGGTTAAGGGTAAAGGGGAGTGACAGGGGTGGAGAAGCTAGCTCAGTGTCATTGCTGGAGGAGGTGAATCCCTCTTTTTCTGTTTTTAGCTTTTGAATCTGTTCACCTGTTTCCCCTAGTTCCTAACTCTGGCAACCACCAATCTGTTCTCTTTCTGTGAGTTCAGGTTCCCCCCGCTCCCCAATATATTAGTGAGATCATACAGTGTTTGTCTTTTTACGTCTGAAGTACTTCACTTAACATAATGCCCTCAACATCCTTCCATGTTGTTGTAAGTGGTAAGATTAACAACAAAGGTCCATCTAGTCAAGGCTATGGTTTTTCCTGTGGTCATGTATGGATGTGAGAGTTGGACTGTGAAGAAAGCTGAGTGCCAAAGAATTGATGCTTTTGAACTGTGGCGTTGGAGAAGACTCTTGAGAGTCCCTTGGACTGCAAGGAGATCCAACCAGTACATTCTGAAGACCAGCCCTGGGATTTCTTTGGAAGGAATGATGCTAAAGCTGAAACTCCAGTACTTTGGCCACCTCATGCGAAGACCTGACCCATTGGAAAAGACTCCGATGCTGGGAGGGATTGGGGGCAGGAGGAGAAGGGGACGACAGAGGATGAGATGGCTGGATGGCATCACCGACTCGATGGACGTGAGTTTGAGTGAACTGCAGGAGTTGGTGATGGACAGGGATTGCATGTTGCAATTCATGGAGTTGCAAAGAGTCAGACACGACTGAGCGACTGAACTGAACTGAACATTCTATTGTACATTTACACCATGTTATCCATCAATCCACTGGAAAGGTTGTTTCAATGTTTTGACTATGGTAGATAATGCTGTAATAATCATGAGGATGCAGATAACTCTTCCAGACAGTTGTTTCATTTCGTTTGCATACATACCCAGAAGAGGGATATCTGGATCATGTGGTAGTTTTATTTTGAGGAACTTCCGTACTGTTTTCTATAGTGGCTGTACATCATCAACACTTGTTATCTCTTGCCTCGTTGATGATAGCCATGCTCATTGTGTTTTTGACTTGCCTTTCCCTGATAATTAGTGATACTAAGCACCTTCTCATGTACCTGTTGATCATTGGAAAATGTCTATTCAGGTCCTTGGCCTATTTTAAAAATTGGATTTTAATATTTTATGATTCATTCCTATCACTATTGAATTGTATGTGTTCCTTATATATGTTGAATATTTATCCCTTATCAGATATGTGGTTTGCAAATATTTTCTCCCATTCTGTAGGTTATCTTTTCATTCTGCTGACTATTTCTCATTGCTGTGCCAAAGCTTTTTAATTTCATGGAATCCTACTGACTTATTTTTGCTTTTGTTATTTTGTACTTTAGAAATCACATCTAATAAAAATCATTGTGAAGACCAATGTCAAGAAGCTCTTTCTCCATGTTTTCTTCTAGGAGTTTTATGGTGTCATGTCTCATATTTAAGTCTTTAATCCATATGGAGTTAATTTTTGTGAGTAGAACAGGGTTTTTTGTAGAACAGGGTCCAGTTTCATTTTTTCAATATGAATGTCCAATTTTCCCAGCACCATTAATTGAAGAAAATATCTTTTCTCCATTGGATAGTTTTAGTTTCCTTGTCAAATATTAGTTGAGCATGGGAGGAAGTGAATTTAAATTGGACTTTGGAGAATGAAATAATCAGAGGTTTGGGAATTGATAGGATGTGTGAGTAAGAGAAGAGGTATGGTTAAGGAACAAAGCAAGCATGTTTGGAAAAGTGCGATATTGGTAAATATTTAACAACCAGCTGGAAGGCAGTGATTTATAGCAATAGAAAGTTTCTATTGTAAATGTTTCCATGATAGTCAATTTCAAGCTACCAATGTAAAGTCAACGCAAAATCTCTGACAAATGATCAATCAGCGTTTATGAGCCTATTGAGGTTGGACCCAGGGCACAACTGCTTGGTTTGAACATATTAAATTTCAGATGACTGTCAGACATCTCAGATGGAGGTTAGTCACATAGTTATTAGAATTACTGGTCAGGGGTGGTCCTAAGATGGTGGAGGAATAGGATGGGGAGACCACTTTCTCCCCCACAAATTCATCAAAAGAACATTTGAACGCTGAGTAAATTCCATAAAACAACTTCTGAATGTTGGCAGAGGACATCAGGCACCCAGAAAAGCAGCCCATAGTCTTTGAAAGGAGGTAGGAAAAAATATAAAAGATAAAAAGAGAGACAAAAGAGGTAAGGATGGAGATTCGTCCCAGGAAGGGAGTCTTAAAAAAGAGAGAAGTTTCCAAACACCAGGAAACACTCTCAATGGCGAGTCTGTGGCAAGCCTTGGAACCCTAAAGGACAATATAACCAGGAGGAAAAATAAATAAATAATTAAAACCCACAGATTATGTGCCCAATGGTAACTCCCAGTGGAGTAGCAGCACAGATGCCCGCATCCGCCACTAGCAAGCGGGGGCTGGGCAGGGAGGCGGGGGCTGCATTGCTTAGAGTAAGGACCAGGCCTGAATGCCCCGAGGGCAATGTGAGGGAACTAACTTGAGATAGCACACCAGACTGTGGGATAGCTACCACGTAAAAAGGCCTAACCTAAGACACTGTCAGGCCTGCTCACAGAACAAAGGACTGACTAGAGCTTTGCGAAAAGCCCTAACCTAAGACACCACACGGGTGCAGGAGGGCCAAGAGGAGCTACTCCACGTTCAAGGTGAGGAGGGGTGCCCGTGAGGACATACCCCCCATCCAAGGTAAGAGAAACCCAAGTAAGAAGGTAGGTGTTGCGAGAGGGCATCAGAGGGCAGACACACTGAAACCATAATCACAGAAAACTAGCCAATCTGATCACATGAGCCACAGCCTTGTCTAACTCAATGAAACTAAGCTATGCCATGTGGGGCCACCCAAGATGGGAGGGTCATGGTGGAAAGGTCTGACAGAATGTGGTCCACCTGGAGAAGGAAATGGCGAACCACTTCAGTATTCTTGCCTTGAGAACCCCATGAACAGTATGAAAAGGCAAAATGATAGGATACTGAAAGGAGGAACTCCCCAGGTCAGTAGGTGCCCAATATGCTGCTGGAGATCAGTGGAGATATAACTCCAGAAAGAATGAAGGGATGGAACCAAAGCAAAAACAATACCCAGTTGTGGATGTGACTGGTGATAGAAGCAAGGTCCGATGCTGTAAAGAGCAATATTGCATAGGAACCTGGAATGTCAGGTCCATGAATCAAGGCAAATTGGAAGTGGTCAAACAGGAGATGGCAAGAGTGAACGTCAACATTCTAGGGATCAGCGAACTAAAATGGACTGGAATGGGTGAATTTAACTCAGATGACCATCATATCTACTACTGTGGGCAGGAATCCCTCAGAAGAAATGGAGTAGCCATCATGGTCAATAAAAGAGTCTGAAATGCAGTACTTGGATGCAATCTCAAAAATGACAGAATGATCTCTGTTCGTTTTCCAAGGCAAACCATTCAATATCACGGTAATCCAAGCCTATGCCCCAACCAGTAATGCTGAAGCTGAAGTTGAACGGTTCTATGAAGACCTACAAGACCTTTTAGAACTAACACCCCAAAAAGATGTCCTTTGCATTATAGGGGACTGGAATGCAAAAGTAGAAAGACAAGAAACACCTGGAGTAACAGGCAAATATGGCCTTGGAGTATGGAATGAAGCAGGGCAAAGGCTAATAGAGTTTTGCAAAGAGAATGCACTGGTCATAGCAAACACCCTCTTCCAACAACACAGGACATCACCAGATGGTCAACACCGAAATCAGATTGATTATATTCTTTGCAGCCAAAGATGGAGAAGCTCTATACAGTCAGCAAAAACAAGACCAGGAGCTGACTGTGGCTCAGATCATGAACTCCTTATTGTCAAATTCAGACTTAAATTGAAGAAAGTAAGGAAAACCACTAGACCATTCAGGTATGACCTAAATAAAATCCCTTATGATTATACAGTGGAAGTGAGAAATAGATTCAAGGGACTATATCTGATAGACAGAGTGCTTGATGAACTATGGACGGAGGTTCGTGACATCATACAGGAGACAGGGATCAACACCATCCCCATGGAAAAGAAATGCAAAAAATCAAAATGGCTCTCTGAAGAGGTCTTACAAATAGCTCTGAGAAGAAGAGACGTGAAAACCAAAGGAGAAAAGGAAAGATATAAGCATCTAAATGCAGAGTTCCAAAGAATAGTAAGGAGAGATAAGAAAGCCTTCCTCAGCAATCAATGCAAAGAAATAGAGGAAAACAGAATGGGAAAGACTACAGATCTCAAGAAAATTAGAGATACCAAGGGAACATTTCATGTAAAGATGGGCTCGATAAAGGACAGAAATGGTATGGACCTAACAGCAGCAGCAGATATTAAGAAGAGGTGGCAAGAATACACAGAAGAACTGTACAAGAAAGATCTTCACAACCAAGATAATCACGATGGTGTGATCATTGACCTAGAGCCAGACATCCTGGAATGTGAAGTCAAGTGTGCCTTAGAAAGCATCACTATGAACAAAGCTAGTGGAGGTGATGGAATTCCAGTTGAGCTCTTTCAAATCCTGAAAGATGATGCTGTGAAAGTGCTATACTCAATATGCCAGCAAATTTGGAAAACTCAGCAGTGGCCACAGGACTGAAAAGGTCAATTTTCATTTCAATCCCAGAGAAAGGCAATGCCAAAGAATGCTCAAACTACCACACAATTGCACTTATCTCACATGCTAGTAAAGTAATGCTTAAAATTCTCCAAGCCAGGCTTCAGCAATACGTGAACCGTGAACTTCCAGATGTTCAAGCTGGTTTTAGAAAAGGCAGAGGAACCAGAGATCAAATTGCCAACATCCTCTGGATCATCGAAAAAGCAAGAGAGTTTCAGAAAAACATCTATATCTGCTTTATTGACTATGCCAAAACCTTTGACTGTGTGGATCACAATCAACTGTGGAAAATTCTTCAAGAGATGGGAATACCAGACCACCTGACCTGCCTCTTGAGAAACCTATATGCGGGTCAGGAAGCAACAGTTAGAAGTGAACATGGAACAACAGACTGGCTCCAAATAGGAAAAGGAGTATGTCAAGGCTGTATATTGTCACCCTGCTTATTTAACTTCTATGCAGAGTACATCATGAGAAACGCTGGGCTGGAAGAAGCACAAGCTGGAATCAAGATTGCCGGGAGAAACATCAATAACCTCAGATATGCAGATGACACCACCCTTATGGCAGAATGTGAAGAGAAACAAAAAGCCTCTTGATGAAAGGTAAAAGAGGAGAGTGAAAAGTTGGCTTAAAGCTCAACATTCAGAAAACGAAGATCATGGCATCTGGTCCCATCACTTCATGGGAAATAGATGGGGAAACAATGGAAACAGTGTCAGACTTTATTTTTGGGTGCTCCAAAATCACTGCAGATGATGATTGCAGCCATGAAATTAAAAGATGCTTACTCCTTGGAAGGAAAGTTATGACCAACCTAGATGGCATATTCAAAAGCAGAGATATTCCCTTGCCAACAAAGGTCCATCTAGTCAAGGCTATTGTTTTTCCAGTAGTCATGTGTGGATGTAAGAGTTGGATTGTGAAGAAAGCTGAGCACTGAAGAATTGATGCTTTTGAACTGTGGTGTTGGAGAAGACTCTTGAGAGTCCCTTGGACTGCAAGGAGATCCAACCAGTCCATCCTAAAGGAGATCAATCCTAGGTGTTCATTGGAAGGACTGATGCTAAAGCTGAAACTCCAATACTTTGGCCACCTCATGTGAAGAGTTGACTCATTGGAAAAGACTCTGATTCTGGGAGGGATTGGGGGCAGGAGGAGAAGGGGATGACAGAGGATGAGATGGCTGGATGGCATCACCTTCTCGACGTACATGAGTTTGGGTGAACTACGTGAGTTGGTGATGGACAGGGAGGCCTGATGTGCTGTGATTCATGGGGTCTCAAAGAGTTGGACACGACTGAGCGACTGAACTGAACTGAACTGAAGACACCACCAGGTCTGCTCACAGAACAAAGGACTGACTAGAGCTAGCTGGCTGCAGACAGGCCCTTTCCCCACCGGAGACAGTCAGGTGAGGGCAGCCAGAGCCAGAAGGGGGCAATCGCGGCCCCAGATAGGCATCATCTACCAAACTGCAAGCAGGCTTTGTTGTTATCCAAGACTTCTTGGGATTCTGGATGGTCAACATCCACCTGAGAAGGTGCGCCTGTTGTACACCCAGAAAACCTAGTGGCAGGGACGGGGCAGGCGATAAGTTGCAGCAACTGTGCTCGACAAACACCTGGTCACCTGAGCTGCTCAGACCTGGGAAGGGCACAAACACAGGCCCAACCAAGTCTGTGCCTTTGTGGAGTACCCGAGTACCTGAACCTGAGCGGCTTAGACCTGGGAAGTGCATACAACCCAGGGCCGGCCTCAGACAGTTCCTGGTAGAGCAGGAACTTAAGCTAGAGCTTAAGCAGTGTAGACAGGGAAAGCACACACGCCGTGAGCGGGGGCAAACCCAATGTGGCTGAGACAGTGCGAGCACACGCCAGTGTTATTTGTTTGCAGTGTTCCTCCCTCCCCACAGCACGACTGAACAAGCGAGCCTAAAAAAGTGTCCACCACCGCCCCCTTGGGTCAGGGCAGAAATTAGACACTGAAGAGACCAGCAAACAGAAGAAGCTAAAACAAACAGGGAACTACCTTGGAAGTGACAGGTGCAATAGATTAAATCCCTGTAGTTAGCACCGACTACATAGGAATGGGCCTATAGATCTTGAGAAATGTAAGCTGGATCAAGGAACTATCTGAAACTGAACTGACCCCACACTGCCCACAACAACACCAGAGAAAGTCCAAGATATATTTTTACTATTATCATTCTTTAAATTTAAAAAAAGAATTGTTAGTTTTAAGTCCTCTATTGATCCTTTAATTTCCATTTTTATCACCTACTATTACTTTGCAAAAAAAAAGACCCTATTTTTTAAAGCAAACTTCATATATATATATTTTATAATTTTTGTGACTTTGTTTTTTTTTTCTTTAATATTGTATTTTTGAGAATCAAACATCTACTCTAGATTTTTAATCTTTGCTTTTTGGCATTTGTTATCAATTTTGTATCTTTAAGAACCCAATCTTCAGTACCCATTTTTATTTGGGAGTGCAATCACTGGCTTGACTGCTCTCTCCCCCTTTGGATTCTTCTTTTTCTCATCCAGGTTGCCTCTATCTCCTCCCTCCCCGTTCTCGTCTCTACCCAACTCTGTGAATCTCTTTGTGTGTTCCGGACTGTAGAGAACACTTAGGGAACTGATTACTGACTGGATCTGTCTCCTTTTGGTTCCCCTCTTTTATCCTCCTGGCCACCTCGGTCTCCTTTCTTCCTCTTCTCTTCTCTGTGTAACTCCATGAACATCTCTGAGTGGTCCAGACTGTGGAGAACACATAAGGAAGTGATTACTGGCTAGCTTGCTCTCTCCTCTTTTGATTCCCCCTCTTCTCCTCCTGGTCACCTCTATCTCCCTCCTCCCTCTTCTCTTCTCCATGTAACTCTGTGAACCTCTCTGGGTGTCCCTCACTGTGGAGAAACTTTTCATCTTTAACCTAGATGTTTTATCATTGATGCTGTATAGATGGAGAAGTCTTGAGGTACTGTAAGAATAAGACTGAAAACGAGACGCAGGAGGCTTAAGTCCAAATCCTAAGAACACTAGGGAACTCCTGACTCCAGGGAACATTAATTTACAAGAGCTTATCCAAAAGCCTCCACACCTACACTGAAACCAAGCTCTACCCAAGGGCCAACAAGCTCCAGAGTAAGACATACCATGCAAATTCTCCAGCAACACAGGAACATAGCCCTGAGCTTCAATATACAGGCTGCCCAAAGTCACTCCAAACCCACTGACATCTCATAACTCATTACTGGACACTTCATTGCACTCCAGAGAGAAGAAATCCAGCTCCACCCACCAGAATACCGATACAAGCTTCTCTAACCAGGAAACATTGACAAGCCACCTGTCCAATCCCACCCACAGCGAGGAAACTCCACAATAAAAAGAACTCCACCAACTGCCAGAATACGGAAAGGCCACCCCAAACACAGCAATATAAACAAGATGAAGAGGCAGAGAAATACCCAGCAAGTAAAGGAACATGATAAATGCCCACCAAACCAAACAAAAGAGGAAGAGATAGGGAATCTACCTGACAAAGGATTCCGAATAATGATAGTGAAAATGATCCAAACTCTTGAAAACAAAATGGAGTTACAGATAAATAGCCTGGAGACAAGGATTGAGAAGATGAAAGAAAGGTTTAACATGGACCTAGAAGAAATAAAAAAGAGTCAATATATAATTAATAATGCAATAAATGAGATAAAAAACACTCTGGAGGGAAACAACAGTAGAATAATGGAGGCAGAAGATAGGATAAGTGAGGTGGAAGATAGAATGGTAGAAATAAATGAAACACAGGAAAAAAGAAAAATGAATTAAGAGAAATGATGTCAATCTCAGAGACCTCTGGGACAATGTTAAGCGCCCCAACATTCGAATCATAGGAGTCCCAGAAGAAGACAAAAAGAAAGACCACGAGAAAATACTTGAGGAGATAATAGGTGAAAACTTCCCTAAAATGAGGAAGGAAATAATCACCGAAGTCGAAGAAACCCAGAAAGTCCCAAACAGGATAAACCCAAGGTGAAAACCCCAGTTTCAGTTCAGTTCAGATGCTCAGTCATGTCTGACTCTTTGCGACCCCATGAATCACAGCACGCCAGGCCTCCCTGTCCGTCACCAACTCCTGGAGTTCACCCAAACTCAAGTCCATCGAGTCAGTGATGCCATCCAGCCATCTCATCCTCTGACGTCCCCTTCTCCTCCTGCCCCCAATCCCTCCCAGCATCAGAGTCTTTTCCAATGAGTCAACTCTTCACATGAGGTGGTCAAAGTACTGGAGTTTCAGCTTTAGCGTCATTCCTTTCAAAGAACACCCAGGATTGATATACTTTAGAATGGACTGGTTGGATCTCCTTGCAGTCCATGGGACTCTCAAGAGTCTTCTCCAACACCACAGTTCAAAAGCATCAGTTCTTCAGTGCTCAGCTTTCTTCACAATCCAACTCTCACATCCATACATGACTACTGGAAAAACCATAGCCTTGACTAGACAGACCTTTGTTGGCAAAGTAATGCCTCTGCTTTTGAATATGCTATCTAGGTTGGTCATAACTTTCCTTCCAAGGAATAAGCGTTTTTTTATTTCATGGCTGCTATCACCATCTGCAGTGATTTTGGAGCCCCCAAAAATAAAGTCTGACACTGTTTCCCCATCTATTTCCCATGAAGTGATGGGACCAGATGCCATGATCTTCGTTTTCTGAATGTTGAGCTTTAAGCCAACTTTTTCACTCTCCTCTTTCACTTTCATCAAGAGGCTTTTTAGTTCCTCTTCACTTTCTGCCATAAGGGTGGTGTCATCTGCATATCTGAGGTTATTGTTGTTTCTCCCAGCAATGTTGATTCCAGCTTGTGCTTCTTCCAGCCCAGCGTTTCTCATGATATACTCTGCATAGAAGTTAAATAAGCAGGGTGACAATATACAGCCTTGACATACTCCTTTTCCTATTTGGAACCAGTCTGTTGTTTCATGTCCAGTTCTAACTGTTGCTTCCTGACCTGCATATAGGTGTCTCAAGAGGTAGGTCAGGTGGTCTGGTATTCCCATCTCTTTCAGAATTTTCCACAGTTTATTGTGATCCACACAGTCAAAGGTTTTGGCATAGTCAATAAAGCAGATATAGATGTTTTTTTGGAACTCGCTTGCTTTTCAATGATCCAGAGGATGTTGGCAATTTGATCTCTGGTTCTTCTGCCTTTTCTAAAACCAGCTTGAACGTCTGGAAGTTCACGGTTCACATATTGCTGAAGCCTGGCTTGGAGAATTTTGAGTATTACTTTACTAGCATGTGAGATGAGTGCAATTGTGTGGTAGTTTGAGCATTCTTTGGCATTGCCTTTCTTTGGGATTGGAATGAAAACTGACCTTTTCCAGTCCTGTGGCCACTGCTGAGTTTTCCCAAATTTGCTGGCATATTGAGTGTAGCACTTTCACAGCATCATCTTTCAGGATTTGAAAGAGCTCAGCTGGAATTCCATCACCTCCACTAGCTTTGTTCGTAGTGATGCTTTCTAAGGCCCACTTGACTTCACATTCCAGGATGTCTGGCTCTAGGTCAGTGATCACACCACCGTGATTATCTTGGTTGTGAAGATCTTTCTTGTACAGTTCTTTTGTGTATTCTTGCCACCTCGTCTTAATATCTGCTGCTGCTGTTAGGTCCATACCATTTCTGTCCTTTATCGAGCCCATCTTTGCATGAAATGTTCCCTTGGTATCTCTAATTGTCTTGAAGAGATCTCTAGTCTTTCCCATTCTGTTATTTTCCTCTATTTCTTTGCATTGATCGCTGAGGAAGGTTTTCTTATCTCTTCTTGCTATTCTTTGGAACTCTGCATTTAGATGCATATATCTTTCCTTTTCTCCTTTGGTTTTCACGTCTCTTCCTCTCAGAACTATTTGTAAGACCTCTTCAGACAGCCATTTTGCTTTTTTGCATTTCTTTTCCATGGGGATGGTGTTGATCCCTGTCTCCTGTACGATGTCATGAACCTCCATCCATAGTTCATCAGGTACTCTATCTATCAGATCTAGTCCCTTAAATCTATTTGTCACTTCTACGGTATAATCATAAGTGATTTGATTTAGGTCATACCTGAATAGTCTAGTGGTTTTCCTTACTTTCTTCAATTTAAGTCTGAATTTGGCAATAAGGAGTTCATGATCTGAGCCACAGTCCGTACACAAAAATAAACTCAAAATGGATTAAAGATCTAAACATAAGACCAGAAATGATAAAACTCCTAGAGGAGAACATAGGCAAAACACTCTCCGACATAAATCACAGCAGGATCCTCTATGATCCACCTCCCAGAATATTGGAAACAAAGCAAAATAAATAAATGGGACCTAATTAAAATTAAAACCTGCAAAACAAAGTAAACTATAAGCAAGGTGAAAAGACAGCCTTCAGAATGGGAGAAAATAATAGCAAACTAAGCAATGGACAAAGAATTAATCTTAAAAATATACAAGCAACTCCTGCAGCTCAATTCCAGAAAAATAAACACCCAATCAAAACATGGGCCAAAGAACTAAACAGACATTTCTCCAAAGAAGACATACAGATGGCTAACACACACATGAAAAGATGCTCAACATCACTCATCATCAGAGAAATGCAAATCAAAACCACAATGATGTACCATTTCACGCCAGTCAGAACGGCTGCGATCCAAAAGTCTACAAGCAATAAATGCTGGAAAGGGTGTGGAGAAAAGGGAACCCTCTTACACTGTTGGTGGGAATGCAAACTAGTACAGCCACTATGGAGAACAGTGTGGAGATTCCTTAGAAAACTGGAAATAGAACTGCCTTATGATCCAGCAATCCCACTGCTGGGCATACGCACTGAGGAAACCAGAATTGAAAGAGACACGTGTACCCCAATGTTCATCGCAGCACTGTTTATAATAGCCAGGACATGGAAGCAACCTAGATGTCCATCAGCAGACAACTGGATAAGAAAGCTGTGGTACATATACACAATGGAGTTTTACTCAGCCATTAAAAAGAATACATTTGAATCAGTTCTAATGAGGTGGATGAAACTGGAGCCTATTATACAGAGTGAACTAAGCCAGAAAGAAAAACACCAATATAGTGTACTAATGCATATAGATATGGAATTTAGAAATATGGTAACGATAACCCTGAATGCAAGACAGCAAAAGAGATACAGATGTATAGAACAGTCTTTTGGACTCTGTGGGAGAGGGTGAGGGTGGGATGATTTGGGAGAATGGCATTGAAACATGTATATTATCATATGTGAAATGAATCGCCAGTCCAGGTTTGATGCATGATACAGGATGCTAAGGGCTGGTGCACTGGGATGACCCAGAGGGATGATACGGGGAGGGAGGCAGAAGGGGGTTCATGATGGGGAACATGTGTACACCCGTGGCGGATTCATGTCAATGTATGGCAAAACCAATACATTATTGTAAAGTAATTAGTCTCCAATTAAAATAAACAAATTTATACTAAAAAAAAAAAAAAAGAATACTGGAGTGGGTTGCCATTTCCTTCTCCAGGGGATCTTCCCAACCCAAGAATCGAACCTGGATCTCCTACATTGGCAGGCAGATTCTTTACCACTGAGCCACCAGGATATCAAATTATCACACTGTGTACTTTAAATATATTACAATTTTATTTGGCAATCACACTTCAATAAATCTGAAAAAAAACTCAAAAAAAAAAAAAAAAAAAAGAATTACTGGTCAGTTGTTCCAAGGAGAAGCTGAGCCAAAGGGTCTTCGAAGCCCCAAAGTTTTGCTGTATCTAGGGGAGAGTAGTTTCATGCCCTCTTCAACTAAAGTAGCTCAGCTGAAAATCTGCTTTATGCTTTAAAGGTACCACTTCACTAGTTTAGAGGCACCAAATAAAAATATTTCAGGAAGTATTCAAATTAAAAGATAACTTCAGAAAAGCACGATGTCCAATACATCCTTAGAATTACTTTTCCAAACAGCCTAAGGCAAACTTCTAGGTTCTTCAGGGCGATTATAGTATTTCTCATAATCACTTACTGCCACCTGCTGGTTAAAGAGAAGCACTGCTGCTGCTGCTAAGTCACTTCAGTCGTGTCCGACTCTGTGTGACCCCATAGACGCAGCCCACCAGGCTCCCCAGTCCCTGGGATTCTCCAGGCAAGAACACTGGAGTGGGTTGCCATTTCCTTCTCCAATGCATGAAAGTGAAAAGTGAAAGTGAAGTCGCTCAGTCGTGTCCGACTCTTAGCGACCCCATGGACTGCAGCCTACCAGGCTCCTCCGTCCGTGGGATTTTCCAGGCAAGAGTACTGGAGTGGGGTGCCATCGCCTTCTCCGAAGAGAAGCACTGCTGATGGGCAAATTGTATAGCAAGAACCAAATAAACTCTATGTAGCTATCGTTTCTGGAGAAGGCAATGGCACCCTACTCCAGTACTCTTGCTTGGAAAATCCCACGGACGGAGGAGCCTGGTAGGCTGCAGTCCATGGGGTCGCTAAGAGTCAGACACATTTGAGCGACTTCACTTTCACGTTTCACTCTCATGCATTGGAGAAGGAAATGGCAACCCACTCCAGTGTTCTTGCCTGGAGAATCCCAGGGACGGCGGAGCCTTGTGGGCTGTTGTCTACGGGGTCGCACAGAGTCGGACACGACTGAAGCGACTTAGCAGCAGCAGGAGCAGCTATCGTTTCTGGGCTGTTTGTCCTGTGTTTATCACTGTTGTTGTTAAAGCAAACGCCAGTAGAAAAAAATAGTAGAAACCGTTCAGAGAAATATGCCAATGGAATCGGCAGCCACCCCTAGCCGTTTAGAGAGCTTCCACTTGCCTGGGGAAGGTCTCCACTGATTGATCAAGACTTCAGTGACTCTTGTGATACTGGAGAAGGCACGTCTTTAGGATACTCTTGCGAACAGCTCCTTTCAGTGTTCAGTGCTCTTACAGATACTCAAAATGCCAGGCAATGCTCCCCAAGGAATTCCCATGGCATCTGTATACCTAGTTCATGTGCATTCTATGACCCTAATATTTCCTAAAGTGAAGAGATCTTATGATGATATTTCACTCTATTTGACTAAGAGATCTAATAATATTTTAAAGGTTTTGATTTTCCACTTCATCCTGTCAATAAAATGAGAGTCACCTCGTTTTTTTTTTGGCAAAGTGATTACAGCTTGTCAATTCTACATAAACACAATGGCAAGGGCCAACTGTAGTTGGTGATTTGGTTTTTTTTTTTTTTTTCTTACTTTAATTCATAAGGATGAAGACTTTGTGATAAGAAGAAAAACAATAACCGAGAGAAAATACAAAAGATATTTTTAAAGCAATTGGTCAAGTAATTGTTAATGTGATCACTACTTTTCATATAGTCACTAAATGACTTTTCATATACTCACTATATTAAAACACACAAGAGTGTGTTTTCTTTGTACTGAAGGGGTTCAGAATGACTCTCCTCACAATGAATCCCTCCACTCTGGTGGGTAGATTATTTTGTACTAAAAGCGATGGAGACTCTGTGGATTCAAGAGAAATTTTGCCCCTTCTGTAGGTTAGAAGAATTTAAATTAGGAGTCTTTCTCAGAATTAGAATTATTGCCAGGGATCAATTTTATTTAAGTGGCCCATCTATGTGGCAGGGCAAACATCCAATTACCCAACATCTGCTCTTCTTATTGTCCTGTAATGACCTTCCTGTCCTTGGAAGGCCCTGACCCTAACTCGGAATGGCATACAGATTTCATTTCACCTTTCTGTCTTTGAATTGCTCATGTTCGCGGAGCCCCCATAAGTTCAAAATTAAATTTTGCTTTTCTCCTATTTTAGGACTTCCCTGGTGGCTCAGATGCTGAAACATCTACCTACAATGTGGGAGACCTGGGTTTAATCCCTGGTTCGGGAAGATCCCCTGGAGAAGAAAATGGCAACCCACTCCAGTACTCTTGCCTGGAAGATCCCATGGACGGAGGAACCTGGTAGGCTATAGTCCATGGGGTCAACAAAGAGTCGGACACAACTGAGCTACTTCACTTTCCACTTTTTCTCCTGTTTATCTGTTTAAGTTTCATGTCAATTTGACTATTAGATGAGCTGAAAGAAACTTTGAAGAGTAGAGGAAAATTCTTCATAACAGTATTGTTTATTATTTTTCTAATTGTTTTATATAAACCTACTGTTTTTACACACACACAAAATGGATCCTCATCATAAACATAGCAACTAAGGTTCAGATTTAATTTGACTGAGAAAAATTAAACAAAATGGCATTTCTACCAACCAATATTTGTCAAAAAACCTACAGTTAGCATTATTTTTAAGGATGAAAAAATAATGTTTCCTTGTTAGAATTGGGAACAAGGTAAGGATACCCATTCACCACTGCTATTCAACATAATACTGTAAGTTCTAGTCAGAGAAATAAAGCAAAAAAGGAAATTAAAAGGAATATAGGTTGGAAAGGAAGAAATATTACTGTTCTCATTTATAGATGGTATGATTATCTACATAAAAAATTCTAAGAAATCTATTTGAAAAAATCCTAGAACTAGTAAAAGAGTTCAGAAAAATTGCATGATACAAGATCAGTATACAAAAACGAATTGTATTTCTATACATTAGCAATGAACATTTGTAGATCAAAATCTTAAATACAATACTATTTACAGATGGCAGGAAAAAAATCTGAGTGTAAATCTAATAAGTTAGTGGTAGACGCTCAGTCGTGCCCGACTCTTTGCGACCCCATGGACTGCAGCCTACCAGGCTCCTCTGTTCATGAGATTTTCCAGGCACGGATACTGAAGTGGGTTTCCATTCCCTTCTCCAGGGGATCTTCCCAACCCAGGGATCGAACTGAGGTCTTCTGCACTGCAGGCAGATTCTTTATCAAATGAGTACAAGGGACATGATGAAAATGAGTATATAATTAAAAAAAAAAACAATAAACAGAAGATGTAAATAAATGAAGAGGCATATTGTGGTCATGGATTGGAAAATATGTCAATTCTCTCCAGATTGATGTGTGTGTATGTGTGTGTGTGTGTGTGTGTGTTCAGTTGCCTCCTACGCTTTGTAACCCCATGGACTGTAACCCACCAGGCTCCTCTGTCTATAGAATTTTCCAGCCAAGAATATTCGAGCAGGTGGCCGTCTCCTACTCCAGAGGATCGTCCTGACCCAGGAATCGAACCTGCATCTCTTATGTCTCCTGCGTTGGCAGACAGGTTCTTTAACACTAGTGCTACCATACGTTCATTGCAATTTCTGTAAAAGTCCCAGAAGATATTTTATTGGTAAGGTCAAGGTTATTTTTAAATGATTTGGAAAAGTAAAGTAATTAGGGTAGTTAATTTTAAAGAAAAACTATAATCACATGGGAGGACTCACCCTACCGATTTTAAGTCTCACTGTACAGGTTCAGTAAACAGACTGTGCTGTGTTGATGCAGAGAGAGACACCTAGATCAATGGAAGAGAACAGAGAACCCAGAAACAGAGCCATAAAGATCCACCAGATTGGCTTTTGACAAAGGTATGAAGGGGATGCAACGGAAGAAGGATACACTTTTCAACATATAATGCTGGAGCAACTGAATACTTGTAGGCAAAAGTATTAACCCTAACCTCAACTCACATTATGACCAACCTAGATAGTGTATTCAAAAGCAGAGACATTACTTTGCCAACAAAGGTCCATCTAGTCAAGGCTATGGTTTTTCCTGTGGTCATGTATGGATGTGAGAGTTGGACTGTGAAGAAGGCTGAGCGCCAAAGAATTGATGCTTTTGAACAGTGGTGTTGGAGAAGACTCTTGAGGGTCCCTTGGACTGCAAGGAGATCCAACCAGTCCATCCTGAAGGAGATCAGCCCTGGGTGTACATTGGAAGGACTGATGCTAAAGCTGAAACTCCAGTACTTTGGCCACCTCATGCGAAGAGTTGACTCATTGGAAAAGACTCTGATGCTGGAAGGATTGGGGGCAAGAGGAGAAGGGGACGACAGAGGATGAGATGGCTGGATGGCATCACTGACTCGATGGACATGAGTCTGAGTGAACTCCAGGAGTTGGTGATGGACAGGGAGGCCTGGCGTGCTGCAATTCATGGGGTTGCAAAGAGTCGGACACAACTGAGCGACTGATCTGATCTGATCTGAAACTCACATCATAGATTTATATGTAAAACATGAAATGGTAATGCTTTTTCAAAGAAATCACAGGAGAAAATCTTCAAGACCTAAATGTTTAGTGAAGAGGTCTTAGATTTGACATCAAAAGCATGATTCATTTTAAAAAAAAGTAGGATAAATCAGACTTCATTGACACTAAAAGCATTTTAATTTTGCTAAGTAAATGCATCAAAATTTCTTAACAAATCCCTGTTAAGAAGTGGAAAAGACAATCTACAGACGGAGAGAAAATATTTCCAAGCCTACATATCTGATGAAGAATTCATATCCAGAATGTTAAAGGAATTCTCAAAATAGTAAAAAAAATAATAAACCATTCAATCAAAAAATAAACAAAAGACATGAAGGATATTTCACTAGAGGGCTTACAGGTGGCAAATAAAGACATTAAAACATATTAAATATATTAGCAAATAAGGAAATGCAAATTAAGATCACTATGAGATATTGCACATCTGTTAAAACAGGACAAATGAAATATTAACACCCAGTTTGTTGGCAAGGATGAAGGAAAACTGGATCTTTCATACATCACAGGTGGCTATGTAAAATGGTATGGCCACCCTGGAAAATAGTTTGGCAATTTCTCAAAACAAACAAAAAGCCTCTAAACATACACTTACAATATAACCCAATAATTGTCTTCCTGGAAATTTATCCCAGAAAAATCAAAACTTATGTCTAAACAAAAACCGATGCATGATTCTTCATAGCAGTTTTACATGTACTAACTAAAAATTGGAATAACCAAATGTCCTACAAACAAAGCTAGTGGAGGTGATGGAATTCCAGTTGAGCTATTTCAAATCCTGAAAGATGATGCTGTGAAAGTGCTGCACTCAATATGCCAGCAAATTTGGAAAACTCAGCAGTGGCCACAGGACTGGAAAAGGTCAGTTTTCATTCCAATCCCAAAGAAAGGCAATGCCAAAGAATGCTCAAACTACCGCACAATTGCACTTATCTCACACGCTAGTAAAGTGATGCTTAAAACTCTCCAAGACATGCTTCAGCTATATGTGAACCGTGAACTTCCAGATATTCAAGCTGGTTTTAGAAAAGGCAGAGGAACAAGAGATCAAATTGCCAACATCCTCTGGATCATCAAAAAAGCAAGAGAGTTCCAGAAAAACATCTATGTCTGCTTTATTGACTATGCCAAAGCCTTTGACTGTGTGGATCACAATAAACTGTGGAAAATTCTGAAAGAGATGGGAATACCAGACCACCTGACCTGCCTCTTGAGAAATTTGTATGCAGGTCAGGAAGCAACAGTTAGAACTGGACATGGAACAACAGACTGGTTCCAAATAGGAAAAGGAGTATGTCAAGGCTGTATATTGTCACCCTGATTATTTAACTTCTATGCAGAGTACATCATGAGAAACGCTGGACTGGAAGAAACACAAGCTGGAATCAAGATTGCCGGGAGAAATATCAATAACCTCAGACATGCAGATGACACCACCCTTATGGCAGAAAGTGAAGAGGAACTAAAAAGCCTCTTGATGAAGGTGAAAGTGGAGAGTGAAAAAGTTGGCTTAAAGCTCAACATTCAGAAAACGAAGATCATGGCATCCGGTCCCATCACTTCATGGGAAATAGATGGGGAAACAGTGGAAACAGTGGCAGACTTTATTTTTCTGGGGCTCCAAAATCACTGCAGATGGTGACTGCAGCCATGAAATTAAAAGATGCTTACTCCTTGGAAGGAAAGTTATGACCAACCTAGATAGCATATTCAAAAGCAGAGACATTACTTTGCCAACAAAGGTCCGTCTAGTCAAGGCTATGGTTTTTCCTGTGGTCATACATGGATGTGAGAGTTGGACTGTGAAGAAAGCTGAGCACCGAAGAATTGATGCTTTTGAACTGTGGTGTTGGAGAAGACTCTTGAGAGTCCCTTGGACTGCAAGGAGATCCAACCAGTCCATTCTGAAGGATATCAGCCCTGGGATTTCTTTGGAAGGAATGATGCTAAAGCTGAAACTCCAGTACTTTGGCCACCTCATGTGAAGAGTTGACTCATTGGAAAAGACCCTGATGCTGGGAGGGATTGGGGGCAGGAAGAGAAGGGGACGACAGAGGATGAGATGGCTGGATGGCATCACTGACTCAATGGACATGAGTCTGAGTGAACTCCAGGAGTTGGTGATGGACAGGGAGGCCTGGCGTGCTGCGATTCATGGGGTCGCAAAGAGTCAGACACAACTGAGCGACTGATCTGATCTGATCTGAAATGTCCTATAATAGATGAGTAAGTAGACTCTTGAACATCATAATAAGAACACCAGTTATCAATTAAAAAGGACAAACTAGTGATTTATGCAACAACTTGAACAACTTGGATGGACCCCAAGGATATTGTACTGCATGGGGAAAAAAGGTAACATCAAAAAATTACATACTATATGAATTCATTTATAACATTCTTGAAATGACAAAACACTTAGTATATTTCCTTCATTTGATTTCCATGATTTACATGTCTGTGTCTTGCTATTAGACATTATGTAGGGGACAATGCCATCTTTTACAGATTAACAATGTCAGGTGTTAGGGATGCTGGAGGAGGTGGGGGTGACTCTCTGAGAATATACTGCGCTGGGAGGTCTGTGGTGATGGAATACTTCCCTATCTTGATTGCCGTGAAGTGAAGTTGCTCAGTCGTGTCCAACTCTTTCCGACCCCATGGACTGTAGCCTACCAGGCTCCTCCATCCACGGGATTTTCCAGGCAAGAGTACTGGAGTGGGTTGCCATTTCCTTCTCCAGTGGTGCTTACCAAATCTAAACATATGATAAACTGACACAGAACTATGCACACACTTTATATCATTATCAACTTCCTGTTTTGGAGCCACAATCACTGGGAAAACTGGGTGACAGAGGCAGGGGACTAACTATACTACTTATGCAACTTCCTGTGACTCTGTAATTATTTCTAAGTAAAAAACTGTTCTTAAAAAATTTCAACTAGAGAAAAAATGGAGAATATATTAAATATATAACTAATGTATCTGTACGATCATATCACTTCGTCTTAGAGAATTCTAAGGATAGGAATCCAATTTACTAATTGCACTTCTGCTGAACCTCTTTACTGCCTCCTTTATGTCCTCATTCTTATTCGCTAGTACACAGACCACGTCCATCACATTGATAACACTTTACTGATGCAAACTCAACTGCTTTTTGATGTAAACTTTAACTGCTCTTTAGTGCTGGAATCTAACAAGTGCAGCGGCTGCAGTTTTCTAGGCTCAATGAACATTAAATTTCATTTAATAATTTACACGTCTATGTTAATCTGCTTCTGCTGCTGCTAAGTCGCTTCAGTCGTGTCTTCTCCATATGTTACTCTATTAGATGCCAAACTTAGATCCACACCAATGTCATCTTTGAAAACTGTTTAGCACAGCTCCTGGCACCTGCTAGGGTTAACTGAAAGTTGGAGGATGAGTGAGCTATACCCAAATGAACTGTGCATTCATTTTAAGAAATGGAAAAATGATAAGTGAATAATTATAGATAATGGCTCTGGGAGTTTAGTGTCTCTATAGAAAATATTTTGGTAAATAAAAGCACTTAATCTTACATGGGGAGAAGGCAATGGCACCCCACTCCAGTACGCTTGCCTGGAAAATCCCATGGACAGAGGAGCCTGGTAGGCTGCAGTCTGTGGGGTTGCTAAGAGTCGGACACGACTGAGCAACTTCACTTTCACTTTTCACTCTCATGCATTGGAGAAGGAAATGGCAACCCACTCCAGTGTTCTTGCCTGGAGAATCCCAGGGACAGGGGAGCCTGGTGGGCTGCCATCTATGGGGTCACACAGAGTCAGACATGACTGAAGCGACTTGGCAACAGCAGCAATCTTACATGGAACTTTCCTGGAGGCTCAGCAGTAAAGAATCCGCCTGCAATTCAGGAGAAATAAGTTCAATCCCTGGGTGAGGAAGATTCCCTGGAAGAGGGAATGGCAATCTACTCCAGTATTCTTGCTGGGAAATCTCATGAACAGAGTAGCCTGGTGGGCTACAGTCCATGGGGTCACAAAAGAGTCAGACAGGCTTGAGCAACTGAACAACAAATCTTACATGGAACGTGTTTATTCCATGATCAGCTCATTCCATGTCCAGCTTATTCCATGACACTACTTTGCCAACAAATGTCCGTCTAGTCAAAGCTATGGTTTTTCCAGTAGTCATGTATGGATGTGAGAATTGGACTATAAAGCAAGCTGAGAGCCAAAGAATGGATGCTTGTGAACTGTGGTGTTGGTGAAGGCTCCTGAGAGTCCCTTGGACTGCAAGGAGATCCAACCAGTCAATCCTAAAGGAATCAGTCCTGAATATTCATTGGAAGGACTGATGCTGAAGCTGAAACTCCAATATGTTGGCCACCTGATGCACAGAACTGACTCATTTGAAAAGACCCTGATGCCAGGAAAGATTGAAGACAGAAGGGAGGAGAAGGGGACGACAGAGGATGAGATGTTTGGATGACACCATCTGCTCAATGGACATGAGTTTGAGCAAACTCGGGAAGATGGTGAAAGACAGGGAAACCTGGCGTGCTGCAGACCATGGGGTAGCAGAGTCGGACATGACTGAGTGACTGACCTGAACCGAACAGTTCTAATATGGCCAGCAGGGGGCGAACTCCTCTTTAGTGTTGGAATCTGAAGTGCTGCGGCTGCAGTTTTCTAGATTCAATTTTATACTATCCAGGAGAAGGCAATGGCACCCCACTCCAGTACTCTTGCCTGGAAAATCCCATGGATGGAGGAGCCTGGTGGGCTGCAGTCCATGCGGTCGCAAAGAGTCGGACACGACTGAGCGACTTCACTTTCACTTTTCACTTTCATGCATTGGAGAAGGAAATGGCAACCCACTCCAGTGTTCTTGCCTGGAGAATCCCAGGGACGGCGGAGCCTGGTGGGCTGCCGTCTATGGGGTCGCACAGAGTAGGACACAACTGAAGCGACTTGGCGGCAGCAGGTTTGTCATAGCTTTCTTTCCAAGGAGCAAGCGTCTTTTAATTTCTTGGCTGCAGTTACCATCTGCAGTGATTTCGAAGCCCAAGAATATAAAATCTGTCACTGCTTCCACTTTTCCCCCTTCTATTTGCCATTAAGTGATGGGACTGGATGCCAGGATCTTAGTTTTTTGAATGTTGAGTTTTAAGTCAGCTTTCTCACTTTCATCTTTCACCGTCATCAAGCGACTCTTTAGTTCTTCTTCACTTCTTGTCATTAGAGTGGTATATCATCTGCATATCTGAGGTTATTGATATTTCTCCCAGCAGTCTTTATTCTAGCTTGTGAGTCATTCAGCCTGGCATTTCTCATGAAGTACTCTGTATATGTGCTTCTCTGATAATTCAGTTGGTAAAGAATCCACCTGCAATGCAGAAGACCCCAGTTCGATTCGTGGGTTGGGAGGATCCCCTGGAGAAGGGATAGGCTACCCACTTTGGTATTCTTGGGCTTCCCTTGTGGCTCAGTTGTTAAAGAATCCACCTGAAATGCAGAAGATCAGGATTCGATCCCTGAGTTGGGAAGATCCCCTGGAGAAGGGAAAGGCTACCCACTCCAGTATTCTGGCCTAGAGAATTCCATGGACTGTATAGTCCATGGGGTCGCAAAGAGTTGGACACAACTGAGCAACTTTCACACACACTCTGCATATAAGTTAAATAAGTAGGGAGACAATATACAGCCTTGTCAGCCTCCTTTCCCAATTTTGAACCAGTCAGTTGTTCTATGTCCGGTTCTAACTGTTGCTTCTTGAACCACATACAGCTTTCTCTGGAGACAGGTGAGGTGGTCTGGTATTCCCATCTCTTTAAGAATTTCCACAGTTTGTTGTGACCCACACAGTCAAAGGCTTTAGCATAGTCAATGAAGCCCAAGTAGATGTTTTTCTGGAACCCTTTCTTTCTCCATGATCCAATGAATGTTGGCAACTTAATATCTGGTTCCTCTGCTTTGAAATCCAGCTTGAACATCTGGAAGTTCTTGGTTCACATACTGCTGAATCCTAGCTTGAAGGACTGAGCATAACCTCACTAGCATGTGAAATGAGTGCAACTGTACCGCAGTTTTAACATTCTTTGGCATTGCACTTCTTTGGTATTGGAATGAAAACTGATGTTTTCCAGTCTGGTGGTCACTGCTGAGTTTCCCCATGATACATTTTTGCATTAAAACCTAAGACATAGTAGCTTAAAATAATGATTTAATATTTCTCATTACTCCTTGGGTGTGCTCAGCTGGGTGTTTCTTTTGATGGTCTCCTTTGGGGCTGATCATACAGCTGCAGTTGTCTGGCAGCTCCACTGAAGTTAGACCACCAGATGGCCTCACATTCTTGTTTGGGTCCTTAGAACAGGCTGTGAGTTCAGCCTCTCTCCTACGTAGTCTTTCATCACTTAAAAGTTAAGCGCTGACCTCCTTACATGGTGATAGGAGCATTTTCAGAGCTGAAACCATAAGCCGCATGGTGACCACATCAGTTGACAACCTCATTAGTGGAAAAAAATCACTTCTGCCACATTCCGTTGGTCAAACTAAGTCACAAGTCTAGCCCACACTCAAAGGATTGAGCAGCAAAGTCATATTGAAAAGAGGCATTCAGAGTGGAAAAAACCAACAATCTACTCCAATGGTTAAATAAGGACATAATAGGAGGAAATCCAGTGAAACAGAGAAAGAGAAAATACAGTTGACAGATATATGAAATCTCCTTGGTCTGCACTAAACTGGAGAAATAAGTCAAAGTCCAAAATTATCCAACATAGGATTTTTTAACCAAAGATGAAGTGTACAGTTCTCTGAGACCCAATCTCTGAAGAAGGAAAGATCCCAAATATCATAGAAAGTCTACGACAGCCTCAATCCATCTCTACCCTGCCCTTGAGCATCAGACAATTGAATAGGATACAAAATTAGTCCTCCCTGACACAGTAGTTTAAAGGAAAACACAAACAATTCTCAGATGCAACTAGATGACTGCTTCATCTTAGAATAATATACAATGAGTAATATAAAAATAAATGGCATTAAACTCAGCAAATTACTGCAGGATAAAAAAGGAGGAAGGGTGAAGGAAGGGAGGGGGGGTAGGGTTAGGAAGGAAGGATTGTAGAAAGGGAGGAAGGGAGGGTTCATTTCTTCTATTTCATCTAGAAGAAAAACACAGAGGTCAAAAAAGTGGGAAGAAATGTTTCACATTACAGAACAGGTTAATAGAAATATGAATCCAGAAAATAAACTTAAGGAAGACATAGTAGAACAATAGAAGGATTTTTAAAAGAGGGGATAACAGGCTCAAAGAAGTAATAATATAGAAAAAATAAATTACAAATAAAGAAGAAAAATATTGCTGAAAAAATGGAATCAGGATCATGTAAAGATGCTTGAAATACTCATAATGTTTGAAAATACAAAACTAAAAGATTAATGCAACGATCAAGAAATTAATAAACTAGAAAGAATGTTGTCACTGGGACCCTGCATTGATGAGTGCTATTTTCCTCCTTATATTTTACAATATTTTTTTAAATTTTATTTTATTTTTAAACTTTACATAATTGTATTAGTTTTGCCAAATATCAAAATGAATCCACCACAGGTATACATGTGTTCCCCATCCTGAACCCTCCTCCCTCCTCCCTCCCCATACCATCCCTCTGGGTCGTCCCAGTGCACTAGCCCCAAGCATCCAGTATCCTGCATCAAACCTGGACTGGCAACTCGTTTCTTACATGATATTTTACATGTTTCAATGCCATTCTCCCAAATCTTCCCACCCTCTCCCTCTCCCACAGAGTCCATAAGACTGTTCTATACATCAGTGTCTCTCTTGCTGTCTCGTACACCGGGTTATTGTTACCATCTTTCTAAATTCCATATATATGCATTAGTATACTGTATTGATGTTTTTCCTTCTGGCTTACTTCACTCTGAATAATAGGCTCCAGTTTCATCCACCTCATTAGAACTGATTCAAATGTATTCTTTTTAATGGCTGAGTAATACTCCATTGTGTATATTTCTTTTTATTTTGGAAATTTAAAAATATGTTGTATATTTTACAGTATATTTTTAAATTTCCAAAATAAAAAGAAAACCTATCAATTAGGAAAATTTATTAAAAAATTTTTTTGATATGGACCATTTAAAAATTCTTTATTGAATTTGTTACAATATTGCTTCTGTTTTATGTTTTGGTTTTTTGGCCACGACATATGAGGCATCTTAACTCCCCGACCAGGGACTGAACCCATACCCCCTGCACTGGAAGTGTTAACTTCTGGACCACCAGGGATTCCCAGGAATTATTACATTTTTAGGACAGGTTATAGGAAGTAAGGAAGTTTGGGGAGGTGATCTGAAACCGGAGTTTCAAACAAAGGGAAGAGATTCGTGAAGACATAAAGTCAGGAAATAAAAACCAGTCACTTTTTTGTTCTCTCCCATAGTGAGAGATTGTGAGGGAGTCAGAGGGGGCAAACGCAGCCGGGTTAATACTTTAGATAAATAGGATACACGCATAGTCAAAGCAGAGACATGGGATCATTCAGAGGTAGGAATCAGAGATGTGTGTGTGAGAAAGAAGGGTTAATCATTAAGAAAACAAAGTCCTCCAGGCAGTGAGGAGTCAGGGCTGGGGAAGAAAAGAACCACACTTCCTCTCTGATACATTAGAAGGAAGTAGGATCAGAAGGAAGTTGGATCAGGTGTGTGTGCATGCAGAAAATGGAAAGGAAGATGATAAAAGACAAATGTCTTGTGCGGTATGGCAGAATTCAAGTCAGAATGTGCCTTTTGGAACTGTGTTAGCATTGCCACGGCAACCAGCAGTGTAATGAGTGAATGGCACGTATAAACTATTAATCTGTATCTAGTCAATATCCCTCGGTACTGGGTACTTTGTGCTCTTTTCCCTCGGTACTGGGTACTTTGTGCTCTTTGGAATTTTTACCACCTACATAGATATGGGGAAAGACACTTCAGGTACTTCATGAATTTTTAAAATACCTTTTGCCTAACTGAATTTTTACTGTTTCTTTTCAGATTATGAAATTAATGCATTATAGAGGAACAAGAAAGTGAAGATCATTCCAAATCCCGCCACTCAGATATAATTACTGTTAATATTTTAAAGTGTTTACTTCCAGAGCGAACAATAGAGAGAAAGAGAAGGAAGAAAAGGAAGGGGAAAGAGGAAGAAAAGGGATTTTCTTTTTCCTTTCACAAAAATGGATACATTATCATATGCTATTTTAGAAGCTGTCATTTTCAATTCCTATTGAAATTGAAAGTGAAGTTTTCTACTTTAATAAATTTAGATAAGCATCACATTTTAAGAGTGTATTCAGTGAATATACTATGTCATTACTGTTTCTCTAATAATAGCCAACCATTTAGATCAAATATTACTTTGTATCTTCTGACAGTTGGATAATGGCTTCTTTAGAACAAATTTGAAGAACTGAAAGTTCTTCAAACTGAAGACTGAAGTGTTTATGGACAATTTTTAGACTTCAGAACACAATCATCAAATCACTGTCAGAGATGTCAGAGTATCTTGCCTTGTGATGCCCTTCTCGAGGTCTCACTGCCTATTAACTTTGAAACAGTGGAGATTTGCATCTTTTTAGTTTTTTCCCCATGTGGTAAGCACAAAAATGTTAATTAATGAAGTAAAACATTTTTATGCAATTAGGTTTTCTCTTTGCACTTTTTTCCTACAAATGCCTTAATCCAAACTGTTGCCCATTTTTCAATAGAGGGTTAATGTATCTTGGTTATGTTTTTAAAAAGCTTTTTGAAAAATTAGTGATATGTCCTACTATTAATATTACACTATTAATAAATGTATTTCAAGAACTGTTTTACAGTTCAATTACTGACGGAGTAGAACTTGATGACTTGAACATTTTCCATGTGTTTATTAAGAAGGCAACATGATATACTCCTTAAACATATGAACTTTGCCAGGATCTGAGTTCAAGTCCCTGCCAGGGATAACCCACTAGCCACAGTTAGCTGAGTTTTTTCACATTATAGGATTGTTCAGGAAATATATGTAAACCATTTAACGCAATGTCTGGAACAAGATAAGCATCCAGTAATGGGTATTTATTATAATTTTCATATTTGATCTCATTTCAAATACTTTTGTTGTCATAATAATATTATTGATGCACTGGTTATTAAGTTTAGTCATTTGTCAACCTTCCATCAGAGAGGGATGAGGTGACTTAACCCACCTCTAACACTTCTTAGTTCACTACCATCATAGGCAATGCTAGATACAATTGCCCTAAATTTCAAAAACAGGAGGAAGAGTTAGGAAAGGGGAAAATCTCTCTTCTTTGGTAAAGGGAAGTCGCCTGAAATCTATTTGTTCCAGTTGCTCCGGGGTGGTTCTTACCACTTACTTATTTCTTTCCAGGCTGATCTGTTTTCTCCCACTGCAGAATGTGTTACTGGAGTTGATGAACATAAGAACTAGATCAAATGTGAGGGCCCCTCTTGGGGCCCCACCTGAACTGAACTCCCTTCACTTCCATTCCCATCCTGAGCTCAGTCAGGAGGTTCTTTCTCACTCAGGTTTGCACTGCCAATAACAACACAGAGTTTGGAGCAAGCAAGATAGACTTACACCAAACCATTGAATGAAAATTCAATGGCCAGAGAATAGAGAAGAGGCGCTTGAGCACCAAAAGCAACAGTTTCCCAGGAGAAGGGAGTAAGGGAATTTTAAGGATCAAGAGGTAGACAGATCGACAGGGCTCCAGGAAAGGGGTGGGGATTTCAAGGGGCAGCCCAGGAACGTGCAGTCTTCCAAATTCCTTTGTGCACAGCATAGTGCCAAGCATAGTGCAAATCCCTCCTTGTGGGGAGATCTTAGCATGGTGATACAGCAGAGGTAACTCTACACTCCCCCAGGTTTCATCTGTGCAAGCACGATATTGTGGTCAAGTAAGAGCCCAGTTGGGGCAGCTGATTGCTGTGTCTCTCTCAAAGCAGGTGTCTCTCCCAGTACAGCTGCAAAGCGTCTCTGCTCAACACCAGGTACTTTTGAAACAAACACAGAAATGAGTCAGGGCCAGTGTCTGTCAGCTTTGAGGGGTTGGTATGGAAACAGAGAGAAATCAAGATACGGAAAGTAGTGACCTTTAGCTTTCTTTGTCCGTCTTGGGTTAAACCAGTTCAGTTTGATTTTGCCCACGCCTTTGTGGTATCCTGTTGATAAAACACAAGTAGCTTCTTTGGTTTAAAAAAAAGAAAGTTTTTGCTCCTGGAGTGTGGGCTACATAGCATGCATGACACTGACATGCACCTCCACCTTTGCTAGTGAGTATCTATGACAACTTGTTATTGGAGAAACACTAAGTGCTTTGTGGAGGGGTTTCCACTTGACATGTCAAAACTGAAAAATTCCCTCTTGTGCTTTCAGTTCATCAGGCATCATACTTTCCACAGGATATACAGTCAATGAAACAACTGTGAATGGCCCTTGAAAGGCATTCTTGATCTCTTATTATTTAAAAAAAATCTGCTTTGTGCACTAGAAATATATCTACAAATGAACTCTTTTTAAAAAATATTCCATTGAAAATTCCATCGGGAACTTAAAAATAGGGATGCAAAGAATGATTCATTTCAGTGGGATTGTCCTTCAGCTGCATTTCTGTAACCTGTGATGTTTTGGCAATCTTAAATGGATGCTTTGCTAGGATCATCTCACTGGTTTTTATTCACTTGGTCATTTTTCAGACCGAACAGCTACTGCATGCAAGGTGCTGCGCTAGAAACAGAGAATATAAAGCTAATTTCTGTTCTCAAGAAATAACTTTGGAGACAAGACAATAAATACGTGAAAATCCTCTATCAATTTAAGAAATACATGATAAATACCAAATGAGAGTTATGTAAATGAAATTCATCCTTATGGCAAGATAAGAAAATTGTAAACATAAAAATTCTTTGGCCTCCCCTCTCCCTGCACCATGCATTGGGTAGCTACATTATGAATTGACCAAACTTCCCCCATCAGCAGGAATGCCTATTCAACCATAAACAGCAACATTCTCCTAGTGCCAACAAGATAACTCCTTAGAAGATAATACTGTTGATTTTGTAAAGGATCACATGACCCACCATCATGGTGCTGAAATCTGGTTTATATAATCAATAATGCATCATTTAATATACAGCCTTCTGCCTCAAGGGCTTCCCTTGTGGTTCAGCTGGTAAAGAATCCACCTGCAATGCGGGAGACCTGGGTTCGATCCCTGGGTTGGGAAGATCCCCTGGAGAAGGGAAAGGCGACCCACTCCAGTATTCTGACCTGGAGAATTCCATGGACTGTATAATCTGTGGGGTCTCAAGGAGTCAGACACAACTGAGCGACTTGCACTCTGCCTCAAAAAACTTATGTAAACTGTGCCTTGACTTCTAATGGGTGGAACAATTCTTAGAGCTTTCTGAGATGCTCTTCCCGGATTATAGTCCTTGGATTTGACTCAGTTAAAATTTCCCAATCCCTTCTTTGATTGATTAATTTTTTGTTGATAATTCAAACCACAGGGGTGGGGAGGTGGGAAGAGGGGGTAATATCCTACAGTATTGAGTTGTACTCCTGGTGAAACAGTGAACTCAATTTCATTCAACACACATCTTATCAAAATTACAGTATTCTGGAATAAGCTCAAAGGATACAGTCAGCAAAGTTAACAGAAGATCACAGGCTGAGAGACGTATAGATGATGCACCTTCTTGGGACTTCTCGTTTTCCTTACACAGTTTATGGTAATGTTTTCTCTTTAAGAGATGATCCTGCCAGGTCTTTCCCTGGAAACCCCAGATGGAAGCTAAAAATCCTCTTATACCTATAACCATATTACCCTGAAACTATTTTATTATCTTTTATGGTTGCAGCCTGCCTTTTGCAAGCCATGTACTTAGATCTAGCATGGGAGTGGGTTAAGGAGTTTGGGGACAATCTCTTAGGTCTCAACGCCATCTAGCAACATTGTGCTCAGGTCATGGAACACAGGCAGTTGGGACAACTACAGAATGTCTAGTCTTGAGGGGAGGTGCAAGGTCTAGGAGGGTATGATCACATGATCAATCCCTTATGGGAATAGAGAAAAGGACTCATAAGGAAGTGAAGTGTTAGTAGCTCAGTCATGTCTGACCCTTTGTGACTCCATAGATTGTAGCCTCTATCCATGGAATTATCCAGGCAAGGATACCAGGAGTATGGGTTGCCATTCGTTTGTCCAGGGGATCTTCCTGACCTAGGGATCAAACCCAGGTCTCCTGCATTGCAGAGCCACCAGGGAAGCCCCAGTGTGCCTTGGGCTAGAACTTAAAATAAGTACCAAGGAAGCGGACAGGCATCCCATCTGCCCTGTTCCCCAATTTGTCCCTAATGCCTAATTCCTTAACAGAGTAAGCACAGCTTTGAAACTTATTGTCAGTTTTGCTCTAATTGAATCTAATCTAGTTGCAGTCTTAAAGTGTGCTACTGAGATAATCAGTGGCATTACCTGAAAAACAAGATAGTACACAAATAAAAGCCCCATAGATTTACCAGCTTGTTTCTGTTTAGACTTTAACAAAACTGAGTAACTCAAGACAGTGAAATTGTGACAAGGTATAGAATAGTTTATGACAGAGAACTCAAAATTGTAGGTTTTATCTGAGATTTTAATTGTGAAAATTGGAGCAATGAGATCTATTCATTGGACTGAGAATATTTTGTTCTCATTTATTTAAAATCATTTCAAGCTTTCGTTAACTTATAAACTTTGCATTGAAACCCCTGTTTTTCCTCCTTTATTTAAACCCAAAACCACTGCATTTAAGTGTAGGCAGAAATGACCTTTGATAGTGAAAAATACCTGGACAGCATTGGACAAAATTATCAAAAGATGTAAAAATCTCATTTCCTGTATCTTTATTAAATTGTTTTGTATCTCTCTTCTGTGAAAGCTGAAGTCTATTCTGAATTCTGAATTTCTGATATATAGTGAAATTGGATATGAGTTTTTAAAATGATATGTTAGATATTTTTATTAAAATCCTCAAATCATCCCCTGAATTGAGTGCTTGGGGGCAAGTATGAAGTTAAATTTAAAACAATTGCATTGGGGTCGGATTATATTGCTTCCTTTTACCATCCCATAGGTGTAATACTCATTCCTAGTAAACTAAATGTATTTTATACATCTTTCGTTCCTGGTATAGATGTGATTTCTAGTAAACATCTTTTTTTTTTTTTTCCAGTCACTATATATTATGGAGAAGATAAATAGGAAAATTTCATGTTGAAAAAATTTATATGTTACAAGTTGGAGTCTTTCCTTCTGGTTTCAGATCATTTTAAATACTGGAAAGATATTTCTATATGCCTTGCATTTATATGTTCTTTTTACTTTGAAGTATAGCTAAATGTAATTAAAATACCAAAAAACAAGAATAATCAGTCACGCGTCAGAAATGGCTGTTCACTTTGTGAAACTGAAATGAACTTTGGATCTTGTCTCTCCTTCGGACAACACAGCTGTGGTTAATCGTCTACACCCCTTGTACTCAGTAGCAGTCCCTAGAGATATAGCTCCACCCATTCCCTGCCCCTACCCTCCATACACACATACACATCCACACAGGAAAGCAGCCAGTCTTCTGGATACACAATTTTTATTTGTAAATCCACATCTCTTAGCTTAGAGACACTAATTCTATAGAATTTTTTTCTATCTTACAATATTTAGACTGGCCAAAAATCAGGGAAAATGTCCTTGAACTATAGTCATAAAGAAATTTAACTTGGTGCTTATGAAAGCACCTACATACTAAATTCCCGTGCTAGGCTTCAGTAGGAAGTGTGATCACATTTAGTTTCAAAGTTCAACAGTTTCAATTATAGATAAACACGTACCCACAGATCCAGGCAGGACAGATTGCAGCTAGTGGCAGAAAATAGTCAAGAGGGGGTCAGAGCCTCCTGCAGGACTCGGTGGTTCAGCTCTCTCCCAGTCTGGTCTCTCTTTATCTCCTTAAATAGGACCAATCAGGCCAACTGACCTATGGCTCTCCTTATCCCACTGGAACCTGAGCATTCACCTTATTCTCCCTAAGACTTGCCCTCTTTTCTCTGATTCCTGGAAATGTTTTTAGGTTTCACCTGACTTTTTGCTCTGCCATCACTAGACTAACCAAGTAGAAAATTTTGCATGAGAATTACTTACCTCATTTAAGAAGTACTGACTAGAGACAGGGCAGTAAAATTAGGGATAAATAAAAGTTTTGCTGTTCATTTGAAAGGAAAAAATGGCCTTTATTGAGAAAAGTAAGATAAAAACATTTCCATACATGATCATGTGAAATAGCATTCAAAATGGAAATTAATCGTATGTTTTAAGTTGATTAAAGAGTAAAAGAAAGGGTCTCTTTCAAGACAAGAGGGGACAAAAAAAGAATGCTGTATAAGAGCAACTGAAAACTAAGTAGGAACAGATGTGCATGCCTTTCCCTTTAAAGAGTCAGCACAGAATTTATATTCTGACATTTCCTTTAAGAACAGGTCAACAAAAGAAAAATGAAATAGTTGCATATTGTAAACTGGTCACAGTGACACTTGTGGAAAATATCAGAAGTAACAGTAAATGGAAAAATGCCCAAAATGTATGAATCCAAGGGAGGCTAAAATGCCCTTTCCTCACCTATTTGCCTAAAGAGCTCAAATTCATCCTTCAAGTTCTAGCCCAATCATCACCACTTCTGGCAAATCACCACTCTCACTGCCAAGCAGCACCCAGTGCCTCCTTCGTGCTCCCTGGCACTCCGCCCATGGCTCCATTATAACATTTGCCACACTTTTGGGATCATTTACACTTATTATGTCTCTTCCCTTTCTTCAAGACTAATAAGACTATGAGTGAGTGAGTGAGTGAAGTTGCTCAGTCATGTCTGACTCTTTGCGACCCCATGGACTGTAAACTACCAGTCTCCTCCCTCCATGGGATTCTCCAGGCAAGAGTACTGGAGTGGGTTACCATTTCCTTCTCCAGGGGATCTTCCTGACCCAGGGATCGAACCCGGGTCTCCCGCATTCCAGGCAGACGCTTTAACCTCTGAGCTACCAGGGAAGCCCCCAAAAGACTATAACTTATTTTTTTTCTGTTATTCCTGGTGTCTGGCAAAGGGGAAAGGCGTCTATCCACTTAATTAAGATCTGCTAAGATATTCTATGTAGAGGCAACTGTGTCTGTATGTGAAGGACATATAAAAATCAGTAAGATACTTCTATAAAGAAGTAGATATCCTTCTGCAAAGTGCAGATAAAAAGCTTTGTTATTATATATAAAAGAAACATAGGAAGATTCTAAAAGGTGGAGAGGAGAAGGCAGACAGGCTAGGGACCTCAAGACCCAAGGAGCAACACTGCAATGAGTTTCCCTGGGTTTTCTTTTAGTTCATATACCCCAGACTTGTTGCTGAAAAAGTCAGAAACCTGGAAATTCCAACAAGTAAGGACAAAAAGAAGCCCCAAGAAAGGCCTGCTATCTTTCCAGCCAAAGGACCAGAAGAGGAGTGGCCTAGCAAGAAAGAAAACAGTAACCACTCCACTCCAACTAAACATCACCATGTCAGGAAAGACAGGGGCTTGCCAGGCTGTGAAGAGTTGCCCCAAGTTCTCTGCCAGAATAGCATCAGAGAAGGCTGAGTAGGAAACTGGTAATTTTATTCCCAATAGTGATTAAAACAAAACAAAACAAAACAAAAACACTTTCCTTGCCACCCCTGTCCATAGCATCAGTGAAGACGACATGGGAGCACCAATGAGGAACCCAGCACATCCAATGGCAACCCACTCCAGTGTTCTTGCCTGGAGAATCCCAGGGACGGGAGAAGGTGGGCTGGTGGGCTGCTGTCTATGGGGTCGCACAGGGTTGGACATGACTGAAGTGACTTAGCAGCAGCAGCACATCCCAGGCAGGGAGGCAGCAATGGAGATAGAGTAGGATATTGAATTCCCACTCTGTCCAGCAACAAGGGTTTCTCCTCACTCCGAGTGTCAATAGAGGGTAAAAATTCCTGGACTCTAACACAACTGGCATTAATAGGATAGTGCCCCCCATTCTCCTGCTAAAGTCAGCTAAAGCAGAAAGGGTAAATGAGATCCACAGTCTCAAACATAACCCCTAAAATGTCCAGGTTTCAGCTGAAAATCATTTATTACAACAAGAACCAGAAAAATATTTTTGAATAAAAAAAGATAACAGATGCCAACATAAAGACAACACATGTAGGAATTATCTGACAAGGATTTTACAACATCCATCATAATGCTTCAGTAAGCAATTATGAACATGTTTGAAACAAATGCAAAAGTGGAAAGTCTCAGCAAAGAGATAAAAATTCTCAGCAAGGAAATAAAAGCTACAAAGAATCAAATGGAAATTTTAGAAACAAAAAATCCACAATACTGAAATATAAAAATCAATGAATGGGCTCAACAGCAAAATGAAATTAGAGGAAGGAATCTGTGAAATTGAAGACAGAGCAATAGAAATGAACAATAGAAACTACCCAATCTGAATAACAGAGAAAAAAGAGACTGGGGGAAAAGAATAAATTTATAGAACTTCAGGGACCTGTGGGACTAAAATAAAATCAATGAAACTTTCTAAATAAGTAAATAATTTTCAGATGCAAAGTGTATTATCTAAAGGTTTTGGGGCCCCTATGCTATTGAAGAACAAGTGGAATGTGAAGGACAAATACAGACCTTTGGTGTTATTAATAATATAACACTTAAATCAGACTCAAGTAGCCTAAAAAATGAATGTAGCTTTTGAACATTCACAGGTTGGTACTGAAGGGTGTATATATATATATATATATATATATATATATATAGTCTATGAAGTGAAGAAAATCAAGTTCATTTATCATGAGTATTAAGAAGATATAAAACGATGGTAATACATTCTCTTCAAATCAATGGAACTTCAAAATGAACATCTCAGAACAGTACAGCTCTGTTGCTAATAGAGTGATTTTTGTGTATAGAGGAAAACATTTCTATTATTTGGATGAAAAATGCTATCTTGCATGAGTTGACAAGCCCCATGAAGTTTCACTAAGACAAGACACACTTTTAACGGTATAAAATAACCATTATTGGAGTTATTTTCAACCTATATTATCAGTGATCAGATTGGGAATATTTTTATTTTTTGGTACAAATGTAGACTAAATTTTATAAAGGGTAGATACACTCAGTACAGATGGTCCCTCAAAGTTTAACCTGAAAGAATCATTAAATCGGAAGAAACCCAGTTACAATTTAAAAATAGTTAGCTTTTGAGGGGGTGTACAGAAGAGATAAAAATAGGGCTTCAAATATTTCTGCTCCCATTAACTTTTCTGATTAAAATGAAAATAAATGAATATCCAAGTTAAAAAGAATCCAGAATCACTTTTAAATTCCTGTGAATGAACTAATGAAACATGGTCTACTCCAATCCTATTCATTAGTCTGGTGTTTGTCAGCATCACAGAAATTTATTAATGATAATATGATTCAAACATCTGGTGTCCAGAGAATGTTCACAGCTCCTTCTGCCCTTAAGAGAAGTAGAAGAGCAGTTTTAGGTATGATCTGTCTTTATTCCCAAATCTGAACAATTCTTTTTTTTTTCTTTTTCTTTTTGAACAATTCTTACACATTCAAACATGTGTGAGACCCAGTAGGAACACCTTCCTACTGTTATGCGGAGGCCACAAGTTTCCCTGAGAAGGTCGTGTATCACAGAGGATTCCCAGTTCTAACTCTGGTCGACAGTCTCCAAACAATGCAACAGTGTAAATAGAGGATGTATAAAACAGAAGGCTCTTTCACAAAGATTTACTGCTGTGTTTTTGGAATAAAAAAAGTTTCAGTCTTCTTGGTTAAAGGTTGGCAAATGTGTTTTCAACTTTAAAATGTCTGAAATTGGCTCTTTTCTTTCTTGATAGAAGCTGAGTCCGGTGATGTGTTCAACATCTGTGATCCGAGCTGTGTGTAGCTTCAACAGTTCTTCAACCCATAAGGATTCATGCTTCCCGTGCTATGAGGGTGGGAAAGGAAGAAAAGTCACTGGACAATAGTCAGTCCACCTTCCCCACACTCTCTGCATCTCCCTCATTGTAATCAGCCATGACACCCTGTCTCTTAAATGGCAGATGCCATGAGAATTGTGAGGCATAATCCCTGCTCTTGAGCAGTTCACCATCCAATACATACCATTCATGTTTGTTTAGTAGATGTATCAAATCTGAGGAAAGTATATGTGGAACAGATGTACCTACAGTGCCTTGGTGCAAGAAACACCAAAGTATGGGGTTAAAAATGTTGGAAAACAAAAGTAACATGCCATGGTAGAAAGAATACGGGAATTAGCAGAAAGGAACTTGGAATGATGCCAAAGAACTGATGCCTTCAAACGACAGTGCTGGAAAAGACTCCTGAGAGCCCCTCAGACAGCAAAATCAAACTAGTCAATCTTAAGGGAAATCAACCCTGAATACTGGCTGGAAGCACTGATGCTGAAGTTGAAACTCCAGTATTTTGGTCATCTGATGCAGACAGCAAACTCATTGGAAAAGTCCCTGATGCTGGGAAAGATTGAGGTCAGAAAAAGAAGAGGGCATCAGAGGATGAGATGGCCAGATGGCATCACTGATGCAGTGGACATGAACTTGGGTGAACTTTGGGAGATGGTGAGGGGCAGAGAGGCCTGGCATCCTGCAGTCCATGGAGCTGCAAAGAGTCAGAATGATTGGGTGACTGAACAACAACTTGGATTCAAGTTCTACTTCTACCATCATCCTACCAGGTAAACTGAGGCAAGTTATTTAGTATCTGAATACGAATTCTCTTACCTGCGCCCTCCTCACAGGGTTGCTCTAAAGATCAAACACAATGATGTGTGCAAATGAGCTATACAAATGCTAGTTCTTATCAGAATCAGTTATCTACACAGCTGCAATGAAGAAAGGGTTAGGGGAAGTGGAAAAATACACTTTCACTTCTGGTGAAGTAGTGAAGTTCTAGCTAATATGAGATCAAAAAAGAATTAAAGGCTTATGCTCTGGCACATGGAGGCAGAGATGGAAATCATACATCCATATGTTGGTGTAAATTTTTCTGAAAATGGCGACTGGAGAAAGTCAGATGAAGAACATATCCACGGGCTGGTGTGCTATGATTATACTTTAAAGACATACTTCAATAAAGGTTCATGTGCCCTGATGATATTATTAGTTGCAAATAATAAATACAGACTTTTCACATAAAAGATCAATAATTTCCATTTTCCATTAGCTTCCAGCATCCACCACCCAGTACTGCTGTTATACTCAGTCTCCTCCACTCCAGCAACCCTCTCTCTGGCTTGCAAGGGAAGAGCCTGACTCAGTAGACTACTTGGCCAGTAGATATTGGCCATCTGTTTCAGCATTTACATGAATAAATAAAAGACATCTGTTCTCTCAAGCCAAATCCAGCTAATCCTTAGTCACTATTTCAGACATGAAACAGAAGGGGTAAGTATATGTGCTATGTACTTAGTTGGTCAGTCATGTCCAACTCTTTGTGACCCCATGGACTGTAGCCCACCAGGCTCCTCTGTCCATGGGGATTATCTAGGCAAGAATACTGGAGTGTGTTGCGATGCCCTTCTCCAGGGGATCTTCTCAACCCAGGGATCGAACCCAGGTCTCTCTCATTGAAGGTGGATTTGTTACCATCTGAGCCACCAGGGAAGACCAAGTATATCTGATACACCTTCAAACAATTCACTTTCTGGTTCAAATCCAATATTCAGTGTCTTCTTGTTACAGTGCCATTATAGAATTTGTTAAATGCTTATATTTAAGTTATCGGTATGATAGCTTTTGGAATGGTACAGATAGAAAAGTAACTTAACACCTAATTCAAGGCACTTAACATCATTTTGGTTAGTAAAATGCAAGTATAAATCTATTGCAGCCCTTTTTTTTCCAGGGGAGGGCCCAGAATTTATACACGGATTAAGTGACTAAGCCACATGACGTCAACAAAGTTTTTACGTTTTGATCTTACTGTTAGTGCTTTTAACAGACAAGAATAATCTTCTTTGAATAAACTAAGAGGATCAAGTTTAAAACCATTCTATAATCTCAAACATGTATCTTCTAGTTATCTCTTCTTTTCCCACAGTAATGTCAGATGTAAGACATGCACAAACATATTTATATACCAATGCTTAAAGATAAATTAACAAAGGCCACTTACCGCACAGCTTTCACTATTGTCAGTCCTGTGAGGCAAAATGAAAGCCATGGCATCTAAATTTTCACACTGTAAGGGAGTCTGGGATGTGTTTTTACAACTTGTTAGCACAAGGAAGAAGTGAGTTGGAATCAGAACTTCCAAATTACGGATGATTTTGCTGTTTCTGTAAAATATGGTAATATTCACTTTAAGAAAAAAATAACTATTCCCTTTAATGACTATTTCACTCAAGTATATTTTTAATACAATACATCTCCAAATAAAGTTCAGTCAAATAATTAAACGTATTGTAAGAAGTTAGTCATCATAATACCTCACATTTTCTACCAGATGGAGAAGAAGAATAATTAGAAGACATAGAAACACAATCCAAATAATGTTACTTTTTACAGAAATTTATTAAAACTTTGTATTTTTTTTTTGTAATTCCACCTTAATAAATTGGAATTGAGACACTAAGGGAAAAAATCATCAATTTTGAATATGTACAACCAGGACTCTAAAGCATTACTGAGAATCTTTTAAATTCCAGGCAGTTATGAACAGAAAGTGAAAGAGAGAGAACTGGTTTGAGATTTTTTCATTCTGGCTCATTCAGAGAAGCTGTTGTTTTAACTGGATCTTCTTTCCTATTCTATAACTTTGTTTTTACTTTTTTTTTTTTAATTAAAGCATATTCTCAAAGATGTCCCAAGTAACACATTTACCTCATCTTAATTCTATTTCCTTAGGCCTCAAGACTAGATTTGTTTGGGAAAAAAAAAGAAGATTCATTTGGTTTTTTAGTTATCTTTCAAAATTTAAGGTAGTGGTGGTATCATTAAAAAAAAAAACAACCACAATCTTATGTGGAACCATGATACATAAAGCATATTAAAATGTGTTCCAGTTGAAGCTGTGAATGGAAAAGGTATAAGTTCTCTTCTTTACCCATTCTCCTGCTGCCACCTCTGAGGCATTTCCATAGGATCCTTATGCCTTAAAGAATATAATAAAAATATAATTTCACAAATGATGTGGTCACAGGTGTATATGTGTAAACAATAATCTCTAAGTCAGCCTGAGGGAGTAGTTCTCAGACAGGGGCTGAATCCCAGTGGATGCTTCACTCCACTTTTCTCATAGACTGAAGAACCAAAATTGCTTCCAAAGATTTTGCAATTGTTTTAATAAAGATCAACCAATCTCTAAAATGTTCTTCCTCTTTCCTTTATGAAAGCACCACTGATGGTTTCTCAAGAAGGTCACTGTATCATTCAGAGACTGGAAGGGGGCAGGGAACAACCTTTAAAAACATAATATAGCCCAAGGACAGGACATAAATTGGGTAGAACAAACTAGGTCCAAGGTGGCAGACGATTCAAATTCCACTAGACCTTGGGGGCCAATATACACTTACAGTAACACATCAGCATCCTAATTGACACCCCCACAGGCACCATGACAGTTCCAAGGCTGACCATAAAGACCAGAGAGTGGGCAATGCCCAATTTCTGGAAATACCCTCCCCTTCCTCAAAAGAGTTGGAATACCCCTCCCACTCATTAGCCTGTGAAATCACCCACCCCTATAAAAACTGACACTCCATACCCTGGTGCCTCTGGCCTTCTGAGATGGCCCACATTCCATCTATGGAGTGTGTCTCTCCCGGAATAAACCCTCTTTCTCTTTACTATGTCTCGCTCTCGAAGTCTTTCCTGTATGGAGCCAGCAACCCACACTTGGTGGCCATCTCAGGGACTCAGAAGCGATCTGGGACATGGCCATCCTCGTCCACCCCACTTTCGCTCCTGCAACAAATTCCCCTTGCAGCAGAGTTGGATAAAACTGAAAGCTGTGACATTCAAGCTACGGAACGCTGCGGCACTATGGCTTTCTGTCTTCTGCTCCTTTGACGCAGGATGCCTCCAGCCACACTGTATCATTCTTTGGCTCGAAACTGGCAGTTTGCTAGTTAAAACAGCATCTTCACAATAGCCACAGAAAGAGATTTTAAACACTGTTGTTATCTTCTTAACAAAAGGCAGAGTCAGTATTTAATATGAGCTATAGAATTATTCATCTAAGCTGAGTGGGGGATAAACACTACTTTCATCTAAAAAAATATTTTACTGAACATCAAAATATCAAAATTAATCAGCTATTTCAAGGGGCTTCCTGCATAATCAGAAATGTCAGCTATACAAATACGAATAGTTAGATAGAAGAGGTTCTGCTGACTCAACTGGATGGTAGTCCCATTGGAGAGCTGTATTTAAGAGTAAATGAAATATGTTCTTACTGCTTCAGAGTCTCCAAGGAATCATAACGTCCGTCATAATCAGAATCAAACACAGGACCGCTAACAACATTGAGACCGTTTCTTTCTTCAGCATATCTCTGCAGTAAGGTGCCATGCAAGTAGTGCCATATAACTGAAACAAGAAGGAAGACGCCACAGTGTCAAAAGAACAAGATGACATAAATCAACTACGAACCAAATTATGAATCAAAATTAGCATTTGTCATAATTAGGGATAAAGTGAAGTCTGGCCAAAAATCCATCGTTCAGCTTTTGCTCTTTGAAAGACTAACGAGCAAATGCTGAAGTCAATTCTACTTCAGGCATCCCTAAACATATGTATTATCAATGAAGCTGAGATCACATATTATCATTAAGCATAAAAAATATAAGAACACAAACAAGGCAAGCTATTCAAATTTATTGTTAACATCTGTATTTTTTTTGAAATATTCTAGAGCAATGGCACCCCACTCCAGTACTCTTGCCTGGAAAATCCCATGGATGGAGGAGCCTGGTAGGCTGCAGTTCACAGGGTCGCTAAGAGTCGGACACGACTGAGCGACTTCACTTTCACTTTTCCCTTTCATGCATTGAAGAAGGAAATGGCAACCCACTCCAGTGTTCTTGCCTGGAGAATCCCAGGGACGGGGGAGCCTGGTGGGCTGCCGTCTATGGGATCGCACAGAGTCGGACACGACTGAAGCGACTTAGCAGCAGCAGCAGCAGAGAATTTTTAACTATTCAAAAGCATTCTAGAGGTAAACTACAATAAAATTTTCCTTGTATGCTCTGTAAATTACTTAAAGTATAAGTGTGTATTTATTCTTAAAAAAGCCAATAGTTACAATAATTAATAATGATGTAAAATCTATTCATTTTAAATTAAAAACAATTATCGAGAACTTCCAAATAGTTAAATAAGGCAACAGACTGAAATTTAATATCTATTAGTAGATTACATTAGCTAGATAAGTTAGGAGTAACATTACATTCTTTTCCCACCAAAAGTGTTTGTAAGATTAAAAATTTTACCTTGAAAACTCTGGTACATGGGCACTATATTAGTTGTAAGTAATGCTTCAGAATATACTTGACTTGAACCTTTATGTAATTCTACAAAGAAAATAACAAGAACAACTATTTCATTCTTCACAAATCACAGTAAGAATTATACTTTCTCATGGGGGTATTTAAAAAATGGGCTATCATCTTAAACTCGTAACACTTTCCCAGGTACTAGACCAAGGCGGGTAATGCAATGTGATCAGGTCCCTTAAAAAACATTGGATCTTTTCTTCTTCAAGATGAAGAAACAAAATCTTTAATATGAAGGGCCTAAATTAAACATATTCAAATTTTACCTCATTTGCCTTATTTTCAACTAAAGTACATTGTGTCAACAATCTTTCCCTGAACTCTTTCACAGAGAAAAGTAAAAATGAGAACATCTGGCTTCAGAACACCTACTAACCAGAAAAAACATCACAAGGGATGTCTTTCCTGAAATGTGCTGTACAAGGCTTCTTTGTATGGACTTCTGGCTTGGACCTATTTTTATAACGCAAAAGCCAAGTTCTGACTTCAGAAGCTTGCTCTGGGGACTGAACTGGATATTGAGCATATTGACTGGAGTCTTCTGACTTTTTTCCTTTTTAGGCTGGCCTCAAAATGTCTTCTCATTAACATACAGATCTGCCACTTGAAAAAATAGAATAAGATTTCAGAAAAAAAAAAAAAAAAGCCATTCCCCAGGGGCTCTGTATCAGTGCAAGAGCAAGCAAACTCAGGCTCTCCTTTTACCTCATCCTTTGACAAATCAGAGTTTTCTTTTTAAACAACAAAATGCTATCTCCTTCCTAAGAACCCTGATGCATCCTTTTGACCTGAGTTTCTCAAATTCTGTTTAAAAGAAATGCAGAAAAGTGAAGAATGTTCTATCTACTGTGGTTACCCTAAATCCATCACTCTCCAAACAAAAGTAAACAGGTTTCCAAAACTTAAGTTTTAGATACTTGAAAAATTTCCCTAATAGTTCCCATTTTCCACTCACAGTTTTCATCAATAAATAAACAAGATGTACACGTCCCCATAAGAAAGGAAAGGAAATGGTAGAAAGAAAGAACATAAGGGAAAGGGAACATCAGCGAGGAAGAGACTTACGTGGTGGGGAGAGGAACCCATAGCTCAGTTTAGCGTTATTTTTATAAAATGAACATTTATGGACAGGACTAAGAGGGATTCGGAGATCCTGGTAAAGACAGTTGGAAAAGTCTTCTGTAGAGAAACTGTCCTGAAGAACAAAATGAAAAGGACAATCAGGGATGAGGCATATAGAACAGAACGCTAGAGCTTTACAAATAATTAAAGGTGAACCACGTCATAAAATCATGTGGGTCTGGTTGTCTGTTCATGCCCTGCACCAGTTTTCACTTTTCTATTAGTGTATTCATCTTGTTTCTAACCAACGTGTAGAAACTCTTTATAATATTAAAGATATTAATCACTTGTCATATATGTGCAAATTTTTCCTACCATGTTGTGCTACCTTTGTTTATAATATTTTTGTCTATTCAGTTTCAAACTTTTGTGCAGTGAATTGCTGATTTTTAGAGATCAGACTTTTCCATATTACAATACAGCCAAAAATGGTGGGGGGCGGTGGGGGAAAGCCATGGAACAGCAATTCAATATGAAAACCTCATGAGTAGTGATGACTCAATTTTTGCAGCTTTCATTATATAAGAAAACTGAAAATTCAAACAGAGTCCTAGGACATTATAATTAAGGTATTAAACTATAATAAATAGGATGGGGACCTACAAAAAACTGGGTAAACTGCTCTATACTGAGTTGTCCAAAAAGTTTGGGTTTTTTGAAGATGTTATGGAAAAACACAAGTCATGTTTTTGGCAAACTCAATATTACAAAGTCAATTAATAAGTGTTTGAAATGTTTGAAGATGTTCTTCAAAAATTAAAAATCAAATTAAGGTAGAAACTTTATGTACATATGTGAATGTGTGTGTGTATTCTCTCTACATACAGATACAAAAATTACATATATATGAACAATCTTAGTGAGTAGTAACAATAACTCTGTTTTTAAAATCTAACTGCTATAGTCAACTAAGCTCTCTCAAATCCCCTTTCTATCCCTTAAGAGCATCCTATATCTTACCAGACATTTTCAATTTCTGAAAATCTGGTCAGTCTAGTTTAGACCCTGAATCTGGGAAAGAATGAGGGCAGGAGGGGAAGAGGGCAACAGAGGATGAGATGGTTGACGGCCATCACTTACTCAATGGACTTGAGTTTGAAGGAACTCCAAGAGATAGTGAAGGACAGGGAAGCCTGGTGTGCTGCAGTCCATGGGGTCACAAAGAGTCGGACGTGACTTAGGGACTGAACAACTAGTTTAAAACTTTATTTCCAGGTAAGATCTAAATCTCATCTCCTGCCTCAATTCTCTTTCTCAAGCTCTATTTCTTTCCTCATTTATCTTGCTACCACAGCATCCAGGGGGTGAGGGTGAAGGAGAATGGTGGTCTTATTCTGGAATATCTTCCCCTACTCCTTTCAAGGCTGAACTCCTTTAGTCTGGGTGGTGGACAGGACCCCAGGCCTCTCCCTGGTTTGGTCTGGGAGGTCTCCCTGTAGGTGGTATATGTACTGAGGTTACTGAGCTTCAATGTCCTCCTCCATCCCTGAGGGCCCAAGATTTGGGCAGCTGAGGGAAATCCTTGTACTTACACAGCTGTGTATTTAGAAATAATAACTGTAATTGATTGTAAAAGTGATTTCATGAAATTAGAAATTAGCATCATCAAATATTAAAACCAAGAAAAAAAAAACCAAAGCATGCAAGAAACCTTCACTGCATACCTTCATTTCACAAAGGTTTGCTCTGAATGTCAAAGTCACATAGCTAGTCAGTGGCCAAGCTAGAACTGGGACCTAAATTTTCTGACTCTTGGCTCAGTGATCTAATTTGGGAGCTGGTTACAGAGCTGAGATGGACAGTGAGAAATGATGCTGACAAAGTTTTGCTTAGTAATAATATAAAATAGCCACGCAGAGGTAAAGAGATGACAAATACTTGCATTTCTGCCGATGGTGTAGGATGTCCAAAGGGGCATCAGGATGTCACGGCTGTAACCACTCACAAACTGGTGCTGGTAAAGCAGACAGACAGTGCTGTTCTGGAGAACTCTGGGTCTTCCATAGGGTAGAGCGCCACGCTTAATGGTCTTCTCTTGGGTCATAGGGGGGAAGTGAAACCACCGTTCAAACACACTTAGTGTGCTTTGTATGGTAAGATATAATGATACACCCTCATCTGATTCCTTTCTCTACTTAATCCTATTGAAAAATTATTTGTAACTGCAAAATAAAACTACTTACAAAGAACAGAACCATAAGTAATTTAAAAAGAACAAAAGGAGTTCACAAGAGTGTGTGCCTATGTAGATCCTGAACTATCAATGTGATATTAAGATATCACAAGAAGATACTACATGAGATTGCTAGGGATTTCAGTAATTAGGACTTATGTTACTAAAATTCTTTAATATTATCTTTATTACCTATTTTCCAAGACATAATATCAAAAGAAAGTTTTCTGGATGATGTGTATACTCAGAAAGCAAAAATTTTAAACTGAAATTATGAGACTACCCCAAATGGAATAGCACATATACCATTTATTGCCCTTTTCTCAAGCATCAGATGCTTTATAGAATTCTCTGTATATATCATTGAATTTAATTCATATGGACCCCTATAAATTGAGGCTATATACTTATTTTACAGATGAGAAAAGAGCAACTTATAGGGAACAAATACTTTTTCCATGGACATACGGTTTCTAAGCTCATATTCAAACCCATATCTACTCAGTTCCAAAGGTTGTCATTTTTCACCATGACACTTTGCCACCTTGGGGTCATCTAAAATTTCTATAATCTGTGCATTTATAGAGATTTTATAGAGAGAAGTCCAAGTCAAGAGCACGCAGAATTCACTTTTTTATTCCAGCAAGAAAAAAACTGTTAGCCAAGTAACTTAAGGATCTGAGACTGTGTCAAGGACCATCAAAGGGATCCTAAATACCCACACTTCATCAGTTGTCTGCATATGCTTAATTTTCATTCAAGAGTTATGAAGAAGTGACTTTAGATAAATCAGTTTATACTACCTTATAATTAAGAACTAAGTGAAACAGAAATTTAAAAATTTAAAAACAGGTATTTTAAATGGAATCTGAGGATCTATTATTATAATATAAACCTATACATATCTTCAAAATCTCAAAATACTCCACTGAGTCCATAAAGAGTGATTCAGCTTCCAGTAACTACATTACGTACTGCTTCCACTGTAAACACCCCTTCCTTCCTTATGACTAACAGTTTGGATTGTCAAGCTAAAAAGTTCACCCAGTTCATCAGGTGGTCCTCCACCACTACCTTATTCTATTGGTTATTCTCAAACAATGACCCCAAACTAATTTTGAGCTTCACATTGTTGAGAAAAATCCTGCTTACCTTCTGCCATAGTCAGATTCAACTGTGTCTGAAAATCCACAATTGGCAAAATCTAAAAAATTAATGATACAATTTTTGAGGGTTGAAAAATGTGCCTTAATTTTGTAACAAATGACTTTTATAGCTTAAGTATTCCACCATAGAACAAAGATAAATTATAACCATTCTGTACAAGTGAAATTATTTTTTTGAAGAAGAGGATAAAAACATAGGGATAGTAGTTGCAAAAAGACAAAATTATTAGCACAGCAGAACACAAGTCATTTAAAAATAAGAATATAACTACTGTTTATAATTCTTATCTCTACTCTTATGGTCTTTTACAAGCATAAATTAAGCCTAAAACAAAACAGAGCATAAGATGAGCTCCTCAAATGTCTGCTTTTATGGACATGATCAATTTTGTTTATAATTTGTCATATATTTTCATCTCCTTACAACAATTACATATTAGGAATAAAAATGAAGTGTAATAAATTCATTTCATCCCTCAAAATATTTTCCTCCTAAATTTAAAACAGGTTGGATGTATTTTAGAGAGGAAATACTGAGATTGGTTCATAAAAGACTTCACTGCTAGGAGGGCAGCCCGGATTCTGGGATTCAGTATATTTCAGAATTCAGCTAGAATTCTTGCAGCCTGCAGCCAAATCAAGTCTCAATACAAGGGGATTAAAAATACAGCGAGTGTAAAAACTAAGAGGGGGGAAAATAAAAAATAAAAAGGTTGGCATATGTCACTAGAGTTGAAAATACGTACATTTGCTCCCACTCACAAATACGCTATGCAGAAGGTGCTATAAAATCATAGCCACTGGGCTAAATACTTTCAGAATACTTACTGAGGGATCACACGAGCAGTCAAGGCTCTCCCTGGGGGCTCTTGTGAAGGGGCACTGGACCAGGGGCCGGACTTCTTTGGGATGCTTTGGAGTGTAAACAGGATTGCTTAGAAGATGATTAAGGCTTCCATGAGTCCCATTATTAGGAGCTGGTGTCAAATTCAGTAAATCTGCATAATTCCAAGAATGGTAAATAAAGATTTACTTAAGAAATTTCAAAACTAAATAGTAGTTTTGCACTATGAATTTTATTTTTTAAATCCAAATCTATATGAGTCCTTAACTCTTTACCTAAAATAAAACTAAAAATCTCTCTTTCTCAGGTTGTAGAATATTTATGATCAGGCTATTCTTGATGGAAATATTGATATGCACACTGTACTTCTCTATAAAAATCTCTAAATTTTAATGTAAACAGTAACTATAGTTATCCCCTATTCAATGTTTATTATATGCCAATCGTGCTAAATATATTTGTTGTCAATATTTGGTAGATGAATACAGAGAGACATCATTTCATCATTATTCAGTCATTAAGTCATGTCTGACTCTTCGCAACCCCATGGACTGCAGTACGCCAGGCTTCCCTATCCTTCACTATCTCCCAGAGTTTGCTCAAATTCATGTCCATTGAGTCGATGATGCCATCCAACCATTTCATCCTGTCATCCCTTCTCCTTTTGCCTTCAATCTTTCCCAGCATTAGGGTCTTGTCCAATGAGTTGGCTCTTTGCATCAGGTGGCCAAAATATTGGAGCTTTAGCATCAGTCCTTCCAGTGAGTATTCAGGGTTGATTTCCTTTATGATTGACTAGTTTGATCTGCTTGCTGCCCAAGGGACTCTCAAGAGTCTTCTCCAACACCACAGTTCCAAAGCTTTAGCACTCAACCTTCTTTATGGTCCAACTCTCATATCTGTACATGACTACTGGAAAAACCATAGCTTTGACTTGATGGAACTTTGTTGGCAAAGTGATGTCTCTACTTTTGAATACGCTGTTTAGATTTGCCATAGCTTTTCTTCAAAGGAGCAAGCATTTCATTGTACTTCATTTTATTACACTCCAGAGATTTTTTTTACAGCTGAAGGTCTATGACAGTCCCACATTGTGAGATGATGCTTAGCATGTTTTAGCAATAAAGTACTTTTTAATTAAAGTATGTATATTTTTCTAAACATAAGCTACTGCACACTTAATGGACTACAGTATAGTGTAAAAGTAGCTTTTATATGCACTGAAAATCAAAAAAATTCATGTACTTGCTTTATTAGAGTATTCACTTTATTGCAATGGTCTAGAACTGAATTTCAATTTCTCCAAGGTGGGCTTCCCAGTTGGCACTAGTGGTAAAGAAGCTACCTGCCAATGCAGGAGAATTAGGAGATGTGGGTTCAATCCCTGGGTCAGGAAGATGCCCTGGAGGAGGAAATGGCAACCCACTCCAGTATTCTTGCCTGGAGAATCCCATGGACAGAGGGGCCTGTTGGGCTACAGTCCACAGTGTCGCAAAGAGTTGGACTTGACTGAAGCGACTTGGTACACATGCACGACTGGAATCAGCATGCTTACTTAGCTCAAGGTCTCAAGTTACTAATATAGTAGACCTGGATTCAAAATCAGCTCAGTCCAAGTCTAAGACTCATGCTGTTAATAATAATAATAGCAAACACTTACACAGTAAAGCACTTATTATATGTCAGGCACTGTTTAGACGCTTTAGGATATATTAACTCATTTAAGTATTCAGTCTCCCGCTAAAAGAATTATGTCAATACTTAAGACACATTTAAGGTTTTATAAATTCTAGTACTGTTATCAGAAAAAGGAAGCAATATTTAAAATGCAATATTCAACCATAAAAGCTCTAATTTAGAAGGTATGGAGTAAACTAAGAATATAGCCAATGCGTTCTCCTCCATTTCTGCAACCTTGACATTGCCGTCCATTCAACTATTATTGCTACTAGAGGATCCACCTGTTTTTTCTACCTTTCACAACCTCCAAACTCTTTTCTCTGGCTTCCACCCTGATCTGGTTCAACTGTCATCTCATTAAGTCTAGGGCCTAGCAAAGTATCAGGCACTTACAATTTATAGACCATCTGCTCTGACTGTTATATTTTGCCACTGTGCAGCCTAGTGGAAACATCAGATAGCTATGTTTTGCATATGTTTTCAATGACTCTGGGTCAGGAAGAAGAAAGGTGGAAATATGAGGATCTTGCCTTATCATCATTTCCTGAAAGGTGCCCAATATGTGACCTACTTTTGATAATCTATTCCAGGTCTGTGTTCAGAAGGGAGAAGAGCTACCTGTTCACACTTACCACACATTAAGTTATAGACTTCAATATTTTCAAAGGAGTCAACTTCAGTGCTGTGCTTGAATCCAGGTCCATAGCCAATAAAGAGGGCCTACGTTGGCCAGAAAAGAAACTGGTCACTAAAGTTGGTCACTAAAAAGGTATTTTTTTGCCCATTGTACATATACAAACTGGTTATATTAAGATAAGTGGAAAAATACTGTGCCCAGTGGCCCTTCTAGGATATTATTTTAATCCCTGTTGCACATTTAATCTAAAGACATCTAAGATATCTTTCTTAACTTTATTACAATTCTGAACCTGACAATCAGAACAAAATGATGATGAAATTTTTTTTAAACTGTGAAATGGGATCTAAATCTTACTCTGCCCACCATACACCATGCTGTAGGGATAATGATATGAGTGTATTTTGAAATTTTTACAGTGCTAGGCAAATGGAAGGGATTATCTTTATTTAGAACATAAGTATGTTATCTTTCCACCTATTAATTACTGCCTTTTGTTTACTGTGAATCAACATTCTCAATGAAGTACAAATAGATGAAAAAATAATTATTAGAAATATAGTATGAAATGTGGGCTTCCCTGGTGGCTCAGTGGGAAAGAATCTGCCTGCCAATGTAGCAGACACAGGTTTGATCCCTGGGTTGGGAAGATCTCCTAGAGGAGGAAATGGCAGCCCATTCCAGAGTTCTTGCCTAGAAAATCCCATGGAAAGAGGAGCCTAGTGGGCTACAGTCCATAGGGTCATAAAGAGTTGGACACAACTGAGTGTGTGTGTGCGCGCGTGCACAGACACACACACACACACACACAAAGTGTAAGTCACACATTCGGAAATGTAACTTTTTAAAATTCTATTAATGTTCAAAGTAAAACAGCTATATGAAAGTATGTGCCTCATTAATTCTCTTTAAAGACTCATAAGGACAGTCTACATCTTTAAGTCTAAAACTTTATATATCAGTTTTTTCTTTAGATATAAACTATAATTTTTAAAGTGGAATAGGTTTACTCACTTGCATATTCAAAAATGTATTATCAGAGCCATGGAATCCACCTCCACAATATTTCCTTTCTGAAGGATTCCTAATTGTCACATAATACGAATTAATAATGCAAAGTCCACTCATAAAGCAAAATCGACACCCATGACATTATTTCCATTAATAAAGAGCAACTATTTTTTGATAGTTAACAATTTATTTGTAAAAAGTATACCGTTTAGCCTAAAGAAATGCTTGGAACTAGTAGATGTTCACTAAATATTAGTTCTCTCATGAGGATAAGGACCTTCTCTTCTTTCATATTCTTTTTCTAAACACTGAAAGCACAGTTCTCTAATAAGGGAGAGACCTTGTAATTCTGTTGACTGAATTCTGGTTTACTGTTTAGGTTTTGCTGGACAGAGGTATGTATTTATCATCTCTGGCTTCCAGGAGTTAATGATCAAGTTTGAGACATTAACAATATGCACAATCCAAATAATTTGCTGAACATAACAATAAACTGAGGTTTATTGATGGATTTAGTATAACAAGAATGAAAAAAACAGCTCTGTCTAATGAAGATGGTAATTGCTCATTATTATAACAAAGAGCTTTTGCCAATCATTTGTTAGACTTTGAAGCTATTGTTAGGCATAACCATAACATGTAGAAAAGACACAAGGCAAGTGGAACATAAGAAATAATCAAGATGGATGTGAGGGGACAGAGCAGTGGTTCTTAGCTGGAGGTGTCCCCCTCTCACCAGGGAATTGCAGCAATGCCTGCACATATTTTTTGTTGTCACAACTATAGACAGTACTTTTTTATCTAGTCAGTAGAAGCCAGGGATGTTTTCAAATACCCCAAAACACACAGGACAGCTCCCCACCACAAAGAATTATCTGATCCCAAATGTCAATAGTCCAAGGCTGAGAGAAACTGGGACAAAGAGAATCATACTTGAAGTCTTCATATTACAACATCATTGGAAAGGACCCAATGGTCCTTTCAAGGACCTTGAATGACTAGGTTTACCTGGGAGACTGTCAGAACTTACAATGCAAGTTGCCACTGAGGATCCAAATAGAACGTCAAGCGCTCAATTCTGTCATTTTTGGCAAAATGCAAACGCTTGGGTAAGAAATGTTTCAGGTAAGGTTTGAAGTGCTGGTTTGGTTCCTGGCACTGAAATTGTAAGAGACAAAGAAAAACCATTTCCACATTTTCTAAGTGTAAACTGCTCTTGAAATTGCTTCCTAAGTCCATATGAATTTTTTTCTCCTGAATGTTTAATCAGTATGCCCAATAAGTCATAGATGCAAAAATAACTGAGTTTTCACTACTTACATAATGTATAATTTGCATATTCTCAACTATTGTATTTTCTTATTTTATAGGAAATCATAATTATTGCATAAGAGTCCTAGTCCTCAATTTAGTCCTTAGATTGAGTCACTAGTTTATATTTGTGCTACTACTGATAATCTATTTTCAAATACTCTTATAATAATTTTAAGAACTTTCTTTAAAATTGTAAGAATTTTCATCAAGTAAAAAAATGGAATATAGGTAAATCAGCACTAGGACAAAAGTTTAAGAAATCAACCTAAGAAAAACTGGTAGGAAATATATTATAATGCTAAGTGTTTGTGGTAGTATGGCTACAGGCTTTCCCTTCCTATTGTTTTCAATTATTTCTTGTACTGTCATATAAATTTAATAATGTCAATAAATAAATTCTTAAAATTTTAAAAACCTACATTATTGAGATATGTCCTTAAAGACCTTTAAAAACTACAGGGCATTTAAATGTTGGCCCAGATATCCCCCCCCCAAAAAAGAAAATAGATTAGGTTAAAATCCTATAATCTCCCAATCAAATACTAAAACTTTCTTCTATATATATTTTATACAAAACTAGCAACAAAACAGTAATAGGGAAAAAAAAGATACTCACAGAAAGATTTTTGGCAATGCCTTCATAATCAACTGAAGAGAGGTAAAGATAAGAATAGTTGAATGGTATGCTACTATTAAAAATAATACAAAAATATAGCACATCAGACACAAATCCATTTAAAACAATGACATACTACTTTAATAGTTTTTCTTAAGTACTAATTAAAACTTGTTATTGTACAAGTTAGAGTCTATGCTTTGGGTTACTATGTCAATATATGTGTATAACAATTTTCCTGGAGGGAAATCTACTTCTCCTCACAAATACTCAACCATATCTACTGAAACATATAGCACTGCATATACCCAAACCTAATCCAACAGTGATGACTGTCAGAAAAATCTCTTTTCTCTTTCCATTTCAAAGGTAATTTTAACAGAATGATAAACAAAACTGCTCTTAGTATTTTAGAATTACCAAGGATGGTAATCGAAAAGAAGGGTATAACAATCAATTCTTAACCAGGCTTGATTTTCAAAAGAATGAATATTTAAAATTTCCTGGCAGGTTGGGTATGACATGTGGTCAAGAGAGAATGTGAAATTTCTTCTTCTCTGCTCACAAAACACATTCTCATTGTTTTTTGGAATAGTTTAAGAAAGTCATTTCTGAGAACAGAAATTAGTTGCTTATAGAATTAATCATCTCAGCCAGCATTCCTCCTCATAATGGAATATTATCCTATAACACCTGTAAGTTAGTTTAATGAAATGATATTAATTAAAGTTGAATAAATGTAGCTGAAATTTTGAGTTTTTTTCCTTATAAGTAATCTTGAATCCAACAAAAGCAAAATATGAAAGTGAAAGTGTTACTCGCTCAGTCGTGTCTCTGAGACTCTTTGCGATGCCATAGACTGTAGCCCGCCAGGCTCCTCTGTCCATGGAATTCTCCAGGCAAGAATACTGGAATGGGTTGCCATTCCCTTCTCCAGGAGATCCTCCCAACCCAGGAATCGAACCTAGGTCCCCTGCATTGCAGGCAGATGCTTTACCATCTGAGCCACCAGGGAAGCCCAAGAAAAATACACATAACATAAAACTGTACCAAGCTCATCAAATAATATTCTTAGTCATGAATAACAGGTAAGTGGTTAGACTTATGTCCTCATATCCAGTCCCATAAAATCCCTTTGGGTGCAGAAGGCCAGTCCTGGATATTTAATCATGAAAAAGAAATTAATTGATCACCTTTAATTTAAAGATATGATTCAGAGGAATGTATTGTAAATATAGAGCTTTCCCAGGTACTGCAGGGGTAAAGAATTCACCTGCTAATGCAGGAGATGCAAGAGATGCAGGTTCAATCCCTGGGAAGAAGATCCCCTACAGTAGGAAATGGCAACCCACTCCAGTATTCCTTCCTGAAGAATCCTATGGACAGAGGAGCCTGGCAGGCTACAGTCTATGGGGTTACAAAGAGTCAGACACAACTGAGCACGTACACACTAGTTGTAAATATAATCATATTCAAAATTAGCACAGAGATATACTCACATGAATAGTATTTATCTGGAACATCAGAGGGTCTCAGTCGAGCTGCGGGTCCATATACAACTTTATAATCTTTAGTATCTCCCAAGTATTTATTCAGATACACATATTTCTTACAACTGCCTTGTTCCATGCCTAGGAGAAAAAAAAATCCCCAAACATGTCGCAACCTTAATAAAAAACCTTTAACATGTAGGACAGAATTTCTTTCACTTTCAGAATTAAAATCAATAAACATGAGGTCAGCACTCATGATGGGCTTCCTAGGTGGTGCTAGTGGTAGAGAACCTGCCTGTCAGTGCAGAATACTTAAAAGATGTGGGTTCGATCCCTGGGTCAGGAAGATTCCCTGGAGGAGGGCATGGCAACTCGCTCTAGTATTCCTGCTTGGAGAAACCCATGGACAGAGGAGCCTGGTGGGCTACCAGTCCATGGGGTCACAAAGAGTAGAACATGACTGAAGTGACTTAGCACACATGCAGGCAGCACTTATGATAGTTGAACATCTAACAGGTAAGACACAGAGTTTCACATATATCTACCACTTCGCTTAAAAAAAATATTTTCCCTTCTCTCCATCTAAAATTAGTTCAGTGTTTCTTATTTATGTATTACAATATTTTTATGTGAATGAGGAAGAATATCACAGTTTTAGCCTGAGTATGAAAGCACAGTTATTTTCTCAGAATCAACTAGTATATTAACTAGGAGTATAAAACACTCATCTCATTTTCAGACTGGAGGCTTCTTTAGAATACATCTTCTTAGGACTGTTTCTAGAAATAGTTTTCAATAATTATTTCTGAAGCAAACAATAATAACAACAAGAGCAAACAAAAAGAAGCTTTTTCTGATTTTCCTGTATACACATGGCTTTTACAGTCCCAAGTCTGCATACAAACATGTTTTAAAGGTCACAGTAAATAAGAGTTAGATCAAAATACTGCCAAAATTAACACATACTCCCTTTAAAAGTCAGATTTATCATTCTAGAGAAAATAGAAGAAGCACATAATAATCTGTTCAAAGTATGCCTAAAATGTTTAGAGTAGATTTACCAAAATTTAATATTGAAAAAATAACTCTCCAAGTTTCTAATGTAAGTCTTCCCCAAATCAGGAGATAAGTGCGTTGTGGTTAATAAGCTCATAGGTGTCTGTGAGTTCTGTGTTTTATTTGTATGTTATATTTAATGTAATGTTTTCTAAAGATTCTCCACAAGGAATAATTAGCTATAAAAGTCAGAGGAAATAATAAAACATTAATCAATCAAGTAAACTTTTGGAAGCTCCATTTAACCTGAAAGATAAAGGATATAAACCCAGGTTACCATGATCTGAAATAAGGATGAGGTTCAAGCATCTATGCAAGTTCAGCTCCTTCAGACCATCCATCAGCATGCCAACCATGTTGTCAACCCTCTGCAAAGCTCTGATGACCTAAGAAAGGGAAACAATCTCATGTCATGCAGTTAAAAGTATTCATGGAATGCTTCTTAGAGTTCTGTGTACTTAATTTTTTAAAACTAGAACTTCTAAGAATAAAACCCATTATTTCCAAACAAACTGCATTATTTTGCATACGAATGTCACAAGGACACAGAATGGCATATGGTTTTGGCAAACTGCCTTTGGTATTTCTCTCCTCCTCTCTCCCAGCAAAATCACCTGAGGGAAATTCTTGTGCAGCTTTGCCTATAGCAAACCAGTCTAATCTTTACTTATAGTCTGTATATTTTACTCTATTACGAAACACGCTCTTTCAACATGATCTCACATTGACTGAAAGATATCCAAGTAACATGGACTGGAATTTTTAAGAATTAAGATAAAGTAAGTTTTGATGAGCCAATAATACTAGCGTTTAACCAAGTTTATAAATTAATGAATATGATTTGAAAAGTAATGGACTGAACCCTGAATGAAGATAAATCAGAAAAGCAGTTATGTTGGGAAATCTTTCAATTCAGTTCAGTTCATTCGCTCAGTCGTGTCCAACTCCCTGTGACCCCATGAACCGCAGGATGCCAGGCCTCCCTGTCCATCATCAACTCCCACAGTTCATCCAAACTTATGTCCATTGAGTCAGTGATGCCATCCAACCATCTCAGCCTCTGTCATCCCCTTCTCCTCCTGCCCTCAATCTTTCCCAGCATCAGGGTCTTTTCAAATGAGTCAGCTCTTTGCATCAGGTGACCAAAATATTAGAGTTTCAGCTTCAACATCAGTCCTTCCAATGAACACCCAGGACTGATCTCCTTTAGGATGGACTGGTTGGATCTCCTTGCAGTCCAAGGGACTCTCAAGAGTCTTCTCCAACAACACAGTTCAAAAGCATCAATTCTTCTGCACTCAGCTTTCTTTATTGTCCAACTCTCACATCCATACATGACTACTGGAAAAACCATAGCCTTCACTACATGGACCTTTGTTGACAAAGTAATGTCTCTGCTTTTGAATATGCTATCTAGGTTGGTCATAACTTTCCTTCCAAGGAGTAAGCGTCTTTTATTTTCATGGCTGCAATCACCATCTGCAGTGATTTTGGAGCACCCAAAATAAAGTCAGCCACTGTTTCCACTCTTTCCCCATCTATTTGCCATGAAGTGATGGGACCGGATGCCATGATCTTCGTTTTCTGAATGTTGAGCTTCAAGCCAACTTTTTCACTTTCCTCTTTCACTTTCATCAAGAGGCTTTTTAGTTCTTCTTCACTTTCTGCCATAAGGGTGGTGTCATCTGCATATCTGAGGTTATTGGTATTTCTCCTGGCAATCTTGATTCCAGCTTGTGCTTCATCCAGCCCAGTGTTTCTCATGATGTACTCTGCATATAAGTTAAATAAGCAGGGTGACAATATACAGCCTTGACGTACTCCTTTTCCTATTTGGAACCAGTCTGTTGTTCCATGTCCAGTTCTAACTGTTGCTTCCTGACCTGCATACAGGTTTCTCAAGAGGGAAATCTTTAGTGAACAGAAAAGTAATACTGGTCTTAAAATTTATATGATCTGATCCTTTACAAAATGATCCTTAGAGTTACTTGTAGCCAAACTTACCTAGAGATGGATCTTGATAGTGAAAGAATAAAACTTATATTAGCATCTGGCCAATTGTTTAGACTAACATAAGAGGTACGGGAAACTTCCCTCAGTCTAGTGATGGCAGGACCGCACTGTCAGCCATGCATCTCCCACCTCTAAGAAAGAGCATCTCTGCTGAGCTGATGGACAAAATCAAAGCCAGGGCACACAGCATTGTTAACTACATTGAAGTCACTGGAGATAGGTTTTGCTGGAAAGAGTACAAAGGGTGGAGTGTGACAGGTCTCATTTGAAATTAAAAATGCAGAATTTAACTCATCATTTGTTCAATTCAGCACCATAGATAGTGTAAAATCAAACAATGCTCCCAGTTCCTTTTGATTAAAGTGCATCATTGTAGTTTAATAGAAATGTCCTTAATACTCTTTCCAGAAATCATGGATTCTTATAGAATAATCAAGAAATCTGCTTCAAAGCAAGGTTCAGTTAGATGCTACCAGGTTTAATGAAAAAACCACTGATAAAAATGTACTTACTTCACTGCTGACTGGTCCATAAGAGTGACCCGAAGAATCTGGTTCTTCTAAATACAGAGTGTAAAAGTGTGGTCTAAATCAAACAGTATCAAAATGTAATATTTTATGAACACATTGTAAAACAGAATAGAAAGAATAATTCAACAAATGATAGTGAATAAAAGTTATACAGCACTGGGGTAACATTTCTAAAAGTGCTGAGAAATAATTTACATGTATAGAATTCTTCGAAACGGGGCTATAATAGTCACTAAAAAGTTCATTTGGATGTAAAACATCATAGCCAATAGCAAATTTTTCTATCTTCTATTTAAAATATTCAGACATTTTTATAAAACAAATGAGTATTTTATGGTAGAAATTAATCATCTACATACCTTTCATCTTTAGGAAGCTGTAGCCACTTAAGAATGGCTAAAATTCTTTCTTCAAATGGTACTGAACTAAAATGAAAGATAAAATGAAACAAATATGTGACGAGTGTTAGGGTTTAAAATATCAATGTGTGTCTTACTGAAAACTGCATTCATAGAGATTAAAACAATTCAAGACATCAAATATGTTTGAAGTAATGTAAGAGTTTCATCTGAAAACTTAAAATTGTTTTCCCGACCTAGGAACAAATATTAAGTTTTTACACATATGAAAGTTGTTGTTGTTCATTATTATTCAGTTACCCAGTCATGTCTGACTCTGCAACACCACAGACTACAGCACACCAAGCCTCCCTGCCCCTCACCATCCCCCAAAGTTTGCCCAAGTTCATGTCCACTGCATCAGTGATGCTATCCAGCCACCTCATCCTCTGATGTCCTCTTCTCCTTCTGCCCTCAATCTTTCCCAGCATCAAGGACATCAGTGAGTCAGCTGTTTGCATCAGATGACCAAAATACTGGAGCTTCAGCTTCAGCATCAATCCTTCCAATGAGTATTCAGGATTGATTTCCCTTAAGATTTACTGGTTTGATCTCCTTGCTGTTAAGGGACTTTCAGGAGTCTTTTCCAGCACCACAGTTTGAAGGCATCAATTCTTTGGCATTCTGCCTTCTTTACGGTCTCATGACCACTGGGAAGACCACAGTCTTAACTATATTGGACCTTCTTTCGGCAGTGATGTCTCTGCTTTTCAACACACTGTCCAGGTTTGTCACAGCTTTCCTGCCAAGAAGCAATCATCTTCTGATTTCATGGCTGCAGTCACCATCTGCAGTGATTTTTAGAGCCCAAGAAGAGGAAATATGTCACTATTTCCACTCCCTCTTCTATTTGCCATGAAGTAATGGGGCTAGATGCCATGATCTTAAGTCTTTTTTTTTTTTTTTAATATTTAGCTTTAAACTGGCTCTTTCACTTTTATCCTTCACCCTCATCAAGAGGCTCTTTAGTTCCTGTTCACTTTCTGCCACTGGAGTGGTATCATCTGCATATCTGATGTTGTTTTTCCCGCATATCTTGATTCCAGCTTGTAACTTAACTAGCCCCGCATTACTCATGATATTCTCAGAGTATAGGTTAAACAAACAGAAAGTTTGTAAAAAACAAAAATGAAAGTTGTAGTTGGGTCTAAAAACTTGCTTCCCATTTTCTACCTGAGGATTTTATTCCTGTATCTCAGAATAGGAACTGCCATGTCATGAATAACCCAAGTGTCAATCAATATACTCTTTAAAGGGGACCTCTCTGGTGGCTCAGATGGTAAAGCGTCTGTGTACAACGCGGTAGACCCGGGTTCGATCCCTGGGTTGGGAAGATCCCCTGGAGAAGGAAATGGCAATCCACTCCAGGACTATTGCCTGGAAAATCCCATGGACAGAGGAGCCTGGTAGGCCACAGTCCATGGGGTCGCAAAGAGTTGGACACGACTGAGTGACTTCACTTTCTTTTCATGAAGATGAACTCACTCATTGATGACTCTCAGTAAAATTGGGAAATGGACACTTGTTGGGCAGACAGTTCTCCAGGCAACAGTTTTTGGGCAGAATTAATGACATCTTCCTCTGGGCACAGAATTTTGTTTATAAGTCTCCATCAAAGTGCTTGCCCAACCCCAAGTACACTAGGTTGTTCCTTGAGAAGATTTCTATCAGAACTTGAGAGGCCAGAGAACATGTACCACTAGTCTGCAAAATTCTCCAGGTCTAAGACAGTGCCTGGTGCAGAGAATCTCAATTACCACCTATGGAATGAAATTAATGGCAAATAACAAGGTGCTCACATGAACCACAGAGAATCAACAGTAGCCTAAGGTTACAAAAGAAAATACGCATTTCTTGTTTGGAATTTATGAACTTTCCCTTTCGTCCCTCAAATACACTATCGTATTGGTTTTATGACATAAATTCCCCAAGTATAAGCCAAATTATTTTGCTAGTCTCACTAAAATAATCCGAAGGGAGTCTTCCAGGAAAAAAGTCGTGTGTTTTGTTTTTTTTTTCCCCACAATACCACACGGATTTTGAATATCACAGGGAGATTACTCTAATCAGTTCCACTATAGATGGAATGTTTAAAAAAGTAATTTGAAAATGCAAATCTAGAGGTGCCATTAATATCTTCTTTCAAATAGTATTTTTGGACACCAAAGGGTCACTCCTACCTATGTCCCTTTAATACTTTCAGCTCCTTCTCCTAGTTCTTTCTTCCTGGAGTGAAAATATTCAGGACCCCTACTTTCACCAGGACTTCAATTCTTATTCCTATCCAAAGATCTGAACACAAACTCCAACATGTTACCACCAGTGCTTTCTAGAAAAACTCCAGGAAAAAAAAAAAAAACCACCTCATCTAGTTTTACTATCTACCATCCATTTAAAACTCTTTGAAATAGAGTTCTTATTTTGATAGGTGTCATTTTTCAGATAACATATCATTCAAATGCTAGAACTCAGGCTGTGATAAGAAAATAAACTGTTCTGTGTTATAGGTCCTAGAAAAAGTACAGTTATACATACACATTATAGATTTTATAGATGTCTGGGAAAATTCCATTGATTTTCACATCTGATCCTGGCCAAAAAAATGTGCCTGTCTTCAGGCCTTGATATTTAGCTGTCAGCCAAATCTGGAGAAGACAGAGAAGGAAAATTAGGAAACTATGTAAGCACTGATTTCTTAGGAAACTGTGTTCACACAACTGCCAATGCTTTCGTTTCAAATGCTAGAAAGTTTTGATGTCAATAAGCTCCAGCAGTTAAGACTACAAAACAACCATGAAATGTGACTTTGAACAGCAGCAAAAAGAAATTAAATAATCAGAAATTAAATTAACTTAAAGAATATAAACAATTGGTAACTCCTGCAACTTTTATAGACTTGCTTCTACTTAATAAGCTTCTGTTAAAAGAAAAAAAAATCACAAGAAAAGAAAAATTCACAAATATACATATCTTTAACTTATTGACATATTTTGCTTATGTAACTTAATATTTATTGAGCACTTATTATTGCCAGTTACAGTTCTAAATGGTACTCCTATAAGCAACTTAGATTATTAACAATCATCACAATAATTCTATGAGGTAGTTAACAGAATTATATACAGTACAGAAAACTGAGGCACAGAAAGATTACTTTGCCCAAAATTCATGATTTTAAATGTCAGAGCTAAAAATCTGAAATTATAACTTGCAAATTAACATCATTCTCTTTTCCTCCTAAAAGAGATATCAGATCAGATCAGATCAGTTGCTCAGTCATGTGAGCTTTGTGACTCCATGAATCACAGCATGCCAGGCCTCCCTGTCCATCACCAGCTCCCGGAGTTCACTCAGACTCATGTCTATCGAGTCAGTGATGCCATCCAGCCATCTCATCCTCTGTCATCCCCTTCTCCTCCTGCCCCCAATCCCTCCCAGCATCAGAGTCTTTTCCAATGAGTCAATTCTTCGCATGAGGTGGCCAAAGTACTGGAGTTTCAGCTTTAGCATCATTCCTTCCAAAGAAATCCCAGGGCTGATCTCCTTTAGAATGGACTGGTTGGATCTCCTTGCAGTCCAAGGGATTCTCAAGAGTCTTCTCCAACACCACAGTTCAAAAGCATCAATTCTTCGGCGCTCAGCCTTCTTCATAGTCCAACTCTCACATTCATACATGACCACAGGAAAAACCATAGCCTTGACTAGACGGACCTTTGTTGGCAAAGTAATGTCTCTGCTTTTGAATATGCTATCTAGGTTGGTCATAACTTTCCTTCCAAGGAGTAAGCGTCTTTTAATTTCATGGCTGCAGTCACCATCTGCACTGATTTGGGAGCCCAGAAAAATAAAGTCTGACACTGTTTCCACTGTTTCCCCATCTATTTCCCATGAAGTGATGGGACCAGATGCCATGATCTTCGTTTTCTGAATGTTGAGCTCTAGGCCAACTTTTTCACTCTCCACTTTCACCTTCATCAAGAGGCTTTTGAGTTCCTCTTCACCTTCTGCCATAAGGGTGGTGTCATCTGCATATCTGAGGTTATTGATATTTCTCCCGGCAATCTTGATTCCAGCTTATGTTTCTTTCAGCCCAGCGTTTCTCATGATGTACTCTGCATATAAGTTAAATAAACAGGGTGACAATATACAGCCTTGACGTACTCCTTTTTCTATTTGGAACCAGTCTGTTGTTCCATGTCCAGTTCTAACTGTTGCTTCCTGACCTGCATACAAATTTCTCAAGAGGCAGATCAGGTGGTCTGGTATTCCCATCTCTTTCAGAATTTTCCACAGTTTATTGTGATCCACACATCAAAGGCTTTGGCATAATCAATAAAGCAGAAATAGATGTTTTTCTGGAACTCTCTTGCTTTTTCCATGATCCAGCGGATGTTGGCAATTTGATCTCTGGTTCCTCTGCCTTTTCTAAAACCAGCTTGAACATCAGGAAGTTCACGGTTCACATATTGCTGAAGCCTGGCTTGGAGAATTTTGAGCATTACTTTACTAGCGTATGAGATGAGTGCAATTGTGCGGTAGTTTGAGCATTCTTTGGCATTGCCTTTCTTTGGGGTTGGAATGAAAACTGACCTTTTCGAGATATCAAGACTATTCAAATAGACCTTTTAGAATTGTTGTGGCTATTTTTAAAAATTAAAAAGGAGAACACATCTAAATCACAATCAGGGAGAATCTTCTAAGTCAGCAAATGCAGACAGTCATAGTTTACTCCTGAAGAAACAATTAGCTTTGTGTAGATCAAAATATTACCCCCAGATTACTGCTCTTTGCTACTAGGACAAAAAGGTATCATTAAGCAGAAAATAAAACTGGCTCAGAATAACCTGAACCCTACTCTGGAATAAAATATACAAAGATATAAACTATATTTAGAGTTACCTGCATTTACCTTTATTTGCATAAGGATTGCACAAACACAGTAGAGTAAATAGGTTCTTAAAAACTCCAGGGGATCTGTCATTTTACTCTGATAGAAACAGATGAGAATAATAAAAAATAATTTTAATAGCTAAATTAAATAAACAACTCACTGGTTCTCCTTTGTACCACTCTGGGTTAAATTTCTCTTTGTTTTTAAGTGCAAAGTTAGCGTTCATTTGGGGATCATATATATTATTGTCAATGATGCCATGGGATTCCGGATAAAGTCCCTAAAATATATAAAATACAAGTTTTATGCAAGTTGTGAGTTTTTAATGTTAAGGTTACAGAACAAAATCATCAGAGAGAAATACACAACTGAAGCTACAAGGAACTTAACCTAGCTTAAGAAGAGAAGAACAAAACACTGCATATGATCAAAATACAACCAACTGCTTAAGGTTTTATGTAGTACTTGTGTTTTAATTTATGTAATAGGAGAAAATACATTAGGAATGGTAGCAGCCTCTTAATTTTGAAAAAAGTACTAAGATGTCCTTTTGGATTGCTCAGTGAAAAATTTCTGCATAACAGAATCCTTTTTGATTGGGTTCAAGAATAGCTTGTACCAATATAAGTCAAAGTATTAATTCTGTGGCCTTGAGGCCTAAGGAATTCTACATTTTTTTTTTTTCTGGATCCAAATTAAATCTGAAAGTGAAGCAAAAAGAGAGCTGTAATCACATCTAGAGTCAGGTAAAGTGGTTTGCTTAGACTCAAACATTGAAATGATTGGAAAGACGGCTGAGGACCTGTGAGTGCAATCTGGGGCTCAAATAAAGTAAGTTAAAAACTAATCAGAAAGAACAGAACCTAAGAATCTTAAAGGGAATTAAGAAATCATTTCTTGGGGTCTTCAATCACCTCTTTTCACATATGGGAAATGGAGACCCAGAAGGTAAGGTGACTTTCCAAGGTCACAACGCATTAGTAGAAGAATAAGAACCAGAACCTCAGTTTTCCTGCTTAACTACACATGAAAAAGAAGTTATTTTTTTCTGATCTGAAATCTGATTATTCTCTTGAAAAATGTTATATTTACATCTCACTTTTGTGAACATATAAAAATTGAAATGCAGAGCTTACTGTGACAATGCTGTAGTGATTGGGGAAAGTTTTTGTTGGATATACTGGTCTCATGTTTTTAGTATATGTCCCACAGGTTTCTACAAGGGGAAAAAAAGATTGTTATTAAATACAACTGACAATCTGTTTCCTTCATTTAGCGTTGGTACCACAGACTTCTGAGTAGTACTAAAACATGAATCCAGAAGGGATTTACAACCATATAAAAATTCAGGGTGAATTACAAAGCAACATTGTAGATTCAAACTCAATGCTGAGAGCTAGTTTTTCTTCTTAGTTAAAAAAAATTAAAATAATTAATCCAATGGAATATTTACCCCATACTTACTAATAACAATACTAATAATATTATGGTCCAGATGGACTATAATGATGCTTGCTAGATCTTTGCTACTACTTGGTGATAACATATCTAAATACAAGATGTAGTTTTTAAAAAAAACAAACAGCCAAAACAAAACTACAAACATCCACAGTAGCTAACTCAGCAAAATGAAAACAAGAATGAAGCAGTAGCTAGGAGGACAGTGTCCCACCCCAAAGTCCAAACCAGTTAACTCTAGACAAATTCAACACTGCTTTAATGATTAAAGGTATCTTCTGGCTTCAAGTATTAATACAAGAAGGACAGAGTCAAACTGTTCCTGATTTAGCCCTAGTGTCACATCCTTTGTCTGCCTCTACGACAGAGGGAACATATAACTAATGATTCTAGCATTTCAATACCTCATACCTGAAAGTGTTCCTCAGGCTGGTACATGTCTCTCTATCTCACTGCATTCCAAACAGTTCAGAATTACAGGCTACACTTCCTAATTACCCAAAGCAAGGACTTAAGTTAACTATGCATTGAGTTCCTTTCAACTTCACATATAGGTACCTAAGGCTCCTTAATTCTGAACTCAGGATATTGTATTTGATGCTATGGAAACCAACTTTCCTCCTGATGATAACAAAGGGCCAGACGCAAGCTTCAAAGCCCGTGAGCCTAGCTGATAAAACAGAGTCTTTCTTGTCCATGTAAGCTCTTTCCTAAAGACTTTTATGTCAAATGATTATTTATAAAAACTTTCTTCCCAGTAGAAATTAAAAATTGAAATTTTTAGAAGTTCTCCAAATATCAGTTTCTTACAAAAGAAGTACAATAAATGTACCTATGTGATTATGGAGAGTGATTTTGACATTCAAATATTCAAGTCCAGTAAATAATGTCCCAGAACTCCAGAAGAACACTAAAATAGTGAATTTACTTATCTCCATTTCAGTCCAGTATTACACTGTGGCTATTTAAATACTGATCACTGATAACAAGCAATGTTCTTCAGCTTTTATACCCATATTTAATTTTTTATTTTTTCAATAACAACGATACGAGTGATAACCATATTACTGGTGGTTAATGTGATTTAAAACTTTTGCATTCGTACTAAGAGAAGACTATTCTACTACTGCATTACTAACTTATATAATAATCATTTAATTAAGGCTTTAATTGAGATAAAGAAATTGGAAGGATGCCTCATGATACTAAAGGATAAATAACAAGTAAATATTCTATGTCTGCACTACCAGATTCATATAAGAAATACCTTCAGTTTTTGAAATTCTACTTTAAGATGTAGTCATATTAGATAAATAAATATATAAATAGTTTGTCCACAAAATGAATCCAAAAGTCTAAGAAAAAAAAAAGTATGCCTTATCCTTAACATCTGTAACCAAGGAATAAAAATCCTAAGATAATCATTATTATCTTAGAGTTGTTTAAAAGGCAGTTTTAGAACAATTATAATATTAAAGACTAGGTCCTTATCACTAGGGTTTAACTCTTTTACAACAGAGAAGTTTGGTAAAACAGATTCTGCTGTATTTTTCAAAAAAGAGACTGCCTCCTCAGTCTACTGACACTGTGACACTCCAATAGTATACTCTGAAGTTACTCACTCAGCTTGCTAATAACAGGAAGAAGTCCACCCCAAGTGTGCAAATATTCTGCCCTGAAACCATCCAAAGAAAATAAGAGGGTAGGAGGTGTTTCAAACCTGGGTAATGAGAAAGAAAGAAAAAAAATGTGTAAAGAAGAAAGAAGACACAGATCCAGTGAACATTTTCCACTGAGATAGGGATGTAATCTAAGGTAAACTAACAAGCTCAACAAGCATCTTTATAAAGAATATTTTAGAAGTGTCTATATTCATATTATGATTTTGTATTTCATCATGTACATTATCAAATAGTCCTGATTGAGCACTCACGCCATTGTGAGGTACCATACAGAGACCATCATTTATGGTCCCTGCTAGTCCAAAAGCTAGATGAAATGCAACCAAAATGCAATATTTCTCCAGCTTGCAAGAGAATAAATATTAACAAACAGCATATTCTAAATTGTGTTCTTGTTTCTACCAGGACAGCTTTATAATGTTTAACAGTTTGGAAAAATCATTATTTTAAACATATATTTCTGAAGATTAATAATTCAAATTATATGTCTCAAGTGGAACAAAGATAAACATGTCTAACTGTCATCAAATTTCCACTTTTCGAATTCTACACAAACCATTCCTGATGACCTTAGAAACATAAGGTATTGTATAAAACACTTTAGACAAAAAATATAAAATACAAATTATAAAAACTATGTAACATCTTCTCATAGACATGTTATCCTGAAAATATATAAGTTAATCAAAAATTTTTTTTAAAAAGTTGTAATTTGTTATAAGTTCAACTTGAAAAACTTCAAATGAAAGTAAAGATCCTTTTTTCCTAAGAAGGAAAACAAATTCTTCCACCCAACACTCATGAACATTAAATATTCATAACCTCTCTTTTTTTTTTTTTTTTTTTCCAGTTTCTAGACCAGGAGTGGGAAGTGGGGGGTGAGGGTCATGTCATAATCACTTCTATACCACCAATGCCAAAAGAAGGCCTAACTAAAAATAATATTGAACCAATGAATAATTATTATTATTTTTATTTTTTCAATTTGGAAAGAGAAAGAATGATACTTCTATAAAAGAAAACATGAGTATCTCAGAGTATAATCTTACCCTGCTGGACACTGTGGTTCATCAATGCTGTCACATTCTTCTTCAGCCCAACTTTTCTCCCCTAAAATATTTTCAAGAAGTACAGTGAGTTGAACACATTCAACAGAAACAATGGTCGTGATGTTTGTGAGACACATTAGGACACGTTCCCCCCAAAAAACAAAAAAGTTAACAGATACATAGATCATGTTGGGTGTGATTCTCAGGGAATAGAACAAATAGAAGTTATTCTATTTCAAAATAAGAGTTAGTTGATACCAGGAATTAAAGAATGAGTTTATAATTGCAAGACTAAAACACATTGCTGTATTTGTGAGAACTTGAAGGCACATTTTCCATTTTCAAATTGTCATTAATAATATTTTCAACCAAAATTTATAACCCTACTTCTATCCACTGACAGAATCTTCTGCCTTAGTTCCTCTCATACAATCAAGTTCTGTCAAAGAATTTCAAGGAACCCTGCAACACCTAGGCAAGACATCATAGTAACACCAGCTTACACAGAATCTTAGGCACTAACTTCTCTCAACATCAGGCAGACACTGTCCTCGTTTACTATGAAAGAACCTGCTACATAGTCAGCCAAGACAGTGAAGTGATTGTTCCACAAATACAGCATTAAATATGCAGCTAATATCAAAATAACATGAGGGTGTAGTAGCAGCAGAGTGTATGACTATGGATAAAAAAGACTAGCCGTGTGTAGACAATCATGATTATTAGGCTGGGTGATACAAGCTTTATTACATAGTCTCTCTATTCAGGTATATATGTTTGAAACTTTCTCTAATAAAATGCTTTTAAAATATTTTTTCAGCCAATATGGTTTGTCAATAACTATGACTTCTACTGTAAAAAGTACACCCATGCTAACCCCCTCTGAGACCTAGGAAGATGTCAGCCTGTGTCTGAACCCGGTGACGGCACAACCTCCTGACCTCGGCACACGGATCCGTGGTTGATACAACAGTCTCCCTTGTCCTTGCAGTCATCTGAACAGGAGCAAAGGCTTCGGGACAACCTTTTCTCACCACACCTGAATTTGGTGCAAGTCCATATCCGTTCTAGAAACAAATGTCAACATAACACGTTTTATGGTCCAAATTCAACATGTCCAAAATGAACACAGAATTGTCTTCTAGAATGTGATCTATGAGAGATGATGGACCATTTCTTAACCCTCAGTGACTCACAGAACTTTCCACCACAGTGGTCAATGTGAACTAACAGAAAATACGCAGGCAACAATTACTATTTCACTAAAAATCCAGAATCTCAGCATTTTAAAATGTAAATGCTGAATGAGAAGCAAGTCCAAAAGAGAAGGACTATATGTATTAATATACGTATGGCTGATCATTTTGCTGTAAGGTAAAAACTAACAAAACATTGTAAAGCAATTATACTCCAATAAAAATTAATTCAGAAAATAAAAAATAAAATGTAAACAGACATAACTTTTATTATACAACTCCCATGTCAATCTTGGCTTATTCCACCAGTCATTGCCAGAGTTCTCCAAATTTATCTAAATCTGGTTCACTCTCATTTAAATGTTATTATTGCATGGGCTTCCCTGGTGGTTCAGAAGGTAAAGAATCTGCCTGCAATGCAGGAAACCTGGGTTCAATCGCTGGGTCAGGAAGATCCCCTGAAGAAGGGAATGGCAACCCACTCCAGTATTCTTGCCTGGAAAATTCCATGGACTGAGAAGCCTGGCAGGTTAAAGTCCAAAGAGTTGGATATGACTGAGTGACAAACACTTTCACTTTCATAGGTAAAGAAGATCAAATCAAACTTTTCACAGTCTGATAGTTTTATTTTAAAGTTTAAGTGGACATCTTAAGAACTCTCTCTTTAATAAGCCCATAACAGAAAGAGTCGTATATTTTTAATCAGCCTTTTGAACTTAGGTGAAATGCAAATTAGACTATATAGGTTGTCAGCAAACATTGAAATCCAGCATGGTGCTGCCATCCATAAAATTTTTAACAAAGGCAAGGTATGTAAATTTTGTTTGTGTCAGGAAATATAAAGGACAAATTTTTTAAAATCTCAAGTGGGTTAGGTAAATCACATACCTAAAACATGCAGAACTTTCCTTTGCTCTTTTACCCCATCTTTTTACCTGCAGATTTTTACCTGGTTCTATACACGTTTCCTGGTAATCTAGACAGCAATTTCCAAGGTCAACACAAGCAGCATCACAGCGGCAGTTTCCAAATGTTCTCTCAAAACAGCGACCCTTGCAACTTTTAACTGAAAATATCGAATGAGTTAGATGTTTCTAATCATTATATAATTACAAAGCAAATATCAACTAATATATCCTAAGTTCGGTATTGAGTAGGTTTAAATATTATTTTAGAAAATACAGATGGGATGGGCAAAAAGTTAACCAAGAATCTTTTCTCAAATACCTATAGAAAGTGATGCAAACAGAAGGCAGTAACCTTACGTATCGAGTTTGCAATTTTATCTCTTGCCATAGAAACAAAAGATAATTTTTTTCTTTTATATAGTATAAATCCTACAGGGGCTAATGAAACTTAAAATTACATATAGAATATTAAATAAAGGAAAAATAAGAAGAGCTTGTTCTGAATATTTTATGTGGGGTTCTCTAAAAACTGATAATCTCTGAAAACTTCGTGATGGAAAAGAATACCTGACTTAGGTCACCCTCAGTCTGGTGTAAAGAAGTAACGTGTTTGTGCAGAACATGTTCTGCAAGACTCATTTCCCACCACACTGGATTTGTCCAGTGCACCTTCAGATCCAGCCTGGCTCCCTCTGAGAAGCTTTCCCAAACTCCCCAGTCTAGATGCTTTTTCCATTTTTTTAAAGTTTATATGAAACCTTATCCTCCCTTTCAGTCACTTAATTTCATTTGTAACTAGATCATTTGGTTAATAACCCAGTCTCAACCTGGACCACAAACTTCTTAGGAACAAAGACCACACCTGGATGCTGCCCGGCACACTGTACCCCGGGTATCCAGCAAGAGCCTTGACTACAGTTGGTACTAATAAGTTTTAGTTAAATGGACAAATGTCAGACGTGGAAGGAAAACACTTTGCACTAAAAACAACTTTACAAGACAAGGAGAATGAATGTATGGACACCAAGAGGGGGAGGAGGGCTGAGATGAATTGGGAGATTGGGACTGACATACACTATTAACTATGAATAAAATAGATAACTAATGAGAACCCACTGTATAGCTCAGGGAACTCTACTGAGTCTGTGGTGACCTAAATGGAACGGAAATCCAAAAAAGAGGGGGCATATGTATAGCTGACTTACTTTGCTGTACAGTAGAAACAAACACAACACTGCAAAGCAACTATACTCCAATAAAAATTAATTTTAAAAATTTACACTGTAACTCTTTACTAGCTATCAAGAATCATCTAGATTTAATAAAAAATAAATCAGGATGGTAAGAAAAACAATCCACTTGTAGAATAATGGAAGTCCAAAAGAAAAAAAAAAAAAAAGGAATAATCCTTGCTCTTGGTTGTAATGCTCCTCTGAGCATTACAAGAAGACACCGTCACAGAATTTAACTCATTTGATACCAGGAAATGAAGCAATTTTAAAAACATGAAATGACAATAATAATTTCTAGGGTCAAAAACACGAACTTTCCTGATCCCAGGAGGGAAAACTATTATAATAATAGCTATTACTTACAGATCATTAGTATGCTTCCATTAACTTAAAAAAGAAAATGTATTTCACCTTGAGTTTAGATTAAAATTGCTGTTTTCAATCACTCAGTTTTATTTTTATGTGCCAAACTAAACTCAAAGTGAATGAATTACTGCTTAAAGGCTACATAGGTGAACACTACAATATGCAGCTTCTTAATTTTACTAAATGCTGATATGCTTGCTCTGAATTGTTGCTGACTAAATATATAAAATTACTACATTTCATTCATTTTAAAAATAAATGACAGCTTAACAATCACTAAATTTTTTCAAAAAATGACTAATAGTATAATTATGGAATAACTGAATAGAAGGATTTGTTCAGTTTTCAAAACTGAATTCCTTAGGAATTCATCAGTGATTTAAAAGGAAGACCATCAATGATTTAAAAGGAGCAAAAATAAAAAACTACTTCAAATCCAAAATATGACTGCTACAATGTATTATGATTCAAAGTTTTATTATTTATAGTGATCTTTCCATGCTGGCGAGATTTCTGAACTTCATAAAATGAAAAATGTAAGTAACAGCTTAAAAATATCACTATTGTTTTGAAATGACTGCACTTCTAAAAGACTTACAAGCATGTAAGGATGTTTCCAGCTGCCCAGGCATGCTGTTTACCTAGTAACCTCAGGACTGCTCCAGCACCTAATGCCTTAGGGACAAAAAGTAGGAGTCCCTGGAGGAAGTCAGGGAGAGAGGCTCACAGAGCCCAGCACAAGAACCTGTCATCCATGTCTTCTTGTTTGTATCTTTGTTCTTTTTTGTTGTTTTGAGGTTTTTTACTTTTTTTTTTTTTGGTCATAGCCCCTCTCTGTTGTTTTGGGATGAAGTTTTGCAAGTAGATAGTATACAGCTAAAATAATAAAAGATCTTCAAGATAAATGTTCAAACTGGCATCAAATTTGCAGTATCTATGGAGCACTCACCTCTAGAGGTAGAAATGGCAACCCACTCCAGTATTCTTGCCAGGAAAATCCCATGGACAGAGGAGCCTGGTGGGCTACAGTCCATGGGATCGCCAAAAGGTTGGACACAACTGAGCATGCACACATATGCATGGAGTACTCAAGGGATGAGGACGTAACTATTGTCTCAATCACATTCTCAAGAAGGCCATTACCCACACCTGCGCGGGGCACATACATAACACCCATGCACACATGAATTAGTATACTACTTACTTTCTTTGGCACAACTTGGTTTCAACCCAAATATACAACCAAGGATTGTTGTTAACACACAGACTGACAATACCTGTCAGGAGAAAAAAGAAAATGATGTAGTTTCAAAGCCCTTTTATTTCTTCAAATGTTTCATTTCTTTAAATACTTCCAAACATGTCGGTGCTGCTCTGTTTCCTGATCTGGGTGTTGGTCACACGACGTGTACACTTTGTAAAAACTGAAACTGCACATTTACGCTTCATGTACTTTTCTGTATGTATGTTCTACTTCAAACAAAAGATTACTTAAAGATTAGCAAACAAATCAATGCCCTCCTAGGTTAATGTAGTCAGAAATTTCCCAGTTGATGCAAGTGAATTCAGTCCAAAAACTTATAATTAAAGAAGAGGAAAGGAAAACCTAAAAAGAGATTCAATTTTCTACTTTTTAATCCATAAAAGGTAATATGATAATATCAGATGCCCCTTTTAACAGTTTTGTTACACAAACCTAAACAGTATCCTCATGTACACTGTGACAGCTTGTAAGAATGAGCAACAGACAGGGTTGAAAGATTACATCCAAGACCCAAATGTTACCATAAACTATGTATAGATTTGGGGCAGGTGACTTTAACATTCCAGACACCAATTTATTCACTTATAAAATTAAAGGGCTGGACTCCCTGGATCCCTAAAAATCTTTCCAGTTCTAATATTTTTCTACCTTCTCATTCTCCAATACTCTGGACTTTAACATTTTAATATAAGTGGTTACACCATATAACTCCCAAGAACAATGACAGAAGTTTGTGAGTTAGAAAAAAAAAAAAAAAAAGGAGCAGAAAAATCTACAAAATTGTCTTCAATATTTCTCAGTGGAATGGAGCTCCCGTGGCAGTTCTCTGGAATGTTACATTTCTGGACAATCCAACAAATTCTTCACTGAGCACCAACTATGTGTAAAGATTATGTTATGCACTGAAAAAAAGAGTAAGAGAGACCCCAGGGAGCTTCTGCTTTTTGGGAAAAAGCAAAGTCACAAATGGCTCATGTTTGGTTGCAGAATTCTGTAGTGTTTAAAGAAGAAAGGCTAAGGTGTTTAGTGAGAAGGGGATCAGAAAAGGTTTCACCAAAGAAGCCTCTCAGCTGGGCTCTGCAAAGGGGAAATGATGGTGTGTTACTGCCAGGCAGAGCTGATGGAAGGTTAGAGAGGACAGAGTAGAGGAACCTAGTATAAAGCAAGGCCTTCAGGATGGAAGGTATATGGGAGGCAGCAGATGAATAATGAGTAGCCTCCTTTTGCAGGAACAAGAATATGAAAAGGGGAAGAGATGTAGTATGGAAAGGTGGTGTGGCATTTCCCAAAAACCAAAGTGAAGAGATAACAGAGTCAGGAGGAATGGGGGAATGGCACAGGGTGGATGGTGGATAAAGGCTTTTATGTTTTCTGAACTCATCCCCTCAAATAAAATATACTGTGTATTGACCATATGCTGGTCTGTAGACTAAGTACTGGGTACTTAGAAAAAGGAGACATGACCTCTGTCCTCAGGATGCCTACTGTCAAGGGCCTGCAGAACTAAAGAGAAATGGAGTGGCAAGAAAACTAAGGAAGCAGGTCTAACTCATTTCAAAAGAAAATGAGGGTAAAGGAAAGAAGAGTAAAAGAATAGTAGGCCTAAAATGCAACAGGGTTTAGGTCAGTTTCCTTTTTGGGAAATCAAAAACCTAAATGTATATATGTCCATTAAAAGAAATAGCCATCAGAAGAAGAGCTTGAACAAACAAGAATAGCAAACAGAACAAGGTATCAATAGAGAATACTAATAAGTGTTCTTAAGCCTTGATGTTATAAAGCGACACAAGCTTATGGAGGGATGATTCTAAAGGATCTATCAAAAACAACAAAAACTCTCTTATTGTCAACATTAAATATATAGGGGAATGAAAAAATAGTCAAACTAATCTACATTTAGCATCCTGTAATAAAATCCCATGGACAGAAGAGCCTGAAGGGCTATAGTTCACGGGGGTTACAAAAGAGTCAGACATAACTTGGCAACTAAACAATGACAACAACTTAAACCATGAGAATTGAAGTTTTATTTCTTTGTAATAAACCTATCAAGAATAGTGTGAACAATGCCGTATCTACATTTTATCTTAAAAACCATGAAGCTTGGAGACATAAGAAAAGTTTTTGGAATGTTTTGCCTCTATGCTAGAAGAATATTTATTTGGAGTTTCCTGCTTGTTTAGAGGATCTGAATTATTTCTTAGATATTTATTGAACCAAAATAGGTACAAAGAAATCACTCCATCTTTTTTTTGTTCTCACCAATTCCCTCAAATACAGTGGTATTAACATAATGCATATTATTCTCTTTATCAAGTGCTCATCTAAATATGTGGCTACTGTGTGAAATCCTTTTGCTAAAGGCTAGAGATGCAAATGAAAGCAATTCCTATCCTGCCAGAGAAACAAAGCATGTGGACATTAAAATGAAAGATTACAATAGAATTGGATAAGAGCTACAGTAGAAATATGTAAAAAAAATAAAGCTGTGGTACATATACACAATGGAGTATTACTCAGCCATTAAAAAGAATACATTTGAATCAGTTCTAATGAGGTGGATGAAACTGGAGCCTATTATACAGAGTGAAGTAAGCCAGAAAGAAAAACACCAATACAGTATACTAACGCATATATATGGAATTTAGAAAGATGGTAATGATAACCCTGTAAGCGAGACAGCAAAAGAGACACAGATGTTTAGAACAGTCTTTTGGACTCTGTGGGAGAGGGTGAGGGTGGGATGATTTGGGAGAATGGCATTGAAACATGTATAATATCACATATGAAATGAAGCACCAGTCCAGGTTCGATGCAGGATACAGGATGCTTGGGGCTGGTGCACTGGGACGACCCAGAAGGATGGTACAGGGAGGGACATGGGAGGGGGGTTCAGGATGGAGAACACGTGTACACCCGTGGAGATTCATGTTGATGTATGGCAAAACCAATACAATATTGTAAAGTAATTAGCCTCCAAATAAAATAAATAAATTTATATTTTAAAAAATGTTAACATGCTAACAGTACAGTGGAGAGAACGGTTATAAAAAGACATCACGAAGAGAGAGCTGGACAAAAAAGGATTTCCCTTTCAATCAATAAACTATGTCTGAGTGCCTGCAATATGCATTGCATTTCAATTCTGTGGAGAAGTACAAAATTAAAACAAAAAAGAATTTGTGGTAAAATCTCTAATCTGAGTTGATAATCTACTCAGGGAAACAACTCTAGAATTTGTTGATGATAAAGACATGAGATAGTGAAAAGCAGCCTAAGAATTAACGTACATAATGATGTGTCACCCACGCAAAGGTGCAGAAACTATTTTTTAACTGTACAGGCTAGTTGTGGTTTATCAACATGATGCCACGAAGTCCTGCAGCAAAACTAGACTGAACCAGCCAGCTCCAAGACGGCAGATAAAGTAGGATAAATGTCACCACTTTCCATGCCTTGATTTATCTCTGTGTTTCCATACCAACCCTTGAGAGCTGGAGCCTGGCCTTGACTCATCTCTGTGTTTCAAAAGCACCTGATGTTGGGCAGATGCTTTGAAGTTTTACTGAGAGAGCTATGTGCTTTGAGAGACACACAGTGGTCAACCACTCTGAACTGGCCTTGACTTGACCACAGGATCTCGCCTGTGTAGATGAAACCTGGAGATATCCAAGAGTTACCTTTGCTTCATCACCATGCTTCATCTCTACCTGGCAGGAAGAGGGGGATTTGTACTCTGCTAGGCACAATTGGTGCTGTGTGCAAAGGAGCATGGGAGACTGCATGCCCCTGCTGCCCCAGAAGTCTCCACCCCTTTCCTAGAGCCCTGATGTCCTGTCTGCCTCCTGACCCTTAAAATTCCCTTACTCCCCTTCCTTCGGGGAGAACGTACCTTTAAAGCATGAACACCCCTTCTCAGTTCTCTGGTCACTGAGTAAAAGCCTGTTTTGCCTGCACCAAACTCTGTTTCATTATTAGCAGCACACACCTGAGTGGGAAAGAACTCCTTGAGCAACGGGGGCATGGGGAGAGCTTTGGTTCAGCTAGAGCCCCAAAAGAGGGGCCTGGTGTCTAATTTGGTAACAGATCTATGCAATGGTGCTTTGTGCAATGCCAGGGAAGGAAATCATACCAGTCTGGGAAAGAGGAACAACAGTGATGGCAGTAAGAGCCACCACTTGTACAGAACAGTAGTAATCATCCCTTCTGTGGTACTTACTACGTGCTAGGCACTATTCTAAGAGTTTTATATCAAATCATTTAATCCTTACAGTAACACTGAGACACAATGATTGTGTTTACTAAGTTTAAAGAAATAGCTGCAGAGAGGTTAGCAACTTGCCAAGGATCACAGTTCATAACTGACAGGAGCAAGATTCGAACTTAAACAGTCAGGTTGTAAAGGGAGTGGGCAGTTGGTGGGGGCTGGGGGGGAAGGCCAATGGAGAGGCTGAAAGGTGGCCTTTGGGGCAGTCAGTTAGAAGCTGTTGAGGCATTTGAACATGGAAGTAACATGACTGGATTTATAAATTCTAGAAAGATCTGGCGACACTGTGGAAGTCTGTGCTATAAGTCACTCATCTGCCTGCTTTCTCTCGGGAGATCCTCTGTCCTCCTCTGGTCCCTTCCTCACTCCCAGTTACTGCAACCTGACCATGCTCTGAGAGATCTGTTTATCTGTCTGCCTCTGACTGGACTGTGAGCTCCAGGAAGGCCTGGATTTATTTACTCATCTTGGTATTTTCCAGGCCTAGCACAGGACCTAACACACAGACGTTCAATAACTGCTGACCTGAAAAATCAGCAAACTAATTAAACACAACTTGGAGGAAAACTATAAACCTCCCCCCTTTTTTTCATGTGAGTTGACAAAGTCAATCAGTTTGTTAAGTGCCTTTGTGTCTGCTTTACATAAAGGGCACCTATAATGAATAAAGGCAAAAAGCAATTTTTTTAAGGAGATGGAAGATGGCTGGATTTGGTATTCAAATGTGACAGACCACCCCCCTCAACTTGAAGATGAATTAATTATCTGACCACATTGCCTATCAGTCTTCTGGCCTTTGACCAAAGCTGCATACTTCTGGAAAACATTCTGAAAGAACTCCGACCAAGACACTGCTGGAGTTTTCAGGGGATTTCCTTCCCTAGAGGATGAGGATTAGATCCTAATGCAAAAAATCTGGTGCCAAGAAACACCCACTGGAGACTCAAAGATAATGTCTTGTTCTTGAAGAACTTTCAAGTGTTACAAAGTTCAATACAAAAGTTAGAACTGCTTGAGTGGATGGAGGAGCTTTCTAAAGACAAAGTTCTAACTTTTGTATAGCCTCTTACATACAGCATCATTTTAGTTACCTTTGACCTCAATGAAGATTCCCCCAAATGGCAGTGAGATCTTACATAACTGGTCAAACGAAAATGGGGAAAGAAGACTTAACTCAGCCCGGGGCAAGCACATCACTTAGGGGCAAACCACTCAGTGAAACCTATAACTCTGAAGAAGTTGACATCTGCCTGGCAGAAAGGGGTTCAGATTCAAAATGGCAAGGGCTCAAAGCTTCCACAACAAACCCATATACGTTTAGGATCAGTATACTGGAGAACCCAGAAGCTAGCATGGATATCAGTGATCCAGAGTAAAGTTTACCTCATTCTGGCATTTTAGGGATCTTCAGCATAACAGGAAGCTCCTCCCTGCCGACTTACTCTAAGCAAACTCTAATCAACAAATTCTGCTTCCATTCAACCTACCTAATCCCTCAATCCTAAACATCAATGAACCACCGTGATTCACCCATGATTTGAGATAAATTTACAATATAAAATGAACAAAAAGAAAAGATCTAAGATAAACAACAAAGGAAAAAAAGGGAGAAGAGGAAAAAAATATTTAAAACAAACCCATCTGTGGCGGATTCATTTTGATATTTGGCAAAACTAATACAATTATGTAAAGTTTAAAAATAAAATAAAATTAAAAAAAAAACCCATCTAAATAGTACTGTTATAATGGCATTTAAGAAGATATGAACAAATCTTGACATCAAAAGGTCCTAATATCAAGCATCCATAAAAATAAATCAAAGGCTTGTACTTAATCACATCACTGTAAAATACCAGGATGCTAACAATAAAAAGATCTTAAAGTAAAAGGCCATGCCAACTTCATAAAATAAGCAGTAAAGATGTGTAAGATCAGAGTTAGTTCTTCCTTGGAGGATAGAACTAATGGGGAGATCTGAACCTAGAAACATCTGTGTAAGTTTATTGATTTTCAGTTCAATTTCTTCATGGGTTACAGAATTATTTAGATTTTCTAATTTTTCTTGACTCAGTTTTGATAAAGTGCCTTCTCTTCTTGGAATTTTTCATCTCATCTACATTTTTGAATATTTTGATATAAATGATTTACAATAACAAACTGTTATCTTTTCAGTATCTGTAGCATTGGATTTGTGTTCCTTTTTTTCATTCCTGATATAATTTATGCTTTCTTTTTTTTGCTTAAGCAGGTTCACTAGGGGTTCACTTTCTTGCATTGGAGAAGGAAATGGCAACCCACTCCAGTGTTCTTGCCTGGAGAATCCCAAGGACGGGGGAACCTGATGGGCTGCTGTCTATGGGGTCGCACAGAGTCGGACACAAATGAAGTGACTTAGCAGCAGCAGCGGCAGGGGTAATATTACTTTTTCAAAGAAACTGTCTTTTACTTTGTCAGTCTCTTTAATATGTTTATTTGTTTATTTTACTGATTTCTGGTCTCCTTATTTTTTTCTTCCATGTCCCAGGTCTAATTTTCTGGGTTTTCCTTTTTTCTATATTAGTGGGTTTTCTTTTGCTAAGTTGTTGATATGGATGTCTAGTTCATAGGTTTTAGACTTCCTTCTCTTTTAATATTACTTTTATTCTAACTTTTAAACCCCTAAGACCTTGTTATTTTATAAGTTTATTCAGGCATACCCAAATATTTACAACTTTATGCATTTTAATGCATTTTTTTTTCCTTTACACCTTTCATCTGGGGAATCAGTTACCTTCTGCTTAAAAAAATCTTTTAAAATTTTCCTGATGGCAGAGTCTGTCAGTAATTTTTGCATAAACATGTCTTTATTTTGTTCTGATTCTTGAAAGATATTTCTGCAGGGGTACACAATTCTAGCCTGGCAACTATTTTCTTTTGGCACAGTGAAGATCTCATCTCTTTACACTATTTCATGTTTTTAATCATTGCTATTGAGAGTTGAGTTGTTGTCACACTGAAGAAAAATCTGATATGTTTCTTCTATACCTTCAGTGATTTTAATTTTGACCTTTATATTCTGCCATGTTATTCTGTTTGTTTTTTGGTATATAGTTCTTTTATGGATTAGGTCTTTCATTGGTTTGAGAAAATTATCATTTCTTCAAATAGTGCCCCAAATGAAAGGAAAATGGATAATGTTATCAGAAATCAGTAAACCTACAAAGTTTTTTAAATAACCAAATAAAATTTCTAAAAATAAAATGAACAAAATTAAGGGATTAGGCTTCACATTAGAAGAGAGGTAGAGTATGGAAGACAGAATTTGTGAGCTGAAAGGTAGTTCAGAAGACATTAACTAGTTTGTATCACAAAGAAGGCAATGGCAACCCACTCCAGTATTCTTGCCTGGAAAATCCCATGGATGGAGGAGCCTGGTAGGCTGCAGTCCATGGGGTCGCTAAGAGTCGGACATGACTGAGCGACTTCACTTTCACTTTCCACTTTCATGCATTGGAGAAGGAAATGGCAACCCCACCCCAGTGTTCTTGCCTGGAGAATCCCAGGGACAGGGGAGCCTGGTGGGCTGCCGTCTATGGGGTCGCACAGAGTCGGACACGACTGAAGCGACTTAGCAGCAGCAGCAGCATCACAAAGAAAGATCACAAGATACCCTAATTCAATTCCCTATTATTTCTCCCATATTTTCTTTAAAAAATGGTCAAGAATTTTATCATCTGATAACACCATCATCTGAAGTTGTTGCTTGTCTTCTTCTGCTGTGTGATGTTTCTGCTGGTTTTTGCTCCCGGTGTGTGCTTGATTGTTTCTAAATGTATTCTGTTCACTTATGTTAAAAATTTCCAGGATTCTTTGAAGCCTAGGATGAAGGTGTTTTCCTCAAGAAAGCATTTATGTTTGCTTCTGCCAAAAACATGGAAGAATCATCAAGTTTGAGATCATCTTCACAACTTGAGGTGGATAAAGTAAGATTAAGTGAAGTGAAAGTGAATGTCACTCAGTCATGTTCAACTCTTTGTGACCCCATGGACTATACAGTCCATGGAATTCTCCAGGCCAGAATACTGGAGTGGGTAGCTATTCCCTTCTCAAGGGGATCTTCCCAACCCAGGGATCGAACCCAGGTCACCCTCATTGCAGGCGGATTCTTCACCAGCTGAACCACCAGGGAAGCTGAAGGGAGATTAACTTGTATGTATCTTTACATATGGGAAATACACCACAAATTACACAATAGCTATTGTCCTTCAGAGGATGTTCTAACTTTAATACAACATAATTTAATATATTTATAATATAACACACAGCATATAATATATAAACAGGCAGAATTTCTTTATAAAATTAAGTTTATGACTTCAAAATTGTATTTCAATTTCTGATAGCTTCCAAAAACATATCTTTTATATCTCTGTCTCTCTGACCCATGTTAAACCTAATCAAAATCAATTTAAGAAATGTTAGTATCTGCCAGTACTATACAAGGGAACATCTCATATGATAACTGTATTAAACTGACTGTCCTTTACCCTTACCGTTATGCCAGCTTTGGCAATTATGGAAACAATGACAGTATTTATTCTCTCATTGACAAGTCTCAATTAGAAGTCACGGAAGTCATTATCACAATATCTATCAGCTTATGACTAGCATAGGCTGAAGATTATGATGACTGAGAAGAGGTGCTAAAATAAAAGTATAGTGGAGAATTACTTTATGAACTTTCAAGTAATAACTTGTAATTTCTTAAACTATACTACACACACACAAAAAAAAAATGACAGCAAAACCCCAAACATATCTTGGTGATCAAGGCCACCAAACCACTGCTTATAAGAATAACCAGAAGGACAAATCAGAAGGCTACTGAGAGTATAACAGAAAGGAACACCATGGTAGGTTCCTTTGACTCGGCACAGATCCTTGCATGTGGGGTCATCACCTGCTCAAGCCCAGGATGTGGATAGGGTGTGTCATTACCTTCTCAAACCCAGCTGCTAAAGCACGTCTAAGACCTCTGTATGAGTTACAAGCAATCTAAGATCACCAGCCATAGCAGTTCCCTCAGAGAGACTCTTACTTTTATGGACAGAAAGAATCTCTGCTCTGTGGATACCAGCAATTTCCACAAACATAGCAGGGAAAATATTGCCTTTAAAATGAGAGATGCTAAGATAGGAGTTCACAAAAACAAGCTTCAATGACATCACAGAGATTTTTGGTTGACTTTCCAAGAACATACCATCAATGCATTTTTTTTACAATAAGGATTAATAGAATTGCTGGATGTATACCATGATTCCCAACAGCACTCACTTCTAATTTATTCAGACATATTACTATGAAATCTGGTACATTTCTTAAAATTCCAACTACTTTTCATATTTAGTGAATAAGAGAAATCAGTAGCACGCTGAGTACAACAATTTTTTACCAAAGTCAATTCTAGTCATGAGTAAAAAGAAATAATATTCACATCAAAAAACTACACACTCTTCTTTGGGATTCTTTTTTCTCATACCCCTTTAAAAAATAATAAAGGAAAAATAAAGTCAGAAGGTGATAGATATTTAATTAAATATGAGAGTTATTTAATTAACTAAATATTTAAATATTTATATAATATTTATATTATTATGAAATATTGACTCTTAATGGCTCCCCCTCCATGTTTACTCTGAGCTTTTAACTGTTTTCCTAAGTGAGAAAGAAAGATAATAGAAGATATGTTTTAACATTCAGACGTGACAATATACACATGAAAGAGAAGATGATACCAACAGTCTGTTAGGAGTTACTGATAATAGAAAGCACACTTCAAAACAATTATTTTTGAATAAGCACAGCACACACTTGGTTTCGCTAGTCTCTTGGTCAGATAAAAATGTGAGAGTCTTGTCTAAACTATAATAGTCTAAAAAAGGATTTTATACCTTTGATATTTAAGCAAATAGTCATTTAATCATTTTCCTAATTTTCAATGAATTATGCCTGTAAAAAAAGCATTTGAAGAAATGTTTCAAGGAAAGTTCAAATCAGTAGCCTACAAGAGCTAGTAATGATAACTGAAAAATATTTTTTTTTAGGATAACATGTTAAGATGAAATATCAAATGAGAATCCTAGCTTAAGAAAACAGAAACAAGGTTAGTCTGTTACCATACCATAAATTGTAGGGAAATTATTTTTAAAACTGTATCCATTTTCAATTAAACATATAACTATAACAAAGCTGCAGCCTTTGGGAGTTTTGTGACACTGAGAAAATCATGTCATCTACAGTCCCTTTATTGGTTTGGATTGTATATTTTCTATGCTCCCTAATAAATATATAATATCTATGAGTCTACTTTCCCTTGACATTTGATCTTATCTTTATTTGGATCACCCCAACCCCATATCCTATACCCTCCTCTCTTATGGACTACTACTCCAAATCCATACATATATTAAGATTTCTTCCTGAATGCAGGCCATTGGAATAAACTCCTAGGCCTGTCATGAGAAGTACCTGAAACAGTATCCCTGAAGCCTTACTTCCCCAGGTGGAGCAGAAGAGGAGTCAGACACTCACCTGAGCCATATTCTTCATACTGGAAATTTTTCCTGGGACCCTGCAAGGTTTCCAGAGAACTGATTTATCTAGGCTGGTAATTCTCCTTTCCTATCATGTTCACTGATTTCTTTCCCCAGTTTTATTAAGAAATAACTGACATACATCACTGACATACATCACATCACTATGTATGTTTCAGGCATACAGTATGATGGTCTGATTTGCATACATAGTGAAATGATTACAATAGGCTCAGCTAACATCCATCCTATCATATAGATACAATAAAAAGAAAAACATGATCACTTATTTTTGTTTCTAAAAGTAGCAAGCATTTTCAAAGGAAAATAATATCCCCCTACTTTTTAAACTTCTGCCTGAGTGAGCAAATCACTTCTCCCAGATTTCAGGGATAGCTTTCACAGACTATTTCCCTCTGAAGTTAAAGGTCAAAGCATAAAATGTCCATCTGGTGTATAAAGTAATGGTCTCAGGAGAGATTCAGCTTTGATGGCCACCTTCGCTCAATGACTGCTATACCGTCACTGAATCTTGAGATGTAAGCACCTAATCAACAAGATTAGTAACGGGAAACACCTCAACACAAAGCAGGATCCTCTTAAAAACCTGGCAGGTAACCAGAGTTTCTATTTACATCCAAGAGTGGGTAATGCCCACATGGAATCACAAAATTATTAAATATCAACACTGATTTTGGTCTATGGCTTATTTAACTGTCTTCTGCTTTCAGTGTTGAAGAATACACTTTTGTGGCCTCTCTTTAATCTTCAGAATTACTGTAGCTTCTTAAGAAAAGTGGCTTCCCTTATAGCTCAGTTGGTAAAGAATCCGCTTGCAATGCAAGAGACCCCAGTTTGATTCCTGGGTCAGGAAGATCTGCTGGAGAAGGGATAGGCTACCCACTCCAGTATTCTTGGGCTTCCTTGTGGTTCAGCTGATAAAGAATCCACCTGCAACATAGGAGTCCTGGGTTCGATCCCTGGGTTGGGAAGATCCCCTGGAGAAGGAAAAGGCTACCCATTCCAGTATTCTGGCCTGGAGAATTCCATGGACTATACAATCCATGGTGTCTCAAAGAGTCAGGCACCACTGAACGACTGAACTGACTGACTGACTAACTCTTGCAATTTCAAATCTCTTAATTTATCTGATAGAATGGTTCACATTAGCAGATAAGGATTTGCACAGATATTTATTTACTGTAGCATTATTTGTAATAGCAAAGATATGCAAATAACATAAATTTCTGTTAATAAACAATTGAGTTAATATAATACATTAGCTGAAACTCCAATATTTTGGCTACCTGATGCAAAGAACTGACTCATTTGAAAAGACCCTGATGTTGGGTAAGATTGAAGGTGGGCGGAGAGGGGGACAACAGAGGATGAGATGGTTGGATTGCATCACTGATTTGATGGACAGGAGTTTGATCAAGCTCTGGGAGTTGGTGATGGATAGGGAAGCCTGGTGTGCTGCAGTCCATGGGGTCACAAAGAGTTGGACACGACTGAGCAACTGAAATGAACTAAAACCCAAATAATATAAAACACAATCTAATTACTTTAAAATTATGTAAATCTATTTCTGAAATACTTATTCTTAAAGCCATCAGCCCCAATGCAAGCATTATACTCAGATTATCATGGTGTAAGCCCAGACTATCTCAGCACAGAGACCAGTTGGGAGGTTCTGAAATTACCTGAAGTCGGAGATGCCTGGCCAACATCAAGGTACTCCATTCCTTCCTGTTGCAGCTGACTGCAAATGGGTGACTATGAGCCACACCTTCCAAGCCAAGCCTTTCCTGAATCCTTAACCCATCAAAAACCATGAGGTGCTTTTGAGTCTATAGAGCTGATGACCAGATGCTGACCAGAGATGAATTTATCAAAGTTGTTAGTACTAACCAATATGGCTTCCTGACCATCTGAGGGAAAATGCTTGCTTTTCTTTCCCCCAGATTTTATGCCTAAATTCCCATAATAAAATGGTCAGTGAAGGAATCTAAGAGCTGACTCTGCCAAAAGTACACAACTGGCCAACTTCATTCAGAAGTAGTGACCTGGGTCTTCATCACCTCGCAGAGGAAGAGAAATGTCTACAAACTACTCCCTAGAGTGATATGGAGATGTGAGTGGTGTGATGTATACTTTTCTTCCTTTGGAAAATGCACAGAGAGCTCAGGTATACACAGTTACACAAGTCCACTTCTAATTTTCAGGTGAAGAAGTGTGTTATATTCATGAGTTTTAGAGTATCAAGAGATTAGTAAACATTTAGGGGGAAAAATAGGACAAGAGGAGCCTAAAACTCAGACTCTTGTACTAGAAAGTAAGGGAAGGCTATACACACACACACACACAATCACTGGGTATGACAAAAGGTATAAACTTCCATTTCTAAAATAAGTAATAAGTGCTGGAAAAGAAAAAGAAAAACCATGACCATAATTGAGAATACTAAAATGTATATTTGAAAGTTGCTAAGACAGTCAGTCTTGAAAATTCTCATCACAAGAAAAAAAATTGTAACTATGTGTGATGAAGCTTCAGACTTTTAGACTCATCTTTTAGCACCAGAAAGTAAGGGAGTACTAAAGACACACACACACAACCATGTGGGTCTGTCAGAGGGACATGGAAGCCAACTCTCAAAGGCCAAAGCTGGAACAGTTTGAGCAAAAGTATAGTCACTGCATTATTAGGTGATGATACAAAGTATAAAATAAATATTAATGAGTTCATACTGATACAAATAAATGATTGAATATATAAATATGTGGGGAAGAATAAACAAATCTCCAGTACAGAAGAATTCCAAACAATTTATGCAGATACTCCACCCTGAGAGTGAAATCTAACTCTCTACTTTTTAAGTGTGGGCTGGACATAGTGACTTCTTTCCAAAGAGTACAGAACGGAAAGACACAAGAGAGTATTTTTGAGGTGGAAAACTCTCATAAACACTACCTCAGTCAGGTAATTAAAGTTAACATCATCAACGATGAAGTCATATTAATAGCATAGAATCTTGATATGATGTGTTCAGCATGACACTTCACTTCTGTGGTCTGCCTCCCAAAAGCACATAATCCCAATCTCATCATGAGAAAAACATTAGACATTCCCCAAAATACATGACCAGTTCTCCTTGAAACTGTCCAGTTAATCAAAAACAAAGAAAGTCTGAGAATGTCTGAGAAACCTAGCCAAAAGGAACCTAACTAGACATAACATCGAAACATAACCTGGTATTCCTGGATGGGACACCGGAACGACAAACAAGGACATCACAAAAAAACTAAGGAAATACGAACAAAGTTTGTACTTTAGTTAATAGGGCCACATCCATATTAGTTCAGTAGTTGTGACAAATGCACTATACTAGTATAAGATGCTAAAGACAGGGAAACTGGTGTGTGACATGTGAAAACTCTGTACTAGCTTTGCAACTTTTAAGTAAATCCAAAACTATTCTAAAACTAAAAAGTTTATTGAAAAAAGAAATATGCAAGAATCCATATTATTCCACTACAAAATTTCCACTACTTAAAAACATTGATCTATTTTCCTTTACTTTTTAAAAAATGCACGTATATATACATATATATATGTGTGCATTTTTACACATGTATTTATATATATGCATATATTATATATATATACACACACAAATGTATATATTTACATACTTGAGAAATTATTCTATAATTTTTTCAATTGAAAAGTCACTTTATATATAAAGTGACTTTTTTCTTTTCACATGTAATACTATTTGATAAGCATTTCTTATTTTATCAATAAATCGTTAAAGTATATATATTTTTTAATAGAGTGATAGGTTGGGACATGGAAATATTTAAACAATATATGATATTGTTAAGTGAGAAAGCTGTACTTCCACTTCATACATTTCAGTACCATATGATTTAAAAAAATAAACAATGTGCAAACATGGTTTCATATCTGCCCCCTGTCAGTAGAGGAGACTGTGATAAGCTGCCTGGATTCCCCTTCAAATAAGAAGGAATTACTCTTCTGGGAGCTGGGGGTACCACCGGACAAGAACTGTCTCAGCTAAAGAGAGCATTTACCCAAGGCCACACCCCTCCCCCAGGAAAGACTGCTCCCTCTTCAATGGCTCTAAGGGTTCAGGCCAGAAAGAACTGCCTCCATGGAGAGACCGCATCACAGCTCACCTCACCTTCCCCACAGTCCCTTCCCTTCCCCAGGAGCTGATCGCAAGAGCAAACCCGATGAAACCCCTGGTGTGCAAGCCTCCACCTCTGTTTCCTGAGAAACCCAAACTCCGACCCTGCCTTTTTCCTGTGCTTCTACCTCAGAGAAAAGACCTCTTAACTAATTATATTACCTGGGCTCCCTGACTCCAGCATCACACCAGGGAAACCGACAGAAGATGTGGGGTGTGGGGGAGAGGGGATGGTTGGAAATACAGTCAGAATACACCTTCCCTGTTCTCCTTGCCTCAGACAGGACCGCTCAGCAGAGGCTTCATCTCTCCAGGGTTTCCGATTCTCTCCTGGCTGCCAGCTCCACGTTTCATCAGCTTTTCCCTTTGTCTTTCCTGCCTTCAAGGTAGTGTAAGCTTCCTTCTGTTACTCCTCCGTGGGTTGCCTCATTGCCACACCATCCTGCTCAGCTTTCAGCTCTTCCAACACCTCTGTAACTGGTTTCTTATACTAAATTCTCTAGATTCAATTACCAGGTATGGATTTAATTTTTCTAATTGGACCCTAGCTGCATAGTAAATAATTAGACATCGGATACACACATACACACACCCCAAGGCATAAATGAAGTTACATTTAATACAGGCAAAGAACTTCCCATTTTGACAGTTCACTTGTTTTTAATTCTCAGTTTCCTAGATGCAGAACATATTTTAATTAGATCTTGCTTCAGCTGGATTCAAGGAGGCAGGGGGGAAAAAAGCATTGTCAAAATAATCCTGAAAATGATTTGTTTCTTTAGAACTTACAATCAAGAAAGACATGACTCACTAAATAAAAGTAGTATTAAGTGATATTAGTGTTGTTAAGTTCATGAGACAGGAAAGAGAACAAACTAGCTTATTAATGGTACAGGCAGCCCCTCCCACCCTTAGGCAGAGGATGGACTAAGAGGTGAAGTGCTGTGCTGCTGCTGCTGCTAAGTCGCTTCAGTCGTGTCCGACTCTGTGCGACCCCATAGACGGCAGCCCACCAGGTTCCGCCGACCCTGGGATTCTCCAGGCAAGAACACTGGAGTGGGTTGCCATTTCCTTCTCCAATGCATGAAAGTGAAAAGTGAAAGTGAAGTCGCTCAGTCGTGTCCGACTCTTGGCGACCCCATGGACTGCAGCCTACCAGGCTCCTCCGTCCATGGGATTTTCCAGGCAACAGTACTGGAGTGGGGTGCCATCGCCTAGGCAGGTACCTGCCAATTCAGGTGGTGGGTCAGAGATGAAGAAATAAAATAAAGCAGACAGAACATCATGTTCAGTTTATGTGATTTATTTCTAGCTTTTTTCGGAACTATTTTTTGGAATGACTAGCATTCCCTGCATTTATTCTTGAAAAATGAGCAGTGGAAATAGATAACAAAAAGATAACTTCCAGAAGATTTTTGGTCATTCCTCCTGAGGACAGAGAATGGGGCTAACAGAGAGCTTAAAAGTGACCCCTCACTTTCTGTGAAGACCCAGTGGCACTCAATCATAACACTCTATCACAATCACACTCAATCGCAATTACAGTGACAAATTAAAGGCAGAGCTTAAAATCTGGTAATGGATACATGGGCTTATAATTTCGGAGGCAACCAGAATTTCAGAAAGGTCGCCTTTTAACATGTATATCCTGGCTTAAGTCAACTCAATTACATGCATTCATTGGATAAGGAATCTTAAAATTATACTTGTAAGAACATTCACAACATACCCCTCTTAAGCAATTAATTTTGTTCTAACAAACATTTCTTCAGCAAAGAACATTTGTTCTATGTACATTTTCATTATTACTTCCTGGGAAAAGACCATAATAGTGGCGGGGGGAAGCCCTATGATATTACAATCGTCAACATTATGCAATATAATTTTTTAAGATGATAAAGTGTTGCCTTTGTCTGTGCTGACCTTCAGGGTGGTACCCGCACATCACTGCTAGCACTTGAAAAGTGGCCAGTGTGACGAAGGACTGAATTATTTTTTACGCTATTTAACTTTAATTTGTGCAAATTTTAACTTGCATAGCCACATGTAAAACTTAAAAATCCAGTAGGAAAGAGAAAGTAAATAGTTATGAAATAGCCAAGTAAAAAAAGAAGATAGTGCTCTTTCTACAGGCAACATACTCTCTTTAATTTGTTCCTGCCACTTAAAGCTAAAATGACCTTTCCAAAACATAAATGAGACTTTGTTACTATGAGCAAAAATAGAAACAAAACCAAACAGAAAAAAACATTTCAGTGATTCCCAATTGCTCTTAAAAGCAAAACTCCAAAGCCCTGAGATGGTTTGCAAGGCCCTGCCTGGACCTGGCCCCTGACTACCCTTCCTGTCTCTTTATCCACCACATATCTTTCTGTCCACCAGCAACCTGGTCAGCTCCCGATTCTGGGTCACACCACATCCTTGTTACCCCAGCCCCTTTGTACATGCTGCCACTGCCTCTCAGAACCCATTGCTGTTTGCCCATCACTTCCTCCTGGACACCTTCTTACACCTCTCTGACTATCTCGTTTCACAGGCCTGCATATTCTAGGCAGCACCAGTCATAGGTGCGGTGAGAAACAATCCTGGAGGATTCTTTCATAAACATCCAGTCCTACGGGGATGGCCCTGAGAACAAGGAGTAAGTCTCTCCTCTCCCCTCACTACCAATTAGCTCCTAGCCTTTTAACCATTACTGCTCACACAATAGGAACTCTAATTATTTGTTGAATAAGTTATTAGCTGTCATCATAATAACCCCTAATCTAGCATCTACTATCTTTCAGGCACTTTTCTAACTAGTTTACATAGGTTAATTCACTTAATCCTCAAAACAAATCTGCAAGGTAACTACAATTCCTATTTCCAATTTACAGGTGAGGTGACTAAAACACAAAGAAATTAAGGGACTGTGCCCAAGGATGCCAAGTCATTTCAATCACGTCTGACTCTCTGCAACCCTATGGACTGTAGCCCGCCAGGCTCCTCTAACCATGGGATTCTCCAGGCAAGAATACTGGAGTGGGTTGCCATTTCCTCCTCCAGAGGATCTTCCCGACCCAGAGACTGAACCCGTGTTTCTTATGTCTCTTGCACTAGCAGGCAGATTCTTTACCACTAGCGGCATCTGGGAAGCCCTATGCCCAGGCATACACAGCAGTTATGGACAGAGAAACGATTCAACTCCAGCAGTCTGGGCCTTAACCACTAAACTCTATGGCCCTTTGAACGGAAATTGAGTCATTCAGGGACAAGGGACACAGGCCAAAGAGCAGTAAAAGAGTGTTTCCTCTGGGAAGATGAGCTGGATTCCAGGGGGTGCCTGGTGTTGGATGAGAAAAAAGCAGGTGAAAGGCCACTTCTGGGGTGAGAAACAGAAATGATCTCTACAAAGTGCATCTGGAGAACAGTACAAGTCTGAGCTGTAATGTAGGTTTCTGGGTTGTTTTTTTTTTTTTTTTTTTTGCAACAGAGCTGGACATTTATGAGATAGGCATCTTGAGGCCCTCTATGATTCTTTAAAATTGGTAAAATACCACCAGAGCAGAAGCTGAAAAATAACCTGAACCCTTTGAATCCCTAAATCCAAGTTATGCCTATAAGATGTGCAAGCCCCCTAATAACATATGAGACACAGAGTCCCTTGAGATGTGAGTCCCAGACTAGGCTCACTCACCAGCCAACACATTTGCTCCCTCCTGCCTTACACAACTACACCAAGTAAGGAGATAAAGGGCTTAACCTAGGGTCAGACAAAGAGTAAACTCAGTAAAGTCACGCAGGAATTCAACAAACACATACCATGTGATGAGTCTGATCTGCATGCTCGACAAATATTGACCGATAAATGGCTACATACATTTGTCCCAGGTCTGTACAGGACTGCTCTGAATCCATGAAGGTATAAGTGCTAAACCCTCGAGTGGTAACACTGTTACTGGAGTAATGAAAAATAAGGCTAAAAAGACCACTGCATTTAGGAGCACACATTTTCCCACATGTGCTGTGGCAGTACCTGGGAAATTCAGAGTGGAAATACAGTTCAAAGAAGTCATTATTTTCAGAAAACTAATAATCAAACCATAAGAAGAAACAAAGACAATGGAGATGGAGTTGAGGGATGAATTAAACAAAAACTGTGTCCTCGTGTACCCCAATGTTCACTGCAGCACTGTTTATAATAGCTACCTAGATGTCCATTGGCAGAGAAAAGGATAAGAAAGTTGTGGTATATATACACAATGGAATATTACTCAGCTATTAAAAAGAATGCATTTGTATCAGTTCTAATTAGGTGGATGAAACTGGAGCCTATTATACAGAGCGAAGTAAGTCAGAAAGAAAAACACCGATACAGTATATTAATGCATATATATGGAATTTAGAAAGATGGTAACAATGACCCTATATGCAAGACAGCGAAAGAGACACAGATATAAAGAACAGACTTTTGGACTCTGTGGGAGAAGGCAAGGGTGGGATGATTTGAGAGAATAGCATTGAAACATGTATATTACCATATGTGAAATAGATCACCAGTCCAAGTTCAATGCATGAAACAGGGCACTCAAAGCCAGCACACTGGGACAACCCAGAGGGAGGGCATGGGGAGGGAGGTGGGAGGGGGTTCAGGGTGGGTGACACATGTACACCCATGGTTGATTTATGTCAATGTATGGCAAAAAAACACTACAATATTGTAAAGTAATTAGCCTCCAACTAAATAAATTCATTAAAAAGAAAAAACTGTGTCCTAAAAAATATTTAAATTCTTGCAGAATGATTATGTCTGAGGTATGAGCAGAGATGCTTTCAAAGATTACCCCATGAACTAAAGTTGATAAAATTCTCAAAATTCCATTCATGAAAGGTGCAGTAAAAAGCTGTCTAGCAATAGGAAAATTTCCCTCATAAGGGAAATACAAGCTTAAAACACATATAGAAGAGTATATGCAGCAGTATGATTCCATTTTTGTTTAAAAAAAATAATACACACACAGAAAAGTTCTGAGGGAACAAAACATTAACACCAGATAATAGCACATACACAATTTTTATTTTCTCCTTTATACTTTTTTGTACTTTCTGAACTTCCTGCAGTATGTAGTATCCTTATAACAAAAGGAAAATATTATAAGCTGTCCATACAAAGATTTTTAAACCTAGAAGAAACCCACCTAATCCAAAACACTCAGCTATCGTCAGAGAGAGCAAAACAACTGCTCAAAGGTCACACAGCAAATTATTCTCGTGACTCTGAGTCTAGGACTCTTTACATGATGCCTGTCTCTCAAGATCTTTGACTGTCTTCCCAGAAAAATCAATGTTCTCTTTTTCTTTGAAAGTTTCCCCAAAATGACACAGGCATAATTACACCTTCCTCTGTCAACATTCTTAACATTTACTTCCCGTGAGCCGATCAGTAAGGTATTTAAATAAATACCATACAAGCAGAGTTGTTCTGTACTTATTTCTCTAGTTAATCTAAAAACAGATAAGATCAACATAGTCTATTTACAATGCTCTTAATCCACACCCTTTCCACCTTCCCACCTGAATATACTTCATTCACCTGTTTCTCCTGGTCTCCAAAAGATTCTAATCTAAATGGTGTTGTGTGGCACTTTATAAAAAGCATATGTGTTTGAAAGATGAAGTATTATGGAATAAACTCTGTGCCAAGAATGTTGAACCTGATTCAACACCACCTGAAAAAGCCCTGATCTAAGATTCCTTTGTTTTGGTATTGTGTCAAGTATATTGTGGATTGTTGAGAAGGCACTGCAGTGGAAACTTTGAATTAAAGAGTTCTACTGATGGAGCAATGTAAAGTGAAATCTACTTGAAATTCTGATAGATGAAGAGCTGAACTGGAAAGAACATGGGCATGTTATCAGACCACAGCAAGGCCAGAAGACTGGCAGCTTAGAGAATTAAAGAACAATTAAAGGACAAGCCCAGGGTACAGTAAGGAAACACAATTAAAGAAACCAATAGGAGCAGAGGAAGACTCCTAGGAGAGGGAAAACACGCACAGGGAGGACAGTAAGAGACTGCATGCAATGTTCTTACGCATGACAGGCAATGGGGCAACTTTAATCAATGTGCCTCTTAACTTCAAAAAAGGAAAGGGACAAATGTCACCAGCAGCACCACCACTTCCACCCAATGCCAACACAGTTGAGGTCATTAAAGAACATTTAGTTGTTTTTTAATCAGAACATTATGTGTGAAGTCAATGGCAGGACAAGGGTTGTTTGGAACCCCCAGCTAAAGAAATTCAGGTTGGTATACCTATGGAGTTCAGCCCCTCAAACTTCAATGTGCAGAGAGACCCCTGGAGGTTGTGAAAATGCAGATTCTAGTATGGTAGGTCTAGGGTGGGCCCCAAAATTCTGCATTTTGTATAAGTTCCAAGGAGATGACTCTGATATGCTAGTCTGCAGACCACACTTGCAAAGATGTAAGTATCTTCTGAGTAAGAAAACAAAAATCAGTAATACTGCAGCTTTCAATAATAACATGAAAAATGACTATTTATTCAAGTCATACTATGTGCCACTTTGTAAACTGTATCTAACTTAATTCTCCTAACACCTAACAGAGTTTTATGAAGTCTACCTAATGATTATGGAAGCTGATATTCAGGAAATTTAAGTTGTTTCCATACCTTCAAACAGCTAATAACAATACTTTAAATCCAATTTTGTCTAACTTCATTTGTCAATAAGCTATAGCAATGAGATTAATAGAATTATTAGTTTTGTGATCTTGGAAAGCTCCCCAACTTTCTCTAAGTATGATCTTTTTCATCTCTAACATGAAGATAATGACAGAGCTGTGGTTTGGACCAAACCAGGTAGTAGATGAAAAAGTAAACACCAATATAGTATACTAACGCATATATATGGAATTTAGAAAGATGATAACAATAACCCTGTGTACGAGACAGCAAAAGAGACACAGATGTATGGAACAGTCTTATGGACTGTGTGGGAGAGGGAGAGGGTGGGAAGATTTGGGAGAATGGCATTGAAACATGTAAAATATCATGTATGAAACAAGATGCCAGTCCAGGTTCAATGCACGATACTGGATGCTTGGGGCTAGTGCACTGGGACGACCCAGAGGGATGGTATGGGGAGGGAGGAGGGAGGACGGAGGAGGGAGGAGGGTTCAGGATGGGGAGCACATGTATACCTGTGATGGATTCATTTTGATATTTGGCAAAACTACTACAATTATGTAAAGTTTAAAAATAAAATAAAATTTAAAAAAAGACATTAAAAAAAAGTATCAATATTTTGAAATCAATAAAGGACCTTACCTAAATAAAGATAAAATTATTGTACATAGCTGATTCTTTTTATATGTCTTAATTTCCTTTCCCTCTTTCCCTAGTTCTCAAAATAGTACTGAATGTACACCTTTCCTTAAAGTAAATATTCTCAAAACTTTTGATCTCAGAATCACTTTATATTCTTACAAATTACTGAGGACCCTAAAAAGCCTTCTCAGATAATTGTGCACATCCTTCTTTAAAATGACACCAAAATTTTATGGCCTATAATTTCTTGTTTTTGAATATATTTGTTTTTATTGGAGGATAATTGCTTTACAATATTGTGTTTGTTTCTGCCACACATCAACATGAATCAGCCACAGGCATACATATGTCCCCTCCCTCCTGAATCCCTTTCCCATCTAGGCTGTCACAGAGCACTGAGTTGAGCTCCCTGTGTCACACAACAAGTCCCCACCTCCTATCTACTTTACATATGGCAATGTATATTTCCATGCTATTCTCTCAATTCATCTCACCCACTCCTACTCCCACTGTGTCCACAGTCTATTCTCCATGTTTGCGTCTCCACTACTGCCCTACAAACAGATTCATCAGTACCATCTTTCTAGATTCTAGAGTCCACATGCATGTATTAATATACAATAACTGTCTTTCTCTTTCTGACTTACTCCACTCTGTATAATAGGCTCTAGGTTGATCCACCTCATTAGGACTGACTCAAATATGTTCGTTTTTATAGCTGAGTAATATTCCATTTTACATACGTACCACAATTTCTGTATCTGTTCATCTATTGATGGGCTGTAATTTCTTAAAGGAAAAACGCAACATCAAACTTGAAATAATATTAATTGTTACATTAAAACCCATTATTCTATCTTGTACTTTGATTAGAACTTACACCCATACGTATTTTTGTAAATCATCCATTGGTCCCTTGGAAAATATTGGTCCACTGAGCTATGTATTCTTCCAAGCATTGACACATATCATTATAGCCTATGAAAAAAGTCATATCCCTTACTATCTCCATCGGTTTCATCAGAAAAGTCTTTAAGGATTTCGATGCTGTCAAACTTACAATGGCAGAATCAAATTCTCCAAAATTTCAATTTTTACCTAAAAGGCTGGATTTTATTACAGGTGGCAGGTGCCTTGTTTCCCTGGAAGTGACAAGCTGACACTACTCGTTTTTGAGAAAATGTGGGCCAAATACCCAAGTCTGAATAACCAGTTTGTCAGTTGCTCTTTCAAATAAAAATGATATTTCCCTCTCGTCAAAAAAGGCAGCTGGTTCAGCTCACAACTCAAATAACAACACGACTGCTTTTCCTCCAGAAACAACAATACTTCAGTCTGCAGCAGACATGCTAACGGCAGACTTCCAATTGTGTCACACAGAATACTAACAAGGCAGGCAATTTAGGTTGATATAATGAAATCTGCTCTATTGAGGACATTTTTACGGCTTCATTATATGAAACTGGCTTTTCTGGTTTTAGTTGCAAATGCAGGAGGACATGTACAATTGGTGCCACTGCCCTCATTCCCACTGAGGTGCAAGCGGTTTTCACACGGTGTAAACGGCAGCACAGTGCAAAGCGCAAATAATGTCTGTGCTTAGTCGCTTAGTCGTGTCCAACTCTCCGCAACCCCATGGACTGCAGCCTGCCAGGCTCCTCTGTCCATGGGAATTCTCCAGGCAATAGTACTTGGGTGGCCAAGCCCTCCTCTGGGGGGTCTTCCCGACCCAGGGCTCAAACCCAGGTCTCCCACATCGCAGGCAGATTCTTTACCATTTGAGCCACCAGGGAAGCCCAAATAATGTCCATCATTGTTCAAATGGTTTAAACACACAGTCCCTCTGAAAGACTCTCAGGGCCCCTCAGAGATCTACAGACCACATTCTGAGAACTGCTGCTTGAAATATTTTGGCTGAAACTGTTCTACCTGTGTTGCCTTTTGCCTCGAAATTTTATCCAAAATCACTTACAGGTAATCTGGAGTAATATGAAACTATTTGGGAAAAAAAAGTCTCATAATGATGGTTAAATTTATTTATTGTATCACAGCATCATTTACAAAGCTGTTGAGTTTTTCAGTTCTCCCTCTGTCTTCAGAGAGACAAAAGGCTCCAGATGCTTATTAACACCAAAAAGTGTATCAAAAGAAGATACCAGCTCTGAGAACAAGCTACTTTCTCAGGACTACTTCCTGAAAACCAAGATAGAATGATCTTTAGGACTCAAACCACAGCGGTAGGATATTTGCACCTAAATCTGTGTCAATTCCTAAGAAATGGTGAGAAAATGACTGACCCAAAATGAGATGAGCTAGCGAAAATTCACTCACTCCAAAATGACTACCATGACTCTACTTCCCTGTTCTAGCACATCTAAAGATGTATTAAGAAGAAAATTCAAATTAAGAAGAGGAAAGTCACTTTCCCCAAAATTGGTATACATTGGAAGTTCACAATAACATGATTATTGACTTCCCACTGATAAAAGGAAAATGAATGGGGGAGAGGGGGTGTGTCATTAGTCCAGCATAAAAATCTGTGGTTAAATGTCCTTTCAGTTATCATAGTCCTCTACTCACAAATGATGTGACTTTTGCCTATAAAGGTAACCCACTGTTTCTATACGTGGAGTAAATGAACCAACTACATCTGAATAACTTGAGGTACTTGTCTAAAAGATTTCTTGGGTCCCTTCCTATCTTAATCTGTTCAAATTGCTAAAACAAAGTGCCACAGGTTGGGTGCCTTAAGTGACAGAAATGCACTTCTCACAGCTGTAGAGGCTCAGTTCAGTTCAGTTTAGTTGCTCAGTCGTATCCGACTCTTTGCAACCGCATGAATCGCAGCACGCCAGACCTCCCTGTCCATCACCAACTCCCGGAGTTCACTCAGACTCACGTCCATCAAGTCAGTGATGCCATCCAGCCATCTCATCCTCTGTCGTCCCCTTCTCCTCCTGCCCCCAATCCCTCCAGCATCAGAGTCTTTTCTGATGAGTCAACTCTTAGCATGAGGTGGCCAAAGTACTGGAGTTTCAGCTTTAGCATCATTCCTTCCAAAGAAATCCCAGGGCTGATCTCCTTCAGAATGGACTGGTTGGATCTCCTTGCAGTCCAAGGGACTCTCAAGAGTCTTCTCCAAAACCACAGCTCAAAAGCATAAATTCTTCGGCACCAGAAGTCCAAGATTAAGGAGCTGATAGATTAGTTTGCTGGTGGGGCTATTTTCCTGGCTTGCAGATAGTTGTCTTCTCACTGTGTCTTCACACGGTCTTTCCTCTATGGATGGGCATGTTTGCTCAGATCTCCTCTTTCTCTCTCCCTTTTAACAAGGCCACTAATCCCATCATCAGAGTTTCATCCTCATGACCTCATAAAAATCAGTGTCTGGGAATGCAGCCCACGAGTCTATGGTCCTAACACTTCCCAGCTGGAACCTACGCACCCTAATAAAGAATTCATTCACTTCTGGGAGCCTCAGTTTCCTTATCTGTAACCATACTTTCCTATTTCAGAGTGGCTGATATGACAAGGGTCAATTAAAAAGAAACAAGAAAATGCTTCTGAAAGTGCAAGGTTCTATGTGAACATAATCATCTGAACTTTTACCACCTACTCTTCCACCAAACATTATTCCCAAAGCGGGAGGATAAAAGGAAAAGTACTATTGATGCTATCTTAATTCTTGTCACAGAATATGAAATAACTAAAATACTCAGGAAACAGAATGTTCCAGTTAAAATTTATCAGAACATTCTGGTCATTCTTTTGCAAAGCTCTTTTAAATATATTATTATAAAAGATGGAAAAGCTCTACACAGTCAGCAAAAACAAGACTGGGAGCTGACTGTGGCTCAGATCATGAACTCGTTATTGCCAAATTCAGATTTAAATTGAAGAAAATAGGGAAAACCACTAGACCATTCAGGTATGACCTAAATCAAATCCCTTATGATTATACAGTGGAAGTGAGAAATAGATTCAAGGGATTAGATCTGATAGACAGAGTGCCTGAAGAACTATGGACAGAGGTTCATGACATTGTACAGGAGGCAGGGAACAAGACCATCCCCAAGAAAAAGAAAGGCAAAAAAGAAAAATGGCTGTCTGGGGAGGGCTTGCAAATAGCTGTGAGAAGAAGAGAAGCGAAAGGCAAAGGAGAAAAGGAAAGATATATCCATTTGAATGCAGAGTTCCAAAGAAAAGCAAGGAGAAATAAGAAAGCCTTCCTCAGTGATCAATGCAAAGAAATAGAGGAAAAAATAGAATCCCTAGAAAGACTAGGGATCTCTTCAAGAAAATTAGAGATACCAAGGGAACATTTCATGCAAAGATGGGCACAATAAAGGACAGAAATGGTATGGACCTAACAGAAGCAGAAGATATTAAGAAAAGGTGTCAAGAATACACAGAAGAACTGTACAAAAAAGATCATCACAACCAAGATACACTCACCTAGAGCCAGACATCCTGGAATGTGAAGTCAAGTGGGCCTTAGAAAGCGTAACTATGAACAAATCTAGTGGAGGTGATAGAATTCCAGTTGAGCTATTTCAAATCCTGAAAGATGATGCTGTGAAAGTGCTGCACTCAACATGCCAGCAAATTGGAAAACTCAGCTGTGGCCACAGAACTGGAAAAGGTCAGTTTTCATTCCAGTCCCAAAGAAAGGCAATGTCAAAGAATGCTCTAAATACCACACAAGTGCACTCATCTCACACGCTGGTAAAGTAATGCTCAAAATTCTTCAAGCCAGGCTTCAATAGTACATGAACTGTGAACATCCCAACGTTCAAGCTAGATTTAGAAAAGGCAAAGAACCAGAGATCAATTGCCAACATCCACTGGATCATCTAAAAAGCAAGCGAGTTCCAGAAAAACATCTATTTCTGCTTTATCGACTATGCCAAAGCCTTTGCCTGTGTGGATCACAATAAAGTGTGGAAAATTCTGAAAGAGATGGGAATACCAGACCACCTGACCTGCCTCTTGAGAAACCTATATGTAGGTCAGGAAGCAAGTTGTAACTGGACATGGAACAACAGACAGCTTCCAAATAGGAAAAGGAGTTCATCAAGGCTGTATATTGTCACCCTGCTTTTTTAACTTAAATGCAGAGTACATCATGAGAAACATTGGGCTGGATGAAGCACAAGCTGGAATCAAGATTGCCAGGAGAAATATCAATAACCTCAGATACGCAGATGACACCACCCTATGGCAGAAAGAGAAGAAGAATTAAATAGCTTCTTGATGAAAGTAAAAGAGAAGAGTAAAAAAGTTGGCTTAAAACTCGACATTCAGAAAACTAAGATCATGGCATCCAGTCCCATCACTTCATGGCAAATAGATGGGGAAACAGTGGAAACAGTGACAGACTTTACTTTCTTGGACTCCAAAATCACTGCAGATGGTGACTGCAGCTATGAAATTAAAAAATGCTTACTCCTTGGAAGAAAAGTTATGACCAACCTAGACAATACATTAAAAAGCAGAGACATTACTTTGCCAACAAAGGTCCATCTAGTCAAAGCTATGGTTTTTCTAGTAGTCATGTATGGATGTGAGAGTTGGACTGTGAAGAAAGCTGAGTGCCGAAGAATGGATGCTTTTGAACTGTGGTGTTGCAGAAGACAATTGAGAGTCCCTTGGACTGCAAGGAGATCCAACCAATCCATCCTAAAGGAAGTCAGTCCTGAATATTCACTGGAAGGACTGATGTTGAAGCTGAAACTCCAGTACTTTGGCCACCTCATGCGAAGAACTGCCTCAGTGGAAAAGACCCTAATGCTGGGAAAGATTGAAGGCGGGTGGATAAGGGGACAAAAGAGGATGAGATAGCTGTATGGCATCACCAACTCAATGGACATGAGTTTGAGTAAACCCTAGGAGTTGGTGATGGACAGGGAGGACTGGGGTGCTGCAGTCCATTGGGTTGCAAAGAGTCAGATCCAACTGAGCCATTGAACTGAACTGATGCTTTCTTTCCTTGGTAAATACATAACTTACCTTTTGTTTGATGTCAAAGGGTTTTCATATTGGTCAGCCTTCTGAATATCAGTTCTTGTTGCACAGAGCTTAGACTAACAAGGGTAATCTATGTTCTGCTTGGTCTCATTTGCTAAAAGGTTTCTCGTTTATTCTTTGTTGTTTGGGGTATAGTTCATGGTTGATGGAGGCATGTTTATCTTAACCACAGGCAGATCTCTAATTACAAGTTGTATTTCAAAAGGTTTTTGTTCCTAAGTTGTTTAAAAGTTGAAGTGGCTTTCCCCCTTCTCTCCACTCCAAAAAGCCGTGAATCATGAATAAGTTATTTGGCTTCTCTAAAATGTCCATTATATAGATGAAATACATTTTCTATGTCTTAACAGTGACACAGATAGTTGGCAATGAAATTTATCAGACTCAAAAACAAAACTGAATTTAAAACTACTTTCATTTGCCTTTAATACTTAAATCTGAGGGGAAAAAAAGAAATACCTGGAGGAAGATAAGAAGCTGATTAAAAAAAAATCTATAAATATTCTAAAAAGGTTATTGGTCCCCAGTTCTTTATTATAGAAAATGCATGAGGTCTATCAACATAGTTCCAGAGATTCTCTTCAGAGTCATGATTAGGATGTGATGTGGCAGGAGATGGCAAAACTGAGAGCCTAGAGGCAACAAAAAAGTAGAGGGAATAGATTGGAAAAACACAAAAAGGTTGAAAGGGCACCTGTGTATTCCTAAGAGGCCACATGAAGTAGAAACAGCTGAAATATAAATGATGAGAGAGAGTAAGACTAGAATCTGACTCAAATCAGAAGGAAAGGAAGTCATATAAAGCAATGCTGAAGATAACAGATCCCTAAAAGAACCACACAAAAATGGAATTTGGGATGTGACAGCAAAGTCACAGAAGAGGCCTTGGCATAAGCAAAGGAGATTCATTTGTACCTGAAGGATGACCTTACTTGTGCCTGCGGGAGCACCATACCTGGGCTGTTTCTTTCTCAGGGCATGGCCAGTGACTAGATCTTGATTCTGAATCCAAGTTATCATGAAGGCCCTCTGGCCTCTTAGGTATGCTGACTTTAGTTGGGAACTTTTGTTTGTGGTTCATTCACTGCCTCTTCCATCTTGCGATGCGCTAAATAATGACATTCCCATTTTGATCCTACCCCTGAATTGATATAAGTGTCATCTCTATTGTGTGCTTATTGCGTGCTTAGTCACTCAGTCTGGAGAAGGCAATGGCAACCCACTGCAGTACTCTTGCCTGGAAAATCCCATGGACGGAGGAACCTGGTAGGTTGAAGTCCATGGGGTCACTAAGAGTAGGACACGACTGAGCAACTTCACTTTCACTTTTCACTTTCATATATTGGAGAAGGAAATGGCAACCCACCCCAGTGTTCTTGCCTGGAGAATCCCAGGGACGGGGGAGCCTGGTGTGCACAGAGTCAGACATGACTGAAGCGACTTAGCAGCAGAAGTCACTCAGTCGTGTCTGACTCTTTGTAACCCCATAGATGGCAGCTCGCCAGGCTCCTCTGTCCATGAGATTCTATAGGCAAGAATACTGGAGTGGGTAGTTATTTCCTTCTCCAGGGGATGTTTCCAACCCAGAGATCAAACCCAGGTCTCCTGTATTGCAGGCAGACTGTTTGCCATCTGAGCCACCAGGAAGCCCAATTAGTGAATTTATATTTGGATTCCTGACTATATGAGTACATAGTTGTGTGTTCAGTCTTCCTAGCTTACCCTCTTCCAAGTCAAAGTGTTACTCAGTCTAAGTAAAAACGTACTGCATTCATTCAACCAAAAGCTTACACTGACAGTGAGGTACCGTAGGCCCAGCAGTAAACACAAATGTCTTGCTGAGTTCCTAGAAACCTTGAGTACATTTTATTAGAACATGTGAAACAAAACACCATAAAGGGAAAACAGGAGACATTTCTAGACCCTAAGATGTGCTGGTCATTTCTGAAATAAAATGCTCAACTATGGCTGGGCAGATATAAAATTTTACAAACCAAAAAGCAATGTCAATTTCAAGTTGGATTAACAGCAGAGCTCTTCTCCAGGTGGTAATCTGGAAATAAGATGATGTGTTACAAGAAGGGTGAGAGAAGCTAACAGAATCAATAACTTTCACACTCAAATTTCTGATAAACAAGGGAAACTTCTGCCACTTACAAAGAACTCTTTGATCAAAAGGTGAAAGTTGTCTTCATTCACCACCACCCACACACAAGGCCACCTACGAACACACACAGGTATATGTATTCATAAAGACAGCAAAAGGTCACAAACACAAAATGATGCTGTGGAAGAGCTAACTGAAGAATAGAGAAGTGTATTGCAATGTGGTTGAAAACCCTACCAGAGAACAGGAAAGCTATTTCAAATTAATGTCCAGGAACAACCTTAGTGGAAGCGGGCATTTCAGTTCAGAACTTAATGTGGAACCTGGAAAAGCATTCAGATCTAACATATCTACTGAAGCATATATTTGTTTGACCTCCTGGAGTTTCCCACAGCCTGGCTCAGTGCCTAGGCATGAGGACATCCACAGACCAGGGCCAGCGTCTCCAGAGCAGAGCCTGTGGTCTGCCTAGGGATCATATGGGGAGAAGCCAAGGCAGGGCAGGACTGTGCCTTCTGCATTCACTCCCTCTTCCCTCCAGCATTTAAGTGTATCTGAAGCACTTTCAGAAAGAATGTGACAGTCCCGTGGCCCCTGCTTATCTCTCCGGAAGGTAATTCTTATGTTAATCCTGCTAGATGAAAACCAAAGACCCCTTCACTGGTTGGGCTCTCGTAATCCCAACCTCAGATGCAATTAGTCAACCCATTTCTTCAGCTTTATGAAAAGTGTGCAGATGTTCCACTTGATACAATTGCAGCTTCTCTCTAGAATATATGCCCCAGAGCTCTTTGGTGACAACTGTCAAGCTCCTTTTGGAGACTTTTCCCTTTAGAAGTGCATCATTTGGGAAAGTCTAGAGGAAGAAGGATATGGAAGTAGGGAAGGGAAAGAATGGATGCGTGCATGCGTGTGTGCCAAGTCACTTCAGTCGTGTCTGACTCTTTGCGACCCTATGGACTGCAGCCCTCCAGGCTCTTCTGTCTGCGGGATTTCCTAGGCAAGAATACTGGAGTGGGTTGCCATATGCCCTCCTCCAGGGGATCCTCCCAACCCAGGAATCAAACACCCGTCTTCTGCACTGGCAGGTGGATTCTTTACCACTGAGCCACCAGGGTTTCATTTTCACCTGAAACCATTAATTAAGAGTTTCAAAAACACATCAGTGAGTTTGGGTATATATTAATGGCCCATTGTATTTCATCAAAAGGCATGAAGTAAGAATTCTTTTCAATTCAATACGTGTTACAACAAAATACCCCACCTAATGGTGTTAAAAATTCTCATGATTGTCCTACTTGTAGCAATATTAAAGAAATTTCCATGTCAAAGCCCAGAGTTGTATCAACAGAGTAAAACCAAATGCTGTTTGACCAGCTGATTGCAGGTGTCAAAGACTGAAATTCATGTTCCAAAGGTAGATCTCTGCTGATACCTACTGTGGATTTATAGGTAAATGAATAGGAAAGATTCTAAAACTGAATTTAGCAACTGGAAAATTTAGCAAACTTTTAAGACTGCAGATAGACATTTAGAAGTGATTTCACATGGGAGTTACATACAGATTCAATGTACAATTATTGAATGCCTGAGCCAAACTGAAAAATATTAAGTAACAGTGCTGCAAAAGCTAAGGTTTCCCTCTGACAAAAACAAAAATGGTGACTCAAAAGACTAAGTTCTTGTAAGTATCAGGTGTTCTTAAATAGTGAGATATGATGCAAAATATATCTTGAGATACAAACATTATGTGGTTTGGGACACTTACTCTTTGAATCTTAGGCTTATTTTTAGGTACTAATTATATGACACTATCTCTTTAGGAAAGTTGGTTCCTCAAAGCACTGTATCATCTCCATGACACTCAAAACACAGTGAAAAAGGAAAGTTTATGAAAGGAAAGATTTCAAATATCAGAAAAGATGTCCTCCACACTGCATTGTCCAATCATAAAACATTAAATGACAATATAGTTTAAGGCACACTCTACGTGGAAATGTCACTTCCACATAATACAATAAAATGAATACATCTCCTTGTGGTTTTCAAATTTACTTCCCCACATACATTGTTCCACCTGACCCTCACAATAATCCTACGTGATGCACATGGAGATGATGTCCTCATTTTAACATTAAAGAAAGTGAGGTTTGGGGAACGTTATAGGAGGCCCCAGCAATTAATAAAGGCCATGAAAGCAAGAACCCAGAATTCTGGGTCCAGTACTTCCTGCCATAGATATAGAAGGGAAAACCACCCCCACATTTCCTGAAATTGATTGTGGATCCTGCAAGTGTACCAGCGAAGTGGCAGAGGACGAGTGGGTACTTTTGCAACAACAAAAAACGTGGTTGGAAGAATGCACGGCGAATCATAAACACCTCTTCACATTCACGTAACATGAATATTGATGGGGTTTCTGAACAGCTGCAAAGAAATTCCTAAGCAGAGCCAAGAGAAAAAGTGCGTACTTTCTAAAGTTCCTGATACAACTTAAAGAGCTCTGTTACATCTTTCAAGTGGAATCGGTTAATACAAGGAAAGCATATCCCCAAAGAGGTAGAAAATTAAATTAAAAAAAAAAAAAAAAAACCCTAACCCTAACCTTGTCGATCATCCTAAAACCAACAACTTTCAGGTTGGTCATCTTTCCCCACGAACGGCCTTGTACTCTCTGGGGCAAAGCGGTGGGATTTCCAAAGATCACCATTTTTAACAGCCTGGTTTCATAAACAGGTTCCTTCGGAGCATCATTAACACCAGCGAGAGTGAGCTATTTCCCCGAGAGGAAGAGAAGGCTCGGTGGTGATGAGCACGGATAAAAACCCGCAGAGGAGAGCCAAAAGGGGACGAAGAGCGGCACACAACTGTCTCTCTCCGGGCCCCAGGTGCTGACCGCAAGCTCGCAGCGCAGGAGCGGGCGCCGCCCTCCCCGCCCTCCCGCGCGCTGGGCCAGCGGGGACCTACCAGCGAGAGCACTTTATAGGTGTTAGGGTCCTTGGCCGGGCGGGCGCGCGCCGCCCTCTCCAGCGGCTCCTCCCCCAGGTCCATGGGGGCCAGCAGCGACGCAGCCGCCTGCGGCTCCCCGGACGCTTCGGCGGCGCGGCCCGGACCCGGGTCTCGGCCGTTCCCCGCCAGGCCCTCTCGGGGGCCGCGCCCGCCCTCGCCGCCGCGGCTCCCGCCCCCAGCGCAACTGTCCCGCTCCATCGTGGCCCCGGGCGCTCGGGCCCCGCCGCCCCGCCGCGCCTTTAATAGGCTCCGCGCCGGCCCCGCCCCATCCCGCCCGCCGCCGCGCCCGCCCCTCGCCGCCAGACCCTTGGCTGGGCGCCCGCCCAGCGCTGCGAGTGAGGGGAAAGCAACTCAACGCCCCGGATTATTTGGCTTCCTGTCTGATTTCGGGCACTCAGCGTGTCGGTTATTTTGGGTCCTTTACGTGGGCGTGTCTTTAACCTCCCCCTCCAAGCCTTGCCTACCTCGCGCCTCAGGCAGCGTCCGAACACTTGCAGGAATCGCCTTGCGTGGCCTCGCGGCGCAGGCTGGTCTGGAATTGCACCATGTGGTCTGCAGAGGGCATGAGATCATGGGGCCCCAAAATAGAGCGGGTGGACAGGGAGGATGCGGCCAGCCTGTGCGGCTTCTCAAAGGCGGGAGAGTGGAGTCGGGACGGACCTCTGTTTCTGGATGGACAAGCAGAGAGGCTATCGGGTACAGCGCGGGGGGTGGGAAGAGACACTTCTACGTAGAAACACTCAAGAATTCCTTGAATACTTAACGCTGCTCAGGACTATCCAACCTTAAAACACCTGATTTTACAAATGCAACAACATATAAGAGATTTAATTTTCTGGGATTTTCGGCATTGGGGGTGGGGCTGCTGCTCTTGTGAAATATTTATTGGTGACTTTCTACATCGAAAGCTTCAAAGTGTCGGCGCTGGGCTATCCTGAGGTTGCTGCTGCTACCAAAAAATTTAATATCTGAAATACTTTGATATTTTGTTTCAAACTAGGACACGAGCAGTAGGCCATCATTCTTGGTGGATTTTTATTCACCTTTGATTCTACAGCTTTTACACTTCCTTGCTCATCAGTTAGGGAGACAACAAGTGTGCAGACAAATGAGTTTTGCTTGTCAAGTAGAAAACAGTGACTTTCAATACCGGAGCTGACGTTAGGGAACAAGGAAAGTCATACAATCCAATATCAATTAATTTTTCAATTCATTTTGATTTCAGGAATATATGCAAATATATTTTTAAATAAGAATGGATGCCTACGATATAAAGTGTTTGTTGTCCCCTTTAAAATAATTATCTTGGGACGCTTTCCATTTAGGTCCTTTGATTCATTCATTCATTCAATAATGAATCCTTCAGTTCAGTCTCTTGGCTTTCAACAGTGCCGATGGCCTCCAACAAGATCGAAGATGAACAAAAGTGTATCTTTCCCAAGTGGCTTCCAGTCTGATCCAAGAGGAGAGGGCAGTAAACAAAAAACTAAAACTCAAATCATAGATGCATAATAGAGACACACATAGGATATTATGACAGCTCAGTGGAAAGGGTAATGGACATCTGGAAGAAGTAAAGCCCTCAAAGCATGATTGAGCTCTTTTTTTCCCTTAATTACCTTTGAGTCAGCTTACAAACCAAACCACCCAAGAGAAACAGGTTTCACTATTACATGGTCACACATATTTTTCACCCCAAAAACTTGGCTCTAAATTTTCCTTTGACTGTTCCCAAAAGTCAAATTCAAGGTCAAAGATTTACTCCATGGAGACTGGTCAAATGAGTCTCAGATCTTCTAAAAGCACCACAACAGAAACATTCCCAGTGGCTTTGAACTTGGGAAAACAAATGAAGTAGGTGTATTGTCTGCATCCCAAGTCAACAAATCATTTTAAAGACTAGGCCCATTGGTGGAGGGGACTGCATGGTCATGGATTCAAACATCCAGGACCAGCAGGAACATAAAAGAGTGAGGCAGCCCCCTGAATGTGAGTTTGTGCCCTGTTAAAGGTGGTGGCATTTACTCAGCAGGCTAGTGCCCACTGTGGCCAGATAGTCAGTTTTCAGGAGAAACAGGAAATTTAGATGTTTATGTGAATTCTCCAGATTGCAAAATTTTGTCTATGAAATTCAGAAAAACAATTTCTTTCAACCACTTTCAAGGCCAAACAAAACGTAAAAACACATCTGCAGGGTGGGCCTGGCACACAGGCCACCAGGATGTGGCCTTTGCCTTATGCTCAGGCCTCGCCTAATGCCAACTGGGACTTTTATGGGTAACTATAAAAAATCCAGTTGAAACTCTAAAATCAGAATAAAACTGGATTGAGCAGGCCACTCATGTTGTTTAGCCACAAACTGAGCGATAGACAAGTCATGCCTCTATCTCGTTTATATTCAACATGATATGAGGGATAGCCTCACACACCAAAGTGCAATAAGGTCAAGAGACATAAAACTGCAACAAAACACCTCCAGTTAGTGTGAAAGTGAACAAACAATATGTCATCCTTAGTCCTAAACCATTCTGCCTTGAATGAAGACTCTAATCTAAGATGGCAGTAAGGATGAGAGGATAAAATATGATGATTCCTCAGGTTGTACTGTACAAAAATATGTGAACACTCCACACGCCCGAAGTACAATAAGGTCAAGAGACATAAAACTGTAACAAAACTTCTCCAGTTAGCGTAACGGTGGGCAATCAATGTGTCGTCCTTAGTCCTAAACCATTCTGCCTTGAATGACTGAGAATTCTAGTCTAGACTGGCAGTAGAGATGAGAGGGTAAGATTTGATGATTCCTTAGGTTGTATTGTACAAAAATATGTGAACACTCCCCTGGGTGCCTGGAACTCTGGGATGTGAGTAAGACCAGAATACCTAGCACAACCAACTTGTTGTCTGTGTTTGGAACTAAGACCTCTAGAAACTGAGGAGCAACTTTTCTCAGTTTTTCAAAAATGAAATATACGATAGAGTAATTATTTTAGCAGCTGCTCCAAAGCTTCTCCAGCTGAAATCCCTCCAGTACTCCAGTGAAACATGGAAGACATCTAGGCCAGTCGAAAATGAAAAAAAACCACAAGTCTCTTTCATCTTTATGAGATGTAGAAAAAAATTTTTTCCATGACATTAATTCATTTTTAAAGCTTTGTGTGACATCCTGGTTTCTCTTCCTTTTTTGTAAACGTGAAAATATTCCCCCTGGAAGAAGCTTGGATGACAACATAACTTTGTACAGAGTACAAGAACTCTCTGTGCCTTGGTTTCCTCACTTATAAACTGGAGTTACAAATAATACATAAAACCACAGTATCTCTAAATGTCAATAAAATATTTTACATTTCTCCAACTTTACATTAAATTTAAATGGATCCTTTCCATATTTAAATCACCCAATCCCTACCCCTGTAAGAGAGAGAATTAAATGCTTTAATTTTACATAAATTATGCATGATTAAAATACTTAAATATGATTTAACTGCAAATGATTTAAATATAATCTAAGCATAATTTCTGGGAAGATTTGAGAGCCCCTACTGGATATGCATCTATGAAGGGAGAACCCAGGGTATCGGGAAGAGATACTGACTCCTCTGGGATGGAGGAAAAACACCTCATTGTCAGTCAGGTAACAAAATTAGAAAGTGAATGCAATTAAGTCATAGAAGCTGTGGGAAAATGGCAAGTGCAGACCCCATCTAAAGGGAACTGCAGTACAGTCCTCACTTTCTGGCTGTCTATGGTCTCTGCTACCCCTGTTCCCCACTCCATTGTCTCTTTTGTACCTCATTTTGAACAAAACCTGGGGTTGCCAAATAATCTAAATTCATGCCTGCCACTCCAGTGTTCTTGCCTGGAGAATCCCAGGGACGGTGGAGCCTGGTGGTGACACAGAGTCGGACACGACTGAAGCAACTTAACAGCAACAGCACTCTGCTACTTCTTTTCTCTATGCCTCATATCTTTTTTTTGTCTTTCTGTTTCTTCTTCACTTCTTTAAACTTCTGTTTTAAATGTGTTTTATTATATCATGGTAATTCTTCTGTTGAATTTTAGCTTTTCTAAAGTTATTTTCTTGGTAGTTGCTCTAGGGGAGGATTCCCAGGTGGCTCAGTGGGTAAAGAATCTGCCTGCAATGCAGGAGACGCAGGTTCGATCTCTGGGTCAGGAAGATCCCCTCAAGGAGGGCATGGCAACCCACTCCAGTATTCTTGCCTGGGAAATCCCATGGACAGAGGAGCCCAGTGGGCTACAGTCCATAGGATCACAAAGAGTCGGACATGACTGACTGAAGCAACTGAGCAGGCACACATGCACAGTTGCTCTAGCGGTTATAATAGACTGCTGCTTTAGAGTGCGGTTGGTAAATGCCTGACTCATCTTCTTGTTCCAACAAGGCTCAGGAATCCTTCAGAGTTGATTAAATTCTACCTCAACTCATAGTAGGGCTGCAACCACTTCTGAGTACAGCCACATCTTCCATCCAAACATGGTGTAAACAGTTGGCTGTCTGACTTAGGGTCATCTTATCTCTGACTAGGGCTTCCCAGGTGGCTCAGTGGTAATGAATCCACCTGCCAACACAGGAGACACAGGTTCAATCCCTGGGTGAGGAAGATCCCCTAGAGAAGAAAATGGCAACCCACTCCAGTATACTTGCCTGAAAAATCTCATGAACAGAGGAGCCTGGTGGACTACAGTCCATGGGGTCGCAAAGAGTCAGATACAACTGAACGACTGAGCACAAGTGACAAGTAAGTGTCTTTGACTATAACGCCCACTGGGTAACTCTACGGGCTCTCAACTGAGGCAACTTCAGCATCCCCGAAGGCATGTGAGACATTCAGTATTGCTCCTTTCCTACAGGAGAGCCAGTGAAGGCTCAGAGTGCTACCTCAGATTCTGACTGGCCACGATGTGTAACTGTTTTTCATTTGGAAGAAGCCCTTTCCATGTGGATGAGGGGAACATTCTGCCAACAGAGGCCCAATCAGAAAGTAGGGTGGAAGCATTTCTGCTTCCGGGATTCTACTCAGCCTACCTAATGTTTATCTTCCCATCCAGGATTTCAGCTCCCAAAAGGTCAAAATGTCATGAAGGTGTCTACCTGAGCACTTCCCTCTCCCTCTTCTGTTTCCATTCTTCACAGAATCTGAGTCAACTTTCTCTCATTGCAGGATAGCAGGGACTTTTTATGCATCATCTCCTGAGTTCTATAGTCCGCTAGTTTACAGTACACTGAACTTTTAATTCTTTCAGGCCTCATTCTTAATTTGTTTTTGGGAGCTTAAGAAATTTAGAAATTGTTTTCTCTCTTAACAATATCTGTCTTTAAAATAGGTTTTGCAATATATATCTTTGAAGTAGGTATTATAACTATATTTTTGCAGTTGAAAACTGATAAAAAAATCCTTTATCTTTGTATATTATTTGTATAAAATATGTATATATTTGTATATTAGCATAATAAAGCCAAGGCTGCCTGGCTTGGCTTTATCTTCCTCTCCCATCTCTGAGGCAGGTGGAGAATTTTAGTGGCCAGGTATCTGATCCTTCACAGAGGGAAAAAAATCATTTAATTCATCATTCTTTTCAAAGCTATTATCCGTTTTAACCCCTACAAGTCATATAACACATATAACATGTATATAGGAAAGATATTGACATTTTTTTGATTCATTAATAAGGGCATCTCACTTTTTCTGTTAATGTGGTCAGCAAAGCTTATTTAAGTGTGATTGTGGAAAACAGAGGACTAAGTCTGAGACAAACACATGGCCTTCCTTCTCTTTCATCTGAGAGAACATTTGCTACAAAGATACCACCATTGAAGGACAGCCTAAAATCTGGGAGACAGGAGGAATGTTGTAGCTGTGGGCCCCAAAGAATAAGAATGTCCTCTTCCTCACTGGCTTCCCTGGTGGCTCAGAGCTTAAAGCGTCTGCCTGCAATGCGGGAGACCTGGGTTTGATCCCTGGGTCGGAAAGATCCCCTGGAGAAGGAAATGGCAACCCACTCCAGTATTCTTGCCTGGAGAATCCCATGGATGGAAGATCCTGGTGGGCTACAGTCCATGGGGTCCCAAAGAGTCGGACATGACTGAACGACTTCACTTTCTTTTCTTTCACTTTTCTTCCTCACTGTGCTGGTAACATCAACCAATTTGTCAGATGCTTAGGTCTGGCCCGGTGAAGGAAAGATCCGTTAACTCTCACGGAGAACAGTGAGAGGGAAAAGCTTTTCCTCTTTATACCTTACGATACCTGAAACCAAAATATTGGAAAAACTGTATAAAAATGGGGCATTTTATTTTATTCCAATATAAACTTCTAAAAGATAAAAATGTAAATATACACACATGTATAAAAACCCTCATAAATGCATATGAAAAAATATAGGTGATTGTAAAAAATTACCTCATAGCTTCTGGTCTTTCAAACAAACATTTTTTAGAAGATTGAATAAATGAGAGATAAAGTATGATCTTTCTTAATTTGTAAGAAACTTTATAATCATTTAAAGTTAATGATATTTTGAAAATTGCAGACAGTTAAAAAATGACAACTCAATTCTTTCTATTAAAAAAAAAAATGTTACCAGCTACTTACAAGAAATGAAAAAGCATATGACCAAGAAAACATTCAAAGCAATGCCCTAACTAATAATAGGAGAACTGGCAATCAAAGGAATCTTATATTACCAATATAATAAAATTAGACAAAACATATTAAAAGTGTTTCTTCATCATATTGATAACAGGCAGCTAAGGACTGTTATAAGTAAGAGAAACAAAGTGAAGGATAGAAATTAATGAAATAAAAACCAGAAATAAATGAAGAATCTCAATGATACCAGAAGATGTCTCTGTAAAGCTTAATAAAATTGATAAGCCTCTAGTTAGACTTATCAGAAGGAAAAAGAGAAAAGTCACAAATTCCCAATATTGGGAAGCAGATGACACGAATACTACAGATTCTACAAGTATCAAAATGATAAGAGAATATTATAAACAGTTTTCTGGAAATTCTAGAAGGGCTAAACTGTGGTGACAGAAAGCAGGTCTGTGTCTGCCAGGATCAGGATGGGAGGAGGAAACTGACTAGAAACAGGCACACAGGGGCTCTCTGGAGTGACAGAAGTGCTCTCCGTCATGATTTTGGGGCTTACCTGACTGCAAATATCTATCAAAACTCTTTGAACAACAGACCTAAAATCAAAGCATTCTACTGTATGAAGTGTACCTCAATAAAGCTGATATTTAAAATTTCTTTTTAAAAATAATGCAAACAGGGACATCTGGAAAAAGATGACAGGTCAAACATATACATTTACTTCCACTTTTCTCCTAAAACTACACTAAGCCAAAAGAGAATCTGTTTGTTTGTTTTTTAAGGCATACATCCTCAGGGACAAAGAAAATTGGCAAGACATGATTAGAATTACATAATAATTGAATGGAAACACAGATGGACACTTGATAAATGCTTTAACAGACCAAGGAAAATTTAAACCAGAAGTAAAGAAAACCAAGACGTAAGCAGATTTATATGTAAAATGGGCTACACCAGGTACTTCTGTTAGAGGATGTGAAGGTAGGACTGAAACAATGGACGAATTGGTTCAAAGTCTGTTTGAGGAATAGTTAGAGGGCCAGATCCTCTCCCCAGTTCAGGCAGTGGTGACTATCTCTTTCCACTTTGTCAGCAGAAAACCGGAGGTTTATTCTGTGGAGAAAATAAAACACAGCCTTTGGACTCTAGGACTCCAGAACAAAAAGGCATGAAATTACCATATTCACATATTTGGTTAATTACTAATCACAAAAAATATACTTAGTATGAAAGATAGATCGCCACTGTGCATTGGTGTTGTTGCTGTTCAGTTGCTTAGTCGTGTCCAACTCTTCCCGACCCCATGGAATGCAGCACGCCAGGCCTCCCTATCCTTCACCGTCTCCCAGAGTTTGCTCAAACTCATGTCCATTGAGTGGGTGATGCCATCCAACCATTTCATCCTCTGCTGTCTCCTTCTCCTCCTGTTTTTCAATCTTTCCCAGCATCAGGGTCTTTTCCAATAAGTCAGCTATTCCCATCAGGTGGCCAAAGTACTGGAGCAACTGTGCATACTGAATGCTAATCCATCAACCCCCTGGAACACGCATTTACTGATTACTTACTGTATACTAAGGATGGTACAAGAAGCATTGGATAAAGAAGAAAAACAAGAATGGTCCATCCTCATGAGAAGCTCCTAGCCAAGTGTGGAAGCCAGAAATATTCACTAACTGTAACTGTAATATAGTATGTTGAGAGCTACCAAAGGGTGGCACAGTCAGTTGGGAGCCCATAGAAAGACCAATCCCAAACTGAAGGGTTATAGTCCTAATGATTATTATCGCTTATACGTCCTGTAGTCCACTTTAGAAAACCTGTTCACCTGCAAGTGGTCACAACTGATTTGACCAGATGCCTCACAGAAATCCAGCCTGTCCATTCACTCTGCTGCGACTGGGGCTTTCTCTGTCTTGAGCGCTGAGGTTTGTTATCACTTGAGAATTTTGCAATCAGAGCTGAAAAGTCATGATGCTGAAAGAGCAGCTGACAGCGACCACATTGAACACTGCAAGGTGAGTCAGCAGGGGACTGTGGTAGAGACAGAAAGGGAAGCATGGAGTGGGCACTTGGAAAGAAGCAGAGTCAGGAAAAACTATGAAGTGACTTCCTTATTTTCAGCACCCCCTCCCATGACCTCTGTGACCCAGCTTTACTTTATATATTGTCTTTGGATCTTACCTGTGGCTCTGTTCTCAAGAATGCCCCTCATTTGGGCCATAATCTGATTTTAATGGGTTCCTCTACTCTCATACATAAAGGCTAGAACAGGGATCATGGAAACTCCTTTTATTAGTCTATAACATCCAAGGAAAGAGTTAGTCAGACAAAAAATGAGAAGGATGATATTTCAGGATTAAGGCACCATCCACATGAAACCCACAGGCACAAGAAAGCGTACTTGCAATGCAAGCTCTGGAGTATGTACTGAAGCCCATGGCAGCGAAAGAGAAAGAGACCAGGGATGTACAGCTGGCTTCTAGGAACTGAATAAACAAAGTGATGGGGTGAAATAAAAGTCCAGCCATATCTTCAAACTGTATTTCTGCAACTCAAAGAATGCTAAATAAGCGTACTGGAAAGTTTAACAAGCCAATTAAAAGACAGAATGAACTGTGACATTATGGTTCCAATAGAAAAATTTGTAAAAGCATTGTTGTGTGTAAATATTGTGTTTAGAAAATTATTTCAATGGGGAAAGGGTGCTTTCAAAATCTTCATTGTCCAAATTCATTTTAAGAAATTAAATGTAACAATGGAATGGTATTCAGTCACAAATCTCAAACTTTCTATGCGGATCTAATATCAAGTAATTCTGAGTCATTGCGGTTACCAAATTGAGAATCAAAATGGAAATCAACTTTACTCTAGCAGAAAAATAATTAATTATCCAGAGATCCCTATATTATTGAGATTATCATACTGTATTCTAAAGAAAAATGAAAGCCTTGAACTTGTAATTTCTATTAAAGTGTTCAAATTAAAAAGAACAAAATCAAACTTTTCCCCAAAAATGTATGAATAATTAACTTTGCTTACTTCTAGTCATATATTCTTAATTTTGGAAACCCTGATAAGAATTGGTAAAATTTATACTAAAATTTTATTAACAAAATCAAAGTGAATATATGTTTAATATGCATGGTTACTAACTAGAAAGATTATTTACATATTTTTGCATCTGAAAATTTGTTGATTTATTCTTTATTGATACACATTCACATGTCCACATACACACATGTATCTTTATATCTTCATATTTGTATATTGCACAACTATAGGCAAGAATTCAACTATAAGAAAGAACATATTTGAAGGAGCAAGTAACTTTTAATTTCTTAAGTCACAATCAAGTTTGCAACAAACTGGAAATAATCAGCAAATAGATCTGCTCTGGAATGGAAACCAGCAATAATAATGTTAACTATCATTTTATTAAATGCTGTCACATACTGGTCACAGTTCTGGAGACTTTAGTCATTCATTCACTTTTTTACCTATTTATTCATTTACCCACAGAATATTTGTTGAATCTCTCTGAGTCAAGAGTTATTCTAGGCTCAGGATATATGGGGAAGAGTCTATCAGCCTTCTCAAAGAATTTGAGTCTAGAGAAGGGAGATAGATATTAATCAAGTTAGTGCTGAGAACTGGAAGAAAAAATGATAATAAACACTGTGGTAAAAAAAAAAATATAGTATAAGAGGGCAGAATATATAACTGGAATGTCTGACTCAGTCTGCAGTAGGAATGGATCAATCTGTAGCAGCTTGTAGTCAGCAAAGGATTCCCTGAGGAAGAAATGCTTGCACCAAGGTTTGAAAGATAAGGAAGAGGTATTAATAGAGAGGAGACCACAGATCTAGATGACTTTGAAACATGGCTTTTGTTGGTTGTGTAAGATCTGTGTATAGGAAAAAATGAGATAGATTGACTATGAGTCATAAACTGGAAACTATTTGGACATCAGTTCCTAATCCACCAGTTTTGTGGATTCTCTTCTATACATGAGAATAAACCAAGATCCCCCAATATTGCCAGAAACTTTTTGGGAAGCACTGGAATTGACAAGGTTAAAAAAAAAAAGCTTAAAAGGGATAATAACAATAATATACATTTGAAATGTAATTCAGGTATGTACATTTTGAACATAGGAAATGGTAAATTAGGAAATAGATTCAATGTATTTTTTGAAAATAAGGGATATCCCATTATATATGAAGGAATACATCTGAAAGGATAGCCAAGAAGAAAGCAAATCACAGAATGATGCTGAGGAAGGATATTTTTTGTTTTAACTTCTGAGACACTGTAAATAGCAAGTGATCTATAATAGCTTATGAATGTCATGTCTTTTCTCCTCAATCATATACAGTTACACTTGCAAAGACATTTTGTCAGAATGCAAGTTGACAAAACGAAAAAATACTGCATAAATATTCATCCTGGTTATTTTTACACTTTCTTCAGAGTAGAGATATTTGAACCTTTTAAGTCACAAATTATAAAATGTATCATAATTTTATGTCCGTAAATGTTATGTCTTTCAAGATGGGGTACTAGGACTCTGTGGGTCACAAGGTTAGCCTTGGTCTGTCTGTACACAGGGAAGCTTGGAGCAGAGGCTGCCAGGTGAGCAGAATGGATGGCCCTGTGCTCTAGCAGGTGCTGTCCTGGAAACACGGGATAGTACTCGCAAGCAGAGATGAAAAGAACTTTAAGGATTCACTCAAGCATGCTCTCCCACTCCCTGGCTGTAAGCCATGACTGGGACTGGCTGGGAAACAGCTGCTGGTAACAGACCTGTCTGGCAAACAGTTGAGAGATGCTTTGTTTGAGCAAAAGCTTCAAACTACTGATATCTCTAATAGACATAGATACAAGTCCAGTGTTATTTGCTCAGTTGTGTCTGACTCTTTGCAATCTCATGGACCGTAGCCCACCAGGTTCCTCTGTCCATGGAATTCTCCAGGCAAGAATACCAGAGTGGGTAGCCATTCCCTTCTCCAGGGGATTTTCCCAACCCAGGGATCAAACCAAGGTCTCCTGCATTGCAGGCAGATTCTTTACCATCTGAGACACCAGGGAAGCTCTTTAGTTTCTAAAAATCCTGGCAAACGGAACTTTACCTAGAGTAAATGAATCTGCTCTGACTTAAGCAGTACATAAGTGTCCCAGTTCCCAACCCTAACCTCTCAGTTTAACAGTAATAATAGCCTACTATAATTCTGGACACTGTCATAAATGGCTTCAGTTCAGTTCAGTCGCTTAGTCGTGTCCGACTCTTTGCGACCCTATGAATAGCAGCACGACAGGCCTCCCTGTCCATCACCATCTCCCGGAGTTCACTCAAACTCACGTCCATTGAGTTGGTGATGCCATCCAGCCATCTCATCCTTTGTCGTCCCCTTTTCCTCCTGCCCCCAATCCCTCGCAGCATCAGAGTCTTTTCCAATGAGTCAACATTTCGCATGAGGTGGCCAAAGTACTGGAGTTTCAGCTTTAGCATCATTCCTTCCAAAGAACACCCAGGACTGATCTCCTTTAGAATGGACTGGTTGGATCTCCTGGCAGTCCAAGGGACTCTCAAGAGTCTTCTCCAACACCACAGTTCAAAAACATCAATTCTTTGGTGCTCAGCTTTCTTTACAGTCCAACTCTAGCACCCATACATGACCACTGGAAAAACCATAGCCTTGACTAGACAGACCTTTGTTGGCAGAGTAATGTCTCTGCTTTTGAATATGCTGTCTAGGTTGGTCATGACCTTCCTTCCAAGGAGTAAGCGTCTTTTAATTTCATGGCTGCAGTCACCATCTGCAGTGATTTTGGAGCCCCAAAAAATGAAGTCTGACACTGTTTCCACTGTTTCCCCATCTATTTCCCATGAAGTGATGGGACCAGATGCCATGATCTTCGTTTTCTGAACGTTGAGCTTTAAGCCAACTTTTTCACTCTCCCCTTTCACTTTCATCAAGAGGCTATTTAGTTCCTCTTCACTTTCTGCCATAAGGGTGGTGTCATCTGCATATCTGAGGTTATTGATATTTCTCCCGGCAATCTTGATTCCAGCTTGTGTTTCTTCCAGTCCAGCATTTCTCATGATGTACTCTGCATAGAAGTTAAATAAGCAGGGTGACAATATACAGCCTTGACGAACTCCTTTACCTATTTGGAACCAGTCTGTTGTTCCATGTCCAGTTCTAACTGTTGCTTCCTGACCTGCATACATGTTTCTCAAGAGGCAGATCAGGTGGTCTGGTATTTCCATCTCTTTCAGAATTTTCCACAGTTTATTGTGATCCACACATCAAAGGCTTTAGCATAGTCAATAAAGCAGAAATAGATGTTTTCTGGAACTCTCTTGCTTTTTCCATGATCCTGCGGATGTTGGCAATTTGATCTCTGGTTCCTCTGCCTTTTCTAAAACCAGCTTGAACATCTGGAAGTTCACGGTTCACGTATTGCTGAAGCCTGGCTTGGAGAATTTTGAGCATTACTTTACTAGCGTGTGAGATGAGTGCAATTGTGCGGTAGTTTGAGCATTCTTTGGCATTGCCTTTCTTTGGGATTGGAATGAGAACTGACCTTTTCCAGTCCTGTGGCCACTGCTGAGTTTTCCAAATGTGCTGGCATATTGAGTGCAGCACTTTCACAGCATCATCTTTCAGGATTTGAAATAGCTCAACTGGAATTCCATCACCTCCACTAGCTTTGTTCATAGTGATGCTTTCTAAGGCCCACTTGACTTCACATTCCAGGATGTCTGGCTCTAGGTGAGTGATCATACCATCGTGATTATCTTGGTCATGAAGATCTTTTCATACAGTTCTTCTGTGTATTCTTGGCACCTCTTAATATCTTCTGCTGCTGTTAGGTCCATACCATTTCTGTCCTTTATCGAGCCCATCTTTGCATGAAATGTTCCCTTGGTATCTCCAATTTTCTTGAAGAGATCTCCCGTCTTTCCCATTCTGCTATTTTCCTCTATTTCTTTGCATTGATCGCTGAGGAAGGCTTTCTTATCTCTACTTGCTAGTCTTTGAAACTCTGCATTCAGTTGCTTATATCTTTCCTTTTCTCCTTTGCTTTTTGCTTCTCTTCTTTTCACAGCTATTTGTAAGGCCTCCCCTGACAGCCATTTTGCTTTTTTGCATTTCTTTTCCATGGGGATGGTGTTGATCTCTGTCTCCTGTACGATGTCACGAACCTCATTCCATAGTTCATCAGGCACTCTATCTATCAGATCTAGTCCCTTAAATCTATTTCTCACTTCCACTGTATAATCATAAGGGATTTGATTTAGGTCAGACCTGAATAATCTAGTGGTTTTCCCTACTTTCTTCAATTTAAGTCTGAATTTGGCAATAAGGAGTTCATGACATGAGCCACAGTCAGCTCCTGGTCTTGTTTTTGCTGACTGTATAGAGCTTCTCCATCTTTGGCTGCAAAGAATGTAATCAATCTGATTTCGGTGTTGACCATCTGGTGATATCCATGTGTAGAGTCTTCTCTTGTGTTGTTGGAAGAGGGTGTTTGCTATGACCAGTGTGTTCTCTTGGCAAAACTCTATTAGTCTTTGCCCTGCTTCATTCTGTACTCCAAGGCCAAATTTGCCTTTACTCCAGGTGTTTCTTGACTTTCTACTTTTGCATTCCAGTCCCCTATAATGAAAAGGACATCTTTTTTGAGTGTTAGTTCTACAAGGTCTTATAGATTTTCATAGAACCATTCAACTTCAGCTTCCTCAGCATTACCGGTTGGGGCATAGACTTGGATTACTGTGATATTGAATGGTTTGCCTTGGAAACGAACAGAGATCATAAATGGCTTACATACATTAAATCACTTAATCCTCACAAACCATGAGTTATAAGTATGATTGTTATCATAACCATTTTATAGATAAGGAAACTGAGGCAGGCAAAAATTAACAAATTTGCCCAAGGTCAGTCAGTTAGCTTTGATTTCCAGGACCCATACTTTTAATTCCCACATTTCGTGATTCAGGTTTCTTATGCCTATTTGTTGTTTGAAAAAGGGTACCTCATTGTAGTGTTTGTTTGCATTTCTAGATAATGAGTAAGATTGACATTCTTTATATAAGAGTTTGCAGTTCTTTTTCTCTGCAAATTGACCATTCTTTTCATTAGTCCCCTTTTCTACTGGGTTGTCCTTACTGACCCATCATATAGTCAAGATTGTTTGACTTTACTTAGGACTCTTGATTATGATTTTTTCTCAAGCAACATATTATTTTATGTAGTCATATTTATTAATCTTTCATAATTTCAGAATTTTATATCACACTTTGACAAATCTTCCTTCTAAGCTTTCTTTTTTTAATTCTCCAATGGTATCCTAGTGATGTTTTCATTTAAGTTTTTGCATTTCACTTTTTGACCCATCTGAAATTTATTTTGGTATGAGATATGGATTCTGTTTTTCTAATGTCTACCTACTTTTTTTCCAGAACCATTTATTGAATACTCTATTTTCCCCCTATCTATTCTAGGTACCATTGCTGCTTAATAAACCGCCCCCAAATTAGTAGTGTAACTAAAAAGCTTGCTATACTGTGCTCACAATTCTTTAAGTTAGGAATTCAGAAACGTCAGAGCAAAAAGGCTAATCTTTGCTCCATAGTGTTTGAGGCCTCAGCTGGAAAGACATGAGGGCTGGGGTGACTAGACAGCTGGGGCCTGGAATCATCTGAAAATACTTTCATACATCAGTTATTAGCTGGCGGTTAGCTGGGACATCAGCTGAGCTACTGGCCAAAATGCATGTTTGTGCTCTGTCCACGTGGGGACCTGGGCTTCTTCAGAATACTGTGTCTGAGTTCTGAGAACAAACTTCCCGGAAAAGCCAGCTGGCAGTTACTGAATTGTATGACCTGGCTTCTAAATCATGTAATGTCACTTCGACATTAGGCACAAAGCCTACTCCATGTACTGCCTAAGAAGTCAGTACAAAGTTGCCCCTCTGTCTAATACAAAAGGTGCATTCCTAGAGGAAGCAACTCCCAAATGAAACAGGGAGTGGCAAAAACAGACCTTTGTAAAACTGTCAGTGTTCCAAAGCAGAATGAATGAAATCTAATGGATAATAATAATAAAAAAAAATAGCTTCAAGGAACAGAAACACAGACTTCACCTCAGAAGTAAGGTGTCAGTCACATTATACACACACACACACACAAACACACCTGCTCCCAGTTCCTAGTGATAAGAGCACTAAGAGTATCTCTTGTTTTAATATTTGGTCTTTGACCCTGGGCCAGAGACAGGGTTCCTAAAACCCTCGTAAATTCCAAAGGGATAAGAATACTAGGAGCGTCTTTTGTTCTAAACAGTTAACTCTGAGTGAGCTCCCGGATGGGGGCTTATCATCAGAAGGACCAAGCTGTGATTAGAAGCTCGAAATTTTCAGCCCTCCCCTCGTCACTTCTTCAGAAGGGAAAAGAGCTAGAGATGAAGTTAATAATTGATCAGGCCTAATGTGAGGAAGCTGCCATAAAAATCCCAATAGTACAAAGTTTAGGGAGCTTCTAGGTTAGTGAACTCATCCATTTTTCAGATGGCACCCCACCTCTGTGGGGACAGAAGTGCTCAGGATCCTCTCAGACCCTGCCTTATGTATTGCTTCATCTGGTTGGCTACCTGTACCTTTTATCCTATTTTTGATTAACTGGAAAACCTAAGTAAATATTTTCCCGAGTTCTGTGAACTGATGTAGCAAATTAATCTAACCCGAGGAGGGGGCCGTGGAATCTCCAGTTCATAGCTAAGTCAGACAGAGTTTGTGGATAACCTGGGGACCAATTACTTGCAATTGACATCAAAAGTGGGGGGATTGAGTCTTGTGGGACTCAGTCCTTAACCTGTGGGACCTGACATGGTCTCCAAATAGATAATGTCAAAAGTGAGTTAAATTGTAGGAGACCCAGCTGGTGTCACAGAATTGTATGATACAAGAAAACCCCATACACAACTGGTGTCATAAGTCTTGTAAGTGCAGCAGTGTGAGTGTAGAGGAAAACCCTAGGAGGATAAGTGTAGGCTTTTCCTACATGAACATACAACAGAGAAGAAGACACAGTGGGGAGACCATCATGTAAAGATGGAGGTTGGGGTTACACAACTGGAAGCCAAGAAACACCAGCAATTGCCAGGAGCCACCAGAAGGTTGGAAGAGGCAAGGAGCATCCTCCTTTAGAGCTTTCAAAGAGAGCATAGAGCTGCTGACACTGATTGCAGATTTATAGTCTCCCAGAGCCGCAAGACAGCACATTCTTATTGTTTTACATGCTAAGTAGCTTCAGTAGTCATGTCCAAGTCTTTGAAACCCCATGGACTATAACCTGTCAGGTGCCTCTGTCTATTGGATTCTCCAGGCAAAGAATACTGGAGTGGGTTGCCATTCCCTTCTCCAGATCTTCCAACCCAGGGATTGAACCCACATCTCTTATGCCTCCTGCATTGGCAGGTGGTATTCTTTACCACTAGTGCCACCTGGGAATCTCCCAAACTATCTAGTTTATGGAACTTGGTTACAGCAGCCCAGGAAACAAACACAGCAGTTTAGACCCTATATTTAGGTTTCTGAGCATTAAAGCTCACAACATCAGAGGAAAAATACAATTATTCATCCACCACCTTCAACTTTAGCTGGATCCTTAACATCAGTCAATGTACTTGAAGACATCTCTGGTGTATCAACTCCCTGCAGACCTCCTAAAGCAGCCCCCACTGCTCACTACCACATATAAACAGCAGCTGCAGTTGCAGTTATATAGTTATGACTTGTTTATGTTTGCAGTTGCCCAACCTCATCTGCCAGGCTCTTTCTGGCTTATGTAGGGGCCATCCTTTTAATTGGTCAGTAAATTAAATGTAGGCATGATAGAGACCACTACCTAGGAATCCTTTACGTCTTTAAGGGTCACACAAATTTCTGCCATTTCTCTAGCGATGTGAAATTGTTCTAGGTTCACTGTTTTGGCCAGCAGAGGCACTTTTAGAGGCTTGGACTGAGCCTTCCCACTATGCGATAGCTCTTACCAACGGGCCAAGGAATCCAAAGGAGCATTTGGATAAATGCCAAATCTGTCCACCCCAATTATACTTTCAGGGCCTGAGGGACTAAGCACTTGTCAATCCATGGGGTCCACACAAGACAGACATGAGCCAGAACTCTGTTTACCGCTAAGCCAACATGTGCCCCTAATTTAACTAGAGAGATCAGGATGAGGCCTCAGGTCTTTGACTTCAATATCAAGTCAGGTATTAGATTCAACAGTTCACAGAATGTCTGGGTGTATCCTTTTTCCAAGAGTATAATTACCTAGTAAATGGCTATAGACCCCTTTTGGAAAAGAACTGGAAAGAATCATCAATGCCTCTACCTGCTTTGGTATGGCAATGGTCCATCCTCATGGGGACACAGCCTGCCCTTGACTCAGTATGGTACAGGTCTGAAAACCAGCTCAGTTCTAGAAACTAGGTTAAGGATTGTGACATTTTATTGGGCTGTTGGCCCTCACCCTTCTAATTATCTATCCTGATTTTTTTTGTAGGTTACGTCGGACAATGCCCTTGTTGTCTGCCCAGCTGTCTTCCCCTAGGAACATCATGCTCCATTAACCTTCTTCATAGCTCTTGGTGGTTCAGGCTCTTCTACTTGCTACTCCTACAATGCTCTTCATTATGATAATCACATCTCCTTCGCTTCGGAAGGTTAAATTCCATCACATGGCTTCTGTTATCTCCATGACTTTCAGGGAGTCTAGTTCTGTAGAGCTACTCCTAACCTCTAGCCCTGGCCTTCAGAAGACAACATCACTGAGCCCCACAATAACACTGGTGCCCCCTCATCAAGTGCACCTATTGTGGGCTTGGTAAACTGCATTGTTTTGGGCCCTCCCACAGCTGGTAGGCTTTCTGGCCTTATATAGCATATCCATTCTGGCATGCCCTCTTCTGTGAGCCTCTTGACCCCCTGCTCAACCACTTACCAGGGAGTTTTGGAATTTCTACTTCAATAAGAGTGAGCCATTATTTCCCCAAAGTTTCTGAAGTCAATCCAGCAATATATTAGCATCATCCTCAGTGGACCCTCAGTTCAGTTCAGTTCAGTCGCTCAGTCGTGTCTGACCCTTTGTGACCCCATGAATTGCAGCACGCCAGACCTCCCTGTCCATCACCAATTCCCGGAGTCCACCCAAACCCATGTCCATTGAGTCAGTGATGCCATCCAGCCATCTCATCCTCTGTCATCCCCTTTTCCTCCTGCCCCCAATCCCTCCCAGCATCAGAGTCTTTTCCAATGAGTCAACTCTTTGCATGAGGTGGCCAAAGTACTGAAGTTTCAGCTTTAGCATCATTCCTTCCAAAGAACACCCAGGACTGATCTCCTTTAGGATGGACTGGTTGGATCTCCTGGCAGTCCAAGGGACTCTCAAGAGTCTTCTCCAACACCACAGTTCAAAAGCATCAATTCTTCAGCACTCAGCTTTCTTCACAGTCCAACTCTCACATCCATACATGACCACAGGAAAAACCATAGCCTTGACTAGACGGACCTTTGTTGGCAAAGTAATGTCTCTGCTTTTGAATATGCTATCTAAGTTGGTCATAACTTTCCTTCCAAGGAGTAAGCGTCTTTTAATTTCATGGCTGCAGTCACCATCTGCACTGATTTTGGACCAGCATTAAATCCTGTGTCAAGAGAGCGGGATCCCTGTATTGATAAACTTATATTTTATTATATCAAATATCATGCATTATATTCCATTTCACTTGATCTGGCATACTCCCAACAGTTCTCTCCTAGAGACTGCCTGCATACATTGACTAGATTCTATATTTCATCTGTTCAGTCCCTGTCCTTCCCTAGTGGGTCCAGCACCTCCCCAGCTGGATATCATGTCCCCAAGTCATGACTAGTTATCGGTCTTGCAGGCAGATAGCAGAGGAAGTGACTTCCTGGGGTGGACTTGTGTTTTCTCTCAAGGCCCTGATCAGCATCATCCTCAAGGTGGGAGTACTAGCCTTTAAAAAGAAAGAGTAAGGTGAATGTGATAGGGAGTTTGGGAAGGTCATGTGCACACTACTGTATTTAAAATGGATAACTAACAAGGACCTACTGGATAGCACATGGAACTCTACTCAATGTTATGTGCCAACCTGGAAGGACATAAGGTTTGAGGGGAGAAGGGATTCATGTATATGTATGGTCGAGTCACTTTCCTGTTCACCTGAAACTATCACAACATTGTTAACTGGCTATACCCCAATACAAAATAAAAAGTCCAAGGTTTGCCAAAAAAAAAGGAAGAGTGAGATCATTCTGTAGTCCTCTTTTCCATCAGAGAACAGGTAGTTTTGAAAGGTAGAAAGACAAATTCTTTTGGAGTGGCAGGCATGGACCCAAAGCAGAATGTAGACATATCATATCAAAAAATTGTTATTTAATCATTCTGATCATCTCTGCGAAGAGGATGAAACTACACATCACATTTTGAAGAAACAGAAGGAAAAGTCATTGCTGAGTCAGGATGCTTGTACTGTTGTCTAATTGCTAAGTCTCCTTAGCTGTTGTCTGACTCTTTTGCAACCCCATGGACAGCCCACCAGGCTCCTCTGTCCATGGAATTTTCCAGGCAAGAATACTGGAGTGGGTTGCCATTTCCTTCTCCAGGGGATCTTCCTGACCCAGAGATTGAACACCGGTCTCCTGCATTGGCAGGCAGACTCTTTACCACTGAGTCACCAGAGAAGCCCATGCCTATATTACTGCTTCAGTATTTCACATACTTTTTCATGATACCATTTCTACAATATGCTAAAGACATGCTAAGTACTTAGTTGTCCATCTGTTTATGTGGAGCCCAGAGTAGACACAAAAGCTATTAAAAATAATTGTTTCTCAGGATTTAACCTGTTTGGAAAATCTGCTTCCTGAATATATTTACTCATACAACTTCCTCTGTTAGTTGCAGATATTTTATTAAAAGATTTTTGTCTAGAGAAAGGGAAGGGGACATGTATGATTAGGTTGTGCCCAATATCCATGGATCTCAAGCAGACTGCACTCAAATATGATTGTTTTGAAGAGTCTGCAGCTGTTTTTAAAGGTGGTTAACATCATTTCGTGGTGAGAAAAGGCTTTGGAAATCAGAATATCTTTGTTGAAGTCCTCATTTCTCTAATGACTGGATGACCCTAGCGAAGTTATTTAACTTCTATCTGTTCTGGCTTCCACATTTTAAGAATGAGGGTAATAATACTATCTGATAACCTCAAAAAATGCTGTTTGAAATGTTAATTAAGATTCTGAACCTGAAACACTTTGTAAATTTTAAGGGACCTCTAGGGCCAGTGATACTGTTTCTGTTGTAATTACTATGGAGTAGTTACAAACCAAAGGTGAACTATTTATTCCTAAAGGGTGAATTTGTCTCTTTAGGGTTGGCAGTTTGTATCCTCTAAAATTCCTAAGATTTTACTTTTTTAGTTTCAAACTAAATAAGTATTGGCAAACATAACTTGTAAATATTGTATGTTTTAAATTAATGTTCATTTCTAATTTCATACCATGACTGTTTGAAAACAGCCTTTTTTTACTCTGAAAAAATATCTATGGGTTATAACCCCAGAGAAGGCAAACTGGTTTTTCTTAATTGTTTCAAAGGGCATTCTATCCCGAGGTGATAAAGTGTAAATTTGTAGACATGTTTGAGGATCCAAAGTAAATTTCTAAATATATAGAACTCTATGCAAAAAAACTATCCTTTTATTTCAAAGTAAAATTTGAGTTTAAATGTAAAAGTCACTGTGATTTAAAAAAAATAAAGTCTGTAGTGAGATAAATAGACATGCCTTTCCTCTGCCCTCCCCCAATTATAAAGAACTTCACTTCTAAAGACTTGTTTGCTGGTTAATATTACTTCTTTTTGACCCATCATGGACTATTCTTACTCCCTTGAGTCTGTAATTCCAAGATGACAGCAGTTTTCAGGTAATAAGCAACATGCAAATATCCTTTCATAAGGAAGATTGTGGATATTCCCTGATCCTCTTTCCCCTAACTTGATATCCCTTGTTGCCTTCTTTCCAAGGATGTTTTATTATTTAATTATATATATATATATATATATATATATATAAAATTAGACATAATAATACAAAGATATTATTATCATGAAAACCTAAAGATTTTGCTGACTTTCAGCTATTCTTTGGCTGAAAGAAGTAGTAGAAAAAAGTCTCTGAGAGCTAGCATCCTGTTAAAGAAACAGCATTTTGAAATGATTCTCCTACGTGTATAATCAGCTTACAATGGGAAATAAGCTCATTAAAAAATAATCACCTGGCTTGCAAAGCGTTCTGTTTCTAAATTTTCCACCAGTATTAGAACCGATCTATGCACAAGCTTCAAATTTGGAAACCATCCACTTTATTCCATAAATAGCAGGCAAACTAGAATGGAAGAAAGAAAATATGCTTATCAAATGGAATTATTCCAATTGACTGTTCCCCTTAATCAAGTCATTGGGATAACTGCCAAATTCATTCCCTTGGATGGATCTCACACACTCCTAATAGAACCAAAATGTCAGGAGGTTTTATAAAGTTGAACCCTCTGTAGAGAAGGAAAGTGGACAATTCCAGTAAGTCTCTACCTGCCAATCCCCACCTCCAAGCCTCAGGATAACCCCTGGCAAGATCACCCATACTTCAGACCAGAAATCTTCCATGGATTATATAAGACTACTTAAATATAATTTTACACTTGGAAAATCAAATAAAAATGATTATTCTGAAATTTTAAGTTATGTTTTGTTCATTTTATTCATTGGAAGGACTGATGCTGAAGCTGAAGCTCCGATACTTTGGCCACCTGATGTGAACAGACTCATAGGAAAAGACCCTGACGCTAGGAAGGATTGAAGGCAGAAGGAGAAGGGAATGACAGAGGATGAGTTGGTTGGATGGCATCACCGACTCAATGGACATGACTTTGAGCAAACTCCAGGAGATGGTGATGGACAGGGAAGCCTGGTGTGCTGCAGTCCATGGGGTCTCAAAGAGTCAGACATGACTGAGTGACTGAACAACAACAGTTGTTTACTTAAGGGTTTCCCTGGTGTCTCAGTGGTAAAGTATCTGCCTGCCAATAAATGCAAGAGACACAGTTTCGATCCCTGGAGTAGGAAATGGCAGTGCACTCCAGTATACTTGACTGGGAAATCCCATGCATGATAAGTCTGGAAAGCTACAGTCCATGGAGTCACAAAAGAGTCAGACCACTTAGCGACTAAACAACGACAACTTTGTTCATTTGTTTTTCAAGGGGGGCACAAATTTTAAAATGTTGGAACACTGTCCAGACATTTTCCTCTTTTCTGCTCTTTGTGAAAACTTGCATGACTCTCATGCCGGAGCTAAGATTTGTACTGACAGTAGGTGTCAAGGAGACCACTAGCTTCCCAGAGGGCAAAAAAGAGAAATCCAGCCTCCACCACTGCCCTAGCCCAAGGCACAAATGCCTGTGTCTGTTCTCAGCCTCACCTTCCTCAGTCAGCCTTCCTGTAGAAACTGTAAACCCAGTACCCAAGGATCACAGATGAAGCTTGAGTTGTGTGCCTGGAGAGTGAGCTGATGGAGCTCTGTGTGAGAGTTTGAACACAAGGAAGGTTGCTATCCCGGGTAGAGCAATTTTCTCCACACCAGTCTCCTGGGAGAGAAGTAGGGTGGAAGAAGAGAAGGGGAAGCCTGCCCCACATTTATCAATATAGGCTTGCTTATTGCTTTTTGCTAAGTAACCAAAGAAACCAGACTTCATTACTACAACTGGAAAGTATTTTTCATGATTAATGCTTGTTAGTCTCCAACTCTTGGAATACAGCTTTGTTGGTGAGAGTGCACTAATAGTTCTCAGAAAAGCCATGAGCAAATTTGAAATCACACGTACTGGAACAATCAAGAAATGTTGTGATGCTTACATTTTCTTATGGAGAAATAAAGATGAAAGTCAGAAAAAAAAAAAAAGAAAGTTTACCAGAGTAACCAATGGGAACTGGCCCCCAAAATGATGAATTGGCTAGCTTTCTATACCTAAGATTTACTAAATATTTATATTTCTTCTTGATCAGTGGTAATTCCAGAAAAGTGAAATCTCAAGCTTGTATGGTCTCTATATTCTCTAATTAAAAGTGTAATACCTACTCTACATGGATCAATCTTTCCAGGACCCTGAGGGTCCTCAGCCTTAGGAAGCAAAGATCTGGAGGTGTAAGCAAGGCTGACTGCATCTTATCTTTGTGTTCACTGACAAAGACTCTGATTTCAGAAACCAAAGCCTCCAGGTGCCAGCATCCACTACCAACCAGAAATGCTGAAATTACATATCGTGTTAGGAATGCCTTTGATTGGTTTTTATTTACCTATGTGTGCGCATGCATGCATGCATAGTCGCTTCATTCATATCCAACTCGTTGAGACCCTATGAACTGTAGCCTGTCAGGCTCGTCTGTCCATGGAATTTTCCAAGCAAGAATGCTGGAATGTGTTGCCATGCCCTCCTCCAGGGGATCTTACTGACCCAGGGATCGAACCTGCACCTCCTGTGTCTCCTGTATTCCAGCTCAGTTCAGTTCAGTTCAGTCGCTCAGTTGTGTCCAACTCTGTGACCCCGTGAACCGGGAAGTCCTTATTTACCTATATCTGTACTTTATTTATCAAAATGAAAATATAATTGAGAAGGATAAAAGAATATGTTTTATTTAGCTTTTATATCTTAATGGAGAAAGATCTATGACACTTCGGGAACTAGTTCTGATAGAAAAGGAAGCAAAAGAAGATGAGGGCTGCTGCCTCTAAGTTGCTTCAGTCATGTCTGACTCTGCGACCCCATGGACTGCAGCCTACCAGGCTCCTCCGTCCATGGGATTTTCCAGGCAAGAGTACTGGAGTGGGGTGCCATTGCCTTCTCCAAGATGAGGGCACTGAGCATCTAAAATTACTGTGGCAAATGAGGGTGCACACAGAGGGCACTATGGCCTCTGAAATCAGTGTGTGTATTTATTTGCAAGCCTCATTCTATTGAACCTATCCCTGCCAGCATTCTCCCTTTAGGATAGCATTATCCTAGATATCCAGATATTATCTGGATAAAAAAAAGACAGAAACTAGTAAGTAGATAAACCAAATTCCTGCATCTGATGAGGCAAGTGGAACAATTTCAAACATCCCTAGGTCAACAGGAACAAAAAACTCCAGGGTAAGTAGCCAGGCACCCCTGGAAAAGGTGTTACGGAGTGCACACATGGAAAAGCTCTAAGAATACACACAGCTTTGGCTTAAAATGATGATTATAATACGAAAGTACACAGGTTGCCCTGGTTTCTGCTGCCTTTTGATGTTCTCTCTGCTCTCCCGAGGGCTTCCCTGGTGGCTCAGATGGTAAAGTGTCTGTCTGCAATGCCGGAGACCGGGGTTCGATCCTTGGGTTGGGAAGATCCCCTGAAGAAGGAAATGGCAGCCCACTCCAGTATTCTTGCCTAGAAAATCCCATGAACGGCAGAGCCTGGTAGACTACTGTCCATGGGGTCACAAAGAGTCGGACACGACTGAGCGACTTCACTTCACTTCTGCTCTCCTACCATCCTAGGTTATCATGTCCACACTCTGACAGCCTGTCATATCCTCCAACCCCATGACCCTTGGGTTCCTGGATTGTTTTCAGGGTTCTGTTTTCAAAAAACTGTTCTCTTACTTAATATCAGTGACAAGTTGGCCCAGGAGTTGTCAGTAGACATCTAATCTACTTCTAATGTAGAGTTAGGAGGTCAGAAATGTGTTTAATCTCACCAGGCCCATCAGATCATCTCAGGCCCTTATTCTTCCCACCTCATGGTCAATCTTCCCACTTTGCTACCTATTTGAATCTCTCTGAATCTCTACTTTTACCATCACCACCACGATCAAGATCCTTACACCCTTTTTTATGGACACCCATCTATGTATAAGAGATATTGGGGGCCTGCTACATGGCCGGCACTGGGAATGTAGCAGTGACTTTAAGTGAGACAAATCCCTGCCTTCCTGTCACTTACAGTTTCATGGGGGGAGGCAGGCAGCACAGAAAATAAATACAATATCTAGTATACTAGTAAGTGGTCAAAACTATAGATAAAAATAAGCAAGGAGAGAGATGTGGCTGAAGTTTTAACCATAGTGGCCAGGAAAGTCCACACAGAGAAGGTGACAATTCAGTAAAGACTTGAAGGAGGAGAGGAAGAATACTTGGGGATGATTGTTGCAGGAAGCCACATGGCTACAGAAGTTGGTGGGGATTTGTTTGCTGTGGAGTTTTTAGTCAATTAATTCAAGATCAAAGGAAGTATACCGGAGGGCTCACAATCAGAGGCAGAGGCATTTTTCAGCCATGTCACTAAGAATATTGAGGTGAGATAATGACCCACAGAATATGGGAAAGGCAATGATGAATTCTGAAAGGACACAACCGGCTCTCATCCACTGCGAGGTGTCCCCAGTGTCTAAATCCCATCACAGTAATATTGCATACAATTTCTCTGTATTAAAAGCAACTATTTAGAATACTTCCTCTTTAATGAGATGCTGTGACAAGTATATATTCTTTATATGTATTACTCCATAAAAATGTCTGATATAATCTAGTATTATGCCATTTATAGATGAAAAAATTGATGCTTAGAAAGTTTCACTGTGTTGTTATGTGTCACTGCCAAAGGCACACATTTTCACTCACTCTGCAGAGGAAAGCATGGAGAACTAGTAAAATATACTCAGATCTTAGGAAGCAATATGTAGACTAGTGTCATTAGATCTATCTGTGATATTTAATCTAGTTTATTCCCTGATAGATATCTCTGAAGGATGAGGGATATACTCCTTTAAGAGCTGGGTGTAGCTCAGGAAAACTTAGGAAATCTTGGGCTGTTCAAATTTTACAGCCCCACTGATTGGCCTGAAATCCTTTAAAAATAGATACAGACAGGCTATCTCACTTTTTCCATATCTGACTCCAGTTTCAACCAAGAATGTCAGAATGGTGTGCTCCAGGAAAAATCATGGAAATAAGCTAAACGAACTGGGATACTCCCAGGTACCCCGTTGTCCTGCTGGAGCTCACGCAGCCCTGCTCCTCTGGGATTTAACTTCATCTTCCTCATCTAAGGATGAGAAATCCAGAAAGGTCTCCAAGAGATGGGGCAACTAGGAGAAATTCCTTTCTGCAACCTCAACAGAGAGAAGAGTGGCTCTGAGACTCCAGAAAAAGCTCCCCCGAGGACACTGGTGAATCCAAGGACACATTGTTTACTTTCCTCATGGCTGGGTCCCTCAGGAGCACAGAGTGCCAAGTATCCAAACTCCCATGGTTTCTGCATAAAGATTCTCCACCTATTTCTCCCCTACTGTTTCCCTATTCTCTTATTTCACGGCCAACTACTTGAATCCATCACATTTACATAAAGTAAATCTTTACAAGCTTGTACATTCTAGAATACTTCTGATTTACTTATTTGCAATTTCTGTGAATCTTATTAATGTTTTTCCTTGAAATACACTGTCATTTCAGACATGTCATCTCACTTGAAGAGAACAATTGATCATATACATGTATTTTTTAAATTATATACTTAGATATGTAAGCATTTAATATACATGTATTATTGTATAAACTATAATAGTCACATAGCCTGATGCCTCAAACTGTTTGAAATCTCACATTTAAGACAAATACAGTTTCTGATAAGATTATTTTTTTATTCTTGAATGAAAGTTGTAGATACAGCTAGTAAAATAGCACAGTAGTAAGATTTGAAATTTTTTTTTAATTTTTTTTCTCTTATTTCCAAATATTTGCAGATCAAAATCCCTCTCCTAAATTCATTCTTTTAACAAATATCAATTCATTCAACAAATACTTACTGGGTGGTTGAAATTTGCCTTGAAACCTATCACGTGCCAGGCACTAGGCTAAGCTATGGAAATAGCATGACTAAATGAGCATCAACAAAGGTGATCCCTGCCCTCCTGGAGTTTAGAGTCTAACGAAGGTGCTAATCAATTAATCACACCAATGGCATAAGTAAAAGCACATAAGGATTATGAGGGAAAGATCCAGAGTTCACCAACAATTCAAATCATTTATGTGGTAAATAACTTTTATCAATGAACTGTGCTGTGATGTGTATAAAGTGACTGAGAAGTACCCAAAGAGTTACTCGACTACTGCGTTTAGCTGTCTAATCAACGTCTGAAACTCTAGGTCAAAACTAGGCTCCTGTTTACTCCCTAACCTTTTCTGTTTTAGTTAATGTCAACTTTATCCTTTCAGTTGCTTGGGACAAATACTTTGGTGTCGTCTTGACTTTTCTTTCTACTTCAATCCTTGTGTCTAACCCTTTAGCAGATCTGTGCCTCTATTTTCAGAATATTAATACATGCAAAATCTGACCACTTATTCCCTCAACTGATCCCACTGACATCTGGACTGTCAGAATACAAGTGATAGTAAATCCAGCAACACCTCCTAAATGGCCTGCCTTCTATGTTTTCCCCATAAACAGTCTATTCTCAATATGGATGATGTAATGACCCTGATCAAAGTTAAGGCAGAATGTACCCTGCTTCTGCTTAAAACATTCCAGTGCCTCCTACTCACCCATTAAATTCACAGCCCTACATGGATCCTTGTCTCCCCTCTGACCTAACCTCCTGTGCCTCTGTTCCTCACTCCCTACACTTGAACATCCTGACCTCCTCGCCAGTCCTCAGATGGCCAGACTCATCCCTCTTCTCTCACTGCTCCCTCTGCCTGGAAATCCTCTCCTTGGAGATTTGCATGGCTCCCTCATCCCTCACCTTCAAATCTTGGCTCAAATGCAACCTTTCCAGTGAGATTCACTCTCTATTCACTCTCTGTTTTACATGGCAACCTGCCCTGGCCCACACTGCCTGGAATTCCTGATTCCTCTGACTCTGACTCCTTTTTTTTTTTGTCCCAGATCTTAGCACTTGTTAACATGGATATAACTTTATTTGAAATTAATACTGTTTCTTTTGTCTGTCTCTCCCATTAGAATCCAAAACTCAAAAGGGAAGGAAGTTTTGTCTTTTTTCACTGATATATCCTGAGTGGGGCTTCCCAGGTAAGCTCAGTGGTAAAGAAACCTCTAATGCAAGAGACTTAAGAGACATGGGTTCCATCCTGGGTCAGGAAGATCCCCTGGAGGAGGGCATGGCAATTCACTCCAGTATTTTTGCCTGGAGAATCCCATGAACGGAGGAGCCTGGCAGGCTACAGTCCATAGGGTCGCAAAGAGTTGGATGCGACTGAGTGACTGAGCATACACATATCCTAAGCATTTAGAACTGTGCCTGGCATTTGGTATACACACTCAATAAATATTTTTCAAATAGATAAATGGAAGTCAGTAGGCAAGGTCATGTAGTTGAAGAGTGGAGGCACTGAGGAAGCAAATCTGAGTTCTAACGCTGACTACATTTCCTGGTTAGATGAGTTACTACTTACTCTGAAGTTTCAGTTCCTCTTACTATAATAATGTAAAAATAGTGTCAATATAAAAATTATGTATGAGGCACTCAGTGTGACATGGGTTTTATAGGTATAGTAATGACCCAGATGTTCAAGCTAGATTTAGAAAAGGCAGAGGAACCAGAGATCAAATTGCCAACATCTGTGGATCATTGAAAAAGCAGGAGTTCTAGAAAAATATCTACTTCTGCTTTATTGACTAAGCCAAAGCCTTTGACTGTGTGGATCACAATAAACTGTGGAAAATTCTTAAAGAGATGAGAATACCAAACCACCTGACCTGCCTCTTGAGAAATCTGTATGCAGGTCAGGAAGCAACAGTTAGAACTGGACATGGAACAACAGACTGTTCAACAGTCTGTTGAACAACAGACAATAGGTTCCAAACAACGACAACAGGTTCCAAATAGGGAAAGGAGTACGTCAAGGCTGTATATTGTCACCCTGCTTATTTAACTTCTATGCAGAATACATCATGAGAACATTGGGCTGGAGGAAGCACAAACTGGAGTCAAGATTGCTGGGAGAAGTATCAATAACCTCAGACATGCAGATGACACCACCCTTATATCAGAAAGTGAAGAACTAGAAAGCCTCTTGATGAAAGAGGAGAGTGAAAAAGTTGGCTTAAAACTCAACGTTCAGAAAACTAAGATCATGGCATCTGGCCCCATCTCTTCAGGGCAAATAGATGGGGAAACAGTGGAGAAACAATGACAGACTTTATTTTGGGGGGCTTCAAAATCACTGCAGATGGTGACTGCAGCCATGAAATTAAAAGACATTTAGTCCTTGGAAGAAAAGTTATGACCAACCTAGACAATACACTAAAAAAGCAGAGACATTACTTTGCCAACAAAGGTCCATCTATGGTCAAAGCTATGGTTTTTCCTGTGGTCATGTATGGATGTGAGAGTTGGACTGTGAAGAAAGCTGAGTGCCGAAGAATTGATGCTTTTGAACTGTGGTGTTGGAGAAGACTCTTGAAAGTCCCTTGCACTGCAAGGAGATCCAACCAGTCCATCCTAAAGGAAATCAGTTCTGAATATTCATTGGAAGGACTGATGCTGAAGCTGAAACTCCAATACTTTTGCCACCTGATGCGAAGAGCTGACTCATTTGAAAAGACCCTGATGCTGGGAAAGATTGAAGGCAAGAGGAGAAGGGGATGCCAGAGGATGAGATGGTTGGATGGCATCACTGACTTGATGGACATGAGTTTGAGCAAACTCCAGGAGTTGGTGATGCACAGGGAGGCCTGGTGTGCTGCAGTCCATGAGGTAGCAAAGAGTTGGACACAACTGAGTAACTGAACTGACTGACTGAATGAATGACTGATTACAATATTTTTATTTGAAAACAATCAAGGCCCAAAAGACTTAGGAAAAAACTCTGACTTTCCCCCAACTGCCTAATGTAGCTAGAGGACCTACTCCAGGAAGGGGGCTGTCACCATGGTAATACTGTAGTCTGAACCAGGTGTGGTAGACATGGAAGATGTAATGAAGATGTAATGAAGCCTGTTTGTTAAATCTCTCTCTGTGGCTTATTGTCTCTGTAGGCCCAGCAAACATTTGTTTACCAAACATTTACTTCTCTATCTCCATGTGAATTTCCTTCTTCCCCTTTAAGGCCCCAAAACACTATCCCAGTATCCTCTTTTGTCTTTAGCTGAAGGCTTTCCTGGTGGCTCAGATGGCAAAGAATCTACCTATAATGCAGAAGACCTGGGTTCAATCCCTGGGTCGGGAAGATCCCTTGGAGAAGGAAGTGGCAACCCACTTCAGTATTCTTACCTGGAGAATTCCATGGACAGAGGAGCCTGATGGGTTACAGTCCATGGGGTCACAAAGAGTTGGACACAACTGAGTGACTAACACACACACATTTATTACGGGGATTTACCATTCTGGCAAACAAATTTGGTGGGTTTTTTTTTTGTTTTGTCTCTCCCAATATGCATGTTATTAAACTTTTGTTTGATTTTCTCCTGTTAATCTGTCTCATATCAATTTAATTCTTAGAGCAGCCAGAAGAAACTAGAAGGGTAGAGGAAGGTTTTTTCCATCCCAACCTAGGTAACAGCAGCAGAAAGACACACAGTATTTCTTAAGCCATAGGCACCTAAGGACAATATAATAGTCTCATGAATAGTATTCAAAGTTAAAAAACTAGAGAAAACACGCTTGTTTCTCATGGCACATAGTGAAATGTTAACGAATTATAGAGAGAAAGCAGGAACAAAAATTTTTTTGATTTTGTTTTTTGGCTTTTTTTTGGCCGGCGGGGGGAAAGAATGAAATTCAGACCAAGTTGTGGAACAGTGGGAAGACATAGACGCCTAAGACACGTGAGATTGTGAGATAAAAAGGAATGGTGCCCTGAACCAGTTTATCCCCAAAGTAAAGTTTCTCCAGGGAAACTGCTTTTAAGATTTCTGAGCCACTTCAAACAAGTTGAAATATATTTTCTGAGAGACAGAAGAGGACAATAAAGCTGCTTTAGTTGTGTGCATGCTCAGTTGCTCTGTTGTGTCTAAATTTGTGACCCCTTGGACTATAGCCTGCCAGGCTCCTCTCTCCATGGGATTCTCCAGGCAAGAATACTGGAATGGGTTGCCATTTCCTTCTCCAGGGGATCTTCCCAATCCAGGAATTGAACCCGTGTCTCCTGCACTGGCAGGCAAATTCTTTACCACTGTGCCACCTGGGAGTAAATCGCATAAGTTTGACTTGAAAACATATACGTTAAAAATCAGTCTGAAGGAGTAACAGAAGCCAAAATAATTCACGAAGTGCAAATTCATTAATTCATTCTAAAGTCACTTACTGAGTGTTTATCATGGTCTGGGCACTCAATAAATGTCTTTTTTTTTTTTCAGGTTTAAAAGTTATTTCATTTATTTGAAAAAGAGTTAAATTTTACTTACTAACAGACTTTAGGTAATCACTTATGGGTTTGGTTCATAGATCTATGAACTAAATGATCATCTATCTGTAAGAAATGAGTAGAGATGGAAGTTCATGTGTATATCAGAAAATCAACTTAAAGGCAAAGTCGGGATGAAGCGTTTCTATAGCACCCAAACCCATAAGTGAATAAATGTCTTTTGAATGAAAAAAAGAAAAATCCCCACCCTCATAAAAAACACTATTCTTTTTTTGGAAGCTGCTGAGTAAAGGCAATGCCATAATCAGAGCACAGCTGGATCTCCAAAAAGCATTTGACAAAGTCTTGCACAGGACACTAATAGTGGACTGAAGGGTGGAGTGTGTAGGGAGACTGTGACATGATGCAGTTCAGTAGCACCCTGAGTGAACCAGGAAACTGACTTTGATCTGTCTTGTGAGAGAAATCGTGCTCAGAGAGGATAGAAAGGCCACCTCCTGTGGAGGTCACCTCAGCTGGGTACTGAGTTCATTTTAAGCCACCACAACTGAAATGGAAGGAAATTGTTAATCCAAGGAAACTACAAAGATACTGAGGCAGGGGTGTGTGTGCTGTGCTTAGTCACTCAGTCACGTTCAACTCTTTGAGACCCCATGGATTATAGCCCGCCAGGCTCCCTTGTCCATGGGGATTCTCCAGGCAAGAATACTGGAGAGGATTGCCATGCCCTCCTCCAGGGGATCTTCTCGAGCCAGGGATCTAACCCAGGTTTCCTGCATTTCAGGCGGATTCTTTACTGTCTGAGCCACCAGGAAAGCCCCAAAATACTGGAGTGCCTAGCCTGTCCCTTCTCCAGGGGAACTTCCTGACCCAGGAATCCAACCGGGGCCTCCTGCTTTGCAGGTGGATTCTTTACCAGCTGAGCTACCAGGGCACAGCAACTCATATCTATAGGAGCAATTGAAAAGAAAATTTCAGGTGTTTGCCCTGAGAGAAAAGAGTGTTCAGGCACACATAATAGCTGCTTTATACTAGGGAGGGTGCTGCAGGGTGAATGGAATTGGAGGGGAAAAGCAGAACATTTGTGGCCCATCTCTGAGTCAGGCATTTCCCCGGGGCCTTATTCACTTAATCTTCATATTTAGCATTAAAGTGCCTGATCCCCGAGGCACACATGCAACTAACATCTCTTCCCAAGCATGTTGGGAATACTGAAAGTCATCACTTCTGTACATCCAGTCTCATCTTCCAGGGCTTTGAGTTACTGCTTTTGTAGTAACAGATTCTCATCGTCTGTAAAAGTTCCAAGCAGCTAAAGTCAGTGAAGATTCTAAACAGGGAAAAAAAGCAAACAAAAATAGCATTTTAGCCTGAAGGGCAAATGCTTAACCGAGAAGAGCTTCCCTGGTGGCTCAGTGGTAAAGAATCTGCTTGCCAAAGCAGGAGACCTAGGTGTGATCCCCAGGTGGGGAAGATCCCCTGGAGTAGGTAATGGCAACCCACTCCAGTATTTTTGCCTGGGAAATCCCATGGACAGAGGAGCTTGGTGGGCTACAGTCCATGGGGTAGCAAAGAATTGGACATGACTGAGCTATTAAACAAAACCAACAAAGGTAGAGAAACCACTCCAGCCATCAGAAGTGACTTTGGAATCTGAAAGGACAGAGCTTTTGTGTGCAGCCTAAAACATAACAGTAGCAGCCCAATCTCACAGAAAACTATAGACAGGTAGCCATGAGCCTGTGCCCAAGGAACTGTTGGCAGATTTCCTAAATGGGACTTTAAAACATGGAATCTGCTTTGAAAATGAGAAAAATCAGTATGCCTGGATGGGAAAGTCAGCTGAATTTCTCCAGTTCAATAAATATTTATTTCTCAATCAGGCTTCTATTCCTTTAAAAACCTTGCTTACCTTCAAATTCATTTTTGTTTATAGAAACCCTCCTAAATAGCAATGTTCACAGAAAAAGGAATCCTTTCAGGGAAAGCTCAAAATATATGAAAAGGTTCTTTGAAAGCTATCACATTTTGAAACTGACTTGCAATGAACTGCTGCCAGCTGCAGCGATCAGTTTAAGTAAATTCAATGGTTTTTCTTTATTTTTAGTATTTAATAGCTCATTTTTTCCTGCTATCTCAAATAACCTAAATATTCTGAGCTTTCTGGTATTCCCTTTACCAGGAAACTGACAGCATTAGAAGAAATATTCTTTTTCTCTGGTAATGTTCCCAGCAGATTTCTGCACCTCTGAAGTTCTGTGGTTAAAGAACATAGATTTATAAGCATACATTTTAAGAACTAGTCAAGAAAACAGACACCCAAAACATCACCTTCAGGCAATAGTAGTGCTGTTTGAAAGAGGATGCTTTGGGAATTTGGGGTTTGGGAATAGAAAGAAGTACTTTTACCTGAAGAAATAACTGCCTAGAAGGCTCCACCGGAGGAGGTGGGATGGTCACGTTCCCCAGTGGGAAGGATTCCGGTCATAAACTCACTCCAGTCTGACCTTCTATCACCTCTCAAACCAGAATCAGGACAATCCTGAACTCCCTCACAGCTATTCTTTGCTAATGCTGAGTTTATTAAATCCTCATTATATGCCAGGCATTTAAGGACACAATTAAATTTAATCCTCTTGGTCTTCCCTGGTGGCTCAGATGGTAAAGAATCTGTCTGCATTGCAGGAGACCCTGGTAGGATTCCTGGATCAGGAAGATCCCCTGAAGAAGGGATAGGCTACCCACTCCAGTATTCTTGGGCTTCCCTGGTGGTTCAGATGGTAAAGAATTTGCCTGCAATGTGGAAGACCTGGGTTCGATCCCTGGGTTGGGAAGATCCCCTGGAGAAGGGCATGGCAACTCACTCCAGTATTCTTGCATGGAGAATCCCCGTGGACAGAGGAGCCTGGTGGGTTCGACAGTGCATGAGGTCGAAAAGAGTCCAACTGAGTGACTAAGTACAGCACAGTGACCTCTTGAAATAAGTTCTGTTTTTACTCCCATTTCACAGAGAATGAGGCTTTGAAACTCTGCTTAAACAACTGGCTGGTCAGTGGTAACAGGCTCAGAGCCCTAATCCTTGACTGTTGCCCTAAAATGCCTCTCTCTGCCTAGTTTCTTCCACGTAGGCTGGGTCTTTGGACGCCTGAATCTAATCAGCAGTGTACTAATGAAAAGGAAAATTCCAGCCAGGCAGTGAGTTAGTGGAGCCTAGAATCTCTGACCATTAGAATCAAAAAGAACCCCTTGGCAAGAGGACCAGAGAATATCACATGTATGATCAGTCATTCCAGTGGGTTCACCCCCAGCCTTGGCTTGGGAGAAGAGTTCCAGGCTGGCTGCCTAAGCCCCGAGAAAAAGAATCAAATCTTCTTCTGTTCATTTTTATTTTTACTTTTTAGGTTTCTAGGCTTTGGGAATCTGCCAGAAAAAGCCTGTGAACAGCCTTAGGAGACCTGTTTGCAGCTCCCCCTGGGAGTTGTTAGCCAAGTTTCCAAATCCGCTCCTCATCAGTGAGACCTGTCCATTGGGAGTAGCTCAAAGATACTCTTTCAACCAAGATAATTAGCTTAGCAAAAGGGAGGCATTGTGGCTTGGAGAGCTCACCATTGATTACAGGTTGAGATAAAGATTGTTCTTTCCTTTTTCCCTCCTGAGACCTTGGATGGTAAAGCACTTTTGACCTTGTGCAGTAGAGATCATCTTTCCCATTGAGAATACTGTGGGGAGGAATGAGAGGGAGGTGGGGAGGAGTGCGTGTCCATTGTACCACTTCTTGGCTCTCCTGTTTTCCCCATCAGCCTTCACATAACCCACAGGCATGTGACGCTCAACGGTCACATCAGGGGAAAAACATGGCCTTCCTAAGGCCAATGACGGCCCTGAAGGGGTTCAGAATATGCCACCTCAAGGTATGCCTCTTTGACATACTGATGATTTTGAGTTGAAAGAGAAGCAGCAGGTACAGATGAGGCCCTCTGATCTTCTCTTTCTGTCTAAAAGCACAGCATAAAATTTCCCATGATGGAGGTGCCCACCCTGCACCAGGAGGAGAACATGCTCATCATCAGAGACTGATGTATCAACCAAACCTACTGAATTTTCTATTACAGGCTTCCTTGGTGACTCAGACAGCAAAGAATCTGCCTGCAGTGCAGGAGACCCGGGTATGCCCTCCGGGTCGGGAAGATCCCCTGAAGAAGGAAATGGCAACTTTACTCCAGTATTATTGCCTGGGGAATCCCATGGACAGAAGAGCCTAGTGGGCTACAGTCCATAGGGTCACAGAGTCAGACACAACTGTGTGAATAACACTTTCACTTCCATATTTTTTAACGGTCTCACAATTTGATGCCCTCCCCCAAATCCCTTTGTCTTATCACATTCCCACAATTTATCATTATTTATTTATTTTTTTGGCCATACCCCAAAGCATGAAACATTTTACTTCCCTGATCAGGGATTGAACCTGCATCTCCTGCTGTAGAAGTGCAGAGTCTTAACTGCTGGACTGCCAGGGAAGTCCCTGTCATTTTCCTTTTGAAGACACTCATGAACACATGAAAATATTAAATAAAATTTTTCTGCTTTTCTCCTGTGACTCTTTTATCAGTTTCAGTCCACAGACCCTAGGATGATAGAATAAAGCTTTTCTTCCCCTATAGCCCTCATGGAATGCATGGAAACATTTTCCCCCAAATAATTTGATGATATAAGCTAATCAAAGTGATAAAATGCCTCTTTGAAGTATTTTTATCCTTTTTTGCCTTTATGCATTCTATTTGTGATCAGTGAAGAAAGTTTAGATATATAGGTCAACAAAAAGAAAATAAGTAAAGTAACTCAAAATACCACTATCCAGAGATAATTATCATTAATAATTTTGTGCTGATTCTTCCAAGCCTTTTCTATTCAATATAGACATATATAAGTTAACTTTTTAAGAAAAGTGCGTCAAATTCTGCACATGGTTTTATAACTTGCTTTTAATTTAGCAATAGATCATTTCATATAAAAATTAAAATTTCTCTTATTTTACTGTCCTCCATATAGTTGAATAGACTTCCCAGGTGGCTCAGTGGTAAAGAATCTGCCTGCCAGTGCAAGAGACTCAGGAGACACAGGTTTGATCCCTGAGTTGGGAAGAACCCCTGGAGGAGGAAATACTCCAGTATTCTTGCCTGGAGAATCCCATGGACAGAGGAGCCTGGTGGGCTACAGTCCATGGAGTCGCAAAGAGTCTGATGTGACTAAGCAACTAACACTTTCACACTTCACAGTCCCAAGACAACCCCTTAGGAAGGTGCTGAGGCTTAGAAAGGCTAAGTGGCTTTTTGTGGGTACTCAGCTAGATAAACAGCAGAGGCAGGGCATAGTGCATGACTTCTACTTTCCTCCTCCATCCTAGCCATGTGCCCCCAGACACTGGCAGCAGACATTGAATCTAAGGAAGATGTAAGGGAGTGTGCTGCTACGTTAAAAGTTACAGATTGTTATATAGATATATAAACATTTAGATACACACAAACACAGGCACATACCACAATATTTAATGTATTTTTAATTCAACCATCTGGTGAACTCACCTTTGAAACTCAAAACCTGCCTCCCTATGTGTCTATCTATCCATCTATTTGGTCTCTGCCACTCAGATCTATTTTTTAAATTTCACCACATCACAAATCTTCTGGCTTCTTTTCTCTCTGTAGCTGACAGCGAAAGCTAAGGCCACCTTTCATTCATTTATATGTATATTCACCTATGTAAGTGAACCCGCTTGATGCCTTATACATGACTTACCAAAACGCCCGCAGTCTCTCAGCAGAAACACACACATACATAGGTGCACGTGTGCATACAGGCACACACCTGCACTCTGAGATCGTTTTCATTCCCTCTGGCTTCTCCAGCTTACAGAGGATATCTCAATTTTTTCACTTATTCACTAACACATTATATTAAGACATTTCAAGCATACACCAGGCCCCATATCCTAACCACCTAGCTTTCACAAATCTTAACAACTTTACCTTATTTTTTTCACTTTATTAAAGAAATACAACACTAAAAATACCATGGAAGCTCTCACATACCTCTCCTTGACCCTTTCTCTCTCCCTCACTAGAAGTAACCACTAACATGGACTACATTAAATGTGAATTACTGCTTTTATTACTTATATCAATGCTCTTTAATCTTTTGTATTCTTAAAATTTCCTTTAAATGGAATTCTGGAGTATTATTCTGAAGCATTCTTTGTTCTTTCAACATTGCTTTTGAGATTTTTCTATGCTGATCATGTAGTCATAGCTCACTGTAACTGCATTTTAGTAGGATTGTTGTATCATACACACGTTACTATTTGTTTATACTTGCCTTTTTATGAATATCCATGTCATTTAAAAAAATTTTAACTACAAGATCTCATCTCCTGCTCCTTCAGGAAAGCTAAGCCCCTCAGTCTAAGATGGGTAAACCCACCCAGGGCTGCTGCAGCACAGCTCACACCTTCACCACTCAGGTGTTGAGTTGTCTCTTACGTTTGGGCCCTAGGGACACACCGCTTAATTTTTGCAAGTTTGGCTACATATTTAAAGCATGTTTAGGGAATTTCCTGGCAATCCAGTGGCTAGGAGTCCACGCTTTCACTGCTTAGAGCCAAGGTTCAATCACTGGTCAAGGAACTAAGAACATGCAAGCTTCACGGCATGACTAAAAAAAAACAGACTAAAACAAAGCATGCTTGTTGTAACTTATTCAACATATCTAGGTGTTACTTAGCAATGATGTTGTCTGGTTAGCTTGTCCTTCTTATTGCCTAAAAGGAGAAGTCACATTTTTTCTCTTTAAAGTTCCCTTCTCTTTGATTCTCCACATTCTATTGCATGTCTTCCTCTCTGCTCCTCTTCCCCTTAAATATTCTGACCCCTTTATCACTCTAATGCGTGATCATTTCCACAGATAAAATTGAAAACAATGGGCTGATGACTCACAAATCAGGAACCTAGAGTTCTCTTCTTGAGTTACAGATCTTTATATCCAGTTTTGCTTTTGTTCATTCACTCAGTCGTGTCCAACTCTTTGCAACCCCATGGACTGCAGCAAGCCAGGCTTCCCTATCCATAGAATTCCATGTCCCATGTACATTTTGTAAAGAAACGCTTCAAGTATGATTGTGTGTGTTAGTTGCTCAGTCATGTCCGATTCTCTTTGCCACCCCATGGACTGTAGCCCGCCAGGCTTCTCCGTCTATAGAATTCTCCAGGCCATAAAACTGGAGTGGGTAGCCATTCCCTTCTTCTTCAGGGGATCTTCCTGACCCAGGGATCCAATTCAGGTCTCCTGCATTGCAGGCAGATTCTTAACTGTCTGAGGCACCAGGGAAGCCCTTCAGGTATGGTTCAGTTCAGTTCAGTCGCTCATTCGTGTCCAACTCTTTGCGACCCCATGAATCGCAGCACGCCAGGCCTCCCTGTCCATCACCAACTCCCGGAGTTCACTCAGACTCACGTCCATCGAGTCAGTGATGCCATCCAACCATCTCATCCTCTGTCATCCTCTTCTCCTCCTGCCCCCAATCCCTCCCAGCATCAGAGTCTTTTCCAATGAGTCAACTCTTCACATGAGGTGGCCAAAGTACTGGAGTTTCAGCTTTAGCATCATTCCTTCCAAAGAAATCCCAGATCTCCTTCAGAATGGACTGGTTGGATCTCCTTGCAGTCCAAGGGACTCTCAAGAGTCTTCTCCAACACCACAGTTCAAAAGCATCAATCCTGTATGGTTAAGTGGTTTTAAATAGTGCTTCTTAAAGGCAAACTTCCAGGCACCTGAAAAGAAAAAATTAGCCACATAAAAAGATTCAGCCCCTCAGTGATCCCACTGTTTTTGATAACCTCCATCTCAAAGTAAATTATCACAGATCATAGAGCAGAAATGAAAAAAAGCAAAATATTTTAAAAATGGGTGAAGATACCAAGAATATACATTCAGAGGAGAAACCCATATGTGTAAAATAAGACCCATTCTACTCTTTAATTATTATTCTTGCTCTTAGCTTCTCTTTTTTGCCACCCACCTTCTAGAACATCTGCTTGAATATCCTGGAAGAGTGAATCACCACGTGTATAGAAACCCAGGAGTGTTAGTTTCTTGGAAGTCTGGAAGGTGACTCATATTTCATAGAGTTTGCTTTAACAATTTCATTTGCAAAAAAGTTTTCATGTTTACCCAATGTACAGACTGTTTGTTATGAAATTTAAACATAGTAAAAGAATGCATTGCTTGCTAAAGCTAAAAAGTGTTATATACTTTTTGTAGCATGAGATATTTTCCCATCATCATGTTATCTCTATATTCATCATGAAGTTGTCGCTATGTTCATTTCTTAACCATAACTATCTCAGCATTGATTATGGCAATGCTGTGTTAACAAATATCTCGAAACATACAAGGTTCAAACACACAGACTTGAGTATTTGGGATGGACACGACTGAGCGACTTCACTTTCACTTTTCACTTTTATGTGTTGGAGAAGGAAATGGCAACCCACTCCAGTGTTCTTGCCTGGAGAATCCCAGGGACCGGGGAGCCTGGTGGGCTGCCGTCTGTGGGGTCGCACAGAGTCAGACACGACTGAAGTGACTTAGCAGCAGCAGCAAGCTCCTCCTTTGGAAATTCTAACACTTTCATATTTGAAAATGAATCAAGTATGAGGCAAGGAGATATAAAAAAGCCCTCCTCAGTGTTCAATGCAAAGAAATAGAGGAAAACAATAGAATGGGAAAGACTAGAGATCTTGTCAAGAAAATTAGAGATACCAAGGGAACATTTCATGCAAAGATGGGCTCAATAAAGGACAGAAATGGTAGGGACCCAACAGAAGCAGAAGATATTAAGAAGAGGGGGCAAGAATACAGAGAAGAACTGTACAAAAAAGATCTTCATGACCCAGATAATCACAATGGTGTGATCATTCACCTAGAGCCAGACATCCTGGAATGTGAAGTCAAGTGGGCCTTAGGAAGCATCATTATGAACAAAGCTAGTGGAGGTGATGAAATTCCAGCTGAGCTATTTCAAATCCTGAAAGATGATGCCGTGAAAGTGCTACACTCAATATGCCAGCAAATTTGGAAAACTCAGCAGTGGCCACAGGACTGGAAAAGGTCAGTTTTCATTCCAATCCCAAAGAAAGGCAATGCCGAAGAATGCTCAAACTACCGCACAATTGCACTCATCTCACGCGCTAGTAAAGTAATGCTCAAAATTCTCCAAGCCAGGCTTCAGCAATATGTGAACCGTGAACTTCCTGATGTTCAAGCTGGTTTTAGAAAAGGCAGAGGAACCAGAGATCAAATTGCCAACATCCGCTGGATCATGAAAAAAGCAAGAGAGTTCCAGAAAAACATCTATTTCTGCTTTATTGACTATGCCAAAGCCTTTGACTGTGTGGATCACAAGAAACTGTGGAAAATTGTGGAAGAGATGGGAATACCAGACCACCTGACCTGCCTCTTGAGAAACATGTATGCAGGTCAGGAAGCAACAGTTATTACTGGACATGGAACAACAGACTGGTTCCAAATAGGAAAAGGAGTTCATCAAGGCTGTATATTGTCACCCTGCTTATTTAACTTCTATGCAGAGTACATCATGAGAAACACTGGGCTGGAGGGAGCACAAGCTGGAATCAAGATTGCTGGGAGAAATATCAATAACCTCAGATATGCAGATGACACCACCCTATGGCAGAAAGTGAAGAAGAACTAGAGAGCCTCTTGATGAAAGTGAAAGAGGAGAGTGAAAAAGTTGGCTTAAAACTCAACAGTCAGAAAACGAAGATCATGGCAACTGGTCCCATCACTTCATGGCAAATAGGTGGGGAAACAGTGGAAATAGTGGCAGACTTTATTTTGGGGGGCTCCAAAATCACTGCAGATGGTGATTGCAGACATGAAGTTGAAAGACACTTACTCCTTGGAAGGAAAGTTATGACCAACCTAGAAAGCATATTGAAAGGCAGAGACATTACTTTGCCAACAAAAGTCCATCTAGTCAAGGCTATGGTTTTTCCAGTAGTCATGTATGGATGTGAGAGTTGGACTGTGAAGAAAGCTGAGCACCAAAGAATTGATGCTTTTGAACTGTGGTGTTTAAGAAGACTCTTGAGAGTCCCTTGGACTACAAGGAGATCCAACCATTCCATCCTAAAGGAAATCAGTCCTGGGTGTTCATTGGTAGGACTGATGTTGAAGCTGAAACTCCAGTACTTTGGCCACCTGATGCGAAGAGCTGACTCATTTGAAAAGATCCTGATGCTGGGAAAGTTTGAGGGCAGGAGGAGAAGGAGATGATAGAGGATGAGATGGTTGGATGGCATCACTGACTCAATGGACATGGGTTTGGGTGGTCTCCGGGAGTTGGTGATGGACAGGGAGACCTGGCGTGCTATAGTTCATGGGGTCACAAAGAGTCGGACACGACTGAGTGACTGAACTGAATGAAGATATTATCATATATTACAGTCCCAATTAACAAAGAGAGAATTCTTTGTATGTTGAATACTCCTGAATTCTCAGTGAATTAGGAGGTTTGGTTTTGTCTGAATTTCTTTGTATTCCTGAAGTCTCCTAGTGGAATTCTTCGACTTAGGCCATTTTCTGGGCAGCGAGGGTTATGGTGAGCACTACAACACAAGTGACAAGTAAGCTTACCTATTTAGTGTGCCATAGGCCATAAATAGGAGAAGGCAATGGCACCCCACTCCAGTACTCTTGCCTGGCAAATCCCATGACGGAGGAGCCTGGTAGGCTGCAGTCCATGGGGTCGCTAAGAGTTGGACACGACTGAGTGACTTCACTTTCACTTTTCACTTTCATGCATTGGAGAAGGAAGTGGCAACCCACTCCAGTGTTCTTGCCTGGAGAATCCCAGGGACGGGGGAGCCTGGTAGGCTGCCGTCTATGTGGTCGCACAGAGTCGAACACGACTGAAGCAACACAGCAACAGCAGAAGCAGCAGACCATAAAGAATTAGACTGCTCTTTGGAAAACTTCCAAAAGGGTTGCTTTCTACCCCTGAGAAGAGTCAAATGTTTCCACTTGTGTAAAATCACATTTATTTCATAGTATAGAAAGAGAAGTAATAAAACATTGTATGTAGAGCACTCAGCTCACATACAATAGGAGACAAATAATAATCAATATACAGAATACAGCCTAATACAAGCAGCACTAGAAGGATATGCAACCAGATATTAGCAGCCATTTGCTCTGCTTGGTAAAATTGCATGTATTATCTCTTTTACAGTGTTTATTTTGTATTGGAGTATAGCTGATTAACAATGTTGTGATAGTTTCAGGTGAACAGCAAAGGGACTCAGCCCTACATATACATGGATCCACTCTCCCCCAAACTTCCCTCGCATCCAAGCTGCCACATAACACTGAGCAGAGTTCCCTGTGCTATACGTAGGTTCTTGTTGGTTATCTTTTCTAAATATGGCAGTATCATGCATTATTTCTTTTGCTTGTCTGTATTTCTTTGTTTACATTTATAGATTTATAGACTTATAGGAGAAGGCAATGGCACCCCACTCCAGTACTCTTGCCTGGAAAATCCTATGGACGGAAGAGCCTGGTAGGCTGCAGTCCATGGGGTCGCTAAGAGTCGGACACGACTGAAGTGACTTAGCATTAGACATAACATTTATAGCATTTATAGATTTATAACAAGTAAAATTAAAGTCATTTTTAGTTTTTAAGATAATATTAAATTCAATGAAAGTGTTTATTAATTCATGTCCCTTTACACCTGGGGTTGCACAGAGTCAGACACGACTGAAGTGACTTAGCACCAGCAGCAGCAGCATTACACCTGAAGTTTCCCTGTTAACTGGATGGTCCAAAATACCCATTTGCAAAATGGCTCCTAATTCTCCACTCAGAGTTTAACAAGTGTTTACATTTTTATTAGCAACATGCAGATAGATTCATAAAGCATATATGAAAGAATGTACTTTCTCACCTAAGAAAGTAGTCCTTCTTTGCTTCAATATTTTAAGTTTAAGGAAAAGTATTAATAGCAGATAACCTAATAGTCATAATAACATTTTCAATAAAGAGATGAATCACTGCCTGAAAGTCTAAGTAACCCAGATATGCCTCAAATTCTGTGGTGGCTTCTGTTCTTACCCTGGGCCTACTCTGAAACTAAACTCAACTCTTTACTGCATTCCCCCAAAAATTCAACACTAAATTTCAATCATAAGTAATATTAATTTTACTGAAGATTTCTAGGGGAAATGAAGAAAGGAAATCACATATCAAAAAAAACTTGGCAAAATTTCATCTTCATTCCTTGCCCCCAACACTCCCTTCGGTTGTCTGTCAGTCAAAAAATCTACTCTACTGTCTTAAATCCAGCTTTTGGGTTGTTCCAAGCAATATCCTCCACCATCAAAAGCCCTTCCCACTGAAATAAAAAAACAGAACAATAACTACTTAGCACCAATTAAGTCCAGTTTGTGAGTGTTTTACGTTCCATTTCAGGCAGTTTATCAAAATATTCACCCAATAAACAGGTATGTATGTGTAGTGGTGATGAAGGTAGTGAAATTTTGTAGCTAAGAGAATATTTCCACCAGATGGATAAATATACAAAATCTTCATATATTCATAAACATATATGAGTAAATATACAATATGAAAGTCGATTCATATCGACTGCTCTCAGTCTGTCCTTGTCAGGCTTCTGACAAGAAAGAGCCAGCCAACCCTGGAGCCCTTGGTGACAGGACTGGGGCCCCTTGACTTAAGTTCCCTCTACGTGAGAGCCTTCTGTGTACCCTCTCAGAAAGCACATTCCAGTGGTTTCTGAGAACACATGGAGTCTCCCAATGTGAAGTGTTTTGTAAGAAAACTATCTTAGAAACCTAAAAAAGTTTTTTTGTCTATACTTGTACAACACACTTGGCTAATCAAGATGCATTTTTCATTGGAAAAACACAGCAAACTTTGACTTTCCTTTGACATTCACGTGTCCTATTAGTGTATAAACTATATATAACATGAAGTTAGGCCAACGTACCTTGATAGCTGCCATAAATCCAAATTCAAACTTTTTCCAACTATTTACACCATCACTCAGCAACCATTTAGTAATCGCCCAGTTACTGTTTCCAAGTATGTGGGCTCTGGCTTGTAAAGTCAGAGTGGGGAAAGAGGAAAACGCAGCCTACGAAGTTTCCATCAAAGAAGTCTAAACTCCAGACATGTCTTGAGTCACTCTGACTCTACTTAGTTAATGAAATTCTATGGAAACATTTTCTACTCGTTGGCAATACTAAAACCTCCAGACCACTGGTTTCCAGCCTTATGGTACGCTGTGCTGTTTTTCCCTAATTGCTTTTTGAAACATAAGCTTGTAATTCTTCCACTTTGATCCTTGCTGTTTTGGGTGGTTTCAAGTTTTATGCTCACATATTATGTAAGTTATTCTTATTTTCAAATAAAGACAATTACAATTTTAGATTTTAATAGCTGACTTTATCATTTGCTGCTGAGTCTCAAAATCTATGTTACTCACCCTGTCTGTGGTGGCCACAGTCCATGGTTACTCCAGACATACCTAATGAATATAACTTTCCTGTAACATATCTGTGAAGGAGGAGAGTATCTTAGCCCTGGATAGCCCCCAACTCCCTCTTTGCTTGTCCTCCCCCATCCCTGTTATCATCAACATCTTATCCTCCAAACTTTACCCACATCTCAATCATCTATCATTTCTTGAGAGCCTAGAAAAAATAAAGAATTGAGTGAGCTAATCTCTTAAGAATACATACAATTCAAAAGGGGCACAAAGATTCAGGTGAATTTAGCAAACCTCTGATTGGACTAGTTCAGATTCCAGAAGGAAAACATTTCCGGGCAGGGCCCTTAAAACCAGTTGGTTTCATCCTGTTGGCTACCATAGGCTCTTCCGAGGGGACATCACACTGGACTGAGGGCAGCATCTAAATTCTCTGAACCTCACTTGCTTCATCTGCACCTTCTCTCAGGGTTAAATAGAAGAATGGGATTGTGTAAACATAAATAAGTAATGTTTTAAGAATACATGTGAGAACTGGTGAAATCTGAATAAGATTGGGCTAGTTAACAGTATCATACAATGGCATTTCCTGGTTTTGATATTTCACCCTAGTCGTATAAGATGTTACCACTGGGAGAAGCTGGGTAAAGAATATACTGGACTCCTGTACTATTTTTTTAACTTCTTGTGAGTCTATAATTATTTCAAAATTAGTTTTTTTGTCTGTGAAAAAAAGTGAGAAAAGATTTTAAAGTCTTCCTAGAAAGGTACAATACATTCAAGGAATATTTAACTTTTACTTGTCTCATTTCCAGTATCTTTTATGTCCCTAAGTGCTGTGTGCATCATTTTAAAGTAATAACTACCTCCCCCATAAAACTCATTTAACAAGAAATATCTTTAATTCCCCCCAAATTTTTTTTTTTAACAACCATGTGATTTTTCTCTTTTGCTTATTCTGAGCACAAGCCATGATCCTGATTTGCCCAAATGTGGATACAGATGAAGTGGAGAAACCAATGTTTTGCATTCTTTTATCAAATACCAAAAGAAAGACTGATGTTTCGATGTTCAAATATAGGACTTTGCACAAAGACAACTAAACTTTTACCACAGGTTATTATTTGAGGAAACAATTATCTAAATTCCTTGATCTCCCCTTTAACATATTCAGGGACTGCTTTGACTGCCAAAACATAGAGTTTTCACTGAGGAAGTTTCAAAAGGAGAGAAGATGCTCCTTCTTGGTCTCAGTGGAATGCAGAAAGGAGGAGAAAAAGAAAGAGTGGAAGGAGCAGATGTATCAGTTTTTATATCTCTGACAGCCCAAAACGTATTAGGTTCATGAGGAAATAACATGGGGTAAAGGGGGATGGTCTTGCATTTGGAACTTGGGGAGGAAGCTATCCTGAGCCAATGCGGGGCTCAGTATAGACACTGAGCAGAGTGGTAGGCAGAGGGAACCCCTGAACTTAGCTTTTCTGAACTACTCAGATTCCCCGTGGCCTGAATCCTGAGCTCAGGGCTAGCCATGTAGGAGAGGAAATCCCACAATGGGGTAGAAGACGATTTCAGGGCCAGCCAGATAGAAGGAGGATGTGGTGAGAGACTCAGAGGCTGAGGTGGCTAAGCCAAATGAATGGACCTTGAGTTCACCACTGGTAGATTTCAAGTTTGGAGATGAATAGGTCAGTTTCGTGAAAGGCAGAAAAGAATTTACTGCCAAGGCCAGAAGTTGCCAGGCAGCATACACTCTTACAGAAATAGGAGGTCAGGAATCTCTTCCCATAAGGTCACAAACTCCACTTCTTCTTTCAAACCTGGACATCAACCAAGAGAGAAAAAGAGGGAAGATGCTATATGAGAGCTAAATATTTTCATCCTAGAGTTTCTGAACACTGTGTTTCCCAGATGGGCCTAGTGGTGAAGAATCTGCCTGCCAATGCAGGAGACACAAGGGACATAGGTTCGATCTCTGGGTAGGAAGATCCCCTGGAGTAGGAAAAGGCTACCCACTCCAGTATTTTTGTCTGGAAAATTTCATGGACAGAGGAGCCTGGCAGGTTACAGTCCATGGGACTGCAAAGAGCTGGACATTACTGAGCACACCGGCTTTAAACACGATTAGACTTTGGGTTACCCACTCCAGTGTTCTTGCCTGGAGAATTCCAGGGACGGGCAAGCCTGGTGGGCTGCCGTCTATGGGGTTGCACAGAGTCGGACACGACTGAAGCGACTTAGCAGCAGCAGCAGCAGACTTTGGGTTAATTTTTTTTCCCCCTATCAGCCAGGATATGATGACTCATCTGCACACCTGAATATAATATAGTTAGTTGTGAGTTAAATTTTTTTTAGTCTACTGTCCATGTCTCTTGTAAACTACAGACACTTTACAGGGTACCTGGGAAGCTAGAGAAAAGAAGAAAGATTAAAAGTGAGCAGAATTTGTTCTCTCTCAGATTCAAATATATGGCAGGACAAATCATATTATTACACCCTTACTTCTAAAGTCTAAGCATAGTTTAGTGTAGCCAAAGCTCTTAGCATTTTTCTAACACAAGCTTAAAAGGGCCAGAGAAGTTTAACTTAGCATTGATTGAGTCCTTATAAATAAAACATTGGTTGTTTGATGAGTAAGATTCATTTTCTTAAATTGCTAACAAGCATATAAGTAAATCATTGTGATAAATATATACACTAAAATTGCCTTAAAGACGATGCCAACAGAAGTTTTGAAGTTAAGATCCATCAGAACGGAACAAAGATCCTTTAGCCAGTCTTTCACCAACACTCTAGTTGACAGTGTAACTGAATCTTAATAATGTGTTTAATACTACCATCTATAGTGGTTAAAAGAATTATATTTTAAAATCTGCCATTGTTTTTCATGGTCATTAAAATGCATTTTTTTCCTACAGTCTCATTTTTAAGACTAAATTCTTTCACATTGGGATCCATAGGCTTGCTATAATTTTCAGAGCAAATATCAACCTATAAAAGAATCACTTTTCTAAGCATATTTCATGTGTTATATCATTTAATCCTTACAACAGGCATTAAATTATCCCATGTTATCAATAAAAATGAAGCACAGAGGTCTCACAATATGATACAAGAGTCCACTTTTAATGACTGTGCTGCACTTTTTCTTCCCTGTTCTTTTCCTAAAGCACTTGGCAGGTCTTTCCATGTAGTACCAGTTAATACAAATTGTCTTTGTTGTTCCACATTTACTAAAGTGTGTTCTTTAAAAAACTAGAACTATATGCATAGGCTGCTGGCACTTTTTATTTTAATTACAGTTAAAGTCTCTGTTTTAAATAAAACAAATCCTTGGAGCTTTGGTGTACTAATGGGAACTGTATATATTTCCAATGGACATAGCAGTGTTTAGTGCTTTCTAAACATATAGACCATGTTACAATGGAGCTTCCCAGGTCTATTAGTTTTCTCTAGAGAAATAGAACTATTGAGATATAAAATATATATATAATATATATGTAACATATATAATAAGATTTATTGATTTTAAGGATTCGGGTCACACAATTATAGAGGCTGGCAAGTCTAAAATCTGCAGAATGAGCCAATACCTGTGGAAGAACCAATATACAGTTCAAGTCTGAAGAGCTGATATTGTGGATGAAGTCTTAAGGCAGTCTTCTAAATTCCCTCTTGCTTGAGGACATCAGACTTTTGTACTATTCAGTCCATCAACTGATTGGATGAGGCCCACCACATTATGAAGAGTAGTCTGCTTTTCTCAAAGTCCATTGATTTAAATGGGTCAAAAACACCTTTACAGAAATACCCAGAATAGACTCAGGAAAGCTAATGCATAAAACTAACTGTCACACTTGCAGATTAGGATTCCACAGAAGTCACTTTAGAAAACATTGTCCTGGCTGGATTATCAACTCCTTAAAGGTAAGATGTGGGTCTTTAAATTTTTATAACCTTCAATTTCTTGATTAATTGATAGCAAAATATTGTAATAATGGTAAACGGAATGAACACTGTGCTTAGAATAAAAAAACACAGAGTCCAGTCTGACTCAGCATTCTAGTAACTGTGGTCTTGAGGAAACAATTCAACTTCTGCTCCCACCAGGCTTGTTATATGTGAACTGTAAGTAATCATAACTGTGAAAAGATATGTGAAAGGGTTTGGAACATACACTTATGAATTTAAAAATGTTTCATAAATTAAACAATTAAAACTCCATGACAAATGATAACTACATGACAATACCAAATTATATCTCTGAAAATCAATATACTTCATGGGTTTTTTTTTTGTTATTAATATTTATTCATCTTGCTTTTTAGCCAAAAATGAAACACTTCATGTTATTTTAGTGTTACCAAAAAGGGGTATGGGTTAAACCATATAAAATTGTCAATGTTTAGCAATTTTTGAGTTAAAAGAATGGCAATTTCCTTTGGTTTATCCTAATACCCAGGTGGGCTTCCCAGATGGCACTAGTGGCAAAGAACTGCCTGCCAATGTAAGAGACATACATCTTCCTGGGTTGGGAAGATCCCCTGGAAGAGGAAATGGCAACCCACTGCAGTATTCTTGCCTGGAAGAATTTCATAGACAAAGGAGCCTGGTGGGCTACTGTCCATGGCGTCGCAGTGAGTCAGACACCACTGAGCAACTCAGTATAGCACAGCACAATACTGTAATATGAATAGGTGGTAAATGCAGGTTATACTTGACGTTTGGCTCACAGACTTGTTATTGCTAACTGGAACTTGATAGACCCCATTCATTATTGTCTCTGCTTACAAGAAGGTTTTGTTCTGAGACAGAATGACTCAGATTATCAAAAAGAACCACAAGAAAAAAATTTTGATCACTTTTTTGAATTGGCTGCAACTTAAAAAAAAAAATCTCCTTTATCTAGTTTTTTATTCTTTTGTGTTATCTCAGAAAACAGTTTGAGAGGCCTGAGGGAACAAGAAACCTTTCTTAATAGTCATGCTGGCTTCCCATTGTTAATTGAAAAAGAAAAATTATTGGAGTATAGTTGCTTTACAATGTTGTGTTACCTACTGCTCCTTGAACACACCAGGCACATGACTTCACAGCTTCCCCCATCTATCTGCCTGCCTAATACCTCATCTCCCCCAAATCTCTATCAGATATCACTTTCTCAAGGAGGCTTACCCTAACCACCCTATTTATTACTTTTAGCAAACTATCCTCCACATTTTCACAACACATTGTCCTGGTCCTTTTTTATTCTGCTTTATTTTTTTCTTTTTATCTATAGCATTTATCTAACATATAATTTTTTTTCATTTAATTTTCTCATTTGTTGTATCTATTTTTTATTGTTTTTCTTCCTCTCTATAAACTTCTCAAGAGTAGGAATTTGTCGATTTTGTTCACTGATTATCTAAAGCCATGGAACAATGTCTGGAATCTAGCAGGAGCTCAATTAACATTAGTTGAATAAATAGGTTTGATGAGAAGACCCGAAATAGGCAGGACATGTGGTTAATGAATAGGAAAAAGTAGTTGTTTCCAGAATCAAGAGACAACAAGAGAGGAAGACATTTAGTATCAAAGTCATTGAATAAAGATTTGAGTCTAAATTTTTGTTCTTAATTTGTGGAAAACTCTGCTTACATGCTATAAGAGCATGAAGTCACAATCTGAGGGGATAATTGATAATGAAATCATCAGAATAAGCCCATTTTCTGAGATGAGATCCAGACAGATCAGGAGGTAATATATGAATCTATTGCCAAAGTCAGTTGACTGGAGTCACTGTGGACAATATTTCCGGTTTTTTCTGTATCCCAGAGTAACAGGATTAACCGTGCCATCTTCCTTTTCTTTTGCCCTTAAATTGCTAATGTGGCCATAACTTATAAAAATATTCTTGGGCCTAACCGGTGAATAAGGACTGTAATAGAGGCAGACCAAATTTAAAGATCAGGGCAACCACAAACCATGATGGAGATGCTATGAATGTGACTAACTCATTCTGGCAGGAAATATAGGAGTCAGCCCTCCAAATCACAGGGCAAAGGTCAATCTGGACACCAATTCACAAATTTGAGTCACTGAAATTGTACCTAACCCTAAGTGAAGCAGAAGCAATTGCCTGGTTCATTCAAAAAGAGTGTTTTCTGTACAATTGAGAGAGGGTGATGCTACCATGGTACAGCCTCAGTTGCATGTATTCTAGATCTGGAAACATATTAAACCCCTACAATGACTCTATGAGGTAGGTACTAAAAACTCCCCTTTTACAGAAGAGAAAACTAAGAAAGCTTTTCTTAGTTTAAGAAAGTTGTAGGTTTAAGAAAGCTGCTCCAGGCCACACAACTGGGAAACCAAAATTTAAACCTTGATGTCTGTAAATTAGGAACGCATGGTCTGTTATCAACTCAATACCACCTCATAACACAACGGAGAAGAGATTATTCCTTGGAAGACTATTATAAACAAACTTTGCAATAACACATTAAATAGAGAAGACACTGCAAATCATTAGGCAAAATATCTTAATTTTAGAAATAGGAAAAATTGTTTAAGGTCTTTGTTTATTCCTTGGAGATATAGAACATTATTTTTTATTGGGTCCCTGATGGTTCAGACAGTAAGGAATCTGCCTGCAATGCAGGAGACTCAGGTTCAATCCCTGGAGAAGGGAATGGCTACCCACTCAAGTATTCTTGCCTGGAGAACCCCATGGACAGAGGAGCCTGGTGGGCTACAGTCCACGGGATCACAAAAAGTCAGACACCACTAGCAAAGCACATACATTCTTTAGTGGAGTGAGCCATGTAAGATGGACTAGCTGGCCTCTTTAGATTTCTTCTACACCTATACATCTTTAATTTACACAGTGAGAAACATAGTATCCTAGAATAACAGAACCAGCCTAAGTCTGGTGTGGTAATTTACTAGTTGTTATTCAGCTATGTTTATAATGTGGATTTGGGACAATTCAGAATTACACGAATCTTCTGTCATTGGAAGGCTGAGGTTTGTTCCCGTCTGGAAGTTTGTGCGAGTGTGAGTCCACTGATTGAGGGAGTGATTGTGGTCTGCCAAGAGTCCTGTGTAAAAAGGAAGTAGTTTCTTCTAACAGCCTTGTTTGTGTTTTTGAAAACTGTTTCAGTTTATGTCCTGTCTCCATTCCCAGGCCCAGCCCTCTCAAAGTAAACAGATGACAAGCCCTGGTGGTAGAGAGTGGTGATGCAGGGGTGGGGATGGAGGTGGAGGAAGGAAAGAGATTTCCCTAGGGCAAGAAGATTTTAAAGGAACCCATATGTAGTTGGGAAATAACCTCAAGTGCCAAAACCAGATGGGATTTAAAAAATCAAGATCAGTCAAATCTGTAAGTGTAAATATAGGCTGCTAGAAACTTCATGTATTTATTCTAAATGATCAAACACCGGATATTCTTATACTAAACTCCAGCTAAACTAATGGCTAAAGATGAATTCTTGGCACATACATAGGTGCACCACCTCATCCTGTTTATCTCCACCCCTCTGTTTCTACTTGCCCAGAAAACTCACTTGTTTCTGATGTTGTATGGAAGAATAGACCCTGAGCTCCCTTAATTCAAACTATATCACTAAAAACTCTGAGAGGTTACAAAGAAGGAAAGAAAGAGAGAGAGAGGAAGGGAGAAAGAAAGAAATAAAAATAAGGAGGAAGAGAGAAAGGCATTGAGAAAATAAATTTCCAGAGTCTTAACTAAATCTGGAAAATTAGCCAAACTTTAAAATTTCCCTTCTTTCCAAGTCTGCTCCCAAGACCTTAGCTGACCCCACTTGAGTTAGAATGTTCTCTTCTGAAAACAAGAATTAATTGCAATCCTTGATTCAGTAACACTGGAACTCACAAAAAGGTCCCTCTTATATGCCTGTCTACCAAAATACATATAATTTAAAATAGCAGTAATATGAGGTTCCTCTATTTAAAAGCAAGCAATTCTGTAGTATTAAGGTATCAATTTTATACAAGGGACTTGTCAAAAATTTAGTTGTTCACGTTTCCATGTCAGTAGAATAAAAAGGGAAAGACAATTGCATCACCTGGGAGATGATATAGTTCTATTGTGCAAAAGTCAAAAAATAACTGGAAGACTTGGGGTGATAATTGGCCATGAATACTAACATGGATCCCGACTATATCCCCCTGCTGCTGCTGCTGCTGCTGCTGCTAAGTCGCCTCAGTCATGTCCGACTGTGCAACCCCATAGACGGCAGCCCACCAGGCTTTCCCGTCCCTGGGATTCTCCAGGCAAGAACACTGGAGTGGGTTGCCATTTCCTTCTCCAATGCATGAAAGTAAAAAGTGAAAGTGAAGTCGCTCAGTCGTGTCTGACTCTTAGCAACCACCTGGACTGCAGCCTACCAGGCTCCTCCGTCCATGGATTTTCCAGGCAAAAGTACTGGAGTGGGGTGCCATTGCCTTCTCCGCCTAAGGCTCCATTAATTCTCAGCTACACATTGTGGGTATCAATCTGTAAAATGTCAAGGCATTTATTGAAATACGAAGTAGCTATTTCCTGACTTACTCCAATCAGTTAAACTTTCTGTAGAAACTTTTAAAATCTTTAAAACCTAAGTATTTACCTGAAAGCTTTGAAATTCCCCTGAGGAAAAAAAATCTGATGCTGAACCAAAGTAATGTGGATTGACATTTCCCCAAATGCCATGTTCAAATACTACATTCAAAGGAAAGCTATGTCCAGGTGTCATGAATGAGTAGAGTTTGTTATAATCATTGGTTGATGTGACTATGTGTGATTTTAATGTATTTATAATATAGTTTATATGTAAATATAGTTTATATACAAAATAGTTATATATGTAGTTAAATAGTATATATATATATGCATGTAGTTTGGATAGTGTTACAATGAGTATGTGCTTTTTATGATTTAGAAAAAATAAATCTTTGCTTTTCTGATGGAGGAAAACTACATCTCTAAGTTCAGATTTTGATGTACCAATTTAGGAAATAAAGTTGTGCCAATATAGTACTTCTATTTAAAAAAAAAATAAAGCTGCCATATATATGCTTACCAACTTCGAGAAATTTTTACAGAAAGATACACTTTGAACAAAATTACATGTGGATTCTCTAATGGCTCCCCTGGTGGCTCAGGTGGTTAAGAACCTGCCTGCCATGCAGGAGACCCAGATTCAATCCCTGGGTCCATAACATCCCCTGGAGAACGGAATGGCAACCCACTCCAGTATTCTTGCCTGGAGAATCCCATGGACAGAGGAACCTGGCAAGCTACAGTCCAGAGGGTCGCAAAGAGTCAGACACTGACTGACTGTTAGTCAGACACTAACATATAACACATACTCGTGTGGATTAAGTTATTCACTGCAGTCTATTTGTAACTACAAAATATTGGAAACAATTAAAGGCTCTCACATTAAGGATTGACTTAATTAACTATGGTAGTCAACTGATCTTTGACAAAGGAGTGAATGCAATACAATGGAGCAAAGCTAGTGTTTTCAACAAATGGTGCTAGAACAAGTGAACATCCAAGTGCAAATAAAAAAAAAATTAATCTAGACAGAGACCTTACATCTTTCACAAAATCGGCTCCAGATAGATCATAGACATAAATGTAAAATACAAAATTATAAACTCCTAGCACAGAGCATAGCAGAAAACCGAGATGACCTTGGGTATGGTGTTCAGATACAACACCAAAGGCGTGATCCATGAAAGAATAATGTAACTATACTGAAGGGGGAAAAATTAATCCTAGTCATTTTGGGACACAGAATCTGATTATAAATTCTAAGTCTAGAGACACAAAGAACCGAAAACATTTCTTAAATTCTACTAAGTAGATTTTTTTCTCTCAATGGTATTGGTTAGCAATTCCTTTATTTCTTGTATCGTAAGATTGAGCAATGAATAAAAATACTGATGATGTTGGGAAACAAGTTTCTCACTATTGGAGAAGGAAGACACTATTATGAAATGAGGAGTTAGAAAGGACCATGTAGTACTGAATGGTTATTGAACTCATTGCATTTTATATGTATAATTATAATAAACATAAAGAAAGAGACACAGACAGAGATGTAGCTATAGATTGATTGTACTTTTGTTGACTAAAGAAGCCTAGATAAGTGATGCTCAAAAATTAATTAAGACACCAGCACTGAATAAATAGAACCAGAGCTCCTTGGAGAAATGGCTGATTTTAGAGTTAGCACAGGTCATACAAGATGAGCCTAAAACATTTATTTTTGCCAAAAAGTAAGGAGTTCTTGAAAAATAATGACGTGTTAAAAGGACATAAGAGCCTACTTATAGGCACTTACACAGGTCAAGTCTGAGGGCGATTTGAGCACCAAAATAAACAATGATTCAGTGTATTTTAATCAGTTGGAGTAAGAAAGAATCCATGAGTCTCTACAGATAAAAAAACAAATAAAAAATAAGAAGGGAACTCTTTTCCTTACAGTCAGATCAGATCAGATCAGTCACTCAGTCGTGTCCGACTCTTTGCGACCCCATGAATTGCAGCACGCCAGGCCTCCCTGTCCATCAACAACTCCCGGAATTCACTGACTCACTTCCATCGAGTCAGTGATGCCATCCAGCCATCTCATCCTCTGTCGTCCCCTTCTCTTCTTGCCCCTAATCCCTCCCAGCATCAGAGTCTTTTCCAGTGAATCAACTCTTCACATGAGGTGGCCAAAGTACTGGAGTTTCAGCTTTAGCATTCCTTCCAAAGAAATCCCAAGGCTGATCTCCTTCAGAATGGACTGGTTGGATCTCCTTGCAGTCCAAGAGACTCTCAACAGTCTTCTCCAACATCACAGTTCAAAAGTATCAATTCTTCGGCGCTCAGCCTTCTTCACAGTCCAACTCTCACATCCATACATGACCACAGGAAAAACCATAGCCTTGACTAGATGGACCTTTGTTGGCAAAGTAATGTCTCTGCTTTTGAATATGCTATCTAGGTTGGTCATAACTTTCCTTCCAAGGAGTGAGCGTCTTTTAATTTCATGGCTGCAGTCACCATCTGCACTGATTTGGGAGCCCAGAAAAATAAAGTCTGACACTGTTTCCACCGTTTCCCCATCTATTTCCCATGAAGTGATGGGACCAGATGCCGTGATCTTCGTTTTCTGAATGTTGAGCTTTAGGCCAACTTTTTCACTCTACACTTTTACCTTCATCAAGAGGCTTTTGAGTTCCTCTTCACCTTCTGCCATAAGGGTGGTGTCATCTGCATATCTGAGGTTATTGATATTTCTCCCGGCAATCTTGATTCCAGCTTGTGTTTCTTCCAGTCCAGCGTTTCTCATGATGTACTCTGCATAGAAGTTAAATAAGCAGGGTGACAATATACAGGCTTGATGTACTCCTTTTCCTATTTGTAACCAGTCTGTTGTTCCATGTCCAGTTCTAACTGTTGCTTCCTGACCTGCATACAAATTTCTCAAGAGGCAGATCAGGTGGTCTGGTATTCCCATCTCTTGAAGAATTTTCCACAGTCTATTGTGATCCACACAAAGGCTTTGGCATAGTCAATAAAGCAGAAATAGATGTTTTTCTGAAACTCTCTTGCTTTTTCCATGATCCAGCGGATGTTGGCAATTTGATCTCTGGTTCCTCTGCCTTTTCTAAAACCAGCTTGAACATCTGGAAGTTCACGGTTCACGTATTTCTGAAGCCTGGCTTGGAGAATTTGAGCATTACTTTACTAGCGTGTGAGATGAGTGCAATTGTGCCGTAGTCTGAGCATTCTTTGGCATTGCCTTTCTTTGGGATTGGAATGAAAATGGACCTTTTCCAGTCCTGTGGCCACTGCTGAGTTTTCCAAATTTGCTGGCATATTGAGTGTAGCACTTTCACAGCATCATCTTTCAGGATTTGGAATAGCTCAACTGGAATTCCATCACCTCCACTAGCTTTGTTCGTAGTGATGCTTTCTAAGGCCCACTTGACTTCACATTCTAGGATGTCTGGCTCTAGGTGAATGATCACACCATCGTGATTATTTGGGTCATGAAAGCCAATAAATATAGGTTGAATAATGGCAGTTTTTAAAATCACCCTTTGGAACTGTCATAGTAAAAACTGAATCAAGGAAGAATAATTATTGGATACTAAAGACAGGTAAAAATTTAATGAGAAACAGGATACTTCTGGTTCTCAACTATCTCACCACAAATAACTCCCAATTTACAAAGAGTAAACACTCTCTTTGCAGAAGGAAAACCTAGTGATCACCAACGTAACCACAGGACCAAATTTGGCCTGAGCAGTAATGGCAAAGTTGAACATCTTGTGCTCCCAGAAATGAAGCACTGAGCACGCTATCACTGAGGTAAAAAAAGTGAAAGTCACTCAGTCGTGTCCAACTCTCTGTGACTCCATACAGTCCATGGAATCTCCAGGCCAGAATACTAGAGTGGGTAGCCATTCCCTTTTCCAGGGGACTGTCCCAATCCAGGGATCGAACCCAGACCCAGGTCTCCCACATTGCAGGCAGATTCTTTACCTGCAGTTGAGCTACCAGGGAAGCCCACCACTGATGTAGCATTTGCCAAAAATACAAAACATTATGAGGAAATATAGACAAACCCAAATTGAGGAGCAGCCTACAAAATAAATCAACTCTCCAAAATGTTAACATTACTTGGTAGGGGCTGAGGAAATGTTGTACCAAAGAGGAAAGAAAACTTAATGCAATGCATGATTCTGTTTGGGGTGGGGGGAAGGGTGCGGTCACAGAAAATAAAATACTTTAAAGGACATAACTGAAGATGAGAAAAAAACTAGATTTGATCTGGAAATTAAAAAATGATATTGTATCATCATTAAACTTCCTGACTGTGGTTGTACGAATGTCCTTGATCTTAGGAGATAAACCCTGAACTTTTGCTGCATAAATGGGCATGATACTCCAATATACTCTCAGAAAGTTCAGGGGAAAAATTAAAGCTATCCATAAATATACATAGTGAGAATATTAACAATTAGTAAAGATGGGTGGAGGTTATACAGAGTTCTTTATGCTATTCTTACAACCTTTCTGTGTCTTTCAAATTCTTTCTAAATAAATATTTCTTTTAATGCAACTAACTGTTGCATTACAAACAAGTTCATTAGAAAAACTAGACTACACACTGAAAGTTATAAATTAGCAATTGTAAATATCCTGTAATTCCATAAATTGTTAACTCATTGTCTTTCTGTCAGAATGATTTTACACATACATGTATCTTTTTAATGATATAATGATACCAAAAAAAGTACATTACACAATCTCTGTGCAAAAATATGTGATTTTGTTTCTCTTTGTGAAATTTTTATTTCTGTGTTGAGTACCCATTTAATCTGATACCGAAAACAATTTGGTTACTTTAAGAGAAATTCAGAAGTAATGAGGGCATCCAGAGTTTAAATGCAGTTCAGCACTAAACTATCCTTCACTTGTCTTGCCGCAAAGTGGGGTCTAAATTCCAGGTGGTCTTATCTGGTTTACAGGCCACGGTGGGGCAGGGGACCACTGATTGGAGGAATTCTGTGTATATACAGGGCATCAACATTTTTGACTGACACTTAGCTGGAATAATTTCCATCTTTTTGTCTTGTCTTTCAGCCTCTCTATATTGTACATTTTAAATCCAACTCTTTATGTGGTGTTAATAAAAATCCAATGATCCTAAGCTAACATTTAACTTTTAGCTATAATTAATTCAGTTGAAGTCATAATAGTAATAGTCTGATTTTTTGAAGCTCAGGCCACAAGATTTTTTTGTCACCAACAAAGCCTGTGTCCCCTGGATGAACTGGTGTATATATATCAGAAATGAGTCTGGAACATTGCCAGTCTGCAAATCTTAAAATCTGACCAATACTATTACTTACCAAATGAATACTGGGATCTCTTTGCTTAATAATCACATTTAACAGCAAAATTCTGTAAAGTAATTATCCCCTTCAATGAAAAACAAATAAATTTTTAAAAATCACATTTTGAAAAATTAAAGACATACATATGTATAAAGTAAGTTTTTTTTTTTTAATTTTTGGCAATGTCAAAGGGCACAAAATAAAAATTTTATCTCCATCTCTCAGTATTAATTTGTGCCACCCTGGCTTAAGACATAAATCAAGGGTTGACAAATTGCAGTCCATGGACCAACTCTAGCCCCCATCTGTTTTTGTAAATAAAGTTTTAGTGAAACACAGTGACTCCAATTCCTTTTATGTATCATCTATGACCACTTCCTTGATGTATTAATAGAGTTGAGTAGTTGCAACATTCTGTATGGCCTAAAAACTTTTATTATCCAGCTCTTAAAGAGATTGGCTTAGACGGTAAAGAATCTGCCTGCAATGCAGGAGACACAAGTTCAACCCCTGGGTTGGGGAGATCCCCTGGAGAAGGAAATGGCAACCCACTCCAGTATTCTTGCCTGAAGAATCCCATGGACAGAGGAGCCTGGTGGGCTATAGTCCATGGGATCGCAAAGAGTTGGACACAACCAAGAGACTAACACTTTCACTTAAAGAGTTTTGCCAGTCCCTTAAAAATGATAGCATACTATACATTACTATTCTACCACTCTTTGCTCTTCATTTAACAACAGTCATACCGTCATCAATATATAGACCAACTTCTTTGTTTATAGCAGTGGAATCACATTCCATTGTTTGTTTAAATAAACTCCATAATTTGCTCACCTGGGCTTACCATTAGCTCACATGGTGCTAATGGTAAAATAAAGAACTCGCCTGTCAATGCAGGAAACATGAGATGCGAGTTCACTCCCTGGGTTGGGAAGATCCCCTGGAGTAGCAAATGGCAACCCATTCCAGTATTCATGCCTGGAGAATCCCATGGACAGAGGAGCCTGATGGGCTAGTCTATAGTGTCACAAACAGTCAGACACAACTGAAGCAACTTAGCATGCATGAACATAATTTGCTCAACAAGACTTTTAGGTTATTTTCTGGTCTTTGTATGGAGAAGGAAATGGCAAGCCACTCCAGTATTTTTGCTTGGGAAATCTCATGGACATAGGAGCCAGGAGGGCTACTGTCCATGAGGTCACAAGAGTTGGACATGACTTAACAACTTAACCATCACTACCACTTGGTCTTCGTAAAAGATGATACTTTCATGCATTTGTGCAAAGCATATCTGTTGGCACCACTTTTACAAATGAAATTATTGAATGAAGGCAATGTGTATTTTTTTATTTTAATACATACTGCCTGATTGCTAAGTGTAAAAAGTTTTATAACAAAACTGATGTAGAATTGATTTGGTTCGAAAGTGAGACCTACTTCTCGTACTCTGCTTTCTATTTAGATAATGTTGGGAAGAAAAAGATAGCCAAGGATTATAAATGAGATAATAAGGAAGGAATAATGTAGCACAGTGTGTGCAAACTGTGTAACTTTAAAACATTATATTTTTATAGAAATGAAAAAGAGACAGGAATAATTAAAATTACACAATACAGCTTTTAGTAGAGTTAAGGAAAATGGAACATTTTGTTTTATGGTCTTCAACGGGAAAAAAATCATTCACAATTTGCCCAAGTTGTTTTATATATTAAGTTAAATAACAGTTTCAAATACGGGCAAATACGTCTTTAGTTGCAAAATTTCAGAGACAGGCTGTGCTTTTTCCTGATAAAAGTCAAGTCCAGTAAGAAGTTCCACATCACGCACGCGGGCGGTATGTACATTGAATCTTTCTTCAACCCAAAGAGATTCTGATTTATTTTCCTGAAACAGAAAAGCGAAAGATTATTTCCCTGGAGCATGGATTTTCATTAACAGAAAATTCTTTTATTACTTAGAAGTTGTCCCTTTTTCCTGTGGTTTTTTTGTTTGCTTGTTTTTTTCTGAGGTATATTGACATGCATTATATTAGCTTAAAATGTCCAACTCATTGATTCGATATTTGTTATTATGGTTTTTATTGCCTTAAATCTTAATTTGATAGAGCTAAATTTTGGTGTATGTTAACATAAAAAGAAAAATGAAAGTACAAACTATACAATAGCAAATACAGACTGCCGTAAAGTAGAACCACTTTTATATTTACTTCAGATATAACTTTTTTAAAGAAATGAAACATTAAAGATGAAGTCAAGTCTTACTCAGAGGAAATCATTGTCATGAGTCAATGTGAATCCAGTCTGTGTTTTTTTAACTTTTACTGAACATCAATATAAAATATATAGCATTGATTTATGTTTTCAAACTTATATAAATGATATAAATGAGATTCTATATTTTTTCATTCAATTTTATGTTTGTAATCTATTCATAGTGAAATATCTAAATCTAGTTAAATCATCTATTTTTAGCTATGGTTTGTGGCAGCTCAGTTAATATTTTCATTGACATATTGATAGTATTTTTGGCATTATAAATAATAGTGTCATGAATAAATTGGCACATGTCTTCTATGTTTAAGAACATGAGTTTCTAGGATATATAAATGAAATTGCTGGGTCATAGAGTATATGCAACTTTAATTTTACTAAACAGTAAACCTAGCACTCCTCAAAGAGTCGGACACGACTGAGCGACTAAACTGAACTGAACTGAACACTCCTCAAAGTGCATATAACAATTTACACTTCCACTGACAGGGGAGGATAATCCCCATTTCTGCATATCCTTGCCAAACCATGTTGCAAAATAGTGCTTTATCCATATTTAAAGTTTATTACTCTGAGTATTATTGAGTGTCTTTTCAGATATTTCTTGGCCATTTGACTTTCAGTAGGTTTTTAACTAAATATAAAAAATAGCATATTGAAAAAATTATAAATAGCATAGTAAAAAAATTTTACCATAAATACTGTACATATATATATATATATATATATATATATGGGTTAGTTCAATAATTTGGAGCCATGGATTGCTATGAAATTCCTTATTCTTTATTTTTGACTTTGCTGACAGTCATATGAAGTTGCTAAATTTCTAGCTATTTTTTAAAGTAAGAAAGTTTACAGGTTCGCTAATTAGATGAGTCTGCATGGATAACTTTCAATTAACTTTAGCATACTTGTTCACTTGTTTTTTAAATATGCAAGTTTAAAATAGGCAGCTACTATTTGAGCCAGAGGAAGTATAAGAGGAAATCACTGTTTCAAAACTCTAAAGTATTTTTCCAGGTAAGATTCATGAGATGAGTTATTGTTTGTTAAATAATTATGTGATGTGCTAATTTTAACTTATATTTCTAATGGGAATCAAATTCAGTCTTTTCTTCCTGCCTTCACTCTTTAGGGCTTCCCCCATAGCTCAATTTGTAAAGAATCTGCCTGTAATGCAGGAGACCCTGGTTCGATTCCTAGATCAAGAAGATCCCCTGGAGAAGCGAAAGGCTACCCAGTCCAGTATTCTGGCCTGGAGAATTCATGGACTGTATAATCCATGGGGTGGCAAAGAGTCAGACATGACTGAACGAATTTCATTTCACTTTCTCACATTTTAGCGACATTGAATGGTTTTGATCACTTTTCCCATAAAGTTTTCTCCCATTTGGCTTTTATTGTTCTATTTTCTCCTGGCTTATTTGGTATCCATCTAACTGAATGTTTAGTGAACACGTGACAATCTTTTGTAAAACTGCAAAGAAATGATCTTAAAGAACAACCTAATTATATCTAGGCAGGGGTAATACTCAAGCTATTTCATATCAGATAGTTGACCAGCACCAACCAATCTGAACAGAATTCAGCTATAGACAACTGCTCTAGCTGTACCAATGCATCCCAAAGGAATAGAAGCCTGTGTATATTGAGTTTCTATGAACCATATTTAAATATATGCTTTTGATCATTTATATAATCCATTTATTAATCTGTATGTATTACACCTATTACATAAATAGAAATATTGTATACACCCCAAATAAAACTTAATTTGTAAGTTTTTTGAGGTGATATCAGTTTCAGTGTTTTTCTCCCCTAACTGCTTCCTTATTCACTTATAGTCTGGTCATTGCTGGCATCACACTAATGAAACCATCTACATGAGGATGACCTAATTTACTGGAATTTTTGTAGCCCTTTCGCTTAGCTGTTCTGAAAGTCCCTTCTTTATCTTTCATAGCTCGCTCCCTTATTCAATGACGCCTTCTGTTTCCTCAGCTTACTTCAGTTGTTTGCCCTCCTGGAAGAACAGACATCTGATCTTTGGGCCTCCTCTCTCTACTTCCTTCTATTTGGCAATTTCCTTTCACTCCTGTGATTTAATACAAAATCTATCTCTATAATTCTGATCTCCTCTAAGTTCCATACCTGTATTGTCTTATCCCCAATTCTATTTACAGTACAATTGTATACCCCCGATTACATTTCCAGGCTTCCCTGGTAGCTCAGATGGTAAAAAATCTGCCTACAATGCAGGAGACCTTGGTTCGATCCCTGGGTCAGAAAGATCCCCGAGAGAAGAGAATGGCAACCCACTCCAGTATTTGGCCTGGAGAAGTCCATGGACAGAGAAGCCTGGCAGGCTACAGTCCACAGGATTGTGAAGAGCTGGACATGCGTGAACTACTAAGCACACACACAATTACATTTCCAACATATACTAAGTTAAAACACAGATAGTCACGTGGACTTACAGCAACATTCTCATTTATCTGACAGGAATTTAATAATACAAAGTTAAGGGGAAAAAGAAAAAGAAGGAAGAGGGAAGAAATGACGGAAAAACAAAGGAAGAAAAGAAATAAGAATCAAGTTCTCTACATCAAGTGTGAGGTGGAATTGTGACTCTACCATTTCTACAAATGGTGTCAGTTGCCTCAAACCTCTTGCAGTGTGAGTACCTCCACAGACTCAGTGATTAGAATATTTTAAAATGCAGAATTTTCATATAGTATGACCCTTAAAGCAAGCTATTTCACAATTGCACAATTAAAGCACAATTACTTGTTCTAATACTAGTAGAAGTGTTGGCGAATTCTACATCACTCAAACAGTAAAGAATCTCTCTGCAATTCAGGAGACCCAGGTTCTATCCCTGGGTCAGGAAGATCCTCTGGAGAAGAGAATGGCAACCCACTCCAGTATTCTTGCCTGGAGAATTCCATGGACAGATGAACCTGGTGGGCAACAGTCTATGGGGTTACAAACAGTCAGACATAACTGAGTGACTAACACTTTAACTTTCTTTCCAAGGTATAGCTTGTGTAGGTACTCTACTTTCTTGGTGATTTGATTCTATGTGATTTTATCTGTATACAAGATTTCACTTTATATTGACTTTACAATGTAAGTCCTTCATGAAATGTGATTTATTTATAATGACCCCCATTTGCTTACTGTTTATTGAGAATTTTTAGGAGTCTATATGAAATATTTAATTTTCACAACAACTTCATTAGGGGGTGAATTGTTTCATACATTTGAGGAAAGTGACACTCAGCTGTTTCCCCAAAGAGGCCAAATCAGTAAATGAACTCAGATATTCAACTCCAAAACCCAGGCATTGGCATTCTATTCTCTACTGTAGCCTCTTAGGTATTCAACTAGTTTCTCGATTGAAGGACCACAAACAACAAATTTATCCCTCACAAAACAACTGATCATTTTCTGTATTTCTTGGCCAGTCACACCTAAATTTTCAGTTACCTGACTTTATCGTCCTGTCTCTTCCCTCCTTCATATCAAATTGACAGTCACATGTATCAATGTCACAGCCTCTCTTATAATCATAGCTTGTTTCATATTCATCATATTACGTCTCATAGTTCTGTTTATCCAACCTCATGCCCTGATTACTATCCTGTCAATTCTTTAAAATCTTGGAATATGTCCCGCTTAATGGTCTTCATGTCTTAGTCAATAGAAATGATGCCTTATTAATTTTGAGACCGTCTCCCCTGTGGATGCACAGGAAAAGCTTTGTACCATTTGTGCTTCACCTTGAAGTGTAGGTGGAATTTTTAGCAGATAGCGAAGAAAGGCATTCTAGAAGAGAGAAGCTCATGAGCAAGGACATGGAGGTAGGGAAACCTGAGCGCTGGTCAAGTAATTTCAAGAACTTCAGTTGGCCTGGAACTTGGGTCTGCAAAGTCAACTGAGGGTAAATTGGGAAAAGCCTTAAGTACAGGCTGAGGGATTTTTGCTGTTTTTGTACAGTACTTTTATTCAGGGTAGATAGATAAGCAAAGTTTGCGGATGAGAAAATACTCGTAATGAAAAGCTAAATTTTAAGATGAGGAACTTGGTCGTAGTATACAGAGGTAAAGGTGAAAAGGACAGGAGACAATGAAACTACTTAAAATTCATTTTCAAAAGGTCCTAATAGAAGGTAATAAGGGCCTAAATCAGGGATAGCAAATAATTTCTTCTTTGCACACCCATTATGAGTGGCTACCTGGAACCTCTATGATAAAGAACTATTTATTCCTGATTGAGTGGAAAAGAGTATCACACCAAGAGTATCAGTCACCAAAGTCTGCCACTAGAAGAGGAAGTGCATAATAGCAGCTTCCCCTTGTCTCAACTAAATAAACTTCTGACAAGACAAATAGGAAGAGTTTCAACTATACAACATCTCCTGATAGCTTCTTGTTTGGAAACTCTTCATGGTTCTAGGACTGTGAGTGATCCATTGCTTAGCCTCTGACCTTTGCCCTCCATTTCTAGTCAGTGAAAGCAACCATCAAACACTCAAGTTCAAATCCTATCTTCAAGACTCAACTAGAATGTTGCTTTCCTTACCAGAAAGTATTTTTCCTTTGAGATCCTACAACAATTTTACCTGTCCCTCTTTGTGCCACTTACTTTTCTTTTCTCTGTTTGACTAGGCTTCTCAGTGCTAGACTATGAGCCTTTTTTTTTTTTTTTTTGCTATAATTCATGTCTGATTTTTTTGTGTATTGCCCAGAGTACACAGCATGGTGAGGGCAGTTAACGTGCTCAATACCTGAAAGAATAGAGAGGAATCTCAACCTGGCTTAGAATTTAAGCTTTAATCCATCCGTAATAGCCCATGGGATTTTCCATGTGAACGCCCATTTCTACAAATCAGATGTGCCTACTCTTAATTATCCTACCTACCTGCCAAAATAGTTCTCATTCCTAACTTCCCTTTTTCCTAATTGTCTACATTTAAAATCTCGAATTCAGCTTTGACTCTCCATTTTCCTTTGGCTCTTGCATCCAGGCAGTTACCAAGTCCCTCCCTTCATTATCTCCATGGAAAAGTCTTTCTAATCTTTTCACTCTGTTCAAATGATGCCCATCTTTTAGGGCCTTACTTCCATCTCAGTTTATGTAACCATTATTGATTATTCCAGCTAGATGTGTTTCAAATTTGAAACATATAACAGTATTTGGCAATGAATCCTAACTTTGTAGTGTCTCTTACTTTCTAATTTTTAAAATAATTCTTATATGATCAAGTAACCCATTAGTGTGTCTGCATCTCATTTACATATATAATTTACATATCAAAGTTATATATGAACTCCTTGAGGGCAGAGACAATATATTCCTCCCTGGTGCATTCTAAAACGTATCTGTCATGATACTGTGCAGTTACAAGGTATTCAATATATTTGTTGAATGACTTCAGTAAAGACCAATTACCAGGATGGATATTTTTTCTATGAAGAACATATATGAAGTCAAAGTAAATATTTACATGTAATTTGCCTTGATCCACAAGATTTTGAAGTGGCCTAATACATGATATTAAACAAGGAATGTCATTTGAACCAACTTATTTTGTAAATATATGTATATATTTAGGAAAAAGTATATAAATACATAATATATATATATATTTTTGGACCTCACGTTTCAAGTTGATGGGATTTTTATATTTACATAGTCACTTGAGAAGCATTAATTTCGTGCCAACATTGGGACAGAACCTTAAGGTATGCATTCAGAATAAAAGATTAATAAGCTACAACCCTTCCCTTATTAGTGAATGTGAGTAAAATATATCTAAACAAAATATATATGACAAGCATAGATAAACACATGTTCATGTAAGCATATGAATGTTTACATTAATATTTAAATATTCATGTTTAAATTAATGTTAATTACATAGAGATCAGTAGTCTAAGGGAAAGTTCAAAAATGAGGTCACATTTAGTACAACTCTAACCTAGGAAACACCTAAAATATGTACGGTAGTCAGAACCACTTTCTGAAAGGCCAGGTGAGCTCTGATGAATCATTTTCTCTGGGCCCAGGGCCTCTCTGGGGGCATACTCACGGGACAACTTTCCACATTGGTAGGTCGATGAGGGATGACAAAGGGTAAGACGTCCAACCACCCAGTGCAGGCATCAGGGGTTTGGCTCTGGTTTTTACAACTAGTCAACACCACGAAGTAGTGCGTTGGGATGGGAACACTGGTGTTGACTGCATAGCTAAAAGCATAATTGAAAACATTTGATGTTATTATACTTTTGCTTCTGAAGATTATGTGTCTATATATATATATATATTTTTTTTTTTAAGAAACACCAAGGTAAAATTATAGCTAAAGAAAGTAAATAAATAGAAAATATAAAATCTTATCACACATTTTTAAGCCTTATTGAGCCAGAATCAAGATTTACAGAAGTCCAAGCTTGGTCATTCTATCATGGAAAATATTAGAACACAAAGAAAAGCAAGAGCATGATATTCTGCCTCCTAGTTTTGTTGACTTTATACTTTCTAGTGACATTTCCTAATAGAGCAGGGGCTGGGTATGAAGGATCTGGGATTCCAAGACTAGCTGCACACTTCTACTAGACATTAGATGTGTACTAATCCTCTAATATTCTATGACTTTCTAAGTTTCCTCAACTTTAACACGGAGGTGATCCTGTGGTACCATTTTCACAGCATAGACAGGGATAAATTCATACAGCTGATCTGACAGTCCTTTAGTCTCAGATAATAAATATAAAAGTGCCTTTAAAAGTTTCAAGTGCAAAATAAAGGTAAGCTATTAGTGTGAGTCCACTAAAAGGAAAATGAACTGGTATAAGTACAGTATAACTGGTATAACTATGTTACTGTGATTTAGAATCAGAGCTAGACTGCCTGGGTTCTGGCTTCACTACTTAGCTGTGGAACTTACACAAGTTTCTTAACCTCTCTGTGCTTCAGTTTCTTTTTCTAAATGGGAGCTAATGGAATCTAACATGAGGATCTTTCTCAGATTAAATAAAGTATCTGTAAATGCTTAGAAGCATACCTAGCATGGAGTAAAGTGCTATCAAAGCATTTGCTAGAATTATTAAATGGAGAAAGACAGGATCAATAAACACTGACATAAGGACAAGGCAAACAAAATTTAAAAGGTGACAAGCTTAATTAGTGGTCATAAATGTTATCTTATCAGAAGGTATAAGTAGAGATCATTGCTTTACATAGTCTAGGCTTAGACATTACCATAGCTTAGTACAGTCTATTTTGATAATAGAAAAATCATGGATGACACTTCAACTCCTGTTCCTGTGTCCTGGATTCAGGAGTAATTCCTAGCAATCTATATGACCAGGTTTAGTACAGAAATATACAGCTTAGTTTACAAAGATAGTTGTAAATATAAAGTTTATAAAGATAAACAGGACTAGTTTTCTACAGGACACCTATAATCTCTCCTGTGAGATACTTTCATGAATCATCCACTATTTGAACTATTGGGCAATATTTTGAATAGTCACTTCTTGATTGTTTTTATTTATTGCTTAACTGGTTCTCTACTTTCTGATAGCACAGTGAGCATTCCCTACTTCCTTAGCTGCGACAAAACTGTTTTCCTTTCTCATTAGTTTAGAAATTTTCCAAATAAAAAATTTGATAAACCTTTCCTGGACATTATTTTCTTTGCCTGTTGGTTTAAGTCTTTACCATATAAAATTTTGTGAAGTCTTTGATAGACTAGTTGAAAATAGTCAATAATTATATCTCTACATAAATATGTTATATAATAGAATACTGAGTTTTAATTTAAAATATTTAGGTTTCCCCTTATGATACCCTATTGCTAAATCAAAATGTCCATTTGGTTTCAAATTACTTACTCTGCAATTTCATCTGGAGCATCAAAATGGCCATCATAATCATAATCAAATACTGGTCCACTAACCACATTGACTCCATTTCTTTCCATGGCATATTTTACAAGAAGAACACTATGGAAGTAATTCCACATGGCTAAAAATAAAGGAATAAAGTGCTTAAAATATCTACCTTTATTGAACACGGAAATATTTTCTGTTATAAACAGGTACATTTAAATAGCATCCAATTCTACTTCGATACTTGTCAGTGGTCATTGAGGAATTCTGCAAACAGTCTGAGCAGAAAAACTAAACAGCCACATCCATGGTAGGTTTTGTTGTTGATATAGTTGCAGTCTTGAAATTATAGTTAAATATGTCTCCAAAGGACTTCCTAGGGCTGAATTGCTTTGGAGACAGTATTAAACAATAGTCAGAACGTATATACTGCTTTTTTAATTATGACTCAGGACGAACACATTTCATTTACTTATGGTGAGTATTAGAAAAATTTTATTTTGTATAGAAATAATACATTTGCATTATTACATACGATTGTATATATATAAATACAAATGTGTACAATTTTTTAAGGTTTTATTTTGTAATTATCTCTTTTAATTAATTCTTTTGTGAAAAGAATATAAGTTATATATCCTTCCTGTTTCTATATCTAAAACATAAGAACAAAATGACTAATAACAGAAACAAATTTCAGTTAAGGATGTGTCTAGTTCATAAGAGTTCGAAGAGTCACTAAAATTAATAATCTAAGTATATACTTACTTTTGAATGCTTCATACATAGGGACCAAATTACTTGTAATTAAAGCATCATATTGACTATTGGAAGTTCTATTATTTGCTGCAAAACAAATAAATCTTGTTAACTCCAGCTACAAAAGAAAATATAGCATTCTATATAATAGGCCTATTATTATTACATATTAATGTAACTTTATTAACACACAAAACACAGAGTCACAAAGCACTCTCTGGTAGACGTCATTCATAATTCAAGCAGTCTTATGCATCTGATACCTTGCAGACAGTTGGTGACCCTCAAGAAGATATGTCCATGTCCTATCGTCCCATCACCTCAGAAGGTGATAGGTAGGAAAATAGTGTCTTCACAAATGTAATTAAATTAAGGCTTCAAGATAAGATTATACTGAATTTACAAAGAAAGTGAACATTTTAGTTGCTCACTTGTGCCCAACTCTTTGGGACCCACGGATTGTAGCCCACCAGGCTCCTCTGTCCATGGAATTCCCCAGGCAATAGTACTGGAGTAGATTGCATTTCCTTCTCCAGGGGATCTTCCCGACCCAAGGATTGAACCCTGGTCTGCTGCCTTGCAGCCAGATTCTTTACCAGCTGAGCCACCAGAGAAGCCCTTTAGTGACTGGTATCCTTATAAAGAAAAGGAGGGTTGAAAAGAGGAGAGATTTGGAGGAGAAGGCCATGTGAAGATGGAGGCAGAGACTGACTGATTTAGCTCCAAGCCAAGTAACACCTGGAGCCCCCAGATGCTGGAAGACCTAAAGAAGGATCCTCCCCTAGATTCTCTCCCGGGAAGAGAATGTGGCCCTGTTGACACCCTGATTTCAGACTTCTGGCCTCTAGAACTTTGAAAGAATAAATAAAGCTCTGTTGCTTTAAGCCATTGAGTCTGTGGATAATTTGTTACACCAGTTTCTAAAGCAAATATAATACTGATAGGAAAGCATCATTATTGAATATACATAAGATAATAATGCTGTGATAAATAACTATTCCAAAATAAAATTTTCTTAAGAAAGAGAGTTTTAACTCAAGGAAGACTGCTGACAGCACCACAAATGATTGGCTTTGAAGACTCACGGACATGACGTCTAGCAGAGTGTGTGCTGGGTGTGTGTACTCTGGACCCAGACTCCTGGGGTTGGAATCCCAGCTCTGCTGCCCACAGCTGATCCACTTGGGCAATATGCTATGTCCCTCTGTGCTTCATTTGTCTCATAGCATCTCTCACTGAAATATTGAGAGGATTTAAATTCCTGCAAGCCTATGAGTGTTTCTTATAACACTATTTACATTTAAACTGCACTTGGCTACCTTAACTAATACTCTATTGAAAGGCCAATATATGGGCACCGAAAGGCAAAGAGAAGCAAGAGATTTTGGCTTTTTTCTTTAAGATTTCACATGCTGTTCACAGTCCTCAGATCCTCTATGACTTTTCTACTTTTTAAATTAAACTCTGAAAGTTGGAAAGTCAATAAACATTATCTTCTTTTCAGAGAAAAATAAGAATTTGCCCAGAATGGAACTGCTAACAGAATTTGTAATGGAAAATTAGAAGGGAGTTTCATTCTAGCCTTAATATTTTTTGAGACAAGCTGTTTAGCTTTTAATTTTATTTCCTTATCAAGGCAAACATTTATAAATCAACCAGTATCTTAAGGCTTAACAGACACTATTTTAAGGCTGAATTTAAAAATTTTTGTTGATCAAATGTTGCAACTATTTAAGATTTGTCCTAGGGTTTACATACATTTGATGAAGCTCTAATTGTCTCTAGAGATTGTAGTAAGATACATCAGTTTATTATCCTACTTCTGCTAGGAATTTTACATCAATGTGATACTTGCTTTCATTGAGCCTTTTCTCCTCCACTGTAAGCTTCAGAATCTCTGAATTATAAATCTCTAAAGTAACCTCTTTGGTTATGGCTTCCAGAAAACCGAAGCCAAATATCTGGAGAAAACCCTTTCCCAGAAGTTAAAATTGTTGAAAATCTCTTGAGTAAATTAAGGAAATGACAACCCTTGCTGAACAGAGAAGAGATTTGAGTTTTATAAAAATCACACTAGCTTTTGCATGTTCCCAAGAGAAAAGCTTTCTGAAAAAATATTTCAAGTTCATTCAGCTGCTTAATCCACAGTTTAAAGCTGTTGGGTATACAGCGTGAGCAAAAGGCCCAAATTCCAGGCTAATTTGTCTTCATACGCACAGCTGCATTCTCCATGCAAGCCTTAGCTTGGCCAGTCATCAGGAGAAAAAATTGTTTTTATAGATGCTTGTGTCCTTCTCCAAAGAGACTTCAGTTTTAAAATTAAACTTAAACCTGCCGAACTCTCTGAACATCTGGGCCAGATCAGAGCTGATGTGTGGTTCCCACTGCAAAATTTATTAGTTTTTATTATAGCTCCAGGCTGACCCACAACCACTGGAAGCCTCCTGGGCAGCTAGTTTAGCCCAAGCAGGTAGTTTTGGTGGGGAGCATATGTTTAAGGCACATGCCCACATCCAGCTGATGAGGGCTTTCTAAGCTGCTGCTCTAAAAAAGAGTTATACAAACCAGGAGGATAGAGGAAGCCGTGGGTGATATTCTTGTCTGCTAAAGAGAAGGAACAATTCTGGCTCTCAGAAGGAGCCACCCTGACATCAGCCCGCAGACAGTCTGAGACAGTGGGAGGAAGAGGCGATGTGTCTCCCTGTTGAAAGAAAGAAGAGAAGAAAAAAAATGACGCCCACGTGTGGCTCACCCATCCCCTTATATGGTTTGTAACTTCCCTAGAATGTTTTTCATTTAACCTTTTCCTATTTTCTTAGTGAATCAGGTCTACGCAAGCGATGGAAATGGATGTCTTCAGCAATGTTTTCTTCTGTGGTTCCCTTCTGGTTAGGGACACAGGGAGGGCAAATCAAATACACTTTGGAAAGGATTATTTGCAGAATAAAACCTGAACTGAGTACAGAGAAGTAATGAGAGCTACTGCTAAAAATCCAAATCCTTTTTGGGATCTAACTTTTAGGTGGTAATTTATATTGTGCTTGCAATTAAAAATTTAAAATAAATATAAACAATTTATTTTAAAAATATAGATAGAATTAAGAATAGTATTCTTCAATTGAACAAGAACTTCTAGTTAACCTAAGATTAACTTAAAGAAGCTATAGTTGTATGAATTTACTTAATTGGGAACTTTAATAAATTTGTAGCTATGCTTTATTGATTATGAAATATAAGAATTTTTTTAAATTTTCTTTGCAACTTTATTTAGAGAATAACACAATAATTTATTTACTAGCAGGTATCCTCTAAATGTGCCACCTAAGTACTTAAGGTGATATAGTATTATATAATCATATTTTTATTAGCAAAAAATTATGAGTATATAAACATTTTGCTATTCATTTAAATTTTTCAGAGATTTTTATTCATAAGCTCTCTATTGCCCACTGCATACTTATTTTTTAAAAAATTATTTTGCAATTTATAAAAGAGAAGATTAAATTAAATTAGAATGCTCTTCCTCTATTCACTATATTGTGTTAAAAGCAAAAATTAGCTATGGTGTCTAACGAGGGGGTTGCAAGAGGTGGACACAACTCAGTGACTAAATCACGACTACCTCTAAAACATATGTGGTGATTATTTTATAATATAGGCATATATCAAATCATCACATTGTACACATTGTAAACTTACACAATGTTATATGTCAATTATATCTCAATAAAGTTGGGGGGAAATAAATAAAATGCACAAGATCAGTTAACAAAGGAAAAGGCAAGTTACACTGTGTGCTATCCCCAAGATGAGATATAGAGCAGATAGGAGATGATGAGGGGAAGGACAGGTGGAGAACATACTGCAGTACTCCAGTTGGAAAAAACCATACAGAAGCTGAGTAATTTCTCAACTCGATTGTACACAAACATTTATCTTTGCTTCCTTCTGAAATCCTACTAAAAGAACAGTAATGATAAAGACACATAAGAGGTGATAAAATCTTTTCAGAAACAGGAAGTTAAAGAAACATATTTGTTTACTACTGTAACCTTGACTTGGTAAACCAGTGAACATTGAAAACCAAGAGCCTGTGGTTGGGGAAAGCCCAAAGAAGCTGATTCTTACTGTAGAACACCAGAAGCGTAGAGCTTGGGAGTCTCCTAACGACAGGGGATGTGTGTAAATTTGGAAAGAAGAGGATAGATTGAAAGTCTGTAAAAGAGGCCAGACAGAATGTTTGCTCACTGGAGAGGTTGAACCAGAAGGACAACCAGGCCAAAGCACACCTACACAGCAATGGAATTAAATTTAAAAATCTATGTACTGAACGGTAAGATTCCCTCCAGTCTCATCATCCCTGTATATGTTGATTCAGATTAGAAGTGTCCTTTCTTTGGAAAACAAACCAGCCTGAAAATAAAGTTAGATACAATTGAGAGTCTCCAACAAGATGTCTGGTCCTTCTAATTAATCTATAATGAAGCCTATCAGCTGGCAAGCCCCAGCCCTGTAGCTTGGTGTCTCACCATTAAAATGTGAGCTGACAGCCAAGGACAATCAGATATATTCAATGGGGTTGGGAAGAGAAACCAAGAAGAAAAACAGACAATGCTGAGAGTAGAAGAAAACTCTCTTCTTAGATAGATGAGTGTATATATGTTATCATAAAGAAAGAGCAGAAAGCATTTTAAAAGGAAAGAGATAACAGAAAGAGCTCTTGGGATTTAAAAATATGACAGCAGAAATAAAATTTTCAGTAAGCTCTAGAAAATGAAATTGCAGCTATTTCTCAAAAAGTGAATTAAAAACAAGAGATAGAAGAAAGGGAGAAGCATATAAAAACATTAGAAGTCTAATATCTTATTAATTTTGAAGAAAACATATTTCTAAAATTCTAAAGCTATTCCATAATTATGCATATTATTTAGAATAAAAACATTTTGAGATGCACATTTGAGATGAAGCCTCAAATATATTTCTTCCTTTATTAGGAAGCTCCTCAGTGATATAACCACCAATACAAGGAGCAGATTAAGAAATATGAAGGTATTTGTTTTAGATACAGTATATCCACTCTCACCATTTATTTCATTGTCCTTCTGGTGATGGATACTAGAATGCTAAAAGCATTTGTTCATATTCTTTCAAAAACATATAATGAACAATTCTGAATGACCAGTTTTCTTTACTTGGTAGAAAGGGGCACATAAAGATGTAGGGACTTCCCTGGTGGTTCAATGGTTAAGACTTCATGCTTCCATTGCAGGGGGCAGAGGTTCAATTTCTGGTCAGGGAAGTTCTGCATGCCACTAGGTATGGTCAAAAAAAAGATGTTACAAAGTGAGAGAACCAGGGAGACTTACAGCTAAACCAGTAAACCATATAGACACCCAGGATATTGTGAGTTGATGTTTCATCCTGCCACCTTTTCTGAGTTCCTTAGAGTTTTTTTAAGTCAGAGGATAGAAAGTCAGGAAAACAATAAATAGAACTCAGACACTGAGATGAAATCTGAACTCTTTAGCTCTCAAAATTCTTCAAGGGAAGTAGATGATGAACACAGACAGGAAAGTAAGATACTTTCATTTCTAGTCGGGCATGAATACAAAGCAGAACTTAAAAAGGGATAAAATTATTTTTATTGAAATTATAAACTCTCCTTATCTGTAGGCTGAATGTCAAAGCTAAAACATATTTTAGGAAGATGGAAGAACTGCTGTCTTGCTTTATGGTAAGAATAACAATTATACACATTTTAAAATTATTTTTCTGGTCTTGTTTTTTTTTTTTCTATAGGGAAAAATACTTATTACAGTTCAAAAAAAATCTTTTGCAATACACAACAATGTCCCTAGTTTTTAAAGACTCACAACATATTTGGGTCACAATTTATAATATCAGTGCTAACAAGCTTTAGAAACAAAAAAGGCTTTGTAAAAATTCCATCATTGGAAATATATACATATGTATACACATGTATGTGTGTATATGTATATATATATATATGTATATGTGTGTGTGTATATATATATATATATATATATATATATATATATATATCTCCTTTACCCTATATATAGGCAGGGGAAGATATCTTTCAAACTGTGCTAGATTTTCTTCTCTAAAAAAGCCTTTTGACTTCATATTCAATTTCTGAATTCTATATGCTAAATAATAATTGTAATTCTTGCTATTATTTTAAATTTTCTACCTAGCAACAAAGAAAAACAAACACTTTACATCTTCCTACTGAGGAAGCACAGAAGCAAAATCCTTATACAGTCTGAGCAACCTTAACAGTTTTGAAACAATTGCTCTAGGACCTTGATTTCAAATCACAACTACTTCCCCAAAACTCTTCTGAGATAATAATAACAATTAGAAAACCCACCAAAGCCACAGAAAAACAAAAGCTCCATAAAACTTAAAAACACAAGCCAATTGGGTCCACGCTCCAAAAAGTGCTTATTTAAAGTCTGATTTTTAAAACACAGAGCTGATTTACAACATTTTTTATGTGAATCTCAAAACATCCTTGTATGTAATTATCTTGAACCACAACATACTAACAGAGTAATTTCTGAATTAGAAAGCAGAAAATTGCTAGAATTCCATCCTGTCACATGGAGGGAGAAATACACAAGAAGTTCTGTGGTACCAGTGAAAGGACAGGAACTTTGGGTAACAAAGACGCTCGTTTTAAAACAATAACAAAAAAAGAATTGTACTGAACTCCTAGTCTGAGCCCACTTAAAATCTCTCTGCCTCTGGTTTCCGCTAAAGCTCATATAAATTCAGGAATGCAAGACAGCAGGGGAAAGTATTAGAAACATAAACATTCTCCTTACCACCACATAATCCCAGGTACCTAGATTTTTCAAAAGAAAACTGACTAATAAAACTGGCCATGAACATATTGCCCCTCTCAAAATCAAAAACAACAGAAATTATTTTAAGGAATGAATAACTTCATATTTGTTTCATAATATGCTTCACAGTATGTTCACTGTATGAAAATCACAAATAAATGAACACTGTGCCTATTAAGAAATTGATGTCACCATTAACCATACATATGAACTCAGGCAACTTTGTGAAATATTTGCCCATATTGGAAAACAACATGAGTGCTTGTCTACCACTGGCCACAATTAAACCATTGTCAGCAGGAGAGTTGGCGTTGAGGACACATAAAGCCTTAATTATTTGTGGGAAAATATGCTTATTTTTCTCCAAAAATCTTGAATTGGAACAAGAAGAGTAAATAAACTGGATACCACCAATCGCTTCCTTTCCATAAAAAGAGATGGAATATCTGAACCCTTAGCAAGAACAGTAATAGTAGGGGTTTGTCATCAGAGTCTTTGTATCTAAAATACCAATTTTCTCTACAAAAATAGCTTCCTGATTATTTATCTTTCTGGTTGGGAGTCTGGTTGGAAATACTGCTTTCTCTTTAGCTCTTTAAAAATAATGGTTGGGATTAATTTATCCAGTGTATTCACTCAGTAAACATTTACTGGGCAGCTGTATGGTCCTGGGGAATGCTTTAAATAAAACCATTTCTGCCATGAATGAGTGCTTGGGTTAATTTTTGGCAGATTGATTTTTGCTTTTATTTATTTTTTCCTAATTATTAATGAAGTTCAATTGCTTGGTCCATATCTTTTGCCCATTTATTAAGTACAATGCTTGTGATTCTCTTGTTTATTGGCAGAAATTTACTGCCTGTTCTGGATCCTAATTACTATTCTGTATACTCATCACTTATTTCTTATGGTGGTGGTTTAGTCACTAAGTTAGGTCCAACTGTTTGTGACCCCATGGACTGTAGCCTGCCAGGCTCCTCTGTCCATGGGATTTCCTAGGCAAGAATACTGGAGTGGTTGCCATTTCCTTCTCCTGTTATGGTCATCATTTGTTTCTTATATGCAATGCAAATCCATCCATAACTTAGTTTTTTGCCACACATTAATGTAAATTAATCAATTTCCTTTGAATTATTTTAGTTTTTGTTGTTATTCTATGTACTACGAATTCCTTCCTTATCCTAAGGCCATAGACATATACACAAGAGAAAATATGGGTTTGCTGTTCACATCTGGGTCTAGAATTTCACCAGTAATTTAATTTTGTATATGATGTCAAGTAAGGAGCTGAGATTTTTTTTTTTCTTATGGAAGCCAATTGTCCCAGTGACATTAATTGAAAAGGAGTTTGCCAAATAGTAAAAAAGAAAAGAGGATTTAAACCATTGGATTCTCAACTTCAATCTGGAGAGGTCTGACTCCTATTATATTCATATAACTCTAGCCTGACTTCTTAGAGTGCTAAACCCTATAGGAGAAAATTACCTCTTAATCACATTATGTTTATTGTACCTACCCAGGTATACAACAGATAGTATAGTATTTTAAAGTCATCAAATAAATAACAAAACCTTTTATAAATAAATTACCATCACCTCTTAGGCACACCCACCAATACTTGGGAAATACCAAGTGAAACGTGTGCCTCTGTACTTCCTGTTGCTTTTCTTTGAAATCTTTTTTCTGTCTGCCATACCAGTTGGCCAACTGGCCTGTAAACACTCTGCTTTCTTCAAGCAAAACACCAAGTATCCCTCTTTTGCACTCATGTAGCACCTGCAAGAACTTGTAAGTAAAACCTGGGACACTGTCTTACAAGTCACAGGCCCAGGGGACTCCTTTAGGTCTCTCTGCTGGAAATCAAAATCCAGCATTTAAAATGTCAAAGAACTACAAATTGGGTCATTTGTAGTGATGTGGATGAAACTAGAGTCTGTCAAACACAGTAAAGTAAGTTAGAAAGAGAAAAACGAATATCATATCTTAACACATATGTGGAATCTAGAAGAATGAAACTGAAGAACCTGTTTGCAGGGCAGGGATAGAGAGAGACGCAGATGTAGAGAACAGGCTTGTGGACCCAGCAGGGGAAGGAGAGGGTGGCATGAATTGAGAAGGTAGCACTGACACATATACACTACCATGTGTAAAACAGGCAGCTAGTTGGAAGCTCAACTAGACAGGAAGCTCAGCCCAGTGCTCTCTGATGAACGAGAGGGGTGGGATGTGGGGGCTGGGCAGGAGGTTCAAGAAGCAAGGGATGTATGTACACATATGGCTGATTCACATTGTGGTACAGCAGAAACTAACACAACGTTGTAAAGCAATTATAGTCCAATATAAAAAATAAATTAAAAAATAGTATCACTCTGAAAGAAAAACCAAACAAACTACAATTTCTTTCCAGCCTCTGTGGACCAACGGACACAAGGACTTACTGGTTTAGGGACCGTATATGAGCTCCAAAGCGGCATCCTGAGAGTTTTGTCAAATCCACTGACATATTCCCTGTGATAAAGGAGACAGGGCTCCTTGTTCTTCTGTATAAGCCTGGGCCTCCCAAATGGCAAATTTAGTTTCTCTGTTGCTGTTACTAAAATAAAAATAACATAAAATAAAAATGTGAAATTAGCAAATGTTTCTATTGCACAGCCTGGCTCTGAGCTCTTGGCTTAGATGGTGAAGAATCTGCCTGCAATGCAGGAAACCCAGGTTCAATATCGAAGATACCCAGGAGAAGGGAATGGCAACCCAATGCAGTAAATAATTGTTGCCTGGAGAATTCCACGGGCAGAGGAGCCTGTCTATGGGGTCTATGCATACAAACCACCTATCTCTGATGGATTACTATTTTCCAGGTACTCTGGACATGACTAAGTGACTTCACTCTCACTTTTCACTTTCATGCATTGGATAAGGAAATGGCAACCCACTCCAGTATTCTTGCCTGGAGAATCCCAGGGATGGGGGAGCCTGGTGGGCTTCCGTCTATGGGGTCGCACAGAGTCAGACACAACTGAAGTGACTTAGCAGCAGCAGCTGGTAACTCTTTTACTTATTTAACCTCTTTGCATCTAACAACAACCCAATGAGGTAGGTGTTATTATTCCATTCTACAAATTATGAAACTAAGGCTTAGATAAATTACTTAACTAAACAGCTTACAGTTCACAAGACATATTTGAAGAGATAAAACCTTAAAAGCACATACTTATAACAAAGATTAATTACTGTACTTATTGTCCTAGGAAAGAAATTGGAATTTTATTAAAAGTATGTCCTAATGTATTTATTCTTTTTTGTTTGCCATTATAATCTAGATTTCATCAAGCACTGATGGCTAAAAATCCTGCAAAGTATTTATGCCATGGAATAACAGTAGATTATAAGAAGATCATCAAAATAGCCAACATATTTACTGAACTTTTACTGTGTGAAAAGCACTGTTCTAAGTACAAACATATGTTAACTCATTTAATCTTCGTAACAGGTCTAAAAATAGCTATTTCCATTTTACAAATGACAAAAACAGACCTAGAGAGTTTGGTACAAGAATACTTAAAAGATAACATGTTGATAATAGTTAATAATACAGTATTTCGCATTTGAAACTGACTGAAAGCAATCTTTTAAAACCCTCATTACACGAAAAACAATTATAACTGTGTATGGGGACAGATGTTAAATAGACTTATTGTGATGGTCATTTCACAATAAATACAAATATCAAATCATTATATTGTATACCTGAAACTACTATAATGTTATATATCAATTATATCACAATTAAAAAAATTTTTAAGTAAAAAATAAAAGGGATAACAGTTAATAATTACATTACTTCAGACCAGACACTTCTAAATTCTTCCTACTCATCCGCTCTTTTAATCTTACAGTTACATGAGATGAGTACTATTTTTATAGATGAGAAGTCTGAGATACAGAGAGGATAAGTGATCTGGCCCAGGTTACACAGCTGGCAAGCCGTAGACACAGGACTTAAAGCCAGGCAATCTGTCTTTTCCCATCTAAAAAAGTGAATAGAGGACTGTAGGTGATGCACAGCCATTTCAAGGAGGCTGTCCCATCCTTGGAACCAGTGTAACTACTGCATGCTTGTGATGCTGTGATTAGATTTGTGGCATTTTTCCCTCCTGTGTACTGACAATGAAATCTTCATGGTCAAAAGAGACTGTAAGCTTATTTCAGAGAAGCCCAAAAAAGACAGCATGGTGTTTTGTTAGGGCTAAACAACAAAGATTTAATATAGTTTCCACTGACTTACTTTCATCTTGGGTGAGATCTAGCATTTGATTCACACGTTCAAGGTCAGAATTCTGCAAGATAATGTGGGAGATGGGGAAGAAGTGAATCAAAGTAACAACATATGTTTTACAAGGTATCAAGACTATTTCTGTAGTAATCGCATAAATGTTTTACTACTGAACAAAAAAGTCAAACCCCACTCCAGTACTCTTGCCTGGAAAGTCCCATGGATGGAGGAGCCTGGTAGGCTGCAGTCCATGGGGTCGCTAAAAGTCGGACACGACTGAGCGCCTTCACTTTCACTTTTCACTTTCATGCATTGGAGAAGGAAATGGCAACCCACTCCAGTGTTCTTGCCTGGAGAATCCCAGGGACGGGGGAGCCTGGTGGGCTGCCATCTGTGGGGTTGCACAGAGTTGGACATGACTGAAGTGACTTAGCAGCAGCAGCAGCAACTTGAGTTTAAATTCCAGTTCTTTCACTAACTTAAAGATACGGAGATATTACTACTTGCAAGAATATATTTTTTGTGTGGGAAGTTGCAAAGAAAAAATTGATAAGGCTGATCATTTTGACTATGACTGGAATCAACTACTAAGCTGGGATGACAACATCCCAGGGCTTCTTAGGTTTTAATATATGTGCATGCAACTCCCTTGAGGGTCTTGCTTCAATGCAAATTTTGGTTCGGTGTACACCTGAGCTCAGTAGGGCCTGAGATTCTGAATCTCCAATCAGCTTGCAAGTGAAGCAGATGTTGATCCTGGGACCACACTTTGAGCAGGAAGGGACCTTCCTTACAGAGAACTTGTGTTTTCCAGTCAGATAGACTGAGCTTCTGTGACATTGGACAATTCACCTAACTTTTCAGAGTCCTCTTTATTTCTAAAGAGGGGAATAAAACACCTGCTTCATAGCATTTCTTATCATTACTTTAAATAGTAGTTCTACTGAGGTTATCTGGAGCAGTAGGAAACCCACACCCTTACTCTGATCTTCAGTGTAGATTAGATTTTTTGCAGGAAGCTTAGATTTTTGTCCCTTTAAATCATTTTTGGTTGGTAATTTATTTATGCCTTTATTTCTGTGATATAATGTTATTTTGAGGATTAGAGAATGGAAAGTCTTCCCTGTCCCCTGAATGTAAGAAACAATTCTTCCCTGAGGCAGCAACTGATTACTTAGCTTTACAACCACCCTTGGAACTTGGCATCAAGTGTACCTTGACATTAGTTTGAGCTTGATAGACTCCTGGTAACTGCACTCCAGTTCCATTCTGAAATCCCAGTCCCACCCATGTGCTCCAATTCCTACAGAGGTGTAGGGGTTTTCTCCTTGTATTTTGAGTTCCTGTTCTGATTGCTAGCCTTTGGGAGACCCCTCTTAGCACTGGAATCTCACCTTGATGGGGGTCTCCAGGAATCTGAAATCCTACTCCTGAACTAACTTTGGCACTTAACCTCTAAAAAGACCTTCCCAGTGCTGACTGTCAACCAGTGTCCAAGCATTGATCAAATACCTCCCACTGAAAACGCTAGACTTCCTGCTGATCAGATGACATACCACCTATTCTAGTGGGTGTGTCTGATGCTAGATCTCAGTCCTTGGCCCCTCTAGATATTATTGTTCTGAAATAACCAAGTTTGACCATATGATTCTTAAGCTTTAGGAGAGGTAGTTTATGAGGGAAATCAAAGAGAGCCCCAGGATTCCACTGTTTCGAATGATCAGGGATAGATAGCCCACCATGGAGTAACAATTGCCAAATAGTGCTTTCCAGTTTACAAAACATACTCAAAAACTTAATCTTGCAATGTAGTTCTTATTTCCAGATAAAGTTCAGAGAAACCACATACTCATTTAGTAAATATCTGAGCTAAATTAGAAACCTGGTTGTTAGCTACCCTGGTTATAGATGAGCTTGCCCTTTACACTCTTATGGATCCATAAAGTTATTACTTACAGTTTGTAGTCTGGAGCATGAACATCCTAGAGTATCTGTGGGCAATGGAACAGTAAAGCCACAAACAGAAAACTTTGACAATTCCTCTGCATGGGATGGTTCATAAAAAGGGACCTTCAGAAGATGGTTTAAACTACCATGGGTACCGTTGTTTGGTGCTGGTTGAATGTGTAGCAGATCTGTTTAAAAAGTAAATTAAAGGAGTTTTAAATTAGAAGGCAGCAACATCTATGCAGAAGATGATAGAAAGCAAACACCTGCTATTTATTTCTTTAATAAATTCTGCTGTATATGCCGTTTGGTTTACCAGCTTTCCCTTTCCTTCTCAATTTACCTACCTCATCTTTCTAGAAAATAGAAGCAGTTGCTCTAAATGAGCCACAGGAATATTCATTAACTGTTTCTGTTCCTCCAGAGAAAAGTATCTTTGCTTAAATGGTCACTTTATGCCTTAAGCATATCATGGTTTTCTAGCATAAAAAGCTCTGAGAAGGCAATGGCACCCCACTCCAGTACTCTTGCCTGGAGAATCCCAGGGACGGGGGAGCCTGGTGGGCTGCCATCTATGGGGTCGCACAGAGTCGGACACGACTGAAGCAACTTAGCAGCAGCAGCAGCAGCAGCATAAAAAGCTATACTTTCAGTAAGAACAATTTTGTGTGCTTAGTCGCTCAGTTGGGTCCAACTCTTTGCGACCCCATGGACGGCAGCCCATCAGGCTCCTCTGTCCATGAGATTCTCCAGGCAAGAATATTGGAGTGAGTTGCCATTTCCTTCTCCAGGGGATGTTCCTGACCCAGGGATTGAACCCAGATTGAATCTTCATTGCAGGCGGATTCCTTAACTTCTGAGCCACCCTTTCAGTAAAAACAAGTTTAAAGAAGTTAAATAATTTATAATATTACTTATAGTATATTTACTTAGTTATAGGAAAGTTCTCTAAGTACAGATACTTTTAAAGTAATAAACTGGTGAACTCTGCTTAAAATAATTTTCCCTATAAAAACAGAACATACAAATCTTGCACCAACATACCCTTGTACATGGCTCCTGCTGAGGCCCCCAAAGAGATCTCTCCTAGAACTGCCATCCTCTCTTTTTCCTTTTAAACCCTCCCTAAAAAGGGCCAGCAGCCCTGACCACAAACTCAGCCTTGGGAACCAAGACTTTAAGTTGTTAAGGCTACAACACATTCTTTTTAAATGGATAGTCTTTGGTATCTAAGTCACATTCAATTACCACAAGCCAGTGGCAAGATTAATAAGAGTGACAATTGGGAGCAAATTTGTTAACGAATTCCTAAAGTGAAAGGTGAAATTGCAGCTTGTTCATTGTCTTGCTAAGTGGTGCGTAGTCTGAGGTAAGCATACCAGCAGGAAGGTGGGTTAGATTCCCCAAACTCTAGTTCTTTAAGGTTTTTAACATTGAGTGTAATAAGTGCTGATCCACCAGGACTTTTTTTTACCTCCTTTTATTCCAGAAGCTTTCTGTCTGTAATCACAAGAAAATACTTCTGTTTTTAGGTGTGCTATTTCTGTTTTGAGAAGTTCGAAGTGTAATTTTATTTATCTAATCTCTATCAAATTTTCATATAGTAACTAACAGAAAAGTTGGTCTCCCAAGGTCTGTTGTTGTTTAGCCACTCAATCGTGTCTGACTCTTGTGACCTCATGGACTGTAGCCCGCCAGGCTCCTCTGTCCATGGGATTCTCCAGGCAAGAATACCGGAGCGGGTTGCCATTTCCTTCTCCACTCCCAAGGTCTAGTGTTTATCATTACTTAAAAAAACCTCACACTTATAGCTGAATAATTCTGATTAATAAATATTTCTCCCTCGTCTTTTTCTACTTTCTGTCTTCTTAAGGCAGAGCATCTACTTCTAGGATATCACCTAGAAGTGATATCAGCATATCACCAACTTCAAAATTCATATTTTTGAAACTCAATTCATATTTGATTATTGAATTTATATAGATATACTTACCACATAATAGGTTATAGACTTCAATATTGTCAAATGGTTCAACTTCAGTCTTCTGTTTAAAACTGGGTCCATGTGCCAAAAAGATAGCCTAGGCATTAAAAGTCCAGTTATTAAATGCCATGTAAACTCAAAAACAGACAAGAGATATGATTTAACAACTCTTCTATTCATATCTTATTGCTCTGTAAGGAATGCTTTCCATACTTTTTTTTTGCTGTATGTTTTTTTATTATTGAAGTATAGTTGCTGTACAATATTATATAAGTTACAGGTGTACAATGGAGTGATCACAATTTTTCAATATTCTATTTATAGTTGTGATAAATATTGGCTGCTTTCCAGATTTGAAAATGATTTTTGCATCATTTCTACCTATGATATTGTACTAAGTGCAATCAAGTATAATCTATACTGTGTTTATTTCTAAATCCACCTACTTCCATAGCATCTCCTATGTCAACAAACCAGGATAATACAAGTATTAGTGGACAATTAATGCCAGCACAGTTCTACAATATCTGGATGATAGAAATTTATCACCAAATCATATATTCTTTTATACTCCTTTCATATCATCATTCATATATATTACTACTACATGACAAAAAATGTTGAAATTTCTAAGCACTGAATTTTTGTACAACTTATATTTGCTCACTGATTTCTCAAATACATCTCTCATTTACTTTTAGGATAAAGAGACCTAAATATTTTTATTTATGTTTAGCTGATTTTGTGTGTTAGTCACTCAGTCATGTCCAACTCTTTGTGACCCCGTGGATTGTAGCCTGCCAGGCTCCTCTGTCCATGGGATTCTCCAGGCAAGAATATGGAAATGGGTTGCCATTTCCTGCTCTAATTAAAGGTAACTTAATTACATTATGTCTAACAGATCTAATTGTTTTAGAATATAAATAACTAGGAGAACAGAATCAAACATGGGTAAGCCATTATTTTCAGGTGACAAGAATACAAATATACACATATATATTTTCCCAAGATAATCAGCAAAGCATATTGCTTTGTTATGCCAATTGTCTATATCCACCTGTTAGAATGAAAACTTCACGAGGGCAGAGGTCTTTATCTGTGTTGTTCACAAATGTATTCAAGAGTCCTAAACATTGTCTGCCACAAAGTAGGTGCTCAATAAATATTTGTTTTAAAAAAGGCAATAAGTTGTTACCTCCATGCTCTTAAACTCATTGTCATAACCATGGTTGCCTCCTCCACAGTATGAATATGCTCTATTCCTATAAAAAAATATATTATTACACTGTGATCAGTCTATTTTGATATGAGACCTTATTGCAAACTGAGCTTTCTAGGTTTTGACGTGGTTTCTGCTTTTATATAAGTAAAATTTTCTGTCAACAATAGCGTAAACATATTTATTTTCATGCTCAAATTCACAGCCACAGAGGAACAAAGAGAATGGTAGGAAAGAAGGAAGGAGAATTCCAGCATCTATAAATAGAATTTAAAAATGTTTGACTCTTAAACATTAAGAGAAAGATAAACAAAGTCACATATTTTTATAAAATTTGTCTTCAGGCTTACTTGAGTGTTTACACAGCCATGTCTGTGTGATTAAGATTAATTTCATTAATATATTTCTTTAAGCATTTCAGTACTTTAAAAATATATCTTTGGAACTGGGGGGAAATATCAATTTTATGGCTGGTATGCCTAGGGAAATAATATGAAAATATGGATAGAGAAAACTCAGGGTAAGTTCATTATAACATTTGAGCAGGAAAAGCCAGTATATTCTTTAAATTCAGAGTTTATATTTAACTTTTGGGATTTTCTTCCATAGGAGGTTGTTCTATTACTTGAAAGACTTTTAAAAGTCAATTCATTTGTATTTTGCTTACATTTTCACATTTTAATCTTTGAATTGAGCAATATTAGCAATTTTATTGGAAAAGGCAATGGCACCCCACTCTAGTACTCTTGCCTGGAAAATCCCATGGATGGAGGAGCCTGGTAGGCTTCAGACCATAGGGTCGGGAAGAGTCGGACACGACTGAGCAACTTCACTTTCACTTTTCCCTTTCATGCATTGGAGAAGGAAATGGCAACCCACTCCAGTGTTCTTGCCTGGAGAATCCCAGGGATGGGGGAGCCTGGTGGGCCGCCGTCTACGGGGTCACACAGAGTCGGACACGACTGAAGTGACTTAGCAGCAGCAATTTTATATGCAGTTTTCATACTTGAAAATAAAATAGTGATAAATGAACCTAAATTATTTAAAGCAGTAAAGAATGAGATGAATGGCATCACCGATTTAACGGACATGAACTTGGGTAAACTCTGGGAGATATCGAGGGACAGGGAAGCCTGGTGAGCTGCAGTTCATGGGGTTGCAAAGAGACACAACTTAGCGACTGAACAACAACAATTTTATACTGGTTCAAATTAAGTGTGCATGTTGAATTGCTTTAGTCATGTCTGACTCTGTGACCCTATGGACTGTAGCCTGACAGGCTCCTCTCTCCATGAGCTTCTCCAGGCAAGAATACTGGAGTGGGTTGCCGTGCCCTCCTCCAGGGGATCTTCCTGACCCAGGTATTGAACCCTGGTCTCATTATGTCTCCTGCACTGGCAGGTGGGTTCTTTACTACCAGCACCACCTGCAAAGCCCTCAAAGTAGGCCCCCAAGGGAAAATGTCAACTGTATCCAAACTTGGGCTTTAAAAGACTTCTCCCCATGCAAAGAGTCGGACACGACTGAGCGACTGAACTGAACTGAACTGAACCCCATGGGCAAACACACACACACACATTCACTCACATACACAGTGTTTTGGTTATTTACATTGTAGCCTTAAGAACAGGCTTTAATTTAGTGTCTTAAAAATACTCAACTTTTTAAAAATTCATAACTGATTCTCACTCATTTTACATAAAAAATAAAAATAATCACAAAATAAAAAATAAATCTTAATTCTAATTCTATTAAAATTATGTCATCTTAATTCTAATAATTAGAAATAAAAATTAAAATTAATGTCATCTAATTCTAATAAAATTGTTGGTAGAAGGTAAAACTTGTTTTAAAAAATATTTTTATCCTTATTGAATAAATATTTGGTTTTCCTAAGATTATTGGAACTATTTGATTGAGGTGAATTCAGTTTTAAATTCTGTGTGGCAAGTTAGAGTATTCATGAATGAAAGAAAGAAAAGGTCTTTTGAACCAAGTCATTGATAAAATTTTCTAAAATTGATCCTTTATTTATTTTTCTGTTTTCAGAAAAAAAAAAAATCTAGTTTTTGTTTGTTTGTTTTTATAGTCCCAACTCCTAATCCAACTCCATTAGAAAAACATTAGTATTACAAAACTGCATTTGGAAGCAAAAGACAAAAATAGTGTTTGAAAAACTCTATTTTCTATGGTTTTCCAAATGAAAACTTTAGAAATTTGTTCTCCTAATTACTCATGTTCAAGTGTTCCAAACACTAATTTGGCTCTGGAAATTACATATGGAAAAACGGAAGCTGGCACTTGGGTGATTTTATCTTTCAAAATTTAGCTCAAATTCCAAGTACTATCTAAAATCTCTTGGAGCAAATTCTCTTTTCTCTTCTCTGTGTTTAATTAACAAAGTCAAAATCAAGGCCCCATTTCTCTGCCACAGCTGGATAACAACAAAGATGGACACTGAGCAAGACCTCTCCTGATACCCAATTAGTTACCAAGTCCTATCTTCCTCTGCCATATCTGTCACTTTCCCTTCGCTTTTCTTTTCTGTTCTCACTGTTCTGTGCTATGATGGATCTGACCTGAACTGGTTATCCTGACTCTGAACTTCAGAATCTTCCATATAACACACACATACACACACACACCCAAATGTATTTAACACTATATACCCCTGCTGGAAATGGAAACACATGTTTTAATGAGTACAAATGTGAGACAGAATAAAGTGAGCCAGTAACTTCCTGGAAAATCTAAGTCGTAAGTTCACCATACATATTTGCCCAATAGTGTGCTAAGTGACTAGTTTTACCATCCCCCACGGCTCCATAGCTTCCCTTGGGGCTGTCATCATGCTGAAGAATGGGTTATGACCTGTGGTGGCTCAGGTAGTAAAGCATTTGCCTGCAATGCAAGAGACTTTGGTAGGGTCTCTGGGTCAGGAAGATCCTCTGGAGAAGGGAATGGCTACCCACTCCAGTTTTCTTGCCTGGAGAATTCCATGGACAGAGGAGCCTGGTGGGCTACAGTCCATGGGGTCACAAAGAGTCAGACATGACAGAGCACTAACACTTTCACTTTTCTAACTGGCCTCCATGCTACTCACTTGACCATCCTCCTCCATAGGGCAGCTGGAGTGAGCTCTCTGAAATGCAAATCCCAATCTATTCACCTTGAGCCACCTTCTATCTCCGAGTGGTCTCCTACTTTCTTCACAAAGTCACATTCCTTAGTCATGACAAATAAGGCCCTTTGTGCAGAGGTCAGCTTTACTCACTAGGCGCTCTAGAAATATGGATCTACTTTGAACTGATGGAGTCTGATCCTTCTGCCTGGAAACCTGACACTATCTTTCTACCTTCCTTTGCCCCAGAGCTCCTACTGGCTTTAAAAAAAAAAAAAAAGTACTCCACTCCTCTGAGCTGAGCAATCAGAGAAAGAAACACCTCTGAGAAGTCACAAGCTGCCAGTGCTCAAGGCTTGGCAAGCAGATGAGTGCCTTCCAGCAAGGAAACTGGGTCCTTCTCCTCCTGTAAACACAGCCTGTCAAGGCTTGTTGAGCTGAGCAAGGGTTAGATTTCCCCTCTCACTCATCTTCTGGGCTGAGTGTCTCTGTAAAATGCTCAGATTGACAACTGCCTGGGCAAACCTGCCTATGTCACAGCATGTAGCCTAACCCATCCTGAGTCTTCAAAACCCAGAGCAGAAGTCAGGCCCTCCAGAAAGTGTTCTCTGACATTCTCTGGCATTTGTACCCGCAGTGTGAAATCACTCTTTTTGTTTCCTTGTGCCTTGTCCTTGATCCCATTGCAACAGTTGCTACACCTGATTATAACTGTTGCCATCCTCTCTGCCTGGGTGACTATCCTTAGTGGGGACTGTGTCTATCTCCACTGTGAGAAAGGTGCCTGGACTTACTGATGATTTGTCAGTTTCCATTCATAAAATAAAAAGCTATTATTCATGTTATCTAAAAGGGAACTTTAACATTACTTCAACTAGTTTCAAATAACTGCTAAGTCGCTTCAGTTGTGTCCGACTCTGTGAGACCCCATAGACGGCAGCCCACCAGGACCCGCCGTTCCTGGGATTCTCCAGGCAAGAACCCTGGAGTGGGTTGCCATTTCCTCCTCCAATGCAGGAAAGTGAAACGTGAAAGTGAAGTCGTTCAGTCGTGTCCGACTCCTAGCAACCCCATGGACTGCAGCCTACCAGGCTCCTCCGTCCATGGGACTTTCCAGGCAAGAGTACTGGAGTGGGTTGCCATTGTCTTCTTCAAATAACTGGGTTCCTCCAAAGTAGTAAAATCTAAAACATTTTTAAAAGGGCAAAACAAGTAGGAGAAGGAGGAACATAGATTATATTAAATGATGAAATTTGCTATAATTTTCAAAAATGGAATCTAATCTACTCATCAAATATTGAACATTATAACTAAAGATGACGTATTTTAACTTAGAAAACAGGTAGCCTGAGCTTCATGTGTTAAGAGCTGGAGATAGAATAACCCCAAGATCTAATCAGGTGAGACTTTCCTGTTGCTCTGGTTAGGGCTGTGGTCAACAATTCCTCTGATGTAAGTTAGTTTACTTTGTGTTCACATAGCAAGAGAATAGCAAAACCAGGTTCATGATGTGTTGCAGCTGAGAAAATGAAGCCTTGGCATATTAATATGTCCAAGTTCTCACAACTTGAACTCTGGGGCTGCTGCTCTGTTTACATCTCACTGCTTGCTAGTAAATGTACAAAGCTCACAATTTGCGACTGAGTAATAAAGACTGAAAGCCAGAGGTATTACCGTGGCTGGACTCTCCTCCCAGAGCCCATAGTCCATGCTGTCAAACCCATGGGCACTTTCTCATGTTGGACTATTGGTCTCCTAATTCATATCCTTATACCATTTGATCTCATATCCTTAACAGTAAATATTTGGAGAACTCACATTTATATATTACAAACCCACACTACTAAAAACTTATAATATAACAGAAGTAAAGCTTAATCATGTTCATATATTTTAATCTTTTTTTTTTTTTTTTAGAGAATGCTGTCCTAAGCCACAGGACAGCTCTCTGAGCCGAAGGTGCTCCAACTTCAAGAAGAAAGGCTAGTGCCATCTAGTGGCTTTATGTTAAACTGCACTCTCTCTGGCCAAGTGGTGCTCTGCTTGGCTTTCCTGTTACCTCAGAGGATAGACTCTAGTACATCTTCAGTTCCTCATTCTGTACACATTTATATTAGAGCCCAACTTCTTCTCTTCCTTCATCTCCTCTTCCTTTATTAAACATATCTTTCAGCTACGGTATTTTCCTTTATTTTCCTCTGTATTATGTAACATACAAATAAGATAGGCCAGAAAACATAATATGAACCTGATTCCACGTATATCCACTTATACATATGGGAAAAATGCTGTAATAAAATACAAAAAGTAGGGAATGTGAGATAGGGAATGTAAACTACCAGATAGGGTGTATTTATTTGTGTACTGGCTTATTATCAGACTTCTCCACTTGACGAGGAGGGATGGAATGATTTCTGTATCCCAAAAGCCTAGAACAAGGTTTGGTACACACAGAGAAAGCACAAATAAAATTTTGCTGAATCAATTAATTAGTTTGTTATTTGGGGATGGAATTATGGTTTATATTTTCTTAAAACAGACATATTTTGCAGATGTTCAATGATCAATGTGAATCACAATTCTAACTAGAAAAAAAAAAGTTGTAACTAATTGGTTAGCTTGGCCTTACAGACATAAGCATGCTCTTTCAGAGAAACCACAAAGATGACAAAGATCTTAGAGAGCCATCTAATCATTTACTCATTACCAGCCTGTGAGACAACTAATATCATTTTTATATCCTGTCTGCCACCTAACAGAGACCACAGTGGAGACTGAGAACATGCTGGTACCAATAGTCTCTGGAACAATTGATAAATAGTCAGCCTTCTTCCTCATTCTTATCTACATTGTGAAGATTAGGATGCTAAGGCTGGCAACCTAGTAACAGTCATTTCATATACAGAAGTGCTAGATAGCATATAAAAGATCAAGAAATTATCATGCCCAGGAAGATTCATGTGATTATAATAACAGGATAAGGTCAAGGAAATTTATTATGAAAGATGATTGTTAAAAGTATTATGAGAAAAATTAGACACACAAACCTCACAGCCTGCCACTGTCGATCCACCAAAAGATTGACTTTGTCAATTCTGACATTTTTGGCAAAATGTAGGCGTTTTGGCAAATCAGGACTCAAATAGGGCTTGAAATGCTGATCAGGTTTTCGGCACTGAAAAAGAGGTAAATTATTTCTTCATGACACCTATAAAATGGGAAAACTATGCATAAATGTAATGGATTTCCAAATCTCTTTGCACCTCTGGGATTATTAGGCATTTGCCCTTCCTCATCTCACCAACAGGACTTCTTAAGGGAAAACAGTGTGTGGATTTAGAGTCTGTATATTAAAAATTCACTACACCGCCCCTCCATCAGCATGGCTACACTACAGGTAAACCCTCACTAGCAGGGGTAAGAGGACCCCTCATGCTTATTCAAGATCAGGATATTAGGTGTAAGAGAAAAAAGGAGTGATTAACATAAAGGCATTTCTGCTTAAGCAGTCATTCCTACTTCAAATTTGCAGTGTGTCCCAGGTTATAGTAACTATTCTTTCCCTAGTGTTTCTTATCTTCAATCACTCGCATTTTATTCTGTTTTTACTATAATTGCATATTACCTATATGTAAATAAATCTAGCCCCACCCCAAGCAATGGTAAACTTATAAATCCATATAAATAGATATATATTTGCAAATATACTTTAAACACAGAATTATTAAAACCACTACACACTCTCCAGAATTGGTGAACTTCACCTTGAAAAATCCCAATTGCTTTGAGCTATCTAGAATTTGCCCTGCTTTTACAACCTGAGATGCAAGAGCCAATTAAAAGCAGTTTCAATTATATTTAAAGAAATGACTGCTCTTAACTGTATAAAAAGATCTATAAAATCCATGATTTGCTATTTCCTGATATTAAATCATACAAAAAATGTGAAAAATGGTGTTGCCCAAAACTCAGTAGCCTAGATCCTTTGAATGAAACATCAGCCCATTCAATTTAGAAGTCAGTGAAACTGGTACCAAAACAAATTTCCTACAGTGGTGTCAATTTCAAAACAAAAACAGCTAAAGTAAAAGCAACTGACAGGAATATAAAAAATTGTTGACTGAGGTTTAAGAAATAAATTACAAATGGTTTGGACTAGAAAATATAGAATACAATTTTCTTGAAACCCAGATTAAAGACATTGCATTAATCTAAATATATGTATTAGGAGGCAGTATACTTACACTGAGGTTCCTAACAATTTCTTCAGAATTAACTGTTTGAAAAGAAAAACAAATAAGTCATTACAATTGAAACTTGACAACTATAAAATTAAATAATTCAGGTGAATTGACATAGCTTATTAATGACTATGATCTGATACAATTAAATAAAAAGTATTTTAAGCAAAGAATTATTTTAGTATTTAAGAATGGAGTGGAATATATTTTAACCTAACAATATTAGATATTACCATAGACTTTATCAACAGACTGTATTTAAACATGGGAGTTTCTTATTTACTTCTGTGCGGTCTTCCCAAGAAGTCAGAAGAGGGGGCCTGGTAATACCTGAATTCTCAGAAATAGGGGCCTATATTATTTGCTTTTAGTTTTACCATTATTCTTCTATTTGGGCATCTTCACACTCACAGGTAAAAAAATCCTGAGGTATGTTACGAGTCCTGATGCGGGGGGCGGGTCCTTCAAACATGTAGAAGTTTATACTGGAAAAATAATCAGCCATGTATTCCAGTTTGTCACAATAGGTCTGATCCATTCCTGAATTAAAAAAAAAAAATGTCCACTGACTGTATAAGATGGTAACAATTGATTATCTCTGATCAGGTCAAACAGCAGATATTTTATGTTACATATATCAAACCAAGATTTTGAGAAGCTTTACAGTTTACCCAATCACTTCATTCTAAATGGCAGGCTTTGGAAGTCTTGGTAGTAGAAGAGAAGAATCAGGTTTATAAGAAAGAATGGATAGGAATTATAAACAGATCACCTGTTCAATGTAGATCAGTTAATTTTGAAAAAGAATGTTCTCTATAGAGAGCTAATTTATAAAATTTGATTTGTACATAAGGCAAGATGAAATACTTTCATCCAAAGTATAGCATACATTTTTATAAAACAATAAAATAAGTAGGAGAACAAAGTTTAAAGAATATTTATTTTTCATAAGGGACTTATTTAAATATATATGAGCAGCATATATTCCTAAAAAGATTTGTAGTTAACTCTTTTTTTTATTTGAAGATTTTTCAGACTCAGTCCATACTTTTCCTTGTATTATTTTTATTTACTTCATTATTTGTATGTTTTATAATTTCTTTTAACAAGATATGTATTAAAACATTTCCCTTAACTTTAGAGCAATTAGAAACTCTTTAATTACTATGTTTCACATCATCTTGATGTCCTAAGATATAAACAGAAGTTCTATAGACATGCTCCTTTTCATCTTATTGTCCCTCTAGGCCACCCCATCCAGAAAAGATCTACCTCTCCCTTATGTACTTCCTCACACACCATATCGAGGAAACTTCTCAGCATTGAGTTAGCACTTTAAAAATATTTGTTGAATGAATGAGTACTTTAAAAATGAGGTTGCAGAGGGCGTGGCAGCATCTCACCTCCTTACACATTCAAGTTAACTGAAATGGAAAGCTAACCTCAAGTTGAGAAATGTGGAGTGCTAGGACTTTAGAGAAGTCTATTCACGTGATTCAGAAAAAATACGCAGGACATCGTAAAGCTAGCCAACACAGTCAATTGAAGCCAATCTATAGGAAAGAATCATTTACTGAAAAAAGAGGCACTTTTTGTGATTGAATAACAGCCCAACTGTATCCCTATAGAGCTCTAACTCCATCTTTACAGAAAATGAAATGTATGGATACAGTTTTCAGAATGACTGCTAGAATAATTGAACTTAAAGTATAAATTTTAGTCCTCTAGTCACAGCCTACCATTCTTAGTGCATTCAAGAGCTTCTAGGTCTAGAAATACAGACTCTAAAATTCCTTATTATATTTGTGTGCTCCCCAAAGTGATAAGATAGAATCAATGATAAAATATGATTTAAAAAAGCATACCATGGTCAGCCAAAAGGATTATATTGACACAATTGACTAAGTTTCTCTGCTTTAGGCCTTCCATTAACAATCCAAAAGTTTTATCTACCAACTGTAAGGCTTCAATTACCTAAAAAGAAAAAAAAAATTGAAGTTAAGATTGTCTTCATGAATTGAGGCTTAATTAATTAAATTATTATCTAACGGAGTAAAAATTAAATACATTTCCTTCTCTGAAATTGTTGGATTTTGAATAGGATATCAGAGCCCAGCACCCATGCTACATGTACAAAAGACCAATTCCTTATATTCCTATAGACAAAAAAAAATTAAGGCATTTTCTATAAGACAGAAGACTAGGCAATAAATATCTGAGAAAAAGTATTCAACATCAACAAACATTATTCAACTGAAAATATTTTCCTGATTGTGTCCAATGCTGGGTAGTAGAGTTGGTAGACACTTCCATAGGAGCCCAAATGGTTGCACGTGTTCTAGAAGACTGTGTGACAATGTCTAGCCAGAGAGTTGGAAAGGGGTGTAAGTTGTAACCTAATAATACTGTTCCTGGGTGTTTATCTGAAGTAAACAGAGTGCAAATGGAGATTTACACGCAAGGCCAGTCATCACATTATTTATTTACAATTTAAATACAAGAAAAAAAATTATGCCACATCCTTCAGTGGGCATACTCAATAGCCACTAAAAAAAAAAAAAAAAAAAACATAGGAAGACAATCACAATACAATGTTACATAGAAAATGTTAAAATCAAACTGTATACACACTCATACATATTGCATAATGCAATTTTGTTTTAAAACATGTTTAGTGTTTCATAGTAAAAGCACACGAACAGAAAACCAAGATAAAATATCAGATCAGAACAGATCAGTCGCTCAATCGTGTCCGACTCTTCGCGACCCCGTGAATCGCAGCCCACCAGGCTTCCCTGTCCATCACCAACTCCCAGAGTTCACTCAGACTCACGTCCACCAAGTCAGTGATGCCACCCAGCTATCTCATCCTCTGTCGTCCCCTTCTGCTCCTGCCCCCAATACCTCCCAGCATCAGAGTCTTTTCCAATGAGTCAACTCTTCACATGAGGTGGCCAAAGTACTGGAGTTTCAGCTTTAGCATCATTCCTTCCAAAGAAATCCCAGGGCTGATCTCCTTCAGAATGCACTGGTTGGATCTCCTTGCAGTCCAAGGGACTCAAGAGAGTCTTCTCCAACACCACAGTTTAAAAGCATCAATTCTTCGGCGGTCAGCCTTCTTCACAGTCCAACTCTCACATCCATACATGACCACAGGAAAAACCATAGCCTTGACTTGACGAACCTTTGTTGGCAAAGTAATGTCTCTGCTTTTGAATATGCTATCTAGGTTGGTCATCACTTTCCTTTCAAGGAGTAAGCGTCTTTTAATTTCATGGCTGCAGTCACCATCTGCACTGATTTGGGAGCCCAGAAAAATGAAGTCTGACACTGTTTCCACTATTTCCCCATCTATTTCCCATGAAGTGGTGGGACCAGATGCCATGATCTTCGTTTTCTGAATGTTGAGCTTTAAGCCAACTTTTTCACTCTCCACTTTCACTTTCATCAAGAGGCTTTTGAGTTCCTCTTCACTTTCTGCCATAAGGGTGGTGTCATCTGCATATCTGAGGTTATTGATATTTCTCCCGGCAATCTTGATTCCAGCTTGTGTTTCTTCCAGTCCAGTGTTTCTCATGATGTACTCTGCATAGAAGTTAAATAAGCAGGGTGACAATATACACCCTTGACGTACTCCTTTTCCTATTTGTAACCAGTCTGTTGTTCCATGTCCATTTCTAACTGTTGCTTGCTGACATGCATACAGATTTCTTAAGAGGCAGATCAGGTGGTCTAGTATTCCCATCTCTTTCAGAATTTTCCACAGTTGATTGTGATCCACACAGTCAAAGGCTTTGGCATAGTCAATACAGCAGAAATAGATGTTTCTCTGGAACTCTCTTGCTTTTTCGATGATCCAGCGGATGTTGGCAATTTGATCTCTGGTTCCTCTGCCTTTTCTAAAACCAGCTTGAACATCAGGAAGTTCACGGTTCACATATTGCTGAAGCCTGGCTTGGAGAATTTTGAGCATTCCTTTACTAGCGTGTGAGATAACTGCAATTGTGCAGTAGTTTGAGCATTCTTTGGCATTTCCTTTCTTTGGGATTGGAATGAGAACTGACCTTTTCCAGTCCTGTGGCCACTGCTGAGTTTTCCAAATTTGCTGGCATACTGAGTGCAGCACTTTCACAGCATCATCTTTCAGGATTTGAAAGAGCTCAGCTGGAATTCCATCACCTCCACTAGCTTTGTTCGTAGTGATGCTTTCTAAGGCCCACTTGACTTCACATTCCAGGATGTCTGGCTCTAGGTCAGTGATCACACCATCGTGATTATCTGGGTCATGAAGATCTTTTTTGTACAGTTCTTCTGTGTATTCTTGCCATCTCTTCTTAATATCTTCTGCTTCTGTTAGGTCCATACCATTTCTGTCCTTTATCGAGCCCATCTTTGCATGAAACGTTCCTTTGGTATCTCTGATTTTCTTGAAGGGATCTCTAGTCTTTCCCATTCTGTGGTTTTCCTCTATTTCTTTGCATTGATCACTGAAGAAGGCTTTGCTATTCTTTGGAACTCTGTATTCAGATGTTTATATCTTTCCTTTTCTCCTTTGCTTTTTGCTTCTCTTCTTTTCACAGCTATTTATAAGGCCTCCCCAGACGGCCATTTTCCTTTTTTGCATTTCTTTTCCATGGGGATGGTCTTGATCCCTGTCTCCTGTACAATGTCACAAACCTCAGTCCATAGTTCATCAGGCACTCTATCTATCAGATCTAGGCCCTTAAATCTATTTCTCACTTCCACTGTATAATCATAATAGCAAGGTACTATTAACAGTGGTTGTCTCTGAATAGTGAATTGGAGTTCATTTTTATTTTGATTGTATTCTTTCATGATTTTAGATTTTTTCTACACTTTATAAATATAGTATATTGAATTGACTTAAGATTTAAGTGAATAAATTTTTAACTAACATGACTTCATTATTTTTTTCAGTAAATAGAATGTATAATAGCAATGGATTGGGAAACTGATTGCATTTTTTTTTTTTTTTGAGAAAGAATTTTACAAGCCAATTACTATTAGTGCACTATCTAATGAAATTCTCTAAGTAAATATTCATGGATGGTGCTATTGGAATTTCCAGTTATAGAGACCAGGAAACTTGAGGTTTAACTTAAAGATCTAGAACAAGTTAATGTTTCTCCATCTGTTTTGCCTCTTCTTAAATTTCACATGAGGCTTAGTCTTAATCCTTCTGTTCTCCTGCTTCACTCTTTCTTTCTTTAGGACATCTCCTCTTCTATGACTGTCTATATGCTGCTAAGCAGTCTGATCTTCATCTCCTTTGAGCTCTAAATCCACATTCGCAGTTGCCTTCTGGACATCTCCATTTAGACATCACAGGCATCCCAATTACAAAATAATGTCTTCTAAGAAGATCCCCTTCCGTGGCCTTACTGGAATGAACCTGCCTGCTTATGCTAGAAATCTGAAACTCTCCTACCCCATCACCTGTCTCACACAAAGTCATATGAAGTCTATCTCTTAATCTCAAACACATCTTCTTCTATCCACAATGGCTATCACTATCATGGTCCAAGTCACTACCATCTCTTTCTTGAAATGTTGCAAAGTCTAACTCATCTCTCCCTACTTTCCCTTGCTTCCTCTAACCCATTCCTCTTACACAGTAAAAGTGGTATTTAAATTCACATAGATCTGATTAGGTCCTTCCCTGATTAAAATGCTTCAATATTTTCATTGCATATTTTATGGCCTAGAAGAACTTGCAAGATTTGGTGCCTGCCTCCTGTTATAGGTTTTCCCTTAGCCCTCTCCCCTAGTTCATAGTGCTCCAGACATTAGTGGGAGATGGTTCTCCTTCGGCATCCACACAGCACCTGGCATAGAGCAGTACATGGTAGGAGGTAGCTGCTATTATTATTTTTACCATCATCATATTGTCTAGCCACCTATCCATTTGTCTGTCCATCCATTGCTCATTTTATGTTTTCTTCTAATGTGCTCAGCTCCTCCCTTAATCAGGCCGTTTGTAAACTTTTTTTCCCTTTTGTTATTCAGAGAACGTTCTAACCAGCCTTAACCCAGACTACGTTAACCCCTCAAGATCTCTCAGGAAATCCTGATCTGTTCCTTTGAAGTACTTGTCCAAATTATACTCAAAATTTATTTGGATACTGAACCAGAGTGCTGTATAGAAGAAAAAGGTATGGTGCCTAATGTCAGCCATAGGGATCAGACAAATGCAGATTAGAGCTGTTGTTTAGTTGTTAAGTCATGTCTGACTCTTTGTGACCCCATGGACTATAGCCCACCAGGCTCCTCAGTCCATGGAATTTTCCAGGCAAGAATACTGGAATAGGTTGCCATTTCCTACTCCAGGAGATCTTCCTGACTCAGGGATAGAATCCGTGTCTCTTGCATTGTCAGGTGGGTTCTTTACCACTGAGCCACCTTGGAAGCCTCAGATTAGAGTATCTCTCTCAAATCAAATCAAACATGGATAACAATTAAAATGGAAAAGAAGAAATGGTGAATATGTTTTAGATAGTTACTAAGCCTCTTGGAGAGCACAAACAACCTTGTGCTCATCAGGACCCAGGAGAAAGGAGCAGTGATCCCACAAGAGACTGATCCAGACTTGCCTGTGAGTGTCCAGGAGACTCCAGGAGAGGTGTGGGTCGGAGGTGGCCTGATGCAGGGTTGGGGGCACTGAGTGTAGCAGTGCTGCATGCGACCTTTTGAAAGAGGTCACCATTATCTTCATTACCTCCACCATAGTTTGGCCCCAGGTAAATAAGAGGGAGGGAACACAGCCCCACCCATCAACAGAAAATTTGATTAAAGATTTACTGAGCATGGCCCAGTCAATGCAAAGAAATAGAGGAAAACAACAGAATGGGAAAGGCTAGAGATCTCTTCAAGAAAATCAGATACCAAGGGAACATTTCATGCAAGGATGGGCTCGATAAAGGACAGAAATGGTATGGACCTAACAGAAGCAGAAGATATTAAGAAGAGATGGCAAGAATACACAGAAGAACTGTACAAAAAAGATCTTCATGACCCAGATAATCACGATGGTGTGATCACTGACCTAGAGCCAGACATCCTGGAATGTGAAGTCAAGTGGGCCTTAGAAAGCATCACTACGAACAAAGCTAGTGGAGGTGATGGAATTCCAGTTGAGCTCTTTCAAATCCTGAAAGATGATGCTGTGAAAGTGCTGCACTCAATATCCCAGCAAATTTGGAAAATTCAGCAGTGGCCTCAGGACTGGAAAAGGTCAGTTTTCATTCCAATCCCAAAGAAAGGAAATGCCAAAGAATGCTCAAACTACTGCACAATTGCAGTTATCTCACATGCTAGTAAAGGAATGCTCAAAATTCTCCAAGTCAGGCTTCAGCAATATGTGAACCGTGAACTTCCTGATGTTCAAGCTGGTTTTAGAAAAGGCAGAGGAACCAGAGATCAAATTGCCAACATCCACTGGATCATGGAAAAAGCAAGAGAGTTCCAGAAAAACATCTATTTCTGCTGTATTGACTATGCCAAAGCCTTTGACTGTGTGGATCACAATCAACTGTGGAAAATTCTGAAAGAGATGGGAATACCAGAACACCTGATCTGCCTCTTGAGAAATTTGTATGCATGTCAGGAAGCAACAGTTAGAAATGGACATGGAACAACAGACTGGTTCCAAATAGGAAAAGGAGTTTGTCAAGGCTGTATATTGTCACCCTGCTTATTTAACTTCTATGCAGAGTACATCATGAGAAACGCTGGACTGGAAGAAACACAAGCTGGAATCAAGATTGCCAGGAGAAATATCAATAACCTCAGATATGCAGATGACACCACCCTTATGGCAGAAAGTGAAGAGGAACTCAAAAGCCTCTTGATGAAAGTGAAAGTGGAGAGTGAAAAAGTTGGCTTAAAGCTCAACATTCAGAAAACGAAGATCATGGCATCCGGTCCCATCACTTCATGGGAAATAGATGGGGAAACAGTGGAAACAGTGTCAGACTTTATTTTTCTGGGCTTCAAAATCAGTGTAGATGGTGACTGCAGCCATGAAATTAAAAGACGCTTACTCCTTGAAAGGAAAGTGATGACCAACCTAGATAGCATATTCAAAAGCAGAGACATTACTTTGCCAACAAAGGTTCGTCTAGTCAAGGCTATGGTTTTTCCTGTGGTCATGTATGGATGTGAGAGTTGGACTGTGAAGAAGGCTGAGAGCTGAAGAATTGATGCTTTTGAACTGTGGTGTTGGAGAAGACTCTCTTGAGTCCCTTGGACTGCAAGGAGATCCAACCAGTCCATTCTGAAGGAGATCAGCCCTGGGATTTCTTTGGAAGGAATGATGCTAAAGCTGAAACTCCAGTACTTTGGCCACCTCATGTGAAGAGTTGACTCATTGGAAAAGACTCTGATGCTGGGAGGTATTGGGGGCAGGAGCAGAAGGGGACGACAGAGGATGAGATGGCTGGATGGCATCACTGACTCGATGGACGTGAATCTGGGTGAACTCTGGGAGTTGGTGATGGACAGGGAGGCCTGGCGTGCTGCGATTCATGGGGTCGCAAAGAGTCAGACACGACTGAGCAACTGAACTGAACTGAACTGAGCATGGCCCTGAGCATCAGAACAACAACAAATTTCCCCTTCAATCAGTCTCTGCCATCAGGAAGCTTCCATAAGCCTCTTTCCTTCTCCATCAGAATGCAGACAGACCGAAAACCACAATCACAGAAAACTAAGCAATCTGATCACATGGACCACAGCTTTGTCTAACTCAATGAAACTAGGAGTCATGCTGTGTAGGGCCACTCAAGACAGATGGGTCATGGTAGAGTGTTCTGACAAAACATGGTCCACTGGAGAAGGGAATGGCAAACAACTTCAGAATTCTTGTCTTGTGAACCCCATGAATAGTATGAAAAAGCAAAAAGATAGGACACTGAAAGATGAACTCCCCAGGTTTGTAAGTGCCCAATATGCTGGAGATCAGTGGAGAAAAAACTCCAGAAAGAATGAAGAGACAGAGCCAAAGTGAAAACAACACCCAGTTGTGGATGTGACTGGTGATGCAAGTAAAGTCTGATGCTGTAAAGAACAATATTTTATAGACACCTGGAATGTTAGGTCCATGAATCAAGGCAAGTTGGAAGTGGTCAAACAGGAGATGGCAAAAGTAACATCAATATTTCAGGAATCAGTGAACTAAAATGGACTGGAATGGGCGAATTTAACTCAGATGACCATTATATCTACTACTGTGGGCAAGAATCCCTTAGAAGAAACAGAGTAGCCATCATAGTCAACAAAAGAGTCTGAAATGCAGTACTTGGATGCAATCTCAAAAATGACAGAATGATATCTGTTAGTTTCCAAGGCAAACCATTCAATATCACAGTAATCCAAGCCTATGCCCCGACCAGTAATGATGAAGAAGCTGAATTTGAATGGTTCTATGAAGACTTGCAAGACCTTCTAGAGCTAACACCCAAAAAAGATGTCCTTTTCATTATAGGGGACTGGAATGCAAAAGTACAAAGTCAAGAATACCTGGAGTAACAGGAAAATTTGGCCTTGGAGTACGGAATGAAGCAGGGCAAAGGCTAATAGAGTTTTGCCAAGAGAATGCACTGGTCATAGCAAACACCCTCTTCCACCAACACAAGAGAAGACTCTACACATGGACATCACCAGATGGTCAATACCGAAATCAGATTGATTATATTCTTTGCAGCCGAAGATGGAGAAGCTCTAGATAGTCAGTGAAAACAAGATAGGGAGCTGACTGTGCCTCAGATCATGAACTCCTTATTGTCAAATTCAGACTGAAATTGAAGAAAGTAGGGAAAACCACTAGACAATTCAGGTATGACCTAAATCAAATCCCTTATGATTTTACAGTGGAAATGAGAAATAGATTCAAGGGATTAGATTTGATAGAGAACCTGAAGAACTATGGACGGATGTTCATAACAGTGTAGAGGAGGCAGGGATCAAGACCATCCCCAAGGAAAAGAAATGCAAAAAAGCAAAATGGTTGTCTGAGGAGGCCTTACAAATAGCTGTGAAAAGAAGAGAAGTGAAAGGCATAAGAGAAAAGGAAAGATATACCCATTTGAATGAAGAGTTCTAAAGAATAGCACGGAGAGATAAGAAAGCCTTCTTCAGTGATCAGTGCAAAGAAATAAAGGAAAACAATAGAATGAGAAAGACTAGACATCTCTTTAAGAAAATTAGAGATACCAAGGGAACATTTCCTACAAAGATGGGCACAATAAAGGACAGAAATGGTAGGGACCTAACAGAAGCAGAAGATATTAAGAAGAGGTGGCAAGAATTCACAGAAGAACTATACAAAAAAAGATCTTCACGACCCAGATAATCATGATGGTGTGATCACTCACCTAGAGCCAGACATCCTGGAATGTGAAGTTAAGTGGGCCTTAGGAAGCATCACTACAAACAAAGCTAGTGGAGGTGATGGAATTCCAGTTGAGCTATTTCAAATCCTAAAAGATGATGCTGTGAAAGTGCTGTGCTCAATATGCCAGCAAATGTGGAAAACTCAACAGTGGCCACAGGACTGGAAAAGATCAGTTTTCATTTCAATCCCAAAGAAAGGCAATGCCAAATAATCCTCAAACTAGCACACAATTGTACTCATCTCACACGCTAGTAAAGTAATGTACTTCAACAGTACATGAACTGTGAACATCCTAATGTTCAAGTTGGATTTAGAAAAAGCAGAAGAACCAGAGATCAAATTGCCAACATCTGCTGGATCATTGAAAAAGCAGGAGAGTTCCAGAAAAACATCTACTTCTGCTTTATTGACTACCCCAAAGCCTTTGACTGTGGGGATCACAATAAACTGTAGAAAATTCTGGAAGAGATGGGAATACCAGACCACCTGACCTGCCTCCTGAGAAATCTGTATTCAGGTCAGGAAGCAACAGTTATAAGTGGATATAGAACAATAGACTGGTTCCAAATAGGGAAAGGAGTACGTCAAGGCTGTATATTGTCATCCTGCTTATTTAACTTCTATGCAGAGTACATCATGAAAAATGCTGGGTTGGATAAAGCACAAGCTGGAATCAAGATTTCAGGAGAAATATCAATAACCTCAGATATGCAGATGACACCACCCTTATGGCAGAAAGCGAGGAAGAACTAGAAAGCCTTTTGATGAAAGTGAAAGAGGAGAGTGAAAAAGTTGGCTTAAAACTCAACATTCAGAAAATGAAGATCATGGCATCCGGTCCCATCACTTCATGGGAAATAGATGGGGAAACAGTGGAAACAGTGACAGACTTTATTTTGGGGGGCTCCAAGATCACTGCAGATGGTACTGCAGCCATGAAATTAAAAGATGCTTGCTCCTTGGAAGGAAAGTTATGGCTAACCTAGACAGCATATTAAAAAGCAGAGACATTACTTTGCCAACAAAGGTCTATCTAGTTTAAGCTGTGGTTTTTCCAGTAGTCCTGTATGGATGTGAAAGTTGGACTATCAAGAAAGCTGAGTGCCAAAGAATCAATGCTTTTGAGCTGTGGTATTGCAGAGGACTCTTAAAAGTCCCTTGGACTTCAAGGAGATCCAACCAATCCATCCTAAGGGAAATCAGTTCTGAATATTCTTTGGAAGGACTGATGTCGAAACTGAAACTCTAATACTTTGGCTACCTGATGTGAAGAACTGAGTCATTTGAAAAGAGCCTGATGCTGGGAAAGATTGAAGGCAGGAAGAGAAGGGGACATCAGAGGATGAGATGGTTGGGTGGCATCACTGATTCAATGAACATGAGCTTGAGTAAACCCCTGGAGTTTGTGATGGACAGGGAAGCCTGGTGTGCTACAGTTCATGGGGTCACAAAGGGTCAGACTCAACTGAGGGACGGAACTGAACTGAACTGAAGCCATTCACTCTTAGAATAACCTGATTAAGTTTTGAATTCTGTGAGTCAAGGGTGGCATTGAAATATAAAAGGTGACTAATGGGTTCCATGGGCTTTCCTGTTGGCTCAGTGGTAAAGAATCTGTCAGGCCAGGTAGGAGCTGCAACAAATGTGGATTCAATCCCTGGGTCAGGAAGAGACCCTGGAGTAGGAAATGGCAACCCACTCTACTCTTCTTGCCTGGGAAATCCCATGGACAGAGGAGCCTGGTGAGCTACAGTCCATGAGGTCGCAAAAGAGTCAGACACAGCTGAGCAACTAAAAAAAACAATGGGTTCAAAGTGGTCAGACTTGAGCGCGGCTTATATTAGAAATCACTTTGATTTAATGAGAAGGAAAAAGAGGGTTATTTCTAACCAGCAGCTAAGTCACACTAGCAAAATAAACACACTTGCATTCCAACTAAGGACAACCTTGATGTGATTCTCCGTGGGGTAGGGAGACACCATGCTCACGGGACCTTTACCCCTTTACATTGTGTCTAGGACAATGCAGCCTCGAGTGGGTTTTAGAAGAGAATCAGCTTGTTTAAAAAATCATACTTAAGGACTATATTTCTGTAGTAAGTACAAAATGGTTTAGATAATGAAGAGACAAGTATTGAAGAGTCTACTTTAATTGTAATGGGGGTTTAGACAGGGAATTACTCTTCCTGGTCAGTAATATATTGTCTATATGAATTCTAGGGAACTGTGGTTTGATTGACAGCTGGATAGTCCACAATGGACTTCCAGGTGACATGGCTTGAAATGGGGTGCATTAACATATTGACACACAGGATCTAGCCTTGATGTTCTTGTTACATGAAGTAACAACACAGCATCTAAGTATTCAATAAATGTTATCAAATTAATCAAGATGTGGTTAATAAGACAGATATTCTTTTCAGACTTTTAACTATTTTGTGGCTAATAAAGCAGATATTTTTTTATATTTTTAACTGTTTTTATATCTTCATATATATATCACATACACTTGTACTCAGTGGAAATTAAAGAATAGCATTTCATGTTGTGGGTGAAGTTCAGATGAGTTTACCTTTATTTAAAAAAGAAAAACTTACTCCGGCACTGACTGGTCCATAATTGTGTCCTTGAGAATCAGGTTCTTCCACGTATATGGTGTAAAAATCAGGTCTAGGGTAAAATCGAAACGGAGAGAGACATTATCCATTTGGAATAGAGGTACCTGTTGGATCTGGCAGACTTGTGGATCTGGAACTTTGTGGCAGCTTCCTCCTCTTTTCCTCTGGTCTTGCCTTGTCTTCCTGGAGAAGGCAATGGCTACCCACTCCAGTATTCTGGCCTGGAGAATTCCATGGACTGTATAGTCCATGGGGTCAAAAGAGTCAGACACAACTGGGTGACTTCCCCTTTCACCTCCTTCTCTTCATCCAGGCCCAGTGGTTCCACTTGGCCTTGGCAGGAACAGTGGTCCAGCAGGAAATAAACAAGACCTTCCAGGGTGTAAGCACTGGTCTGACTCAGTTCTGAAAAATCTGTCCTGTTCTTGCTGTTAAGGCCTCTCTTGATGTGCTTCAGCCTTTGTGTTTCCTGGTTTATGACTTTTACCGACCCTTTGTTCTGCCACACAAGTTCTTTCTTTAAATGCCTAGTTATAGGAATAATTCTTGAAAAATGCCCAGAAAAAGGAAATGCCAAGTTTTATTTTGTTTTTTTTCCCCCCAAAATAGTCATTTAAAGTCAAGAAATACTTTCACTTTATTCCCACAGATATCCTGCTGAGCCAGCACTTCCCTGACACTAAGTATTACCTTTCAGCTTTGGGTAGGTCCAGCCACTTTAACAATGTAAAGATCCTCTCTTCATATGTGACACTTCTGAAATGAAAAGTAAAAATAACTTTAAAAAATTCATCGACTCAAGGAGAACTTCATTATATTCCTACTCAAGAAGGCAGATTGATATTTTCGGATGCTTCTTTTGTGTTCTTATACTATAAGAACACTGAAAGGGATTTAATATTACTCGAACAGATTCCTGTTTTCAACACCTGTACAGAGATACTTGTGCCTTGATATAGATTGTGTATTGCTTTCTTTCCTTCTCATTCATCTCTCCTTCACTGTTACTCCAATTAAAATAAAATTGTTTTACATTAGTTACTATTCATCCATTCAATTTGCTTATTTTTGTTCACTTCATTCATTTGTGCAGTTCTGTGTACTATCTATTGTCAGCCATAATTTTGTTCCTTTTAAGTGGAACTTATCAGTGAGAAAACCAAAGATGCCTTCCTTCCTAGAGGTCATATTTGAGTTGAGGAAGAGAAACAATAAATAGGCCTTTGGTTGTCATTCAGTCGCTAAGTTGTGTCAGACTCTTTGTGACCCCATGAACACCAGGCTTCGTGACCCCAGGAACACAGGGAAGCACACCAGGCTTCCCTGTCCTTCACTATCTCCCTAAGTTTGCTCAAACTCATGTCCATTGAGTCAGTGATGCCCATAAATAAATTACATAGTGTATTAAAAGGTGATAAATGCTATGGGGAAAAAAGGAAGACGAGAACCAGAATAAGGGACACTGGAGAAACTCAAGTGGGAGGATTTGAATTTGAAATCTTAGTGTGATCAGGCTAAGACAGTATTGATAAGGTAGTTTTTGAGCAACAGCCAGAAGGAGGTGAGGGAGCAGGCTATGCAGATAAATGAAGTCAGATTATATTGGGCAGAGGAACAGCCTTCTCAGAGGCCCTGCAGTGGAAGCAAGCTTGGTGTCCTGATGTACTGGGGTCACCAAAAAGGTCAGTATGGCTTGAGAAGGGTGAAAGAATGGAAAATAGTAGGAAAGGAGTCTAAGAGGCAAGGGGATAGCAGGGCTCATACCAACCAGGGCTTGTTGGCTTTATTCTGTATGAAACTGAGAGCCTTGAAAGTGAGGGGTGCAAAACAGTGTCGTATTCAGACTTGTTTTTTTAAAATAATTATTCTGGCTGATGAATTGAGAATAGATTACAGGAAACAGACATAGAAAGAGGGAGATATGTCAAAAAGCAACTGAGGTGATACAGGCAAAAGAGGAGGACAGCTCAAACCAGAGTTAGTGCTAGAAGTAATCAAAAATTCTCAGACTGCATATAGCTTGAATTAGAGGCACAAGCATTTACTGACAAACTGGATAAGGGATGTAAGAGGGAGGAATCAACATTGATTTCAAGATTTTTGGCCCAAATAACTGGAAAAATAAAATTACCATTATGATCAAGACCAAAAAACAAACAAAAAATTCAAATCATTCCTGCCTAGATGGGATTACATTTGCAGGTGTTTTCCTACCTGTTGTAAATCTTATATATGGAAGGAAAGGTGCCATTTATAGCTACATCCGATCCTGGCCAAAAGTAAGTACCAACTTTTAAACCTTGATACATTGCTGTCAGCCAGATCTATAAGAAGAGAAATTTCAAATAAGTGGAGGTCAAGAAAATAATCAGTTTGAGTAGAAATGGCACTATTTATGAGAAACTGAACAATATTAAACCATTGAAAAATGTATTTAATTATTAAAAGGTGTTTAAATTGTTTTGAATTTGTCCTTGCAGCAGTTTTAAAAAGTTATTATCTAGGTATCCACTTCAAAAATCAAAAAACATAGGAAGGCAATAAGAAAGATCATTTTTCAAATTGGTAAAATTGTACAGTTCTTCTCTCCTTTTTAAAGATTTATAAAATATAATGAGTTAAAAAGTTAACAGATAAGCTTTCTGAGTAACTTCCAGGTTGATATATTTATAATTCAACATCCAAGTCTCAAGGCAACTTAGGTGAACAATTATATACATTGAAAAGATTCAAATCATAATTATAAATAGTGCTGAAACACCTTCCCACCCTTAGCCCTGAGAAATTAAAAAGACAACATAAAACTCAGAGTGGAGAGAGAAGAGTGATCCATTGTCATGTGGGGAAATGGAGAATGACACATACTGGTTGCCCCTGCCACCAAGCTGGGTTATCTTTCTCCTTTGAAGAAAGTGAAAAATTCTTGTTGAGGTTTATATCATACATATTATTGTCAATGATGCCATGTGATTCTGGATATAACCCCTAAAATGATAATTTCAGAAAAAAAGATTTAAGATAAAATAATACATTAACAAAACATGCATTTAAATTGAAATAGCATAAGACCTGTAACTCTTATTGAAAAGAAGTCATATACCTTTCAATATAAAACCCCTAGATCTGAACCCAAATACCAAATACATATATTACTATTACATATACACCAGTTCCACCATGGTCTATAGCTGCAAACGAATGATGTTAGGAAGATGATTTGTGTTGATGGTTTTAATTTCACTCTTGTGTTATTAATAACTGCTAATTATAGATTCTATATTACAATAATGATTAGACACTGGTTTACTGGCAATAAGAGCAAGATACTTGTTACATAGAAGCTATTAAGTATCAGATGTTGTCCAATGGGTTAAAATGTGTTATCAGCACTCTAGAAGGAAGCCTGTCAAGTCTCTGTGCTTCTCCCTGTCATTCATCCATCAATCCAGTCATTCATTTAATCTGGTCACAAAGACTCATTCAATCATTCCACACATTTTCACTGAATGTCTATGATACCATAGGCAATTATAACTACATTTAGATAGACTTTTAGGGTCATTATTTCAGAACATTACTATGTATATGAATATGGATACATGCACATATATAGAATATTAATAGCACTTATGCATAATCCCTTATTTATATAGACATATGGTGGTACTAGTGGTAAAAAAAAATTCCACCTGCCAATGCAAAAGATATAAGAGATGTGGGTTCAATCTTGAGTGAGGAAGATCCCCTGGAGTAGAAAATGGCAACCCACTCTAGTATTCTTGCCTGGAAAATTCCACGGATAGAGGAGCCTGGCAGGCTGCAGTCCATGGTGTTGCAAAAGAGTTGGACATGACTTAGCGACTAAACAACAACATACGTATATATGTATGAGCACACACACATATATGTATTATATATTATGTATGTAGACTTATGTGTGTGTGTGTGTGTGTGTGTGTGCGCACTGTGCGTGCCCTCAGTTGCTCAGTCGTGAGACCTGGGTTTGATCCCTGGGTCAAGAAGATCCTCTGGAGAAGGGAATGGCAACCCACTCCAGTATTCTTGCTTGGGAAATCCCATGGACAGAGGAGCCAGGGGGTCTACAGTCCATGGGGTTGCAAAGAGTCACACACGATTGAGCAACTAACACACAGTAATAAAAGACTAAATGCAAAGTAGTAAAAATATAATATTCTTTGGCAAGAAAGGTTGAGGCATAGGACTCCTTAAGATGTGCCCTGAATCTATAAATATTAAAAAACTTAATCTTCCTTTGAGTTCTTTCACGTACGTCTTCTCGTACACTGAGGAGAATTCATTGCTTTATTTGCTTTATTTAAAGAGATATAGCCAGTTTGAATTCAACTATGAAACAAGAGACTTCACCAAATTAAATATAATTTTTAAAACTAGATAGGAAAGAGATTCTCCACATCAAAGTGGCTGTCTTCATACATAGCCTACCATTCCCACAGACCTTCAGATAAATGGGGGCTAATCGAAAGATCAGAGTAGAGGGTATTTCCCATGTTCCAGAGGCTATCCTGGCCTGTCACAGAGATAAATGAGCTGAGCACTAGGACACTCATTCATAGATAACTTCTCATAGCCCTGGATTGGCCTCATACTCAGACATTCCTTCCCAGCCTGAATTAAGCTGTGATCGCTACCACACGTGATCCTGAATCTGTGGCTTGGCCAGCTCCTGCCTCAGCATGTCTGGTGTGGTCAGTCCCTTCGGGGGTCTGTCAGCCTTGCCACTGGATGAAGCACTTACCGTGACAATGGTATAATGATTTGGGAAGGTTTTGGTCGGATAGGCAGGTCTCAGGTATTGTGAATGAACTCCACATGTTTCTGCAACAAAGGATAGTGGGAAATTAAGACGTTGTTTCTTCCTCAGAAGTTGTTTGAATAACTAAAAATATGAACATGAAAGTTTCCCAGAGAAATAGAAAACTAACTAGGGGGTGAATTGCAGATAGAAAGAGGTTAAAATGCTGATGCTTAAAATTCCTCTCAAGGAATGACAGTTTTCAGGAGAGGAGAGTGCTAAGTCAAGGATCAGGAAAATTTTTCTGTGAAGAGCCAGATAATAAATAAATAGGCTTTGAGCAAATGGCATGGCTCTGTTATAACAAAACTGTATTTGTAGACATCAAGACAAAGACATTTCATGTAATTTCTTTTGTGTGGCACAAGGCATTCTTTTTTTTCCCAGCCATTTAAGAATGAAAACAATTCTTAGCATCAGCAGACCATACGGAAATAAGCAGAGTGGGTCAGATTTGGCCCACAGACCCAGATTGCTGACACCTGAGCTTAAAAGACCCTAAACTTTTAACACCGTGCCAGTTGTATTTGCGTTTGCTGTTCCTCTCTTTCTGACCTGGCTCATTAAAGTAAAATTTTCTATATAATATTTGCTTCCCAATATAGCAAAAGCCAATACAACTGTCTAGATAACTGAAAAGGAATTTGACTTGTGTGAATGCATAAGCCCATGCCACGTAGTAATGTTTACAAAATTAACTTTCCACCTTATTATTTTCAGTACAGTTTCCATTTGATCAGTGAAGTTTCCTGTGCTCTGTTTTCCGCAAAGCATGGCATTAATTTTGCTTTCAGTTATTTTGTTGTTTTCATCTGTGCAATAACCTTGCTCAAGAAAGTCAGAACCACTAAGGCACATTACTATTTCCTCTGCAAGAGTGACGTATGAGACATTTTCTGTACCAAAATTCTATCACCTCTAATTCTAAAAGAGAACTTCACCACGAGAGATTCTATTTAGGTTAAAACAAAAGGTGCAAATGATTGTTGTCCAGAAAGCAACAAACTTTGCATCTGCAAATAATAAAGTTTTTCTCAAATAGGCTTGGAGTTGGTCTCCTTCCCAGCCAGGAAACCAGTATTTCCAATATGATCCAGGAATTTCCTCCTTCAGAATCTTCTTGGATCCAATATTAAGTCTACTAAATAGGACTCTGGTGGGAATGGTGAGGGTTGAAAGGTGGAGGGAAAGGAGCTTAAAAAAAAAAACAAAAAAACACTACATTTCTAGCAAGTGCCCCAAGTGGTTCTGATGTACTTGAACCTGAAGCTTGCTCTAGGTCATAATGTATAATCAAAGATTAAAATAACCATTTTTCTTTTTTAGTCAATATCACCAACAAATAAACCTTGTCCTCAAATAGACAAAGATATATTTAATATGTTATGAAATCATATGATAAGAAAAATAAAATGAGATCTAATCTACTGACATAATTAGAAGAATTTAAGTGGAGAAGACAATCATACAATAAAGAGAGATAAAAGGTTTCTGCTTTTATTTCCCTGAAGCATGTATAATGTGTTCAAATTCTTAAATGTGTCTAAAGGCACAGAGCATAAGATAAAAAGCAACCTAAGTCACCAGTGATATAAAAACATGACACTTTTCTAGTCTTAAACAGGACATCTACAGATCTGTGGACTATCTACAGATTCAAGCTACCATTTTTGACCACCTGCCTTTGAACAAGAGCTATTAGAGAACAGCTCATCATAAGCAAGACCTACCATCATTTCTTCCTGATCTTAGTCATTTAAATTATGACTGAACAGGATAATTTTGGAAGGACGCACAATAAATTAATAAGAATAGTTGCTTCTGTAGAGAAAAAGTAGGAAGATCAGGAAAGAATCTGTTGTAACTTTCAATATCATTTTTTAAAGTTTATTATTTGCATATTTTGTTCCTTAAAAAACATCTTTTTAAAAAGAAAGTAAACCAAAAATTTGAAAACATATATGGAATAAATATATACCCATAGTAACTATAAACTATAAGAAGGAATAGAAGACTGAACTGATGAGGAGATAAAATAGCTGAAGAATGTACAGATGCAGCAAAAGCACTTCAAGGAAAGGAGTCCATAGCAGTAAACAGCTACATTGAAAAAAGAAGAAATTTCGAACAAACAACCTCATTTTATACCTTAAGGAACTAGAAAAAGAACAAGCAAACTCCAAAGTCAGCGAAAAAGAAAAAAACAATAATGCTTATAGCAGAAATAAGTGAAACAGAGAAGAGAAAAGCAATTTTAAAAATCAACAAAATTAAAGTAGGTTTTTTGAAAAGATAAAATTGACAAAACTTTAGCTACATTAGGAAAAAGAGAAGACTCCAGTAAAGTCAAAAGCCAACACTACAGAAATAAAAAGGATTATAAGAGACTATTATGAACAAATGTAAAGAGTCTCCCCACAATACAGGAGCCCTGGGGTTCAATCCCTGGGTCGGGAAGATCCCCTGGAGAAGGAAACGGTAACCCATTCCAGTATGCTTGCCTGGAAAATTCCATGGACAGAGGAGCCTGGTGGGCTACACAGTTGATGGGGTCACAAAGAGTTGACACGACTGAGTGACTAACACTTCCAATGCTTCTCTAGTCTGAATTATGAAGAAATAGAAAATCTGAACCGACCAATAACAAGTAATGGAAAACTTCCTAACAGAAAAGCCCAAGATGGCTTCACAAGTTAATTTTACCTAATATTTAAAGAAGCCTATCCTTTCTCCAGAGGATCTTCCTGACCCAGGAATCGAACTGGGGCTCCTGTATTTCAGGCAGATTCTTTACCAACTAAACTATCAGGAAAGCCCTTTAAAGATGGATTAATGCCAATATTTAAAGAAGGAAAGTGAAAAGTGAAAGTGAAATTTGCTCAGTCGTATCCAACTCTTTGTCCATCCCATGGGCTATACAATCCATGGAATTCTCCAGGCCAAAATACTAGAGAGGGTAGCCTTTCCAGGGGATCTTCCCAACCCAGGGATCAAACCCAGGTCTCCCACATTGCGGGTGGATTCTTTACCAACTGAGCCACCAGGGAAGCCCAAGAATACTAGAGTGGGTAGCCTATCCTTTCTTTGGGGGATCTTCCTGACACAGGAATAAAACCGGGGTCTCCTGCATCACAGGCAGATTATTTACCAGCTGAGCTATCAAGGAAGCCCTTTAAAGAAGGATTAATGCCAGTTCTCAAACTTTGCCAAAAACAACAAAGAGGAGAGAATACGCTAAGATTCATTTTATGAGATTAACATTACCCTGATGCCAAAGCCAGATAAGGATACTAAAGAAAAAGAAAATTACAGGCCAATACCTTCATGAATTTAGAGCAAAAAAATTCAACAAAATACTAGTAAGACAAATTCAACAGCACATTATAAGGATCATACACCAAAGTCAAGTGAGATTTATCCCTGAGACATAAGCATGGTTACTACTAGTCTTCTCATAACCCGTTTCACATCTAACTTTCCAAGAAATCTGACTTCCAGTTCAAGACAAATTACTTCTATCTCACTTGATAGTTTGCTGATCCTGGACCTTCTTTTGTCTGTTCTCATCCACATTGAGACAAGAAAATGTTCTCACTAGAGTCCATGACCCTTTGGTAGTCACTGGTATAGCTCATGGCACTGTGGTATTAGACCATGCTCAGTCTCCAGGCAGTTTGATGGGACACTGGAGATGAAGTCCTAGCCTTCCTTAAAGTGATGCCTTCTGTCACATACCTCATCTCAAGCCTACCATTCTCTGGAGGTCCTAATCCTAACTCTTTTACCACACCTACTCTTAATTGGGCCTCCTAGAAATGAAGAGCCCATTTTGCCTTGGTGATGTCTTCACACATTAAAGAGACTATTAAACTATTACAAAATAGTTTAAATCTTCAAAAGGGAAGACTCTCAATGGCCCAATATTTCACTGGTGTCCTTTCCAACTTTCTGTGGGATGAACAAATCAAATAATTCCACTTCTAAAGAGGTTTGGTTCAGCCTGGTTAGATAAATTCCCTTTGGGACCCAGGTTTTGCTATCTAGACTACTAGAGGAAATGCAGATAAGGAAATAGAAACTGAGTGTTGTTAATTACTTTCCAGGACACAGTGACTCAGCAGCAAGTGACAAATCCTGAATTTGGAGCCAGTTCTGTCAGAGACCCAACCTCTTAATCTGTTACCTTAAGATCTGCCTCAAAGAGTGAGGAGGAGGCTGCAGAGACAAAGCCCTTTGTGTTGCAGGGGGAAGTAATTTATCTTTCTACAGTCAAGGAATGTTAGTGCTGGAATTAGCAGTAGAAATAATTATGTCTAATTCTCTCATTTTCATACTGTAAAATTTTCATACTGCTCTGGGAGTTGGTGATGGACAGGGAAGCCTGGCATGCTGCAGTCCCTGGGGTTGAAAAGAGTCAGACATGACTGAGCAACTGAATTGAATCCTCTCATTTTACAAATGATGAATCTAAGGTCCAGAAAAGGTGATCAGCTTAGAGTCAAACAGCTTTAAAAAAAAATAATTTGGAGGAAAATAAAACTGTCATAAAATTTGAGGACCATGGAGGTAAAAGAGGGCCTAACAAAAGGAGGAAATAAGAGAAGAATTGCAGAGCACTGAACAGTGTGGGCCCTGGAGCCAACCCTCTGATATTTCTTAGCTTTATGTCCTTGGTTGTTCTATTCCTCTTTTTTTTTTAATTTTTATTTTATAATGGAGTATAGTTTATTTACAATGTTGTATTAGTTTCAAGTGTACAGCAAAGTGACTCAGTTGCACATGTATCTGTTCTCTTTCAGATTTTTTTCCCATATATAGTTTATTACTCCATTCCTCTTTATTATTAACTTTATAAAATTGTGCCCTAACACAGAAGTACAACATCATGATAAAGATGGCAATAAAAATGACAATTATAGTAATAACTTAAAACCATCCAAGGTACACTATGTATATAATCTAGTGGTATTTCTATTAGGTGGGAAGTGAACATTTTACAGATGTAGAGACTGGGGCACCAACAGGGGAAGTAAGCTTGCTAGTAAGAGGTGGAGCCAGGTTCCAGGCATCTTGATTCCAGAACTGGACAGAAATACTGGACTTTTCACCTATGGTTGTTGTTGTTTGGTTGCTGTGTCCAACTCTTTGTGACCCCATGACTGTAGTCCACCAGGTTCCTCTGCCTATGGGATTTCCCAAACAAGAATACTGGAGTGGAATGCCATTGCCTTCTCCAGGGGATCTTCCCAAACCAGGGTTCAAACTCGCATCTCTTGCATTGGCAGGCAGATTCTTTACCACTGAGCCACCAGGGAAGCCCCTTCACTTATGGGAGCCTTGGTATATGCTGGTCTGTCTGGTCTCCTCAGGTTCCTTCAGGTTCCTATTCTTACTGGTCATATTCACCTTGCTAAAACCCAGAACCTAGATATGACAGGCACCATTTTTGATACATTATCTAGGAACAGATTTTCATAGAGCAAAAGTTATATTCAATTACAAAACAAACCAAAATAAACAAAAGGGTGAGCATGCTGCAAAAAAAGAAGGAGGAGCCAACAAGTGTAAAATAGATATCATAAGTGAAGTCATCAAAACTCTTGAGAGGACCTGGGCTGAGACAAATCACTAACATTAAAGGTTAAAAAGAAAGCTGCACTATTTAGAGATTAACTAACTAGTTAATCTGTCATCCATACACATCTGATTGTAGGAGGCTTACTCAGTTTATTGATGTTAGGTACTAGAGTACTCCATGTCTGTAAATATTCAGCTCTAAATCCATCCATGGAAAACAAAATAACAGGTGGCAGGTCAAACCTGAAAATGAAAAACAAAAATTTAGACCAGTATTTTGATTTTTTCAAAAAGACTCTTTTCTGTACTACTTACAATTCTCTAAATTTGAGAATGCTAAGAAAGTACGTCAGAAATAGTTCTAAGTTTTCCTTTTTCTTTTTAAATATTATTTCCCTTTATAATCAGTGTTTCCAGTACATTGTTAATCCATATAAAAATGTACAATATTTTTTTTAAGGTGTTACATAAATTATCTGCGCCTTTCAACTTGGGAATCTACCTTCTTTTGAGTTCTAGAGTTTAAACAGTTTTGCCTAACTTTATTTCCATTTGCTCCTTGTCACTGGCTATCTGTGACACCCAAGTATACCATGTAAGAAATTTGTCTAGCCCTGAGCATTTACAATGAACAGGCAATGAGTGGAGAAGAAAAATCAGGGGCTTCAGCCTCAGCAAGACTTGAAATCTATTCTCTTCACTAACAAAACATCAACAGAAATGGAATTCTATATTGTAGACCTTTCACAATTCTGGCTTTGGCTAAAGATCCAAAAGCAATGATTCCTGAGTTCAATGCTCACACTCAAAATTATATGTTATAATTATTCTACCACTTTTTGGATACAACTATTGTTATTGTGATATGGAATTCTTGAACCCTGAAACTTATGTTTTATTGTTCTGAAGTTCTACATTTTTGAACTTTCAGGATATTAGTATTAACTTCCAAAGCATTACAATCTTATTTTAGATGAGTATGTAAGTTAGAATAATGAAAGTTAACTTTGGGTTATAGCCAGTGACTATCTTTTTTTCCATCTAATATTTTTTCACTTCTAAAATTGTATTTGTATTTTATACACACACAATTAAAGATGTATAGCTTCATAATTCTTTTCCATACTGAACGCCACTGTGTAGCCATCACCCAGATCACAAAACAGAATATTACTTAGAATCTTTCCCTCATGCTCTCATCTAGTCAAAAACTTCTGCAAACCACACCTCACTAAGATGATCAATGTCTTGACTTCTAACAGCATAAATTAGCTGTGTCTATTTTCGTACTTAGATTTATACACAACAGAATCATACAGTGTGTATTCCACTGTGTCTAGCTGCTTTTACTTAACATTATGCTTGAGGTCCATCCATAATTTTGCCTATGGTTGTAGATCATTCATTCTCATGGCTGTCTAGAAGTCCAGTGAATGAATAAACCACAACTGATTCATCCTGTTGATGGACATTTGAATACTTTCCAGTTTAGGGCTATTATGAATAACAGCTATGAACACAGTAACTTTGTTTTGAATTCTAAACACAGTGCATGCAAATAAGAATGGCAAAGAAATTTTCAACTCTGTGCTCAAGCAGTTTATCTATACTTTTGAATAAGAATATGTGTTTCCAAGGAATTTGGTTACAATACGTCTTTAAAAATTCTGACAAATGCCCAGTATTATCATAAAGAAAATTTTGAATGCTGTTATCAGCTAAAAACAAAAATAATTTCAGTTTCTCTCAATATATTTGAGTAGAGCTAAAAAAATAAATTAGCATAGCCATCTATTTGCAAATTATAAAGGAAATTGTGAGGAGAGTCTGGACGATGTCCATTTGGTTTCCCAGAATATGCATTTACTGAAGAGTAACCCATTTAACAAATATCTGAGATGGGCTTTGCGTTAGATGGGCTTCCCCGATAGCTCAGCTGGTAAAGTATCCACCTGCCATGTGGGAGACCTGAGTTCAATCCCTGGGGTGAGAAGATCCCTTGGAGAAGGGAAAGGCTACCCACTCCAGTGTTCTAGACTGGAGAATTCAAGGACTGTATAGTCCATGGAGTCGCAAAGAGTCAGACACGACTGAGCCACTTTCACTTCATTTCACTTGTGCTAAAAAAGTGAAAGTGAAAGTTAAGTCACTCAGTCCTGTCCAACTCTTTTGCAACCCCATGGACTACAGCCCACCAGGCTGCCCCATCCATGGGATTTTCCAGACAGGAGTACTGGAGTGGGTTCCCATTTCCTTCTCCAGGGGATCTTTCCAACCCAGGGATTGAACCCTGGTCTCCTGCATTGCAAGCAGAGGCTTTACCATCTGAGTCTCCAGGGAACTTATCACCTGTGCTAGATACTGAGAATAAAGGAATTAAGGAATTATAGCCTTTAACTGTGTGTGTGTGTTTAGTCACTCAGTTGTGTCTGACTCTTGAGACCCCATGGACTGTAGCACACCAGGCTCCTCTGTCTGGCTTCTCCAGGCACGAATACTGTCATGGGTTGCCATTCTCTTCTCCAGGGGATCTTCTCAACTCAGGGATCAAATCCAGTCTCCTGGATTGCAAGCAGATTCTTTATCATCTGAGCCACCAGAGAAGCCCTTATCTAGCGGATGAAATTAAGAAGTAAACAGAAGTGATCAAGGACTAGATTTAGGTACAGGATGCTATTCAAGTACATAGGTTCAGTCTTGGTAAGGTGAGAGTAGGCTCTCCAGAGGGTATGACATGTGAACTGACCCCTAAAGAACAAACAGAAATGATATGAAAAGAGAAAGGGACCAATGTTTCACTCAGATAAAATACACTGTGCAAAAGCCCATGTGAGATAAACAATGCATACAATAACATTTATGAGTCTCAGAAACATTGGGTTAAGCAAACAATAAAAGAAAACAAAAGACAGACTTAAAAGGATATATGGTATGAGTGTATTTACATAAAATTCTAAAACATGAATCTATGGTGATGAACAATATGAAAAGATATGACACTGAAAGATGAACTCCCCAGGTAGGTAGGTGCCCAATATGCTACTGGAGAACAGTGCAGAAATAACTTCAGAAAGAATGAAGAGACAGAGCTAAAGTGAAAACAACACCCAGCTGTGGATTTCTGATGCTGTAAAGAACAATATTGCATAGGAACCTGATCTATGAATAATGGTAAATTGAAAGTGGTCAAACAGGAGATGGCAAGAGTGAATATTGACATTTTAGGAATCAGTGAACTAAAATGGACTGGAAGGGGCTAATTTAACTCAGATGACCATTATATCTACTACTGTGGGCAAGAATCCCTTAGAAGAAATGGAGTAGCCCTCATAATCAACATAAGAGTCCAAAATGTAGTACTTGGATGCAATCTCAAAAAAAAACAGAATGATCTCTGTTAGTTTCCAAGGCAAATCATTCAATATCACAGTAATCCAAGTCTATGCCCTGACCAGTAATGCTGAAGAAACTGAAGTTGGATGGTTCTATGAAGACTTACAAGACTTTCTAAAACTAACACCCAAAAAAGACATCCTTTTCATTTCAGGGGACTGGAATGCAAAAGTAGAAATCAAGAGATACCTGGAGTAACAGGCAAGTTTGACCTTGGAGTACAAAATGAAGCAGGGCAAAGGCTAATAGACTTTTGCCAAGAGAATGCACTGATTACAGAAAACACCCTCTTCCAACAACACAGGGATGACTCTACACATGGACATCACCAGATGGTCAATACCGAAGTCAGATTGATTATATTCTTTGAAGCCAAAGACAGAGAAGCTGTATACAATCAGCAAAAATTATAGTGCTGGAGAAGACCTCTGAGAGTCCCTTGGATTGTAAGGAAATCAAAACAGTCAATCGTAAAGGAAATCAGTCTTTAATATTCATTGGAAGGACTGATGCTGAAGCTGAAACTCCAATACTTTGGCCACCTGATGTGAAGAGCTGACTCATTGGAAAAGCCCCTGATGCTGGGAAAGACTGAAGGCAGAAGGAGAAGGGGACGACAGAGTGTGAGATGGTTGGATGGCATCACTGACTTGATGGACATGAATTTGAACAGGCTCCAGAAGTTGATGATGGACGAGGAAGCCTGGTGTGCTGCAGTCCATGGGGTCGTAAAGAGTCAGACATGACTGAGTGACTGAACTGAACTGAACTGAACTGATGGTGATGAAAATCAGAACAGAGACATCTTTCTGGGGACATGGAAATATTCTATATATTGGAAATATTCTATATCTGTGGATTACACAGGTTTCTGACTTTCTAAAAATTATACTTAAGCATGAATACTTCAATGAACAAGAACTACATCTCAAAAAATAAGAACGGAAAATTTGGACTGTTTACAGTGTGTAGAAAACAATCATCCAGGAATTTAAGTGACATATTGCAATTTGTGTTCAGTTCAGTTCAGTTGCTCAGTTGTGTCTGACTCTTTGTGACCCCATGGACTGCAGCATGCCAGGCCTCCCTGTCCATCACCAACTCCTGGAGTTTAGTCACAGGCAAGGACCCCAACTCAAGTCTTTTATTTTTAATTCTAAATTCTTTACTCTTCTACCTAGAAACTTCTGAAGAGGGTAGCTGGATCTGGTATAAACCAAAGTAACATGATATACAAATATACACATTATCCACACACATTTTTTTAAATGAAGTAATATTATCTAAAAATGTCTCCATCAATTCTTTCTATAGCCTGATAGTGTTTTCTCTTTTTGTCTCACTATCATGTTCCCACTGCTTGGGTGGGAAGAGTGAAGCAGATGAAGGGCAGAAAGGAATACCAGAGGCAAAGGGGAAATCCACCTTGACTGCGAGGGGACATGGGGCATACTTCCAGGGCTGGACCAAGTCCTGGGAAGGTGGGGTGAGGTGTGATGTCTCCTGTGTTCCTCACCCATGCCCATCTGACAGAGTTTTCCTCATCCATTCTCCAAGGTCCACCTTTCACAGTGAGGCCTTCCATGGACAATTCTCTTCCCTTTCCCTCAGTGAGAATAAATCTGAAGGGCCAGGATGACAATGGAAAAAGAGTTTGGGCTAACCTCATTTAGATCTAAATTCTAGTTCTGATTTTTATAGGACCTTGGGATGTTACTACAAATACTTCATTGTTGTAAGATAATAACTTAATACAAGTTGCTTTGTAAACAATAAAGCAAACCAAAGTGCGTTGTGAGTTGGGAGCCACAAGAAATCTAATCTTTTGTTAACTGTTTTGTTTTCAAATGTAAACATGGTGGAGGAAATTTCATCCTGCCTTAACTACATTTCCATGTGCATCTATTAAAGGAGGATAAACACGGCCATGTCCGTCTCACCCTTCTGGGCACTGAGGCTGCTGGGCTGTGCTGCAATCTTCATCCACCCATGAGGTTTCTCCTGAAAAGCATAAGATCAACATCTTTAGACAAGAAAAGAGAAACCAACACTCAATGGATATGATCTTTCCAAATGACTTAATTCATGCTACTCCAATGACAAAATTCATACAGAACGTGTTAAATACTAGTTCACATGTTGGCAAGGTCAGTGCCTGTAGCAATTTGCACAGGTCAGTAATCTATACTAACAGTATCAAGAAGCCCATCTTTACCAAGAAAACAAAGGGAATTCTTTTAGCTGGAAAGGGACAATTTCTTCTTTCTTTTATTTTTTTTTTCTCCAAATAATGTTTTTTCCCTGAAAGACAATGCTTTCCCAACCACTAGGGGAAAATGAGTTTAATAAATGAAAGTGTTAATCACTCAATCGTGTCTGGCTCTTTGCAACCCCATGGACTGTAGTCCACCAGGTTCCTCTGTCCATGGGGTTTCCCAGGAAAGAATACAGGAATGAGTCACCACTCCCTTCTCCAGGGGATCTTCCCGACCCAGGGATCAAACCTGGGTCTCCTGCACTGAGCTACCAGGGGCCCTTTAATTGACATAGGTATATAGTCTAAAGAAAAATGAAAAGAAAACATGAATAAAGGAGAAATAACCAAGGAGAATAATTGATATTGATATTAAATGGGAAAGATTGAACAAATTTTTAAGATCATAACTTAAAAATTCTCACTCCATGGATGCTTCTGTTTATGGAACATTTCAACTCATTAATGAAGTAGAAATGATCTAATATGAATGCCATCATTTGCAACTCCTAATGGACTATAGTCCATGGGGTCACAAAGAGTTGGACACAACTTAGCAACTCAGCACACATGCAATGAATCTGTGCAATCATCATACATGCCTAACATGACCAAAATAACCCCAAACAGACAGATATGCCTCTTGATGGAAGTAACACCACTAAGTGTGAAGGATACATGATAGACAGATAGGTAGACACTTGAATCTGAACAGTCCTCTAGTTCTAACTACCAGTTTGCAGGAAATATGGGAGAAGACAAAATGCTTAAGTCACAGAAGATCCGATCTACAAATCCCAGACTGGAAAATTCTACAGAATAAATGACTCTATTTATCCAACATGTAAATTGCATGAGAGGAAGTAAAGGAAGGGAAAACCTACTTTTAAAGGACTCGAAATATATCAGCCAATTGAAATGTCTGAAATCTCTTTGTATCCTACTTGAAATAAATATTTTTTAATATCATGAAACAGAAAAATCTGAACACAGATTAGATATTTGTTGATAATATTATAATTACTGAAGACATTTTTAGATATATTGATGGTACTCTAATTTTGTTAAATGTTCATCTTTTTTTAGATACATGCTAAAAATATTTATAGATGAATGATACTAACATTAGGATTTCCTTTGATGTAATCTAAAATTTTCACAGATAGGTTGGGGGTATTTTATTAAGAAAAAACTCCAAAACTTGAAAATGAGCAAAAGGATAACTGATAATTAGACTTCATTTTAATGTCATGCTGGTAATTATTATAATCTTAAAAGCCCCGCTCTGGATTGTCTGATTGCCTAAAAGTATATACCTTTATCTAGCTTATCTTTTACTATTTATTTTATACCTTAGTAAGGATAGCATTTTGGAGGAGGAAATGGCAACCCATTCCAGTGTGCTATGGACAGCGGAGCCTAGTGGAGTCTGGTGGGCTAAAGTTTGTGGGGTCACAAAGAGTCGGACAGGATTGAGTGACTGAGTACACACACAAGGATTCATTTAAGCAGTAGAAAACTAATAACAGTGTAACTGATTCTTGTCTGATAGCAGGTAAATTGTCCTGTAACAAAGCAAGCCATTTGTGTCCCACCAAACATTATATCTTTAGTGATATTGTTCCAACATTCTTTCAGTTCTGTGTATACTTAGTCTCTGCTCCTCTGAACCAGCTTAACACTCCAGTTGGTTATCTCCTTAATGAGTTAATGACTTTTTGATATATTTGCTTTGTATTTATTAGAGTTATATTTTTATCTTTTTTAAGTTATTTCTGGAAAGTGTTTGATATGGTTTAAATTTTCTGTGACATTCTTTTTTATTTTATTTATTTTTTAAATAAATTTATTTATTTCAATTGGAGGCTAATTACTTTACAATATTGTATGTAGAGTCATATTTTGATCTTTTTGAAAATTTCACTGTGTCAGCATGAGACAAGATTGGTCATGAGTTGATCATTGCTGAAGAAAGGTGACGGACCTATGGGAAAAACATACTGTTCTCTTCCATCTACACATTAGAAATTAATCTTTTTTTTCAAAATTCTAAACTTAAAATATAAAAGTAACTAGTTGGTTTCTTGCACACAAATTATTCAAATTCCCTCCAGCTCCTGCCTAGAGACACAATTTTGGCAAGAATCATTTACATCTGTAAAGTGCTGAATTCTTAGAGTGAGAAAACATTTACTTTTGTTTAAAAAATAAACTGAAATGATTCAGGGAACACCATCAAAGTAATTAATTAGTGGTAATGGTAAACTTCACCATTGCCTGTAACAATTGCTTTTGTTTTTGCTAAATTTAAGAAATACTGTGCAATGAATTCAGTGAGAAAATGTACCACATGACCAGAGAATCATTATTGAGATAAAAAGTTAAGAGTTATAAAATTAGGGTAGAAGGCCGGAGACTACAAAGGTCAGAGGCAGTATGGTCAGTGAATTTATTAGAGAAACAAGCAAACTGGAAACTATACTTGCTTTGTGAATTTAGATGGATTTTTAATGACACAATATTCTCTGTTAAGTACCAATTATTATTTAAAAACAGACTTACCATTTAGCACTTTTACTTTCCTTTCTGATTGCCCTTCTTAGCTGATTTTCAATTATATTTTGCATAAAAACTGATTTGTCCATTAGTGCAAAACCTATTTTCTACTAAGGGATAATAATGTTTCTACTATAACATTTTCTTCCTATTTAAAAAAAATCAAAATTCAATTTAATCTCTTTTTTGTCTAAAGATATTACACATGTTGATTATGAGAAAAGGGTTGACAGCATTTGCTTCAGCAAAACTTGAAGCAATTTTGTTGCTAAATGTATGTGTGCATTTTTCTTAAGTCTCATCAGATATTCAGAGAGATTGGTGATTTTTTTTTTAATCTGCACCCCTAAAGTAGCAATGCAAGTGAAATCAGGCATTGATAAACCTGGAATCTCATCTTGGCTCTGCATGACCTCTCGCCAGTCCTAAATCAGCCCTTAAACCAATGACTTAGGACATAGTTGTCTCAACAATCCTATTGGTTTAACCAACTACTATTTGGGCCAGAGAATCTCGTTTGCGATGTTTTAACTTTAGGATCTGCCATCCCATGTTTCAAACCACAAGGATGTCTACCATAGTCATCAGGCTGAAAAAGAGCTTGCTCTATAGACAACATGGAACATTGAGTTTTTTCTTCTATGATATCTATGCTATGAGCTCCCTTTCTCTACCATACACAAAACACATTTCTTCTCACAGTAAACACATTGAGTCTTTTATTCCACACAGAGTGGCTAAAAATTCTTTGACTGGTTTTAATATTTGCAGCCTAGGCCAGCTCTAGGGTCACTGAACTCATGGAAGCAAAGGGGCAACACCTGCTTACCTTGGCAAACACTCTTATAGTCAGCACAACAGTCTTTCCTCTGTAAACAGTCATCTGAGCAAGAGCAAAGGCTGGATTCCAATCTGGTCTCCCCACAGCGAAATTTATTGCATGTCCATATTTGAGCTGAAGAATTACACAATTCAGTTTTGAGCATACAACTTATTTTAAGCATCCAATACCAAAAATATAAACTTTATGCATTTCTTCTTGTATTATCATACAGTCAAATTCTTAGTTTATCTGCATCCACAAATGAAAATACATAAAACAAATAAGGGGCAATCCACCACTTTTCCTCTTTTGGCATGGGTGGCAGAGAGGAATGTAGCTTTACAAGCTGTGGTTCTGGTCTACCTATCTACCTACCTATCAGGTACACTTCTGAGTTTGCAGAAACTGAACACCTGTCTTATTCCCACACAAGGATAGAAGAACTACCAGCCTTGAGTGACCATTGCCACCCAGGAGCAGCCTGCCTGGCCTGATCTGAGGACCGACATCAAGGAAGAGGCAGTGACAACAGAAGTAACAATAACATGGTCAGGTCTGTAAGAACACAGGCAGCCAGGGTACATTCCAGCTGACAGTGAAAGAATGGTAGATCAGCTCCCCAACGTGCCTCTGGTATTTTTCCAAGATAGGCACTTAATGTGAGATCAGTTTGAGTAAATCTAGAGGAGATTGCTTCCTAAAGGGCCACCTGCCAGGAAATGGTGATTGGCATTAATGTCAGCCCTATGATCAGACAAATGCATTGGCTAGGTGACAGCTGTATGTTTCAGTCATGCAGCATTCTTCATTCTTCATTATATATTATGTACTTAGAAAGAAAAGATTTTTAATAATGAATTAAAGGGAATACAGAGCTTATCCATACTGGGTTATCCTCTACCTCGAGCCCTTTTCAGAATAATGTAAGAAGCTCTACTGTCCTAGTCTTCAATATCATTAAACCACTAGACACACTGCCACCGCTTTCCTTGACTTCCTAGAAAATTAGATATCGCAAACTAAGCTGTCTCTTCCACCTCAAGAACAATGTTTCTCCCAATTAAAATAAATAAATTAAAAAAAAAGAACAATGTTTCTCAAGGTGTGTTCTATGGAGCACTGGCATCAGAATCACCAAGAATCACCAGCTTTCTATAGGAGTCTTATGCTCTCCAAGAACCACTAAAAATGAAATTAAATAAGATGACAAGCCATAGGAAAACTTGCCTTTGAAATGTGTATAATTTGACAGTATTTTATCTGCTGGAGACTGTTATTCCTCAACCTCAACTAAACAAAATGTGAATTCTATCTTTAGAATACTAAAAAGAGGACAGGCTAATGCTAGATCCTGAATACAAGGTGTTATGGGCTGAATTGTGTCCCTTCCCAAAAATGCTGAAGTCTTAACTCTCTTCCCCCATGACTACAAATGTGACCTTATTTGGAAAAGGTTCTTTGCAGACAAATTAAAATGAGGTCATTAGTGTGGGTCCCAACCCAGTGTGGCTGGTATTCTTCTTGTAACAAGAGGAAATTTAGACGTGAACACATGCAGAGGGAAGACTGTGAAGAAACGGGGAGATGGTCATCTGGAGATAAGGGCAGATTTTTGAGTTTTGCTGCCACAAGCCAAGGAACACCGAGGATAGCCAGCAACTTACCAAAACCTAGAAAGAGGCAAGGAACAGATTCTCCCTCACAATCTTGGAATGAACCAACCCTGCCAACACTTAGAATGTGGACTTCTAGTTTCCAGAATTTCTGTGGCTTAAACCACTCAGTATGTGGGACTTTGTTATGTCAGTCCAAGCAAACTATTAACACACAAGTGTCTGGCAAGTATTTGCATATGCATTAATGATCACACAACCAACATGCTAATAAACTTGCTCTCAGAGTTCGTACTTGATTGCACACAGGTGTCTTCAAAGTCCCAGCAGCAGTCGCCTCGGCCTTTACATCCCGAATCACACCGGCAGCCCTCTAGTCCTCTATGTGAAGCATCAAAGCATTTTTTTCTGCAGCTGCCTGTAGGGTGAAGGGATAAGGCAATCAGTGCTCAGCAGTTATCCAAAGTCTCAAAGTTTGATGGTGGAAGCACAAGAAGTACCCAGCACAGATTAGGACAGAAAAATAGATAAGTTTTATTGCATTACCTGACTCATGAGTGCAAAGCGATAAATAATGAGTAATACAATAATAATTGGCTTTTCCCCAGGACTCCAGAGAAGTCCCAGACTCAAAGACACCAGGGGCCATTAGGAGAGGGTAGGAGGGACAAACAGAGGCTAAATGTAGTGAAATTGGTTGAAAGTCTGGACCCCATCTCCCACTTCAGAATAGAAGGCTCATAATTTGGAAGAAAGTGGGAGGAGTTGCTTTCATCACAGAGGCAGCAGACATGGAGGATAGCCACAATGACAAAAAAAGGATGAACAAGTCTTACTCTTCAATGGAACAGATGGTCACCAGACTTTTGAGTACAGCAAGATAGCATCCAACATGAAGGATCAGGACAAACAAGAGAAAAAGGGAAAAATTTTGAAGAGGAAATAATGCAAGGAGTAGAAGAGTAAATTGTTACCCTGTATATTGTCACCCTGTTTATTTAACTTCTATGCAGAGTACATCATGAGAAACGCTGGACTGGAAGAAACACAAGCTGGAATCAAGATTGCCAGGAGAAATATCAATAACCTCAGATATGCAGATGACACCACCCTTATGGCAGAAAGTGAAGAGAAACTAAAAAGCCTCTTGATGAAGGTGAAAGTGGAGAGTGAAAAAGTTGGCTTAAAGCTCAACATTCAGAAAACGAAGATCATGGCATCCGGTCCCATCACTTCATGGGAAATAGATGGGGAAACAGTGGAAACAGTGTCAGACTTTATTTTTCTGGGCTCCCAAATCAGTGCAGATGGTGACTGCAGCCATGAAATTAAAAGACGCTTACTCCTTGGAAGGAAAGTTATGACCAACCTAGATAGCATATTCAAAAGCAGAGACATTACTTTGCCAACTAAGGTTCGTCTAGTCAAGGCTATGGTTTTTCCTGTGGTTATATATGGATGTGAGAGTTGGACTGTGAAGAAGGCTGAGCGCTGAAGAATTGATGCTTTTGAACTGTGGTGTTGGAGAAGACTCTCTTGAGTCCCTTGGACTGCAAGGAGATCCAACCAGTGCATTCTGAAGGAGATCAGCCCTGGGATTTCTTTGGATGGAATGATGCTAAAGTTGAAACTCCAGTACTTTGGCCACCTGATGCGAAGAGTTGACTCATTGGAAAAGACTCTGATGCTGGGAGAGATTGGGGGCAGGAGGAGAAGGGGACGACAGAGGATGAGATGGCTGGATGGCATCACTGACTCGATGGACGTGAGTCTGAGTGAACTCCAGGAGTTGGTGATGGACAGAGAGGCCTGGCATGCTGCAATTCATGGGGTCACAAAGAGTCGGACACAACTGAGCGACTGATCTGATTCTGATTCTGAGAAGAGTTAAACACACACACACACAATTGATTGAGATGCTCAGAAAAGATATCACATTCATTAAATAAGAAGAAAACTAATTTTAAAAAGGCAAATCATGTTCAGGGTGCTCTTGGAAATAAAAAAAAAAAAGTGAGAGCAGTAATGAAAAATTCAGTGGCGGGGTGTGGTAGGCAGGATTATGGCTCTCAGGAAGGTTCCCTCCCCTAATCCTTGAGACTATGAATACATCACCTTACATGGTAAAGGGGCTTTGCAGATGTAATTGAGGCTACTATTTAGTTGACCCTGAAACAGGGAGGTAGTACTGAAAAGTGAAAACAAAGAAAATAAAAATGATATTGTTAAAGAAATCGTAGTAAAATTTCCCAGAATTGAAGAGCAAACATTATTACATCAAAATTATTCACCAAATTTTCGCAGCAAAACTCATACCAAGGGATCAACAGGATTAGAGAGATCTGGAAAGCTCCCAGAGAAAGAGCAGGAGAAATATATAAAGGATCTTAAGTCAGAATGATATCAGAAAAGCAACACTGGGAGAAGCATAGGTCAAATGACATGTTGCTGCTGCTGCTGCTAAGTCGCTTCAGTTGTGTCCAACTCTGTGCGACCCCATAGACGGCAGCCCACCAGGCTCCCCCGTCCCTGGGATTCTCCAGGCAAGAACACTGGAGTGGGTTGCCATTTCCCTCTCCAATGCATGAAAGTGAAAAGTGAAAACGAAGTCGCTCAGTTGTGTCTGACTCTTAGCGACCCCATGGACTACAGCCTACCAGGCTCCTCCATCCATGGGATTTTCCAGGCAAGAGTACTGGAGTGGGGTGCCATTGCCTTCTCCAATGACACCCCACTCCAATGTTGGATACATGCAATAAGTAGATAGGTGCATAAGAATAGGTGCATGCATAGCAATTAGATAGCAACAAAGGTTAGTGAGAAAGTAAGGGGAAATTTTTATATACCATTTACATAAAATGTCTTTACATTTTTACATTCATTCTGCTCCTTTGAAACATTTTCTGCACTTGACTTTCAGGACACAGCAATCACCTGGATTCCCTCCCACATTCCTATCCACTCTTTCCTAGTCTTCTTCCTTCATCTTCCAATCCTTTAAGGCTGGCATACCCTGGTCACATTGCTTTAAATCCCACATATGATGCTGGTATTCACCGTGTTGTATGTGCAGTCAGAACTTCCCTGAATGCCAGCCTTATATATCCAACTACCTTTTGACTTTTCTACTTGGACATCTGGTAGATACTTCAAATTTCATGTATCCAAAACTGAGTTTCTGATTATTCCTCCCAAACCAACTCCTTCTATAGTCTTATCCAATCTCAATTATGGAAATTCCATATCAGGAGTTCATGCTGAAATCCTGAGGTCATTCTTGACTATTCTATTTCTTACTCCATATTCAACCTGTTGAAACAGTATATCTACTACATCAAAAGATCTCCAGATCCAAATACTTCTTCCCATTTACAATGCTACCACCCTGGTCCAAGACATATGGCTCTTCTATATCATTGCAATAATTTTCTAACTTGTCTCTCTACTTCTAGTATCACTCGGGCATTTATTCAGCAGCATGAGTGATCACACAGAAAAGCAAACAGGGGGTGGTCCTAAGATGGTGGAGGAATAGGACAGGGAGACCACTTTCTCCCCTACAAATTCATCAAAAGAACATTTGAACACTGAGTAAATTCCACAAAACAACTTCTGAATGCCAGCAAAGGACATCAGGCACCCAGAAAAGCAGCCCATTGTCTTCAAAAGGAGGTAGGAAAAAATATAAAAGATAAAAAGAGAGACAAAAGAGGTAAGGACGGAGCTCTGTCCTGGGAAGGGAGTCTTAAAAACGAGAGAAGTTTCCAAACACCAGGAAACACTCTCACTGCTGAGTCTGTGCCGAGCCTTGGAACCACAGAAGGCAACATAACTGGGAGGAAAATAAATAAATAATTAAAACCCACAGATTATGAGCCCAGCGGTAACTCCCCCAGCTGAGAAGCAGCACAGACGCCTGCATTCACCACTAGGAAGTGGGGGCTGGGCAGGGAGGCACGGCTGCACTACTTAGAGTAAGGATTGGGCCTGAATGCCCCGAGGGCAATCTGAGAGAACTAATTTGGGATAGCAAACGAGATGGTGGGATAACTACCACGCGAAAAGCCCTAACCTAAGACACCACCAGGCCCGCTCACAGAACAAAGGACTGACTTAAATCCCATGGGCGGAGGAGCCTGGTAGGCTGCAGTCCATGGGGTCGCTGAGTCGGACACGACTGAGCGACTTCACTTTCACTTTTCACTTTCATGCATTGGAGAAGGAAATGGCAACCCACTCCAGTGCTCTTGCCTGGAGAATCCTAAGGACGGGGGAACCTGGTGGGCTGCCGTCTATGGGGTCGCACAGAGTCAGACATGACTGAAGCAACTTGGAAGCAGCAGCAGAGCTATGTGAAAAGCCTTAACCTAAGACACCGTCAGGCCCACTCACAGAACAAAGGACTGAGCAGAGCTAGCCTGGCCTATCCCCCTGCCTGGTGACAGGCAGGCAAGGGCAGCCAGAGCTGGAAGAGGGCAATCGCAGCCCCAGAGAGGCATTATCTACCAAACTGCAAGCAGGCTTCATTGCTAACCAAGACTTCCTGAGATTCTGGATGGTCAACATCCGTTGAGAAGGTGCCCCAGTTGCACACCCAGAAAACCAAGCAGCAGGGATGGGGGAGGCGATAAGTCGCAGCAACCGCGCTGGCCAAACACCTGGTCACCTGAGCTGCTTGGACCCGGGAAGGGCACAAAACGCAGACCCAACCGAGTCTGCACGTCTGGGGACTACCCAAGTACCTGAACCTGAGTGGCTTAGACCTGGGAAGCACATACAACCTAGGGCCGGCCTCAGACGGTTCCAGGCCAAGAAACCTAAAGCCTAAGCGGTGTAGATAGGGAAAGCACACATGCGGTGAGCAGGGGCAAACCCAGTGTGGCAGAGACACTGTGAGCACACACTAGTGTTATTCATTTGCAGCGTCCCTCCCTCCCCACAGCACGACTGAACAAGTGAGCCTAAAAAAGTGTCCACCACCACTCCCTTGTGTCAGGGCAGAAATTAGACACTGAAGAGACCAGCAACCAGAAGAAGCTAAATCAGAGGGAACCTCCTTGGAAGTGACAGGTGCAATAGATTAAAACCCTGTAGTTAGTACTGACTACATAGGAAGGGGCCTATAGATCTTGAGAAATATAAGCCGGACCAAAGAACTATCCGAAAATGAACTGACCCCACGCTGCCCACAACAACACCAGAGAAAGCCCTAGATATATTTTTGCTATTTTTACTATCATTCTTTAATTTTTTCTTTAATTTTTTAAAATTTTAAGTCCTCTATTACTCCTTTAATTTTCATTTTTATAACCTACTATTACTTTGCAACAACCCACTCCAGTACTCTTGCCTGGAAAATCTCATGGGCAGAGGAGCTTGGTGGGCTGCAGTCCATGGGGTCGCTAAGAGTCGGACACGACTGAGCAACTTCACTTTCACTTTTCACTTTCATGCATTGGAGAAGGAAATGGCAACCCACTCCAGTGTTCTTGCCTGGAGAATCCCAGGGATGGCGGAGCCTGGTGGGCTGCCATCTATGGGGTTGCACAGAGTCAGACACGACTGAAGCGACTTAGCATTACTTTGCAAAAAAAAAAAAAAGAGAGAGAGAGAGACCATATTTTTTAAAGCAAACTTCATATATATATATATATATATATATATATATATAAAATAATTCTTGTGACTTTGTTTTCTTTTTTTTTTTTTCTTTAATATTGTATTTTTGAAAATCCAACTTCTACTCCAGATTTTTAATCTTTGCTTTTTGGTATTTGTTATCAATTTTGTACCTTTAAGAACCCAATTTTCAGTACCCATTTTTACTTGGGAGTGAGATTACTGGCTTGACTGCTCTCTCCCGCTTTGGACTCTCCTTTTTCTCCACCAGGTCACCTCTATCTCCTCCCTCCCCCTTCTCTTCTCTATCCAACTCTGTGAATCTCTTTGTGTCTTCCGGACTGTGGAGAACACTTAGGGAACTGATTACTGACTGGATCTGTCTCCTTTTGCTTCCCCCCTTTTATCCTCCTGGCCATCTCAGTCTCCTTCCTTCCTCTTCTCTTCTCTGTGTAACTCCATGAACATCTCTGAGGGATCCAGACTGTGGAGAGCACATAGGGAAGTGATTGCTGACTAGCTTGCTCACTCCTCTTTTGATTCCACCTCATCTCATCCTGATCAGCTCTATCTCCCTCCTCCCTCTTCTCTTCTCCATGTAACTCTGTGTACCTCTCCTGGTGTCCCTTAATGTGGAGAAACTTTTCATCATTCAGCTCAGTTGAGTCGCTCAGTCGTGTCTGACTCTTTGCAACCCCATGAATCGCAGCACGCCAGGCCTCCCTGTCCATCAACAACTCCCGGAGTTCACTCAAACTCACGTCCATCAAGTTGGTGATGCCATCCAGCCATCTCATCCTTTGTTGTCCCCTTCTCCTCCTGCCCCCAATCCCTCCCAGCATCAGAGTCTTTTCCAATGAGTCAAGTCTTCACATGAGGTGGCCAAAGTACTGGAGTTTCAGCTTTAGCGTCACTCCTTCCAAAGAACATCCAGGACTGATCTCCTTTAGAATGGACTGATTGGATCTCCTTGCAGTCCAAGGGACTCTCAAGAGTCTTCTCCAACACCACAGTTCAAAAGCATCAATTCTTTGGCGCTCAGCTTTCTTCACAGTCCAACTCTCAAATCCATACATGACTACTGGAAAAACCATAGCCTTGACTAGACAGATCTTTGTTGGCAAAGTAATGTCTCTGCTTTTGAATATGCTATCTAGGTTGGTCATAACTTTCCTTCCAAGGAGTAAGTGTCTTTTAATTTCATGGATGCAATCACCATTAACCTTGATGTTTTATCACCGGTGCTGTATAGATGGAGAAATCTTGAGACTACTGTAAAAATAAGACTGAAAACCAGAAGCAGGAGGCTTAAGTCCAAATCCTGAGAACACCAGAGAACTCCTAACTCCAGGGAACATTAATAGACAGGAGCTCATCAAATGCTTCCATACCTACACTGAAACCAAGAACCACCCAAGGGCCAACAAGTTCCAGAGCAAGACATACCACACAAATTCTCCAGCAACACAGGAACATAGCACTGAGCTTCAATATACAGGCTGCCCAAAGTCACTCCAAGCCCATTGACATCTCATAACTCATTACTGGACACTTCATTGCACTCCAAAGAGAAGAAACCCAACTCCACCCACCAGAATGCTGACACAAGCTTCCCTAAGCAGGAAAACTTGACAAGCCACCTGTACAACCCCACCCACAACGAGGAAACTCCACAATAAAGAGAACTCCACAAACTGCCATAATACAGAAAGGCCACCCCAAACACAGCAATATAAGCAAGATGAAGAGACAGAGGAATACCCAGCAGGTAAAGGAACAGGATAAATGCCCACCAAACCAAACAAAAGAGGAAGAGATAGGGAATCTACCTGATAAAGAATTCCAAATAATGATAGCAAAAATGATCCAAAATCTTGAAACCAAAATGGAATCACAGGTAAACAGCCTGGAAACAAGGATTGAGAAAATACAAGAATGGTTTAACAAGGACCTAGAAGAAGAAAAAAGAGTCAATATATAATGAATAATGCAATAAATAATATCAAAAACACTGAAGGGAACCAACAGTAGAATAACGGAGGCAGAAGATAGGATTAGTGAGGTAGAAGATAGAATGGTAGAAATAAATGAATCAGAGAGGATAAAAGAAAAACGAATTAAAAGAAATAAGGACAATCTCAGAGACCTCTGGGACAATGTGAAACGCCCCAACATTCGAATCATAGGAGTCTCAGAAGAAGAAGACAAAAAGAAAGACCATGAGAAAATATTTGAGGAGATAATAGTTGAAAACTTCCCTAAAATGGGGAAGGAAATAATCACCCAAGTCCAAGAAACCCAGAGAGTCCCAAACAGGATAAACCCAAGGTGAAACACCCCAAGACACATATTAATCAATTAACAAACACAAAGAAAAAATATTAAAAGCAGCAAGGGAAAAACAACAAATAACACACAAGGGGATTCCCATAAGGATAACAGCTGATCTTTCAATAGAAACTCTTCAGGCCAGGAGGCAATGGCAGGACATAGTTAAAGTGATGAAAGAAAATAACCTACAGCCCAGATTACTGTATCAAGAAAGGATCTCATTCAAATATGAAGGAGAAATCAAAAGCTTTACAGACAAACAAAAGCTGAGAGAATTCAGCACCACCAAACTAGCTGTCCAACAAATGCTAAAGGATCTTCTCTAGACAGGAAACACAAAAAGAGTGTATAAACTCCAACCCAAAACAATAAAGAAAATGGCAACGGGATCATACTTATCAATAATTACCTTAAACATAAATGGGTTGAATGCCCCAACCAAAAGACAAAGACTGACTGAATGGATACAAAAACAAGACCCCTATATATGTTGTCTACAAGAGACCTACCTCAAAACAAGGGACACATACAGACTGAAAGTGAAGGGCTGGAAAAAGATATTCCATGCAAATAGAGACCAAAAGAAAGCAGAAGTAGCAATACTCATATTAGATAAAATAGACTAAAACAAAGGCTGTTAAAAGATACAAAGAAGGACACTACATAATGATCAAAGGATCAATCCAAGAAGAAGATATAACTATTATAAATATATATGCACCCAGCATAGGAGCACCTCAATATGTAAGACAAATGCTAACAAGTATGAAAGGAGAAATTAACAATAACACAATAATAGTGGGAGACTTTAATGCCCCAGTCACACCTGGATAGATCAACTAAACAGAAAATTAACAAGGAAACACAAACTTTAAATGATACAATAGACCTGTTAGACCTAATTGATATCTATAGGACATTTCACCCCAAAACAATGAATTTCACCTTTTTCTCAAGCGCACACAGAATCTTCTCCAGGAGAGATCACATCCTAGGCCATAAATCTAGCCTTGGTAAATTCAAAAAAATTGAAATCATTCCAAGCATCTTTTCTGACCACAATGCAGTAAGATTAGATCTCAACTACAGGAGAAAAACTATTAAAAATTCCAACATATAGAGGCTGAACAACACACTGCTGAATAACCAACAAATCACAGAAGAAATCAAAATATGCATAGAAATGAATGAAAATGAAAACACAACAACCCAAAACCTGTGGGACACTGTAAAAGCAGTGCTAAGGGGAAGGTTCATAGCAATATAGGCACACCTCAAGAAACAAGAAAAAAAGTCAAATAAATAACCTAACTCTACACCTAAAGCAACTAGAAAAGGAAGAAATGAAGAACCCCAGGGTTAGTAGAAGGAAAGAAATCTTAAAAATTAGGTCAGAAATAAATGCAAAAGAAACAAAAGAGACTATAGCAAAAATCAACAAAGCCAAAAGCTGGTTCTTTGAAAGGATAAATAAAATTGACAAACCATTAATAAGACTCATCAAGAAACAAAAGGAGAAAAATCAAATCAATAAAATTAGAAATGAAAATGGAGAGATCACAACAGACAACACAGAAATACAAAGGATCATAATAGACTACTATCAGCAATTATATGTCAATAAAATGGACAACTTGGAAGAAATGGACAAATTCTTAGAAAAGTACAACTTTCCAAAACTGAACCAGGAAGAAATAGAAAATCTTAACAGACCTATCACAAGCACAGAAATTAAAACTGTAATCAGAAATCTTCCAGCAAACAAAAGCCCAGGTCCAGACGGCTTCACAGCTGAATTCTACCAAAAATTTAGAGAAGAGCTAACACCTATCCTACTCAAACTCTTCCAGAAAATTGCAGAGGAAGGTAAACTTCCAAACTCATTCTATGAAGCCACCATCACCCTAGTACCCAAACCAGACAAAGATGCCACAAAAAAAAAAAAAAAAACTACAGGCCAATATCACTGATGAACATAGATGTAAAAATCCTTAACAAAATTCTAGCAATCAGAATCCAACAACACATTGAAAAGATCATACATCATGACCAAGTGGGCTTTATCCCAGGGATGCAAGTATTCTTCAATATCCACAAATCAATGTAATACACCACATTAACAAATTGAAAAATAAAAGCCATATGATTATCTCAATAGATGCAGAGAAAGCCTTTGAAAAAATTCAACATCCATTTATGATAAAAACTCTCCAGAAAGCAGGAATAGAAGGAACATACCTCAACACAATAAAAGCTCTATGTGACAAACCCACAGCACATATTGTCCTTGATGGTGAAAAATTGAAAGCATTTCCCCTAAAGTCAGGAACAAGACAAGGGTGTCCACTTTCACCACTACTATTCAACATAGTTTTGGAAGTTTTGGCCACAGCAATAGGAGAAGAAAAAGAAATAAAAGGAATCTAAATTGGAAAAGAAGAAATAAAACTCTCACTGTTTGCAGATGACATGATCCTCTACATAGAAAACCCTAAAGACTCCACAGAAAATAACTAGAGCTAATCAATGAATATAGTAAAGTTGCAGTATATAAACTCAACACACAGAAATCCCTTGCATTCCTATACACTAATAATGAGAAAATAGAAAGAGAAATTAAGAGGAAAATTCCACTCACCATTGCAACAAAAAGAATAAAATACTTAGGGATATATCTACCTAAAGAAACAAAGACCTATATATATAAAACTATAAAACACTGGTGAAAGAAATCAAAAAGGACACTAATAGATGGGGAAATATACCATGTTCATGGATTGGAAGAATCAGTATAGTGAAAATGAGTATACTACCCAAAGCAATCTATAGATTCAATGCAATCCCTATCAAGCTACCAACAGTATTTTTCACAGAGCTAGAACAAATAATTTCACAATTTGTATGGAAATACAAAAAGCCTCGAATAGCCAAAGCAATCTTGAGAAAGAAGAATGGAACTGGAGGAATCAACCTGCCTGATTTCAGGCTCTACTAAAAAGGCACAGTCATCAAGACGGTATGGTACTGGCACAAAGACAGAAATATAGATCAATGGAACAAAATAGAAAGCCCAGAGATAAACCCACACACCTATTGACACCTTATCTTTGACAAAGGAAGCAAGAATATACAATAGAGAAAAGACAATCTCTTTAACAAGTGGTGCTGGGAAAACTGGTCAACCACTTGTAAAAGAATGAAACTAGAACACTTTCTAACACCATACACAAAAATAAACTCAAAATGGATTATAGATCTAAACATAAGACCAGAAACTATAGAACTCCTAGAGGAGAACATAGGCAAAACACTCTCCGACATACATCACAGCAGGATCCTCTATGACCCGCCTCCCAGAATATTGAAAATAAAAGCAAAAATAAACAAATGGGACCTAATTAAAATTAAAAGCTTCTGCACAACAAAGGAAACTGTAACCAAGGTGAAAAGACAGCCTTCAGAATGGGAGAAAAAAATAGCAAATGAAGCAACTGACAAACAACTAATCTCAAAAATATATAAGCAACTCCTGCATCTCAATTCCAGAAAAATAAACGATCCAATCAAAAAATGGGCCAAAGAACTAAACAGACATTTCTCCAAAGAAGACATACAGATGGCTAAAAAAACACATGAAAAGATGCTCAACATCACTCATCAGAGAAATGCAAATCAAAATCACAATGAGGTACCATTTCACACCAGAATAGCTGTGATCCAAAAGTCTACAAGCAATAAATGCTGGAGAAGGTGTAGAGAAAAGGTAACCCTCTTACACTGTTGGTGAGAATGCAAACTAGTACAGCCACTATGGAGAACAGTATGGAGATTCCTTAAAAAACTGGAAATAGAACTGCCATATGACCCAGAAATCCCACTGCTGGGCATACACACCAAGGAAACCAGAATTGAAAGAGACACGTGTACCCCAATGTTCATCACAGCACTGTTTATAATAGCCAGGACATGGAAGCAACCTAGATGTCCATCAGCAAATGAATGGATAAGAAAGCTGTGGTACATATACACAATGGAGTATTACTCAGCCATTAAAAAGAATACATTTGAATCAGTTCTAATGAGGTAGATGAAACTGGAGCCCATTATACAGAGTGAAGTAAGCCAGAAAGAAAAACACCAATACAGTATACTAACACATATATATGGAATTTAGAAAGATGGTAACAATAACCCTGCATGAGAGACAGCAAAAGAGATACAGATGTATAGAACAGTCTTTTGGACTCTGTGGGAGAGGGCGAGGGTGGGATGATTTGGGAGAATGGCGTTGAAACATGTATAACATCATATGTGAAATGAAAATAAATAAATAATAATAATTAAAAAAATACAAGCCTTTTAAAACTAAAAAAAGAAAAGAAAAGAAAAGCAAACAACAGCATGTCATTCCTTTACTCAAAACCTCCAATCAATCCCCATCACACTCAATGAAAGCTGAAGCCCATATTTTGACCTACCAACCCCTCTATGATCTGACTTTTCTTTGGTTGATCTCATTTTATGACTACCCTCCCTCTGGTCCTCTTAGTTCTAGCTCACTGATCTCCTGTTATTCTTTAAATAGAACATGCCAAGCAAGAACAGCACTTGCTATTTTCTCTTGCCTAAAACGTTCTTTGTCAAAATATCCTTGTTTCTTCCCCACTTCCTTTAGCTCTTTACTCAAAAGTTATTATATACTTCTTACCTGCCCTGACTCTATATTTCATGTTCCCCTTTTCAGTTTTATTTATTCCTTAGCACTTTCTCTATCATAGTATATATAATATATATTGCATATTTTTTCCTGTCTGTATTCCATGCTAGAATGTAAACTCTTTGAAGGATTTTAGTCTGTTTCTTATATCACTATATCCCCAGTAATTATAATAGCACTGAGTACAGAGTCAGTGCTTATTTGTTGAAAACAAGTAAAAAAAGGATGTGCACAAAAGATAAAATTGTCATTCAAACTAGAAAAACTAGTTTAAAAACTCGCACTTGGAAAAAATACTGCCTACGAAAAGTAGGTCAATTAGAGCAGAGAACGGTGAAAATGATCAAGAGTTGGGGATTATGAATCAAGAGTTGTGGTGTAAGAATGAGGGGGTGACTATGTTAAGGATGCTGGAAAAGAGGGATCAGTGTTAAACGCCAATCCCCTGGGCAAGAGAGTGAAGGGAAGGATGGCATATAAGCCCTGAGGGACCGAGATGAAAGGAAGAGAATGAGGAACAATGACTCTGGGGAGCCTGTCAATAGCTGTAAAGAATGGATGGAAAGAGCTGGATTAATTGGAGATTTTGTTCAGAGATTCCTATTGCCTTTTGCAATTAAGTTATGTGATTTTTGGGAGCAAATAACCAAGAATTGATGCCCACTTGTATGCACTAACATCAGAATAATACCACCAAAATGTCCTGCCAACATTTGCTAAATCTAGGACCAGTACTGCAGCTCAGAAACACAGCAACAAAATGACCAGAAAAGATAGGCATTTTCCAGTCAATGCCCATCTCTCAGTTCCACTGTATTCCCATGTGACACTAGGGGAACTGCATGTCTGTAAATTAACTGAAAACATATTGGAAAATTGCCAGTTAACATCACCAAGGGTCTCCCAATGAAGAAGCAATAAGACTTTCTCCATTGGAGTCAAATTAGAAGCTGATCAACCAAATTAAAAAAGGAGAATAAATTATCTAACATTGGATCTCATACTGAGAGATTCATTTCCTAGGCAGGTTGATAAAAAGTCTAGGGGTCCCCAAGGATAGAGGGGTCTGGAGTGCTCAAGGAGGAAGAAAGGACAAACTTCTTTCCCCTCTACATTCCTCAGGATTATATAACAATAATGTATCCTGCTTGAGGACAGTCTCTGGAAAAAACCTTCTGGCTAATCCTATTATCTTAAAATGTAAATTATAGGAGTAGGTCTAGTGAGGTCTTAACCTCCAGAGATTCTTTTGATTCACTGTAATAACTAATTAGAGAGTATATAATTCCATTGCTAACACTAGCAAGGGGGTGCTCTTTCTGCCCTCTTCTGATGCCTATGTCAGAAGCTTTCTCTATCTCCTTTATACTTTTTTTTTAAAGAAATAAAAATTTAACCCACCACAGGTATACATGTGTTCCCCATCCTGAACCCTCCTCCCTCTTCCCTCCCCATACCATCCCTCTGGGTTGTCCCAGTGCACCAGCCCCAAGCATCCAGTTTTTATACTTTAAGAAAACTTTATTGCACAAAGCTCTGAGCGAACAAGCCTCATCTCTGGCCCAGGATTGAATTGTCCTCCGGAAGCCAAGAATCCCAACGTCTTTTCATGTGTCAGCAACAACCTTTCAATACTTTCCCTGAATAAAAGTGTCTAAACAATACATAGCAAGATTATAGTAAATGCACATAAAGTGCATTTATAGAGTCACTTATAAATGGTTTATTTACTCTTACATACTAATAGGATATGGCAAAAGACGTGTGAGGTGTTTTGATATTTTGAGCCACGAATCTCCTATTTTTTCTTTGCTTCTTATGACAACAACAACAATAATAATAATAATAATAATTGTGAAGCTCTTACTGTGCACTCTATTTCAGGAAAGTGGCACTGCCTAACCAAGAAATAACGAGATTTCAAAGATAGGGTAATATTAACGTGATGTCAAGTACAAATGTGGTGGCTAGAGGTCCTGGGAGTGGAGCAACTAAGACTTTCAAGGCCGAGTTTATCATCTGGTATTAATGATACAGTAGGAGTAGGGGGAGAAGGAACCTTTGATCCAGTTACCAAAGTCCTCTAGAAAGGTGATGAAAAGTAAGTGGGGAAAAACTGGAATGATATGAACCTCAAAGAAGAAGGGAGATGAGGTCAAAGGGAAAAGTCCAGAAGTGGAAATGAATAGTGCTAACCACAGGAAAATGGGGTGTGGGAGAAAGAGGAGCCTAGCAGGGGGAGAGCTATATGCAGGAGAGAGGAGGCAAGTCCAAGTTCTAACAGTGAAGGTGAGGAGAAAGAAGAAGGAAAAAAATATTCTGAGGAAATGCTGAGGAGTGTACCTTGCTCTTCTTGTTGTCTGAGTCCAGCCACCAGGCCTAATGCAAGTGACACAGCCACCAACAAAATTAGAAGAACCTGTTATAAAATTTTTAAAAATGTGATCTTTACAATTTCATTAAAATATACAAAAAACCAGATACCCTGTCTCCCCCAGTGATTGTTATAGGAGCACAGTATGCTAGCTTTTCATGATACCAGAATTTTAAAATACCATTGATTACAGATTTTAAATTAAAATACATTAGTCCCAGTTGGTTTAACCCCAAACTGAGTTAAAGTAAAAACGAAACCAAGGGGGCCAATTATCTTTACACATTTTCCTTTCTTAGCTAGATACATGTTTGGAGATCATTTATTTAAATGATTCATTTACTTTAGTCACTCAGTCCTGTCCAACTCTTTGCAGTCCCATGGACTATAGCCTACCAGGCTCCTCTTTTCAAGGAATTCTACAAGCAAGAATATTGGAGTAGGTTGCCATTCCCTTCTCCAGAGGATTTTCCCAACTCAGGAATCAAACCCTGTTCTCCTGCATTGTGGGTAGTTTCTTTACCTTTGAGCCACAAAGGAAGCCTTATTTATTTAAAAGTATCCCAAAACTCTGAAATCATGAACTACCTCATTTCCAGGAAACAGGGTTTTTGATTGTGAGAAAATAGTGAAGATATTTCAGTCCAGTTCAGTTCAGTCGCTCAGTCGTGTCCGACTCTTTGCAACCCCATGAACCACAGCATGCCAGGCCTCCCTGTCCATCACCAACTCCCAGAGTCCACCCAAATCCATGTCCATTGAGTCAGTGATGCCATCCAACCATCTTATCCTCTGTCGTCCCCTTCTCCTCCTGCCCTCAATCTTTCCCAGCATCAGGGTCTTTTCCAATGAGTCAGCTCTTCGCATCAGGTGGCCACAGTATTGGAGTTTCAGCTTCAACATCAGTCCTTCCAATGAACACCCAGGACTGATCTCCTTTAGGATGGACTGATTGGATCTCCTTGCAGTCCAAGGGACTCTCAAGAGTCTTCTCCAACACCACAATTCAAAAGCATCAGTTCTTCTGTGCTCAGCTTTCTTTATAGTCCAACTCTCACATCCATACATGACCATTGGAAAAACCATAGCCTTGACTAGATGGACCTTTGTTGGCAAAGTAATGTCTCTGCTTTTGAATATGCTATCTAGGTTGGTCATAACTTTCCTTCCAAGGAGTAAGCGTCTTTTAATTTCATGGCTGCAGTCACCATCAGCAGTGATTTTGGAGCCCAGAAAAATAAGATCAGCCACTGTTTCCCCTGTTTCCCCATCTATTTCCCATGAAGTGAGGGATTGGGGGCAGGAGGAGAAAGGGACAACGGAGGATGAGATGGCTGGATGGCATCACCGAATTGATGGACGTGAATTTGAGTGAACTCCAGGAGTTGGTGATGGACAGGGAGGCCTGGTGTGCTGCGATTCATGGGGTCGCAAAGAGTCAGACACGACTGAGCAACTGAACTGAACTGAACTGAAGTGATGGGACTCGATGCCATGATCTTAAAAAGTTTTCTGAAAGTTGAGCTTTAAGCCAACTTTTTTACTCTCCTCTGAAGATATTTAACATATAAAAATATAATCTCCAAACAATTAACTACCAAGTTACCTGCTTTGATCTACAAAGCAAAAAAATGTTTTAGGGTAATCTGGAAGTCATTGACTAAAGATTGTGTATATAATCGTTATCACCATGCTGACAAAGCTCTTCAGTGTAATGGACTTTATCCTGTGACTGAAATTAAACTGATATAAATTAAAGAGAATTCTTTTCACTGACCTCTTTCCCCATCAAGTCCAATGATAAGTATCCTGGATGATAGAGCTTGAACACACTGTTTACTTAAGTAATTAATTAGGTACACAGATTACTTATGTCAACTACAAAATGGCATCCCTGGTGGCTCAGACAATGAAGAATCTGCTTTTTGGGGAAGATTCCCCTGGAGAAGGAAATAGCAGCCCACTCCAGCGTTCTTGCCTGGAGAATTTCATGGACAGAGGAACCTGATGGACTACAGTCCACAGGAATCACAAAGACTGAGCAACTAACACTTATACTTTTGCAAACTGGCACTTGCCAAAAGTATTGCCAGTGACTAAACGACAAGGGCATGTGCCATCTGACTCTGGGAGGGTGAACCCTGTGCTGCTGCAGCTGTTGATCTTTAACACCCCGTGAAGGAGTTCAGGGCGTAGTGAGGCACTCCGTGCTCCAGGGAATCTGGTGGAACAGGTCTTTAGATAGCTAGATATTTTCAGAAACTGATTTTCAGAAACACAATTCCAATCCCTGCATCTCTTCATATTTAGAAAAACACTAAATCTCTTCGTGATGAGATGAGTGCCTTATGACTAACAGAAAATCTTTTGTAAAATGAGTGCTTAATAGCACTGGACTTCTCCTTCCATTCATGAAGGTGAAAGAGGAGAGTGAAAAAGCTGGCTTAAACTCAACATTCAAAAAACTAGGATCATGACATCTGGCCCCATCACTTCATGGCAAATAGATGGGGGAAAAGTGGAAACAGGGAGAGATTTTATTTTCTTGGGCTCCAAAATCACTGCAGATGGTGACTGCAGCCATGAAATTAAAGGATGCTTGCTCCTTAGAAGAAAAGCTATGACAAACCCAGACAGCATATTAAAAAGCAGAGACATTACATTGCTGACAAAAGTCCACACAGTCAAAGCTATGCTTTTTCCAGTAGTCATGTATGGATGTGAGAGTTGGACCATAAAGAAGGCTGAGTGCTCAAAAATTGATGCTTTCAAACAGTGATGCTGGAGAAGACCCTTGAAGAATCCCTTGGACAGCAAGGAACTCAAACCAGTCAATCCTTAAGAAAATCAGCCCTGAATATTCATTGGAAGGACTGATGCTGAAGCTGAAGCTCCAATACTTCGGCCATCTGATGCAAAGCACAGACTCATTGGAAAAGACCCTGACGCTGGAGAAGATTGAGGACAGGAGAAGGGGGCAACAGAAGATGAGATGGTGGATGGTATCACCAACTCAAACTCAGACATGAGTTTGAGAAAACTCAGAGAGATGAAGAAGGACAAGAAAGCCTGGCGTGCTGCAGTACATGGGGTAGCAAAGAGTTAGACTTGACTGAGTGACTGAATAACAACAACCCCCTTCACCAAAATCTTTTATATTGACTTTCCCCCACTGCCTCTTTTGGAGCTATCTCTCAGAGCTATCTGAGGTTCTTTCTACTGGGCTGCATCCCTCATTTTGTACCAAATAAAACTTACCTTGCAACTTTCAAGTTGTGTATTTTTTAAGGAAAAAAAATTAGGAAAATATTTTATAATGCCAATGAAATTTGTTATTTTTTTTAAATCGCTTTAATGAAAGAAAAAAGCCAGTATCAAAATTTGCTTTCGATAATAAAGACCCTACATAAGGTATAGATTTGTTTGTTTGTTTGCCTTCTGGAAATCAACTAAAAATTAACACATCTAACTTTTAAAATGGAAGTGAATTCAAGGATGGGGAAACGTGTTAAATACTATGAAAATAATTCTCATATGAAGTTTCAAAGTTAGCCCAAGGTCAGTGACCTCCAACAGGTGTTCATTCAGTAGAGAAGCTGAAGCATAAAAGTGAACATAAACAGTTATTAAATAACACCATTAGCACTTTTCCCCTTATTTTCATTCTCAAAAGCCACAGATTTAGATTAAGCCTAAAAATGTTACAAAGCAAAAATGCACTGGGAAACTTTCCTATGATGAACCTCACGAGTCAGAGTCAGCTACATTTCAGTTTACACCTTATATTTGGTTCTTTCACCATTCAAACTTGCTAGAAAAATAAGCAACATCTAGCTGTTTTTGTTGTTACTATAAGACTATCAGTCATGTCTGACTGTTTGTGACCCCATGGACTGTAGCCTGCCAGGCTCCTTTGTCAATGAGATTCTCCAGGCAAAAATACTGGAATGGGTTGCCACTTCCTCTTCTAGGGGATCTTCTGGACCCAGGGATTGAACCCAAGTCTCCTGTATCTCCTGTACTGGCAGGTGAATTCTTTACCACTGAGCCACCTGGGAAGCCTCAAGGGTAAGAAGGTTCATTTTCAATCTTGTATTATCATGACTCTAACTACGTAACTCTGAATAAGTTTCTTGATATTAAGGTACAAATATATCTTAAACTATCTTATGCTATCTACAAATTGTAGAGGGGAGTACTCTGAACTCCAAAAATTACCGAGAAACCAACATTTGATTTTAGCTTGACTGAATAAAGAATGCTAGAAATACAGATCGGAAAAGGCAATGGCACCCCACTCCAGTACTCTTGCCTGGAAAATCCCATGGACAGAGGAGCCTGGTAGGCTGCAGTCCATGGGGTCGCTGAGGGTCGGACACGACTGAGCGACTTTACTTTCACTTTTCACTTTTATGCACTGGAGAAGGAAATGGCAACCCACTCCAGTGTTCTTGCCTGGAGAATCCCAGGGACGGGGGCGCCTGGTGGGCTGCCGTCTATGGGGTCGCACAGAGTCGAACACAACTGAAGTGACACAGCAGCAGCAGCAGCAGCAAAAACACAGATATATTTAAAATTTCTTAATACAACTTTTACTAAAATCTAGAAATAGTAGGGTTGGAACTATGATTTTAAAATATTGAGCTTCTATTTATGTGTACTGATAAACCATTAAAAGTATACAAAGTAGGGAAATATATGATGAACAAGATTTGCTCTCAAGGAATTGATAATTCCCTGAATTTATAAGATAGGATAAGTATGATAAATGGCATAAGAGCTAAAAGTTCCCAGAATAACAAATGCCAAAATTCCCAGAAGAAAAAAAAAAAGGAATATCTTGAGAGTTCCCTTAGTTATAGTTATTGAGCTCAATACTTACACACATTGTTTCACTTACACCTCCAAACAATGTTTGCATGAAAGAGAGAATGGTGATGGCATTAAGTAAAGTTGGGAATCTAGGAGAAAACTGCAGCGCGATAGTTGTGAGAAAATCATGCAAATGATTTTGACTATAAGGTAGATGCTGGAGGAAGGGCAAGCAGGCACTTTCTAATTTAGGACTGAAACTCAGTCAGAGGTGAGAACTAGCGGCTTATGCGGAATTCTTGGTGGAGAATACACTCTTAAATCCATGAATAAGGTTAGAGTCCTTAAAGAAAAGATCTTCACACAGTGTTTGGTGAAATGCCCAAAGAGAAGAAAGATAAATAAACAAATAATTCAGATAAGGAGAAAAGTGATAAAAACAGGAATTTCAATGTCATCATGAAAGCAAGGGGAGAGAATTCAAAGTGAGAAATTACTCCACAGTATCTGTGTACTGTTGTTATGGAAACTTAGCAGGGAGAAGGACAGGGGAGAAGGATTGACTTTTGAGGAAGCAACTTCAGTGCAGCAAAAAAAAAAAAAAAAAAAAAACCAAACCTAGAGAATAAAAAATGGTTGGCTGGTGAGAAAACTGAGGCATTGAAGAGAGTCGGAAGTTTGATGGTAAAAGGAAAAGAAAATGTAATAAAATCAAGGAATGTTTTTGTTTTAGGCCAGGGAAGATCTTACGGAACAAAAGAACAAGGAAGAGAAAACAGGCAAAAGAGTCCATCCCTAGGAGTGAAGTTAAATGGCACAAAATCAAGAATTGAAAAAAGAAGACACTGATTTTAATTCCTCACCCTCTGGTCTTAACATACTGATGCACAAAGGTGACTTGGGAGATAATTATAATTATAATCATGGTAAAATCAGTGCTGCTAAGTATTTTGCCACAGATCCCAGTTTTTTAGATTGACCGAATATTAATTTGTTGCTATGCAAATTTCTTATATGCAAAATGTGATTTAAATCCTTCACTTTGCGTTAGAGCTGTCATCAGGGATAAAACTGAACAGTTACTGAAAACTTCATATTTAAATTGCAACGCAAACAAATACAATCCTGGAGTCATACCCCTACCTTTTGCCACAAACTACAAAGGTGAAAATATTAAAATGTACTTACAATACAAATTATTTTGTACTTCTTAACAGTATTTCTCTTAACAGGTTCTTCTGTTGATAAATTCAGTGTAGATTGCATTGTTCTGTTAGCTAGATAAACCTGTTCTACCAGAAGACAGTGGACCGATTTCCTTTTTCTAGTCTGGCAAAGAGAAACTGCACGAATTACATCACTGTGACTGGCTTTTAAATGTTTGGAAAGAGCATAGCTCTTTAATGATTGGATAGTTAAGACGGGAAAAAAAGCTGTAATAACAATAGTGTCATGAGATGAAAGTTCATTTCCTGTACACTGTAGACAACTGTTCTGTTTGTCCTTTGAAAAAATCTAATTCAGGGTCTTGTAGATTTCTTTCCATGGACCACAATGAACTACCAGGTCTTTAGAAATTCAGAAATGCACAAAACCATATTTGAATATCTTTGGCAAATGGTTCTCTGTACTGGGTAAACTTAGAATTGCCCAAAGTAGCTCTTTAATTTTAATTTTTAAATTATGAAGCCTAGGCTCCACATTGATTGAATTAAAATCTTCTGGAGTTTTGACAAAGGAAGCAGTGTATTTAAATATCCTTCCTAGTGATTTTTTTTTTTAATGTAGCCAAGATTAGTCTAAACACTTTGCTTTGAGTCCTATATGCACTTTTGAATTCTCTCCTGAAAACATTCACTCTGGATTCTAATCAAACTTGCCAATTGTACATGTGTGCATGCTAAGTCGCTTCAGTTTTGTCCAATTCTGTGCAACCCTAGGGACCATAACCCTTCAGGCTCCTCTGTCCCTATGATTCTCCAGGCAAGAATACTAGAGTGGTTGCCATGCCTTTCTCCAGGGGATCTTCCTGACCCAGGTGTAGAACCCCTGTCTCTTATGTCTCCTGCATTGGCAGGCAGGTTCTTTACAACTGATGCCACCTGGGAAGCCCCTACAGGACTTGAGGGACTTGGTCATCTGCTCAGATACCTTGGTGAGTGATCTCTCAGAAGTAGGATTCTGCCAGGTTTCTTAGATTCCCATAGCAAGGTATTTTGTCGTTATTGTTATGCTATGACATACTGATTATATAAAAGAAAGATTAAGCCTACATCACAATTTGTCTCAAAAGCAGGATATTCCTAGGACTTATGTGCTGCTGCTGCATCACTTCAGTCGTGTCCGACTCTGTGTGACCCCATAGACGGCAGCCAACCAGGCTTCCCCTCCCTGGGATTCTCCAGGCAAGAACACTGGAGTGGGTTGCCATTTCCTTCTCCAATGCATGAAAGTGAAAAGTGAAAGTGAAGTCGTTCAGTCGTGTCCGACTCTAGCGACCCCATGAACTGCAGCCTTCCAGGCTCCTCCGTCCATGTGATTTTCTAGGCAAAAGTACTGGAGTGGGGTGTCATCGCCTTCTCCGAGGACTTATGTACTCACCTAATAATATAAGTCTTTGTTTTTTTTCTGGGTTTCTGGGGCTTCCCTGGTGGCTTAATCGGTAAAGAATCTGCCTGCAATGCAGGAGACCTGAGTTCGATCCCTGGGTTGGGAAGATTCCCTGGAGGAGGGCACAGTAAGCCATAGTAAGTATTCTTGCCTGGGAAATGCCATGGACAGAGGAACCTGGCAGGCTGCAGTCCGTGGTGTCGCAAGGAGTTGGACACGACTGAGTGACTGAGCACATTTGCACTTAAGACTATCTAGTCTCTTTGAGTCTGGTTCTCAGTGCTCCCACATTTATCTTCCTCTCTGTTATAGTTGGCTTTGTATGTCAGCTTGGCTAGGTTATGGTAACCAGTTGTTTAATCTCCCACACTGCCAGAACACCCATTCTCCCTTCTTCCTCTCATTTCCCAAGCCCCTTCAACCTTGAGAACACAAGAAAAGACCAGACAAGGAAGCCAGGAGACCTCTGATAAAGTCTTACGTCTGTTTCAAAGTAAAGGACTCAGCATTGGATTCTTCATTTTGTAAGTTGATCTCAGATTATCTCCATGCTAATAACTGTCAGATGTTATAATGGAGAAATATCTTAGGTCTTCAGAGCTTGACGGAAGTAAGCCTCAGAGAATCTACCTGGGGCATGTACAGATGTGTACAGTAGAGATATTGGCATTGCCTAACCTCTAGTCATATTTTCTGTTATAACATTTCCCCTAACTGAATCCTAAGCTCCAACCTCTTTTGAGTCTCTCAAGTCCTGGAAACTTCCTAACAGTTCTCCTAAGCACTGGACATCAGCCAAATCCACATCTTCCATGCAGTTTAGACTTTGGACTAGACTGGAGATTAAAGTCCTGTGTCATCTGAACCTGCACTAACTTACTTGAATCTTGTTTCTGTGCAGGCGTGCCGGCTTAGTCGTATCTGACTCTTTGCACCCCATGGACTGTAGCCCACCAGGCTTCTCTGTCCGTGGAACTGGAAGTCTCACTATTCTTGCTCCCTTCATTTTAGAATAATCTCCACCTTCTGGATTATGAAAACTTCACTCTGTATGTTCTAATGCTTAGAATCCTTGTGCTCTAGAAGGCAGCTACCATTACATCCCCCACCAATCATAAATAATTTTTAAATTTTACAAGGTCCCTGCATGCACAGAATTCTGGGAATTTTCTAAAATCACAGTAAGCCCCCTGGTCAATGTGTTGGGAAAGCCCCAGGGGCCTGCCAACATCAACTGCCCTTCCTGGTTCTCCCACCTGAGCTTGGGTGGCAGTTGGACAAGCAGGACTGGGAAGGTTCAGAGAAACTAGGTACACTGAGTGCAGTGGAGGGGAGGTTTATATTAGACTCAGGTCAGCAACAGGAAAAGTCTCCCATCAAGACAGGGAGACTTCAAATAAAATAATAGCAGGGATGGATGGGTAGGTGGCCAAATTCAAGGAGGGCTTATTATTAAAAAAGGCAGGAAAAGGCTAACCACATAGGCAAATGGGTTTAGGAAGCACAGATGCTAGCTTGCCCTTGGCAAGTGGAGTTCTAAAACTGGAGCTGAATCTAGAACAAGCTGTCCAGGTGGGAGTGGTGTTAGCAATGCCAAGCCAGGGCTAAGAGACAGCAGCATATAGGAAGTGACAGGTAAAATCTCACCATGGACTATAGGACCCAAGTTCTTGAAACAGAAATGTTAATATAGTGACTGGGTTACTAGATATCCAAAAAAAATGACGGAAAAAGTAGAATCCATTCTCGTGGACAGATAGTATTTTACATACCTATGTGTATGATAAATTGCTTTTCAAGATGAAATACATAAAATCTCATGAAGAGTCAGCACAGATGAATACTGGAGATGAGAGTGAAAGTGTAGTTGCTCAGTTGTGTCCAACTGTGACCCCACAGACTGTAGCCCCTAGGCTCTTCTGTCCATGGAACTCTCCAAGCAAGAATATTGGAGTGGGTAGCCAATTTCTTCTCCAAGGAATCTTCCTGACCCAGGGATTGAACCCAGGTATCCTGCATGGTATGCAAATTCTTTACCATCTGAGTGACCAGGTAGAACAATTCTGAACCTCAATTAAATAAAATATTATCCCCCAACCCAAGAGGGGAAAAGCTCTATTTTATTTTCAATTGTATCAATAAAAATTTGTGAACTTTGTTTCCTCTTTTACTATATAAGTGCACACATCTTTGATTTCATGCATATACCTACATAATACCTTTGGTTATGCATCTTGGACTACAAAGCTTAAAATATTCACTAACTGGTCCTCTGCAGTTCCAAAGTCTGGCACTAATGTACTTAACCATAGAAACCCATCATTTGAATAATTATATTCATAGTCTTATCAATTTATTTCACAGTGAATAACTAAAAAACTAAAGTTTTAAATTCTGGACAACACAATAAACACTCTCGGTCTGAGTTAAAGTACCATTTGAATCAAAGCCTCTATAATCAGATAAAATGATCCAGGACATGAGGTTTTTACATGGCAGAATAGGCTATAAAGATCAGAATTCTTCAGTCTGTAAAATCTATGTGGTATGATTAAAAGAATAGTAAGTTTGGAGTCAAAAATTATTTTGTGGCAAAAGAAAGAAGAAATGAAAAGGTTTGAATTGGAGAAATTGAAATGTGAGTCTGTTGGAAATGAAATTCCAAGGCTGGATTTGGAGGCTGAGAGTAATAGGATAAAAGATTTGCTTTGGGAATATTTTCCTGGTTCTAGAGAATTAAATGGACCAGAGTGAGGAGAGATTAAGACAGAAAGGCCAGGTAGGTATAGCTGTCACAGACCCAGTGAGATGAAGTCAGAGGAAGGCTATGGAAATGAATAATATGTGTTGGGTTTCAGAAATATGAAGGCTGAGCTTCGGGACTGATTCTAAACCCAGGTCACCCAAAGAAGAGTGGGATCATGAGCAGAGAGAGGGCTATCAGGACAGGAGGCTAGTTCTCTGGAAAGATGACAAGCTAGGTTTTAGACCTAACAAAGTTGAGTTATTTATAGAACACATATTGAAATCTTCAGCATCAAAAGTAAAGAAAAATATCTTTTAAAAAGAAGGGTAAAAATGCCTCTACTGTATTTTTTTTAATATTACTTTATAATAAATAGTGTGTGCATCTCAGTCACTCAGTCGTGTCCAACTCTGTGACCCCATGGATTGCTGCTCACAGGGTTCCTCTATCCATGGAATTTTCCAAGCAAGAATACTGGAGTGGGTTGTCATTTCTTTCTCCAGGGGATCTTCACCTGCATTAACCCAGGGATTAAACCTGCATCTACTGCAATGGCAGGCAGATTCTTTACCACTGGGCCATCTGGGAAGCCCCATATAATAAATATTATAACACAAAGAATCTCTGTAAGATAGCCAATATTGATACTTATGACACATATAAGTTTTCTGTGGCTTTGTAGCAAAGTAGGCCACATAATTTGCTAGCAAATTTTAGGCCACAGTATCATAAACTTAGTGGCCTAAAACAACAGATTTATTATTTTACAGTCCTCTTGGTTTAAAGTTCAAATGGGCTAAGGTCAAGATGTCAGATGGGCTGGATTCCTTTCTGGAGCCTCCAGGGGACAAGCTGTTTTATTGCCTTTTCTAGCTTTCAGGAGCCACCTACACTCCTTGGGTCCTGTTTCTCCACTTTCTAGTCCAGAAACTTTGCATCTTCCTGACCTTTCTTCCTTAGTTATATCTCCTATTGACTCTTCTCTTCAATTTACCTCTTCTGCTGTGAAGGGCCCTTGGATTACACTGGTCCTACCCAGATAATCCAGGATAGCCTCCTTATTTGAGAGTTTGCAGATTAGCAATCTTAATTCCACCTGTAAATTTTATTTCTCTTTGCTGTGTAATTTAACGTATCTTCAAGGGCTGGGAATTAGGACATTGACATTCTGCCTACCATAGGCAAAATACTTTTATACTTTGATGAAATAAAATGTATGTTTTAAGGCAGCACAAGAAAAAAGTAAATCTAAAATTCTCTCTCTGTGCTTTTTTGGACCTCCTCCCTCCCTAATGTGCAGTATTTATCTGCATACATATCAACAGAGCTCCTCAAAGAGGGGGATCCCTGCTTCAACATGAAGGTCAGTTTTTTTTTTTTTTTCTTTATTCTGATGCTAGCACTGTAACTTCTTAAAGAATAACCTTCTTTCTCAGCTCTGTAGGGGTCATTGTGAATTCCTGCTCACTATGTATCCTTGGTGAACATTCTGATGTTTTACAGTCTCTCAGTCATACCCAACTCATTGCAACCATATGGACTGCAGCACGCCAGGCTTCCCTGTCCTTCACCATCTCCCAGAGTTTGTTCAAAATCATGTCCATTGAGTCAGTGATACCATCGAACCATATTGTCTCTGTCATCCCCTTCTCCTCCTGCCCTCAAACTTTCCCAGCATCAGGGTCTTTTCCAATGAGTCGACTCTTCCCATCAGATGGCCAAAGTATTGGAGCTTCATCTTAAGCATCAATCTTTCCAATGAATATTCAGAGTTGATTTCCTTTAGGATTGACTGGTTTGATAGCCTTGCAATCCAAGGAACTCTCAAGTGTCTTCTCCAGCACCACATTTTGATGTATGATCCTTTGTCTTGAAAATGTATATAGCTGTGTCTTTAGTTTCTAACAGGCAGAACAGTTCTCAGAGCTGCCCAGCTTATAATCCTCAGTTTGGCTCAAATAAAATTCCCTTTTTTTACTTTCTTTACTTGATAGGTAATTTCGTTTTTGTCAACACTTTCTTGGCATAGTCGGCAGAACATCAAAAATACCCACAGAAGACACCTGGAGTCCACCCTGCGCCAGTGCTTGGTCCCAGCATGGGCCATTTGAGTCCTACCCTCTTCTTGGTATTCCTCAAGCGCTTTGGTGAGTTCTTCTGATATCTGAACATCATTGCTTTAAATGTCCTGAATTGTACTCTAGCTGTTTTTCTTGGGATTTGGAGTCTTAAGAGGCTGCCAGTACATTTCCTAGGCAGGGACCTAGGAGTGTCTTTGGAGTGAACTGGCTGACTGCCCTTTCATAAATTTGCTTTAGGGATTACATTGAATTTAGGTGCAATGGGGTGGGAGGTAGGAGAGAGGTTCAAGAAGAAGGGGATATATGATTACCTATGATTGATTCATGCTGATATAGGGCAGAAACATATATAATGTTGTAAAAATAAACTTAAATGCATAAATAATGAATGAATTTTAATTTTAAAGGTGAAATGATGTAAAACTGTAACTTGGTTTACTTCTCTGTTGAGAAGACTAAGTTTTCTTGAAATATTCATCTGCTTTTGGTAACAGATTTATAAACCCTCTTTACCAGTAACTTTTCTCACTTGCCTTTTAAATCTTATTGTCATTTTGTTTGTATGAATAAGCATGGCTTCACACTGACATGATCCACCTTGGCCAAATGTTTAAAACCTTTTGTTCTCCTGACAATCTTTCTAAAATCAAATTCATGACATCCTTTTGGCCTCCAGCTAACTTCAGGATGTTTCAGAGGGCTCCTGTTTATCCCAAAGAAAGACATTAAGCTAATTTAACTTATCTGGTATATAAAATTACATGGGGAACACTGTCAAATGAGTAATAATACATTTTCTTAAGTTGTATAGATAAATATTATCAATATAAAGCCTCTAGAAATCATATGAAGTTGCTAAAATTTGAAGAGTTCTGGTATATTGTCAGTGCTAATACTAGTTATTATATTAAAATATTGTATGTCACAGAAATTGCAATTTCCTTAATAATTCCCTTGTAGTCAGGTCTTTCTAGTTGAGCTATTTCAAATCCTGAAAGATGATGCTGTGAAAGTGCTGCACTCAATATGCCAGCAAATTTGGAAAACTCAGCAGTGGCCACAGGACTGGAAAAGGTCAGTTTTCATTCCAATCCCAAAGAAAGGCAATGCCAAAGAATCCTCAAACTACCACACAATTACACTCATCTCACACAGTAGTAAACGAATGCTCAAAATTCCCCAAGCCAGACTTCAGAAATACATGAGCCATGAACTTCCAAACGTTCAAGCTGGTTTCAGAAAAGGCAGAGGAACCAGAGATCAAATTGTCAACATTCGCTGGATCATTGAAAAAGCAAGAGAGTCCCAGAAAAACATCTATTTCTGCTTTATTGACTATGCCAAAGCCTTTGACTGTGTGGATCACAATAAATTGTGGAAAATTCTGAAAGAGATGGGAATACCAGATCACCTGACGTGCCTCTTGAGAAACCTATATGCAGGTCAGGAAGCAACAGTCAGAACTGGACATGGAACAACAGACTGGTTCCAAATAGGAAAAGGAGTACGTCAAGGCTGTATATTGTCACCCTGCTTATTTAATTTCTATGCAGAGTACATTATGAGAAACATTGGACTGGAAGAAACACAAGCTGGAATCAAGATTGCCAGGAGAAATATCAATAACTTCAGATATGCAGATGACACCACCCTTATGGCAGAAAGCGAAGAGGAACTAAAAAGCCTCTTGATGAAAGTAAAAGAGGAGAGTGAAAAAGTTGGCTTAAAGCTCAACATTCCAAAAATGAAGATCATGGCATCTGGTGCCATCACTTCATGGGAAATAGATGGGGAAACAGTGGAAACAGTGTCAGACTTTATTTTGGGGGGCTCCAAAATCACTGCAGATGGTGATTGCAGCCATGAAATTAAAAGATACTTACTCCTTGGAAGGAAAGTTATGACCAACTTAGATAGCATATTCAAAAGCGGAGACATTACTTTGCCAACAAAGGTCCATCTAGTCAAGGCTATGGTTTTTCCAGTGGTCATGTATGGATGTGAAAGTTGAACTGTGAAGAAAGCTGAGCAATGAAGAATTGATGCTTTTGAACTGTGCTGTTGGAGAAGACTCTTGAGAGTCCCTTGGACTGCAAGGAGATCCAACCAGTCGATCCTAAAGGAGATCTGTGTTCTTTGGAAGGAATGATACTAAAGCTCCAGTACTTTGGCCACCTCATGTGAAGAGTTGACTCATTGGAGAAGACTCTGATGCTGGGAGGGATTGGGGGCAGGAGGAGAAGGGGACGACAGAGGATGAGATGGCTGGATGGCATCACCAACTTGATGGATGTGAGTTTGAGTGAACTCTGGGAGTTGGTGATGGACAGTTATGCCTGGCGTGCTGCAATTCATGGGGTCACAAAGAGTTGGACATGACTGAGTGACTGAACTGAACTAAGTCAGGTCTTTAACCATGCTTTTCAATTCTTTGGCATTTATAGACAGTTACTGTCTTACTCTGATGCTTGTGGATGACTTGTTTTCATGCTCCAAAACTAAATTAGACTTGGTAGCAGGTATGAGGGTTATTTCAGATGGAATACTAAAGAAATAAGAACAGGGTTTCCTTTAACTGCTTGTATCTTACACTCAGTTGAGTCTCTTCTAAACTCTACCACATTCAGCACAATTCTGTAAGCCAGAATTCTGTATATTGTCACCTTGCTTATTTGACTTATACTTAGAGTACATCATGAGAAATGCTGGGCTGGATGAAGCCCAAACTGGAATCAAGATTGCTGGGAGAAATATCAATAACCTCAGTTATGCAGACGACACCACAATTATGGCAGAAAGTTAAGACCTAAAGAGCCTCTTGATGAAAGTGAAAAAGTTGGCTTAAAATTCAACATTCAGAAAACTAAGGTCATGGCATCTGGTCCCATCACTTCATGGCAAATAGATGGGAAATAGTGGAAACAGTGACAGACTTAATTTTGGGGGGCTCCAAAATGACTGCAGATGGTGACTGTAGCCATGAAATTAAAAGATGCTTGATCCTTGGAAGTTATAGACAGCGTATTAAAAAGCAGAGACGTTACTTTGCCAACAAAGGTCTATCTAGTCAAGGCTATGGTTTTTCCAGCAGTCATGTATGGATGTGAGAGGTGGACTATAAAGAAAGCTGAGCACCAGAGAATTGATGCTTTTGAACTGTGGTGTTGGAGAAGACTCTTGAGAGTCCCTTGGACTGCAAGGAGATCCAACCAGTCCATGCTTAAGGAAATCAGTCCTGAGTGTTCATTGGAAGGACTGATGTTGAAGCTGAAATTCCAATACTTTGGCCACCTTATATAGAAAAACTGACTCATTTAAAAAGTCCCTGATGCTGGGAAAGATTGAAGACAGGAGGAGAAGGCGACGATAGAGGATGAGATTCTTGGATGGCATCATGAATTCAGTGGACACGAGTCTGAGTATACTTTGGGAGTGAGTGATGGACAGGGAGGCCTGGCGTGCTGTGGTACATGGGATCGAAAAGTGTTGAACAAGACTAAGAGACTGAACTTAACCGAACTAAACTGACGCTTTTATGAAAATGCTTGTAGATGACATGCCTTAATGCTCCAAAACTAAATTAGACTTGGTAGCAAGTAGAGGGTTATTTCAGAAAGAATACTAAAGAAATAAGAACAGGGTTTCCTTTAACTACTTATATCCCACACTCAGTCGAGAGCTTCTAAACTCTACCACATTCAGCACAATTCTGTAAGCCAACAAACTTCCCATGAACTAAGGCTGCCTTCTGCCCTTAATATCACCTTGTGGATATAATGACATTATTCTTGCAACTTTGCTCTCAGCATTACAAGAAAACAACTGTGACTGCACTTTGTTAATCAATTATCTTCTTGCTTCCAGGAATGATTTACAAGAAACCCTATTGATAAGGCTGATCTAACCAGATCTACAGAAGGGTCCTATTAATTGATAAGCAGAGTCATTACAGAGCTGCAAATGCAATAATGTCCACACTGCACGCAATTAAAAACTTTTATTTGCCAGAAACAAAGTCAGCAGAACAAGTCACATGAATTGTCTTTACTCTAGCTTGTCAATTAGCTAAAGGTCAGGTGAAGTGAAGGGAAATGAAAGTCACTCAGTCATGTCCGACTCTTTGCAATCCCATGGACTATATAGTCCAGAATACTAGAGTGGGTAGCCATTCCCTTCTCCAGGGGGACTTCCCAACCCAGGGGTGGAACCCAGGTCTCCCACACTGAAGGCAGATTATTTACCAGCTGAGCCACCAGGGAAGCCCAAGAATACTGGATTGGGTAGCCTATCCCTTCTCCAGGGGAATCTTCCCGACCAAGGAATCCAACTGGAGTCTCCTGCAACACAGGAGATTGTTTACCAGCTGTGCTACCAGGGAAACCCCTGGTAAGGTAACAAGGTCATGTAACAAGTATTTATAATGAGGTCAGTACACTTTTGAAGTGACATAACAACTTTGGAGTGCTAGGAAAGCAATGAGGTTTTAACCTCTTCAGGAAAATCTATTTTTAAAAAATAGTTTGCACAGTTATCAATTGTTATACAATTGCAAAACACTTAGCAATTATGAAAACAACAGAGCATTCCAAGCCTGACACTGGGGAAACTAAAGGAAACAGCTTGCTGATGCTGCAGCCCAACAGCAGCTTTAAATATTCATCCTGTGCAGCCTTGAGAATGTCCACTGCTCTCCAGTAGCCCTGCTAACCCAGTATAAGATTCCTTTCCTAGGGACTCAAGAAATTGCCACCATAGAAGGGAAACACATATGGCAACAAAAGCAGGGAATTTTGGCCCCATGACTAAACTAAACTAAAAGTGGTTTAGGAAGTTTTTTGTTTTGTTTTAATCACTAAGTCATGTCCAACTCTTTTGTGACCCCATGGACTGTAGCCCACTAGGCTCCTCTGTCCATGGGATTTCCGAGGCAAGAATACTGGAGTGGGTTACCATTTCTTTATCCGGGGATGATTTAGATAGAACAAAACAAATTTATAGTGTCTACTGAAGCCCAACTGCCACTATACCAGTACATCCTTCAACCCAATGAGCATCTGAAAAAAATGGTGATGGGGGAAAGCAGTATTTTGGAAACTTTCACCCGCGATGGTGCAAAAGGAAGTATATTACACTATTGACAGGGTCTCATGAAGACACTTTAAAAATTGGTAATGACTTTTCCAGAAAGCTCCCAGGAAATGAAAAGGATCATGAATTTCAACCTAGAGATTTTGTTTACTTGAATGGGTATCAAATAAAAGATTGTTTACAATCAGAATGGGAAGAACCTTAACAGATATCATTGTTAATAACTAATCCATGCACAGCCAGACTGAAAGACAATGATTCATGGATTCACATCTCTCATTTTAGAAAGGCTCCTCCACTTGAATGGTCTTTGACCCCTGTTTCTACACCTGACTTCAACTAAGACAAGCATCAGCAAGCTAGGGCGAGAAGACAACAGTAGCAAACTGACCCATCTACTCCCAGCCTCCAAAGATTCTAAGCTGTTTCATCTTCATCTTCAACTTCTAGGGTTTCCAGCTTTCCATTAGAATTGCTATACCCTATTCCTTAGGCAGGTAGGTACACGCCCTAATCTTCAAATCAAAGGCAGGATTTCTTCAAAACCAAATGGTTCTGTTCTATACTGTTGCATTTTGGGTTTTTTGGGGGTGGGGCTGGAAGGTTTCTCTCTTCCTCAAAGTTGATTCCTTTATTCATACACCCAAAACGATGGTCTCAATAGCTGCTGACTCAAACTACCTGTCCTGGCTTTCAGAGCTCTCCAATTCCGAGACGTACTACTCTGGACTCATCCTCCAGGCAGACCCAACTATTTGTCTGAAGGCTGGCTCTAACAGTGATCTGGCCTTCTTTACAAAGACACCCTAGGTGATCTCACTTTGTCCAAGTCCTACTGGTCACCATAATCTCCTTTTCCGCCTTTGCTTGTTTCCTGAACTTTTGATGCATTTCCTGTTCCCAGTGCCAAGCCTCTGCTTTGAACCAATTTAATCACATTGGTGTGACCACTAACACACTTCCTTGGGTACACTTTTATGTTCACCCTTTTGCTCCATCTGTTCTGGTCGGCTCCACATAATTTTTCTTTTTGCCAAAAAAAAAAAAATAGAAGGCCTCGTCATTCCAGTCAAGTACCTACAAACTCTCCTGAGCCAACCCCCATTCCCAACCTGGAGGACAGAGCATCACACCAAAAGCCTCAAAATCTAAAGGAAATTGCCCAGCTACATTTCAGAGTTGCTTGGAACTTGTTACCCCTTGATTTCTTTCAATTTTCCCCTTTGGACATGGGGATGTATATCCTAGGCTGTTCTACCATTATGCTTTGGAAGCAGATAACTTGTTACCTGGTTTCACAGATTCACTGTTTTTGCTGTTCAGCTGCTCAGTCATGTCCAACTCTTTGAAACCCCATGGACTGCAGCATACCAGGCTTCCCTGTCCTTCACTATCTCATGGAGTTTGCTGAAACTCATGTCCATTGAGTTGATGATGCCATCCAACCATCTCAACCTCTCTCACTCTCTTCTCCTCCTGCCTCAAACTTTTCCAGCATCAGGGTCTTTCCCCGTGAGTTGGCTCTTTGCATTGGATGGCCAAAGTATTGGAGCTTCATCTTTAGCATCAGTCCTTCCAATGAATATTGAGGGTAGATTTCCTTTAGGATTAACTGGTTTGATCTTGCTGTCTAAGGGTCTCTCAAGAGTTTCCTCTAGCACTACAGTTCGAAAGCATCAATTCTTCAGCACTCAGCTTTCTTTATAGTCCAACTGTCACATCCCTATATGACTACTGGAAATACCTTAGCTTTGACTGGACAGACCTTTGTCAACAAAGTGATGTCTCTGCTTTTAATACACTGTCTAGGTTTGTCATAGCTTTTCTTCCAAGGTGTAAGCATCTTTTAATTTTATGGCTTTTTAACTCATAACTGGAAGGGAATATTGCCTAAGGATGCCTCACACCTCAAGTCTGACCTACACCTGATTTAGATATTTAGACAAAATTTTGGACTTGGAGTTGATGCTAGCATGGCTAAGATTTGTGAGCTATTGTGATGGGTGAAATGTATTTTGCATGCTACAAGGACAAGCATTTGGTGGCCCAGAGGAAATAGTTTTGAGGCTGAATTGTACGCCCCTCAAATACACATCTTCAAAACATAATTTTAGTTGGACATGGGGTCTTTAAAGAGGTAATTAAGTTAAAATAAGGTCATTGTGGTGGGCCCTGACCCAGTATGAGTGGTGTAGTTATAAGAAGAGAAGTCAGCCACAGCCATGCACTGGCGAGGACCATGTGAGGCACAGGTAAGAGACAGCCACTCACAAGCCAGGGAGAGAGGCCTCCAAAGAAACCAACAACTGATATACCTGTGAATTGTAAATATTTCTGATGTGTTTATAAATATAAATGATGATATTAATGGATTTTGACATACTGAGAAAAATAGGAAATTTTGATCTCAAATTTTTACCAACTTGATCTTGGATTTCTAACCTCCAGAACTGTGAGAAAGTACCACTTTATTTTTTAAGCCACCCATTTCTGTTGCTATGGCAGCAAACTAATACACTCAGGATAACTCTTGAAGTTAGTCTCCAGCAGAAAATTTGAATTCTTTAAATCAGGTTTTTAGAAGTTATTCAGTGCAGTTCAGTTCAGTCACTCAGTCATGTCCGACTCTTTGTGACCCCACGGACTGCAGCATGCCAGGCCTCCCTGAACATCACCAACTCCCGGAGTTTACTCAAACTCATGTCCATTGAGTTGGTGATGCCATCCAACCATCTCATCCTCTGTCATCCCCCTCTCCTCCTGCCTTCAATCTTTCCCAGCATCAGGGTCTTTTCAAATGATTCTGTTCTTTCCATCAGGTGGCCAAAGTATTGGAGCTTCAGCTTCAGCATCACTCCTTCCAATGAATATTCAGGACTGATTTCCTTTAGAATTGACTGATTTAATCTCCATGCAGTCCAGAGGACTCTCAGGAGTCTTTTCCAACACCACAGTTCAAAAGCATCAATTCTTTGGTGCTCAGCTTTCCTTATGGTCCAACTCTAACATCCATATATGATTACCTGAAAAACCATAGGTTTGACTATATGGATCTTTGTCGGTAAAGTAATGTCTCTGCTTTTTAATATGCTGTCTAGGTTGGTCATAGCTTTTCTTCCAAGGAGTAAGCATCTTTTAATTTCATGGCTGCAGTCACCATCTGCAGTCATTTTGGAGCCCAAGAAAATAAAATCTGTCACTGTTTCCATTGTTCCCCCATCTATTTTCCATGAGGTGATGGGACCAGATACCACGATCTTAGTTTTCTTAGAGTTTTAAGCCAGTTTTTTTCACTCTCATCTTCCACTCTCATCAAGAGACTCTTTAGTTCTTCACTTTCTGCCATGAGGGTGGTGTCATCTGCATATCTAAGGTTATAGATACTTCTTCGGGCAATCTTGATTCCAGCTTGTGCTTCAACTAGCCTGGCATTTCTCATGATGTACTCTGCATATAAGTTAAATAAGCAGAGTGACAATATACAGGCTTGATATACTCCTTTGTCCTAATTTGATGGGCTTCCCTGGTGGTTCAGACGGTAAAGCGTCTGCCTGCAATGAGGGAGACCCCGGTTCAATCCCTGGGTCAGGAAGATCCCTCGAGAAGTTAATGGCAACCTACTCCAATATTCTTGCTTGGAAAATTCGTGGATTGAGGAGCCCGGTGGGTTACAGTCCACGGAGTCGCAAAGAGTCGGACACGACTTCGCTTTCGCTTTCCTTTTCCCAATTTGGAACCAGTCCGTTGTTCTATGTCCGGTTCTGTTGCTTCTTGACATGCATACAGATTTCTCAGGCGGCGCTGCCTTAGGCTGGAGGTTTCACTTGGGGGCGCTCGCATCTGGCTCGTGGATCGTGCTTCTCACAGGCGGAACCATCTGGCTGGGTCTCTTGTTTCTGTGGGCGCCATAGTCAGCGCACACCCAGCGCTCCAGGCTTCCGTGCGGGTTCCGGCTGATTGCTGGGCCCGGGAGGGGACAGTGCCGGTTTGGCGCCCAAGGAAAAAGTTGACCCCGGCGAGTGGAAGTTACCTGCAGCGTCTCCGGCCCTCTGCCCGTCCATTGACGGAGCTCGGGCCTGACCCGTGCCGCGCTCCTGGCGTCCAAGGAAGGCGAGGGTGATGGTCCAGATGGAGACGCAACTACAGAGCATTTTTGAGGAGGTGGTGGTGAGTGGAACTGCCAGGGATCCTGGGCGATGACTGTGTGAGGGGGTGGCTGGGGAGTAGCGGCTCAAGAAATCTGGCCCACGCAACCTCTCCCCACCTCTTCCTTGTTGTGACATCGAGTATGTGTGCAAGGGTTGAGCGATTCTCAAACTGCTGTCAAATTCAGTCTCATTTGAAATCCACAACACCCTTTGTTACAGACCAAGCAGGTGGGTATTGTTTGTTTCTCCTCGTTGCTGATAAGGTGATTTGCCCTATGTTGCACTGTATTATTTTGCTCGGGGAGGCCCCTCTCTCTCCCTTAAAATTAAAAAAAAAAGAAAAATCATGTTGTTTACTTTTTTTTTTTTTTAACAGAAAACGGAGATTATAGAAGAGGCTTTCCCTGGGTGAGTGTATACATGGCAGATCTTTGAGTTTTTACCTGATGGTATCTTTGTAAGATTTTCTTTAGATCTGTCTTGGAGGTTTATAAGATCTACTATTCTGCTTATGTTGAATTACATTTTTAATACTAGTGGCAAATAATTCGATTTTTGTTTTTTAGCATGTTTATGGACACCCCTGAAGATGAAAAAACAAAACTTATTAGCTGTTTAGGGGCCTTCAGACAATTTTGGGCTGGTCTTTCTCAGGTGAGCACTGCATGTTTAATACAGTCAGCTGATGATTTTTGGCCCTTTATTTTTTTACACTTACTTTGATGTTGCTGTTAAGATTTTTCTGGAAAAGGGGAAATAAAATTGTCATCATCTTTTATTTGTCTATTCTGGCTTCCGTTCGTTTCAACTTGTATTCTTCCAGTAGAGAATCTATATTGAAAAATCAAGTTGACCATAGCACAGTGTGAGTTGTTTTTATAAATCTCTCCCAAGTTAGATTACATAAAACCATTTTCATCCTATTCTGATTTATTTAGTGCACTTCAGAACAACTGTGTTAGGAGTTGTAATGGATAAAAACTTCATTCATTTAATCAGCAAAGGAACTGGTCCAGCATTGATACAAAGATATTATAATAAAGATACTATAGTAAAGATATAAAGATGCCACAGTAAGGATCCAAAGATACTTTAACAAAATTGAGGCAAGTACAGTAAAACTTAATAACAAAGAGCATTCACCAGAAACTAAAGCCTTGTAAAAGATAAAATGTTTGAACCTTAAAGAATTCATGATCCAGTAGTATATTATTACCTTCTTATGATGCCTTATAAGTAGGAAAATGAGAACTGTTTACAGTTGAGCCACTAGTGACTAAGACTCACTACTCAGAAATGAATTGCATAGCTGCAGTACATTCGTTCTTTTACATTTCTTTTACTTTTGATTATTTTCTAATATATTCATATGATACAAAATGTGAAGAGGTGCCAAAAGTTCTACCCAATGAGTAAGATTATCTGCCTTCTGCTTCTCTTAGCTTAGTCATTTGTTTCTTTTTCTGTCTGCAATCAGTGTTTCCAGTTTATGTTTCCTTCTGGAGTGTTTAATGCATAGAATCATTGTTATAGAATGTCTGTATGCCATATACATTATTTATTAGCACCTTGCTTTTTCCCTCTTAAGTTCTCAAATTGATATAATTTTATATCAATCCATTTAAAGTTACTTCTGTCCTCTTTCTTTCTTCAGTTCAGTTCAGTTCAGTCGCTGAGTCGTGTCCGACTCTGCGACCCCATGAATTGCAGCACGCCAGGCCTCCCTGTCCATCACCAACTCCTGGAGTTAGAGCAGCATTAAATCCTAATATATGGCTGCACCATCCTTTGTTTAACCAGTCCCCCCGAATCCCAGGGACAGAGGAGCCTGGTAGGAGGCCGTCTATGGGGTCACGCAGAGTCGGACACGACTGAAGCAACTTAGCAGCAGCACCATGTGATAGGTTGCTTCTTACCTTTTTCTCTTTAAATAATACTGTAATGAATAGTTTTAGGCAGGGGACACAGAATACATTATTGCTGGGTCAGAGGATATTTCTATGTGTAGTTTTTATAAAAATAATCTAATAGCTTCCATAAGGGTTTTACCAATTTATCCTCCCACTAGCAATATATCAGTGGGATATATATTGCTATTCCCTCAAGCCTCACAATAGCGTGTTATTGAGCTTTTTGATCTTTACCAGTCTAAAACATGAGAAATTTTATCTAAGTGTAGTTTTATTTTGCATTTCTGTGAGTGAGATTGAACATCTTACATCTTTCTAACATTTTAATGTTTTAATAATTGATTAAACACTGTATGATTTAAGATAAAACCCTTGTCTTCAAGAATTTTGTTTTCTGACAGAGGATCCAGGAAGAAAATAAGTATTTCTAAACCAGCACTATTTATTCAGCAATAGAAATGTGTATGAGGGACAGTGGTAGCACAGAGCAGGACATCTTTAGAATATTCTGGAAGGTAATCTTTGATTTGGGCACCACATTTTGGTATCAGATTTAAAGTTTTGCAGATCTAGAAATTGGATATGTCATTAGTTCATAACTGATTTGGCTCTTAGGGATCAGATTCACTAAATTCTCATGAGGCTGATGTACTAATTCATAGTGGATTTTTCCTCCAGTGACAGGGATATTTATATCTGCCATTAAGGGCACTGCTTACAGTGCCTTGCACAGTCTTTGCTAGACTTTTTTGTTGATCATGAATATGTTAATAAAATCATACTCTTTTTGGAGGTCCCATATAGTAAAAATGGTGGAAGTTTTAATCTATATAATCGTGTGATTTTAAGCTTAATATAACTCAGCTACTACATCTGAATTTTTTCAGTTCTTTTTAAATTGTTTTCATCCATTAATTTATAATGAAGTATCTCACTCATAGTCTTCATGTATACCCCCAGATGCTATTAGCTTTTTGTTACTTATAAAATATAAGTTTAGACCTAAAATGTGATCATTTTCTAATTTTCCAGGAATCTCATGAACAGTGCATCCAGTGGATTGTTAAATTCATTCATGGCCAGCATAGTCCTAAAAGAATTTCTTTTCTTTATGACTGCTTAGCAATGGCAGTCGAGACTGGTCTCCTTCCACCCAGGTATGGTTAATGATGAATATGAGCAATCTAAAAATTTTCTTTTTTTTAATTAATGTTTAGAAATTGGTTGAGGTGGTTGTTGTAAAAGGATAAGAGAATAAAGAAGGCAGTTACAGTCAACAAAAAGTGCTTCATAGTATCTCAGTTTTCATTTTGAGGATGCAATATTCTTAAAATTGTATACTTCAGGTGCTCAAAACCAGGCAGGCTTTGCCTTTTAGCCCAGGGATTAAAATCACTCACTTTGACAAGCTTTTTCAGGTAGTGTTTGTTGTATTTGTTACAGTCACTGATTTGTTTGTTGAATTTTTTAGATTCCACATATAAGTGATGTCATATAGTATTTGTCTTTCTCTGTCTGACTTATTTCACTTAGCATTATACTCTTCCAGTCTGTCCATGTTATTGCAAATGGCAAAATTTCATTCTTTTTTTGTGGATGAGTAGTACACTGTGTGTGTGTGTGTGTGTGTGTGTGTGTGTGTGTGTGTGAGAGAGAGGGACATCTTTACCCATTCATCTGTTGAGGGACACTTAGGTTGCTTTCTTATCTTGGCGATTATAAATAATGCTGCTATGACCATTGGGATGTGTGTATCTTTTCAGATTAGTGTTTTTGTATTTTTTAGTTATATACCCAGGAGTGAAATTCCTGGGTCAGTTCCAGTTAACTTTTGCTGGATGATGAATTGCCTCAATACTTCATGGCTTAAAACAGTAATAATCCTTTTATTGTTAACATTCACGATTACAGTGCTTGCTTGGACAAGGAGTAGGAAGGATTTTCTCAGGTTTTGCGTTTGCAGTCGGATGGTGGCTATGACTGGAGTCATGACAAAGATTTTCCCATTCATATGCCTAACTGTCACCTGAGACATCAGCTGGCACTATTGGCCAGAACCTACATATGCCTTCTCTGTGTGACCTTGACTTTCTCACAGTGTAGTGGAGTCCAGGAGCAAGCCTTCATAAGAGGGCTAGGCAGAAGCTGTATCACTTTGCCTTGAAAGCCTTTCCATTTGCCAGTCTTGGACCTGCCCAAACCGAGGGATAGATTTTTTTTCTACCCTTTTGACACTGATACTCTTCCTGGGAGCAGCATCAATATTACATTTTAGAAGAGTATGTGGGGTCAAAAGTCTTATTGCAGCCGTCTTGGAAAAACACAGTTTGCCACTAATTGGTTAATGATACACATTTAACCAATAGCTTTTGGTACATTTCTTTCTAGCAAAAATATAACATAATTAATATTACTTAGTTCTACTTTGGAGAAGGCAATGGCACCCCATTCCAGTACTCTTGCCTGGAAAATCCCATGGACAGAGGAGCCTGGTAGGCTGCAGTCCATGGGGTCGCTAAGAGTCGGACACAACTGAGTGACTTCCTTTTCACTTTCATGCATTGGAGAAGGAAATGGCAAGCCACTCCAGTGTTCCTGCCTGGAGAATCCCAGGGATGGGGGAGCCTGGTGTGCTTCTGTCTGTGGGGTTGCACAGAGTTGGACAGGGCTGAAGCGACTTAGCAGCAGGAGCAGTTCTATTTTAGGACTTCGCTGGTGGCTCAAGATGGTAAGGAGTCTCCTTTGGGTTTAGTTCTACTTTGGGTTTAGTCTTTCATATAAGTAAAAAATATAAAATGCTTTATGTAATTTTTTGAAAGTGTGCTTGAGTAATGTACCTTTATGACAATTATTAACACTTACTGTGACAAATATAATATCCAGAGTTTGTGGACCTTGGCTATTAGAGAACTTACAAAAATCCTGTCTTGTAACTGGAATGGGTATTCCTTTTTTCTAGGATGGTTTGTGAATCCCTGATAAACTCTGACACACTTGAATGGGAAAGAACACAGCTTTGGGCCTTAACATTTAAACTGGTTCGGAAAATAATTGGAGGGGTGGATTACAAGGTATTTTTTTTTCCGATTATAAAAAGTAACTGCTGTCAGATATGATTAATTTTTCAGTGTATATTAGTTTCACATAAAAGAAATGAAGTGGAAGCATTTATAAAATCTGTCTCTTTTTTGTTGTATTTCCTGAAGGAGTTTAAAATCGCCCAGTGTTTCCCACAGCTCTCTGCTGCTCTCCCAACATTCTTAAAAGTGCAGGTGGCTGATAAACTTCTGTGACAAGTAGGGAGTCACCAAGCAGACTCGGTTCTCTCATGCCACAGATCTTATGATGTCGGGGCCCCTTTCCAATGGAAGGGCATAGAGCAGGGAGGTGTGGAATTGAGAAGGGATGCAGGCATCAGCTGACAAAGGGAGCAAATCCTGCTTCACCTTGGCCACCTTGGACACTGTCATTCCTTAACTGGTGTCTTCAGCACTCTGCTCTTCACCAAAACCAACAGCATACACTCTCTAATTGTGTCTCATAACACAGCTCAGGAGTTCCACAGCTGCAGAAGCTTCTGCTTCATTCAAGCCACTTTAGTTATTGTCTCTTGAAAGACTTGCAGATACCTGACCCTGTGCATTATATCTGTATTTCCACTGATCTCAAATGATTTAACTGATAATTATTGGCCAGAGTCATGATTTCATACAAAATTAGTTCTAAGAAGCCTTTTCTGATTATTTTCTATTTACTTGTACTTCACTTTCCTTAGCAGGTTAATATATAGTTTTTACTTCCTTATTTGTATGGTGCTTCATAATTGTTTCTTTCGTGTATATGTTCTATCTTTTACAAGACTGATCACATAGTTTATACTACGAATGAAATGTCTTCTCTGTGTATTAGATTCTTCTCTGAAATAATGCAACTGGTAATAGATCTGAATAGATAACCAGTTAGCAGAATAGCCTTATTGGCTAAGTTTGAGGGGTTAAAGTATGTGATGGATGATGAGAAAGAGGGAATGAAGTTAGAATATATACCAAAAGGAAGGTGCAGAAAAGGTTGTCTGCCAAAAAGTTGAATATTTATTGTCCATGTTTTTCAGAGTATTTTCAAGTTCTTCCAAATATATTTTTGTCTGTTAAGCTCAAATTAAACTTTTTGGTCCCTCGTAATAATAGAAACTTTTCTAATGTTATGAAGGTGAGAAAAGCTGAACGGAATGTGAAAAGTTTAATTTTTATCTATAAGTGACTTCCTTTGTTCATTCATATGGCAAGCCAGTCTTTAGAATTCTGCTTTGGAATACGGTGCTTCTCTTGGGTTAACGTTAGGGGTTTGAATGTTAGCTTTGTTTCAGAAAAATTAAAAGTGTGACTTTGAGGGTTACATATTTTTCCAAGTATATAATCTTGAAAGCTTTAGGCATTTTAACTGGCACCTGGGACTTTTAAAAAATTTAATCTATGACTTTTTGTTCTATCAGGGTGTTCGAGATCTCTTAAAAGTGATTTTGGAGAAAATCTTGACAATTCCCAATACAGTGAGCTCAGCTGTTGTACAGCAGCTTTTGGCAGCAAGAGAGGTAATTTAAACTTGTCTGCAATTCATTGATCATCTCCTAAAGATGTCTAGTTTTATAGTTCTGTGCTTTTCAAATTTACAGTAGTTTGTAAAATGTTCCATTTCTTCTACAAAATTCATATTTTAAAGGTACAGTTTCACTTCCACTGTACTTCCAAAGGAAATTTTACGTTTTAATTCATAGTTTTTAAATATGAAAGCAACAATATTGATATTATTGTGTCTTCAACCATTATAAGATATCGTCCTATGGGCCACTTTAAAGATCTTTGTGCTTTGTACCTAATGTTGCAAGAATTGTTATTTTAGTCTGTGCCTTCCCGTTGGTTTTAGTAACTCAGTCGTTTCCGACTCTTTGTGATACTATGGACTGTAGCTTGCCAGGCTGCCCTGTCCATAGGATTCTCCAGGCAAGAATACTGGAGTGGGTTGCCATTCCCTTCTCTAGGGCATCTTCCCGACCCAGGGATCGAACTTTGGTCTCCTGCATTTCAGGCGTATTCTTTACCACCTGAACCAACAGGGAAGTCTACCAATATTTAATGCATGTTCAGTGTTACTTGCTATCAGGAATCTAGTCTGTTATTTACTATCAGCAATCATTGTATTAATCTTCATTTTTAGATATTCACATTTAAATGAATTCTTATGCTATATTTAAGCCAACTGAATCCATGAAATAATATCTCTACTTTTTAAATATCATTGTTGTTGGATTTAAAGGGCACATCTGTGGGACTATTCAAAATAATAACATAGCCCTTTTGTGTTTCCTAGGTTATAGCATATATCTTGGAAAGAAATGCTTGTTTACTACCAGCATATTTTGCAGTCACAGAGATCAGGAAACTATATCCTGAGGGAAAACTTCCACATTGGGTAAATTTGATGTTTTTTAAAAAATTTTTAATAGAAATTTTTATTAAAAATTATTATATTAATCTGATTTTTTGTGTGCTTATTTTTTAATGGTCACTTTATCCTTAGATAATATGTGATTTTTTTTTATGATGCATTTCTTTCATTTTTCTGCTATCCTGTTGAGATAGTTTATATATATATCATTTCATAAAATATACACAGCTTCATCAAATAGCTAAGGACATGGTGCTATGACCTGGCTTAATTCAGGGATAAATGAACTGGCAAGTAATTGTTTAGGAGGACATGAAAGAGAACTAACCTTTCAGTAGTTTTACGTGCCCGGAACGGTACTAAATCTTTACATGTTATCTCGTTTTATGTAAATGATTCTTATATTCAGAGCATCTTGATGTTATTTTTCTACTTACTTGTTTTCATTTTATTTTGTTTTAGTTACTTGGAAACCTGGTATCAGACTTTGTGGATACCTTCAGGCCAACAGCAAGGATAAACTCCATTTGTGGTAAGATTATAATTTAAAATATTCTAAATAGTACCTGATTTTTAGTGAGCTGACTACTGAACCAAGTTGATGGATGAAATCTTATACGTGTCTTGGTGACTTGCCATTTTAGTATAACTCTACGCTACGCTATGCTAAGTCACTTCAGTCGTGTCCGACTCTGTGCAACCCCATAGACAGCAGCCCACCAGGTTCCCCCGTCCCTGGGATTCTCCAGGCAAGAACACTGGAGTGGATTGCCATTTCCCTCTCCAATGCATGAAAGTGAAAAGTGAAAGTGAAGTCGCTCAGTCGTGTCTGACTCTTAGCGACCCCATGGACTGCTGCCTACCAGGCTCCTCCATCCATGGGATTTTCTAGGCAAGAGTACTGGAGTGGGGTGCCATTGCCTTCTCTGAGTATATCACTTTTCACTTTCATGCATTGGAGAAGGAAATGGCAACCCACTCCAGTGTTCTTGCCTGGAGAATCCCAGGGACGGGGGAGCCTGGTGGGCTGCGGTCTCTGGGGTCGCACAGAGTCGGACACGACTGAAGCGACTCAGCAGCAGCAGCAGCAGAGTATAACTCTACTCCCCAGGCACCTGGAAGTCTCAGCAGATCTCTCTCTCTGGCTGTAGCACACCACACTGTTTGACTCCCAGCCCCTTCCAGTTCATACCTTTGCCCTGTATATAATTTCTTTTGTTTTCCACTTGTTTCATGTTTATTAGAGTCTCTGAATTTCCTTTTAAAAATAAGCACATGATTTACAGTTTTTACAGTTCTCATATGTATATTCCTGAATTACTTCTAGAAATCATGGTAACCTTAGAACAGCCTGGGATTATAGACCCTTATTTAATCAATGACCAAGTTTTAGCACTTTCTGTGAGTCATTTACTATTCTGGGCACTGGAAATACAAAAAGGAAATGAAAAGGACACTAGACCAATAATTCTTAGGCTTTTAGCTTTCATAACTGAGAGGATATTGACATCATTTGATGAATTATGGAAAGTGGTGCAGGTTTGAGAAGAGAGGATGAATTTAGTTTATGTTATATTGAACTTAAGGTGCCTGTATGACATCCCAGTGACAACATTTATCAGGCATTGGATACATGAACTGATTAATGGTCATATACTACATCTAAGGCCTCTAGGAACATCATGTTTAAAGTTACTTAGTTTGACCTGAGATTAAAGGTCTGTAAACTTTTTCTATAAATGGTGATACAACAGATATTTTGGCATTGTGGGCTATGCATTCTTACAGCTACTCAACTCTGCCATTAGCGTGCAAAGGAATAGCATTCCAGTAAAACTTAATGAGAGCAGGTGGATTTGGTTCATGGATTGTAGCTTGCTGAACTCTGTCCCTGGACAAATGCAACATTTGTGAGTTTGGAAGTTTTGCACAATTTGGTCTTTAACCAGCTGGGCTAAAAATATTCAAAGAAAATCCCCAGACTTCTAGCTAATCAAAACATATTTTTAACCAGTGCCTGGTTCAGCATGATATTCAGCATGATATTCATTAACATTAACCAGTGCCTGGTTCAGCATGATAGTCATTAAATTTGTAGAGTGAATGAAGGACTAGACATTGCTATGTTCACATTTATTTAGAAGCATTTTTTGTAATACCTACAGGCCGTTGCAGCCTTCTACCAGTTGTAAATAATTCGGGTGCCATTTGTAATTCATGGAAATTGGACCCTACAACTCTCCGTTTTCCTTTGAAAGGCCTTTTGCCATATGATAAGGTATGTTGCTCAATATGATGGAGCTTTTGATCCATCAGAGTCTTCATCCAAGATTATATATTATGTAATGCTAAATTGTCTCTTCATAGACTGAAAAAGTAAATATTCAATGAAAGATAGTTTATAACCATAAACTATGGTTTATGTCATATGATTTCAGGATCCAAGTTTAGCCTGTGGTTTGTGATATTATGGTGTTTATGTTCCAGTGGTCCACTTCCTGGCAAAGTACTTCGTGTTAGATAATTGAATTTTTAAATTGATTCCTTGTTTTCACATTTCCTTTACAAAGCAAGGACTAAACATGAATTTGCAGTGTCCCTAAAACTTGAAGAGTGAGCCTCCTTATTTGTTGCATTTTTTTCAAAAGGGGAGAGGTGGGGAAGGACAAAAGTAGAGTAGAAATTTCTCAAGGAGAAAAATCCACATATATCCATAATATGAAATATGAGATATAGACATAAAGCTTTGATGAAACACATTGGCAGATTTATCTTAGTATCTTGGGGTTTGGAGGGATGACAGAGCAGGTTATAGGGAGGGCCAGATAGTGTTCTGTAAATGTTTCATGTCAAAAATGATGTAGAGAGTGATTGGGAGACTTACCCCAAAGTGAAGGAGGATAAAATAGTACAGCTAAGGTGACAGTTCACAGCTCTTGGGATACTAGTCAGCAATACTTTGAAAGATAAAAAAGTGATAAACTAAGTGGAATGTACAATCATAGCAGTAATAAAAACAGATAAACTTACTGTGTACTTCCTATATGCCAGGCCCAGTTTTAAGAACTTCACTTCATAACAACTTTTATTCTTAAACTATCATCTTACTATTTCCACTATCCGGGTGATGAAACTGAGACACAGCGTGGGGTGTTAACTTTACAAACAGTATCGTCAGGATTTGAACTCAGATAATCTGAGTCGGAATCTACACTATAAATCCCTGTGCTGTCAAGTCATTTGTCCTCCCGAATCTGGAAATGATGTTTACGTTTATACTTACAGAAGAATGGTTAGAAACTGCCTCCTTTCCTCTTTGATAGATTTCTGGGCAGAAAATCCATTCCTTACAGTGATGCTTAAGACTTTCACATGACTGTGGCCGAAGCCATTCCTAAAGTTTTCTCTATGACCATGAGCAAGTCCCTTCAACTCAGTTACATCATTTATCAAATGAAGGGTGGGAGCAGATTAATGTAAACACTAAAATCCTTTGATTTTTTCCCACTAGATACTGCCTACTGTGTGAAGGTAACAAGAGCCTTTAGAGGATTTTTTTATCCCAATTTCAAATTTTTTGAATGAACATTAACTCTGATCTTGAAGCAATGATTTTCTTTATTTTCTTTAAAGGATCTGTTTGAACCACAGACTGCTTTGTTGAGATATGTTTTGGAGCAGCCTTATTCCAGGGATATGGTCTGCAATATGCTAGGTTTAAATAAGCAGGTACTGTACTGTGCTGGAAACCTAGTAAATTCTGCATAGAATCTGCACTATTCTTTTCTCTTTTCTTTGCTATAGCTAACTGAGCAAAACAGTTAAGAACTATTTGATGATTTTTTAAACTATATTGTTTATTAAGTAATATATTGTTTCTATCATTTATATATTGCTTTAAGAATGTTTAAATTAAAAAGGAGATATTTTAAAAGTTGGTTTATTTTGCATTGCTTTTTTTTCTATAAGGCCAGTTTCAAGTATACCTTGTGCCAGAGAAACCTACACATGACTTAACCATAATTTTTGACTTTTTTTTTTGTTTGGGTGTCTATTTTTATAACCCTTGGTATCTTCAGCATGGCCTCAATTGCTGGTTTTTTGGTTTTTTTTCTTTTTGGTGTATGTTTTTGGTGGTTTGACATGTGGGCGGGTTTGTGCTGACTCTGGGTTCCTTGAGGCTGGCCTCATAGTCACTGTTTTGTCTTTTCTTTTTTTCTTCCTTTATTTTTGTTCTGTCCTGTCTTGTCCTGCCCATCCTCCAATGCTCTAGACCTTGAACATTGCTCAGGTATGTTCACAACCTTACTGTTGTATTGTGACTAACGATACGCTGGCCGCTTTGTAGCCACTGATTCCATTTAGAGAATACATGTATGGTCGGGGCTTGAAATTGGCAGGACCATGCTGAGACCAAGGCCACTAAAATGAATTTCTTCTTGGGATATGAGAGTTGTTTTTGGTGGATTGTTTTTGGTTTTGGTTTTTGGTGTTTGTTTGTTTTTTGTTTTTTGTTTTTAAATATTCTTTTTTTTTTTTTTTTTAATCAAGAGACAACACCTGGCATTTGATAAAGCCTGTCATTTTTTGATGAGTTGTTTTTCCTTCCCACTCCATTTTACTGTTTTTCCTACTTTAGGGCTAAAGCTAGCCTGGTGGAATTTTCAGAGATGGAAAGATTTGTGGTGGCCTTTATCTTTCCAGATAATTAAAACATAAACAAACAACGACATCAATAAAAATACCTGCCTTGCTTTGCCTAAAAACAAAAACAAATTAAAAACAAAACAAAAAAAGAGAAAAAAACAGTTTAACAGAGATACGTTACTTTTACAAGTTGGAGTGGTAAGCGTCACATGGGGAAGTTTTTTTGGAAACGTGGAGATTGACTAAGAAATGTCACACTCTTAGGTGACCCCACACCTGCTTGACAAACACCCTTCTTTGTCAGTCTTTGCCGGAAGTGACCCCCTCCTGGAGTGAGCGCCTCTCAGTGGAAGCCCACCTGTGGCAGGAGGAACACGAAATGGCCAGACTTTATGAAACGAACTCTTATACATTCCCAAGTCTGTTCCAGGACTTTTCACCTTTGAGATTTTAAGCAAAATAGTGATTCTAATTATTTTTGTTAAAAATTTTTGAGCCCAGCATATTAAAATAGACCAGCTTTTTGATTTTAATAAGACGTTCTTGTCCAAGTTGTATAAAATAGCGTTGCTGTTTGCAATACTATAGTGAAGGTTGTGCCAGTGCTTCCATTTATAAAGCCCTATTTTTAAGGACATATAGCTTGGCCATAAAACTTGCTCAGTGTTGAAACTTTGCATGCCAAACCTCACCCTAGTAGCAGTATCTCTTTTATTATTTTAAGTTTTTTCTTCTGAAAAATTTACCAAGTCTTCTTGTTTGGACAAGCCTTTGTTCATGTGAAACTGAAACTGCTTCACAGCACAGTAGCTGACAGTTACCTCACATAACCTGTCAGTGTAACATCTTAAACACCAAGTCATTAACTCTGATGAGCTTTCACTTGAGTTAGAGGTAAGTATTCAGTTAACCTTGAAAGAATGCTTTCATGCTGTCTTAAACCTAATTTTTGCAATAAACTTTAAGGCATACTTGACTCAGGTTTTTTTTGCAGTTTGGTGAATAAACATACCCATGGTCATTTGAATCCCGCCCCCCAGATATCCTTAGCCATCCTTAACTTTTTGCTTTTGGAGGGCAGCTCTTCTTAAACGAGAAACTGATGAAATTTAGAGAAGGATATTTCTGATCTGATCCTTTTAATAACAAGTTTCAACCTAAAAAAAGTTTATGACTAAGACATAAATCCGTAAAAAATAAAGTTTATAATGGAAATGCTGACAGAACATTATTAGTATTGATCCCACTGTAGTGTAAACATTGTCAAAAGTTCACAATTCATCAGTAATTGTTTTGGTAGAAAACACTGTAGTGAGTGGATTTGTAAATGTAAGCTTTATGCCGAATTGACATATTATTTTTACCACCTAGAAAGTAGGGTGGAAAATGAGAGCACACTGTATAAGAAGCATATGACTAAAAATTAACAAGTTATCATATCTGTTATCATTACAGAACTATATCCAGCACTATACTTTCTTATCCTTTCTCTAGCAATGCAATAATTTACTTAAAGCTTTGAAACCTTTTAAGAGCTGTCCATATTGTATTTTCCAGTAGGAATTGGGCTATGGTACTTGATCCTAAAATCGGTTGCATTCAGAAGGTCATAAATAGCCCAGTTCTGTGACCAGTAGGGTAGAGTGTTCACAGTGGAAAAATCCTGTTTTGTGTGTTTGCACAACAGTTTGTGTTCCTTCTCCTGAAAAAGAGCATTACAAAACAGATTCATTCCTCAAGCTCTTAGATGTGGTGGTGTATGAACTCTGGCAGTGCTAAGATAGTGAAGTACTAGACTGATCATTCAGTTTATCCTTAAAAGGCACCATTGAAAGTGGTATTAACTGACAGGGGACTCCAGTTCTGGTTGGTAGAGAATATGATAAATGAAATACAAAGAGATTTTTTCTTCCCAAGTTGTCCTGAATAAATACTGCTTTAAAATTAATTTCTATCTCTGAAATAATGGTTTTTAAATTAACCAATGCCTACCTAAATGTGTGGGCTTCCAAAGAACCCACCTGCCAGCGCAGGAGACAAGAAACACAGGTTCGATCCTTGGGTTGGGAAGATTCCCTGGAAGAGGGCATGGCAACCCACTACAATATTCTTGACTAGAGAATCCCATGGACAGAGGAGCCTCGTGGGCTACAGTCCATGGGGTCTCAAAGAGTCGGACACAACTGAAGCAACTTAGAATGCACACACCTAATTACAATATGTTAAAATTGTACCACATAAGCAGTACCAAAACCATTACATGGAAATATCAGGGGCCACTTAATATAGGATATGGTTACTAAGACTGAAAGCATTATCATTTGCCATTTTAAATAGTGGTGGGAAAAAAATCAAGGGCATGGAGGGGATTAACATTCATGTTTCCATTAATGCCTTGTGGCTGATTTTCAGATTGAAAATCTAAAATAAGTTTCCAATACAGTTTGACCATTATGCAGAAATTAAAATGCTAAATTTAGATTCTTACTGCTAAAAAGAGGCTTTAACTAAACATTCATATATGTATGATGTAAGCTAATTCAACTTATATACCTACATCTTGAAGACTTAAATTTATGAAAGCTTTCAGCAACTTGTGAATAGTCATAGACATAGCATCCATTGGCTACCAGTCTAGTGATTGATAATTAAAGTCATTAAACTGATTTACAGATACGTTCCACTTTATAAAATAATTTGTGTGGTAGGGAGTCTTAATTTTAATGAACTTACCTTTTAGCAGTTGAAAACTAAAACAAAACGTACTCTAGTTAGCAGCACAGCTCATTTTATAATCCATACTTCTCTCTCTCTCTCTTTTTTTGGTATTATTAAAATTGGCAAGTAAAAGAGGAACTTAAGTTTAAGCTATCCCTAAGCATGGTTTGAGAACTATCCTTGGATTTAACCAGAAACACCTGGGAAACGCAGAGTTGATTTTGACAGATGTTCTTCTACCCTCAGACTAAGTAGCTGCATTTGGTGCCCTAGATATACCTGACTGATTTAACTATTAATAGAAAATTTGGGGGTAGTCTTGAGTCTTAATACATATTGAATGATTGTCAGCTTTGACTGTAAATTTCCTAGTTCTTACTTTGCCAAAATCTTAGTATTTTTGGTTTTCCTCTGAATCATGAACTCTTTGACCATAAATCACTACACTTCTAAAAATATGTAGGTTAAAATTCAGTTTTTTTAAACAAATAGCCAGTACTAACATGGAAAACTCAAAAAAAATGACCCAGGTGCTAAAAAGCAACCTTGTTTAGTTTATTCTTTTTTCCTGAAGCAGATTGATGGAAGACTGTTGTGGGTGGAGGAATAGATGACAAATTGGTTAGTTTCCAAACTAGAACCAAATTCCCATCACTAACGAAAAATTCCTACTGGAAATCCTGGCTTTACTTCTTTTCACAAATTTTTCTGACTCTCGTATACTTGGAATGATCTCACTCTAAATTTGTGTTGTCGGACACGTTTCTTAGGTTGCTGGTGGTTGGCAGAACTAGTGAATTTCAAGCCCTGTACACAGTAGTTTTGCATGCTGATTTAAGAAATAGTTTGTAGTGTTGTCTGTTGCACTTTGCTCTGCTTCATAATGATAATTACATTTGGAGGAAAAGTACTGTAGTCCCAACTGGTGGTGTTAATATTGCTCTTCGTAAAACTGTAATGTGGTTGAACTGTGATCATGGCATTGTGTTTTTGGAAAAATTATGAAACAACCATTGATGCTTACTGTTTTGGATAGATGTTTGTTTTATTTGCATGCTTTAAGGAAGTGCAGCTATATTGGAGCTTTACAAGTTTGGAGCTGGCAGAAAGCATGCAAAAGAGGGGATGCTATTCATTATGTTTTGTTTTTTTCCAAATTCGTCCCCATTTTGCATTTTTCCCCTAAATTTAAAGAAATCATATCCCTTTTTCATGGCAAAAGACTAATAATCACATCTAAAGTTTATAGGGAACGCATCTATATTAGTATTGTATTCATTAGTAAGGCTTCCAACTGCCTGGCTATTAAGTCATATAACATATTTTATTAAAATATGAAAATGGCTTAAAATATGGCTTAACATTTCTTTTGATAAAAGCTTTTGAATCACTTTACAAAGCATAAACCTTTTTGCCTCTAGAAAGGGAAGTTGCATTTTCATTTTAGTGTTTAAACTCAATTCTTTTTCTTGTTTTAGATTTTAAAATAGTCTAATTTAAAATTAAAGCTGCATAATGTTTGACTTCTAAGAGGGAAGAACATAGCTTTAACTTTAAGGTCTTTTTTTTTCTAATAGAGGAAGTTTCCATTTCAGTATCAAATAAGTACCACACGTTGAAAAACAGACATTGAATATTTAGATATACATCTGTATATAAAGCTAGTGTAAACCAGTGGTGACTACTTTTAGATCACACACTGCTTTGTTCGCTCTCTTGTCATAATATGTGATTCCTGGAAATCCAGGATTTTCATATTTTGAATTAGATTGCAAAATTAATACTGTTATCACCATTTCATATATCTTTAAAATGATCTTTGTTCAAGAAATAAATAACAGAATTTTCTACTGTGTAGTTCCCTCTGTCATTCTGGAACAATGATGTCTGTAGTAAAAGTTAATGGGAAGCCTGTTTTAGGTGAGACCTGAAAACTAATTTTTTATGAAACTCATCCTCTGTGATAATATAACATGATGCAGCTTTAATGGACTAAACCTAGCCTTAACTTTCTAAGTTCAACTTCATTCCATGCTTCTTGGCCTCTTTGTTACAATGAATACCCATTAACTGGTAACTTCTGAAACTAACTGGGAGGCTTTTGGAATACTGTATTTAATCTCTGCCCTACAGCACAAGCAGCGCTGCCCTGTGCTGGAGGACCAGTTGGTGGATCTGGTGGTTTATGCCATGGAGCGATCTGAGACCGAGGAGAAGTTTGATGATGGGGGAACAAGCCAACTCCTCTGGCAGCATCTCTCGAGTCAGCTCATTTTCTTTGTGCTTTTCCAGTTTGCAAGTTTCCCACATATGGTCCTTTCTCTTCATCAGAAGGTAAGTACACACCCTTTTTCAGAGCCACTTCACCTGTTGATTAGTATATTTCAGACGGGTGTATCTAGTGAACGCAAGTTCCAAGCTCTGATTTCTCTTTTGTTCAATGCTCTTACGGTTTCTTCACTTTTCACTTTCTTGTCACTGTGAAAACTGATTCAGGTATTCATTGCACATATTCACAGTGCCAGGACCAGGAGATTCCAAATGAAAAGGCCTAATATAGTGCCCTCAGAGAGCTCCTTGCTGGTGAGAAGATGTAGGTATAAACAATTGGGCTATAATAATAATGGAAGCATGTTTCCTTGCAATAGAAATGAAGGAGAAAAGTCTCTGTTAAAGACACCCAAGAATGGCTTTATCAAAGGGGGCTTGAAACTATTACTTGAAAAACAAGTAGAAATTTGCCAAGGGGAAAAAGGTAGGAAAGTGTTTCCATGGCAATAAAGTGATCATTTAGAAAGAGGTAGAAATGTGTGAAAACATGAAAGAAAACTATAGAAGGGAAAGTGTTGGTGAGATGAGGAAAGCAGGAAAGTAAGACCAGACATGGAGACCTTTATATGCCCTTGTGTTTGTTCTAAGGATTTAAATTTACTTTGGGAAGTAAATGAGGAACGGAAAGACATCATCAGATACAAGCTGGAAAAATTACTGCTAAGCATCACATATGGGAAGACAGTGATGTAGAGATGAATGAAGCCAAAATCAGAGGCCAAGAAACTAGTAAGGGAGCTGTTGCAGTGGTCTGGGTGAGAGAGGCTGAGGGCCTAAAGCAGAAAAGAGGAGGAGCCAGAAACCAGGTAGGCTGGGAAATATATTAATAGGACTTGATGGCAATAGGTGACAGAGTAACAGGAATCCAGGATCACTCACTGGTTTCTGCTTTGGCAGTGAATGAAAAAGGAGGACAGTGAATCCAAAATAGAGAACACGAGTAGAAGAGTAAGTGTGTGGGAAGGGTTGGCTTTAGGCATAAGGCTTTATACACATTGAGTGGGAGTGGGAATAAAATAAGTGTTGTTATATCTGTAACATCTTGATAGCCTGGATTATCTTGGGGAAATTTTTCATAAAACTTGTTAAAATCCTTTTGACCACCACTTACTTACCACCCCTATCACCACCACTGGTTTCTGTTACAATCTATAGGAAACTAGGAAAAGTATTTTTGATAACCAGTCCTTGAAGAGTTAAAAATAAATAAATTTAACCTTTTTGTTAAAATAATAACAAACTCTGGTATTTTTTTAAATTTATCTATTTTTGATTGGAGGATAATCGCTTTGCAATGTTGTGTTGGTTTCTGCCATATGTCAGCATGAAGCAGCCATAGGTGTACATATGTTCCCTCCCTCTTGAACCTCCCTCCCACCTCCCACCCCAGACTCCTTGTGTTTTGATGCAGTATTTTTAGTAATATTCCCATATTAAACTTGATTCTCGTGCACACATACTCGACTTAATTATGTCTAAAACATTTCATTTTTGATAAGCATAGTTGTTTTGGAGATCAGGGAGAAGCAATATTAATTTTAAAAGCTTTGCTGGGTGTGCCTTGAGTAGAGACAAAGTAATCAGTAAATGCCAAAGTTAGATGCTAACTTTCTAAGAACAAGATTTCTCTCTCTATTTTTTTCTTTAAACTTTATAAATCTATTTCTTTGACTGCAGATGTGCATTTAAATATCTTTTACAGTTGGCAGGGCGAGGACTGATTAAAGGCAGAGATCATCTTATGTGGGTTCTCTTGCAATTCATTTCTGGAAGTATTCAGAAAAATGCACTAGCTGATTTTCTTCCTGTCATGAAGCTCTTCGACCTTCTGTACCCAGAAAAAGAAGTAAGTTTGGCTACTGAATTAGAATTATGTCTAGTTTATGTTTAAGAATGTTAGTGTAATTTTGTGAAAAGAGCACCGGACTTGAAAAATGGAAACATGGTTCTTTTCCCAGTTTTTGTAATACCTGTAATCATGGGATGGACATTCAGTCTCTCTTGACATTAGTTCATTTCTATGTAAAATGAAGAAATTTAACTGGATTGTTTCTGAAGTTTATCTTTAATCACAGTCAGATCACAGTCGAACATCTAGTATAGCAAACTCTTTCTCTATATTTTAAAAAGGTTTACAATTTTTTAAGAATGTGAAACTGTTTTAATATATACACATTTAAGGACCAAATAACATCAGTATCTGTTAATTCTTTTTTCCTTTGGTTGTTTGCTAATTGAGTGTGTCACACTAATAAAGTCCCTGTCACATCTGATTCTTTGTGACCCCATGGACTGTAACCTATGAGGTTCCTTCATCCATGGAATTTTCCAGGCAAGAATACTGGAGGGTGTTGCCATTTCCTTGTCCAGTGTCACACCAGTGCTTATTATATAAGGTGTTTGAAATATGGTATGTATTGATGATTGCCATTTTTTAGGAACATTTTATTACGGAAATTTTTAAATGCACCAAAAATGTAGAGTAAATTAAAAAAAGAAACTCTTATGTACCCATCACCAAGAAATATTCTTATTTCATCTTTCCTTCTCATCTTGTTTTTCCTAATGCTGGATAATTTTAAAGCAAATTCCAGACATCTATGTCATTTCACCCATCAATATACAGTACGTCTGATGCTGCTCATTTAGATTGCTTATCTCTTACATGTTGTTGAAAAGCATACATGTGACTCTTAGAAATTCTCTATTCATGTTTATCACACTCAGTAAAATAATGATGTGATTAATTTCTTCATATGATGTGTTTAAATTTTAAAGAATAAAAATTTAATGATTGTAAATGCTCTGTTTTCTTGGAAAGTAAAAGCAGTCTTTTAATAGTTTCAATATTTGATAGCTGTTAGATCTGATTTGTATTATTGAACAAAGGACAACTGGAGCTAAATTAATACAGGATATTTTAAAAAGAAGTATAGCGGAAATGGATTACTATAATATATATAATTAGTTCACTCTACTCTTTCTTATAATATGCAAATTGTTCTTTTTTAGTTTATCCCAGTTCCTGACATTAACAAACCCCAGTCAACTCATGCCTTTGCCATGACCTGCATTTGGATTCACCTCAACAGAAAAGCCCAAAATGACAACTCCAAACTACAGATTCCAATACCTCACTCCCTAAAGCTTCACCATGAGTAAGTTGTTTGTAGCTTGACAGTTCATTTTTTTAACTTAATAGTGGGTTGAAGGCTAATGATAATTGTCTCAGTATTTATATGAAATATGAAAATCTTCCAACATCCACTGGAGGTAAGGATAAATATTTAATGTGTACATTATAACTAAAAGAACCTAATCAGTACCTGCAGCAGAAAGCAATTAGAAGATTAACCAATCCTGTTTATATGTACGGGGATATATATATATATGTATATATATTTTTTTTAATTTCCAGGTCTATTTTTGCTTTTATGTATTTTATCTTAGTTAAAATACTTAATTTCCAAAAATATGTAAAAATGTTTCAGAATTTCTTAGATTTGAGCCTGATTGAGATATCACTCACTCCCTGGGCTGCCAGGATTGACTGAACTGATTTGGCTGGCATGCTCCCTTATATCATTTCCAAAGCTGTGATTACCCAAAAAAGACGCACTTTTTTAGATAGGACTGGGCTCCATCAAGGGTGTTAATTCCCACCTAGACCTTCTAAAAAGGACTGTCAGATCTCTTCACAGGAGACTTCAGGGTAGTCAGATTTCACATTTCATTTGACTTTCATTGTATGATACCCCTTAACCATTTTTCCTTAGTGACATCTGTAATGAAGGCATTTGAATGTACTTAAGCAAGTAGATAATAGATAGAAGCCTAGTTCATGAATCTGTGACTTATTTCTTCATTATCTGAATCTTAGTGCAGTATATGTAGTACCTATTTAACAAATAACCATTCATTGTTCACTTTTAACTGCTAACATTCTTTCTGAAATGCTTCTTAAACTTTTTGTGTGTCAGCACTCATTTGGCAGAAACTATGATATCGGTAGGAATAAAGATAGTATATTTGTTCAGTCGCTCAGTCACGTCCAACTCTTTGTGACCCAATAGACGACAGCCCGCCAGGCTTCCCTATCCTTTACCATCTCCCAGAGCTTGCTCAAACTCTTGCATAAAATTAAACTTTTGTTAAAAAAAAAAAAAAAAGCAGATTACCTTTCTGGAATTTATTTTCATTTTTTCTATTTAATGGAACTTGAAATTTTAGGTTCCTGCAGCAGAGTCTTAGAAATAAGAGTTTACAAATGAATGACTATAAGATTGCCCTGCTATGTAATGCATACTCTACAAATTCAGAATGTTTTACGTTACCTATGGGAGCTCTGGTGGAGACTATTTATGGAAATGGAATTATGAGGATACCACTTCCTGGAACGAGCTGTTTGGCTTCAGGATCTATTACGCCCTTACCAATGAACCTCCTGGATTCACTGACGGTTCATGCCAAAATGAGGTATATTCTTTTTATTTGTTTGGTTTTATGTCAGGGAATTGATATCAGTATAGTAAAGACATGATTTCACGATTAGTTGTGTATATTTTATGGTCAGATATATTTTAAAAAACCTTTAGGTTTATTCTATAACAAAAATGGTATTGTTTATTATGGGAATTCTAGAATATACATATAAGCCCAAAGAAAATGAAAATAATTGCTATAATCCCTCCTTGAAAAATAAGCATTGTAAAATTACATTTGTATATATGTATTCTGAGTCCTTTTTCTATGTGTATATATATGAATTTATAGGGTTTTTTTTTTGTTGTTTTTTTTCAAAATGTGCTCTTAACTACAGTACTATTTATGGCCACCTTTTTCTCATTGTTGTTCTGTTGCTAAGTTGTATCTAACTCTATTAAACACCTGTTTATTTTCATTTTTTAATTAAACATCTTAGGGCTAGTGCTTTTCAGAACCATCTGTTTTAATTGCTACATAGAGGTCTTTTTTTAGGTCTGTATTGCATATTGTTGGATACTGAAATTATGTGCAGTGTCTTAGTGTTATAAAAACGGCTGTGAAGATTATCTTTTTGGCTGTCTTTGCACCTATCCATAATCCCATTTTTATTAAATAACTTGCTAGAAGTAGAATTACTGCGTCCAGGGATGCAAAACCTGTAATACCTTTCTTGTATTGACTATATATATAGGGGTGCTTTTAGAATTGACATTTATGGTTTCTAAAAGACAGAAAAGGCCCCAAGTGCCCACGGGAGCTAAGCTGATGATTAAGTGAGTGGTGCCTGGTGCTGCATGCAGGCAAGTCAGGTAACCGTGTGCCAGGAAGCTTGTGTATAGAGAGGGATTGTGAATGACTGGAGTGTGTGGGGCTCAGCTCACAGTACTGCCACATGGGCTAATTTCCATTATGTAAAACTGCATACTAATGTAGTTAGTTCTTCTAAATGTTTTTTGAAAAGGGCTAGAAATCCAGATTTTTATTTCTAGACTTTCAACCATTAAATATTGACTCAAGCTTCAAACACTGCATAGGTCAAAGAGAATGTGTGTGTGGGCCTCCAGGTGGGGAGAGCATTGGTTAGAAAAACCACTCTGTTTTTCAGACGGTAAATGTTGTTCTAGAATCATACATGCACTTTACTGGCGTATGGATGGAGTTGAATATAGCCCTGTTAATACTTTATATTAATAGGTAATCCTGTTAGTTAATATTTGGATTTTGCAGCTATTTGTTAAGTGGTTCTGTAACAAAAATTAATTTCTTAAATGGTTTTAGTTACATATTTGGAAAAGGAAAACAGCCTAAAACCATTCAAGCATAGTATTTTTTTAAAAGATTTATTTTTTAATTGAAGGATAATTGCTTTACAGAATTTTGTTGTTTTCTGTAAAATATCAACATGAATCAGCCATTGGTATACATATGTCACCTCTGTCTTGAAACTCCCTCCCATTTCCCTCCCCATCCCACGCCTCTGGGTTGATACAGAGTCCCTGTTTGAATTCCCCGAGTCATACAGCAAATTCTCATTGGCTGTCTCTTTTACATATGGTGATGTAAGTTTCCATGTTACTCTCTCCATACATCTCACTCTCTCCTTCCCCTGCCCTGTGTCCATAAGTCTATTCTCTATGTCTCTTTCTCCATTGCCACCCTGCCAATAAACTCATCAGTACCATCTTTCTAGATTCCATATATATACACTACGATGTTTATCTTTCTCTTTCTGACTTACTTCACTCTGCATAATAGGTTCTAGGTTCATCTACCTCATTAGAACTGACCCAAATGTGTTCCTTTTTATGGATGAGGAATATTCCATTGTATATATGTATCACAGCTTCTTTATTCCATTCTTATGAGTTGTACCCAAATTTTGCTGTTTTGGGAGCAGAGAGACCCTGATGCAGGTTGAAAGCAACGTGGAAACCAGAATCAGCCTCAGGTTGTACAGTGTGTCACTACCATATGTCCTGCATAACCTAAATGACAAAAAAAGCTGATTCATCTCAGCTAGAAGTTCACATTTATACCAAGTTCCCTATAAGTAGAACAATCCCTGTATTTATGTTAAAAATCTGGATTTTTATTTTGTTTTATTTTATGTTGTTGTTTCTCCTCAGCCTTATCCACAGCATTGCTACCAGAGTGATAAAACTTGCTCACGCAAAGTCCAGTGTGGCCTTGGCTCCAGCCCTAGTGGAAACTTACAGCCGTTTATTGGTCTATATGGAAATAGAATCTTTGGGCATCAAAGGATTTATCAGTAAGACAGGACTTTCTGATGTTTTATAACCATTAACCTTTTTCTTCATTCAACATACACTTTACTTCTAGGAATGTAGAAGTGTGCAGAAGTCACTCTCATCGTAGAGATCACCTGCTAAAGAGAAAAATGACAAAAAATATATATAACTGAAATATAAAATAAATCTTACAGAGAAAAATAGAGCAAAAAAGAGGGATAAGACCCTCACAGAGGATCCAGGGAATGGGATACATTTTTTAAAAGTTGTGGTTAAAAAGTGGGGGTGGGGCTGGGCCATGCAGTTGCATTGGGTGCTTGGGATGCAGTAAACAGGACAGGACAGACCTGTCTGTAATCATAAAACCCATGATTCCATGTGGCTGGCTTGCTGACAGCAGGTAAGTTCCAAGTCTCACTGGCAATACGGAAGGCATGTTACTCCACTGCATTGCAATTCAGTGCAATTCAGTGTAATAACAATTTAATTGCATTACAATTCAATTCCTGCATTACAATGTCTGTTAGTTATTACGAAGTTCTAAATAATAAACACTTTCTAATATGAAAGTGTTTTTCTGACTTGTGGTAATTCTGATTTTTTACCAATGTGGTATCATTTTAACCATTTTAACCATTTAATCATATTCTTTCCAGATAATTGAAAGTCAAATTAAGCTTTCTTAGCAGAAAGGATGGGTTATGATATAATTTGTACATTAAAAAATGATCCTCATGCTTTGAAAGGTTGGGAACATTAACTTTATTAAAATAATTTAAACGATAACTAAATAAAAATAAATGAAGACATGAGGAAGGCTAGAGTAATTTTTTCCCATTTCCTGGCTCTTTACTTTCACAGATGAACTTGTCTATCATTTTTCAAATTCCAAAGAAAAATGCAAACTTGGTGTTACAATAAGAATCTGAATTTTCTTCCTTACAAAGTGAAAGTGAAAGTCGCTCAGTTGTGTCCAACTCTTTGTAACCCCATGGACTATACAGTCCATGGAATTCTCCAGGCCAGAAGTGGGTAGCTGTTCCCTTCTCCAAGGGTCTTCCCTTCTCCAGGGGATCAAACCCAGGTCTCCTGCATCGCAGGTGGATTCTTTACCAGCTGAGCCACCAAGGAAGTCCTCTTCCTTATAATTACAGTACAAATTATGGAGAAAATTAGGGAAATATATGTGTGTATCTATGTGTTTGCATGTGTGTGTGTTCATGATCAAAATCTTTGCATAGATTTTACTTGATGTGACTTTTCTTTAAGTATCTTTTAATTCATAGCTTTCACTGATTAGTGTCTTAAATTTTCTTCTTCTTCAAGGTCAGCTTCTGCCAACTGTTTTTAAGTCTCATGCCTGGGGTATCTTGCATACGCTTCTTGAGATGTTCAGCTACCGGATGCACCACATTCAGCCCCATTACAGAGTTCAGCTCCTAAGTCATCTTCATACTTTGGCTGCAGTTGCACAGACAAACCAGAACCAGCTCCATCTCTGGTGAGCTCACTGGAGACTGTCTTTCCTTGGATTTGTTAGAAAATTTGTTGGAGATGGTGAACATAGTCCATTACCTTATAATATTCACTGTTATAAAATTCCTCTGCTTATGGAGTGTTTTATTTCCAGTATAGAGAAAGTAGAGTTCAACTTCTTAAATAGAAACCTACTAAGATAGTTGAATCATTGCCTGGAGATTTTTGGACTGAGAACAAGTACTTCCACGACCTTTGACGTTGTGTTTTAACTTAGTGCTTATTTAGTTTATGGTTAAAGTATCATGTCATTTTGATTTTGCTCTAATTAAAAATATATTCCAAATTTTAAAGATGTCATTTTTGAAATGCTGTGTATCAAGGTGACATCTTTTTTTTAGTCCTTAAAGCTACATGCTATCTTTTTCAAATGGGTAAAAATGTCAGATGATTTTTGCTATTAAACTTGACACCTCAGATTTTTAAAACCAAGTTAAGCAAAGCTTGTTTTCACACAAAAGAGTTTGTTTTTAATTGAAGAAGAGAAATTTATAGTTTGCATGTAACCTAGAATTGCATTTAATTCTAGAGTTCTGAGTTTATGTGCAACTTAACTTTTTCATGATTGTGTTTGTTCTCCCACTTGGCAGTGTTGAGAGTACTGCACTCAGGCTTATAACAGCACTAGGTAGCTCAGAAGTACAGCCGCAGTTTACACGCTTCCTCAGTGATCCCAAGACGGTGCTCTCAGCGGAATCCGAAGAACTGAACCGTGCCTTGATACTGACCTTAGCTAGAGCAACTCACGTAACAGGTACAGTGACCATGCAGCCACCAGCAACAGAAACAGATGTGTCAGAGGGTACTGTGTCTCCTGACTACTGGGCTGGGGGTCGGGGGGTAACATATTGAAAAGATTCTTCTCACTTGTATCCAAAAAAACCAGTTGTTTGTTTATCTTTACCATTTTAGTCATTAAAGCAAGTTCTTCTGTATTACCATTTTAATTTGGTTGAACGTCAGTTTTTAGTCATCTGACATGGTTTTAAAGTCATGGTTCCTGAGCTTTTTGGTCTCAGGACCACTTTATACTCAATAATAATGATTAAAATTCCCAAACATTTTCTGTTTATATGGATTATATCCATGATATTTGCTTTGTTAGGTATTAAAGTAGGACTTTTTAAGATATGACTCATTTTAAAATAACAATAAAAAGCCTATTGCATGTAAACATAAATAATGTAATTTTTGGTGTAAAGGAACATAGCTGAATTTAATGTCTGGTGTAAAGGAACATAGCTGAATTTAATGTCTGGTGTAAAGGAACATAGCTGAATTCTCTTACATTTCACCTATTATAGATGTTATTTTAGAAGAAGTAAAAAAAAACCACTATGGTTTCACATAGATATGAGGATGAGAAGGGAACCTTTTAAATAGCTTTTCCAGCTAATTATGAATCTGCTTTAATGTCACACAAAATTGAAAAATTGGTCGTTTCTTAAATGTTCGTTGCAATGTAGAATCCAAAGTCCTATCAGGGAACTCTGTACTCAGTCACATTATAATCCACTGATCTATTTAGTGGATTTTGTGTTCATGCATATTTTAACTTTATGGATTGGTTTTTTGGAAAACATTGATTTACTGGATTACGTAGGTAGATGTTATAAATGTTGACACATTTCATTATACAGTATCAGAAAATTATATTTTTTAACCTTGCTACAAATTTCATTAGGAAAAAAGTCTTTAAGTTTTAGAAAGCTGTTAGGCTTGTGGTAGTAGATACATGTTTTCCAAAATTCAGATGTTCGCTTGAGAGGTCAAATTTTATCATTGGTGAAAGATACAGTTATTTGTTCTTCTTAAAGTTAGAGGCTCCCTTTATTAATTTTCAAGAAAAATATCTGCCTAATGTCCAAATCTTAAAAACTATGTGTTCTTTCAAGTAAAATTGGGATTCCATGAAAAAAAGAGCTAATTTGACCCAATATTCAATCACAAAGTATTTTTCCTCAAGAGTAGCTGGAACGCCTTATGCATACTTCCGTTTTATCACACAAGATGTTACAAACAGATATACTTAAGGGCTGAGATATAATCTTTTTTACAGTTTTATCAGAGAGTCTTAAGTGAAACTGGCGTTTTTTCCCTGCTAAGAGTGTGTTGTGGTGAAGATTACAATGGCTATGAGTATAACTTGGTACCACTGTTTAATTTGTTCCAACGGCCAGCAGTGTTACCCCACCGTTGCTTTGCACCATCAGTGCACATTTCAACATGGTGAAAAGGCCAATGGTATCGTAGTATTATTATTATTATTATTATTTTAATAGTGTTGACCTCATCAAATCCTTGAAAGATATTGGGGACCCACAAAGTCTGCAGACCACACTTTGAGAATGGCTATTTTAGAGAAATAGTTACTGAATTTAGCAACCTCAAATACATTTGTGTATACTGTCTTATTTTACATAAATAAACCTCCTTGATTTAGAGGATTATAGACTATAGGTGTTTTCAATCGCCAGAAAAGATATCTGCTGTACTCGAACACTTCTGTTTCCTTGGCTCAGTAAAGTGATAACACCTCACTCTCAGGAGTGAAGTGAACGAGCAGCCGTGGTGGGCCTGTACCACTGTTATGTCACTGATGTTCTGTAATCTTAAAAAGAGAAAAAGGTACCAAATGTCTTTTGTATTTTTTCCACTAGTTATCTTCATTATTTACTGATGTGATTACTAGTTACGTGGTGAATGCTCTGCAGTGAAATTCTCTGACTGTAGAAACTTGTGACTTTTTATCATCTATGAATTATGGACATGATCTTTTATATCTGGGTTACATTTATTTGTTTGTGTTAGATTTTTTCACAGGCTCTGATTCAATTCAGGGAACTTGGTGTAAAGACATACTTCAGACCATCATGAGTTTTACACCTCACAATTGGGCTTCACATACTCTTAGTTGTTTTCCAGGCCCACTACAGGTAATTTTGTTTTGAATTATATATTGAATGTACGGTATATGAAATCAGTCTTCCCATTTACTGTGTTATTCTGGAGAGTTTTGATGGCATCCAAAGAATATTAGCTTTTATTTCTCTTTTTTGTAAATCTTTGCTATTACTCCCAAAATCTCTTGAGTTGTTCCTTGTCCTATTAAAGGAGCGGATGTGTCTCTAAAACTGTAATTGTTATGGCTTCATCTTTTTAGTTAACAGTTTTAGAATCTTGTGAGATGTAACACATGACCTAAACAATTCTTCCTCTCTCACCGAACAGTAATGGGGAGAAACACAATGTAATGGGGCTTCACAGAATACACACGTGTACATTTGACAGATTTTTCTTTTTTTAATCACATGGAGAGAAAAGCTATAAACTTGGCTATTATAATATGGAGAAAGGAAAACCTCATCTGTCTTCTACTTTTCAGAGAAAATTTTAAGCATAGTAAACATCTGTTTTCTATAACTTCTAATAGGACTGGAACAGTGGGTCTCAAACCTATCAGAATCGCCTGGAGAGGTGGTTTAGCTAGACTCCTAGACTCCAGCTGCAGAGCTTCTGATTCATTAGGTCTGAGATGGGGCCCAAGAATTCACATTTCTTACAGGTCTGAGGTCATGCTAATACTGATGGTCTGGGGACCATGCTCTGAGAACCACCTGGCTAGTGCAATGGATTTTCCTCATAGGGATATTAAAATATGTAATGGAAGAGTACATACATTCTTTTTCTTTTTCTCTTTTTTCAAAGATGAGCAGAAGTATCAACAGATGACTGAAGAAAGTTTGAATTCAGGTTTGCTTGGAACTTCTGTTTAGAAAATCTAGGAGAGGAATCTTACAGATAATCCAATCAAAGCCTTTGTATTTTCCCAATATAGAAATTTAGGCCCTGATTACTGAGTTACTTGAGGGCACATGGAATTTATTAGTGTTAGAGTCAAGCCTGAAACTGGTTTCTTGATTCTGCAGCTAGTGCCCTTTTTACTATAGCCATTGAAATAAACTTCTGATCTTCCTTGTAGGCATTCTTTAAACAAAATAATGTACCTCAAGAGAGTCGTTTTAATCTGAAAAAAAATGTGGAGGAGGAGTATAGGAAGTGGAAGTCAATGACCAACGAAAATGACATCATCACCCACTTTTCTGCACAACGTTCTCCTCCTCTCTTCCTTTGTCTGCTCTGGAAAATGCTCCTGGAAACAGATCACATTAATCAGATTGGCTATAGGTAAGTCGAAAACCTAGATCTGCATTCCATTTGTCAGTCCATCATACTATATAGCAGTGTAATTTATTTTTTACTCTCTGCTTTCCAGAGTACTGGAGAGAATTGGAGCCAGGGCCTTAGTAGTCCATGTGAGAACTTTTGCAGATTTCCTGGTATATGAGTTCTCTACGTCAGCTGGAGGTCAACAACTCAACAAATGCATTGAAATTCTTAATGATATGGTATGGAAGTACAACATTGTTACACTGGACAGATTAATTCTCTGCCTGGTAAGAATACACTTACTTAAAAACAGGTCTAAGCAGTCTCATTCTCTTTGGATCAGTGTTAATGACTAATGGATCGTGTGCTGATCTGCCGTATGTTGTTCCTAGTAAAGTAAAAGTTGCTCAGTCGTGTCTTGACTCTTTGTGACCCGTGGACTGTACAGTCCATGGAATTCTCCAGGCCATGATACTGGAATGGGTAGCCTTTCCCTTCCCCAGGGGATCTTCCCAACCTAGGGATCGAACCCAGGTCTCCTGCATTGCAGGCAGATTCTTTACTGTCTGAGCCACCAGGGAAGCCCAAGAATACTCAAGTAGGTAGCCTATTCCTTCTCCAGGGGATCTTCCTGACCCAGAAATCAAACTGGGGTCTCCTGCATTGCATGTGGTTCTTTACCAGCTGAGCTACCAGGGAAGCCCCATATTGTTTTTAAAGATTTAATGAATTTATACTGTAAATCATACATTGCTATCAATTCCCTAAGGAATTAAAGATTCCCCAATTTCTTTATTCATCCATTCAGTAAGCATGTATTGAATATCTACTATGTTGTATGTACCGAAGGTATAGAAGTAAGTAAGACAGATGTGGTCCTGGCTTTGTGATGCTCTGAAATGATTCTCAAAAGCTCCTAGAAGAGGCAGGAAGTAGTAAAAAAAGAAAAGTCATTAAGTTTTTTTTCAGAGTGCTAATAATCATTTATGTGTACTTTGTTAGCCATAATATATAAGAAACTGAATGCTTCTTATAGTCACCCAGTTTTCCTCAAGTGTTTTTTTTTCTCTTGACTTTGATGTCTATTTCAAGCCAAATTTTAAGAAAAATCACTGAATCAGGCTGGAAACTGCTACATGTTTTAATACTATAGTAGTGATATTTGACTCTAGTACTCTTGCCTGGCAAATCCCATGGATGGAGCGGCCTGGTGGGCTGCAGTCCATGGGATCGCGAAGAGTCAGACACGACTGAGCGGCTTCACTTTGACTTTTCACTTTCATGCGTTGGAGAAGGAAATGGCAACCCACTCCAGTGTTCTTGCCTGGAGAATCCCAGGGACAGGGGAGCCTGGTGGGCTGCCGTCTATGCGGTCGCACAGAGTCGAACACGACTGAAGCGACTTAGCAGCAGCAGCAGCAGCAGTGATGTTTAAAGGGTGTAAGTGCTTAACATTCACCTCTCAGCTCTACAGCATAGATATAAAGATGGTCACAGTCTAGTAAGGGAAATAAGATAAGTCTATGAATCAGTAAATAGTAAGTTAGAGGTGTAGGGAAAGTATTACCAGGCAGCACTGAAAGATCACATCTGCTTAGGTGATGGGTCTTCAAGAGAGGGCTAAATTTCAAAAAATAAAGATGGACATTCCAGGTGAGAGCCCAAACTAGGCAAAAAGGTGTCAGGCATGTTTGGGGAATGCTGAACAATTATTTTGGGATGGATTATACAATAAAGTTCTAATTGTGAGATTTTACTGTTTTCAAATTTAGGCTCTCTGGAGCCTTGCTTTTGCATAGGTTGGTCATTTTCATTTAATTGTTCTGTTTTTTTTCCAAAGGCCATGCGTAGCCATGAAGGGAATGAAGCCCAAGTTTGTTATTTCATAATTCAGTTGCTGTTACTCAAGCCAAATGATTTTAGAAATCGAGTAAGTGACTTTGTGAAGGAAAATTCCCCAGAACACTGGCTACAGAATGACTGGCACACCAAGCACATGAATTATCACAAGGTACTAATTAAAATTAGTGCTTCACTTCATCCTTTTAAGGCCAAACTTTAGGTCTTTGGCTAATTGACTTGGCTGTTTTCTCTGCAGGTCTGTTCTTGTCTGTCCGGTCTGTGTAGAAGTGACTTAGCTGCCTAAACTTTCTTAAGGTTCTAGAGTCTCTCTAATATTAAGAACAAATTGAAACTACAGTTTTAATAGGTGTGGGTACTTACAATAGAAAATGAAGAGTTAAATCCAGTCCTTTCATATGTAAATCTCTTTTGGTATATCTTTAGGAGAATAGAAATTTTTGTTAAGGACTCTAGATTTCATTGCATTACCGGAGCAAACATAGTTCTATGTTCTTTGAAAAATGGCAGGTTTATTTAGCTCTTTTTTTTTTTTTTTTAAGAAAATTTAAAAAAGATGCCCTAAACATTTACCATTTGCTCACTTCCACAGAAATACCCGGAGAAGCTCTATTTTGAGGGCCTGGCGGAGCAGGTTGATCCTCCTGTGCCGATACAGTCTCCATATCTGCCCATCTATTTTGGAAATGTGTGTCTCCGATTCCTCCCAGTGTTTGATATAGTAATCCACAGGTTTTTAGAGTTGCTCCCGGTATCCAAATCACTGGAGACTCTACTAGATCACCTGGGAGGCTTATATAAATTTCATGGTGAGCTTTTTCAAATTTTAATTCCATCTAAGCTCTCTATAGACAGAAGTAGGCTGAACATGATCATATGGATAATAATCGTTATAAAGGTTTTATTTTAATAATTTTTAATAAAAGCATTTTCAGGAGAAGTGCTATGTGATGATACCTTGATATATAAAATAGACAACATAAAAATACTAATAAGTAAATTATAGCAAAAATAAATAATATGCAAGAGATGCCTTATTTTATATATTGTGTGATTAATTATCAAATCAGTACAGAAAGAGAGAAGTATTAGTTCAGAACAGATGGATATTACTGTGAACTAAATGGATCTTGGCAAGCTTCTTGGATGGGTAGGGTTTGAACTATAATGTATGTGATTTTTATAAACAAAAAGGAGAAGAGAGCAAAATAGGCAGGAGAAATCCTTGGGAAAAATCATGGAGGTATTAAAAACAAGGCATTTTTTAAAAACAATTGCCTCATTGGGCTAAATTGTACTTGGCAACTCATCACTGTAAATGCCAGGTTGAGAAGTTCTGGTTTTATAATCTACAGATAATGGAGAATTAACTAGAAGTTCTTGAGTACAGTCATGGTATGGAAAGCGTTATTTTAGAAAGGTGAGTCCAGTTCTAGTAGCAGCGTGTCTTGGAAGGAGGAAACCATTTCAAAGACTTGTGTCAGTTAGCATCTAAACAAGTATGCTGCTGCTGCTGCTAAGTCGCTTTCAGTTGTGTCCGACTCTGTGCGACCCCATAGACGGCAGCCCACCAGGCTCCCCCGTCCCTGGGATTCTCCAGGCAAGAACACTGGAGTGGGTTGCCAATTCCCTCTCCAATGCATGAAAGTGAAAAGTGAAAGTGAAGTCGCTCAGTCGTGTCTGACTCCTAGCGACCCCATGGACTGCAGCCCACCAGGCCCCTCCGTCCATGGGAGGCAAGAGTACTGGAGTGGGTGCCATTGCCTTCTCCGGAAACAAGTGTGGTGACACTGAAAATGAGAAGGAAGGGAGAGAGAGTCAAGAGTAGGAATTGAGCTTGGTTGACCAATTATGGGGAGAATATCGAAAGAAAGAAATCAAGGACAACTCTCAAGTTTGGAGCCTGGTGACTGAGAACAGTGAAGTCAGTGACAGAACATGGAAGTCCTGGAGCAGCCACGGACTATACCCACTCTAGGGGGATAGAGAGTATTTTATCTGGCGGGGTGGTGGAGGGGCTGGGGAGGCAGTTCTTCTTAGTCCTTGACGTAAGATATCTCTTTTATCTAAGATATCTCCCTTCATAGCAGAAGTCTGAATTGCATTTTAGCACTGCAGAGTAGATATGAAGTTCAAGGGAGCTTTCCTTTAAAAATACTCTTCTTTTTGGATTGGGTAATATATGCACCTGATGCAGTGAAAGTGGTCAGTCCCACCCCTGTCCTCTAGCTTATTCTTGTAGCTCCTCCTTTCTTCCCTGTAGGCAGTCACTGTTACCAGTTTCTTATGTATCCTACCTTAAATATTCTGGGGTTTGTAGTTTATTTTTTTCACAAATATAATATACACACTATTTTTATTAACCTTTATAAGGTTTTACAGTTGATTATTTAGTATCAGATCGTACAAAGCTGCTTCATACATGCCATGATTAACTTAACCAGTCCCTGTTTTCATCATGTAGGCTGTTCTAATCTTTTGCTAGTATAAACAGGCTGCAGCTACATTGCTTACACATGCATCATTTTTGCAGGAAAAATTTCCAGGAGTGGAATTGCTGCATCTAAATGTGATGCTTATCCTTCAGTAGAAGCTGTGTATGTTGTTAGAAGCCTTCTGCCTTGTCCTAAAATAAAAATAGCCATTGTATGCAATTGCCTAACATGGGTAATAGTTTTATAATCTTCTGAGCTATTTTTTGGCAATCTTGAGAATAGATCAGTTTTTCACAGTTGTCAGTAACCAGGTAAACATTGTAGTGATGTTTTCTTCTTGGCAGATCGTCCAGTGACTTATTTGTATAATACTCTGCATTATTATGAAATGCACCTGAGAAATCGCGAAAGTCTCAAACGAAAACTTGTCCATGCAATCATTGGGTCGCTCAAGGATAACCGACCACAGGGCTGGTGTCTAAGTGACACTTACCTTAAAAATGCTATGAATGCACGAGAAGACAATCCCTGGGTCCCAGACGACTCTTACTACTGCAAATTGATTGGCAGACTGGTAGATAATATCCTTTTCATTGTGATTTTCCAGACTCTACAGAAATAACTATATGTTGATTTGTGTGAACATATATTGTCATTTTAAATATTCCAAAGTTTTTATATATTCTAAGACTTCAGTTTTTTAGAACATTTTATTTTTTAATTTTTACTTCTGTAAAGGTTTTGAAGTCTTAAATCAGCAGCATAATGCCAGATGGCAGAAATTTACTCCATTAAAACTTTTATTTAAAAAAAACAAAACCTTAGAGAAGAGATTTGTTTCAAAGAAAAACATTCCTAAATAAATACACTATGTATTATAGTACATGCATTTGTTCTATGGAGAACATAGAACTTTGTCGCTTTAAATAAATCCCTGAATAATTTTTAAAACATTAGTAGATAATAGTAAAACATTTTTTGGTAGTGAAAAAGATTCTATATTGGTGTTTTCTTTCTTTACTTCTGTTTTAAATTATTAACCCACTATACTTAATATATCTATACACGATGCCACTCTATTTACTAAATAGAGCAGTTTTACATATATAGGCCTGATTTAATTTTCCTACACAGGAATTCCTTCCTGAAGTAAAAGAGCTACTCATGAGAAAGTAATGTTCTTATTAACTTTCCTACAACTAAGAGAAAATAGGTTGATAAAGCCTTTGGATACCTTGGTTGCATCTACAGCTGTCATGTCATGGTAATAAGAACCCACTCATATAAGACCAGTCATTGATACCTGTGGCTGATCACATGGTTGCTATCAACACATGTCAGATTTATTTGTATTCAGTTGTATTGTTTGCCTCTTAAGCTCTCCAATAAATCACTTATTGAGGGCTCATAATCAGATATATTGATAATCAAATGAAATGTTTACATGTTCAACCTTTGAAAACTGTAAAGCACTATACAAACAGAAGCCTTTAATCTCAGAATTATCAACCAGTTATTGCTTTAATCGTCTGCACCGATGGCTGGCAAATCTCCTGGTCCATTCCCAAACTGTGACTGGAGGTTCAATGAGTTTCCCAACCCCGCTGCCCATGCACTGCATGTTACTTGTGTGGAACTCATGGCCTTGGCTGTTTCCGGCCAGGATGTTGGAAATGCTCTTCTAAATGTTGTCCTGAAGAGGTGTGTATCCTGTTTCGTGCAATAAGATTCAGTGTTTAAGAGAATGATATTTTATTTGGAGCTGTAAGACACACCTGTTGTCCCAAGGCTAGGGCACATTGAATAGTGACTATCTTTAGGTTCCAGATCTCGTCTTAGTGATAAAGGTGAAATGGAATGAGCCCTGAACGGCCAGAAAACCTGGGTTTGTTCTTTCTTCTACTCTTTATTAGCTGTTTGACATTTAACTTAGGCATAACGTTAACTTTTCCCTAAAGACAGTTTTTCAAGATTTTCTTCTTAAAGGCCAATATAAAGTAGAGGATAATGATTGGAGAATAAATATAAATAAGTGAAATAGTCTTTCAGCTCAGCAACCATTGTTAAAGAAGAAAATTGAAAAAATTGAAAAGCCTTACTTAGTTTTTATTTATATTTTTACTCACTAAAAACCCATTGTAGTTTTATTGAGATAGATCAGTGTCAACCCCAAATTATATATATTCTCAAAGTAAGATACAGTGTCAACCATATAAAATGTTTTTATAATTTCACCTTTTTGTTCTTTTTCCCAACTAATAGTCAGCCTTTAGTGCCAAGAGAGAACATTACAGCATGGATGAATGCCATTGGATTGATCATCACTGCCCTACCAGTAAGTTAATCATTTTGATTTAAACAAGGTCATCATGCAATTAATGAAATGTTTCTTTTTTTGTTTTTTTTTTCACTTTATTATTGCTTCTAAAATCTACAGTGCCTCTTTTGCATCAGATCTAAATAAATCTACCTGACTATGGGTCCCTGCATCCCTTGGTCCCACTTTCCTATCCAACCTTAGTTTTCCAATTAAAATCTGATCTATTTTTGACCCCTTAACATATTATGTATCTAGATCCTTTGAGTTCAGTTCAGTAGCTCAGTTGTGTCCAACTCTTTGCGACCCCATGGACTGCAGCATGCCAGGCCTCCCTATCTATCACCAACTCCCAGAGTTTACTCAAACTCATGCCCATTGAGTTGGTGATGCCATCCCAACCATCTCATCCTCTGGCATCCCCTTCTCCTCCCGCCTTCAATCTTTCCCAGCATCAGGGTCTTTTCAAATGAGTCAGCTCTTCGCATGAGGTGGCCAAAGTATTGGAGTTTCAGCTTCAGCATCAGTCCTTCCAATGAATATTCAGGACTAATTTCCTTTAGGATGGACTGGTTGGATCTCCTTGCAGTCCAAGGGACTCTCAAGAGTCTTTTCCAACACCATAGTGCCAAAGCATCAATTCTTTGGTGCTCAGCTTTCTTTATAGTCCAACTCTCACATCCATACATGACTACTGGAAAAACCATAGCCTTGACTAGATGGACCTTTGTTGGCAAAGTAATGTCTCTGTTTTTTAATATGCTGTCTAGGTTGGTCATAACTTTTCTTCCAAGGAGTAAGCATCTTTTAATTTCATGGCTGCAGTCACCATCTGCAGTGATTTTGAAGTAAAAATAAAAAGTCAGCCACTGTTTCCACTGTTTCTCTATCTATTTGCCATGAAGTGATGGGATGACGTGATCTTTGTTTTCTGAACGTTGAGCTTTAAGCCAACTTTTTCACTCTCCTCTTTCACTTGCATCAAGAGACTCTTTAGTTCTTCTTCACTTTCTGCCATAAGGGTGGTGTCATCTGCCTATCTGAGGTTATTGATATTTCTCCCAGCAATCTTGATTCCAGCTTCATCCAACCCAGTGTTTCTCATGATGTACACTGCATATAAGTTGAATAAGCACGCTAACAATATACAGCCTTGACGTACTCCTTTTCCTATTTGGAACCAGTCTGTTGTTCCATGTCTAGTTCTAACTGTTGCTTCCTGACCTGCATACAGATTTCTCAAGAGGCAGGTCAGGTGGTCTGGTATTCCCATCTCTTGAAGAATTTTCCACAGTTCATTGTGATCCACACAGTCAAAGGCTTTGGCATAGTCAATAAAGCAGAAATAGATGTTTTTCTGGAACTCTCTTGCTTTTTGATGATCCAGCAGATGTTGGCAATTTGATCTCTGGTTCCTCTGCTTTTTCTAAAATCAACTTGAACATCTGGAAGTTCACGGTTCATGTATTGTTGAAGCCTGGCTTAGAGAATTTTGAGCATTACTTTTCTAGTGTGTGAGATGAGTGCAATTGTGCAGTAGTTTGAGCATTCTTTGGCGTTTCGTTTCTTTGGGATTGGAATGAAAACTGACCTTTTCCAGTCCTGTGGCCACTGCTGAGTTTTCCAAATTTGCTAGCGCATTGAGTGAAGCACTTTAACAGCATCATCTTCTAGGATTCGAAATAGCTCAACTGGAATTCTGCCACCTCCACTAGCTTTGTTCATAATGATACTTCCTAAGGCCCACTTGCTTTCCCATTCCAGAATGTCTGGCTTTAGGTTAGTGATCTCTCCATCGTGATTATCTGGGTCGTGAAGATCTTTTTGATACAGTTCTTCTGTGTATTCTTGCCACCTCTTTTTAATATCTCCTGCTTCTGTTAGGTCCATACCATTTCTGTCCTTTATTGAGCTCATCTTTGCATGAAGTGTTCCCTTGGTATCTCTAATTTATCCTTTCCTCCTGCAAATGATGCTTGTTGAGACATTTTTCAGGTACTTCTGCCATATAAGAGAATATACCAGGATGCTTTTCCTTCTGTTACCTTCCCTAAAGCCTACTCATTCTTTGCTAACTTAGGGCTTGCTTTTTCAGCGAAGCCTTCTATAATTTCTCCACTCATGCAGTGTCTCTCTCTGTGACCTCCACACATGTCTAGTCAGCACCACACCAATGTCTGACATCTTTGCGTGTCAGTAATATTGTCTAAAGCAGTGCTCTCCAAACTTGTTTGATTATGCATCTTTATGAATCACTTCTTCCTTACACTCCTCCAAAATATATACATATTTGTGAATTATAAATGTGTACCAGCATTACCTGTATAGTAAATATAGATAAAGTCAATTTACCATGTAGTAAATATCAGCAATTAAGTTAACTGGACAGACTCATGTCTGGAGCACTCTTAACTCACAGACACTTCTCCCCAGGTTGTTATTGCCTTAATTTGACTCATTGTGAAGCCACACAAGCTGGATAAATAGAAAACATTAAAGACTGAGAAAGTGCTATTATTTTCGGCTTTTGGAGTACAATACTGGATATAGAGTGGAATACTAGAGAAATGGTGTTTTTCTTCAGGCTTTTTCTTGGTTTTAAAGGAGCCGTATTGGATTGTCCTTCACGATCGAATAGTGAGTGTTATCAGCAGTCCCAGCTTGACGTCTGAGACAGAGTGGGTCGGCTATCCTTTCCGGCTCTTCGATTTCACCGCTTGCCATCAGTCCTACTCTGAGATGAGCTGTAGCTACACGTTAGCTCTGGCACATGCAGTGTGGCACCACTCCAGCATCGGGCAGCTTTCTCTCATTCCCAAGTAGGTATTATGATTTCCTAAAAACATTTGACTTATTTTGTTTTTGCTTTTTAATCTCTTGTACACCTGGGGTATATATCTGATTCAGTGGAACAGCTGACACAGTAAAAGTTTTAAGTAGTTTCTGGGTGTCAGAAAGACTCCTTTATGTCAGAATTAATTGAAGAAAATTAATTTATATGTATAAGTAATAGTCTCGTATTCAGTTTTCCTTTATCATTTCAATCAGTCAGTCAGTTCAGTCGCTCAGTTGTGTCCCACTCTTTGCAACCCCATGAATCGCAGCACTCCAGGCCTCCCTGTCCATCACCATCTCCCAGAGTTCACTCAAACTCACGTCCATCGAGTCAGTGATGCCATCCAGCCATCTCATCCTCTGTCGTCCCCTTCTCCTCCTGCCCCCAATCTCTCCCAGCATCAGTCTTTTCCAGTGAGTCAACTCTTCACATGAGGTGGCCAAAGTACTGGAGTTTCAGCTTTAGCATCATTTCAATGGGCTTAATCAAATGCATGCTTTTTCCAGAATATATCGCAAAATTTGCCTTTTGTACTGCATACCTGATAGTAGCCTATCTTCTGATTATTATTTTTGACTGTATAATTGTATTAATTAGATTTAAATTTCTTGAGAATGGCCTTTATATTAGGTTGATTATCCTCTTTTATTTCAAATAATTCACATTCCGTCATTCAGTAATTGTACTATTAGGAACAACTCCTAAATCTGAAGTAAATTGTTTCAATAATCAAATGAAAATAAGAGCCAGTGAGAGATGTGAGATTAATTAGAAATGTTACCAGAATTAAAATAAACTTTAAAAAAATTATTACAGATTTTGAAAATACTTGGATAGGCTATATTAACAAAATTCAAACAATTTAACTGATTTCGAGTCACAAGAATTTTTTATTTTGATCTGTAAATTTTAGATTTCTCACTGAAGTACTTCTTCCTATAGTGAAGACTGAGTTCCAGTTGCTTTATGTGTACCACCTTGTGGGACCATTTTTACAAAGGTTTCAACAAGAGAGAACTCGATGTATGATAGAGGTAAAATTTAATCTGGGTTTTCAATGGTAAGATTAAGTTCTAAAATGTATATTAAGGTTTCTTTCCTAGTGTTTTTCAAACTGTATATCATTACCATTAGTGGGAAAATCAGTTTAGCAGGATCTAAGAGTAATGCTTAAGGCCTTAGCATCCCCGTAACTTAGTATGCCTATGAGTTTGGTGTGGGATGTGCTGAACTGGAGATGCAGGGGAAAATACTCATCATCAGGGCTGAGAAGAAAGCTAAAGATGGAGAAGTGCATTTGAGCATGTGCACTATAGCACAGAGGAATTCGTCAGAGTCATGGGAATGACTAAAGTTGATCCCCTGTAACAGAAGTGTAGAGAAAAGAGAATGCCCCAAATATAGAACTTTGCAGTGTGAGACACCCAGTGGAACTAAGAAGGCACAGTATATAAAGGCTCCCTGAGACTGCCAAGTATCCCAGAAATTGAGAGATGGTTTCCAGAAAAGGGGTTGTCTACCTCTTAATTTTAAATTTTAAATTAGGCAGAGAAAGTGTATTTAATTCCTACTTGGGGTCAGTTGGCAGCACTCTGAATTCCGTCATAAATACAAGCAGTTCCGTATCACTCATGTACACAGAGGCTTGTGTGATAGAGACAGTTCCTCAACAAGGATGTACCCTCTGTGCTGTTCTTGTCACGGAGACCAGCTGCATCATGACTGAACCATTTTTGACCATTTAAATAATTTTATTTGTTAAATAGATTGGTGTGGCGTTTTATGACATGTTGCTGAACGTAGACCAGTGTAGCACCCACTTAAACTACATGGATCCCATCTGTGACTTCCTGTATCATATGAAGTATATGTTTACTGGTGACAGTGTAAAAGAACAAGTAAGTTCACTTTAATTATTTTTCAATGATGTTTAGTTTTGAAAACTTAAACATGAGGGCACATAGGTATACTTATAGTCGATTCACGTTGTATGGCAGAAACCAGCACAACATTGTAAAGCAATTGTCTGCCAATTTAAAAATAAATATCTATTATAATTTCTCACACTTTTCCTTCTTGACATTTGTTACAAAACATCTGAAAATGACCTGAGGAGTTACTAATAGTAAACTCATCAGGAAGAAACAGTACAGCGTGGCTACTGAAAAGATCAGAGAGGCCTTGTGTAGTGAGTAAAGCAGAGCCTGTTTTTCCCCACAGTGATTAGGGTACACAGTGAGAACATAAGACAAATAGCAGTGTGACTACAAGATTAAAACCAGGAGGGTCAGAAGAATAACTCATGAAGGGTATTTAAAAACTGAGGGTGCTGAACTTGAATTTTTTTTAAAGTCCTAGGGAATTAATTCTATCCTAACTGTTTGAGGGGTGGGAGGTTGCCATTTGGAATAGGTATTAAATTTGTTCTGTGTCACTTTAAAAGGCATGCGACTCAGCATATAAAGAGCCACTCCCTGGGAGGGCTGTCTCCAAGTGGAAAGAACCTCCTTAAATACCTCTTTAATACCTCCTGAGTTTCCTGTCTGTGGGAACCAGAATCTCAGCTCTTTTAGAAGGGTGGAGGGAGGACAAATAGGTGAAGTTAAGTGACCTCCTCTCCATACTTTAATGTTATTTCTCTGTAAAATGGGAAAGGAATATACATTGGTACACGTAAGCATGTAAATCCTAGTCTTGAGGATTCACTCTTTGAAGCTGGTGACGTGGAGTTGGGAGGGTGTTGACTCCTTTGCGCCTCCGCAGGACTGTGAAGTGGAGACCAACAGAGAAATGTTTTTTTTTAGCATATTCCTTATATTTGAGCCTAAGAAACTTTGACACAAGGGAATACAGAAAGGAAGGATTTTTAATGGACCCATCTTTCCTAGTAGGATCCAAGAATATATAAGTAAAGCTAAGAAAGCTATGGAACTACTTGATGTATGTATTTCTTGAAAGCATTTTAAGTAAGAGTAAGTCTAATATGATTTAGTTTGCGTTCCAGGTGTAAATCAAAACCAAAAAAAGTTAACTGTATAGGTAAATGTTTTGAACCTGAGTTATTCAAAGATCTTTGAAATATAATGGTGCTTTGCATAAAGATGGGGTTTTAAAAGGATGAGTCCCTTGGTGGATGTGTAGAACCCCCAGTGTAAACTACTAGCTTTTGGCAGGAGGGTGACTGGCTGTCTAGGTCAGTGAGTATGTTTCTGTTAAGTGTATGCATATATAGATAGATACACATACACAAATGTACATATATATAATAGTGTGTGAGGGACAACACATGCTTTTTTCAGGTAAGAAAGAAATAGTTTTATCTGCTTTTGTTAAAACACAAAATATGAGAGAAACTTCTCATCCACCTGTTCTACTCCCTGGTTTATTGTCTCAGGAAATGTGTAAGTCACTTCTTTAAAAGTGGGAAATTGAACTTCTCTGGTGAAAATATGTTTTAATGTGCTTTTGTTTTTTAGGTAGAAAAGATTATCTGTAATTTAAAACCGGCTTTAAAACTCCGTCTTCGATTCATCACTCACATTAGCAAGATGGAACCGGCTGCCGTGCCTCCGCAAGCCGTCAGCAGTGGGTCTCCAGCACCTCAGTCTACTCAGGTGCCAGGGTCTCTGCCGGTGACTCAGTGAAGTCAGAGTGTGCTGTGCTGAAAGTGGACTTGAGTCTATTAGATCTGAACCTGACAGTGCTACATTGTGGTGGAGGAGAGGCAGCGGTGTTCAGATTGTTTTATTTTGATTCATGTGGTGGATCTGTTGACTTCCAACTCCTGTCTTCCCATTGCTTTGTCTCTAAGAGATCACGTAAACTACACATTGCTCGTATCCACAGCAAGGTATTAGAGCTGCCTAGGATATGGACATATCTGATCAAATGGCCTTTACCAGGCACTCTCAATCTTTCCTGTTTTGACCATTGTTTTTTGTTTTTATTTTTTAGTATTAATAACTTATTCAGTCTTCAAATCCAGTTTTAAAGGCACCACACATGTAAAATAGTTATTACAAATTCTTTTATACATAAATCTCTCTTGGTATATCTTTGCAACAAGAGATTTTTGTCAAGTAAAGGTCTCTAGATTTCATTGCATTAAAGGAGCAAACACAATTTCATATTCTTTTTTAAATGGCTTAAACTTTTTATCATAGATTTCCAAGTAAACAGGCTAATATTTCTATTGAGATAGATTGGCAAGTTTTTGCCTTTGCTGTGGACTTGAACTTACTATATGAAATGAGTTGGAAGCCATGTAAGAAAATAACATAACTTAAGAAACTCAATTTTCTTAATACCTGTTTTTAAAAATAAATCAGTTACTTTTCCAGGTTGACACACTTACCTGGCAGATGATGTGATTCTTTGAATTTTTATAGTCTTAAATTTTTTAAGTATTTATATTTTTAAATATCATATACATTTTGGTTCTTTAGAGTTTATTAGATTTTGAGAGACACACTGTTATTTTGGGGGGGTGGCATTAAGATTGTAAAAGACTTGGAAAATAATTAGTAAAATCTGTTGAATGAATAAATTGTCTGATTAATTACTCAGTTTGAATGAGCGTCTGCTGGGTGCCAGGCAATGTACTGGCTGGATTAGAACAGAGAACTGAGCCACCTCCATGGATTGTATGCTATAGTCAGTGACTGACATTAACCTAGGAATTAAGAGGTGCTGATTTTTTTAAAAAAGAATTAGTGAAGTTTAACTGTGAACTTTTGTTTCCAAATTATTCCTCCTAGACCTTTATCTTCTTCATGATTCATATTTTTATAATCACTGGATCTTTATTTGCCATGCAAAGACTGCTTAAAATTTGTATAATGGTATAAACAATTTTTCTAAGCTAATGATATTCTTAAAATCCTCCAGAAATTTTATACTAGAAATGATTTCAACTATTACTCTTAACCTAGTCTCAATATATTCTTGCTGCCTCAAGGAATAGAAATAAGTGTAACAATGCTGCTGCTGCTGCTAAGTCACGTCAGTCGTGTCCGACTCTGTGTGACCCCATAGACGGCAGCCCACAGGCTCCCCAGTCCCTGGGATTCTCCAGGCAAGAACACTGGAGTGGGTTGCCATTTCCTTCTCCAATGAATGAAAGTGAAAAGTGAAAGTGAAGTCGCTCAGTCGTGTCCCGACTCTTAGCGACCCCATGGATTGCAGCCTACCAGGCTCCTCCGTCCATGGGATTCTCCAGGCAAGAGTACTGGAGTGGGATGCCATTGCCTTCTCCAAGGACTTACACATTCCAGTTAATTTTATTAAAAATTCAGTTTTTCCTCTCTAGCTTAAAAAAAAAGAGAATATGATTTCCCATAATAGGCTTTTAAGAGGTTAGTATTAATCAGAGACATTAATAGAAGACAGAAGCTTAATTTGTGTTTAGAATACAGTTGAGAATAAAATACTTATATCCATTACATCCTAAAATTTTTCTTTTTGAAAACTAATGATAACTTTAGAGTGGCTGTGTTCACTAGGCGTTTCTGCAGTGTAGAAATAGTCATATCTGTGCTGTACAGTTCAATAGTTAGTAGCTCCATGTGCCTGTTAAGCACTTACCGTGTGCAACTGAATATTTTATTAAGCTTTAATTAATGTAACTGCCTGTGACTGCTGTACTGGATAAGGTTCTCTAGAGTAAGATCCACTATAATTGCTCTTATCTAAAACTTATTCAGTAAAACACTTATTCTACAAAGTCCATAGTGTCAACAGGTTTAAAATTCTGTATTGCAGATAAACAATCAGATGGTAGAGGCTCTTTAACGCATAAAGCTGTTATAACAAGAATAACAAAAGGGAGGGGATATATATATATATATATATATATACACACACATATACATATACATACACCTATGGCTGATTCATGTTGAGGTTTGACAGGAAACAGCAAAATTCTGTAAAGCAATTCTCTTTCAATAAAAAAAAATAAATTAACTTTTTAAAAAAAAGAATAACAGTAAAAATTCTTTCATGGAGCCTGCTTCATTACAGAATCCACTTTGAGTTCAATGTAAGTTGGAGGAAAGGGAAAGAGTTCACTTCCCTTGTTTTGATTCTAGTTTATTTTCACTTACTTTTCCACTTCCTTCACTATATAATAGAGCTGAGATGAGTTTTTAGGATGTTCAGGAGTTCAGCCAGTGAGTACACTCTTAACTGCAGTGAGTGAAAGGTGGGGCATTTGGAAACTTGGGAAAGTGTTAATTGCTCAGTTGTGTCTGACTCTTTGGGACCCCTTGGACTGTAGCCTACCAGGCTTCTCTATCCATGGAATTCTCCAGGCAAGAATACTGGAGTGGGTTGTCATTCCCTTCTCCAGGGGCTCTTCCTGACCCGGGGATCAAAGCCAGGTCTCCCGTATTGCAGGCAGATTCTTTACCAACTGAAATAAGTGAAAGGTGGGGCATTTGGAAGCCACAGATAATTTTCAGTGAAATCGCAACCCAAATTAGCATATCTTAGAAACAAAAATAGTTGATTTCTTTCCTCTGTTTCCCAAAAGACTATCTGAATAGCAGCCATGCTTAACATGATATTAACCAATATCATGCTTGAGGTTTAAAAAAAGTGAGACATGGTCATCTAACATCAGTGAACTTAGAGACTGCCCAAACCCTATAATAATCCATTTTACAGATGAGGGAACCAGAGCAAAAGAGTTTAAATAACTTAACCAAGGTCTTACAGTGTTTTGGAGATAATAATTTCACTGTGGTTTTTTAAGTATTTATGGTAGTCTAAGCAGGGTGTGTGTGTGTCAGTATCGGTGTGTGTTGCGTGTATTTAGAAACTTGTATAGGGATGACAGAATCTTATAAAGAGATAGAGAAGAGCAGTTTCTAGGCATTACAGCTTTGAACAACATGGAAATATGGTCCCTTTTCAAGTTGGGTAGCTCTGTCTCCTGATATCAGGAGTCCCACTGTACATGTTGGGGCTGATAAAAGTGTTTATTTTTAATGCCAGCAAATTTTTATTTGGATATGAATGTATGTTTCTCTAAGGATAAGTCTTTTGCCAAAATGGGAATATAAACTTTTTAATTTCACAAAAGTTAGCATTTCCATATCTTAAATTTCACACCAAGAGGGAATTGATACAGTTTACACTAATTGTACTAATATTTACCCAGGCAAAAGATTTTCCTGAAAGACCAAATCTTTGGGACGATGACTGTAACTTTATTAGATTTACTAATTATGTCATTTAGCTGTGAGACTTTTTTATATGATGATTCCATGTTTACTTTGGTGGGCTAAGGTAATCAATAGGTTTATGGTTACCCTCTCGAGCAACCCCAAAGCAAGCCATGGTTATTGCTACTGTTGTGTTCACTGTTCGAGTCACTTCTTCTGGTGTCTTCCCCAGAGACGGATTCACTTCCATTATATCTAATCCTGAGAGTAAACCTATAACAACAAATGGAAATAATGTAATTTATTAAATAGCTGACATTTGTAATTTAGTACAGACTGACTTGAATTATTATCCAGGAGTGCAAAGAGGTAGTAACAACTGAAAACATTTCAGTTGTTGTATTATGCAGTGGGCATTCAGAGAGTGTCAAGTTGGGGCTTTGTTTTCAGATCAGGGAGGTATCGATACATATTGGCCAGATGTACACTTTGTCTTGCATTCATTCAGAGTTTTACTCACCTGTTTTGTAAATTTCTTCTGTGATGTAGAGACCTTCTCTGTAAGTCAGACCTCCCTGGACTGGTGTGCCAGTAGCTGGCGTGAAAGATGGGTCCAGTCCATCAACATCAAAGCTCAAATGAATTGGCCTTTTCTTTCTTTTAAAAGGTGGGAAAGGAATTCAGGTTAAAGTTGGTGGTTTAATATTTAGTAGAAAAATACAGTTCTTTGTTTTACAAAAAGTGACAACCCTGTGAACTTTCATGATTATACTTGCAGGCTTTGTTATTAACTTACATTGACTAGTATTAGTAGCAAGTCGTTTTAATAATATTTATGTTTATACACACACACACACAAACACATCATACCTTCCTAGTAGATAGCTGAATGTTTCTTCCATCACCTTGCCAATTCCCAGTTTATCCACTTCAGTCATTGAAAAGTATTTAATTCCCAGAGTTTTCAAAATATAGCTATGAAAGAGAAGATATTAAGAGAATCTACAGTTTATAAGGAGGCTGACCCTCTTGTTTCCTTTTAGAGAAAAGATCAGTGTGGTAACATTCAAAAGTTATTTAAGGGGCTTCCCTGGTGGTCCACCGGTTAATAATCCACCTTGCAATGCAACAGACATTGGTTCGATCCCTGGTCTGGAAAGATATCACGTGCTGCAGAGTGACTAAGCTAGTGTGCCACAACTACTGAACCAGCATTCCAGAGCCCGTGAGCCACAACTGCTGAAGCCGCACACTGTGACTACTGAAGCCCCCATGCTCTAGAGCCCATGCTTCACAATAGAAACCACCACGTTGGAAGCCCAAGCACCACAACAGAGTAGCCCCCACTCGTCGCAACTAGAGAAAGGCCATGTGCAGCACCAGAGACTCACCATAGCCAAAACATAAATCTTTAAAAATATATATTTAAGTTTGGTGAACTGTATGTATATATCAATAATTTTTAAACAGCAAGTCAAGGTAAAAATCACCTAAATACATACATATATATCTATGTTGTTGCTGTTTCGTTTGTAAGTCTTGTCTGACTCTTTGCAACCCTATGAACTGTAGCCCACCAGGCTCCTCTGTCCATGGGATTTCCCAGGCAAGAATACTGCGGTAGGTTGCCATTTCCTTCTCCAGGGGATCTTTCCAACCCAGGAATCAAACCCACGTCTTCTGCATTGGCAGGCAGATTCTTTACTGCTGAGCCACCCGGGAAGCTCGTATATGTATATACATGTGTATATTCATGACCCAGATAATCACGATGGTGTGATCACTGACCTAGAGCCAGGCATTCTGGAATGTGAAGTCAAGTGGGCCTTAGAAAGCATCACTACGAACAAAGCTAGTGGAGGTGATGGAATTCCAGTTGAGCTATTCCAAATCCTGAAAGATGATGCTGTGAAAGTGCTGCACTCAATACGCCAGCAAATTTAGAAAACTCAGCAGTGGCCACAGGACTGGAAAAGGTCAGTTTTCATTCCAATCCCAAAGAAAGGCAATGCCAAAGAATGCTCAAACTACCACACAATTGCACTCATCTCACACGCTAGTAAAGGAATGCTCCAAATTCTCCAAGCCAGGCTTCAGCAATATGTGAACCGTGAACTTCCTGATGTTCAAGCTGGTTTTAGAAAAGGCAGAGGAACCAGAGATCAAATTGCCAACATCTGCTGGATCATAGAAAAAGCAAGAGAATTCCAGAAAAACATCTATGTCTGCTTTATTGACTATGCCAAAGCCTTTGACTGTGTGGATCACAATCAACTGTGGAAAATTGTGGAAGAGATGGAAATACCAGACCACCTGATCTGCCTCTTGAGAAATTTGTATGCAGGTCAGGAAGCAACAGTTAGAACTAGACATGGAACAACAGACTGGTTCCAAATAGGAAAAGGAGTATGTCAAGGCTGTATATTGTCACCCTGTTTATTTAACTTCTATGCAGAGTACATCATGAGAAACGATGGACTGGAAGAACACAAACTGGAATCAAGATTGCCGGGAGAAATATCAATAACCTCAGATATGCAGATGACACTACCCTTATGGCAGAAAGTGAAGAGGAACTAAAAAGCCTCTTGATGAAGGTGAAAGTAGAGAGTGAAAAAGTTGGCTTAAAGCTCAGCATTCAGAAAACGAAGATCATGGCATCTGGTGTCATCACTTCATGGGAAATAGATGGGGAAACAGTGGAAACAGTGTCAGACTTGATTTTTCTGGGCTCCAAAATCACTGCAGATGGTGACTGCAGCAGTTAAAAGACGCTTACTCCTTGGAAGGAAAGTGATGACCAACCTAGATAGCATATTCAAAAGCAGAGACATTACTTTGCCAACAAAGGTTCGTCTAGTCAAGGCTATGGTTTTTCCTGTGGTCATGTATGGATGTGAGAGTTGGACTGTGAAGAAGGCTGAGCGCCGAAGAATTGATGCTTTTGAACTGTGGTGTTGGAGAAGACTCTCTTGAGTCCCTTGGACTGCAAGGAGATCCAACCAGTGCATTCTGAAGGAGATCAGCCCTGGGATTTCTTTGGATGGAATGATGCTAAAGCTGAAACTCCAGTACTTTAGCCACCTCATGCAAAGAGTTGACTCATTGGAAAAGACTCTGATGCTGGGAGGGATTGGGGGCAGGAAGAGAAGGGGACGACAGAGGATGAGATGGCTGGATGGCATCACTGACTCGATGGACGTGAGTCTCAGTGAACTCCGGGAGTTGGTGATGGACAGGGTGGCCTGGCGTGCTGCGATTCATGAGGTTGCAAAGAGTCGGACATGACTGAGCGACTGATCTGATCTGATCTGATAGATACAGATCTATATACAGACGGGTTTCCTAGGTGGCTCAGCAATAAAGAATCTACCTGCCAATGCAGGAGACATAAGAGACATGGGTTCGATCCCTGGGTCGGAAAGATCCCCTGGAGGAGGGTATGGCAACCCACTCCAGTATTCTTGCCTGGAGAATCCCATAGAAAGAAAAGCCTGGCGGGCTACAGTCCATAGGTTTCAAAGAGTCAGACATGACTGAAGTGACTTAGCATGCACTTAGATACAGATCTAGATATAGGGTTTCCTAGGTGGTGCTAGTGGTAAAGAATCTGCCTGCCAATGCAGGAGACTTAAGAGACTATATTCTCTTATCTCTATCCCTGGAGGGGGAAGATCCCCTGGAGGAGGAAATGGGAACCCAGACCAGTATTCTTGCTGGGAGAATCGCATGAACAGAGGAGCCTGGCAGGCATGGGGTTGCAAAGAGTTGGGCACAACTGAGCGTCTGAGCACACACATATAGATATATAGAATTGATGCTGAAAATAATTTTTTCGCATTGACTTGACCAGCACGCCTAACATGAGAAAGGACAAAAAGGAAGGTAAACCACATCAAGAAATAAACTTACTGTTCCCCAGGGTCCACATCTCTCAGACCAATATACACAATGTCTTTGGCAGATATGCAGGGAGCCACCCAGTAGAATCCTGGGACCTCAGGCATCTAGAATTGCAATGGTTCCATTGGGTTATACATAAGCAAATTTTATATTGAAAGTTAAGGACACATGTTAGATTGCATGTTATATTCAGAACATAAAATTCAAGGAAATCATTAAAATATAGTATAAAATTAGGAAGAGAATGTCTGTCCTCCTGTGCTACCCGAGGAGCGAGCATACTGTCTGTGGCTTCCCTCCCTCCACAATCACCCACTAGTCTGCCTTGCCCCCCGACCTTGTGCTGCCTGCGCTTTCTAGAAGGATTATGTATCTGAAACAGCAGGCCGTGCCTTGAACCCTGTCCCCTCTGTCACCAACCCTTAGAACTTCTTCACTTAAGGTCTTCATCTCTCTAAACCTAAAGATGTAAGGGGCCAAATCTCATGCTCGGATGACTGTAGGCACAGAGACAGCACCCATGGAAGAAGTCTGGAGAGCACCGTGGTCCTGGGAACATAGGCCTTGCCGGGAATTCATACTACCTTAGGGGAAGGCTCTAAACTAAGCAGCCATATTCTCCACTTAGGAGTGGAGAATTGTGTTCCACCTTTCTGAGAGCAGAGAATCTACATAAACTATTTGGAATTCTGAGGGGGGGGGAAAAGGGGGGGGGGAAGCTACTCCTGAAGTCAGTTTGCAAACTGTTAAAAACGTAGAGATACACAGTCTCACTACCTCTGTCCACCTCCCCCCCATTGCTTATCGGCTGCTGAGAAAATGGTTTGAAAATTAATCAAGAATAAAATGGCACAGGGGTTCTTACTTCCCTTCTGGCTTCTGAACTTCTGCTAAAGACAATTCTTCTGTAACAGAATACCAACCAGCTGTTTACCTTTTCCTTTAGTTCCTTCAGAAGGAAAGACACAGGTTGTCCATGCAAGTTCCCGGTTTTGGTTGTCAGTGGAGTGTTGATGTCCGTGTGAGCATCCACCCAAATGACACAGAGGTCTGGGTGGACCCTGGCATGGCCAGAGATGCTGCCGATCGCCAAACTTTAAAGGAAAAGAAGTTCGTGTGAACATCAGGTTTGCAGTATCAGTATGTTTATCACATCATTTACACAATATTCTTGCCTGATTTTTCTTTAAGTCAAAGTGGCTAATATTTATGAGAGATTTTAAACTGAAGATCCCAATTAAACAATCGCAATAAAGTATACCTAACACAATATTTACTAACAAGTTATATTTATTCACTGTAACGGCATTACTAAAGAAACTTTCATTTTTCTTCAAAACCACCTTCTAATAGCAAATTCTAGTTTCACTAAAAATTAAATATGTGAAAAGACAGTAGCCACACAAGTTTTTTAGCATGAGATATCACTCAGTTCTCAGGGTTAAAACAGGCTCATTTTCTGTACTCTCATCTCTCTTGGTAAATACTTAATTCTCCCAAGTGAATTATGACAGAGTCCTCCCATTTTTCTTAAAATCCAATTCTTTTACAGTTGGGGACCATCACTCAAAACCCTTACATCTACTTCAGCCAGTGTATCCTGGACGCTCACTCTATTCAATGTTCAGATCCTCTGCTGGAACTTTCTAGTCTCCTGCTACGTATTTAAGGACTCACTCTTAGCCAGGTCCAGAACCCTCAAAATTCATCTCAAACACTCCAAGCTCCATAAAACTTGCCAGAATGGCAAAGCTAAGTAGTATCTCACACAAAAGTTAAAAGACCAGGATTTGCCATACAAAGTCTGCATTGTCCCACTTGTGAACGCTCAGGAACCCTCCAGAGAACCGTGAGCTTTCAGAAGCAGGCCTTTCTTGATGCTCTTTGTCTTTCCCTTCAGGTTTGTTTTCCTTTGTCCATGCGCCAGTCAAAATTCCCACTTACAAATTTTTTTTACTTAAAAAAAGAGAGCTCCAGTTACTCAACATGAGTTTTGTCACAGAAGTCCTGAAAACACTTTGGCTTTCAAGGAAAATATGAAGGGGGCTGAAGTAATTGACTCCTGCATTAAGAGTCATTGTAGTCTTTGCACTTTTGATCTAATCGTACTTCTGATTACATGTCCTGGGACCTTGAGAGTAAACATGGGCAGACTCACACACAACATTATCTTTACCACATTATTCATAATGGTGACATTTGAAAATAACCTGAATATCTGACAACATGGAGATATATATATATATATATATATACATATATATATATACATATATACATATATATAGAGAGAGAGATATCATACCTAGATGAAATATCAAGCAACAGTAAAAAATTATGCTCATATGTATTGTGAGGTATTAATAACATAAGGAAATCTGTAGTGTAGATGAACAAAACAGGATAACGCATACAATGGTTAAAATTACATACAAGGGAAAAATTATGGCAGGCAGGAAATGTAACAGATTTTCAAAATTCTAGTAGAAATAGTTTCTAGAGAACAATTGCCACTGTTTTTTTTCTTTTATATATGCATGTGTATTTCAAAAGTTTGATAATTACTACTTTGATAGTGTGAAACACATGCTTTACTTGTTGACATAAGTTATTTCTGTTATCACTAATCAAGTACAATAGGCTGACTATTAATTTCCTCAGTGCTTATTTATTTAGGAATGTAAGCTTGAACATTTTGCTGAAATCCATTCACATACCATGTATTTTCTGCTGTCATAGAAAAAGGTCATAACAGACTTCAAACAGAGGGAAGTTTTTGTTTCCAAAATAAAGTAGTAATCAATAAAATTAAAAGAAACAAGACAGAAAATGTGATATAAAATATTGATCAATACTTTCCTTTCCTATTTTCTCTCTTCTCATGGTTTTGGTTATACTTCCTTCACCGTATTTATACCAGACTCCCATAGAGATAAACATTTAAAAAAAAGACCTGTGGTCTCCGCCCAGGACAAGGCTGATCCTTCCAGTCTTCTTGACTTCTGCCACCACATCAGCCAGCTTTTCACTTGCTTTTCCCACACACCTTGGATTCTTCACAATTTGAAAGGGACTGTCATCAAGATTATCGGCAAAGGACAGGTCCCCATAATCTTTCACATCACACTCTATAATTAAAAGTTTTAGGTTAGTAAGTGAAGTAGCTCAGTTGTGTCTGACTCTTTTCGACCCCATGGACTGTAGCCTACCAGGCTCCTCAATCCATGGGATTTTCCAGGCAATCGCACTGGAGTGGATTGCCAGTTCCTTCTCCAAGGGATCTTCCCAACCTAGGGATCGAACCCGGGTCTCCCGCATTGTAGACAGACACTTTACCGTCTGAGCCACCGGGGAAGTTAGGTTAGTAAAGGTGATTATAAAACAGACTTTAGGATAATTCCAATTTTACCAAATAGGTGTATTTGCAAAAAAAAAAAAAAAAGAACCTGGAATGGCTGTAAAATCTCATGAAAGTAAAAACCATATCCACTATTAGCTGACATCATCATCCCAACTTCACTGCACACCAGTGCCTGCTGTATACTGGGTTCTATACCGCTGTCTGCTATACTGGGTTCTCTGAAAATTCTTGACTCAGTCAGTTAGGCTAGACATGAAAGTGTAACAGTGATAAGCTGGTTTGGGCTTGAGGCATGGCGACACTGTCTTGGGTTCTGTTTGTGTGCTGTTCACTTTTCTATGATAAGCTTGTTTTGTGTAGGTAATAAAAAGCTGTTTTTAAAAAAATGTATTTATACATATATATATATATAGGGCTTCCCAGGTGGCTCAGTGGTAAAACGTCCACCTGCCAAGTAGAAGACCTGGGTTTGATCCCTGGGTTGGGAAGATCCCCTGGAGAAGGAAATGACAACCCCTTCCAGTATTCTTGCCTGGAGAATCACATGGACAGAGGAGCCTGACCAGCTTCAGTCCATGGGGTCACAAAAGAGTTGGACACAACTTAGCAACTGAACAGCAACAATATATATTTACGCTCAGAAAAAAAAGACACTGATATTTTCTCAACTTCCTTACACTATATTAAGAGCCCTTGGTTTCATTCCAAGTGGTCATCCAACTGAAGCCACTCAGCTTCCTACTCTGCCTGCCCATTGTACCTGCCTCATAATGAGACTGTCTGAATTAAATAAGAATATATGATTAACCTAATGCTTCCATCACTTCATGGGAAATAGATGGGGAAACAGTGGAAACAGTGTCAGACTTTATTTTTGGGGGCTCCAAAATCACTGCAGATGGTGACTGCAGCCATGAAATTAAAAGACGCTTTCTCCTTGGAAGGAAAGTTATGACCAACCTAGATAGCATATTCAAAAGCAGAGACATTACTTTGCCAACAAAGGTCCGTCTAGTCAAGGTATGGTTTTTCCAGTGATCATGTATGGATGTGAGAGTTGGACTGTGAAGAAGGCTGAGCACCGAAGAATTGATGCTTTTGAACTGTGGTGTTGGAGAAGACTCTAGAGAGTCCCTTGGACTACAAGGAGATCCAACCAGTCCATTCTGAAGGAGATCAGCCCTGGGATTTCTTTGGACAGAATGATGCTAAAGCTGAAACTCCAGTACTTTGGCCACCTCATGTGAAGAATTGACTCATTGGAAAAGACTCTGATGCTGGGAGGGATTGGGGGCAAGAGGAGAAGGGGACGACAGAGGATGAGATGGCTGGATGGCATCACTGACTCGATGGACATGAGTCTCAGTGAACTCCGGGAGTTGGTGATGGACAGGGAGGCCTGGCGTGCTGCGATTCATGGGGTCGCAAAGAGTCAGACACGACTGAGAGACTGATCTGATAATGCTTCCATGAGGTCAGGAAATAAAGGCTCTATTTTTATACTTTTTAAATAAATTACAGATAACCTAAAGATTCTAACGGAGAAGGCAATGGCACCCCACTCCAGTACTCTTGCTCGGAAAATCCCATGGATGGAAGAGCCTGGTGGGTTGCAGTCCATGGGGTCGCTAAGAGTCGGACACGACTGAGCGACTTCACTTTCACTTTTCACTTTCATGCATTGAAGAAGGAAATGGCAACCCACTCCAGTGTTCTTGCCTGGAGAATCCCAGGGACAGGGGAGCCTGGTGGGCTGCCGTCTATGGGGTCGCACAGAGTCGGACACAATCGAAGTGACTTAGCGTAGCATAGCGTAAAGATTCTAAAGACCTAGGCTCACTTCCTAAAAGGCCCTGCTTAGGCTTCAAGGTACAGGTTTCATGCAAAAGTGTGATATGGGATAAGTACAGTGTTCTGAATTAATCAGTCATAGTATATTGTACTTATTACATGTCCATGTGTATCCATGAATCAGTAACACCTTCAAGAGATTCAAGTGGATATAAAATGTGGCCAAACTACGCTTGTTAACTGAAGGATCTAGCTTTCTATTCTCGTTTGGGGTCTTTTCTTTTTTTTTAACTTTATGGGGTATAATTGTTATTCACTAAAATACACTCATTTTAAATTTACAAGTCAGCTAGTCTTAGAAATATTCACAGTCTTGCAAGTACCACCATAATAAAGATTTAGAATTTTTTCACTTTCAGAATATTTTCAGTACTCCCCAAATTCCCTCCTGCCCTTTAAGTCAATCTGTGTCTTTTCGCACAGGCAACTGCTGATCTTTCTCTTGCTAGGCTTTTGTCTTTCTTAGAATTTCATATACATCATACAGTTTATAGCCTTTTGTGTCTGGCCCCTTTCCTTCAGCATGATGTCTTTGAGATTCACCCATGTTCTTGCCTGTGTTCCTGTTTATTGTTGAGTATTACCCCCATGGTACGGATGTACCACTTTTTCTTTATCCCTTCACCAGTTGATGAGCATTTGTTGTTTCCATTTCCTGACTTTTATAAATAATGCTACTACAAACATTCAAGAAGAAGACTTTGTAGTACATGTTATCACTTCTCTTGGTAAATCTCTAGGAGAAGATTTGCTGGGTCAAGAGGTAAATGCATGTTTATTTAAAAAACTGCCAAACTGCTTTCCAAAGTGGCTGTGTATTTATGCATTCCCACCAGAAATACATGAGAGTTCTGATTGATCTCTATCCTCCCCAACATTTCATCAGGGTTTTACATATAAAGATGACCTTTACTTTAGCCCATACTTTTAAAATTATACTACTTTTCATCTGCATGCTCATGTGTATATACAGAATATATGTATATATGTACACATACTAGGATGTTAATGCAAATACTAGGTACTGCTATTATTATTATATAACCATCTTATTTTATTTCTTTTTACAAATAAGGATCCTTTTGTTAGTAATGTACTTTCTGCTGCCCTGGCTTTTCATTTTCAGTTTCCCTGAATCCCCTACCATGCACCCACCCCCTAGTTCTTCACACACAGATTACTCTAAGAGTAGTCTCACTGGAAAGACAAAATATCTGAGTGAGGATATTCATCCAGCAGTGTTTACTGAGCATTCTCCCCTTCACTGCTTTTTTTTTAGTAAGATGTACTTCTAAGGTTATAGCCAATGCTGCTATAATGTCACTGTGGTATAAATGTCACTCCAGACACACCCTCTTTTAACAGAAGCCTGGACCTTCCTTCAGAGTAAGAAAGAAATTGGGCTGATCAGCTTTCAACTTAGGAATTACCTTGTTCAAACCAGTGGTTACCAGTGGGGAAGGGGTGGGGGAGGGGCAATATAGGAGTAGAGGGTTGAGAGGTACAAGCTATTACAAATAAAATAAGCTACAAGGATGTAATGTACAGCATAAGAAATATAGCCAGCATTTTACAATAACTGTAAATGGAGTATAACCTTGAAAATTATGAATCACTATATTGTATAAATATGTAACATATAATATTGTACATCAACTATACTTTAATAAAAAATTGATTAAGTAAACAGTTACCTAGTTCTTTAAGTTTCTCAAGCAGACCAGCCTTTCTAAGTACTGTAGGGCCTTCTTCCACCCCTCCTCGTGGCTGAACAATGAAAACATAGAGTAATTCAGACATTATCATATCATCAAACCCCCACAATAGAAACCTTTCTCATTAATGAGTTGAAGAGTAACTATCACTTTTTGAGTACCTACAGGGTCAGGAATTTACATTATCTCACTGTCATCACAGCAAGGTAGATTGAATTACTCCTATGTCAAATATGAAGATATAGAATCAAAAAGGTTGTATAACTTTCCTACAGGCACACAGCGAACAAATGGCAGAGCCTTAGTTCACATCCAGATGGTTTGGATCCCAAAACTTGCAGCTTCTTTTCTCCATCACACTATGTTACCAACACAGTGGACGCGTTTTGTACCAAAGCACTCTGAGAGATAGAGATACAATGATCCAAAGGAGAGGGCTTTTGTCTTTGAGTGACTCACAAGTGAATAGGGAATTTGGATATTTATTAATAATCCCAATTATAATACTTAGAGATTTACATCAACACAGTTAAAAGATATTGTAACCACAAAAACAGGATGTTCTTAACCCTGTCAGGGGTGGAGAAGTTTCAGAGAATTCTTTAGAGAACAGGCTGACATTTCTGCTGAGTCCTGCAACATGAGTAGGTCATTTAGGAAAATAGATGGGGTGATGAAGAAACTTTGCAAACCTGGAGAACAGCTTGAGTCAAAACATAAGGTAAAAAAAAAAAAAAAGAGCATGACATCAGACAGACCTACGTGCAGGTCTGCATGGTAGTAAGTTAGGGCTCTTGCGGAGAAAGGAGGCAGCAGGGAAAATCATCACTTGGGAGATGAACTCACAAAGACCAACCCAGTATTTCAAGTTTTGACCTGTCTAAGCATGGTTGGCACAATGCTACCTTTGCTCTTTTTACATCGGGGAAGCTAGCATGCTTCTTCCTTGCAGTAAGTCTTCTCCAGCCCCCTGGCAGATAAGCCATCTAAAGAAATAGTTCTTTTATGTGTCTCTCTGATTCCAATTTCCAACAAGGCTTTTCAATAGAGAAAGGTACTCTGTGCTGTTAGGTGGGAGTGAAAAAGTGAAAGTGTTAGTCACTCAGTGGTGTCCAACACTTAGCGACCTCATGGACTATAGCCCACAGGTCTCCTCTGTCCATGAAATTCTCCAAGCAAGAATACTGGAGAGGGGCTGTCCTTCTGGATTCCCTTCTCCAGGTGATCTTCCCAAACCAGCGAACCAACCCTTGTCTCTTAGGCCTCCTGCACCTCACCACCAGTGCCGCCTGGGAAGCCTGCCGTCAGGTGGGAAGATGTGCCGAAAGACACCTGTGTCCATCCTCAGGGTTGCATTGTGGCACCAAACTAAGCGGAAGTTCCTCCCACCTCAAATTACCAGATGACTTGCCCTGACTACCAGGCAAATCCTCCATGGCAAATTCCTGTCCCTGGCAGCAAGGGACTCCCCCCCAACACCAGGCTCAGCCAGGCACATTTGCTCCTTCACTTCACTGCCTTTTTTTTTTTATGACTCCCACCCCTACCCCCTCAACAAGTAGGTACAATTTTTAAACTCCAGTGGCACCCCACTCCAGTACTCTTGCCTGGAAAATCCCACGGATGGAGGAGCCTGGTAGGCTTCAGTCCATGGGTTTGCTAGGAGTCGGACATGACTGAGCAACTTCACTTTCACTTTTCACTTTCATGCATTGGAGAAGGAAATGGCAACCCACTCCAGTGTTCTTGCCTGGAGAATCCCAGGGATGGGGGAGCCTGGTGGGCTGCCGTCTCTGGGGTCGCACAGAGTCGGACATGACTGAAGTGACTTAGCAGCAGCAGCAGAGTGCTACTTGGCTAAAATTTTGCCTTGATTGAGTTATTTGTCATTGTCTTCTCTCCTTTATTAGATTTCTGTCCAATCTTCTCTACACTTCCAGCGCTGTATTATAGAGCTGACACTTAGTAGGTGTTCAGAAATTGTCAGTGTCATAAAACTCCCTGACTTTTGCCCTCTCCCTTTCAAACTTTGGAACAAATTTTAAACACTCCTGACAAATGAACTTATTTACAAAACAAAAATAGGCTGACAAACATAGAAAGCAAATTTATGGCTACCAAAGGGGAGATAGAGATGAGGGGATAAATTAGGAGTTTGGAATTAAAATATGCACACTAATATATACAAAATAGATAACCAAAGAGGACCTACTGTAGGGCACAGAGAACTATATTCAATATCTTATAATAACCTTCAATGGAAAAGAACTAAAATTATATATACATATATAACTAAATCATTTTGCTGTACACTCAAAACTAAAACATTGTAAATCTACTATATTTCAATAAAAATTTCAAAAATAAAACCACTCTGAACTTTCAGAATTATTAAAAAAAAAAAAAGAAGAAATCTTATACAACCCCTTAACTGATACTAAAATTTCTCCTCCAGATCTGTATAGGATTGACCAGGACACCCTCCCCTCCCCCACACAGATGCTCAAGTGCCTTACATAAAATGACAGTAAAGACATTCCCACAAATATGGAGGGCTGGCTGTATATTTACAATAGCACCGTTGTTCAGCTTCCCAGATTGACACTTTCTAGCTTTTATTTTCCATCTGATTTAAAATGCTTCTCATGTTTGGTCTTTCCTCATTGTTCCTTGTTAGCACTACTGACTTTGAAGCTAGGCTCCAATCCCTAATTGACCACAACTCCAAGATCCGCTGTAGAACTAAAGATGTAACAGCTCAGGTCAGGAGCACAGGCTTTGGTATCAGTGTCTGGAATTACGGAGTCAAAGCAGTGTGACCTTGAACAAATTACCATAGCCCTCTGAGCCTTAGCTAACACGACGGGACAATAGATATAATACCTACTTCATTTTTGGTCACCACCCCCTCCCCTCAACCACTGCCCTGCAAGGCTGTGGGGCTGAGGATGGAGTTCTTTTTCAGATTCAACCTTCTAGTCATCTGCCCTTTAATCCTCTCCTTTGCTTGCTTATCCAAATTTTATGTCCCTTGGCTAGGGACAGAAATTCATATGTTGGCTGATTTTTCCCTTCTATGCTATGGCTTAGAGTAGAAAAATCTCTTAAAACAAGAAGCTTCATTCTCGTGTGTGTGTGTGTGTGTGTGTGTGTATGGGTCGGTAGTGTCTTACTCTTTGCATGGCGCCATGTTTTAATAAGGAGGGGCTGTAGAGGCAGGAGAAAGAATCATGGAGAACGGAAAAAGCTATGTTTCAAAATGTTATCCCCTAGAGGGGCTGTTGTTATCAGCATGTGGCCTTCTGCTGGGGTCCAGGGATCAGAGCATGTTCAAGCCATTTCCTCCCTCCCTCTCTCCCTTTCTTTCTTCCTTTCTCCCTCCATCCCCTTTTCTTCTTCTTCTTTTTTTTTAATCAATTATTTTATTGTGATCTTTGTTAGAACCTGTCAGAATAGGTGAGTACATTGAGGAATTTGCAATTAAGCCCAGCATTATAAGAAATACCTCTTTGTCAGCAAAACCTGCCTGTGTTTCGGGAGAGAACTTTGAAAGATTTCCAAGGGAAGTGAAGCAGTTTTGACTGACATTTCAAATACAGTTCGCATCTCTAACCTCTGACCTGTCCCAATTTGTTTTGTAATAAAAAAAAAGTCACAGAGTGCAAAGCAAGAGTTCAGAACTAAGAGAAGCAATACACTGCTCAACTGGGCAAAGAGAAAGTTCTAAGAAACCCGAGAAACCTCATTTAAAACAACCACAACCTCAAAAAAATCTGCATGGTGAGTTTGAATTCACACTTTATCTTATTTGCTTTTGTTTTATTCTTCCCCCACCCCTTTAGCACAGACACTTGGAGGAGTTGAAGATATCTGTAATCTCATTAAATTTACCAGAATGAGTGTGCCTGGGCAAGAAAAAAAAAGACAGTATATTTAAGAGTTGTTGGCATGTTTTAGAACTTGGGAGTTCCAATAGTCTTTTCAATGTGATCAATCTGCAGGTGGGTTTCCTTTTTTGCTTTTCTTTTTTCATCCCTCAAAAGGAGGTACACAAAGAACTCCACCTAATCCATGAATCAACAATTTTATAGAATCATTAAAGCTCTAAAATAATATAAATAACTCAAAATGTTGATAAATCAATAATATTTAGTTTATTCACATTTTTAAAACTTAAAATTTACCACCCATCTATGAATTTTTCTAGGCATTAATTACATAACTAAAAAAATATATTTTCCTAAAATTCTATCTCCTTCTACATATACACAGTAACACCAAGAGCGATAAGAGCATGGACATCTAAATGAGTAGCTACAAGGCAGAAATCGTCTATTTCCACTCAAATAAAATTATTTTCTCAAAAAATGAAGAAAAGTTCGGCACATTTAAATAAAACTGGCTGGGGCTGGGATTAGGTGTTATAGTTATAAATCTAATGTTATAAGTGGATTTGTGACCATAATTATACAATGATGTAAAATGATGAAAAGACTTTAGTATAAATTTCAGGTCAGGTTGTATCAGGCTGTTTAACTAACCAGACAGTGACACCTTACTAATTTTGAAATTCGTAACTTTTCTCATAAACTGCAGTTATTCAAAGCCAGAATTTGACTCACCTGGCCCTTTGAGAAGGGAGCTCCAATGACCCCGATGGACTGTGGCTTGGAACTCATGCTCCCACACTGCTGACCGCGGCGCCCGAGGTCTCCAGGTAGTCGTCACTCTCTGCAGCTCTCAATGGCGGAGGGCACATATTTTTTTCTATTTATAATTGAGTTGAATCTGTTTACTCTAATGAGGAAGAGTGGCTCCACCTACTGAACCAAAGCAACAGTCAAGTGAAGTCCAACACATTCATACTCGGAATAACTTTGAGTCTTCCTGAGTCTAGGTCTCTAATTAATTGAGGTCATTCATGGAGCCAGTTCACACCCAGTTCACAAAGCCACCTGGTAACACTAATGTTTCCTAATCACAACCATGATTTCTTAACCACAGTCATCTTTTCTGATCATAATTAATTATAACCACAGGAGAAGTGCCATAGTTCTAGCTGTGCAAACTCAGAGCATGGTACTTACCTGTTTCAGGTCTGTGCATCTGCCTGTGTCAAAAAACCGGGGACTGGCAAGATGGTGTCTCACATCTTTTCCAGCCCGACAACCCTGAATTCAGTTTTCACTCTAGGATTAATGGTTAATCTACAAGACACACCTCACACACTACCAGGGTAGGTCTCAGGGAAGGCATATGACTTCCCTTTCTGATTATTAATTAAAGAAAAAATTAATTGCCTGATTAATAACCAGAAGTGTTACCATACTAATTTTGAAATAGCATATGTCTGTTGTGCTCAGCTGTGTCCAACTTTTTGTGACCCCATGGACTGTAACCTGCCAGAGTCCTCTGTCCATGGAATTCTCCAGGCAAGAATACTGGAGTGGGTGCCACTTCCTACTCCAGGAGATTTTCCTGACCCAGGGATCAAACCCATGTCTCTTGCATCTCCTGCACTGGTAGGTGGAATCCTTGCCACCTGGAAAGCCCCATGATATGCATGGGGAAATAACAATTACTGGACTCAATATCAACATGAAATAAAGATGTAAAAAGAGTCATGATTGAATTTTTATCGTGTGCCAGATGCTGTTTTGTTTTATATTATCTCATTTAATCCTCATATGAATTGTATGAGCTGTCTCATTATTTGTTATTTTACTGATGAAGGAACTAAAACTCAGAGAGGTTGCCAAATGGCACAAAATGGAAAAGCCGTGACTCAGTCATAGCAATTCTGGACCCATCTAACTACTGGCCTTTACATTCTAAACACAGATGAAGTGTCACCTATGACACATAGGTGACATTCATCTGTGTTTATGCGTCAGGCCACTGTGCCCTGGGAATATTATCACAAATGTATGGAATTAGAAGAAATGCACCTTAAAAATTCTTCCAATTTTAAAATGACACAATTATCATTTTAAAGGAAAATTCATTTAGTAGAAACTAATTTCTTTTTCTTATTGGTAAGAGAGAAGGTTGTGGACTATTTAAATTTCATAAGGGCAGGAAATTTGTCTGCTGTAACCCTGGTGCCCAGAGCAGTGTTGACATGTGATAGGCACTCAATAAATATTTATTGAATGTGTAAATTCAATAAGGTCTTACAAGGTCCATTTTAAGAGGAATATTTTCCATGGTCTTCCTATCTTTTACTTGTGGATTTGCTTGCATATCCTAGATATTTACCTCTGGGATTTTGTATAGTTAATTATTAACCTCTTACAGAACTAAAGAGCACCTAAAAAGCCTCTTGATGAGGGTGAAAGAGGGGAGTGAAAAAACTGGCTGAAAACTCAACTTTCAAAAAACTAAGATCATGGCATCTGATCCCATCACCTTATGGCAAATAGATGGAGGAAAAGTGGAAATGGTGGCAGATTTTATTTTCTTCAGCTGTAAAATCACTGTGGACAGTGACTGCAGCCATGAAATTAAGAGATGCTTCCTCCTTGGAAGGAAAGCTATGACAAATCTAGATAATGTATTAAAAAAGAACAGATGTCACTTTGTCGACAAAGACTTGTATAGTCAAAGCTATTGTTTTTTCAGTAGTCATGTATGGATGTGACAGTCGGCCATAAAGAAGGCTGAGTGCTGAAGAATTGATGATTTCAAACTGTGGTGTTGGAGAAGACTCTTGAGACTCCCTTGGACAGCAAGGAGATCAAACCAGGCCTAAAGGAAATCAACCCTGAGTGTTCATTGGAAGGACTGATGTTGAAGCTGAAACTCCAATACTTTGGCCACCTGATGCAAAGAACTGATTCATTGGGAAACACCCTGATGCTGGGAAAGATTGAGGGCAGGACGAGAAGAGGATGACAGAGGATGACATGATTGCATGGTATCACTGACTTAATGGTCATGAGTTTGAGCAAACTCTGGGATATAGTGAAGGACAGGGAAGACTTGGTGTGATGCAGACCTTGGGACTGCAAAGAGTTGGACATGGCTTAGCGATTAAACAATAACAACCTCTTATGGTTTCATATTGCAAATAACTTCCTCAATTCAATTCAGGTCAGTTCAGTTGCTCAGTCATGTCCAACTCTTAGAGACCCCATGAACTGCAACATGCCAGGCCTCCCTGTCCATCACCAACTCCCAGAGCCTACCCAAACTCATGTCCACTGAGTCAGTGATGCCATCCAACTGTCTCATCCTCTGTCATTCCCTTCTCCTGCCCTCAGTCTTTCCCAGCATCAGGGTCTTTTCAAATGAGTCAGCTCTTCACATCAGGTAGCCAAAGTATTGGAGATTCAGCTTTAGCATCAGTCCTTCCAATGAACACCCAGGACTATCTCCTTTAGGATGAACTGGTTGGATCTCCTTGCAGTCCAAGGGACTCTCAAGAGTCGTCTCCAACACCACAGTTCAAAAGCATCAATTCTTCAGTGCTCAGCTTTCTTGATAATCCAACTCTCACATCCATACATGACTACTGGAAAAACCATAGCCTTGACTAGATGGACCTTTGTTGGCCAAGTAATGTCTCTGCTTTTTAATATGCTGTCTAGGTTGGTCATAACTTTCCTTCCAAGGAGCAAGCGTCTTTTAACTTCATGACTGCAATCACCATCTGCCGTGATTTTGGAGCCCCAAAAAATAAAGTCAGCCACTGTTTCCACTGTTTCTCCATCTATTTGCCATGAAGTGATGAAACCGGATGCCATGATCTTAGTTTTCTGAATGTTGAGCTTTAAGCCAACTTTTTCACTCTCCTCTTTCACTTGCATCAAGAGGCTCTTGAGTTCCTCTTCACTTTCTGCCATAAGGGTGGTGTCATCTGCATATCTAAGGTTATTGATATTTCTCCCAGCAATCTTGATTCCAGCTTGTGCTTCATCCAGTCCAGAATTTCTCATGATGTACTCTGCATAGAAGTTAAATAAGCAGGGTGACAATATACAGCCTTGACGTACTCCTTTTCCTATTTGGAACCAGTCTGTTGTTCCATGTCCAGTTCTAACTCTGTTGCTTCCTGACCTGCATACAGGTTTCTCAAGAGGCAGGTCAGGTGGTCTGGTATTCCCATCTCTTGAAGAATTTTCCACAGTTTATTGTGATCCACACAGTCAAAGGCTTTGGTATAGACAGTAAAGTAGAAATAGGTGTTTTTCTGGAACTCTCTTGCTTTTTCAATGATCCAGCAGATGTTGGCAATTTGATCTCTGGTTCCTCTTCGTTTTCCAAAACCAGCATGAACATCTGGAAGTTCACAGTTAACTTTTCCTAATCTGTAAATAATCTGATAATTTTATATATATCATCGTTTGAGATTCTTATTTTTTAAATAGGCAATTGAAAAAATTTTCCCTTGCACTTTGCATTTTGGAAGTTTCACTAGTCCTTTCTACTCAAAAATCACAAATATATATTTCTATATTTTCTCCTATTTGCTTTAGTTTGTCTTTCATGCTTAGTTCTTTAATCCATTGATACCCATCTTTGTACATTGGGTGTTTTCCAATTCTCTTTTCCCCTGTAGAGTCCGTCAGTTTCCTCAATAACATCCATTGAGCAGTCCATCCATTTTGCCTCATGGATTCAAGTAGTATTTCCCTCATGTACCAAGTTCCCCAAAACATACAGGTGTGTCACTGAGCTCTTTCTTCTAATCTATTGGTTCATTTACCTATGGCTGCACTAGGTCCACACTGCTTCATTATCATGGCTTTTTGGTAAGAAAGTGAAAGTTGCTCGGTCATGTCTGACTCTTTGCAACCCCATGGACTTCACAGTCCATGGAATTCTCCAGGCCAGAATACTGGAGTGGGTAGCCTTTCTTTTCTCCAGGGATCTTCCCAACCCAGGGATCAAACCCAGGTCTCCCACATTGTGGGCAGATTCTTTACCAGCTGAGCCACAAGGGAAGCCCAAGATTACTGGAGTGGATAGCCTATCCCTTCTCCAGTGGATATTCCCAACTCAGGAATCAAACCAAGGTCTCGTGCATTGAAGGTGGATTCTTTACCAACTGAGCTGTTAGAGAAGATTTACCAACTGAGCTATGAGCTACTAGGGAAGCTTTATGGTATATCTTACCATTTTTTGGTTGAGAATAGCATTTTTCTCTTCTTTTTCCAAACTGATTTAGCTATTTATGGATCTCTATTCTACTACATATTCAGAATAAGTTGTTGGATTCCTTTTAAAAACTTCTGCTAGAATTTTTAGTAACTTTATAAATTAGTCCATAGAGATTTGCTGTCTCTCAAATTTCATTGTGGGTATATCATTTTTATTCCAACATCTGAAGTGTGTGTCTTTGTGACTCTATGGACTTCAGCCCACCAGGTTCCCCTATCCATGGAATTCTCCAGGCAAGAATACTAAAGTGTGTTGCCATTTCCTTCTCTAGGGGATCTTTCTGACCCAGGGATTGAACTCGCATCTCCTGTATTAGCAGGTGGGGCCTTTACCACTGACTGACCCATCAGAGAAATTCTCTCCTAATAATACAAATCTCTTAACTAATATCTCTCCTCCCTCTTTCTCTTCATCTCCCTCCCCGCATCTCTCACTCTCTGTCTCTCTCTCTTTCTGAAGTCTTATCTAGCACATCCCTGAAGATGGGACCACATCTTATTTCACTTTGATCCAGAGCCACTAGAATGAGGTTTGGTACATAGGTCCTTGTATTAGCTTACTAGAGCTGCCATAACACACTGTCACAAACTAGATTTAAAACAGCAGAAATGTTAAGAAATTACAAACATTAACTGACCCTTAAAGACATTCAGGGATTTTAAGGGTTGCACTGCGTTCCCCAAAAGATATGGTGAAGTCCTTATCTCCAGTCCCTCAGAATGTGGTTGTATTTAGAAACAGGGTCACTCCATACATGTATCATTAGTTAAATGAGGTCATACTGGAGTAAGGTGGGCCCTACTCCAATACGACCTGTGGTCTGTAGGAGGCTGTAAGTCTTAACTCAAGGTGTTGCAGAGCCATGCTCCTTCTGAAACTGATATGAGAATCCTTCTTTGCCTCTTCCAAGCTTCTAGTAGTTTTCCAGCATTTCTACCATTCCTTGGCTTTTGATGCATCACGCTAATCCTCCATCCTCACATGATATTCTCCCTGTGTCTCTGTATTTCCCCAATGGCCATCTCCTTATAAGGTCACGGGTCATATCTCCAGGCAACCACTCAGTTTTTTAGTCTATATCCCATAAATTCTCTGGTGAAGGATAGAGCTCCTCTGACATATATAATTGCATACCTTCACTATATGGGTGGTTCAGAACACACATTTCTACTCAGAGAGAGGAAGGCTGATGAAAGCAGAGGGCCCTACCCACCTAAATTTCTTGGTAAGCAATCAATAAATAGGTATTTACTGATAACCATTTTATTTAGTGCTTGCTTCCATGTTTTTTGTTATTTGGGACTAGAGGTAGAATATATAGACACAACCCTTAACTGAGGCCAAACCTAGGGTCACAGATTGCATGAACTTGTCAGGTCCCCTTAGTCTCCTTTAATCTTCAGAGTTCCTCAGGTTTTCTTTGTCTTTCATGAACTTCAGACTTTTAAAGAGTCTCTCAGTTTAGGTTTGTCTGAGGTTTCCTCTGACTATACTCAAGTTTTACATTTTTGCGAGAATATCGCAAAAGTAGTATTGCTTACTCTCAGCGTGTCACATTGGAGAGCATGTAATGCTGATTTGTCCCATTGCTGTTGAGGTTGACTTTGATCTTTTGGTTAAAGTAGGATTTGCCAGGTCTCACCACCGAAAAGTTACTGTGTTCCTTTTTGTAATTAATATCATGTGAGGTTAATTAATCTTATGAAATTATCCTGTTTTTTATTGTACTTCAACCCACTCAGTTTAACATTCATTATTCTTGACTAAAACTTGATTATTACTGTGACATTTGCCAAACGATGATCATTTATTTCCATAACTTTTTACATTAGTTGGAATTCTAAAGAGGAGCTTTTATTCCTTCTCTATTTGTTTATTTATTCAGTTATTCACATCATCATGTATTCCTGGTTTCCTAGTTTACTCTATGTGTACTGAGTCATCATATTCTGTTACGAATGTTGCTGCTGCTAAGTCACTTGAGTCGTGTCTGACTCTGTGCGACCCCATAGACGGCAGCCCACCAGGCTCCCCCGTCCCTGGGATTCTCCAGGCAAGAACACTGGAGTGGGTTGCCATTTCCTTCTGCAATGCATGAAAGTGAAAAGTGAAAGTGAAGTCGCTCAGTCATGTGTGACTCTTAGCGACCCCATGGACTGCATCCCACCAGGCTCCTCAGTCCGTGGGATTTTCCAGGCAAGAGTACTGGAGTAGGGTGCCATTGCCTTCTCCAGTTACAAATGTTGGCATACCCCAACTCCAGATGATAGGTTGAGCCCTTCACCCTCCATGGTATTTGAAAATAGGAGCCTTTGGGAGGTAATTAAGGTTAGATGAGGTCATGAAGGGGGCTTCTCTGGTGGGTCAGTGGTAAAGAACCTGCCTGCCAATGCCGGAGACACAGGATCAATCCCTGGGTAGGAAAGATCCTCTGGAGAAGGAAATGGCAACCTACTTCAGTATTCTTGCCTGGAGAATCCCTTGGATAGGGGAGCCTGGCAGGCTACAGTCCAGGGGGTCCAAAGAGTTGGACACAACTGAACACAAAGTCGTGAAAGAGGGGACCTCATGATGGGATTATTGCCATTATAAGAAGGGGCACCAGAAAATTGCTGTCCTCAAGAAGGAAATGGCAACCCACTCCAGTATTCTTGTCTGGGAAATCCAATGGACAGAGGGACCTGGAGGGCTGCAGTCTATAGGGTTGCCAAAAGGTCAGACACGACTTAGCGACTAAACAACAGCAGCAAACATTGAGTACATATTAGCCAGCTTTTTTTTTAAATCAAATAACTTGATTCTTGTTTTTGTTCAATTTAAGTCACAGAATGTGGATGAGTAGTATTATTGATCTCATATATAAGAATAGCCACATGCTATAAGTAGAAAAATTTGACTCATAATTTTATCACACGGGATTTTTTTTCTTTGCCTTGGGTATTAATAAAAGGCCTTGCAGGCAAACAATTTAACTTTTAAATACCACTTGTAATTTATAATTTTATTTTAGCTTTAAATTATTGTCCCATTTCAGTTCTAAGATTTTTCTTCCTAAGAGGCATAATTAACCAATGAAAATTATTTTTTATTAGAAATTAAAAATAAATATAATATTTAAGATCAATACATTTAAAGGAAATAATGGTTTTAGATTACTTCCATGAAGACCAGCTTTATATACAGAAATTTAGAAAGAAAAAATAAGAATCATTGTTTAAAGGTATATAAAGATATGCAAACAATTTCAGCTGTAAAAAAAAAAAAAAAGCTAGCTGTCTTTCTCCACGGACACACAAATAAGAGGTCACTTGAGCACACAGAGAGATGACAGCTGCTTACAAGCCAAAAGAAAGAAACCTTTCTGGCACCTTGATTTTGAACTTTAGAACTGTGAGAAATTTCTGTTGCTTAAGCCACTTAGTCTATCATATTTTGTTACAGCTGCCTGACCTAAAACATTACCATTTATTATTTTGTTCTCAGATTATCCCAGATTTGGCCAGTGTTTCAATTTGACTTCTGCATCTTGTTTTAATGACCCCATGTTTACTGAGCACTTTCTTACTTTCTGACACCACTTGTTCTTTCCCTGTGATCACCCTGGCCCTAGCCATTTGTCTAAGGAGCCCCAGTTCCTTTTATTTGGGAATGGTAGGTGGAGACCAAGATCTGGGTGTCAGGAGTGCCTATTGATCTTGGGAAATCATTGCCTCTATGCTTTTTTAGTAGACAGAGTTAGGAAATACACATACAAACACACACCCCTGTTCTTGCAACCATCCATCCATCTTGAAATAGCCCCCCTCACAGAACCAGGACCAAACAATCTAGAGATAGTTTGTGGGAGGGGACACATCCACAAGGAGAGAAGGCAAAGAAATTTCCAGGGAAGAGGGAACTCACGTGTTTATGTGATGTTTCTCAGCAGTCCAATAGGAAGTCTCTGGGGGCAGAAAATTCTGAAGGGTATCAGCGGCTTAGAGCCTCTATAACCACAGGGTTTGTCTTATCTGTGACTAGCAGATGTTGGGCGCTGTCTGGTGAAGTGTGCAAAGCAGGCAGGCAGCTCTAAATGGCTAAGAATGTGCTAATTTGGTTTATGCTTAAAACAACTAGTTGTGTAAAAATTTGAATTTGGGGCTGGTAGGCTTTTGGGTTAATTGGTCCCAGTCCTTGATGGTGTTTTTTTTCCAGTTTGCTTGAGATATAATTGACATACAGCACTATATAAAGTTAAAGTCTACAGTGTAGAGATTTGACTTACCTATGGCATGAAATGACTAACACAATAAGGTTAGTGAGCATCCATCATCTCATATAGATACAAAGTTAAAGAAATAGAAAAAAATATTTTCTTTTGATAAGAACTCTTAGAATCTATTCTGAATAACTTTCATATATAACTTTGTTGTTGTTTAGTTACTAAGTCATGTCCAACTCTTTGCAACTCCATAGACTGCAGCCCACCAGGCCCACCAGGCCCCTCTGTCCATGGGATTTCCCAGGCAAGAATATTGGAGTGGGTTGCCATTTCCTTCTCCAATATATAACTTACAGCAGTGTTAACTATATTTATAATGTTTTACACAGCATCTCACATACTTATTTATCTTATAATTGAAAGCTTGTACCTTTTAACTAACTTTAGCCAATTCCTCCTTCCTTCACCCCACACTTCTGGTAAACCACAAATCTGATCTCTTTTTCTATGAGTTTATTTTTGAAGTATAATTGACCCACAACAGTATGTGAATTTCTGTTACACAACATAGTGATTTGGTATTTATATATGGTTTAAAATGATCACCATGAGAAGTCTAGTTACAATATGTCACCATGTGGGCATGCTTTGTCGCTTCAGTTGTGACCCAATGGACGGACTGTAGCCCACCTAACTCCTCTGTCCATGGGATTCTCCAGGCAAGAACACTAGAGTGGGTTGACATTTTCCTTCTCCAGGAGATCTTCCCAACCCAGGGACCAAACCCACGTCTCTTGCATCTCTTGCATTGGCAGGCGGGTTCTTTACCACTAGTGCCGCCTGGAAAGCCCAATACCCCACCATACTACATAATTATTGACTATATTCCCCACACTGTAGATGGCTGTATATGTGTGTGTGTGTGTGTGTGTGTGTGTGTATGATTGTTTTACATTGCTAATCTCTCAAGTACAAACATATTTTAACAACCTTGTATTTTTCCTACCCCCCACCAAGGTTTACTGTTTTTGACATTGTATTTTACATCTTTTCGTCTTGTATATCCTTTAACCACTTCTTTGGATATAGGTGATTTTACTGCTTTTGTCTTTTAACTTTCCTGAAAGCTTTATGCATGGTTGATTTATTATCTTTATTATATATTTGCCTTTAAAAATGAGATATTCCTTTCATAATTGTCATGTTCTAGTTATGGCCTTTCCTCTTCTGCTTAAAGTCTCCTTAGCTTTTCTTGTAAAGCTGGTTTGGTGATGCTGAACTCTTAGCTTGTGTTCATGTGTAAAGCCTTTGATTTCTCTATCAAATCTGGATGAACACCTTTCCAGGTTGAGTATTCTTAGTTATAGTTTTTTCTCTTTCACCACTTTAAATATACTCTGCCACTCCCTTCTGGCCTGAAGAGTTTCTGCTGAATAGTCAGTCAAGGGCCTTATGCGAGATCCCATGCACATCACTTTTTTCTTTTCCCTTGCTGCTTTAACTATTCTCTCTTTGTCTTCAATTTTTGCCATTTTCAAATACAATTTGTCTTTATATAGTCCTCTTTCAGTTGATCTTGCTTGGGACTCTCTCTGCTTCCTAGACCTGGATGTTTCTTTCCTTTCTCAGGTTAGACAAGTTTTCAGCTATTAAGTCTTCAAAAAAAGTTCTCATCCCTTTTCTCTCTCTCTTTTAATTCTGGTATGCACTATAATGTAAATGCTATGCTTGAAGTTGTCTCTCAAACTATCCTCATTTCTTTCTTGTCTTGTCCAGCTTCAGTAATTTCTACTACTCTGTTTTCCAGTTTGCTGATCCTTTCCTGTATTATCTAATTTACTATTGATTCCTTCTAATGTATTTTTCATCTCAGTTATTGTATTCTTCATCTCTGTTTTGTTCTTCATTATGTTTCTTAATCCTTTGTTAAAAACTCTTAATTTCTCACCCGGTTCATCTAGTCTTCTCCTTAGTGCTTGGAACATCTTTGCAATCATTATCTTGTACTCTCTATGAAATAGATTGCATAGACAATGGCACCCCACTCCAGTACTTTTGCCTGAAAAATCCCATGGACAGAGCAGCCTGGTAGGCTGCAGTCCATGGGGTCACGAAGAGTTGGACACGACTGAGCGACTTCATTTTCACTTTCACTTTTCACTTTCATGCATTGGAGAAGGAAATGGCAACCCACTCCAATGTTCTTGCCTGGAGAATCCCAGGGACGGGGGAGCCTGGTGGGCTTCCATCTATGGGGTCGCACAGAGTCGGACACAACTGAAGCGACTTAGCAGCAGCAGCAGCAGCAGTTCAACCTCACTGAGTTCTGAGATTTTATCTTGTTCTTTCATTTTGGACATAATCCTCCATTATTTCACTTTGCTAATTTGCTGCTTTTATGTCTGTGCATCTGGTAGGTAGCTTACATTTCCTGGCCTTGGAGAAGTGGCCTTTGGTAGGAGACTGCCTATGCATCCCAGGACCTCTGCTGCCAGTGTCAATGTCCCCACATTGCCTCCTGCCTCTCCAGGAGGCTCTCCAAGATTAGCAAGTAGGTCTGACCCAGGCTGTCTTCAAATTACTGCTTCTGCCTGGGTTCTGAAGCCTGTGAGATTTTGTGTGCACCCTTCAAGAGTTGTGTCTCCATTTGCCTCAGTCCTCTGGCTCTTCTGAGAATGTTACTGGCCTTCAAAGCCAAATGTTCTGCAAGTTCCCTTCCCAAGGTGGGGACCCTGATATGGAACTTAAACTATTTGCTCAATGAGAAGACTGTAATTATCCTCTCATTTATAAGTTACCCTCCTGGAGGCATAGGACAATACCATATCTCTGCCCTTCCTACCTGTGTCAGGGTTACTTCTTTATTTCTTTAATTGTAGAAGATCTTTTCTGCTGATCTTCCAGTTTTTCCCACCAATAGTTGCTCTGTAAATAGTTGTAAGTTTGATGTGCCCATGGGAGGATATGAGCTCAGGGTCTTCCTACTCTGCCATCTTGGCCACTCCCCTATTTGGTTGATCTTACAGTATTTGGCTGGAATGTCCTTCAATCCATGACACTTTATACCTACATCTATTAATAGATGAGTGATCTCAAGTGAAGTAATTCATCCATTTTGATTTTTTAAATGTAGGTTTTATTCAGTGTTTGAACTACAATCTAAGAAAGTGATATCCTTGACCTCTATTTTGATTCACTGCATACTGATCTCCCCAGGTTGCTTTTTGGTATCATGAAACTGATCTTTTTGGAAAGACACAATAAAAAGTAACCTTATGACATCTATAACTGTATTTGCAGTGGAGATATTATTGAAGCCATTGTGTGTCATATCTTTAAGTGTTCCCTACATGCAGTCCTCTGAGTAATTTCTTTCAAAACTGAGTTCTATAAAGTGTTGCTTGGCCTTAGAAACTGTAAGTTTTCTTCTTTGGACAATAAATACTATTCAACTAAATTTTGGGGGTGCTATCTTTTTCAGGAAGCTGAAAGCTAAATTTGTGTACCTCCTGTAGCCAGTTATATTGAGTCTGTGTATGTGTGTGCTCATTTCACTTTCATTTTATCCAATCCTGATTTTTAGTGTATTTTTTTTGTTGTTAGGTATTACATGTTACCTAAAAGCACTCAAATTCTCCATAATCTTAAAACACAGGAAGAATATTGGGTTGGCCAAAATGCTCATTTGACTTTTCCATAAAAGTTCTCTTGGGAAAACCAAATGAACTTTTGGCCAACCCAATAAATAAGCAATTGAATAGTAAATTTAAGATGCTTTGATATATTCTTTATTGTTTCTTGAAATGACATAGATTGATTTGTTTGCTATCTGTTGAAAAAGTAGTCCTAAATTGTTCATGAGACAGTGGCAAATAGAGACTGGGAAATGCCAGAGAGCCCTAAGAGTATAAAAATATAGCTTCAGGTAAGGACAAGTGGTTTCTCAATTGGGTGAATCTAGTCACTGCTCTTTTCTTGGATTTAGGAATGTCCATCACTTTCCATTCCCACTGAGGTCTACTTTCTGAATATGATACTTCCAGAGTTTCAAAATTTTTGCCAACAAAGGCATTGAAGGCAAGAATATAAATAGTATTTACTATGTAATATCTGGTGTGGTTGCCAAACTCTATTACAAATGATCTTCCAGGAAGATTTGTGCTATTGCAGGAAGCTTCTACTGTTTTTAAGACTTTCAGGCAAGTGTATGCAAGTTTAATATTTGATGCTCTCTTTTCCATATTGACAAAAAGAAGTTACATGCTCATTAAGACACATGTATTAAATAGTTTTAGTACTGGTTGAATTTATATCTCTGTTTTAAGCATATTTCTACTAATCCTGCAAAATAAAATTATGATTAAAATACTTATAAGACAATGTTCATGAATATACTTGCTGGTTAATTAAAAAAAAGAATATAAGATTGCAATGGTAAAAGAAAGTTAACAAAAGATAACTGATCTTTTCATGTATTACAACCTGAGGAATTATCTCCTACCTGTTCATTCATTCAACAAATATTTATTAAGAACATATGTTGTACCAGGTACCTTCTACTCTATTTCTAGCATGAAAACCATGAATATATATAAACCAATATTTTATAATACCAAACTCCAAGGAAAGTGTTAGTAACCTGTGGTTTTTCTATAAAACAGACATAGTTTCAGAAAAGTTTTATATCCAAATGTGAATATCTCTGATGAGACTAATTTAGAGACATTTATCATTTCAATTAGGCAACTCAATTATTCACTGAAAGATATTTCAGGTTCCTCACTACTTTTATTTTTCTTACTGATGATAGACCAACATAATATTCTTATTTTTAAAATGGGTGTGTGCCCATAGTAAAATATTCAAAATATTAAAAAAATAAGAAGAAAACATTATCCACAACCCTACTTCCCATATATGAATTCTTCTAATATTCTGCTATGCCATTCTAGCATTTTATGCATTTACATATGTTGCTCATTGGAAACAATTTTATACCTCATTTTATTCTCTTAGAGTTATTTGCTGAACATTTCTTATATCATTGCTGCTGCTAAGTCGCTTCAGTCGTGTCCGACTCTGTGCGACCCCATAGACGGCAGCCCACCAGGCTCCCCTGTCCCTGGGATTCTCCAGGCAAGAACACTGGAGTGGGTTGCCATTTCCTTCTCCAATGCATGAAAGTGAAAAGTGAAAGTGAAGTCGCTCAGTCGTGTCCGACTCTTCGTGACCCCATGGACTGCAGCCTACCAGGCTCCTCCGTCCATGGAATTTTCCAGGCAAGAGTACTGGAGTGGGGTGCCATTACCTTCTCCACTTACATCATTAGTAGTTTTTAAAGAATACTTTAAAGAAATATCAATGTGATATCAAATGATCATAGCATAAGTAACCTGAATGATGAATATTTAGATTCACTCTTTACTATTATTGAAATTACAGTTAGACTTTATAAGTTATTCAGTCTACAAGCTCTCAAACAACAGCCAAGAAAATCCAATATTGAATGAGAGCATTTTACCAGCTTAAAACAGAAGCAGCTCTTATTGGGACTAGAAGGAGGATGATGAATCTTGTGCAGCTAGTTCCTCAAACATTCTAAATGTTGAGTTGCAAGAGAAGTTTGGAGTTCTGTCATAGGAGTCTTCCCCATGGTAAATGATGAAACATGATATGAATATTAAGATTCTATATGTCATAATAAGATGGAAGATAATGCAATATTGTGAGAAGTTCATAGATTCTGGAATCAGAAATGTCTGGTTTTGAATCCTGAGTATCCTACCTTGAATAACATCTACAAAATGGGGAAAAATAATAACTTTGAATGATTCTGGTGAAGAATATGTTAACTAATGTATATAATATGTCCAATATAGTGTGCATCAAAAATAAACACCCAATTTATTGTAAATTGATTATGATTATTAATACTGGCTGTTTTTATTTTAAAATTATATATAAAACTGAGATTGTGGCATCTGGTCCCATCCTTACATGGCAAATAGATGGGGAAATAATGTAAACAGTGAGATACTTTATTTTCTGGGCTCCAAAATCACTGCAGATGGTGACTACAGCCATGAAATTGAAAGACACTAGCTCCTTGGAAGAAAAACTATGAGAAACCTAGAGAGCATATTAAAAAGCAGAGACATTATTTTGTCAAGAAAGGTCCGTCTAGTCAAGGCTATGGTTTTTCCAGTAGTCATGTATGGATGTGAGAGTTGGACCATAAAGAAGGCTGAGCACCAAAGAATTGATGCTTTTGAACTGTGGTGTTGGAGACGACTCTTGAGAGTCCCTTGGACTGCAAGGAGATCAAACCAGTCCATCCTAAAGGAGATCAGTCCTGGGTGTTCATTGGAAAGACTGATGCTGAAGCTGAAACTCCAATATTTTGGCCACCTGATGCGAAGAGCTGACTCATTGGAAAAAACCCTGATGCTGGGAAAGATTGAAGGCAGGAGGAGAAGGGGACAACAGAAGATGAGATGGTTGGATGGCATCACTGACTCGGTGGACATGAGTGTGAGCAGGCTCTGGGAATTGGTGATGGACAGGGAAGCCTGGCGTGTAACAGTCCATGGGGCTGCGAAGAGTCAGACACCACTGAGCAACTGAACTGATAAACATGTTTGTGTGCTCAGTCATGGATAACTCTCTGTGACCCCATGGACTGCAGCCTGACAATCTCCTCTGTCCATGAAATTTTCCAGACAAGAATCCTGGAGTGATTTGTCATTTCCTACTTCAGGGGATCTTCCCAACCCAAGGATCAACATATATATGTGTATTTCATTATTTAATAAAAATTACTCTATGGGGCAAGGCAGTGTCCTTCATCTGACTCTAGTGACGTCATGCAGATATTCCAGAGGACAGTGACTTGCAAAAATTCCTTCTCATGTGAATCGAAAGCCCACAAGCTCTTCAAAACAACGATTTCTCCATTTGTTGTGAAATAGATGTATTAACAGAAGCTGTTAGCAGAGCGGCTGATCAGTAACAAAAATTGATCTATTTGTCACTAAGGACAGCAATTGGAAGCTAAAAACCTCTACCCCAGGAACAGATTTTCTATCCTCTTCTTGTCGCTCAGTCGTGTCCGACTCTTTGTGACTCCATGGACGGTAGCCTGCCAGGCTCCTCTGTCAATGGAATTATCCAGGCAAGAATACTGGAGTGGGATGCCATTTCCTACTCCAGGGGATCTTCCCAACTCAAGGATCAAACCCATGTCTCTTGTGTCTTCTACATTGGCGGGAGAATTCTTTTACCATTAGCACCACCTGGGAGTCCTTGGAGCCTTTTTATGTTCTAGTGTCATATAAATCACTCAGAGATTGTGTTTTATCTTTTCCATTAAAACAACTCTAAAAGATAAATTAGTATTTATTAAATAACCTGAAAGTAGGACTTGGGGCTCCTGCTCTTAAACAATAAATTAATTGGAAGGAGGAAGAGCACATTGCTTACAAAGTGCCCTTGTGATTACAGAAGGGCTGCCTACTTGTACTGGACACCTTTAGTCTCCAAGCTAGTGCCACCCTACATGCCAGGAGCCATAGAGACATAGGTGTGGACATCGGATTTTCTCCCAAGGGGGGCTACAGATGGTTATCAGGAACCAGAGAGTACATATGCAACATTTCAACCAGAGACTCAATTCTCACTGCCAGTAAGAATTTCCTGGAGAGGTTTTAAAAGCATCAATGATTGGACTCCCACACCAGCCCAAATGAATCAGAACCTGTCAGGGACAGGGCTTGAGGATGACATATTTTGGTTTAGGCCAGCAGATATCAAACTTTAGCATGCATCAGAATCACTTCATGGGCTTGTTAAAGCACAGATTGCTACCCCACATCTAATATAGTGCTTTTACCTGGTCTAGTAACAAATGGATAAATATTGCTAGATTTGTATTTGAAAAGAACAAATTTCTAGGACAAGGAAGATTAACTGGTGTCCATGGATGGAGGCGGTGCCTGGAAGCCTACAGTCCATGGGGTCGCTGAGGGTCGGACACAACTGAGCGACTTCGCTTTCACTTTTAACTTTCCTGCATTGGAGAAGGAAATGGCAACCCACTCCAGTGTTCTTGCCTGGAGAATCCCAGGGACAGGGGAGCCTGGTGGGCTGCCATCTATGGGGTCGCACAGAGTCGGACACGACTGAAGTGACTTAGCAGCAGCAGCAACAGCAGTATGGATGGAATTGGCTTCCCAGGTGGCACTGCTGCTGCTAAGTCACTTCAGTCGTATCCGACTCTGTGCGACCCCATAAATGGCAGCCCACCGGGCTCCCCCGTCCCTGGGATTCTCCAGGCAAGAACACTGGAGTGGGTTGCCATTTCCTTTTCCAATGCATGAAAGTGAAAAGTGAAAAGTGAAAGTGAAGTCGCTCAGTCATGTCAGACTCTTTGAGACCCCATGGACTGCAGCCTACCAGGCTCCTCCATCCATGGGGTTTTCCAGGCAAGAGCACTGGACTGGGGTGCCACTGCCTTCTCCACAGGTGGCACTAGTGGTAAAGAATCCGCCTGCCAATGCGGGAGACGCCACTGACACAGATTTGATCCCTGAATAGGGAAACTCCCGTGGAGTAGGAAATGGCAACCCACTCCAGTATTCTTGCCTGGAAAATCCCATGGACAGAGGAGCCTGGAAGGCTATAGTCCATGGGGTCACACAGAGTCGGACACGTCTGAGCATGCATGCGTGCACACATGGATGGAATTGTCTGAAGTATTTCATGGGCTTGGGCATTTGTACACAACAGAGACCAGCTCCTCACTTTCATGGGAGTCTTAAGTGGGAGTACAGTTTCATGATCTAGAAATGTTACAAGCCAGTCTTATAGGAATTGAAAGTTCTTTTCTTTTAGTCCTTTGTCTTCATAAATAGACTGAAGAAAAAGAGGTAATCTTTTATTTTACCCAAAAAACAAATTTCAGTATTAACAAGCACAAAAACAGGAATTTTTGTTTTAATAAAAATAATGAACCACTAAAAGCAGAGACATTACTTTGCCAACAAAGGTCTGTCTAGTCAAGGCTGTGGTTTTTCCAGTGGTCATATATGGATGTGAGAGTTGGACTGTGAAGAAAGCTGAGTGCCGAAGAATTGATGCTTTTGAACTCTGGTGTTGGAGAAGACTCTTGAGAGTCCCTTGGACTGCAAGGAGATCCAACCAGTCCATTCTGAAGGAGATCAGCCCTGGGATTTCTTTGGAAGGAATGATGCTAAAGCTGAAACTCCAGTACTTTGGCCACCTCATGCGAAGAGCTGACTCATTGGAAAAGACTCTGATGCTTTTGAGGGATTGGTCAATGAGGGATTGGCGGCAGGAGGAGAAGGGGATGACAGAGGATGAGATGGCTGGATGGCATCACCGACTCGATGGACGTGAGTCTGAGTGAACTCCGGGAGTCGGTGATGGGCAGGGAGGCCTGGCGTGCTGTGATTCATGGGCTCACAAAGAGTCGGACACACCTGAGCCACTGAACTGAACTGACCTGAAAGACACTAACTTCTCCATCCAAGGGCCAGTCTTTCCTCTACTCTTTCACATGGTAGACGTGGAGAGGAAACGAAAGATGTAGACGTGTTTTGAAGCCTGTCTATTTCATCAGCATTTTGCATTCTCTTGGAACACACCGCACATCTAGTTTTTTCCACGATACTGTTCTAGCCTGTACACCCAGTAAATGCTTCTCAACTCGGAGGCTGTAAATGGACTCTCCCAGTGTTTCTCTGTCTGTGGCTATGCACCACCTCCCAGTGAGTCACCCAGTGCACGAGTTAAGAAAGTAAATTCCTGAGACACCCGCCCCCCATCTGGTGAATTAGAATCTGTGTGTAAGAGTAAAGTTTCAAGTGGAGAGGCCCTGGATTCTGACTATTCTCAAATTTCTCAGATTATTTTGAAGCAGATGAAAAGCAGAAAACCAGTGGACTAGGCTGACAATAGTATTGCCAGTCTTCTTTGAAAGCTCCCTCGAAGGAAGAAGTTTAATACTACTTCCTTGACTGGAGAGGCAAGTTCGAAACAGGAAAACGTCCGCATCATAGGGTCTTTTGAGATCTATCTTAGAGTGGGCACGCTACCCAAAGTAGTACATTTTCTGTAATCAATTTCCTAAGAGGGGTTACAGCTTTCTAGTTTTAGAATTGTGTGGATAAAATATTTGGCTGAATAAAATATTACCTGCCATGACTGCTAACAGTCATGCTGAATGTGGGCTGTGCAAAACGTCCCTGTGGAAATAGAAAACTAGGCCAGTCCTTTCTGGGTGACAAAGGCCATGAATAATGCACAGAGAATGCGGTTTCTTTTCATGTAGTTTGTACTGTGCTAATATTTGTGACCACTTTAGAAAGTAGAAAGTGCAGGGAAAATAGGAGAAGGCATACCTTAAAATACATATCAAGCAAAAAAGTCCAACAACTTAGATGTTGCTTTCTCATATAGTGATATATGATTATGGGAGAGAATGACGAATACGGTGATTTCTTTACAGATCAGATAGTAAGATTAGCTCACATAAGGAGAGTTTGCTTGGTATCAAAGCTGTGTATTTTACATTTTTATCTCATGAAACCTCATTAGTTTGCCATTTACTGTAACACCTTTTAATAAAGTTAAATATGGAACAAAGTTAAGAAAACATGAAAAAGTGTTCCAAATACTTGGAGGCAACAGGTGAAGCCAGAAATCCTGGTTTGTCCTCAAGGTTATTAGCTTCAGCTTCTATGAGGTCATCTGTCAGGCAGATTTGTTGGACAGGGTTACAGTTTGGTGAGCCACCAAGTGAAATGGCTTAGGGAAGCACTAAGTAGTCCTCTTGGGAAAGAAAAACAAACACATTTGGTACATCCAGTGCTATTTGTTATTTTCATCTGTGACGCTGAGGACAGAGTCACCAGCATTCCCATCAGAATGGAAGGGTCTAGGTGTCAGTCAGTTAACATTTGAAAAGTCTCCTCTCTTTGCATCAGTTCAGTCACTCAGTCACGTCTGCCTCTTTGCGACCCCATGAACTGCAGCACGCCAGGCCTCCCTGTCCATCACCAACTCCCGGAGTCCACCAAAACCCATGTCCATTGAGTCGGTGATGCCATCCAACCATCTCATCCTCTGTCGTCCCCTTCTCCTCCTGCTCTCAATCTTTCCCAGCATCAGGGTCTTTTTAAATGAGTCAGCTCTTCGCATCAGGTGGCCAAAGTACTGGAGTTTCAGCTTCAACATCAACCCTACCAGTGAATACCCAGGACTCATATCCTTTAGGATGGACTGGTTGGATCTCCTTGCAGTCCAAGGAACTCTCAAGAGTCTTCTCCAGCACAGTTCAAAAGCATCAATTCTTCGGTGTTCAGCTTTCTTCACAGTTCAACTCTCACATCCATACATGACCACTGGAAAAACTATAGCCTTGACTAGACGGACCTTTCTTGACAAAATAAGGTCTCTGCTTTTTAATATGCTGTCTAGGTTGGTCATAACTTTCTGTTTGCATCGTACATAATATAAGGCATCCTGTTGAAGGCAATTTCCTTGTCTAAAAGAAGTTTACAATCTATTATGAGGGGAGGAAGATAAATTCTCACTTATTTTTATTTATAAATGTGTGTGTGTGTGTGTGTGTGTGCTCAATCATGTCCAATTCTTTGAAGCCCCATGGACTGTAGCCACCAGGCTCCCCTGCCCATGGAATTCTCCAGGCATGTGTACTGGAGTGGATTGCCATTCCCTTCTCCAAGGCATCTTCCCAACACAGGGATCAAATTGTTAACTCTAAAAAGCAACCTGAGCTTTGCAGATTCATGGGAAGTAATCAAAAAATGAAAACAAAGTAACAGGGCTCATGGAGACAAGCCCCTGTCTTTGGAGGGGTCCCAGAGTCCAGGGATGATGAGGCATAAAGAGAGGGGTCATGGAAAGCATCTAACACCACCTCTGTGCTGGACAGAGCACAAGGGAAGGGGGAGAAAATGAAGTCCCTGGTTACCAGCCGTGTCCAGGGCACAGTAGGCTTTCCCAGCTCTGTCTCTGGGGGTTCTGCCTTATCTTCTCTCTGCACCACAGGCCTCACAGGACCCCTCTTCCTCCCCCCTCTTCCTGAGCCTATACAGCCTGACTATAGTGCCTTCAACCTCAGAGTCCATCAGAGGCACCAGTGAGGTGTGAGGTTCCTGGCCTCTCAGAACCCAATGTTCTACTTCATCCCCAACTCCACCCTCCCTGGAGGTCTGAGTGTGCCCAAGGCATGGCTGCACACCATGCTCTCAGAAGTCAGCCAGTCCCTCTTTTCAGTAGCCTATAGTAACTTGATAGTATCTTAATTAAGCACGGGCTTAATTCCAGTGGTGATCAAGTAGTGCTCCAGCTATCATTATTCATAATAATGTGATAAAAGCAAGAGAATATTATTACCGAGATCCCATATTCCAGGCAGTGAGCTTAATACTCAACTAAGACTGTAGCATCTGGGGCAAGCAAGGGTCTGTCATGTGGCCACTTCTCTGTGAATGCTTGCTGCTGATGTTAATCGTTTCTTTAGTCCCTTAGGGCTTCCTCCATTGCTCAGCAGTAAAGAATCCACCTGCAATGTAGGAGACACTCGTTCGATTCCTGGGTCAGGAAGATCCACTGGAGAAGGGATAGACTACCTACTCCAGCATTCTTAGGCTTCCCTGGTGGCTCACCTGGTAAAGAATCCACCTGCAATGTGGGAGACCTGGGTTCGGTCCCTGGGTGGGAAGATCCCCTGGAGAAGGGAATGGCTACTCACTCCAGTATTCTGGCCTGGAGAATTCCATGAACTGTATAGTCCATGGGGCCCCAAAGAGTCAAACACTACCGAGCGACTTTCACTTTCACTTTAGTCCGTTATTGACTGCTTCTACCGTGCCCTCTGCTCTTGGGTAGCCAGATCTGCAAAGCTCTCTACTATCTGCCAGCATCATCCCAAGGTATCTCCAGGTCCACTCACCTACTTGGCCACATTTCCTTTAGAAGTGGGAGAAAACCCAAACCTTCCCGTACGATATCCCTCATCCTTCTCAACATGTTTTGGCATAAGCATTAGTGAGTTCTCCTGATTTTGTTCTTGATGTTCTAAGTTATCTTAGAACATCTAGACTTTCAGACTTCTAAAAACCAAATAATCAAATTTTGTGGTGCCCTCAAATATTGATACCTGGCTCCTGAAATTAAAAATCACATTTCAAAAGATGAATATCTCCCTTACTTCACAAGAATTCACAAGAATCTCCATAGAGACCCAAAAATCAGCAACTTGACTCTTTTATCTCACCTTTTTTATCTTGAGAATAGTTCTCCTCAAAGCCATCTTAGCTGCTGGGAAAAGGGAAAAAGAATTCTGGCTACTGAAAAATGCTGGCATTGGGAAGATGGCTCAACTTCAATTTACTATCTGCAATTACCATCCTTGTACACAAGGAGGAGGCAAAACAGAATTCCAAAAACCAATGTAAAGAACAAATGCATGAACACTAAGTGGAGAACAGAGGGGAATAAACCATGAGACTGGGATTGACATATACACACTGCTGTGTATAAAATAGATGACTAATGAGAACCTACTGTAAAGCACGGGGGGTGGGGGAAGAAGGTGCCGTCTGTTTGTAGGACACGCATTAAGTTAACCTTAAAAATGCATTCCAATATACAGCGGGTACGTGCGTGCTAAATCACTTCAGTGGTGTCCGACTCTTTGTAACCCAATGGAGCCTTCCAGGCTCCTCTGTCCATCAGAAATTCTCCAGGCAAGAATACTGGAGTGGTTTGCCACGTCCTTCTCCAGGGGGCTCTTCCCGACCCAGGGATCAAACCCACGTCTCTTATGTTTCCTGCATTGGCAGGCAGGTTCTTTACCGCTAGCACCGCCTGGGAAGCCCCCAAAATACAGTTGGTGCAGACAAGCACTGTTTGATTCCATCTACACAACGTACCTAGCATAGCCAACTTCATAGAGTCAGAAAGTACATTGGTAGATGCCAGGGGCCTGCAGGAGAGGGGAGGGAGAACGGGGAGTTGGTGTTTAATGGAGACAGAGTTTCAGTTTAGGAAGGTGAAAGATTCAGGAGATGGGTGGTGGTACGTCCCACAACAATGTGAGTGTGCTTAGTGCCACCAAGTGAAAGTGAAACTCAAAGTCGCTCAGTCGTGTGCGACTCTTTGCGACCCCATGGACTATAGAGTCCGTGGACTTCTCCAGGCCAGAATACTGGAGTGGGTAGCCGTTCCCTTCTCCTGGGGATCTCCCCAACTCAAGGACAGTTAATTATGATTAAAGTAGTATGTTTTATACTGTGACTTTTGCCACAATAAAAAAACATTAAAAAACGTTGGTTTCTTTTAAAAGCAGACTAATGAGGATAATAGAAACATTGAGGATGGACTGAGAGAGAGTGGGTCAACGATAACTTATTACAGATGAAGTAAGGACAGATGGCACACTCCTTTTCCCCACTCTCCATATTTAGTCTTATTTAATCATTACTTTTTCATAAAGAGTATTTAGGTCAGAGTTCGTAGTTGTAAGCAAGGAAAGCATACTCTGGCCAATTAAGCTGGAAGAGGAATTTATGGAAAGGATCCCAGGCAGCTCAGGGAAGTGCTGGGTGGGCTAGAAAACCAGGCTCAAGGTTGTTTCTGGGAACAAGCTCCCAAACATCACTGTGGAAGGGAATCTGCCCAAGGGCACTCACAGTGACAGTTGCCAACAGATGGTACAGTTTTTTCCTGATGCCCTTAAGTGGACTGTATCAAGTCTGCAAATGCCATAGTCATCCTTGACCTTCTGCGCCAGGAACCTGTCTTGCAGCTATGCAGAAGCCTCACAAGCTTACTGCCACGAAGGCCATCAGAAGGGGTATTGTGCAGAAATGCCCTTCCCAAGTGCTCACTCTGCCAGTTCAGACTGACTGGAGGAACCTGGAAAATACAAGAAAATGCCATTTTGCAAGGAGGAAGAGGGGAGGGGGGAAGTGTGAGAATCAATTTCTTTGGGCTCTATCTACCTTTGTGAGGCTACATAGTCCCCCAAACATAGGAAAACAGTTCAGAAGATGCTGAATTAGGAAAATTAATAGATGAAGTTAGAAAAGAGTAGACAACAGTGCTGTGGAGAGATCACCAAGATATGTGGTTCTGTACAAAAAAGGGGAGCATAAAAATGAATAATACACTACCCTTTGTGTAGGAAAGGAAAAAAACAAGAAAAAAAAATGCCTTAGCAAAAATAAAGATTAGATGGCTAAAGAAGACGCCAGAAAAAAACAATTACCTCTATCTCTTTTCTAATGAGATGGAGTAAGGATAGAAGGAAGAATTCTTATCTAGATCTGTATTCTGAGTCATTACCTGCTAAAGAATGTCATTTTATTGAAACCTCAATGGTTGAAATTGAAAGCCAAGTGAAACAAATGACCTCGGTGGTATATTAAGTTATAAGTGCCACTCCACAAAAGAAAGATGTATGAAGCCCAACTTTAAAACAAAATACCTTTACCGTACCTTCTTACTAGGATGCATTTTAGGGGAGAAAAATCTACAAAAATTTTTTCATAGCTCTTTTAGTAGTAATATTGATATTATATTTAAAAGTAGTTTATTTACATTGTAGGATAAAATATAAGGGAAGAAAGACAAAACTATGAAATTAAAGAAATGAAGTAAAAACATAGTAATGACAAAATTTAATTGGAAATACCCACGCTATGCTAAGTCACTTCAGTCGTGTCTGACTCTGTGCGACCCCAAAGACGGCAGCCTACCAGGCTCCTCCGTCCATGGGATTTTCCAGGCAAGAGTACTGGAGTAGGGTACCATTGCCTTCTCTGGAAATACCCATATGAACTACTAATAATCATAGTAGTCTCCCTTGTATGCTTCCTTAAGAATATTGTTTTAAGTTGCTGCCTTCTCCATTGACAAGCAATTCAGAGATTCGATCATCTTTCTCTGTCTGGTACAGAGAGGGGGACACCCTCAGTGGATACAGGGTTTCAGTTTTATAAGATGAGAAAGTTCTAGAGTTCTGGTGTCCAACAACACGCCTATAGCTAACACTACTGTACTGTACACTTACAAATGGTTAAGATGGTGAATTTTATGTTATGTGATTTTTAACGCGCTTTTTCAAACAGAGCATCCCAAGTTGGCTTTATTCAGCAGACTTATGTTTTATTGCAATGTTTCCTAAAGACGTGACTCACAGACAATGGCTGTTTCTTTTTAATATACGCAATTTTCAAAGGTTACTCTCCATTTACGGCTGGACATATTGACTGTATTCGTGTGTTGTGTTGTACAATGCATCCTTGTAGCCTATCCCACCTCTATATTCCCCGACTCCCATTCTCTCCCCAGTAACTGCTAGTTTGTTCTCTATATCTGTGCCACAGCTTTTTCAAAAGCAAAGGTGGATTGGCGAGGGTGGGGGGGGCGTTGTTTATTTATTTATTTATGGCTGTGCTAGGTCTTCATTGCTGTGTGTGTGAATTTTCTCTAGTTGTGGCGAGCAGGGGAACTCTTCCTTGCAATGCTCAGGCTTCTAACTGCAGTGGCTTCTCTCTTGGGCTTCATAGTTGCAGTGCACAGGCTTTGTTTCCGAGGCAGGTGGTATCTTTCCAGGCTAGGGATTGAATCCATGTCCCCTGCACTAGCAAGTAGATTCTTCACCACTGGACCACAGGGAAGACCCACAATTTTTTTTAAAAAGAGAAGTTTGCCGTAACACCATGCTCCATGTGAAGAACTAATGATGCCATTTAGCTTGTGTCAACCCACATGGTGACAGCAGTATTTGCACAGGAAAGAGAAATGCCAACCACATCCTGCCACTCACCAGATCTCCACATTTTCTTCTTGCCTTAAAACTCCAAGAGTAAGAACTAAATTCTCCTGTTTTACAAAATTATTTTTCCTATTTGGAAATTTTTTAAAAAGAGAAAGAGAGAAAATAATACCACTGTCCAATGACTATGTTCCTTTAGAAATTAGAAATCAAAAGATAGTATGTAAGCCATCCTAGTAAAGTGCTGCCTCATTGTGGTTTTGATTGGCATTTCCATAAGGACTAATAACACAAGCATAGTTTCATGTGCTTATTGGCCATTTGTGTATCTTTGGAGACATGTATTTTCAAATTCATTGTTCATTTTTTTAACTGGATATTTGGATTTTTTTGTTGAGTTGTAAGAATTCTTTATATATTATGGATATCTGAACTTTATCAGAAAACATAGTATGTTACATAAAGTGAAAGTGCAAGTCGCTCAGTCGTGTTCAACTCTTTGCAACCCCATGGACTATACAGGCCATGGAACTCTCCAGGCCAGAATACTCGAGTGGGTAGCCTTTCCCTTCTCCAGGGGATTTTCCCAACCCAGGGATGGAACCCAGGTCTTCCACTTCGCAGGGGGATTCTTTACCAGCTGAGCCACAAGGGAAGCCCAAGAATACTGCTGTGGGTAGCCTATCCCTGCTCCAGCAGATCTTCCTGACCCAGGAATAGAACCGGGGTCTCCTGCATTGCAGGCAGATTCTTTACCAACTGAGCTATTCAAGGAAGTCCCAGTGTGTTACATACTGTCTCCCAAATTTTACAAAAAAACAGTATATTAAATACTGATTCCCAAACTTTGTTATTAAAACCTATTACACAAGAGGGCGCTGGATTAACATATAATACGTTGCCTTGTATAGGAACCAACATTTAAATTAGCTTTAGAATATAATTAGAAATAAATTTAAGCTATGGTTTTTCCACTGCTGAAAATTGCCAGTATTCATCAATTGAAGAGTTTTTTCACATTTCATGTGGGAATTAATCTCTTTTTACTTCTGATATTATAAAAGTTTCTTTGAATGAATCCTCCCAATACACATACACACACACACACACACATGACAAATGCCTGGCAAATCTACACACATATCTCTCACTTGATCCAAAATAGCAACCAGGTCTCACATTATTAAGCATTTTTCTTACCCATGAAATGTGTTAAATTAAGTAATTAGAAGCAGCTGTCAAATAAAGTAAATTCTACTGACAATGCAGCATGTCCTTAAAAAGGTTTTTCATTGACATGCATTCTGAGTTTAAATCTTTAAGGGAATTATATGTTATCATGAATCATAGCTCATTCTGGCAGGCTTGTTCCTCCCAACTTTAAACTTCCCCATTCCACAGAGTTATTTATAGGAACTATCAAACCAAATCAGCAAAATTTACAGGAGTGGGAAGAAATAGCCAGATATATTCATGTCTTCATTTGATATTTGCCCAGTAAATGTCCACAATATAAAGATTTGAATGTATAGAGAGGGGGAAAAAAAAGTCAGCAAGCTCTAATTAAAGTTCAAGGGGAAAAAATGCTCACAATCATAAATCTTATTCTGCTGCTGCTGCTGCTAAGTTGCTTCAGTCGTGTCTGACTCTGTGCAACCCCAGAGACGGAAGCCCACCAGGGTCACCCGTCCCTGGGATTCTCCAGGCAAGAATACTGGAGTGGCTTGCCATTTCCTTCTGCAATGCATTAAAGTGAAAAGTGAAAGTGAAGTCGCTCAGTCGTGTCTGACTCTTAGCGACCCCATGGACTGCAGCCTACCAGGCTCCTCTGTCCATAGGATTTTCCAGGCAAGAGTACTCGAGTGGGGTGCCATTGCCTTCTCCGAATCTTATTCTACAGACCGGGTATTCAACTTTGTCAGGACAACTCCAAATTTTAATAAGTCTCCCGCTATCCCCATCACACTACTCTAAATTAAAAGCAGTGTGGATTCTGAGCCTCAATTTTCTCCTCTCTTAAGGCAGGATCAGTATTCTCAATATATTTGGTGCATTATGATGGCATTTTAAATAAGGTAATGTTTATACATCATTCAGGTCAAACAATGTCTATTAAGTATTAGATATTATTCTTCTTTCCTTTCTTTTCCTTTTCTTTTTTCCTCTCTCTTCTCCTTTCTCCCTTCCTAAATTCTCTGATTTCAAAAGATATTAGGCTTCAAAGAAAGGCAAGATTTCTATGTTGCTCTTACAACCATGTTCAACATTTGGTTGTTTTTATTTGTCAGCTTCTTCTTGCCCCATCCCTGGCCACCCCACACGCCACATCCATGTACAAAATCTCTTCAGGGATGCTCCTTCGGGCTGTGCTCCAAGCACCTTGCATTGTACCTGGAGCAGACTAATTCAGCTCTACTGTTTTGAAGGTCATCTTCTTTTCCCATTATTATTCATTTCAGCTCTACTGAGGATGCAATGATGCACTATAATCCATAGTCTTAGGCAGCCTTTATTGTGAGGTGAAAGAATCCACTCCATGAAAGATTTTTTTGAGAGATAGACACAACTCTCAGAATTCTTGAGGTGGTTACAGAAACCAGCTGAACTTCCAAGAGCTGGTGGTTCTTCCACAATAGGTAGCTGTTGAATCAGAAAGCCATGGCTGCCGATACCAATACTCTGCTGGTGCCATGATCTCTATTAGCAAAATGGATCCCCCAAACCCTGCCTTTCCTTCTATATTCCTCAGAGGTGGAGCCTCTTTGCATATTGGAACCTGAGCTACACCTGGAAATTTACCTTTAAGAGAGACTGAGGGAATATAACTGTTAGTTTTAAAGCACAGGAAGACACAACAGAATTGATATTGGGGAGGATTTTAACTGAGTCGGTCCAGAGAATCTCTACATTCTTTGTTTTCTATTTGGCTTATTTTCATATAATTATTAGAGCTTCTAAATTCATTATTGGGTGGTGGATCGGCCCAAGGGAGGCCGGTGGCAATGGTTGGATGACATCACTGAGTCAATGGACATGAGTTTGAGCAAGCTCAGGGAGATAGTTAAGGACAGGGAAGCCTGGTATGCTACTGTTCGTGGGGTTGCAGAGAGCTGGACATGACTTGGCAACTTAACAACAACAATGAAATTCATTAAGAACACAAGTCTATGTTCTTCTGACATGACTGGTGAGGAAAATGGGATGTGCAGAGGTTCAATAATGTGACACTATATTTAGGACTGATTATTTTGAAACTATATATCCAGAATAGTTTTAAAAGTTACCAAACTCAGTAATATCATATTATCTATTTTTCTAAACAGATATCTATATCATATCTATATAGATTAAATACAGAATTTTAAATACCAAGTAAGAGATTGGTCAGTTTATTATTGTTTTCAGTAATCCCTTTCTCCAGAGGTATTTGCTTAATCCCTGAAAAAGATGGAAAGCTGTAGTCTCTGCTACCTTGGATTTTTAAATTCACCTGAAATTTCTTTTTATCCTAGAATAATTAAAAATACACTACAAGGAAGCATATCATCAAATGAAGGATTGCCATAGTTTTTTTCACTGGGATTATTTTGAGCAATGTTTTGGTTTCAACTTAACCTCTACTGGGCCAATTATGTCCGTCTATGGCCTTTTACAAATCTATGGAAGGCATTCCAAAATGAGAGAGATTGTCAGCATAACCGAGAAGAAAATTAGAGTAAACGTGGATTCCTTTTGATATGTTAAGTAATTTTCTGTATCTTTCTTTCCAGGTCTGACTTGTGCTCTATAATTTCCATTGTAATATCACAAATTGGAGGTAATATTGGGTTTGCAGAGTGCAGTGAGCTTGAAAATTATTAAAATGGCTCAAATTTTTGCCTCTGAAATCCTTCAAAATGTCCTTTCTTTCTTCCTTTTAAACAAAACAAATGTTAGAGTGCCTTTAAAATGCCTCGAAGCTTTATGGTAGACTCTTTATATGCATTGCTTATTTAACTCTGATTTGAACATTGCAAGTAGTTTCAATCAATGGCAACATAGAAAACATTAGAAATAATAATCATTAATCCAGTCATTTAAATCAGAACAATGAATAGATGTTCCACTGAACAGAAGACATACTTGATTTAAAACTCATTCATTTCCATGTTCCAGTTATAGTGGTATGGAATGAACTATTTATTTGTATACATCAGGTTCCCAGGATGAAACACAGGCACTCAGACTGAATCATTTGAGGACAGTTAAGTAAAAGGAAAAGCTGGCTTAAAACTCAACATTCAAAAAACTAAGATCATGGCATCCGGTCCCATCACTTCATGGCAAATAGATGAAGAAACAATGGGAACAGTGACAGACTTTATTTTCTTGGGCTCCAAAATCACTACAGATGGTAACTGCAGCCATGAAATTAAAAGACAATTGCTCATTGGAAGAAAAGCTATGACAAACCTAGATGGTGTATTAAAAAGCAGAGACATTACTCTGCCAACAAGATCCGTCTAGTCAAAGCTATGGTTTTTCCAGTAGTCATGTATGAATGTGAGAGTTGGACTATAAAGAAAGCTGAGTGCCGAAGAATTGATGCTTTTGAACTATGGTGTTCAAGACTCTTGAGAGTCTCTTGGACTGCAAGGAGATCCAACCAGTCTATACTAAAGGAAATTAGTCCTGAATATTCATTGGAAGGACTGATGCTGAAGGTGAAGCTCCAACACTTTGGCCACCTGATGCGAAAAACGGACTCATTTGAAAAGACCTTGATGCTGGGAAAGATTGAGGGCAGGAGGAGAAGGGGATGACAGAGGATTAGATGGTTGGATGTCATCACCAACTCAATGGACATGAGTTTCAGCAAGCTCTGGGAGTTGGTGATGGACAGGGAGGCCTGGCATGCTGCATTTCATGGGGTTGCAAAGAGTCAGACATGACTGAGCAACTGAACTGACTGACCGACTGAAATAAAAGGACCTTTTACAAAGATGAGGCAGAGATTAAGGAAACCAAAGTGACAAGAGCAGGACTGAGAGTCTGATAATTGCAGATGAGTGTGGAGAGCTGTATCACCTCTGGGCTCAGGGAGGTGGGGAGATGGTGTGCTTGGCAGAATCTGGATGGAGCAGCTCTGTGGAGAAGGCTACATGAAGGGAACTGAGCTCTTCAGTGAAGGGATACAGACAATCTGGTGTAGCCTGCTAAGGAGACAGTTGGGGGAAAGAAACATTCCATTCACCCTTTTCCAGTACTTCAATAACCTGCTGCTGCCTTTCAGTAGGAGGTGAACATAACTTGAAAGTTTACCTAAAATCTACGTTGAGAAGCAGAGTCAAGAATATTTAAAACAATTAGATAAGATCAAGACATACCCTACCAGGTATTAAGACTTATGACAAAATTGTAATAATTAAGACAATGTGACAAGGAAAGACAATCAGAAGCAAAGAGCCCAGAAGCAGACCTGTACACATTTGATTCATGTTTATGTGACAGAGGTGGCCATATTGATCAGCAAGGCTAAAGAGTGCTAGGACAATTGGTTATCCATAAGGGAAAACACAAAATCGGATTCCTACATTACACCATATACAGAAATCATCTCTAGTGTGTGAAAGACATTAAAAAAATAAAGCTTGAACATTTAATAACAAAATGTCTTCATGACTTTGGGTAAGAAAGGTTTTCTTAAATGACACATAAAACGTATATACCATAAAGGAAAGGGTGATAAATTTGTCAGCATCAAAATTAGTGATGCTTACAAATGATGTGACTGACAGGCCTTAATTTCCAAGATGCACAAACAGTTCATACAACTCAATACCAACACAACAACAAAAAACCCAATCAAAAAAATGTGTAAAAGACCTAAATAGACATTTCTCCAAAGAAGCCAGTCAGATGGCTGATAGGCATATGAAAAGGTGCTCAACATCACTAATTATCAGATAAATGCAAATCAAAACTATAATGAGGTATCAACTCAAAAGGTCTACAAGTAATAATTGCTGAAAAGATGTGGAGAAAAAGGAATGCTCCTACCCTGCTGGTGGGGAATGTGAAGTGGTGCAGCAACCATGGAAAACAGTATGGAGGTTCCTTAAGAAATTAAAAATAGAGCTGCCATATGCTTCAGCCATCTTAGTCCTGGGCATATATCCAGAGAAAATTCTAATTTGAAAAGAGACATGTACTTAAGTGTTCATAGCAGTACTATTCACAATAGCCAAGACATGAAAACAGCCTAAATGCCCATCAACAGATGAATGGATGAAGAAGACGTGGTGCATATACACAATGAAATACAACCCCGCCATAAAAAAGAATGAAACGTTGCCATCTGCAGCAACATAGACCTAGATTATCATACTAAGTGAAGTAAGTCAGATGGAGAAATACAAATATACCGCTTACATGTGAAATTTTAAAAATGGCACAAATTTTTTATTTATGAAATAGAACCAGGCTCACAGACATAGACTACAAACTTACGGTTACCCAAAAGGGAAGGAGGGAAGGACAAATTATGATTTGGTTTTAAAAAATAAGGGTATTAACAACAGTACCTGTATCATGTGGCATGAATCTACTCCATGCCACCCGCAGGAAAAGTGCTCAGCAGACAGGTCCCTGGCAAATTTTCCTCCTGTGACTCAGCCACATTGATCTTTCCCAGATTATTTACCGACTGAGCTACAAGGGAAGCCCTCAGAATGCCTGAAGCTTTCTTCAACTACAGACCTATTTACATGCTAATGCCATGTACTTTACTCCTCAGCATTCATCTGACTGGGTAATTATGCACTTACATGAGCAATAGCTTGATTAATTTCCATCCCATTGCTAGGCTGTTACATTCCACAAAATCATATCCCCAGGACCTAGTATATTTCCTGGCTCCTTCAGTACGTTCTGGTTGAAAAGTGAATGCATACACACTTAATAGATATTAGCTACTGAAACCACTTTAATGGCAGAAAGTGAAGACGAACTAAAGAGCCTCTTGACGAGGGTGAAAGAGGAAAGTTAAAAAGCTGGTTTAAAACAATATTAAAAAAAAAAAACAACTAAGATCGTGGCATCTGGCCCCATCACCTCATGGCAAATAGAAGGGGAAAAGGTGGAAGTAGTGACAGATTTCTTCTCAGGTTCTAAAATTACTGCGGATAGTGACTGCAGACATGAAATTAGAAACAACTGCTTCTTGTCAAGAAAGCTATGACAAACCTAGACAATGTGTTAAAAAGCAAAGACATCACTTTGCCAGCAAAGGTCCGTATAGTCAAGGCTATAGTCTTTCTGGTAGTCATGTATGAACATGAGAGCTGGACCATAAGAGGAAGGCAGAAGAACTGATGCTTTTGAACTGTGATGTTGGAGACGACTCTTGAGAGTCCTCTGGACTCCAAGGAGATCAAACCAGTCAATCTTAAAGGAAACCAACCCTGAATACTCACTGAAAGGACTGATGCTGAAGTTAAGCTCCAATACTTTGGCCACCTAATGCAAACAGCTGACTCATTGGAGAAGACCTTAATACTGGGGAAGATTGGGGGCAAGAAGAGAACGGAGTGACAGAGGATGAAATGGTTGGATGGTATCACCGACTCAGTGGACATGAACTTGGGCAAACACCAGAAGATGATGAGGGACAAGGAAGCCTGGCATGCTTCTGTCCATGAAATCACAGAGTTGGATGTGACTTGGCTACCGAAAGACAACAACAACCATTTGTAAGTATGCAGTACAGTAGTGTTAGCTATGTGCATGTTGTTGGACACAGAATTCTAGAACTTTCTCATCTTGTAAAACTGAAACCCTGAATCCACTGAACAACCCCCCCTTTCCCTTTCCTGACAGCTTTCTTTTTCCCCCCTCAAGAAATCTCACTTGGCAACTAAACAACAACAACAACAACTGATATGTTATTATTTAGTAACTTGACCAAGCCCATAGAGCTAGTAAGCAAAAGAGTTGGGATTTAAGGCCACCTGATGGAGTGCAGAAGGAGAAGGCAGTGGCACCCCACTCTAGTACTCTGGCCTGGAAAATCCCATGGATGGAAGAGCCTGGTAGGCTGCAGTCCATGGGGTCACAAAGAGTTAGACACAACTGAGCGACTTCCCTTTCACTTTTCACTTTCATGCATTGGGGAAGGAAATGGCAACCCACTCCAGTGTTCTTGCCTGGGGAATCCCAGGGACAGAGGAGCCTGGTAGGCTGCCATCTATGGGGTCGTATAGGGTCAGACATGACTGAAGTGACTTAGCAGCAGTAGCAGATGGCATGCAAAAGTCCTTATCCCTGGGCTGACCCTATGTATCTGAGTCTCCTAATGAAGTGTCAGCTGGGTCACCAAACATAATAGGAGCTTGGAAAAGGGACATCTAATCCTTTGGTTCTCTAAACAACTGGTGATTTTGCTCCACATGGAATGCTTGGGAATGTTTTTGATAGTCATGACTGAGGGAGGGGGTAAGTTGCCAGTATCTAGGTGTCACAGATCACGGATGCTGGTAAATACCCCACAAGGCACACGACAGTCCCACAACAAAAAGTGCCTGGCCCTAATGTCAGTGGTGTTGAGGCTAAGAAAAACTGGTCTGGGCCATCCAAACATTCATTTTGGAATTAGAACCACATTTTAACCATCCCTGGAGGACAAGAATCTTACAAAGCAACCGTTTTTGGTTTTTTTTTCCTCCTCAGTCACTGTAGATTTGAGTAATTAGGCAGCTCTGTAGTGAAGTCTCAGAATTCTGGATGTTCATTTAGGTTGCTTTCAGGTTTTCAGCACTTTGAAAGTTTATCCATTAACTCTGAAATCTTACAAAGCTCTGTTTTTTCTTTCTTTCCTTATATTCTGATTTTTCTTCTTGGACCACTTACAGGACTCTGGGTGAAATCTAATTCTTTCCATTAACTTTCAGGTTTTAGTATCAGTGATTTTTCCCTTCTATTTTCAACATTAAGAAATATTTCCCAGTCACAGAAAGATGAGGATAAAATGTTTTAACTAAGATTTTGACAGCACGGGGCCTCTAAGGGAACAATACCTATGCCTTTCACAGTTATACTCCCAAGCCTTTTTGTTGCCTCCGTGTACAGTATACATTTTTACTTCAGCCCAAAGTGAGAGTTGTTTTCTCTTCCACCCACAACAGTGCTGACTGCTAATGACATATTAACTAGGGTGGGTTGCATCATTGCCACCCGGAGTCATTGGTATGTGCTCTGAATCAAGGATGCGGAACCGGGCTCCCAGAGAAGAAGGTGGAGGAAGATCCAAATGGAAACGTTAACATCACAGTGACCTCAGGGGTGGTATTCTGGATCCAGAGTCTAGCTGGAGATGTGTTAGTATTATAGAGTGACAGGATGTAGGTTTTACTCATAGCAAGAGAGACATTAATAACCTAAGGTATATTGTGAAGGAATAGAAATGTCTTTGCTTAAAATATTCCTTTGTAGTAAAAAATCTGCTGCAAATGGTCTGACAGTTACCTTGAGAACAGATGAAATAGGACCTTTTCATTAATGAAGATGAGTACCAAGAAGATTCAAAATTTCCTTCCCCTCACCTTCACTATTTAGAGGCTCAACAAATTACTTAATCTCTTTAAGCCCCAGATTTCTCATTTTGTAAATGGGGCTGATGATGGTACATATTTCACAAGATTATGATCAGGATTAAATGAGGTAATGAGTATAAATAGGCAGACCACCATGCCTAACACATAGAATAACTACTATTACCATTGTTATTACCAACCCTGGTTAGTTCTGTACATTTTCATATCCCTAGAAAAATCCAAAAGATAATCATTAAGACTGAAAATAAAATATAATTAAATAGGCCGAAATGTTTTTTATTTTCTGAAAATTTTCCCGGAGTATATTTTATTAACTGAGGTAAAGGAAACTGCTTCTTTACCAAATATATTTTAAAATAAGACAGGAAGACAACCCACTGATTGGAATTAATGTGCTGTCTCTTCTTTTGCTAATTTGACTGTCTTGTTATTTTTCAAGTTATAAACCCTTCAGCATTAGGATAATATGCGACTCTCAGAGTAAAATGTAAAACAAACTGCAAATATGAGAGCATCAATAGTCATCGTATTTGTGTTAGACGAAATGAGGGAAACACTATCTGACCATATTATCTCTAATTTTAAATGTACAGATTCATGCATCATACACATGAATAAATTATGTGTTGTGCTGTAAGTGTCCCCAGGGAAGGAAAGGCATTTTTGTTTATTTTTGTTTCTGGCTCCTAATTTTACACCCACCAGATAAAAGTTTCTTGCTACTTGTCACAAGAACCAAATAAATAGTTTCTAAATGTTAAATGCTCATCACAAGTCTCATATGACCTGTGTGAACTATTAAATCAAAACCTCATGAGAGCACCATAGCCTGAGCTTTAAAGCAAAAACATAGTATATTGTTTAGTAACTCTGGCTTTATCACACAAAAAAAGTTAAGGCAAAATTGGATAGAATGAAACCGAATATTCTATTTATAAAGTATGTTTAATGGTCGGAATGGGACTAAGGACAGTACGTTGTCATGGTGACAGTATGTGGGTTTGTTAAGCACAATGACAGTGTCAGTGTGAAAGGAGACTATTTGGAGAAATATTCAATTATTCTTTTCTTATTCAAGGGTCCTAACAACCGTCATCCAAGAATGATGATAATGTAGCAAAGTAGCCAGGGATTTAAATTTGAGTCTGTGCTCTCTGAACTTCAATGTAACAATCGTAGAAGACTGAGTCTTTCACTCAATATGCACTTAATGAGTGCTCCTGTGTGCCAGGTGCTTTGAGGCTGGGGACCAAAGAGCTAGGATTCTCCACTAATGTACTGGTATTGATAAGGGGATGTCTTAGTCCAGCTGGGCTGCAGACCGGGTAACATACAAATAAGAGAAATTTATTCCTTGCAGTTTCAGAGGCTGAAAACCCAAGATGAATGTTCTAGCATAGTTGGATGAGGGTCCTTTTCTAGAAGGCAGATTTCTCATTGTGCCCTCACATGGCAGAAGAATGGGCAAAGAATCTCTCCGGAGTCTCTTGTATAGGGGCACTCATCTCATTTATGGGCTTCCCTGGTGCCTCAGCTAGTAAAGAATCCGGCTGCAATGCAGGAGACCTGGGTTTGATCCCTGGGTCGGGAAGATCCCCTGGAGAAGGAATGGCTACCCACTCCAGTATTCTGGCCTGGAGAATTCCATGGACTATATGTCCATGGGGTCACAGAGTCAGACACAACTGAGTGACTTTCACTTTTATACCATTTATAAGGGCACCACTTTCATGACCTAATTACCTCCCAAAGCCATCACTTCCTAAGAGCATCACCTTCTGGTTTAAGATATCAACATATGAATTTTAGGGGTACACAAGCATTCAGGGGATAGCAGGGGGTAACGTTAGAAAGTTACTTGGTTTCTTTGAACCTCAGTTTCCTCTCTCATTCTATCATTATACCCACAGAGAGTATTGTTAGAATCCGTTCAGGACCCTGAGAATCTCCCTTTGTCCCTGGAATCCAATTGTCTTTAGAGTTTATGTTGTTCATTTGACATGTTATCTGTGGCCCTACACATTATAATCAGTTCAGTTCAGTTCAGTTCAGTCGCTCAGTCGTGTCCGACTCTTTGCGACCCCATGAATTGCAGCACGCCAGGCCTTCCTGTCCATCACCAACTCCCGGAGTTCACTCAAACTCACGTCCATCAAGTAGGTGATGCCATCCAGCCATCTCATCCTCTGTTGTCCCCTTCTTCTCCTGCCCCCAATCCTTCCCAGCATCAGAGTCTTTTCCAATGAGTCAACTCTTCGCATCAGGGTGGCCAGAGTATTGGAGTTTCAGCTTTAGCATCAATCCTTCCAGTGAACACCCAGGACTGATCTCCTTTAGGATGGACTGGTTGGATCTCCTTGCAGTCCAAGGAACTCTCAAGAGTCTTCTCCAACACCACAATTCAAAAGCATCAATTCTTCGGTGCTCAACACGTTATAATAACCACATCATAATCATGAAATAACGTGGGCTGCATGAAGTAACTGTAGTATATAACTTGTTTAAAAAAAAGAAGCTAAACAAACAGATATGAGAGAGGAGGAAGATGAGAGAGGACTCACAAAAGTAGAGGACTATGCACATGAAAGCACGATGGAGAGGCAGGGAGGTAAAGCAGAAAGGTGAAAAGAATGAATCAAAAGTGGAGGTGGTTGATCTACAGCAATGAGATGGAGGGGAGCCATTCTCCAACAAGGACTATGTTTGCATTTCTGCATTCTGACCCCTTCGTATTTTGACTCTCTCTTCCTTCTTCGTGCTCTTATTCCTTTAATAAACTTTTTATTTAAAAATAATTGTCAACTTACAGAAAAGTTGCAAAGATGGTACAGAGAGTTTCCACACATCTGTATTAGCCTGCTAGGGCTGCCACAATGAGGTACCATGGTCTGGGTGGAAAACATTTGTTTTCTCTCAGCTCTGGAGGCTAGAAGTCTGAGATCAAGGTGCCATCAGATTTGGTTTCTGGTGAGGCCTCTCTTCTTGGTTTCTAGACATTAGCCTTCTTGTTGTGCCCTTCATGGCCATTTTGTGTGCACAGAAAGAGAGAGAGAGATCTGGTGTCTCTTTCTCCTCTAATAGGGCTTCCCAGGTGGTGCTAGTGGTAGAGAACCTGCCTGCCAAGCAGGAGACATAAGAGACACAGGCTCAATCCCTGGGTTGGGAAGATTCCCTGAAGTGGGGCATGGTAATCCACTCTAGTATTCTTGCCTGAAGAATCCCATGGACAGAGGAGCCTGGTTGGCTACAGTCCATAGTGTCACAAAGAATCAGATACAACTGAAGTGACTTAGCACACCTCTTGTAATAAGGCTAACAGTCCCATCAGATTAGAGCACCACCCTTATGACCTCATTTCACCTTAATGATCTCCCTAAAACCCTATCTCCAAACACAGTAATACTGGGGGTAGAAGACATAATTCATAGTTCATGGTAATACCCTGCACCCAATTTTCTGCTGTTCTTACTGGCAGGCTATAGCTCATTGGCTCACAATCTCTCTTTGGGGAAGGTGGACAAAGAAAGGGTAGAAGAAAATCCTACACACTCGCTACTAAGATATCCTTTTAGTTGAAAAGTTATGTGCTCAGCTTAAAATCAAGATTTTCTTATTAAAGGATGTTCAGTTCAGTTCAGTTCAGTCGCTCATTCATGTCCGACCCTTTGCGACCCCATAAATCACAGCACTCAAGGGCTCCCCATCCATCACCAACTTCCGGAGTTCACCCAGACTCACGTCCATTGAGTCAGTGATGCCATCCAGCCATCTCATCCTCTGTCATCCCCTTTTCATAGCCTTGACTAGACAGACCTTTGTTGGCAAAGTAATGTCTCTGCTTTTTAATATGCTACCTAGGTTGATCATAACTTTCCTTCCAAGGAGTAAGCGTCTTTTAATTTTATGGCTGCAATCACCATCTGTAGTGATTTTGGAGCCCTAAAAAATAAAGTCTGACACTGTTTCCACTGTTTCCCCATCTATTTCCCATGAAGTGATGACACCAGATGCCATGATCTTAGTTTTCTGAATGTTGAGCTTTAAGCCAACTTTTTCACTCTCCTCTTTCACTTGCATCAAGAGGCTTTTTAGTTCCTCTTCACTTTCTGCCATAAGGGTGGTGTCATCTGCATATCTGAGGTTATTGAAATTTCTCCCAGCAATCTTGATTCCAGCTTGTGCTTCTTCCAGCCCAGTGTTTCTCATGACGTACTCTGCATATAAGTTAAATAAGCAGGGTGACAATATACAGCCTTGACATACTCCTTTTCCTATTTGGAACCAGTCTGTTGTTCCATGTCCAGTTCTAACTGTTGCTTCCTGACCTGCATACAGGTTTCTCAAGAGGCAGGTCAGGTGGTCTGGGATTCCCATCTCTTGGAGAATTTTCCACAATTTATTGTGATCCACACAGTCAAAGGCTTTGGCCTAGTCAATAAAGCAGAAATAGATGTTTTTCTGGAACTCTCTTGCTTTTTCCATGATCCAGTAGATGTTGGCAATTTGATCTCTGGTTCCTCTGCCTTTTCTAAAACCAGCTTGAACATCTGGAAGTTCGCGGTTCACATATTGCTTAAGCCTGGCTTGGAGAATTTGGAGCACTACTTTATTAGAGTGTGAGATGAGTGCAATTGTGTGGTAGTTTGAGCATTCTTTGGCATTGCCTTTCTTTAGGATTGGAATGAAAACTGACCTTTTCCAGTCCTGTGGCCACTGCTGAGTTTTCCAAATTTGCTGGCATATTGAGTGCAGCACTTTCACAGCATCATCTTTCAGGATTTAGAATAGCTCAACTGGAATTCTATCACCTCCACTAGCTTTGTTTGTAAAGGGGAGAGTAAATATTATTATGTAGCCAGTGTCTGACCCAAGGTCTAATATAGTTTGGTATTTGGTGACTCCTAGTTTTTCTGACTTTGAAAGCAAGAATACATCTGAACTACATGAGTATCAGTTCAATTCAGCCGCTCATTCACGTCCTACTCTTTGCGACCCCATGAATCGCAGCACGCCAGGCCTCCCTGTCCATCACCATCTCCCAGAGTTCACTCAAACTCACATCCATTGAATTGGTGATGCCATCCAGCCATCTCATCCTCTGTCATCCCCTTCTCCTCCTGCCCCCAATCCCTCCCAGCATCAGAGTCTTTTCCAATGAGTCAACTCTTCGCATGAGGTGGCCAAAGTACTGGAATTTCAGCTTTAGCATCATTCCTTCCAAAGAACAACCAGGGCTGATCTCATTTAGAATGGACTGTTTGGATCTCCTTGCAGTCCAAGGGACTCTCAAGAGTCTTCTCCAACACCACAGTTTAAAAGCATCAGCTCTTCAGTGCTCAGCTTCTTCACATGTCCAACTCTCACATCCATACACGACCACTGGAAAAACCATAGCCTTGACTAGATGGACCTTTGTTGGCAAAGTAATGTCTCTGCTTTTCAATATGCTATCTAGGTTGGTCATAACTTTTCTTCCAAGGAGTAAGCATCTTTTATAGATGAATTTAAAAACCACTGAAGCTTGAATTGGTTATGAGTGGTTAATTGTAATGGGAAAGTGAAGGTGGGGAAAAAAATTCAAAGATGGTTGAGTTCAGAGTAAGCAAAACTAGGAGGTTTAGAGATCCATGAGGAGATAATAATGGGATGGAAGAGAATAATATGAGAATTTTCAGTTTAAGAGGTCTGTGGGGTCCAGATTCTTGGGTCCAGGGAATGAAAGATGGTGGAGGTAAGCAAAACTGCTGGGTGTGGCTGAGAGCAGTCCATATAAATGCTTCATTTGCTGGTTGGCATGAAATTTTGGGACAAGCTTTACATGCTCTGCATTCAAATTCAGCAAGACAGGCATCTGGTCCCAGAGGAATCTGAATTCAAGGAGTTGCTTCTCTGTAATAGTCTATTAATTGTTGAAGCCTGAGACAGGGCCCTCCATTCCTAATTCAACCTCAGTTATTATCCATAAATTATCAAAATGGCAGAAGGATAGATTGTTTCCCCAGTGGCATAAAAACCTCTTTCTGTTCATGAGGGATCTGCCTTTGTTTCAAGAAGGGAGAGATTAGACATTGTGATGTGGGAAGTTCATAGCTCTGCATGGAAGAAAAGGTATCACTGAATAACAAGATCTTTCATAAATTCGAATTTAGAAGTATAACCTTCTGAATAATTATTTTTCTAGAAATCATGAAGCTCTTGATTACTGTAAAAAAATTTGACAGCAGTCAAAGCAGAGTAGATCTACCTAAGTACCAATAAATATGCTAGTTTTATTTCCTTTCTTTCCTTTGTGCTCTACTTACTCTAAACATCTTTAAATTATTCATTGCACTGCAGGGAAATCTCTCAAAATGACTGTCTTTATGTTATCACTCATACTAAATGAAAGTGGTCCCTCCTCTCCCAACTTTGTTTACTAACCAGTCAGAAGTCCCTACTGTATCCAACAGCCTCACTCTCCACCACATGCCTTGCCACCAATTTGGACAACTTTCCTACGTATGTTGAAAATTTACCCTCAGTTATCTCAGCTTATGGACCTTATTAGTAAATTGAGAGTACTCCACAGAGCCAAATAAATGAATAAATTAGAAAGCGAACAGAAAAGTAGAATTAATAAGTAGAATCAGAGCTTTTTATTCTAAAAAGACAGTAAAAAGAAAAAGGATAGCTAAGATTAACCAAGAGAAGAGATAAAACAAAAAACAAAAAATTATCAATGAGAAAGACAGTAAAACCACAAATAAGGATACATTTGAAAGATCATAATAATGTATCACATGTAGCCTTTTGCCAACAAATTTGAAGGTTGGGTGGAACTGCAGATATTTCAGAAAAATAGTTTTTATAATTGATTCAAGAATAAATAGAAAATCAGAATAGACCAATAGTCACGGAAAAAATACTTAACTTATCAAAGATCTACTTCTAAAACTGTGTCTTAGTCAAAGAACAGATGGCTCGTCTTTTGCTGAACATGCAAAGATAGAAATCTTTTGCATTTTGGAAAACTAGCATGTCTCATAAACTAAATCTGATATAGATAGCACAAGAAGTAAAACATAGATCAATTTCATTTATGAATATGGTGATTTCTTTCTTTTTTTTTTTTTTGGTGTGCTTTCTTAAACAATGAAGTGTTGGATTGAATTTCTGTGCCAAACAACTCCAGCTTTCTTCCACTTCCCTCATAAATCCTCTATTCCCATGCTGGGATATGATGGAAGGTTAAAGGAATAGAGGGTGGAATTTGGAACTCCAGGAAAGACAAAGGCAGATCCCAAAATGTAGTTTAAATAAATTCTGAGGTGTTTACAGATGACTTGAAAGTTATTACAGCCATGCTTTCAAATCTAAAAGCTTGTGATTGATTAGCTCACAAAGCTGTACTGATGATTGGCAGTTTGTCTAGATTCTGGAGCAGAGGGTTCCTCTGGCATCTAATGCCTGGTGATCTGAGGGAGAGCTGATGTAATAATAATAAAAATAAATTGCACAATAAATGCAATGTGCCTGAATCATCCGGAAACAATCCCCCACCCCTCCTCAATCCATGGGAAAACAGTCTTCTATGAAGCTGGTCTCTGGTGCCAAAACGGTTGGTTACTGCTGCTGGAGGTTGCAACCGAGACTCAGGTCTCCCAGGAACAAACACCTTCTGCTTCAGCTCATGCAGTCTGCATGTGATGAATTTCTATGTGTGATTCTCAATCTCAGGATCAACACATCACAGTAATCAGGTCAGTGACTGCTTCGTGGCTTGACCCAAGACAACTTTTTTTTTCTGGATCATGTTCAGAAAATACGATCCAGGGAGGAGTAGATGGTAATATGAAATAAGAAGTATTTCTTAACAGCTGGCTCTAAAGTGAAAGAGGAAGACTGTCAAATTCAGGTGGGAAAGCATTAGACAGACACACGCACATTCTCTCTCCAAATCACGCCATGGCTAAGATGATCTAAACAGAGGTTGCTGCTGCTAAGTCGCTTCAGTCGTCTCCGACCCTGTGTGACCCCGAGACGGCAGCCCACCAGGCTCCCCTGTCCCCGGGATTCTCCAGGCAAGAACACTGGAGTGGGTTGCCATTTCCTTCTCCAATGCACGAAAGTGAAAACTAAAAGTGAAGTCGCTCAGTCGTGTCTGACTCTTAGCGACCCCATGGACTGCAGCCTACCAGGCTCCTCCGTCCATGGGATTTTCCAGGCAAGAGTACTGGAGTGGGGTGCCATTGCCTTCTCTGAAACAGAGGTTAGTAGCCCACTAGGTTGCTGCAACAACTCCTCCCATCCATGTGCTCTCTTGTAATATAATCTGGTCATTCCCTCATCAAAAGGTGGAGTCTATTTTCTCTCCTCTTCAGTTCAGTTCAGTTCAGTCACTCAGTCGTGTCCAGCTCTTTGCGACCCCATGAATCGCAGCATGCCAGGCCTCCCTGTCCATCACCAACTCCTGGAGTTCACTCAGACTCACGTCCATTAAGTCAGTGATGCCATCCAGCCATCTCATCTTCTGTCGTCCCCTTCTCCTCCTGCCCCCAATCCCTCCCAGCATCAGAGTCTTTTCCAATGAGCCAACTCTTCTCATGAGGTGGCCAAAGTACTGGAGTTTCAGCTTTAGCATCATTCCTTCCAAAGAACACCGAGGGCTGATCTCCTTCAGAATGGACTGTTTGGATCTCCTTGCAGTCCAAGGGACTCTCAAGAGTCTTCTCCAACACCACAGTTCAAAAGCATCAATTCTTCAGCGCTCAGCCTTCTTCACAGCTAATCCCATGACTTATTTGTTTGTAAACTTTTTATTTTAAAATAACCTCAATTTGTAGAAGAATTATAAACATACTATAGTGGATTCCTGTGTACCTACTTCACCCCGCTTCCCATGATGTTAACATCTTACATAAGCAGGACATTTCTCTAAATAATTTTGATCAGAAACCATTTGGAATTCAATGGTTTGTGTGTACTTTCTTAGACTAGGTTTGGAATTTCTTAGAGCCCAACATCCACTCAGAGAAAAGCCAGGTATCCATGTGAGAGAAGAACCAAGGCTTCAGCCAGTAATTCCAAAGCAACTCCTAGCAACTTGAGAGAGGCCATTATGGGCCCTTCCAGCCATCCCAGTGCTCAGCTGACACACCAGAATGCAGGAGAGCCATCTGGTCAACTCATAGCATTGTGAGACAAAATAAATTGCTGTTGCTTTAAGCCTCTAAGTTTGGAGGTAATTTATTATGCACCAGTACACAACTGAAACACCAACTTTAGCTAGTTTGACATTTGTACTGAGAACTAAATAAAGCTATGCAGGCAAGCTGGGTCCAAGAAAGAAGAGGAAATGATACAAATAAAAACCAGTTTGGATAAGCAGTATTCTATCCCTCTAATTCAAGCATGCTAGTCATTCTTATTATTAGACTAAATATAAAGTCAAGGTGTTTTTAAGCGATAAACCTCAGCCTCGGTGATGGGAGACTCAAAGATCAACAGAACTACTGGAGAAAGGCTGATAAGAAAGCCTTTTAAATTCTGATTTGAATTAAATAATGTATATGTTTACCTCTTCAAAAATTATATTTAAAAAAAGAATCTGAAGACACCTGAACTAATTTGGTTAGTCACACATTTCTTCTAAGCTTAGCAGTGAAATTAGCAGTTACAAAAATGGCAAAGAAACAGGACCTTTGAGAATTTTCTTTCAATTTCTTCGATCAGGAGCTAGCAAACTTCTTCCATCAAGTATCAGACAGTTCAGGGTTTGCAGGTCAAGAGACAAAATCAATGGTATTAAACAGAAACTTATACAAAAAGAGAGATTTTTTATTAATAAAAGTCGAGGTCTACACGGCTTGGTGGCAAAGAATCCATCTTCTAATGCAGGAGACGCAGGTTCAATCCCTAGATCAGGAAGATCCCCTGGAGTAGGAAATGGTAACCCGCTCCAGTATTCTCACCTGGAGAATCCTATGGACAGAGGAGCCTGGCAGGCTACAGTCCATGGGGTCACAAAGAGTCAGACATGACCGAGCATGCACACACACATGCAAGGTATAATCAGGAAATCTTTTCTTTGTAATGTAGGTCTATTAATGAGAAAGGTAGAACTGTTTTTTTGTGGGGCGTAGTGACTTCCTTTTTGGGGTTCAAATGTAAAATCCACCCTTAGCTTATGGATCATGCAAAAGCAGGTAGCAGCCAGATTTCATGCAGTGTGTAGCTTGTCACCCTCCACTCCTTTGGGGGAAGCAATTTTGCCAGGGGTCCTGAGCGGTCCTGCACAGCCTTGCTTGGTATGTTAAGACTGCAAGATCCTGATTGATGTTTTCTAGGCCATTTTCAGGATGGTGTTTGCAGGAAGTGATCTTGAAGAAAGAGATACATCTCCCCAAGACTAAGAGTACAGTCACCCTAAAAGTGGGAGATTCCCCAAGATACATGCTCTCTTGTAATGCAACTCAGTGTGTCTACAGGCATCCATCAAGGGCTCCTTGCATAGCGCCCAGACTTGAAGGTTATGGGAAACTGATACAAATGAACCTGAAAGTCTATCTGCTGCTTTTGTTGTAATATCTCTCACCCCACAGTCTCGTATCTTCTGTCACCATCCATGATAACTTCTTAGCTTGTTATTAGGATTAAAGTCTCAGACCCTTCATAATTCTTGTTATGAATCCTAAATATAAATTAAATAAACAACAAGAACCTACAGTATAGCACAGGGAACTATACTCAATATCTTGCGATAATCTGCAACAGAAAATATCTGAAAAAAACATATGTACATATGTGTGTGTGTATAAATATATGACTGAATCACTTTGCTATACACCTGAAACACTGTAAATTGACTATACTTCAATTTTTTAGAAAAAAAAGCTCAGGTTTTTAAGAGACAATCAGTTCCACACTGGCTGAAGTAAGAAAGCAGAGAAGACACTGACTGAAGGGCTTTATGCCATATCAGGGTCATAATGGAGAGCTGTGAAGGTGATATTTGGTGTAGCAGAAGGCCACGGTGAAGATGGCCAAGATGTCTACATCACACACCCTCTGTCTCCCATCCCAAGCACAACTTTCCCAGGTGGTGGTTACAGGTCCTCTTCCCCAGCTTCTGCTTAGCCCCATTCACCCATCTCCCTGCCTCGCTTATATGCTTTCCTTTGACCCACATCCTAATGCCAGCTTCAACCCCTTTCCCTTGACATCTTCCAGCCACAATATAGTCCTGACCAACAAATGGAGGTGTGTTGAATGCGTCATCTAGAAAAGTTTGCTAACATAATAAAAAGGCACAGGCTCAGTTGATACAACCCATTCACCCCTTCCTGCAATTTTGGTGTCGATTTTGTGGAGCAGTTGGCAAACTTAGTTATCAATTCAGTCACTCAGTTGTGTCTGACTCTTTGCGACCCTATGAACTGCAGCACACCAGGCCTCTCTGTCTATCACTAATTCCTGGAGTTCACCCAAACCCATGTCCATTGAGTCGGTGACGCCATCCAACCATCCCATCCTCTGTTGTCTCCTTCTCCTCCTGCCCTCAATCTTTCCCAGCATCAGGGTCTTGTCAAATGAGTCAGCTCTTCGCATCAGGTGGCCAAAGTACTGGAGTTTCAGCTTCAACATCAATCCTACCAATGAACACCCAGGACTGATCTCCTTTAGGATGGACTGGTTGGATCTCCTTGCAGTCCAAGGGACTCTCAAGAGTCTTTTCCAATACCACAGTTCAAAAGCATCAATTCTTCAGTGCTCAGCTTTCTTTATAGTCCAACTCTCACATCCATACATGACTACTGGAAAAACCATAGCCTTGACTAGACAGACCTTTGTTGACAAAGTAATGTCTCTGATTTTTAATATGCTGTCTAGGTTGATCATAACTTTCCTTCCAAAAACTTAGTATAAAAGGTACTTATTCTTCAGATGAGTACACTGTTAACCCTAGTGCACTGTTGGTGAGAATGCAAGTTGGTATGGTCACTAAGGAAAACAGTGTGAAGTTTCCTTGGTAGGTTGGAGATAATGAACATAAAGTACCTGCCATAGTCCTTGGCACTGTAGTGTTTGCTGAGTAGATTAGTTACTGTAGGCATTATTATTTTTCACCTTGCAAGTGGGTGATGGACAGGGAAGCCTGGTGTGCTACAGTTCATGGGGTCGCAAAGAGTTGGATACAACTGAAGGACTGAACTGAACTGATAGCATGTGGGGTCTTAGTTCCCTGCTGCTAAACTGCTAAGTCACTTGAGTCGTGTCTGACTCTGTGCGACCCCATAGACGGCAGCCCACCAGGCTCCCCCGTCCCTGGGATTCTCCAGGCAAGAACACTGGAGTGGGTTGCCATTTCCTTCTCCAATGCATGAAAGTGAAAGGGAAGTCGCTCAGTCGTGTCTGACTCTTTGAGACCCCATGGACTGCAGCCCACCAGGCTCCTCCGTCCATGGGATTTTCCAGGCAAGAGTACTGGAGTGGGGTGCCATTAGTTCCCTGACTAGAAATCAAACCCATGCCCCTTGCAGTGGAAGCACAGAGCCTCAACCACTGGACCACAAGGGAAGTCCCTGTAGGCATATTTTTAAATCGTTTATTGTTTCATGATTTAAGTTAGATAGTCCAGAAAATTTAAATCTATTGTTCCTGAAGAACTGGCATAACACAGGGAAAAGACAATGTTTTTCTTTGTGTGTATTAAAATGTATCTATGTTTTGGTTTTTTAGCATGTGCACACCGATGATTGGCACCGGAAATTTCTTACTTCTTCCTATGTTGTAATTATTAAGTTGGGTGTTGCTGGGTTAAGAGGTCATGTAACAATATAGTGTAGGAACATCTGTGCTGGCAGCTTCTCAAGACTTGAAAAGGAACTTCAGGAAAATTAATCAGTGTCAACCGCAGGGTAGAGAGGAGAAATAACTTAGCAGTTCTCTAGGAAAGTGATATAAATGTCAGGCCAAACTATCCCACCTACATTAGTAAGGTAAGGCTGGTCATGTTCAGCCTACAAACCCTATTTGATAAGAGTCTAAAAATTTTGGTGAAATTGTGCCTTTCTTTTACAGGTTTTTTCTGTGTGTGTTAATCTTTTTTTTTTTTTTTTTCCCTTTTTTGCAAGAGAAGACAATATTGTATCCAGGAAAGAAGTGGTAGGAAAACATGTGGGACAGTGACACCTGGAAATAGCTGGAACCATAGAAAAATACTGCTCTTAATGGGCTGGTATGCTATTAAGGAAGAGAACTAGCAATTTTTATGTTAAAATGCAGTGTTTTTATTCTAATTTCAAGTGGACAGTTTAGAAAAAATACTAAACTTAATGCTTTTATTCACTATTGCATAAATTTTTCCAACTCATGAATATTTCATATTCTTTTACATAAACTTTATTCTTTGGGAGAAAACAGATACATATTCATTGTGTGTAGTAAATTCAACCATAGAAAAGTACGAATGTTGCTCTCTCAGTCATGTCCAACTCTTTGTGATCCCATGAACTGCAGCTCATCAGCCTCCTCTGGCCATGAAATTCTCCCCGCAAGAATACTGGAGTGGGGTGCTGTTTCTTTATCCAGGAAAGTTTTCTGACCCAGCTATTGAACCCAAGTCTCTCACAACTCCTGAACTGGTGGGCAGATTCCTCAACACTGAGCCACTGGAGCTTCCTGATTACATTGTAAAGTACACCCTAATTTGTTTAACTAGCTTTCTGTAACTAAATATATAGGTTGTTCCCAATTTTTTGCTATGGTAAACAAAACTGAAAATAATCAGTTCAGTTCAGTTCAGTCTCTCAGTTGTGTATGACTCCTTGCTGCTGCTGCTAAGTCTCTTCAGTCATGTCTGACTCTGTGCGACCCCATAGATGGCAGCCCACCAGGCTCCCCGGCCCCTGGGATTCTCCAGGCAAGAATACTGGAGTGCATTGCCATTTCCTTCTCCAATGCGTGAAAGTGAAAAGTGAAAGTGAAGTGGCTCAGTCGTGTCCAACTCTTAGCGACCCCATGGACTGCAGCCTACCAGGCTCCTCTGTCCATGGGATTTTCCAGGCAAGAGTACTGGAGTGGGGTGCTATTGCCTTCTCTAGTACAACTCTTTGAGGCCCTATGAATTGCAGCACACCAGGCCTCCCTCACCTGTCCATCACCAATTCCTAGAGCTTGGTCAAACTCATGTCCATCAAGTCTATGATGCTATCCAACCATCTCATCCTCTGTCATTCCTTTAATATACTTGTGAAAATATACTTTCACATGTGCTGTGATTGTGCTTAGTAGCTAAGTTTTGTCCAACTCTTGTGACTCCATAGACTGTAGCCTGCCAGGCTCCTCTGTCCATGGGATTTCCCATGCAAGAATGCCAGAGTGGGTTACCATGCCCTCCTCCAAGGGATCTTTCCAACCCGTGGCTCGAATCTAGATCTCTAGCCTTGCAAGTAGATTCTTTATCATTGTAGCCACCAAGGAAGCCCAAGAATATTGGAGTAGGTAGCCTACTCCTTCTCTCAGGGGTTCTTCCCTGACACAGGAATTGAACCAGGGTCTCCTGCATTGCAGGCAGATTCTTTACCAGCTGAGCTACCAGGGAAGTCCTAGAGAAGTCCTAATTTCACATGAGTGTAAATGTACTTCTAAGTTCAATTCCTATAAGTAGAATCGCTTGATCAAAAAAGATGCCAAATGATCCTTCACAAAAGTTGTACCAATTAGATAACCATTAATAAGCATTGGGGAGGTAAACTATCTACTACTATCATGTATTGGAATGATAACACCATTTTTCCACACTTGCCAGCATAGTGTGTTATCAAATATTTTTGTCTTTGCCATCTGATAGAAGAAAAATGGTATAAAATAGTATAATTTTCACTTTCATTTAATTTAATATGAGTGAAGCTAAGCCTCTTTTATATTTAAGATCTATTTTTATTTCCTTTTCTGTGAATTGTCTGTTTGTGGAATTTGCTTAACTTTCTACTTGCTTGTTATTTTCTTATTGATTTGAAGACCTTCTTACTTATTAGGAAAGTAGCCCTTTGTGATATGAATGATAAACAATTGTTTTTTAAACAATCAAAGAAAAAGTATAAAAAATGTTTAGTCAAACAAGGTATGCAAAGATTAATGTGAGTTTATTTTGTTGTGACTCAACAGTACTGATGAAATATTTATTGGAATTTAAGGATAAAAGCTGACTGGGTGTGACTCTAGGTTTGCTCTGCTGCTGCTGCTGCTGCTGCTAAGTCGCTTCAGTCGTGTCCAACTCTGTGCGACCCCATAGACCCATAGACGGCAGCCCACCAGGCTCCCCCGTCCCTGGGTTTGCTCTACTCATATGCAAACCAGTTTAAGCAAAACAAAAAAAAAAAAAGAAGAAGAAGAAGAAAAGGTTATATTATGTAAGAAGAATCCTAGAGAAGGGCAGTTTCAGAAGTAATTCATCCTCATCAAGACCCAGGTTCTTTCTGCCCATCTAATATTCTTTTCCATACATCATAATAAAGCTGGTTCCTTTTGCAGTTGTGAGGTGGCCACCAGTAGTGACCATGGCTATGTGCCTCCCAGTTTAAGCCCACTGGGAGAATGAGACTGGCTTTTAAAACAAATTAAGATCTTTCTCTAAAGATTCATTAATCATCTCCTCATTTATCAATGGCCAGAACTGGGTCATTAACCCATTTTAAATCAAACACTGGTAAAAGGGATTGAATTACCTTTGATTCAAATAGATTTACCACTTTGTCCAAAGCCATTTCCCAAGAATCATTACTCTATCCTTTGGGGAGGTAAAGCAGATATTAGATAGATAGTCTTTGCATTGGTCAAGTCACATAATTTCTCTGTGCCTTGTTTTCCTCCTTCATTCAGTGAGAATAGTCCAGTTCAGTTCAGTTCAGTCGCTCAGTCACGTCCAACTCTTTGCGACCCCATAAAGCACAGCACGCCAGACCTCCCTATCCATCACCAACTCCCGGAGTTCACTCAAACTCACGTGCACTGAGTCGGTGTTGCCATTCAGCCATCTCATCCTCTGTCATCCCCTTCTCCTCCTGCCCCCAATCCCTCCCAGCATCAGGGTCTTATCCAATGAGTCAACTCTTCACATCAGGTGGCCAAAGTACTGGAATTTCAGCTTTAGCATCAGTCCTTCCAATGAACACCCAGGACTAGTCTCCTTTAGGATGGACTGGTTAGATCTCCTTGCAGTCCAAGGGACTCTCAGGAGTCCTCTCCAAAACCACAGTTCAAAAGCATCAATTCTTTGGCACTCAGCTTTCTTTACAGTCCAACTCTCACATCCATACGTGACCACTGGAAAAACCATAGCCTTGACTAGACGGACCTTTGTTGGCAAAGTAATATCTCTGCTTTTCAATATGCTATCTAGGTTGGTCATAATTTTCCTTCCAAGAGTAAGCATCTTTTAATTTCACGGCTGCAGTCACCACCTGCAGTGATTTTGGAACCCCAGAAAATAAAGTCTGACACTGTTTCCACTGTTCCGCATCTATTTTCCATGAAGTGATGACACCAGATGCCATGATCTTCGTTTTCTGAATGTTGAGCTTTAAGCCAACTTTTTCACTCTCCACTTTCACTTGCATCAAGAGGCTTTTTAGTTCCTCTTCACTTTCTGCCATAAGGGTGGTATCATCTGCATATCTGAGGTTATTGATATTTCTCCTGGCAATCTTGATTCCAGCTTGTGCTTCTTCCAGTCCAGCGTTTCTCATGATGTACTCTGCATAGAAGTTAAATAAGCAGGGTGACAATATACAGCCTTGACGTACTCCTTTTCCTATTTGGAACCAGTCTGTTGCTCCATGTCCAGTTCTAGCTATTGCTTCCTGACCTGCATACAGGTTTCTCAAGAGGCAGGTCAGGTGGTCTGGTATTCCCATCTCTTGGAGAATTTTCCACAATTTATTGTGATCCACACAGTCAAAGGCTTTGGCATAGTCAATAAAGCAGAAGTAGATGTTTTTCTGGAACTCTCTTGCTTTTTCAATGACACAGAGGATGTTGGCAATTTGATTCTGGTTCCTTTGACTTTTCTAAAACCAGCTTGATCATCTGGAAGTTCACGGTTCACGTATTGTTGAAGCCTGGCTTGGAGAATTTGGAGCATTACTTTACTAGTGTGTGAGATGAGTGCAATTGTGTGGTAGTTTGAGCATTCTTTGGGATTGGAATGAAAACTGACCTTTTCCAGTCCTGTGGCCACTGCTGAGTTTTCCAAATTTGCTGGCATATTGAGTGCAGCACTTTCACAGCATCGTATTTCAGGATTTGAAATAGCTCCACTGGAATTCCATCGCCTCCACTAGCTTTATTCGTAGTGATGCTTCCTAAGGCCCACTTGACTTCCCATTCCAGGATGTCTGGCTCTAGGTGAGTGATCACACCATTGTGATTATCTTGGTCTTGAAGATCTTTTTTGTACAGTTGTCCTGTGTATTCTTGCCACCTCTTAATATCTTCTGCTTCTGTTAGGTCCACACCATTTCTGTCCTTTATCAAGCCTATCTTTGCATGAAATGTTCCCTTGGTATCTCTAATTTTCTTGAAGAGATCTCTAGTCTTTCATAATCTATTGTTTTCCTCTATTTCTTTGCACTGATCACTGAGGAAGGCTTTCTTATCTCTCCTTGCTATTCGTTGGAACTCTGCATTCAAATGGGAATATCTTTCCTTTTCTCCTTTGCTTTTTGCTTCTCTTCTTTTCACAGCTATTTATAAGGCCTCCTCAGACAGCCATTTTGCTTTTTTGCATTTCTTTTCCATGGGGATGGTCTTGATCCCTGTCTCCTATACAATATCACGAACCTCCGTCCATAGTTCATCAGGCACTGTCTATCAGATCTAGTCCCTTAAATCTATTTTTCACTTCCACTGTATAATCATAAGGGATTTGATTTAGGTCATACCTGAATGGTCTAGTGGTTTTCCCTACTTTCTTCAATTTAAGTCTGAATTTGGCAATAAGGAGTTCATGATCTGAGCCAAAGGCAGCTCCCGGTCTTGTTTTTGCTGACTGTATAGAGTTTCTCCATCTTTGGCTACAAAGAATATGTGATTTCGGTATTGACCATCTGGTGCTGTCCATGTGTAGAGTCTTCTCTTGTGTTGTTGGAAGAGGGTGTTTGCTATGACTAGTACATTCTCTTGGCAAAACTCTATTAGTCTTTGCCTTGCTTCATTCCGTACTCCAAGGCCAAATTTGCCTGTTACTCCCACTGTTTCTTGACTTCCTACTTTTGCATTCCAGTCCCCTACAATGAAAAGGACATCTTTTTTGGGTGTTAGTTCTAAAAGGTCTTGTAGGTCTTCATAGAACTGTTCAGCTTCTTCAGCGTTACTGGTTGGGGCATAGGCTTGGATCACCGTAATATTGAATGGTTTGCCTTGGAAACTAACAGATATCATTCTGTCACTTTTGAGATTGCATCCAAGTACTGCATTTCAGACTCTTTTGTTGACCATAATGGCTACTCCATTTCTTCTAAGGGATTCCTGCCCACAGTAGTAGATATAATGGTCATCTGAGTTAAATTCCCCCATTCCAGTCCATTTAGTTTGCTGAATCTTAGAATGTCGACGTTCACTCTTGCCATCTCTTGTTTGACCACTTCCAATTTGCCTTGATTCATGGACCTGACATTCTAGGTTCCTATGCAATATTGCTCTTTACAGCATCGGACCTTGCTTCTGTCACCAGTCACATCCACAGCTGGGTATTGTTTTTGCTTTGGCTCCATCCCTTCATTCTTTCTGGAGTTATTTCTCCACTGATCTCCTGTAGCATATTGGGCACCTACTGACCTGGGGAGTTCCTCTTTCAGTATCCTATCATTTTGCCTTTTCATACTGTTCATGGGGTTCTCAAGGCAAAAATACTGAAGTGGTTTGTCATTCCCTTCTCCAGTGGACCACATTCTGTCAGATCTCTCTCCACCATGACCCATCCATCTTGGGTGGCCCCACATGGCATGGCTTAGTTTCATTGAATTAGACAAGGCTGTGGCTCATGTGATCAGATTGGCTAGTTTTCTGTGATTATGGTTTCAGTGTATCTGCCCTCTGATGCCCCTCGCAACACCTATCGTCTTACTTGGGTTTCTTACCTTGGATGTGGGGTATTTCTTCATGGCTCCTCCAGCAAAGCGCAGCCGCTGCTCCTTACCTTGGACAAGGTTGCCCCACCTGACCTTGAACGTGGAGTAGCTCCTCTCGGCCCTCTTGCACCCGCGCAGCCGCCGCTCCTTGGACGTGGGGTAGCTCCTCTCGGCTGCCGCCCAAGAATAGTAATGGAACATAATTCAGAAAGATCTAGTTCAGTTCCTTGCACTAAGTGAACACCCAATAATTGTTTGCCCTTTTCTCTCTGACTTCCTCTCCTGCCTAGCTTTACTATTGTTTTTGTCATTATTGTTACTTACTGAATAGCTGTCAAAAGAGCACAGTTTTGGAGAAAAGTAGTTGGAAACTTCTTCTAGAAGATATATTCATATTATTGTTGTTGCCAGAACATACTCATTCTGTTTCTGACTGACCGGTTCCGTCTGTACCAATTGTCCATCATCTGAGTACCTGAATGACATCAATAAAAAAACCCTGTCATTCACAGTCAATTCTTGCAGATTTACTAGTGAAGTGAGCTTTTTTATCCAAAACTTACTACAGGGAATATTCAACCTTGACAATTAAAAAGTATTTTTCCATCCCAATATCCTTGTCCTTAAGGTTAGATTTAGGTCATGCATTTTGGGGGAAATAAAAGATATTATGGTCTTCCCAAAGTATCATATCTAGAGGCATGTGATGTTTAGTTCCCCTTAGTGATAATGTTGAGAACTTGGACAATGTGTTGCCTTTCTCCACTTCCAAAGTTACTATTTTTTTTATGGTTAATAAACAATTTCTGGTGAATTTTTTAAGATAATGTAAATGTCATTTTTTTCATCATATTGTCTCTTCACTACACTAAATACTACCATAGATGATTTAAATTACTTTTGTCTATGTTTCTTACCTGAATCTAATATGATGTTTTAAAGGATTATATATATATATATTGGCTGTGGCACACAGCCTCTCTTGGCTGAGGTGAGTTGCAGCAGATGGACTTAGTCGCCTCATGGTGTGTGGGATCTTAGTTCCCTGACCAAGGATCGAACCTGCATCCCCTGCATTGCAAGGCAGTTTCTTAACTGTGGGACCACCAGGGAAGTCCTTAAAGGATGATTTTTACTATTATTTACTCTTACTCTACTATAAGACCCCACACACACACCTTCCTTCTCTCCTTCCTGCTTTCCTTCCTTCCTTCTTAGAATCTTCGTACATGAAAACTTATTTTGCTGATTTTTTTTTCTTTTAATAATTTAGGCACAATAGATCAGCAATCCACATTTCTCAAACTTGGTTTTTCAGGGGGAAAAAACTCTTTCCCCCTACAAAGATTATTAACTAAAATCTCAGATTCTAAGAAATAAAAGACAGCAGAGACCCTGAGGTTTCTCAAATGGCCACACCTAGTTTGCCTTAATGTTGAAATGCTATTTATTCATACGATTGAATTATCATTGTAGAGCTTCTGCTATTCTCTGCCCATTTTCATTTCTTGTTGTTGTTAATTTCTAGCCTCCTAAAATTAGTTAATAAATCAAAAATAGCTAGAGGCCTTCCTACCAGGAACGCTTTTTGTTTTTAAATGGTAGGAAAACACTGACAGCACAGTCACTTAGCTGCAACAGCATAAGGAGAAAACACATCCAAGGCCCATGTCACACTCCCTTTGAATGGCTCCCTACCGTGACACAGCTCAGCCTGCCAGAGTTTAGGACTATGAAACTCATTTCACATTCCATTCCAATCCTCTCTGTTCAGCACTCCCTTCAGATTCTTGAAACCAAGAAGCCTGTCACAATTGATCCCATTCTAAACACATTTTTTCCAAGCAAGTACACTCGTATGTAGAGGGTGTTTGAAAATTGATATTATCACCCTAAGTCACAGTGATCGCTTTTCCTCTTGGGCCCCCTTAACTGTGGTAGGTTATTTTCAAGAGCTGCACAAAGTACATAAGACAAATGAGAATGAGACAATGAGAATGCGGTATTTGGAGTGGAAAGAGGGGATTAACATGGAGGTAGTATGAACTGGTAAAAGGTAGGGCAACCCTGCAACTACATCAGAGGCAGATCAAGCAAATCTTTCTCCAGACCCATATTATAGGACCCATATTATAGGACAACTAAATGAGATCAAAACCAGCTGAATGTAGGGGATGGCGACTTTGCAATATTAACACACATCAAACATTATGCATTCTTCAGGGCATTTCACTGGACCCAAACAAGATTCTATTCCTTAGGGTATTTTATAGTAGCCACTGAAAATGCTCATGATAGTTTGTATGTCAGTGAGCTCGCTTTGAATTCTTAGAGTCCTAATTCTCTATTATCTTATTTAGATAGAAAAACCAGTTGGAAAGCAATACAGTATATGCCTCTTTATCTGGAATCAAAATACCCAGAAAAGCAAAATGAGTTGAGTGGCAAAAACAATGATAACTGATTATTTACAATGATAACCAAAGGCACTAGTGAGAATGTAAAATGCTTTCTGATCCTTGAAAAATTATGAGCAGTATAATTTTAGTGTGAAGAGCTGACTTCGTATGTTCAAATTCTTTGAAATTAGACATTCATTTGTTCAGTCAACAAATATTTATTCAACCTCTACCAATTCTTGTTTCAATGAGGAGCAATGGACAGAATCACCCAAAAAGCAGGATCAAGATTAAGATCTGTGTAGGAGTTAACGAGACAGAGTAGTGCTACTGCTGCTGTGGCTTCAGTCGTGTCTGACTCTGTGTGACCCCGTGGACCATAACCAGGCTCCTCTGTCCATGAGATTCTCCCAGCAAGAATACTGGAGTGGGTTGTCACGCCCTCCTCTAGGGGATCTTCCCCACCCAGAGATCAAACCTGCATCTCCCTCATTGCAGACGAATTCTTCACAGCTGAGCCATGGGGAAGCCTAACCGGATGGAGTAAGATAAGACAAACAGAAAGAACTTGGTCCCCAAACCTGACTGAACAAAGAAGGTTGCAGACCTGCTTGTATTTTTTTCTTAACAAACTACTCTAAAAAATGTCTTCTCTCTATTGTTCATCTTCTCCCATGCATTTTGAATGACTTCCAAGCCATCTACACCAGATGAAATCCAAACCTTTGTTAAAATGCGCTTCACTTAAAGAATGTACTCATTCTGTATTTGTTGAATTGAGTATAGAAGAACATAAAATATTCTTCATAGCACACTTATCTGTTAGAAAAATTCAAAAAAATCATTAATGTAAGACCAGAACATTTCACCTTTGAGTTCAAGAGATGGCATCTGTGGCTCATTAGCAAATAAAGTACAGAACTATTCTTATACATAATTTCATCAAGTAGAATAATCTTCCAAGGTCATTTTATCAAATAATATGATCTTTCAAAGTCATGAACAGATTGTGAGACAATGCCATGCAATATACCTAGAATTTAATCAGATGTTGTTTTAATACCACATGTTTATAGCATATGGGAAGTACTTGAAAATAATGACCCAGAGGGATGGTATGGGGAGGAAGGTGGGAGGGGGGTTCAGGTTGGGGAACACGTGTAAACCTGTGGCGGATGCATGTTGATGTATGGCAAAACCAATACAACATTGTAAAGTAAAAAAAAGAAAATAATGCACAAGTCAAAGACCTTTGGAGTTAAATGGAAAAGATCTTTAATTATGCTAATAGCTTTGTGGCAGTTTCAAATGTGGTCACACATTTGTTGACATTTCTGCCGTAGAAAGGGGGGTGTCTATGTGCACTTTTCTTGGATATGGATGGGGTTTGTGACTCTTCAACCACTCAAGTCCAGTGGCAAGTACAGCCCTTGGGACTTCTGAGGTTAGATCACAAAAGCTCATGCAGCTTCCACCTTGCTCACAGGAGTATTTGCTTTTAGTGCCCTTGAAGTCCACGTAAGAAGTCTGACTACCCTGAGGTCACATTGCTAAAGATCCCACATGGATACACTCCAACTGATAGTCCCAGCTAAGCCCAGCCTTCTAGCTCTTCTCCCAAAGTTTGAGACATGGCAAAGAAACCACTTTGGACTTTTCAGACCATTTTATTAGATTCAGTTTTGTGCATCAGGAATGCTGTGGGGTTCAGCTGGATAATCCTTCTCTTCCATGTGATGTTAATGGAGGTCATCTGATAGAAGAATGAATCAGTTGATTCCTGCCCAAATTTCTGACCCATAAAAATTGCAAGATATAATAAAATAGAGTTATTCTTGGTGCCACTAAGTTTTGAAGTAGTTTATCATAAAGAAATAGGTAGCTGGTATAAGATTCCTCAGCCAGAACCCCTTGGAAGAAGAAAAAAGGATTTAAGAGAATAATTTATGTACTGCTGAATGTGAGTCTCATACTACATGATTAGATAAAAGAATTGGGTAATATACAACCTAATCATAGGAATAAGGCCCACAAGTACCATCAGATCACCCTATTTAGAGGATCTTGATAAAAAAAAGCCCCATCAAGGTCATCCACAACAAGAATTTCAACAAGCAGAGAAGAGATCCTTCAAAATTACTCACAAAGTCATAATTATTTCACTGACAGTTAAACATTCTTTCAATTCTGTAAAGATTTAGAATTAAATATAGACATGTACAAGTAAACAAAACCATGGTATTAATATTTGTGTTAATGAAACTGTGTATTTTTATTATTTTGTACTTGTTAGGCTTATAAGACTTTAGACAAAGTAACAGATCAACCTTGTAATTTCAGTTTAAAATGAATAATTGGATAATTAATTTACACTTGTGATTTCAAAATGAAATCTTAATAAATTTACATACAGTTTGTGGACATTTAAGAAAATTCGAGTTTCTCTAATATTGTAGCTTTAATTTTTTTTTAATATTTTTAGAGTACTCAGGAAGGTTTACTTAAGTGAGCTCAAAATATATGAAGACATTTCATTAAGTTTCCAAAATGGGACAAACACTATTTAACATCAATGTATTTCCTAATTTAAACTCCTTTATAAAAGAATTTCCTCTTGCGGTGAATTTGCTGAGAGCTATTCTTATCCTTTCCCTCCTAGGAATTTCACTAAGCTGTCAAAGAAGTAGACTGGTCACTGCCAAGGGAAAGAAAAAAAGGTAGCTCCCCCTGAACAAGGGTGAAGAAGAGCCTGTTAATTACCAGGAACAGAGGTGAGCTCAGCAATTTCTGAACAAAGAAAGCTCTGCCTTGAGAATACCCATCCCCTATGAGTGCTCTGAGCTCTGGGCTCAGGGTGCTTTCCCTGTCTCTCTGCTGCATCCAGATAAGGAGATGAGCACCTGTAAACGAGAAACACTACAAACAACACTCTCGGAGACTACCTGAAATGGGAAAGGGACCTGTTAGCGGGTCTACCCTGTTAAGTGACAATAGCAATGTAAATCTTTGTTTCTAGAAGCCTTCTTTTCATTCCACCCCCAGAAACAAAGAACAAAAGAAGTGAAATATATGTGAAAGGATTAGAATAAGGAAACAAATGTATTCTTAAAATCATCAAGTCTCACTATTAGATTTAGCCTAAAAGGAAACGGCAACCCACTCCAGTATTCTTGCCTATAGAATGACATGGACAGAAGAGCCTGGTAGGCTACAGTCAATGGGGTCGCAAGAGTCAGACACGATTTAGCGACTAAACCACCACCACCACCACCCTTCCCATATGGGGGCTTCCCAGATGGCTCAGTGGATAAAGAATCCGCCTGCAGTGCAGGAGACTGGGGTTCGATCCTCAGGTGGGGACGATCCCCTGGAGGAGGACATGGCAACCCACTCCAGTATTCTTGCTTGTGGGCTACAGTCCATGGGGTCACAAAGAGTCAGACACGACTGAGTGACCAAGCACAGCAGCACAGCACACTCTCCATATGTTTTTAGAAACATGAACATATACTTTTGTGGGCCACAGCCTGACCACTGGCATTTGTCTAAGTTGTGCCGCTTTCCTTATATCTTTCCTAGGTTATTCAATACATTTTTCTCTGTAGCTTCAGCTCTCAGTGTTTAGCTCAGGAAACATTGTTCTAATGACACATTTGGATCTGCTCTATTTTCTTTGGCATAGAAAACCAGAGATACTCACTCTCAGGTTTGCTGGCCATTGCTACTTTCAGATGTAGAGATTCACATTGCCTGGGCAACAGAGGTAAAAACATTTTCCTCACCCATCATAGCAATAGATGACCCTTATCTTATCAGCCTACTTTCTCCGTGTGTATCTTAAATATTAATTTCCTTATAATGCTTTTGACTTTATAAAAACCACTATCAGTGTGGTGGGTCCCCTTCCTGTTCCTGGGAAATCACCAAACCCCATTGTGAGTCTATAGGAGGATAAGCCTCTTCTTAACCCAGTCACCTTGGCCCTAACTGACTGGCTCAGGGATAGTGACCAATGTCCAGTTGGGCCATTAGAGTCATTTTCTAGTTTTCTAACTGTACTTGAGGGGAAAAAAAAAAACAATAATCCTTGTTACGGGTTGACTTCTACTAAGAGTATATTCTTTAATTTCCTCAAATTTGTGAATTTTCCAGTTTTCCTTCTGTTACTGACTTCTAGTTCTATTCCATTGTGATCAGAGAAGGTACTTTGGATGATTTTAAACTTTAAAAATTTTACTGAGACTTGTATTCTAACATATGGTCTATCCTGGAAACTGTTCCAAATGTACTTGAGAAAAACATGTATTCTGCTTTTTGGGGGATGTTTTATATTTGTCTCTCATGTCTAGTCTGTTTATGCTGTTGTTCTTTAGTCCCTAAGTCACATTCAACTCTTTTGTGACCCCATGGACTGTAGCCCTCCAGGCTCCTCTGTCCATGGGATTTCCCAGACAAGAATACTGAAGTGGGCTGCCATTTCCTTCTGCAGGGGATCTTTCCAACCTAGGTATCAAACCCATGTCTCCTGCACTGGCAGGTGGATTATTTACCACTGAGCCACCAGGGAAGCTTCTTAGTTTATTTACAGTGCTGGCCAAATCCTTAATTTCTTTATTGTCTTCTGTTTAGTTGTTCAGTCCATTATAGAAAGCAGGGCATGGAAAACACTCAACTATTACTGTAGAACTATTTCTCCCTTTAATTCTTCCAATTTTTGTTTCATACACTTCAGGTCTCTGTTGTCAGGTGTGTGTATGTTTATAATGGCTATGTGTTCAGCATGAAGACTATCGACACTTATTCAGAAACTTAAAGAAAAATGATAACTTTTTCTTCAAGATGCCCAGGAAATTTAATAATAGATTGGGTAGCTCTATTTTTGCAGCTTAACATTTAACATAATATTTGAGATACATATATATGAGTTGTCATAATTCAAGGTCTAGAAGCTTTTGTATAGATAATTAATTCACATAAGGAGTTTTTTAAACAGTAAAAGAAAGATTAAGACAATGAAATGGATTTCTAATCAAATTTGAAATGGAAAGCAATTATAGAAATGCCTGCAGAATTTCTTCCTTTGTGAAAATGCTATCTTATGCAATTTATACATATGCAAAAGCTTTTATATATATACAAAAGATTCTTTGTAAGGCACCACTCACAGTAGATGAAATTTATGTCTGTAAATGCCTGTCATGATGTTCATGTAGTAATTTTGTAATCCAAAAAGTGAATCTTCTATATAGTATTTTTAAATGCATCTTCTAGCTCTCCAGCATAAAAAAGTAATTTGCTCTAGTTCTAGGCAATGAAAAAAAAAAAAAAAGTTCTTCTCTGTTCCTTTGCTGCTTTTTTATAGTGTCCTCCTGTGTAATTGATCCCAGAGCCTGGATGTGAGGTCTGCTGTTTCTTCAAAACTTTAAAGAATTAGTTCCCTATGCTTTTGATCCCTGTCAGAAAATTTCAACAAGTGAGTTAAGAAGCCTGAATGAATCAGAGAATGTTAACTTATGGACTGTATTCTGGTGCTCCAAATAGGTGGAATAACCCGCAGACTCACAAAGGTCATAGATGATCCCTAAAGATATACTGGTATGAGCTACTTTTCCTTACAATCTTCTCAGTCCATAATTCTTCCATTTGGAAATGCATTTGTCCTCTCCCTGGAACAACAAGGGGTAAAGAGAGTCCCAGACATAATTAGTAGCCTAATTCTTCCTTTGTCTGTCACCACTTCTCTCAACATACACACACACACACAATCACACACATCATTTTTACTTAGCCCTTATGGGAGACAGAAATTGCTCCAGAAATGAGCGGGGGCAGGGCCAAGGCTTCTATCACCAGATCTGAGGCTGAGCAGGGACTAAGAGTGGGCTTCTCTGCAAAGGAACAAATGAGTCGATCTGAAGTGGGGTTAGGTGGCCTGAATCTTCCAGGGCCCTCCTGAGCTGCAGCTGACCCACACTGCCAAAAAGCAGGTGGACAAAGAGATCAAGATCAGAGAGAGCACCAGCTGAGATGGTCTGATGGAGAAAAAAGAGGTGGGGACTGGCCAAGCCTATGTGGGCAACACGGACATTTATGTAACACTTTACGGTTGATGAGTGTTTTTCATCTTCACTGTGCCTTTTTTTTTTTTAAGCCACTGAATTACATAAGAGGCAGATAATGTTATTATTCCTAGATAATAGAAGTATCCCGGTTTACTTTCATGAATGCAGAAATTGAGGTTTGCCCAAAATCACAATTTTAGTACGGGCAGAGATATAACTCAAACCTATATCAGTTCATGACTCTTAAACGTGTGTTGTTTGGACCTACCCCCAGTAGATCTACTAGGTCAGCTGTGAATCAAAACACAATGCAGTAATTCAAGTCTTCCAATATGAAGTTTGCTATGGAGGTGGATGGTAAGTGGCCAGGTTGGGCTCGTTGGCTGTTTTCAAGAACTTGTAATTTAGTCTAAAGGCAATGGGAAGAAAATATTAAGAGTCCAATTCAAGTGAGTCTGAAGATGTCTGAGACTCTAGCCTGATGGGGGAGACTCTAGGAGCATCTTCATATGAGAGTGATGGGAGCAAGATGGGAAATACATCTTAAGGGACAAGAGAATCACTGTATTGACATCTTCATTATTGATAAAGTTCATCAATAGTATTTCACCAAACTCACTGTGAGGCAATGAACACAAGGTATCAGCATCTTTGGCACTAAGAGTTACAATCTTATTTAGAGGCAAGCACTGGTCCATATCCTTGTCCTACATTTAATGCAGCAAACTTCAGAAGGCATTTGTTCCTCTTTCACAGTTGGAGAAACAGGCTTGAGATACTGACTTTCCTAAGATCACACAGCACCAAGTTCCACATTGGTAAAGCCAAAACTATCCTAGATACCTCTCTAATGATAGAAGTATATTATCAGTCTACAAATTCAGGTGTACAAGAAAGTCTTAAAGATTTCTTTAACTTGGTTCAGTTTCTATTTTAAGCCTCACCTTGAAACTTCAACAACTATTAACCTGGGCCATTCAAGATTTCATCCCTCTCATTGTACCCTGAGTTAATGACAATGTTTAGGAGCTGATGTGGCATAAAGGCATTGGGTGCGCCTTCAACCTTAGCAATCTGCCCCACAGTAAGTAATATCAACACAGTCATTATTCCATTCAATGTGGCCCCTGGACTGTGGGCCAAAACTTGTCAAGTACAACAGATTGGTTTCTTTTGTGCTCATCGAGAAGGGGATGACAGAGGATGAGATGGTTGTATGGCATCCCCGACTCAGTGGACATGAGTTTGAGTAAGCTCCAGGAGTTGGTGATGGACAAGGAAGCCTGGCATGCTGCAGTCCATGGGGTCGCAAAGCGTCAGACATGACAGAACATTTGAACTGAACTGAAGTGAGAACTAGATTGCCTTTGGGCAGGACACATACTCTAGAGTACAAGCCTCACTCATCTCCCGCTCAGCTTCCCAGGTGGCGCTAGTGGTAAAGAAACTGCCTGCCAATGCAGGAGACATAGGAGACACAGGTTCTATCCCTGGGTCAGTAAGATCCCCTGGAGGAGGGCATGGCAACCCACTCCAGTATTCTTCCCTGGAGAATCCCATGGACAGAGGAGCCTGGTGGGCTACAGTCCATGGGGTCACAAAGAGTTGGACACTCTGAAGTGACTTAGCATGCACACACAGTCTTCCACTCACATCACTTCCAATCCTCACACATATGTTACCCACCAGGAACCTGAACACATTGAGTTTATGAGCCTGGTTAGAGAACCCACAACACCTTGGTCTCCATGGTCTTGCTTGCCTTAGTCCCTTCTGCTTGTGAGACCCAAGACCTTCTCTGCTAGTAAAACAAGGAAGTAGGGCATGAACTCACCCATCACTTTCTTCACAGCCCTGGGCTCTGGGGACTATATCTCATCTGGTGGAACATTTACTCACCATGCTTATTAAGGTCACTTTCTCTGGGCCCACAAATTTTCTCCTCCCTTGAGGGCTTAGGATTTGGAAAATAAAAGCCAGGATTTCCAAGTTTATCCAGCCCCTTCCTCTCTGGAGGTGGCCAGGGCGGTGGCTGGGAGTGGGGGTTTGGAGGTGGGGGGTGGAGACTTGTAAGCTGTTTCAACAAAGAAAATACAGGGAAGGAAAAATACAATAATCCAGGGTAAAATAATACCAAAATAGTATCTTGCCACTTGGAGTTCTTTAGAAAAGAAATGCCACTTAACTGTAAGGAACCAAGTATAGAATAAAGGTCTTAGGATGATTTGGATGAGGGTTCCATTGACTTTTCTTCTGGCACCAACCCAGTAACCACAGAGGGCAAAATTTGTAAAATACAGCACAGTGCCTTCAGTATTCAAGATTAGAAGCTGAAGAAGCTGGGCTCTCACAGAAGAGCAGCTTTACAAACCTCTTCCCGGCACAAATTCAGGAGCATTGTCAGAGCATGGCAAAGCGCTCTTGGGTGGCATGAGTTCACAGGGCACTGATGCCATTTCATTCATTGTCCCATTTCTGATATGTGCTGCATCAGGGCTCTCATAAGTGGAGTCAGCTTTCTTTTAAATTACAGGTCAATTTTCTGCATCCTCTTTGCTTTTCTATTTCTCCCAAGGTGGCAGCTGGGAAAAAAAGATATTAAAAAATGATGAAGGACCAAATACAGGAGTAATGTAGTCTGGCATCTGTAGGTTTTTGTCTACTTTTACCTAAGTATAGCTCTTCAAGGAGTCTCATGTGTCTATTATCAAGTCCTTCATATGAGATATTATCTCCTAAAAAAACAAAAAAGTGATCATTTTATTTCTTCTGCAATTTGGCACTCAAAAAGCCCAGATCAGCTTTCAGCTCAAGACATTGCTATCTGTACCAAATCATATATGAAAATATATCCCAGGCCTATAGCCTAGGTTCAGAAGTATAGAATGTGGAGATTTAAAAAACTCCTTGAACAACTGATGTGGAGGTTGGGGCAGGTAGGGGTATGGCAGGTAAAAGATGAGACAGAGAGACAGTGAGGGTCTGGGAGGACAGGCTGAGTTTAACATCCGGGAAGTGCAGGTGTAGGGACCCAAGAGGACATGGAAGCATTGAACATTGAGAACTTCCTTAGGCAATAAATGGCAATGACACAGGAGGCAGAAACCACCCCAGCAATGGAAAACCTAGACGTTAGTCATGGGGTTGAGGCCTCTGAGCAATGGAGAAAGAATAATGGGCAACCAGACCTCAAAGTGTTGTTGATTTAACCTTGCACAACCATTCTGAGTAAGCATTTTCCCTGTGTGCTGAAATGAGGGAAGTAAATGTCAAAAGGGAGTTAAATGAATTGCCTGGTCATAGATTTAATGAGGTGATTCAGACTAGAGTGCACCCCAAGTCCTTTCAAATCCACTCAAAAGCCTGAACGTTTTTCAACTTTACCAAGACTGACAGGGTACAGACCTGAGGACCTGTCAGGCAGGATTCTGTCCCAGTGGTTCTGGAGCTTGTAGAATTTCTCAAAACATGATCTGTGAACCCTGCCCCCAGTAAGAGTCACCCTAGCCACTTGTGAAAAATAGTACTTCATGGGACTGTTCCCCAGACATTCTGATTCAGAAGGTCTGGAGTGAATTTCAAGAATTTTAACTTTCTTGGAGATCCAGATATAGAATATTCAATGCTCCATTATCCTGATGGCTGAAACAAATTATGGTTGGGCATAAGACCTAAGCAGAGCCAACTGGTGTCTTCTCTTGGTGGACTATAGCCCATGGGGTCGCAAAGAGCCAGACATGACTGAGCATGCATGCACACACACACTAAGGTTTATATATATAATGTATATGTATATATACACACACATTTGAGAGTAATATTCTTTCCATTGATACTGCTAAGCTTTGAGGTTGTAAGCTGGGTTGACTGGGGTTCCTCTTGTCTACTATGTAGAAACAGAGTCTCTATAGATATTTACTAATCAGAAATAAGCTTTTGAGTCCCTTGGCTGTCACGATATCTAAAGTCTACCTTGGATCTCCTACTTTTTGAGCCCAATCTCCTTTTTTTTCCCTTCTTAAACTAGTTTGAGTTGGGTTTCTGCCACTTATAACCAGGTGGCCTCACTAGAGTGTGTGCAAAAGAGACCAAAAGGTTTATATGAATGCAGTATGAGTCAGCAGTGTAATAGGACTTCTAAATTCACCAAGGTTATCCTTGGGCTTAAAAACAAATGGCCTAAGTCACATGTTTTTCTTGTACTTCTTGATCGTCACACTGTCCTTGACTGATACTGTCCACTTTGGTGCCTTCAATTATAATGATTCAGAAACCAATATCTCCATCTACATCTTTGATCTTTGGTTGTGATTCAAAGTCTGCAGAACATTTCCACTTGGGTGTCCCCAGGCAGCACAAATTCAATGGGTACAAATACGCATTAATGATATTTTCCCCCCTCAAGAGTTGATTAACCTCTTGCCCTTGTCTCTGTGAAAAGCACAGTCATCCTCCCAGGTCGAAAGCCAGAAGCCTGGGCACTCTACTTACATCTCCCTTCTCATCACCATCCCAACGCTTCTACTATTATGTCCAGTTTGTTCTGCCATCTAAACTCTAAAGACACATCTAAATACCCAAATACAGCTAACAAAGCTGTTCATAATTTGGCTGTTGCTTACCTGGATTGTTCCATTTTTGTCTTCCTTTCCTTTTGAATTTTTTGTGCTAGCCACTTTAAAGCTTGAAAGACCATCCCATACTCTTTTGTCTCTAGGTCTTCGTATAAAATGACCAAGTTGCCTGCAAGTCTCTTCCCTCATCTTTCTCTTTGCCCAGTGAACTCCTATTCATTCTGTAAGGCCTAACTAAGATGTCATGTTTGGAAAGACTTGCCTCTGATCCTGAGTATGCCTTAAGTTCCACCGTTGTAAGTTCTCACAATGCCCCAATAATTCCTCATTGCAGCAATAATCAGTATGTTTTTTTACCTCACTATTCAATTTTTTAAGAGATAGAAAATGTACATAAGTGGAAAGAAGTATATGTCAAGGATGGAAAACTAAATCATTTCTTCTCAAATTAATTTTTAAGCTTAACACAATATGATCATCCACAGTTGGATGTCTTAATTGATAAAATTATCCTAAACTTCATCTAGTTGTATAACTGGGCAAAAAGAGCTTAAAATTTTCAAAAAAAAGGGAAAAGTAAATAACAGAAGATCAGCCTTATCAGGTACCTAACCTGTTAAACACATAAATGTTGGAACACTGCTTAAATTTACTCAATGACTTTTTATTTCATTAACAAAACTCCTTAGCAAAGACCTGAGTTGCATTTATTTGGTGGGGCCTAATTTCTGTCCAGGCTCCTACCTACAAGACTGTCTGGGAAGTATAGTGTTAGCTTTCCAGGCTGTGCAGAAAAGGGAGACAAGCTAGAAGGAGGGGAGGATTGGAGGCTGAGTTCTAATAAGCTGTATCCACCCAAGAATTCTGCTCCTGGTTCTGAGTTTGTTCCTGGTCCCAGTCTCAAGTCTTACCATTGTAAACTATCTTCTTGGGAGGGGGATCTTCCGCATGCACTTCTTCCATTTCCCAGCATAAGCTTTTAAGGCCAAGAATTATGTCTATGTTGTTCATTATTATATCCAAAGTGATAATCAATAAATTTGATTTTGATTAAAATGTAAATAAAAGAGGCCTGACTGAGCCTTGAACTATTAGACCCACTGCTTCAGGCAGTGATCCTTTTTGAAGACATCTTAAGGGAAAGAAAAACAAGCTGGGCTGAATTACAAGAAGATGGCATTGATGATGAGAAGCTACTAGTACCTGGTCATACAAGGAATGGAGAAGGAAATATTTTACCTAGAGACAGACATGCAATAATTTGGAAGTCTGTTACATGCAAGAAGAAATAGACAGGGTTTTGCTGCTTCAGAGAGTAGGACTAGAACCAACAGATGGATGGTACAGGGAATCAGAATTCAACTCAGTATCAGAAAGAATTGCGGCCTATTATATTCACCCAGGAGATGGTGACTGTCTTCCCACAGGAAATGGCCCTACTCAGGGATGTGGTTCCTAAGGATGTGGGCTGAATGATTTCTGAGGCCTCTAGGACCTTCGAATAAACTAAAAGTGCATGTGTGGGTGCGAGCGTGCTAAGGCGCTTCAGTCGTATTGGACTCTTTGCGACCTTATGGACTGTAGCCCTCCAAGTGACTCTGTCCATGGGATTCCCCAGGCATGAATACTGGAATCGGTTGTCACGCCCTCCTCCAGGGGGTCTTCCTGCATCTCTTATATCTCTTGCATTGGTGGCGAGTTCTTTACCACTAACACTACCTGGGAAGCCCAAAATGAAAGTAGACATATCTTTTCCAAAATCTTATTGAAACACCTGATTATGCAAGTTGCTAATGTTCTATTTCTTTAGGACTAAAACGAGCGCTTCATGCCCTTAGACCATGACAAAGCGTTCGAAGGATTCCAAGCTAAGCATGGCTGAACTGTAGTTCTGGAAATACACCTGGCTACTTGTCATCCTTCCACCATCTTACATCCAGTCGGTTTATCATTCCACATGGCTCTTCACACAGTATCAGCAAGGCAATATCAATTATATGCATTTGCTATTCACCCCCCATACTCCTTTGGTGGGAGGCCAATATTATTCTCCTCACCTTAAAAGCTAGCAAAGGTACAGACATGTGAAGTAATTTTCACAAGGTCACTGAAAATTAGATGAAGGCCCCAGGAGCTGATCCCAGCGCTTAATTTCCTGAGTCACGCAGCCCCCACTGCTCCTCTGCAGGAGGCCTGGGCTGAGAGCTCAGGAAAACATGGCAGTGCATTTATTTCTGCTTTTTCACTCATGCTTTTTAATAGTAATGCAATCATCGTGTTTTTCCAAACAAATTTATTTTTTCAGAAATAAAGAAACTCAGAATCAGGAGTAGAATTCTTTGACAGGAAGCTTCTTTTGCAGTACAATGCCTGAATTCTGATTACTCTGTTCTTGTTTAGAGGATTCCAGAAAATAGCGCTTGGCTAGTAGGTGTTTTAATAAATACCTCATACACATAGTACTTTAGTGGAGAAGTGATCTTATTCTTCGTCCCAAGAACTGCATTAACTGTGATGGAACTGGCTAGGGAGTGTTTAACAAAACAGTGCTTATACGAAGGGACACTCAGTTTGTAGCTATATGTGTCCTTCCATCTGCCCATTCGTGAATTATTCAACCAACATGAAACAGCACTGTTTGGGGGTGGGTTTTTTTTTTTTCCAACTGGTGGAATTTAAATAAGCTCTATTCCCCAAAATAACTTAAGAAAAAAACCCTACATCAGCACCTCCAACACTCCAGCACAGGCAAAGCTGGCCAAGGGCTGTATTTATCATCACAGGCTCTGCAGGGTTTTTAATTTTTTTCCAAGAAAATTGAAGGAGGTTGGTTTTCAAAGAAAAAATGACATTTTAAAAAATCCATTCAATTCTTAACTGTATTATCCAACATTCGTATCTTGATTTTGAGGTCATTCTCCTTGGAGGAAGATAAATGATAGATTTGTTCCTTGTAGATGTTTCCCTTAGTCAGAAAGTTCCCTCTTTTTGACTATGTTAATGACTCTAGAGAGAGTCCCACATGGAGAGAGGATCAAGGAAAGGAAAAGTTAGTACCAGACCTCACCCTGCTTGTAGGAGGCATGACCTGAGAGCAACAGCAACCCTGCCAGGAGACTTGCCTCTCATCTCAAAAGTGAAAGTAAAGCTGTCAGTCACTGAGTGGTGTCCAACTCTTTACAAGTCCATGGACTATGGCCCACCAGACTCCTCAGTCCATGGAACTCTCCAGGCAAGAATACTGGAGTGGGTAGCTGTTCCTTTCTCCAGAGAATCTTCCCGACCCAGGGATCAAACTGGGTCTCGTGTATTGCAGGCTGATTCTTTACCATCTGAGCCACTGGGAAAGCCCCAAATACATTTAAATGTTTTAGGGTCAAGCAATGGCACCCCACTCCAGTACTCTTGCCTGGAAAATCCCATGGACAGAGAAGCCTGGTAGGCTGCAGTCCATGGGGTCGCTGAGGGTCGGACATGACTGAGCGACTTCACTTTCACTTTTCACTTTCGTGCATTGGAGAAGGAAATGGCAACCCACTCCAGTGTTCTTGCCTGGAGAATCCCAGGGATGGGGGAGCCTGGTGGGCTGCCGTCTCTGGGGTCACACAGAGTCAGACACGACTGAAGCGACTTAGCGGCAGCAGCAGCAGCAGTGCGTGTTACACAAAGGTGAAAACCTTTCTGGAACAACCCCAATTTGAAAAATCAGTGTAGTATGTCTTTAAAGTCACTCAAAATGCAGTCCAGTTTCTGCTACTACTTTTTCAAAGACTCAATGACAAAATTTCGTAATGTGCAATATTTAACTGCTCAGAGTGTTGAAAACACTTTGTAAGAGTAAGAACATCAGAATTCAATCACAAGTACCCACATGTTGAAGGGCAGTTTAATAAGATATTGTGGCATTTTTTGTTTTCTTTGCTACTCTTGCTTGCTTTCTATTTTACTTGTTTGCCTGTGGAAGAATGAGAAACAATGAGGAGTATTTGTCCTTCCCCCACAATCCCGACCTTGATGACGAACAAGGATTGAAGTCCAGAAGACTCAAGGCTTCCTTTACTCACGGAAAATATTTGCCTTTTGGAAGTAGTGGATGAGGAAGGGTGGGTGGTTTATGGGTTGGGAATGGGGGTGCAGGGTACTGCCTAAACTAAAAGAGCTTGCTCTGACCAGGAAAGCAGATGGGGGCCTATGGAAGGGACAGAAACCCTCCACACCTAGGCGGGTGGCATTGGGCAATGGGAGGACAGAGAGAGAAGAGCTACAGGGGAGATGGCAGTTCCCCATGGGGTGGGAACGTCTGTCGGTGGCATCTAGACAGCCCCTCCCTGGGAAGGAAAACAGTACTTGGCAAAGATCTCTCTGCCCCTCCCCTCAGTTGATAAACCAGTGGAACCAACTGTTCTCTGTGTGTTCCCATCACAATCAGCAGTGACCATGAAGACTAAAGACCAAAGGGCCCTTCACGTAAGACCTGGCCTGAATAAGATACTTTGGACCTTTCAATAACCCTGGTGAAACTAGGGGAAGAGAATCTAGTAACGAATGAGATTGAATTTCCCATCATTACAGAAGGATGGAGGTTTAGAAATATTACATTTTATTTAAATGATGACAGAAAATTATATATTTTGCATCCTGAAATTAAGGTATTTGGTGGTGTGTGTGTGTTTATATTTTGTGTTCCAAATTATCAGGAAATTGCAAACCAAAAGTCAATTCTAATAATATTTCAATAGTTTGGAACTATGAAGATAGTTATCCATGAAACTATGTTTATACATAGAAAATAGATCACCAGACAGCCTTCAAAGATTTCATTTCATTTAAAATTAAAATCATTTCATTTAAAATGCTATGTATCTAAACTGGAAAATATTATTCCAATATGGTAATTAAATAAAAGAAGGAAAAGTTGGGCACATTTTTGATTATTCTTTGTTGTGAATGTTGGCACTTGAGGAAAAGCAGATTGTTGGGAGTTAGGTTTTGTTCTATCTAATTTGCTCAAGAAAGTAGGAACAACTTTCAGCTTAGATGGTTAGAGCGCTAGTCGCCAGATGGTGACATTGACCCATCACTGTTTGGTTGCCATTTCAGGAAGGTCATGGAAACATCGTCCCTGGGGAGTATGGCAGGGCACGGGTCTCAGGGGCAAGAGGCAACCATTACCAGGTGTTCTGCAGAAGGCAAGTCTGACACGCAGTCCTCTCGGGAACTTCGTATGCCCCCTTTTGCTCCATGAGCTGGGAGGCCACTTGCTGTTGGTCCATCACAGTTGCACACGGTGCTGCACTTCCATCGTGCTGAGCTTTCGGGATAGCTTTATACAAAGACAGTGTGGGCAGCCATTCTGCTGTGTGATTTGAGACACATTAGGCCAGAACCTTGCCAAAAAATAATCCACCCTCACTAACCCTGCAGCGTATAAGGTAGAGGTATTAATGTCTTTGGATGAGGGTCCCTGATAAAATGCACATATCTTCTGGGAAGGTAATCCCTTTTGGAAGAATTTGCATTAGTATCTTACTTTCACATAGAATGGAAATAGGAAAACATGCATTTGTTAGATGATTAAATATTAACAATGGATATTTTATAGGGAAAATTTTCTTCTCAGTTAAAAATAGAATAAAAATTACTAATTACACGTCATGCAGACATCTTTTTCTGTCTAAACAATATTAAAATGGTGAGGACAACTCATAACAGTACCAGTCACTGAGAAGGACCTTTCTCAGCTAACAGCATGGGCAGCCTTTGAATGTTCCAGCACAGGGGCCAGCCTGTTGTAGCATCCTAGGAATACCAGTGGTTCTTCTGCTCTCTGCATGCTACACCTGCAGAAGCAAAGATGGAGCCCTGTTGGGAGTCTGGGGGTGTGCCAATAGATAAGAGGAAAAGTCATATTTTTATAATTCAAAAATTTATGAGATAATTACTCCAGACTTAGCCCAGGGTTCAATTATTCTCACAACAGGATTCCTGTCTTCTTAACTTATCTTATATTTTAAACCGTTTTAAATAATTATGCAGGTTTTATATGAATTAACATATTCACTGGCCAGTTTGAGATTATATAAATAAGCCCTTATCTTGAACTATTATTACACATGCATTCACTTGCCTCAAATTTTGAAATAATTCTCCTGAAGCCTTCTTTGGAGCTTCAAATAAATGATTAGCCTTTCATTGTATTATTTTAAGTCTCAACCAAAGAACTGACCCAGATGGCAACCCAGGTAGCAACTAGGAGGGCGGTAGCAGGAGGACAGGGAATTCTGTGTGCTTAAGGAAGGGGGATGGTCGAGGTCAGGGCTTATGTTAATTTTCTAGGGCAGCCATAACAAAGTACCAGAAGCTAGGTGGCTGAAAACAACAGACATTTATTGTCTCACAGTTCTGCAGGCCGGATCTGAAATCAAGTTTTGGTAGGGCCATGAACCTGACAGGGAAGGGTCCTTCCTTGCCTCTTCCTAGCTCACAAAAGTTGCCAGCAATCCTCGGTAGTCCTCGGCTTATCCCTGGATCACTCCAGTCCTCCATCTTCACATGTCTGTCTTTCCTCTGTACCTGTTTGTCTCTGTGTCTAAATTCCCCCTTTTTATACAGACACTAGACAGACTGAATGAGGGTTCATCCTGATAATCTCATTTTAACTTGATTACCTCTGTAAAGATTCTATTTCCAAATATGATGACAGTCTGATACTGTGGGTTAGGACTTCTGATATATCTTTGGTGCAGGGTATGCAGTTCAGGAAGCAACAGTTAGAACTGGACATGGAACAACAGACTGGTTCCAAATAGGAAAAGGAGTACGCCAAGGCTGTATATTGTCACCCTGCTTATTTAACTTCTACGCAGAGAACATCATGAGAAACGCTGGACTGGAAGAAACACAAGCTGGAATCAAGATTGCCAGGAGAAATATCAATAACCTCAGATATGCAGATGACACCACTGTTATGGCAGAAAGTAAAGAAGAACTAAAGAGCCTCTTGATGAAAGTGAAAGAGGAGAGTGAAAAAGTTGGCTTAAAGCTCAACATTCAGAAAATGAAGATCATGGCATCCGGTCCCATCACTTCATGGGAAATAGATGCGGAAACAGTGGAAACAGTGTCAGACTTTATTTTTGGGGCTCCAAAATCACTGCAGATGGTGACTGCAGCCATGAAATTAAGACGCTTACTCCTTGGAAGGAAAGTTATGACCAACCTAGAGAGCATATTAAAAAGCAGAGACATTACTTTGCCAACAAAGGTCTGTCTAGTCAAGGCTATGGTTTTTCCAGTGGTCATGTATGGATGTGAGAGTTGGACTGTGAAGAAAGCTGAGTGCCGAAGAATTGAAGCTTTTGAACTGTGGTGTTGGAGAAGACTCTTGAAAGTCCCTTGGACTGCAAGGAGATCCAACCAGTCCATTCTGAAGGAGATCAGCCCTGGGATTTCTTTGGAAGGAATGATGCTAAAGCAGAAACTCCAGTACTTTGGCCACCTCATGCAAAGAGTTGACTCATTGGAAAAGACTTTGATGCTGGGAGGGATTGGGGGCAGGAGGAGAAGGGGATGACAGAGGATGAGATGGCTGGATGGCATCACTGACTTGATGGATGTGAGTCTGAGTGAACTCCGGGAGTTGGTGATGGACAGGGAGGCCTAGCATGCTGCAATTCATGGGGTTGCAAAGAGTCGGACAGGACTGAGCGACTGAACTGAACTGAAAGAGTATGGCCCTGCTGACATCTTGATTTTGAACTTCTTGTCTCCAAAACTATGAGGAAATACATTTCTGTTGTTTTAAGCCACCAGTGCTCTGCTTAATCACTCAGTCATGTCTGACTCTTTGTGACCCCATGGACTGCAGCCCACCAGGCTCCTCTGTCCATGGGGATATTCCAGGCAAGAAAACTGGAGTGGGTTGCCATGCCATCCTCGAGGGGCTCTTCCCAACCCAGGGATTGAACCCAGGTCTCCCGTATTGCAGGCAGATTCTTTACCATCTGAGCCACCAGGGAATCCCTTAAGCCACCTACTTTGTGGTAGTTTACTGTGGCAGCCACAGGGCACTAATATACAGTCATTACCTTATGTAGTTTTGGAGAAAGCCAGAGGCTCTGTTTTTGTAGTGTCAGTTCTGATGGTCCAAGTTTGAGTTATAAGGCTTTCCAATTTAGTTTGTAAGTCACACTCAGACTTCTGTGCACATATGAGATACTTGATGAAAACAAACAAAATGAAAACAAGTAGGATAATACTTATTAATTCAAGAAATATTTCTGGAACACTTACTAAGTGTTCAAGGTACTGGAAACAGCCACAGATAAAGCCTCTGACCTCATGAAGCTTACTCTCAAGGGAAGGATCCAGAAAATATGCAAATAGATAAAAATGAATGCAAAGAGACACAGATGTAAAGAACAGTCTTTTGGATTCTGTGAGAGAAGGCGAAGGTGGGATGATTTGAGAGGATAGCATTGAAACATGTATATTATCATGTGTGAAACAGATTGCCAGTCCAGGTTTGATGCATGAGACAGGGTGCTCAGGGCTGGTGCACTGGGATGACCCTGAGGGATGGGATGGGGAAGGAGGTGGGAGGCAGGGAACACATATACACCCATGGCTGATTCATGTCAATGTATAGCAAAAACCACTACAATATTGTAAAGTAATTGCTAAGTCACTTCAGTCGTGTCCAACTCTGTGTGACCCCATAGATGTCAGCCCACCGGGCTCCTCTGTCCCTGGGATTCTCCGGGCAAGAACATTGGAGTGGGTTGCCATTTCTTTCTCCAATGCATGAAAGTGAAAAGTGAAAGTGAAGTCGCTCAGTCGTGTCCGACTCTTAGCGACCCCATGGACCGCAGCCTACCAGACTCCTCCATCCATGGGATTTTCCAGACAAGAATACTGGAGTGGGGTGCCATTGCCTTCTCCGGTAAAGTAATTAGCCTCCAACTAAAATAAAAAAAAAAAGAATGCATCAGACTGGTGCATTGCAGTACAACAGGATGAAGGAATACAGTGACTAGATTAGGGGGCTGGGAGTTTTTTAAAGTAAAATGGTTAACAAAGTCTCCTTTGAAGAAGAAATGGTATTAGAGATCTGGAAGAAGTGAGAGTGAGCCATGCACAGGTCTGTGGAAAGTCATTTCTAGACAGAAAGAAAAGCAATGCACGTTGGAGTAGATGTATCTTTTTGAGTTATGGTTTTCTCAGGATATATGCCCAGAAGTTGAATTGCTAAGTCATATGGTTATTTTTAGTTTTTTAAGGAAACTAACAACCTAAATGCCTATCAACAGAGGAATGGATAAAGAAGATTTGTGGTTTATATGTACACACACACATCCTGGAATATTACTCAGCCATAAAAAGGAATGAAAATGAGCCATTTGCAGAGACATGGATGGACCTAGAGACTGTCATACAGACTGAAACAAGTCAGAAAGAGAAAAACAAATAACATACAGTAATGCACATATGTGGAATCTAGGAAAGCGGTACAGATGATTTTATTTGCAAAGCAGAAATAGAGAAACACACATAAGGAACAAACATATGGATACCAAGGGGGAAGGGGGGGATGAATTGGGAGACTGGGTTTGACATGTATACTACGTATAAAATGTATAACCAATGAGAACCTGCTGTATAGCACAGGTAACTCTACTTGGTGCTCTACGGTGGCCTAAATGGGAAGAAACTACAAAAAAGAGGGGATATATGTAAGCATTCACTTTGCTGTAAAGCAGAAACTAACACAACATCGTAAAGAAACTGTGCTTCACTAAAAATGTTAAAAAAAAAAAAGAAAGAAAGAAAGAAAAGCAGGTGATGAGGCTGAGCTGCTTTTTTTGAGTAACACCAAGAAGGCCAGGGAAGGGATCGAGGTGACGATGATATGAACCTTTAGATGAAGTAAGGACTTCGGCTCTGTTCTCAGCGTGATGGGTAAGGGATCAGCTCTGCCCCTCCAGAAGGAGAGTCGTTTGTGGGTAACAACCGCTGCTCATTGCACAGCAGCTCACCTCCTCCCAACTGTGGAGATAGCAGTTAGTTACCATGCCTGGTTCCCCTGACTGTGTGTCTCTGCTTCACCTAGCCCAGATGTGGTGTCCCCGGATCCCATGCCTTGGAATCCTTCCAAGGCCTGATTTCTTTACAGCAGGGGTCTGAAGCAGCCTGATTGTTAAGTGAAACTTCCCTTTTACCTAACTGATTGGAGGGTTATTTAGCAGCTGGAAGCCTGAACAAAAATGTTGAGTCAGGCTTTGAATCCATTTTCTCAGAACCTAAAATGCTCCCAAATGAATGGATTATGAATTCAGGAGAGAGTAAGAGATAAAGCAAGTTGCTTCTGGGACAAGAAGCTATGATGTTCACAAGTTTGGCACTGTTGAGTCTAGAAACGGGCATGGAAAAGGCTACCACAGGCCGCAGTGGTAGTCTTGACTACAGCCTCAAGACAGTTAGTTCAAAAACCTCCTGACAGGACAGCTTAACCTGATCTGAAAGAGCTCAGAGGAAATAGTTTTCCATCATAAGTAATTAATCAAATTATGTGTACAAATAGGAAACTTGTATTAGTACATTTATATAGCATTCAATAAATATTCAATAAGCACTTACACATTCAGACACAAATCAATGAATTAGATAAGTGTTTGAGACCATTCCAGTTGCAGAAAAAATTACTGGAGAGAATCATACTTGTCTTATTTAGGTTGAATATCCAAGACAACAGATGCCAGGGTACAAAGTAAGGTCTGAAGCTATTGCACAAGATTTGAGGAAGGAAATTTCAAAGATAGTGTTTTGAACACAAACTGAGGTTGGAGGCTAGAGAAGCCAGGAAGGTGGAGAGAATGTCTAGGGTCTGGTGGTTACTGGACTTGATAAGTGAAGTGAAGTTACTCAGTCATGTCCGACTCTGTGCGACCCCATGGACTGTAGCCCACCAGACTTCTCTGTCCTTGGGATTTTCCAGGCAAGAATACTGGAGTGGGTTGCCATTTCCTTCTCCAGGGGATCTTCCCAGCCCAGGGATTGACTCGATAGCCTATCCCTGAATAGAATGCTTGGGTCTCCCTGCTTCAAGTCTTTGGAACCTGGGGAGTTTGGTGAGTATCCCCTGAACACCCAAGGACTGATGTCCAACACATATCAGATGAGTTTAAAAGGGACGCGGGCTGGCCAGATGCTCTGATATTGGATCCAAATTTTGGATTTTCTGTATCAATGCCTTATAATAATGGCTACTATCTAGTCTAAGTCACCTAGATATATCAACTAATTTGGTCCTCAGAACAACCGCATGAAGTAGTAATTATTAGGTTACTTTATTATACAAGCACAGGTATGTTCACAGGGGTCCACTCGTTCTTCTCAGTGGGAAAGGTGGCAATGGTATGTCACACAAAAAGATTATTCCTCAGTGACTTTCCTTATTCATTGTGCAGTCTGTTTATTTTTCTTTCCTACTGACTCACCTCTACTGAGGAAGCATTTAAATTTTCATAGAAACAACTCTCTTTGAACTCAACTGTCATTAGTTTATATAATATTTAACTAAATCTTATATTATTAAAAGGACAAGTACAATAGGCTTAGTTTCAGGTTAGTAGTAAATACACCTGAATTATAATCACACGGCCAGACAAATGGAAGATGTATGATTTTACCCGCTGAGTGTTTCAATTCTGTGGGCATCCATCAGAAGGCTGAAGACAGGGCATGTTTCATCCAGAGGGTTGCAGTTCATCCAGCAAGTCAGTTTAGACGAAGTCGTTGCAGTCATTTTTTCTTTTTGGAAATGTTATTACCCTTTTACCTATTCTCTCTCCATGTTTGGCCTACCTACAGGTGAGCTTCCTGAAACACTCCATCCCTCCAAGAATTTCACAGTATCTCTGGGGGGATAGTTTGTATTTTAATGAATGTCTTATCAGTTAACACACATATGTAACAGAACGCAAATCATGTATGTACAGCCTAATGGGTTATTATAAAATGAACACTTAGTGTAACCATATAAAAGAAAAAGAACATCATCAGACACCCTGTACCCCACATCACGACCCCTCCCTCTCCCCGTCAGGTAGGCATTATCCTTCTCTAGTATAATACTGAATCTATATAATGATCTCTTAATTAGTGTTTTTAAAATTTTGACTTAACAATTTCCTTTTGATTTTTTAAAATATAGTCTTCTGGTCCTCTACTGAAATTCTCCGTCATATCATGTAATTTCTAGAACTTATTGATCACAGCTATTTTTCTTTCTGTGTCTGTAGACTCCATAATTCAGACCTTCTATGGGTCATTTCATGTTTTCTGGTTTTTCTCTTGGCATTTAGTCATTTCATCTTATTTCCTATATGCCCGATAACTTTTAAAATTTAATGTCAGATATTGGGTATGGGAAAAACCTGAGTAAAATGTAAGTTTCTCCATGGTGATTTTTCTTTCTGGCAAACAATTAGGGTAAAGATGGATCACCTTAATCTAATCATAAATTGAGTGAGTTTCAGTCATCATTGGGGCTTCTGCATCTCCAGTTTCTCCTGCTCCCAGTGCATAGCGTTTCTAAAATCCCATCTGAAATCTAGTCCTCCTCAGTAGATTCAGAATCTATTTTTTTTAAACTCCCATCTCTTAAGACTGGTAGAAGTTCCCAGCTTCACAGTGATGCTCATGACTTGGCAAATGCTGTAAGTGGTAAAGCCGGGTGAATGTTGGACTCAGACTATTGTGCTTTTCTTCTCTCTGAGATATTGGACCCCCTAAACTAAGATCATGGCATCTGGTCCCATCACTTCATGGCAAATAGATAAGGAAACAGTGGAAACAGTGTCAGACTTTATTTTTGGGGGCTCCAAAATCACTGCAGATTGTGATTGCAGCCATGAAATTAAAAAGATGCTTACTCCTTGAGTTATGACCAACCTAGATAGCATATTAAAAAGCAGAGACATTACTTTGCCAACAAAGGTCTGTCTAGTCAAGGCTGTGGTTTTTACAGTGGTCATGTATGGATGTGAGAGTTGGACTGTGAAGAAAGCTGAGTGCCGAAGAATTGAAGCTTTTGAACTGTGGTGTTGGAGAAGACTCTTGAAAGCCCCTTGGACTGCAAAGAGATCCAACCAGTTCATTCTAAAGGACATCGGTCCTGGGTATTCATTGAAAAGACTAATGCTAAAGCAGAAACTCCAGTACTTTGGCCACCTCATGTCAAGGGTTGACTCATTGGAAAAGACCCTGATGCTGGGAGGGATTGGGGGCAGGAGGAGAAGGGGACGACAGAGGATGAGATGGCTGGATGGAATCACCGACTCGATGGACATGAGTTTGGGTAAACTCTAGGAGTTGATGATGGACAGGGAGGCCTGGAGTGCTGCGATTCATGGGGTCATAAAGAGTCGGACATGACTGAGAGACTGAACTGAACTGAACTGAAGCCAGAGCCACCTTGGTAGGTCTCTGACACTTTCAAGGAGGTATTTTGTGATACTTCATCCAGTGTTTCTAGTTGTTCTTAGGAAAAAAACAGACAAAACAATAAAAATAAGCCTCAATGATCTCCAAAAATTTTCTCAAAATCCAGGTTTTCTAGTGTTTAAAAACAGTTTTGTGTACTAAGTTATACTTACATTGAACCCTGACTCATCACGTTGTGGTTCTGTCTTCACTGGATTTGTTTAAAAAAAAATCAGCAAATACTCTATTATTGATAGCAGAAACCTTTATTTGGGAATTATTGTTTATTTTTCACAGTGGAATTCATTTCTAAATTGCTTGTTTCAGTGTAATGGCTGCAAAATGGTTAGATTTAAGTGTTAAAGGAATAGCAGGCGTCAGGATCTACTCCCAGTAAGCATGTGGAGTCCAGTCATTCCTTGTGCTTTTGCTGTTTTCCATTAGAAGCTTTACTAATATACTCTCTTGTGTGGGCCTTCAAGCGCTTTACTAGCTGCGCCAGAACTTTAAACCAGGCGTTAGGAATGTCCTTGAATTGATCAAGTTCAAAGCAAAAAAATACCACCTCATTCAAAACTAACAAAGTGTCAGGAAAGTGCCTCACTGACCATATTTTTCCTGTGCTTTGCTTTTTCCTTTTTTTGTGCTTCTTATCTCTGTCAGCCAACTTTCTTTTAATTATTTGTTCCCACCAAAGTGACAGAATTGGGTTATTCCAAATTCTATGTAGCCGATAAAAAATCTCTTGTGCAAGCCTGAGAAGGAAAAGCCTTTGGATCCCAGGTGCTTTTAAGAGAACACAATTAACATTCAGGACTGTACTGAGCAAGACAGTGTGCCTCTTTCAGTGAGCAGAAAAATTAGGGCATTTATTTATAGCTCTTTGAAAAGAGCAGTGTCCATTTTTGCCAAAAAAGTTTCTCTATCCAACTCGACGTACTTTTCTTTTAGACCAGCACTCTTTTTAAATCACTATTGACTGCCAGTTAAGGCACACGTGTAAACTCAAATGTCAAATGATATAACAAAATTATTTTATGTAGCAATGAAGTAGAAGGATGATCTGTTTTATTTTATTCAGCATACTTTTACTGAGTCCCTGTAATATTCAAGTCACTTTTCTAGAAGGGTCTGAAGGTTGCAAACATACATAAAACAGTTCTTCATCTCAAAGGACTTACAGTACAATAACAAGAGATATAATTGAAACATGTAGAAGCAAAGTGTTACTGTACACAGTGGAAATAGGTATTTTTGTTTGCTAACAGAAATCAAGGATATAGGAAATAGAATTTGAGCTGGATTTAAAGAGTAGGTAGGATTTCACCAGGAGAAGGCAATGGCACCCATTCCAGTACTCTTGCCTGGAAAATCCTATGGAGAGAGGAGCCTGGTGGGCTGCAGTCCATGGGGTCGCTAAGAGTCGGACACGACTGAGCGACTTCCCTTTCATTTTCATGCATTGGAGAAGGAAATGGCAACCCACTCCAGTGTTCTTGCCTGGAGAATCCCAGGAACAGGGGAGCCTGGTGGGCTGCCGTCTATGGGGTCGCACAGAGTCGGACATGACTGAAGTGACTTAGCGGCTTAGCAGGATTTCACCAACCACATCTTCAGAGTCACTTTTCTTTTTTAAATTTCTTTTTCTATTCTTTTTTGAATTTTTCCCCCATTTAGGTTATTCCAGAATACTAAGCAGAGTTCTCTATACAACAGGTCCTTGTTGATTAATTATTCAGAGTCACTTTTCCATGAAGCAGTCTCTAATGCGTCCCTGAGGTACAATATTTGACCTGCCTTCACACACACACTCACACACACACACACACACACACACACACTTCCTTTATCTTCCTTTATGCCGTACTCTTCACTGAATATATTGTCTACTCTTAGGACCTATAGTTTGTATCATCTAACTATATTGTAAGCTTCTTAAGGGATCTCCAGGGCCTGACAAGTACTAGGACTATTCCAACCCAAAACAAATATTCATAAACATCTGCTTAATTAATTAATTACCTGATTAGTTAGTTATTAGAGAGATTAAAAAGAGAGGAAAATACAGATTCTAGTTTCATAGTTTTTTCACAGGTTGGGATCCCCAGAACGTAGATTGTGATTGCACATGGAATTCACCTGGGAAGTTTTTGTAAAAAAATAACAAATATTTTATTAAGAAAAATTTCAAACATTTATAAAGCAGACCAAATGGTAGAATGGATGTCCTTGTACTCATCAACCAGTTTCAACTGCTGCAGAAATACTGCAAAAGGGCATTCCTCAAATGTAGTTTTGCATTTTTATAGTTTTCTTTTTAAAATATGAGTCAATAAGTATTTATTGAGCATGTATTATGCAGAAATTTTAATTAAGTTTTCTGCTTCTCAATTTTTGAAAATTATTAAAATTTCTTATGAGTTTTGCATGACTGCTTAAGTGTTTCAGCAATATTATGGCTTTGGCATCTTATCAGATTCAAGGATAAAAGAACTCAATTTTCATTTTGTTATTTCATTAATACTCTCAAGCAACAAGAAGATAAAAAACAGAGCCATATGATGAACAAAACAAAAAGGTAGATGATTTACACTCTACAGCTGTATCATAGACTAGTATAAAGCTTGAAATCTGTAAGGTTCTCAGAAATTTAAAATATTCTTGAAAATGGCATATTTTTTCAACCCAAACATCATTGCATAATTCATACTCCAAGGGTTTTGAAACCTTTAGGTGAAAATAGTTTGATGACAGATATTCCATTAGGGTGTGAAGCGTTTTTTGGTGCAAATCCTTCCGTTTTGAAATGCTGTCAATAATACTATTATCTGCTTCACATGAAGGTGGTTTTAGATCTAAGAAAACAACTAAGGTGGGGGAGGTGAAGGGGACAGAGAGGCAGATGTACTACTTTTATCTCCCTTTTCAAAGCTGAAAGCAGATGAAAATAGCAGTTAAAAGGTGACTTCTTTAGAATCTACAGTTAATTGAGGAAAATAATGGCTTAAAATAAGAATTGGTTATCCTCAAGTCACCATCAGCTGTAGAGTAGAAGATAAAGTAGTATAAAGAGTAGAGTACAAAGTAAAATATACAGGAATCTCTCTTGGATCACATCTTATAAGTTTAGTCAGTGAACTACTTCTTCAAATTAGAAGAAAAGAGATTGCATGGGTGCAGGGATGGCTTCACTGGGAGGTTAATGAAACTTACACAGCAGCATCCCTCACTTGGTGAGCCCTTTCCAGCATCCTGGGGGAGACCTTAGCAAAGTATTAATTAGACATATGCTTTGCAACATTAAGCTACTTTAATTATAATTGCTTCAGATTAAATTATCTCTTTCCATTCTGACATCCCCTTTATTTTTTTAATAAATTTATTTATTTTAATTGGAGGTTAATTACTTTACAATATTGTATTGGTTTTGCCATACATCAACATGAATCCGCCACAGGTATACACGTGTTCCCCATCCTGAACCCCCTTCCCCCTCCCTTCCTGTACCATCCCTCTGGGCCGTCCCAGTGCACCAGCCCCAAGCAATCAGTACCATGCATCGAACCTGGACTGGCAATTCGTTTCATATATGATATTATACATGTTTCAATGCCATTCTCCCAAATCATCCCACCCTCTCCCTCTCCCACAGAGTCCAAAAGACTGTTCTATACATCAGTGTCTCTTTTGCTGTCTCGCATACAGTGTTATCGTTACCATCTTTCTAAATTCCATATATATGTGTTAGTATACTGTATTGGTGTTTACTATTAGGATGTCATTTACAAGCTCAAGAGGTTAAGACCAGAACTCGATATATTTTTGCTGGGCATTATTCAACCTACTAACATTATCATGATGGTTTGATAATCAAGTGTTTTGATAATCAGCATTCACTAGTTAAGATGTCAGTAATGCTTGAAATGGGAAATGAATGTAAGATATGTGAGGCTTGGACATGTCATCACTGTGAAGGGACCCTGTGCACCTATGAGGTGGAGGTACATCCTGTCTTTACCAGGTCACTGACTCCTTCAGGGGCTCAGACTTGTCTCTGTCCTCTGTCCTCCATTTAGTGGCCCTAGAAATACTTTGCCTGGAATGAAGCTTCAAGGTCTTCCCAAGAAGTTACTGTCTCTAATGCCCATGACATACATTTTTATGCGTGCGTGCTAGGTTGCTTCAGTCGTGTCCGACTCTTTGTGACCCCATGGACTGCAGCCCTTCAAGCTCCTCTCCATGGGATTCCCCAGGCAAGAATACTGGAGTGCGTTGCCGTTTCCTTCTTCAGGGAACATTCTTGTAACACCTGCTAAAATAATAAGATCATGCACTGTTATTTTTAGTTATAATTGTAGGATTTCGTGATCAGCATCGAATATGAAAGTGTACATATATGTTTTCTGTTTGGATGTTTGTGACTATTTGTTTCTTACTTTCTTGTTCAGTGTTCATTGAATGAAGTTCAATTTACAAAACTTTTCAGCAGCCTAAAGGTATATTGTGTGTTTATAATTGGTTTAGAAATCATATTGACAGATGGCTAATATAATATTGCAGTTATGTTTGTCTATCTAGAAAAATATTAGGAATAATCTGTGTTTATACAAAGCTATTACAGTTTAAAGTCATATAAGCACCTCATAAGTGGCCTGTAAATGTCTGTGTACTGTCATTATTGATTATTTACTTTGTGTGGGTCATGGAGAAAATGTTTAAAACTCAGCCAATTTCCTTTGGCACAGAATTTTTATTAAATCATTCTCCATGGAAAGAAGGATGCTAAGGACAATTTTGATATTAGCCTAAAAGAGGATACAAATAAAATATGAAACTGTCTTTCGGGGCTTTACTGTTCAACATAACTTATTTGAAAGCAATAAATAAATACTTTGAAACATTTCTCAAAGTGTTTCTTGAAAGATTAATTTTATGGTTGGTAATAAGTAGAATGTGGAAACAGAGTTCTGTGACCAACTATAAATGGAAAATACTAAATTGGACAACCTTCTTGGTAAGGGTTTCATCTCAGACTTGAGTATAAAAATATACATTGTGAGTCTCCAAGAAGGTAATGGCAGAGCATGAAGTAGTTCCCCCAAATTATATGAAAGTGAACTTCTCAGTGAACTAGTGTGCCACAGAATACACTGGGAAATGCTGGCATTTTTACCAGTCAACTAATCAAGATTCCTCCATTGAAGCTGGAGATGGTTCATTTCCTGAACTTGATGTCCTCCGGTGCTTTGCTAGGGAGGAGGAAGTGAGGAACAGCCTCTGAGAACATCCTCTAAGATGCAGCCAGCGACTCCCATCTCCCAGATGATTAACTGGGGCTTTTATCCAAGTGTGTTCAGCTCATAAATGGAGAGTCCGTTCCACCCACGTCAGTCTGCTTTGAAACTCTTAATTATCCTACCTTCTACTGCTTTTTGAAATGGTAAAAATAGTACTGTTATTATTTACTGTCCTGAAAATTTTCTGGTAGGTTTCAGGAAGAGTTTAAAGTGAATTCTTCAAACTGGAGACTTAAGAATGGAGCTTTTACCATTTTAATAGCATGGGATTGCTTTACAGAAAACAGTTTTTCCTCTGATATTTAAAGAAGCTTTTCTCCCTTTTATTAACAATTAGATATAGATTTTTTAATTAGTCTCATTTTCTTTCCTTCCCTTTCTCTAAGTTATATTAGCACTGGCCCTTAATTTCAATCACTCTAAGTGACCAAACCAAATGTTACTGACAAAATGGCAGAGGGGAGGGGAAAGAGGATATATGAATGAAGAAAATCTGTTTATAGCAAGAACAGTAAGGAAAAATTGCTGCTGCTGCTACTGCTAAGTCGCTTCAGTCGTGTCCAACTCTGTGTGACCCCATAGATGGCAGCCCACAGGCTCCCCCGTCCCTGGGATTCTCCAGGCAAGAACACTGGAGTGGGTTGCCATTTCCTTCTCCAATGCATGAAAGTGAAAAGTGAAAGTGAAGTCACTCAGTCGTGTCTGACTCTAGCGACCCCATCGATTGCAGCCTACCAGGCTCCTCCATCCATAGGATTTTCCATGCCTTTAAGCTAGTGTTATACCCACAATCATAACTTTTAAGGAACTGAGAAGATCCAAATGTAATAATTAATATTAACAGTGTGGGTATCAATTTCATAGGCTATAAACTGAAGTGCTTAGGAAATGTAACTCCAATTCTTTGTAACTGGACATAACTCTCTTCTTGGCCTCCATTACTGCTAGATGGTGGAAAACTTAACCTGGTCATTTCTGCATAAGTCAGTTTCAGTAACTTTATAGCAACATGGTAATTCCCCATCCCTTCATTTACAACAAATGGACAGAACCTTGTCAAAATCAACTTTTAAGAAAGCTCCATGCTGGCCAAAATCTGACACATCCCAGTTTGTGTTCAGCCTCCCAGGGAGCAATTTGGCACCCTGGTCATCACTTTTGAGGGTTTGAAGCTGAGTCTTCCAGCTGCCCCCATCCCCAGTCACACACACAGACAGACAGAAACCACAAATCCAACAGAGTGTCTGGCTCCAGATGACAAGCTCTTTTCTGCTACATTTTGCAACTCTCATCAGCTAGCTGTCTTCTATCCCTCCACCTCCCATTAAAATGAACCTGTCTGTGTCTCTTTCTTTCCCTAGATTCCAGTGTGTGTTGCCATAGACATAACTAATGGTGTTCTTTGTTTCAAATGAAATATTTCAGTCCACAAGAAACAAGTTTATTTTGAGCCCCTCCATGTGCTGAGTTCTAATGTGATATGGTTCTTGACTTTAAATAAAACAGTAGATGTAAAACAGTTTTGGCAAATTGTAAAGCAGCTAAAATTACTTGTCTTCGCTGAGTTGTAGCCATATTTTTCAAGGAATAAATAGTCTATTACAGTATGTATCAGGATTAAATTTTGTGCAGCAGTTTCTTCCAGCCCTGCCTCTCACTCCACAGTCAAGGAAAGACAATCTCACCCTGTATCACCACTCTAATCTTTACTCTCTGCTCTCTACTCTTTGGGTTTCTCCCATTCCCTTGCATGAATATTGCCAGAGTCTCTGATTTGAGGAGCACCCTCCCATCCCTTTTTTGAAGAGGGGACAGGTGTAGGGTGGAAAGAAAGGTAATATTTTCATTCACTTCACTTCCCTGCCGTAAGTGAACTCTCATCACTACCAACCATCAATATTTTTACTGGTCCTTGGTCATTTATCTTGTCCATCTCCTCTAGAAACTTTTTAGAGCTTTGCCACTTTCTTTAAGCCCTTTGTTCAGGGTTCCCCCAGCTTACTGTCATGCTAAGTCGCTTCAGTAATGTCCAACTCTTTGCGACTCTATGGACTGTAACCCACCAGGCTCCTCTGTCCATGGGATTCTCCAGGCAAGAGTACTCAAGTGGGTTGCCATGCCCTTCTCCAGGGAATCTTCCCAACCCGGGAATTGAACCCAAGTCTCTTAAGTCTTCTGCACTGGCAGGCGGGTTCTTTACCACTTGCTCCACCACAGATGATAACTGAGGCCACTAGGCATGGTCTGTTTCAACATCCTGCCCTTTTAACCTACAAGTGTGTGTACGTCTTTAGTTCTTCCATCACCTTTACATCTACTCACTCCCAAATCCTGCCAATTTTACAAATCCCCCCACCTCTTCCTCCCCACTGCTATCCCCTTAGTTCAGACTCTCATCATCTCTCCTAAATGACCATTCTGCCTTCTCTGTTTTCTTTTTCAAGTACATCCTTGCTACAGCAGCCCAATTAATGCATCCAAAAGAGATATAACATCATCATTCTTAAAATAAAAGTTCCTTTCTCACCCACCTCTCCAGACACATTTTTCACTTTTACTTTGGAATATGGAAATGATCCTAGTTATACACCCTGAGGTACACAAGGCAAACCCTATGACTTTTTCATGTGGTTCCATCTCCTCAAGACGTTGTCGCCTGACTTTTAACCTGATTAACTTTTAATCCTCCTCTACGTTAAAGCACAGAATCATTTCTGGGAAGAGTTTCTTGAATCCTCAAACTGTCTTGGGTACTCCCTGCTATTTCTACATTTCCCTATGCAGACCTGGACCTCTATTACTGCTTCACAATGTTGTAATATAATTACCAGTTTGCCTACCTGATTCCCTCACTTAGACAAAGAACTCCAAAGGATAGCAACTGTGTCTGTTTCGTCTTTCCCGTTACCCAGCACATTGCTGGAAAATAAATAGATAAGTAGCTGGAAGTTGGGAATCTCACATTCTGTTGCAGGCTGATGAGGAAGCTCTTGGGGGGTGAGGGGAGGTTTCTTAATCCTTCAAATAACACTACACAACCTAATTTTTGATCCTTCCTACTAAGAACAGATAGTGAACAATTCAATTATATTTTAAGTTATCTCAAAGGCACAGTGTGGAAATGAACACATACTGATAAACTTCTGTTTGGTGATGAACATCTTTTTCTTCAATGAGCATCAAAAACAAACACCTCTCCCCCTTCTGAATAGTAATATTCTGCTCCTTTTAGAAACGCCCTTCTCTTAGTAGGGCAGCTTCATTACTAGAACAAGGTCATCCACAACCCAAGGACAGATTCAAAGCATAATGCACAGGAGGGCAGCACAATTCATGCCTACAGGTTGCAGGGAGATGAGATTATACAGAACTAGAGTTTGTTAAAATACCCACACACAGTTTTAATATTTAGAAGACGTAAAATACAATCAGGAAAAATATCCATGTATTGTGCATTCCGAATAAGTATCCTGAAATATTCTGTACTATATAAACATTCTTGAGGAAGAAAAATAACCCTTTAAGATGAATTGCCTTATCCTAGTATATGCCGTATTTTTTATGATCTTAATAGAAATGGATGTTAGTGACCTACACAAAACAGTCTGAAAGGGTGGTCCAGAGCTGTTCTTTTGGCCAGCATGGTATACTCACTTAATTTTTAACAGTTGTGAAATATAACATAAGCATCATAAAAATGCATAATACATGGAAACATAGTTCAATGAATAATCATAAATTACAGACCTCTGCAACCATCTCCCAGGTCGAGAAACAGAACATCAGCATCTCCGTGTCTATTATAAGAGGAACTATACCCTCCCCAAATTCTTATGTTGAAGCCCTAAGCCCTAATACTTTATAATGTGAGTGTATTTGGAGATCGGGACTTTAAAGAGATAATTCGGGTTAAAGGAGGTTATTAGGGTGGTGCCCTAACCCAGTATGACTGATATCCTTATGAGAGAGATTCTGGAGGTACAGAGAGAGCACACACACTCAGGCATAGAGGAAAGGCCACGTGAGGACACAGGGAAGACAGCCATCTGCAGCCAAGCAGAGATGCCTCAGAAGAAACCAAACTTGCCAACAACTTCAATCTTGGACTTCCAGCCTCCAGAATTGTGTGAAAATTAATTTCTGCTTTTTAAGCCACCCAATCTGTGGTATTTCTTTATGGTAGTCCAAGCAAGCTAACACAGCACCATCAGAAGGACCCTTGTGGCCCTTTCAAATGACAACAGCCTCCCTCCCCTGCTTCAGACATGGTCACTGATTTTTTTAAGCTTTTTTTCATATTTGGGTATTTATATTGTAATATATAGATCTGAGCCATACATATACATGTGATATGTATGTACATACACATACACATATATGTATATGTACATATATGTGTACATGGACACATACATATATGTGTAAGTGTACATGTATACATGTGATATGTCACTAATTTGATTTATCATCATCAGTAAACATGTCGTCAATTTTTATTGCACTTATGTTTGCATCCAAAAAAATCACACCTGTGCTCGTATCCAAAAAGTATATATATAGCTTAGCTTTGCTAGTATTTCCATGTTTTTTATTAATTTGAATGTGAATGCCCTTAGGCAAAGCATCCACCCACTAACTCACAGCATCCGATATTTCCTCTTTATCTTCCCCTGAGATGTTCTTGGACATGTGTGTCTCCCACTCCTTGGCCTCATGCCCAGCCACCTGGAATGTGCCTCTTTTAATGGCCAATTATCAACTCAAGAATGACAGAGCCAATGATTCTAACAATCACACTCCTTCTTTCCCACCTGTTACAAATGCTAAATGTCAACTTTGGGGTTTTGAATTACAGTTGAAATCATTTGAGAATTTCATGACATCTATTGAAATAAGCAATGTCACCCTGAGTGTCACAATCTGAGACAGAAAATCACTAGTTTAGCCAGGGCAATCTTTATTTAAAGACACAACAACACCCAAACCCTTTCTTTGCCCATAACACTCAAGGTTCCAAAGGAAAAAAGATGAACAGTCAAGTGAAACTACATCAGGAAGACTTTATTTACAAAGAAACTCACTACAGAAGCAGGAGAACCATGAGGAATAGTGCAGGAACCTAGGAACAGAGGGAGAGTGATGACAGAAGCCAGAAAGGGGGAGATTGTCAGGAAGAGAAGTCCTTGAGAGTGACCTTTGTTAAGAGTCCCAGCCAGCCTGAGGCGACTGCTCAGGAAGGGAGCCAGAGAAGTAACAACCTGTGCTCTCTTTTCTCCCTCTGACCACCTTCCTGGCTCCCCATTGACTTCACCAACCCAGAAAAAGAGTCGGACACGACAGAGTGACTAACACTTTCACTTTTTCTGGAAGTTTGGGATGACCAGATAATAATAACCATGGCGGAAAAGAAAAGGCAGGTCTCTTCAGTATTTAGATACAGTGTGCTTTTTAGATATCTAGCTACTGATTAGATTGTATGACATTTGCGTTTACTAATTTTAACACTCCAGACACTCTACTGTCAAATGCCAAAAATGATTAGGAGTAGGATAGACAACGACCATCTGGAAGGGCTCATATGCTTTTTAGGAAAGTGAGGGTGACCTGTACTCACATTTGGAACCAAAATTAGCTAATCTTCAAGCATATGTCTCTTCTTAAAAAATATACATATACATATCAAATGCCTTTGCTAACAGAATGGCATAACAGTATCTCATTACATTTAATACAAAGGTCACCTTTATTTCTAGGTGATTTTTATTACAATGAAATACACATTAAATATGTAATTTAATTAAATGTGAAAAAATATAATTTATAATATACAGTACTTTAATCCTATTTGTAAATGTGGAACTGGATGTGAAGAAGATCCATCTTGAAATCCAGCCAAAAGATTTTAGCTATTGAAATACCAGAGTAATCACCCAATAATCTAGAGGCATAAAATACCAAAGCAAGTGATGAATTAATCTCCTATCTGTCCTCAGAGACAGTTGACATTTGTAATCCAATAGAAGAAAAAGCGGAGAAGGCGATGGCACCCCACTCCAGTACTCTTGCCTGGAAAATCCCATGGATGGAGGAGCCTGGTGGGCTGCAGTCCATGGGGTCACGAAGTCAGACATGACTGAGCGACTTCCCTTTCACTTTTCACTTTCATGCATTGGAGAAGGAAATGGCAAGCCACTCCAGTGTTCTTGCTTGGAGAATCCCAGGGACAGGGGAGCCTGGTGGGCTGCCATCTAGGGGTCACACAGAGTCGGACACGACTGAAGTGACTTAGTAGTAGTAGAAGAAAAAGAAAAAAATGACTCAACAAAGAATGAGATGTGATACACAGAGTTCAGTTTGTTAAACAATAAACCAAACCCTTGGAAGAGTTGGGGTTGGGTCCCAAATTTACCTTCTTCCTTAAGTTAGACTACTTGTAAATAGTTAATGGGATGTAAAATGATTCAGCCACTGTGGAAACAGTATGGCAGTTCCTCAAAAAGTTAAACATAGAGTTATTACATGACCCTGCAATTCCATTCCCAGAAATATAATCAGAAGAATTGAAAATAGGGATTCCAAAGATACATGTAAACCAGTGCTCACAGCAGAATTCTTCACAGTCGCCAACAGGTGGAAACAATCTAAGAGTCTATCAATGGACAGACGGATAAAAAAAGTTAAGTATATACCCACAAGGAAATATTATTCAGCAAGAAAAGGACTGAAGCCATGATATGTGCTACAACATGCATAAACTTTGAAAACATAAGGCTAAGTGAATTAATCCAAATGTAAAAGGACAAACATTGTCCTTATATGAAATATCTAGTATAAACAAAGTCATGGAGACAGCAGGTAAATTAGAGGTTACCAAGGGTTAGAGGGAAAGAGATGGGGAGCTATTAACCAATGGATACAGAGTTTCTGTGTGGGATACCTAAAGGGTTTTAGAAATACATAGTTGTGATGGTCATACAACATGATCAATGCACTAATACCACTAATTGTACATGTATAGTGACTGAAAGTCTCACAGATATTTTTATTTTTCAGTAACTCAGTCATGTTCAACTCTTTGCGACCTCATGGACCGCAGCACACGAGGCTTCCCTGTCTATCACCAATTCCTGGAGTTTACCCAAACTCATGTCCATTGAGTTGGTAATGCCATCTAACTATCTCATCCTCTGTCATCCCCTTCTCCTCCTGCCCTCAACCCTTCCCAACATCAGGGTCTTTTCAAATGAGTTAGCTCTTCCCATCAGGTGGCCAAAGTATTGGAGTTTCAGCTTCAACATCAGTCCCTCCAATTAACACTCAGGACTGATTTCCTTTGGGTTGGACTGGTTGGATCTCCTTGCAGTCCAAGGGACTCTCAAGAGTCTTCTCCAACACCACAGTTTGAAAAGCATCAATTCTTCAGCACTCAGCTTTCCTTATAGTCCAACTCTCACATCCATACATGAGTACTAGAAAAATCATAAGCTTGACTAGACAGACCTTTGTTGATAAAGTAATATCTCTGCTTTTGAATATGCTATCTAGGTTGGTCATAACTTTCCTTCCAAGCAGTAAGCGTCTTTTAATTTCATGGCTGTAATCACCATCTGCAGTGATTTTGGAGCCCCCAAAATAAAGTCTCTCACTGTTTCCACTGTTTCCCCATCTATTTGCCATGAAGTGATGAAACCGGATGCCATGATCTTAGTTTTCTGAATGTTGAGCTTTAAGCCAACTTTTTCACTCTCCTCTTTCACTTTCATCAAGAGGCTTTTTAGTTCTTCTTCACTTTCTGCCATAAGGGTGGTGTCATCTGCATATCTGAGGTTATTGCTATTTCTTCCAGCAATCTTGATTCCAGCTTGTGCTTCTTCCAGTCCAGCATTTCTCATGATGTACTCTGCATGTAAGTTAAATAAACAGGGGTGACAATATACAGCCTTGACGTACTCCTTTTCCTATTTGGAACCAGTCTGTTGTTCCATGTCCAGTTCTAACTGTTGCTTCCTGACCTGCATACAGGTTTCTCAAGAGGCAGGTCAGGTGATCTGGCAGTCCCATCTCTTGAAGAATTTTCCACAGTTTATTGTGATCCACACAGTCAAAGGCTTTGGCATAGTCAATAAAGCAGAAATAGATGTTTTTCTGGAACTCTCTTGCTTTTTCAATGATCCAGTGGATGTTGGCAATTTGATCTCTGGTTCCTCTGCCTTTTCTAAAACCAGCTGGAACATCTGGAAGTTCACGGTTCATGTATTGCTAAAGCCTGGCTTTTGAGCATTCCTTTACTAGCGTGTGAGATGAGTACAATTTTGTGGTAGTTTGAGCATTCTTTGGCATTGCCTTTCTTTGGGATTGGAATGAAAACTGACCTTTTCCAGACCTTTTCCACTGCTGAGTTTTCCAAATTTGCTGGCATACTGAATGTGGCACTTCCACAGCATCATCTTTTAGGATTTGAAATAGCTCAACCTGAATTCCATCATCTCTACTAGCTTTGTTCATCATGATGCTTCTTAAGGCCCACTTGCCTTTGAATCCCAGGATGTCTGGCTCTAAGTGAATGATCACACCGTCATGACTCTCTGGGTCATGAAGATCTTTTTTGTACAGTTCTTCTGTGTATTCTTGCCACCTCTTCTTAATATCTTCTGCTTCTGTTAGGTCCATACCATTTCTGTCCTTTATCAAGCCCATCTTTGCATGAAATGTTCCCTTGGTATCTCTAATTTTCTTGAAGAAATCTCTAGTCTTTCCTAATCTATTGTTTTCCTCTATTTCTTTGCACTGATCACTGAGAAAGGCTTTCTTATCTCTCCTTGCTATTCTTTGGAACTCTGCATTCAAATGGGTATATCTTTCCTTTTCTTCTTTATTTTTCGCTTCTCTTCTTTTCAAAGCTATTTGTAAGGCCTCCTCAGACAGCCATTTTGTTTTTTTGCATTTCTTTTTCTTGGGGATGATTGTAATCCCTGTCTCCTATACAATGTCATGGAGCTCCGTCCATAGGTCATCAGGCACTCTGTCTATTAGATCTAGTCCCTTAAATCTATTTCTCACTTCCACTGTATAATCATAAGGGATTTGACTTAGGTCATACCTGAATGGTCTAGTGGTTTTCCCCACTTCCTTCAATTTCAGTCTGAATTTGGCAATAAGGAGTTCATGATCTGAGCCATAGTCAGTTCCCAGTCTTGTTTTTGCTGACTGTATAGAGCTTCTCCATCTTTGGCTGCAAAGAATATAATCAATATGATTTTGGCGTTGACCATCTGGTGATGTCCATGTGTAGTGTCTTCTCTTGTGCTGTTGGAAGAGGGTGTTTGCTATGACCAGTGTGTTCTTTTGGCAAAACTCTATTAGCCATTGCCCTACTTCATTCTGTACTCCAAGAGCTTCCCTGATGCCTTAGTTATCAATCAGGGGATGTTAATATATCATTAGAACATTAAAGAGAGTTGATAAATAGATTATTCTTTAGTATTACTAAATTAAATTCTTCCAGCCTTTTCTTCGGAGAAGGCAGTGGCACCCCACTCCAGTACTCTTGCCTGGAAAATCCCATGGACGGAGGAGCCTCATGGGCTGCAGTCTATGGGGTCACTAAGAGTCGGACAGACTGAGCAACTTCACTTTCACTTTTCACTTTCATGCATTGGAGAAGGAAATGGCAACCCACTCCACTGTTCTTGCCTGGAGAATCCCAGGGACGGGGGAGCCTGGTGGGCTGCCATCTCTGGGGTCACACAGAGTCGGACACGACTGAAGCGACTTAGTAGCAGCAGCAGCAGCAGCAGCTTTTCTTGCTAAAACCCTAAAATAAGGGTGTTTTTTAAAAGGCTAAACAGAACAATAACTTCTGGATTACTGGTACCCAAGTGGGAAATGAAGACAGAGGCCAAGTTGCCTTGTCAGAGGTGATGAAGATTTCCACCCCTATCTGATTGGAGGAAGCATCACATCCTTCTTTCTCTGGCTGAGCCCTAAGTTGGTTTCCCTCTCCCACTCTGCAGTATAATTATCAAGAATCATAGCTTTCATTTTGTTAATAAGCAGACTTTTGTCAAAGGTTTTAAAATTGTAACTACTGATGTTTCTAATTTAAAAAATAACACATTTTTATTATAATGATTTTAGAAAAAAATACAGACAAGTTCAAGGAAGGAAAATAAATTACCCATAATTTACCATCCAGATATAATTATGATTAGTAGTGTGATGTTTCTGCTTAATGTGAGACTTACTTGATTAATTTTAGTCAAAAACCATAGCGCCCAACTTTTCTACATTATGAAACAAACAGTTTTGCATTGGAAAAGTACAATATACATAGAGCAATCTCCTCATATGAAAATTGTCCCCATTACCATTTGTATGTGTTCTAACCCAATCAGCCAAAGGCTGCTAACAGATAGAGCTGTAGTCTGAAAAGTCACATCTATTGACTTTTTTTTTTAACAGTAAGGGAGACCACAAACCACAGGAACCATGGGGGTGACTCACCGAGGAAAGAAAGAAATGGGATTTAAGAGAAGCAATGCTTTGATAGGCTCAGAGAAAAGCAGAGCTGTGGATGAAAGAGTCAACATGAAGTCTGGTCTGCAAAGTAGACCCAGAGTCCTTTTTCCTTGAAAACCACAAAGTGAAGATAGATGTGAAATGATGTGTCCAGAAATCCCTTATCTGAAACAGCACATGGGTTGGACGTCAAGGCTGCTTCTCTGGGTCAAAGGACGGAAATCTTTCCAGCTAGGAGAATGGGCACTTCATTGTCATTCTTACGATTTCAAAGAGCGAATTTTCTGACTGTCTAGACATTAGAAAGCAAGATTTTTCAGTAAGTCAGTAAGTGTCCCTTGAAGAAGGAGCTGTTAAGACATTTATAGCTGCAGCATAGCCTTGGGAGAAACATTTTCTGTTAACTTAGCTGCTGTTTTGATCTTGATCTGTATCTGTCATTCCATTCCACCTGGATGAGTACCTTCTCAGTGAGAGCTCATTTTTGTTTTTTCAGGAGTTTTTCTCTGTTTTTTTTTAATGCCTGAGTTTTTGGTCTAAATTGTGGCAATTTTGTGTATCCACTTGTGGATCAATGATTTTATTCTTAATACTATTTTATTAGGCTTTTTATTTAGTTACCTAGTCTTTAATACACATGATTTTAATAGCTAAATAGCTGGCCCTCTTATAAGTGGACCAAAGATCACTTACCGAATCCAAGTTGGTTATTGCCAATTTTTAATTCAATCATCAATCCCTAATTTTATTTCAAGTTACATTGTGACAGACATCTGCATGAATATAACTTGATGCAAGCAATTACTGGGTCTGTTTTTCTAATATTTATTATTTATCTTTTATTGGCTGCACCAGATCATCATTGCAGTGTGCAGGATATTTAGTTGCAGCGTGCAAACTCTTAGTGGCCTCATGTGGGATCTAGTTCCCAGACCAGGGATAGAACCCCAGGCCCTTTCACTGGGAGTGTGGAGTCCCTCATGTGGGATCTAGTTCCCTGACCAGGGATAGAACCCCAGGCCCTTTCACTGGGAGTGTGGAGTCCTCATGTGGGATCTAGTTCCCTGACCAGGGATAGAACCCCAGGCCCTTTCACTGGGAGTGTGGAGTCTTAGTCACTAGACCACCAGGAAAGTCTCTACTGGGCCTAAATTTAATTTGCCATTTTTTGTATTATAGTTAAAGTGTTCCTATATTGATCACTAATTCCAGTTGACTCTTCTATTTTTCAGAAACTTTTCCTCAATGAAGTATTAAGGAGCTTAGAGTGTTTCCCATCAAAACATATTAACTCTTTACATTGTGAAAATACTATGTATTCACATACTAATTTACTCTGTGTGGTAATAGATGTTAACTAGACTTATTGTGGTGATCATTTTACAATATTTGAATCATTATGCTATACATCTGAAATGAATATGTTTGTATCTCAACTTCTTAAAAGTTAAAATATTGATTCTTCGTCATGTTAGCAGCAATTATATTGTTTCTTGCATATAGTTTACAACAAGTCTTTGTGGGCTGTTCTTTTGCTCTTCTGAAATTCTTAATTACCCCAGAACCTAAAGTTGGCAACCAGAAATCTAGATCATCGGGTTTCAGTATTCACCTACTGATGGAAACTGGTTTGTCATGATGGTTTGCTGAGTTTGACGTCTATAATCTGTTACAAATTAGAAATACAGCTTTTGACCATTGTTTCTTTAAAAAATAAATTCTAACAAATTCAAAGTTCTTCTATAATGTTGTTCCTCATCTTCGAGTGTTCTTTCTTAAGAGCAATCAATGAGCAGAGTTCCAGTTAAGTCACATGGTGACAGGATATAGCCAGTAAAATCAAAGCCACGAAAACCAATGGACGTGGTAACTGTGAAATACTGTAGTGTTTTTCCATATGCAATTCATGTTTTGTATGTATCTCAGACAAAGAAGGGAAGAAAGACTGAGTTAAATCATAATATATTCCTAAGGCTGGATCAATGAGTAACTCAGGAAAAGAAGGCTTAACACAGAAACACTTGCTACAATTTTAAAATAGCCATTCTGATCCCTTTTTGTCTCCTATGTGCTTTATTTTGTATGTGTGTCTTTAAGTCGCTTCAGTCATGGTCCAGCTCTTTATGACCCCATGGACTGTAGCCCACCAGGCTCCTCTGTCCATGGTATTCTCCAGGCAAGAATACTGGAGTGGGTTGCCATTTCCTTCCTCCAGGGGATCTTCCTGACTCGGGATTGAACCTGCATTCTTGTCTCCAGGCATTGGCATGCGGATTCTTTACCACTGCGCCACATGGGAGCAGTGCTTTATTTTAGGTGTGGGATAATATCATTCCCACATTGCTCTTGGGGCCACAGTTAATTTGAATAGTTACCTCAGTGATTTCTTTAAAGCCTGTGTCATTGTAGTTGTCACAGTGATTTTAATTTGTCCTTTCCCCCAAATTCTCTGTTCCCTCCATTCTTATCACTGCTAACTGAATATACAAAGTTCAAGAACTTGAAATATCTCGAACATCTTATCTCCATTTTTTAATGCCCTTTATTCATTTAATCGCTTAATAATTGATGGGGTAAAAACGGGCCTTGGTTGAAATTCACTTTGGAAAACCACATGGCTTAATAAAGGTGAGGGCTGAGTTGTGGAAAGGGCTAAACGTTTGTGCTAAACTTCAATATTTCTCTTATTTCATGCCAAACTTGAGACTACACTGTGCAAACAGTGCAGATAAACTGTGTTTGCAGAATGGCTGATAACCTTGCAAATCTGGGATCACTGCAAGCGTGATAAAGAACAAATGTGAGGAGTGTTTTGGCTAGGGTGGGCAGGGTGGGCAGTGAGGCTTCTCAGTCTGTATCTAGGGACGTATGGGATGTCAAAGCCATTCTTCAGCCCTCCCTCCCAACTTCAACCTTTTTATACAGATGGAAAGAAGCTTAATGCAAACCATCTGGAGTGGTCTTGAAAAAAGGAGGGAGCAAAGACATCATGAAGAAACAAAATAAGTAGTGTAAAGTCTGTAAAAGATGCAGGAGGAGGTTTGTTCTAACTGCCTCCTTTGTTGACTTCGGGGGATACCACTTGGCCTGCCACCTCTGCCTGAGTCTTCTTGTAACTTCTGTACAGTAAGAAGCCCTAGAAATTACATTTAAATTGCTTTTACAGATTAATTATGTACAGTGGTGGGTTCACTTGCATTGTTTTTCTTTAATTTCACGGATCATTTGAAGTCATGGTAATGATGACTAATAGGTATTAGTCAAGAATAATGATAATCTTCTATTTTAAGAAAATTAAAAAGACAGTCACATGCAGAATTAAGAACTGTTAGCATTTGCTCATATTGCTTTTCTATCTCATCAGAGGAAGAAAATGATCACCAATGTAGTTGAAATTTCCTTAACACCAACTTCCAGTCTTCATGTTCCTTTCTCTTTCCCCAGAGGCAACTATTACATTTTCATTTTCATCGCTATGTAATTAGCATCTCTCTATTTTGGAGAGGTATTTACATACCTTGTGGTGACGAGTCTTTCTAATTTACATAAAAGTAAGTAGATAGATATACTGGGCAAAACATTAGGTTTTTTAAAATTTATCCAAGTAAATGAGCTATTTAATAGATATTATGTATTAAATCTTATCTCTTTAACTGCTATGTGGTATTCAGTTGTACGAATCTCTTTAATTTATGTATTTCTCTTTGACATATTTTGAGTGTCAGATTCTTGTTATTATGAGAAATCCTCAAATAAATATCCTTGTATATGCTTCCTTTGCTTGCATGCAAAAGATATTTACAGAGTACGCAGGAAGTGAGTTATTAGGTTTGTAGATGAATACATTTTCAAATTTACTCAATATAAACAAATTTAGCTTCATAGGAATTAATACAATTAAGTTCTACTAGCGATTGTAAATTCCTATTTCTCCTCATTTTGACTAATATTCAATACTGTCATACTTCACAATCTTTGTCAATCTGAGGCAAACTGTATTATTTGAATGTGCCCTTCCCTACTTGGGCTTCCCCTGATAGCTCAGCTGGTAAAGAATCCACCTGCAATGCAGGAGACCCCAGTTGGATTCCTAGGTTGGGAAGATCTGCTGGAGAAAGGATAGGCTACCCCACTGCAGTATTCTTGGGCTTCCCTGGTGGCTCAGCTGGTAAAGATCTGCCTGCAATTCGGGAGACCTGGGCTCGATCCCTGGGTTGGGAAGATCCCCTGGAGAAGGGAAAGGCTACCCACTCAGCATTCTGGCCTAGAGAATTCCATGGACAACAGTCCATGGGGTCACAATGAGTCAAACACGACTGAGCAAACCTTCACTTTGCTTCCCTACTTATCAGTGCAGCTGGTTATCATCTCATGTTTATTCACCATTCAGGGTTTGTTTTTGCTTTTCCTTTCTGAAAACTGTCTTATTTGCTTCCAAATCTACTTGGAAGGTTTACTGTCTGCACTTAGGAAACAGAGGCTCAGAGAGCCAAGTGATCTGATCAAACTCATAGAACAAGAGGGAACCTCGAGCAGGATGTAACCTCAGCTTCCCCCTTCAAACCATTTCTCTTTTCCCAACACTTCTCCAGACCATGATCAATCCATTTTAATCCTTTTTGTCTCACTGTCCTCAACCTCCTCATCTGGGATGATTATCTCAGACACTCATGTAGAAAGTGACTTGTCTGTTTGAGGTTCTGGCAAATCCTGTCCAGAATGGTGACCAGGCGGTGCCCAGATCTAAAAGTTTTTCTACTTCCAGTCAAGCTTTCACAACAATCCTTTGAGTTATGCACTATTATCACCATCCTTTTACGGATGAGCAGTTACACACTTGTTTAATGTGACTAGACCAGGAAGGGAAACCAAGAAAAGCATTTAAAGATCTTCTAAGTTGGAGGAAGATTGATCAGATTTGTTTAGGAAAAGCAAAGGAGAAAAGGAAAGATATAAACATCTGAATGCAGAGTTCCAAAGAATAGCAAGAAGAGATAAGAAAGCCTTCTTCAGCGATCAATGCAAGAAATAGAGGAAAACAACAGAATGGGAAAGACTAGGGATCTCTTCAAGAAAATCAGAGATACCAAAGGAACATTTCATGCAAAGATGGGCTCGATAAAGGACAGAAATGGTATGGACCTAACAGAAGCAGAAGATATTAAGAAGAGATGGCAAGAATACACAGAGGAACTGTACAAAAAAGATCTTCATGACGCAGATAATCATGATGGTGTGATCACTGACCTAGAGCCAGACATCCTGGAATGTGAAGTCAAGTGGGTGTTAGAAAGCATCACTACGAACAAAGCTAGTGGAGGTGATAGAATTCCAGTTGAGCTATTCCAAATCCTGAAAGATGATGCTGTGAATAGTGCTGCACTCAGTATGCCAGCAAATTTGGAAAACTCAGCAGTGGCCACAGGACTGGAAAAAGGTCAGTTTTCATTCCAATCCCAAAGAAAGGCAATGCCAAAGAATGCTCAAACTACCGCACAATGCACTCAACTCACATGCTCAGTAAAGTAAGTATGCTCAAAGTTCTCCACAGCCAGGCGTTCAAGCAATATGTGAACGTGAACTCCTGATGTTCAACAGCTGGTTTAGAAAAGCAGAGGAACCCAGAGATCAAATTGCCAACACCTGCTGGATCATGCGAAATAAGCAAGAGAGTTCCAGAAAAAACATCTGTTCTCTGCTTTATTGGACTATGCCAAAGCCTTTGACTGTGTGGATCACAAGCAGAACTGGAAAATCCTGAAAGAGATGGGAATACCAGACCACCTGATCTGCCTCTGAGAAATTTGTATGCAGGTCAGGAAGCAACAGTTAGAACTGGACATGGAAGCAACAGACTGGTTCCAAATAGGAAAAGGAGTTCATCAAGGCTGTATATTGTCACCCTGTTTATTTAACTTATATGCAGAGTACATCTATGAGAAACGCTGGACTGGAAGAAAACACAAGCTGGAATCAAGGATTGCCGGGGAGAAATATCAATAACCTCAGATATGCAGATGACACCACCCTTATGGCAGAAAGTGAAGAGGAACTCAAAAGCCTCTTGATGAAAGTGAAAGGGCGAGTGAAAAAGTTGGCTTAAAGCTCAACATTCAGAAAACGAAGATCATGGCATCCGGTCCCATCACTTCATGGGAAATAGATGGGGAACAGTGGAAACAGTGTCAGACTTTATTTTTTGGGCTCCAAAATCACTGCAGATGGTGACTGCAGCCATGAAATTAAAAAGACGCTTACTCCTTGGAAGGAAAGTTATGACCAACCTAGATAGCATATTCAAAAGCAGAGACATTACTTTTGCCAACAAAGGTTCGTCTAGTCAAGGCTTATGGTTTTTCCTGTGGTCATGTATGGATGTGAGAGTTGGACTGTGAAGAAGGCTGAGCGCCGAAGAATTGATGCTTTTGAACTGTGGTGTTGGAGAAGACTCTTGAGAGTCCCTTGGACTGCAAGGAGATCCAACCAGTCCATTCTGAAGGAGATCGCCCTGGGATTTCTTTGGAAGGAATGATGCTAAAGCTGAAACTCCAGTACTTTGGCCACCTCATGCGAAGAGTTGAGTCATTGGAAAAGACTCTGATGCTGGGAGGGATTGGGGGCAAGAGGAGAAGGGGATGACAGAGGATGAGATGGCTGGATGGCATCACTGACTTGATGGATGTGAGTCTGAGTGAAACTCCGGAGTTGGTGATGGAACAGGGAGGCCTGGCGTGCTGCGATTCCATTGGGGTCGCAAAGAGTAGGACACGACTGAGCGACTGATCTGATCTGATCTGGAGAAGATAAAAGTAAGTGTCAATGACAGTTTTTTTCCTCATTCAACATTCCCCCAGATTCAGACTTTGTAGAGTTGCAGGGCAATGTAACTGGAAAGATCTTTCATAGTATGTTTTAAAATGTTTTGTCTCTCTTCTGTAAAGAAGCTGAGGTCATTATCTAATCTACAGGAGATAAGTAATTACAAGAAAGCACTGGCAGTCACCCTAGTCAGGACTAGGAGGCTAGGATGTATGAGGGTGAACATGAACACATTTCAAAGCATGATTAAACTTCATCTTGTGAGCCTTTCAATTGAACTTTTTTTTTTAACAAAGACTCTCAGTTAATAAGGAGCATAGCCCCACTCCAAATCTAGATAAAGCAGAGATAATGGGTTTAAAGAGTCTGTGAGTGAGTGAGTGAATGTGTGTGTGTGTGTGTGTACATGTGTTTGCAGATCTAATCTTCAGCACACAGTTGTATATCTTTTGATTTCCCAGCAACTAAGAATCTACTTTCTCATTCTGATATATATCATCCAATCCTGATACCTTTTTAAAATTGGAGGCTTATCCCCCCGCCTCCCCTTCCCCCCAACCTTATAGCTCCAGAGAAAGGAACAGGTTATGTATGACCAGTGGAAAGTGGAATATATGATGGTAGGAGGGTGTTAAGAAGGATGGAGAGAAGAAAGACCATCCCTTCTCATTATGATGGCTTGTGAGAAGTAGAAAGGGAAAAAAAGCAAGTCCCTGGTAAGACAGAATGCTGCACCTCCTCTCTGGCCCAAAGTCCTGGAAGGAGGGGCAAGAGAGTGGACTTGAAGAGCAGGACCCTTGCCCCTTTTCATTTGAAGTGTAGGAGAGGCCATCCTACAGGTGGTCCCCACATCCTGCTGACAGGCAGACGGCAGACCTGAGTTTGACTCTCCCAAGCCATCCTCAGTGTCGTACATGGCATGGATGGGATCCCAGAATCTCCTAAATGTCCCAAAGTGTGTTCTGCAATGTAGTCCAGCCTTTATCTAGATACTTGATGGGACGAAATCACCATCTTTAGTATAAAGAGATCCTGGACCTAGAATGGGAAACACAACAAAAATTTCAAGGGCTGCCCACAAGAACAAGAGCTGAAGAAGAAATGAGTCAATAGGCAGGGCTTACCACACTAGCAAGGGCTTCCCAGGTGGCACTAGTGTAAAGAATGGTAAAGAAACTGCTGCCAATGCAGGAGACATAAGAGACTCAGATTCATCTCCAGGTTGGGAAGATCCCTTGGAGGAGGGCATAGCAACCCACTCCAGTATTCTTGCCTGGAGAATTCCATGGACAGAGGAGCCTGGCGGGCTATAGTCCTTAGGGTCACAAAGAGTTAAACACAGCTGAAGTGACTTAATACTCACACACCAGGCTAGCTAAACAACGCCAAAACAGGCCTTGAGCTGTGCTGGCTTGCACATTTCAGCAATGGATGCCAGAAGGACACTGAGTTGAGTAAGCCTTCTAAATTCCCAGACACTGTTTAAAAAGAGGAGTGAGGGGGAAGCAAATCTAAAATATAAAACACCAAGACATTTGTGGAATATGATAACTGTAGTCTCTTTAATAAAGTCATCAGATTACACTGAGTTTACTGAATATGTCTAAAACACAGTTTTCTCAGTAACCAGGGAAACTCTTAAAGAAGATTAGACCTGTTTTCAAGATGAAAAGTATCTATATTTTCTCTGCTTATCTAATTGTAATGTGAGCAATTTTCAATGCAATGACTTCAGCTTACATGGAAAGGGAAAGCATTGACCTATAACGACCTGGAAATAGCACTTGAAGCCCTCAGGGAATCCAAGCATCTGTGTGTTTCTCCTCCACCCTCTCTCCCCCTCCCAGCTTTATGTTCATATAGCTACTTGTTTGGCCAATCAAGAAAACTATCCTTTAATCGCAATCCTAATCACAAACTCCATAGGTAGTGAGTCAGAGTCACAGAAACTAAATATGGCTGCTAAAGGGCATCCCTGTGCAGCTGAGAGCATGGTTATTACAGAATTGAGTTCAACATCATGGTTGTCTACTAGTCCTTACCTTTTCTTTCTAACTTAGCATTAAAATTGGCTCACATAATAAACTATTTCATGAAAATATTTTATGCATATGTCTGCATTATTGTCCATTCCCCTCTTGTTGGTTATTTCATTTTAACCTCAAGTATATTTAGTATTATATAAATACTACTATGTTGAAATGCTTACACAAATTTTTGTCCTCATATTTGATTATTTCCTTAAGACTGTTTCATACAAATGAAAATGCTGATTCCTAAGGATCTGGAATTTTTAACTATGTCTAATAGTGAAAATTCTTAAACTCTTATTGTTTATAAAATACCATCTTAAAATAATGGTAGTAATTGTCAAATATCCAAAATATTCACTCTTATATATATGGCAAAATTATTATATTAATTAGGATTTGTAAATTAGTGTAAATTGACATAGTTTTCCATTTCAAAATGTAATATTTTAGGGTTGTGGTTGTCTTTTGGTCACATAGAATTCATTTTGGCGTCGCAAGTATCAAAAGCTGACACTTTTCAAAAACTCAGTAAGTTCTTTTCAATTCAAGACTTTGCTATAGATATCTGCAAGTACCCCGCCTCATTAGTCAAGGCCGTGAAGATGCTTAGCTTTGGAGAAAAGCATCTCGCAGAATAAAGCATCACCTTGTTTAAACATGAAGGAGTCTGCAGCATCTAAGAGAATAAAAGATACGCACATTTGAAAATGTAAACACTTCGAGATCTGTCATAGGCAGATATAAGCCCCAAAAGGAGCATGAAGCATGTTCAGGAGGGAGAGGGCACTGGGCCACTAATAGAATATATGTTAATGCATCTCTTATCTAACATCTTCCCTCCCAATTAGACGGGCATCCTGCCTTGTTTATTTATTTATCCTTCATCTAGAATGAGAATTCAATGTGTTTTTGTTTTTTAAAGATTTTTTTTGATGTGGACCATTTTTAAAGTCTTTACTGAATTTTTACAACATTGCTTCTGTTTTATGCTTTAGGTTTTGGGGTTTTTTCAGTCACGGGCATGTGGGATCTTAGCTCTCTGACTAGGAATTGAACCCCTACCTCCTGCATTGGAAAGTGAAGTCCCTCAACATGTGTTTGTTGACTTGCTTAGTAGACTGATGACCAGATGGACAAAGGGATGGTAGTGATTGCTTAGCACCTGAGTCATGGTCCTTAAGGAGCTGGGTGACAACTATACTTCTCATGGTCAGACGTAGAAAGGAAACCTGCAAGAGAAAGAGGAGGGGTGTCCGGTCTTCTGAACCATTCCTCTGACTTTTATTATCCTTGGAAGGACTCAACCATGGATAGGATGGATAGAGGCTGAATTTTTCCACACCTGTACATCCATTGTCTTGCACTGATTAACATTTTGTATCGGTTCATTTATGGTGAAGAGGCCGGGCTCTGGATCCAGCAAGGTCATTATTAGCCCCTAAGGCTCTAGACTTCATCTATAAAACAGGGATAATAATAGAAAAGACCTCATAGTGATCTGAGGCTTGAAAGAGAGAAGGAAGAATGGTGTTCAGCCTAGAGCCAGGCCCACAGAAAGCATCAGTCAGCACCAGCCGTCATGACATCCAGAATCAATACGATTCTTCTTCTGTCACTTTTCACATTTTCAAATTTGTATTTTCAGCTTTTTTTTTTTTTTTTTCCAGGTCAAAACCCCATGCTGACTCAACTGAGGGAGGTTGATTTAAAATGGAAATGACATTTGATGAATGTGTTTATTATCTAAGATTCATGAAATGCTGAAAAACATTTTTAAAAACCTAAAATTTCTTTCCAACTGGATTCAAAAATTCTCCCGAAGTTGTATGAAAACCTCTAGAAAAATAAAGTCCTCTGGAAGCATTTTCAGCCTCCAGACCTTTATTAAGAACATGCATCTACTCTCTATAATCGTCATTTGCTTGGACATAAAATATAACCTGTGTGCATGTGCTAAGTTGCTCAATCATGTCCGATTCTTTTGCAACCCCATGGACTGTAGGCTGCCAGACTCCTCTGTTCGTGGGATTCTCCAGGCACAAATACTGAAGTGGGTTGCCATTTCCTCCTCTAGGGGATCTTCCCTATCTGGAGAAAGAACCGATATCTCTTATGTGTCCTGTATTGCCAGGTGGGTTCTTTACCACTAGCACCACTTGGGAATATTATATAACCTACCCTGTTTTTAAAAGATAAAAGGGAAACCTCTATTGCCTTTATTTTTAACCAATAAACCATTGAACATTCCAGGTGATATATGTCTACATCAATTTCCTTCTAAATAAGTTGTAAATTTGGGCTTCTTAAGATAATAGCTGTGGCCATTCTCTTGTTTTAGTAGCACCTCAGGGAAAAATCTTGCCAAAGAAGTAAGGTTGGTCAAGTTTTGCTGATCTTTCCTCAGCTTTGATGCCATGGGCTGCTATCAAGTATGAACTAAGTTCGTTGAATTCCAACTATAACTTCAACTATTGATTTTAATGGAGAACTAGCTCCTTATCAGTACAAGTGTCAGGGCCTCTGGGAACATTCTACACATGGGTCTGATAACAATGTTTATTGAGAACATAAGGGGCACGCCTTGCTCCTAGGACCCAAATAACTTGAGATCACGCTTGTGGATGAGCTGGATGCATACAGAATAAAACAATAAGCATTCTTCCACGTGCAGGCAACGTGATTCATGTCACAAAACAGTATTCTCTTAACAGAGCCTGGCCCTGCTATGTATAGCCTAATTAGAAATAAGAGCTAAAGCCAAATATTTCCAAAGCAAAAGCTGCAATTTTTGGAAATTAACTTTTAACATTTTGAATCCATAACTCATTCAGTTAACTAAAGTATATTTTATAAGTACAGAAAGTATCCAATAAGAAGGAAACAACAGAATGGGAATGACTAGAGATCTCTTCAAGAAAACTAGAGATACCAAGGGAACATTTCATGCAAAGGTGGGCACAATAAAGGACAGAAATGGTATGGACCAAAAAGAAGCAGAAGATATTAAGAAGAGTGGCAAGAATACACAGAAGAACTATACAAAAAAGATCTTCATGACCCAGATAATTGTGATGGTGTGATCACTCACCTAGAGCAAGACATCTTGGAATGTGAAGTCAAGTGGGCCTTAGGAAGCATCACTACTAACTAAGCTAGTGGAGGTGATGGAATTCCAGTTGAGCTATTTCAAATCCTAAAAGATGATGCTGTGAAAGTGCTGCACTCAATAAGCCAGCAAATTTGGAAAACTCAGCAGTGGCCACAGGACTGGAAAAGTCAGTTTTCATTTCTATCCCAAAGAAGGGCAATGCCAAAGAATGCTCAAACTACCGCACAATTGCACTCATCTCACACTCTAGCAATTAATTCTCTCAAAATTCTCCAAAGCAAGCTTCAACAGTATGTGAACCATGAACTTCCAGATGTTCAAGCTGGATTTAGAAAAGGCAGAGGAATCAGAGATCAAATTACCCACATTTGCTGGATCATCAAAAAATCAAGAGAGTTCCAAAAAAACATCTACTTCTGCTTTACTGACTATGCCAAAGCCTTTGTGTGGATCACAACAAACTGTGGAAAATTCTTCAAGAGATGGGAATACCAGATCACCCGACCTGCCTCCTGAGAAATCTGTATGCAGGTCAGGAAGCAACACTTAGAACTGGACATGGAACAACAGACTGGTTCCCAAATTGGGAAACAAGTACATCAAGGCTGTATATTGTCACCCTGTTTATTTAACTTCTTATGCCGAGTATATCATGGAAACGCTGGACTGGAAGAAGCACAGGCTGAATCAAGATTGTGGGAGACATAGCAATAACTCACGATATGCAGATGACACCACCCTTATGGCAGAAAGTGAAGAAGAACTAAAGAGCCTCTTTGATGAAAGTGAAAGGGAGAGTGAAAAAGTTGGCTTTAAAGCTCAACATTCAGAAAACTAAGATCATGGCATCTGGTCCCATCATTTCATCGGCAAATTGATGGGGAAACCATGGAAACAGTGAGGAGACTTATTTTTTGGGCTCCAAAATCACTGCAGATGGTGATTGCAGCCTGGAATTAAAAGATGCTTGCTCCTTGGAAGAAAAGCTATGACCAACCTAGACAGCATATTAAAAAGCAGACACATTACTTTGCCAACAAAGGTCTGTCCTAGCCAAAGCTATGGTTTTTCCAGTAGTCAGGTATGGATGTGAGAGTTGGACTGTGAAGAAGGCTGAGCGCTGAAGAATTGATGTTTTTGGACTGTGTGTTGGAGAAGACTCTTGAGAGTCCCTTGAACTGCAAGGAGATCCAACCAGTCTATCCTAAAGGAAATCAGTCCTGAATAATCATTGGAAGGACTGATGCTGAAACTGAACTCCAATACTTGGCCACCTGATGCAAAGAACTGACTCATTGGAAAAGACCCTGAAGCTGGGAAAGATTGAAGGTGGGAGGAGAAGGGGATGACAGAGGATGAAATGGTTGGACGGCATCACCGACTCTCCGGACATGATTTTGAGTAAGCTCTGGGAGTTGATGATGGACAGGGAAGCCTGTTGTGCTGCAGTACATGGGGTTGCAAAGAGTCGTACACGATTGAGTGACTGAACTAACTAACTAATGAAGTAAGTTGCAAACTATTATTTTTTAATGAAACCATTACCTAACTTAAGAACTCAGATATGGCTCCACTATGATGAAGTCCATCTGCAGGCTCCCCACCTTCTACCCCAGGCCTCTGGAAAATCCACTATCCTGATCTTCTTGCCAGAATTCTCCCTCCAGGTAATGACAGCTCATCCACTTCAATCCTAAAGCCAGAAATTCTGGAACATCTTTAACTCTCCCCTTTCCTCAGCCCCTGTGTCCCTCACCCAAAACTCCAGAATTCTTGACTGTGTCCCACAGCATGGTGGAATTCAGCTTCATCTTCCTATTGCCAGAGCCCCTGCCTGAGGCTGACTACCACTCTCACTGGATCCTACGAAAGCTGCTGCTGCCCTTCAGTGTGTTCTCCTTCCTGCAACCAGAAGAATATTCTTAACTGCAAAGCTACTGTGTTACTTCCCCACTTAAAAACTCTTGGTGGATTCATTTCGATGTTTGGCAAAACTAATACAATTATGTAAAGTTTAAAATAAATAAAATTAAAAAAAAAAAAGAAAAAAAAAAAAACCAGACAGAGAAGGATCTAAAAAAGGTAATGACCTGTATGGAAAAAGAATCTAAAACAGAGGGTGATATATGTATATGTGTAAGTGATTCACTTTGTTGTACAGCAGAAATTAACATGGCATGGTAAATCAACTATACTCCATAAAAATTAATTTTTTTATAAAAAAATAAATAAATAAAATCTGTCTCACAGAAAAAAAAAAAAAAAAACTCTTTAGTTCTTTCCATCACATTTCAGTGAATCTTGGAAGCCTGTCTTGATCTCAACCCCGTTTACCTCTGGTGCCTCTTCTTGAGCCATCCTCCACATCCACGTCTCACTAGATTCTCCAGCCATAGCTACACGACACTTCAGTTTTTTAAGCATGTCATGTACCCTATGGTGTGTGTGTTGTGCTCAGTCACTCAGTTGTGTGACTCTTTGCGACCCCATGGACTGTAGCCCACCAGTCTCCTTTGTCCCTGGGATTCTGCAGGCAAGAATACTGGAGTGGGTGGCCATTTCTTTCTCCAGAGGATCACCCTGACCCAGAGATTGAACCCATGTCTCCTGCATTGGCAAGCAGACTCTTTACCCATGTGCCACCTAGGCAGACACTCTAAGTTGTCCCCAGCATCAATTGTCCTCTTTTTAGTAATAGAACCAACCCCACTCACCCCTAGATTTAATATGACACAGGACACCAAGCTAGTGACGACTTTTGTCAGTCTCCCATGCCATTAGATGTGATCCTGTGGCCAGATTTTTGTGACTGGATTGTGAGAAAGAGCAATATGTGCAACTTTAACTTACTGGCTCAGATGGTAAAGAATCTGCCTGCAAAGTGGGAGACCTAGTCCATGGGTCAGGAAGATCCCGTGGAAAAGGAGATAGCAACCCACTCCAGTATTCTTGCCTGCAGAATTCCATGGACAGAGGAGCCTGGTGGGCTACAGTCCGTGGAGTCACAAAGAGTCGGACACAACAGAGCTACTAACTATAACTTTACTTCCCTAGAAGTAAACTGATTGCCCTTTGTTTCTTCCTTAGGCCTGGAATGCAGAAGTGGAGCTAGAAAATAATGTTTAACCATGTGGATGAGGATATGGGAAGGCTATAAAATGGAAGGAAACCTGTGACTCTGAATGTTCAGGTGCTACGGATATTTGAACAGGTTAAGCTGTGCATTACTCAGAATAGTTTGGGTGATGCTGTAACAAACAAATCTCAAAGCATGGTGGCTTAACATAACAGAGGTTTATTTTTCACTTATGCTCCATGTCCAACCCAAATCAGTAGAGTGGTTCTGCTCAGGGACCAGCCTAACGGAAGGCTTCATCTAAACATGCTCTTTAATGAACACACAGGAGGCCAACCGTGCTCTGTCGCTTCAAGTTTCCAGCTGGGAATCAACCACATCACTCCACTCAACAGTGCAAGTCACACAGTCTCACCTCATTCAAAGAGGGTTGAGGATGGATAATCCTAGTGTGTTCCCAGAAGGAAGAGAAACCCAGAATATTTGTGACCAGTCCTAAAGACTATCTTAGCTTCTGGCTTAGTATACCTTAGCTTGCGCTCCCCCAAAAAGGTAAACTCTCTTTCTCTTGCTCAAATGTTTATAGGATATTTTTTGTTTCAGAATGTATATTTTTAAAATTTCACAAGACTATGTCATCTCATTAATTCTTCCCACAATCTTAACCCTTGTTAATTTGGGAATCCTAAATTAACTATTTCCTTTGTGTAAATACTTCCAAATATTTATCTAAGTATCTGATCTCTTTCCAAAGCTCCAGGACTAGGTTTCCAACTGCCTCCTACCTGTCAAATTTGACAAGCTAAAACCAATTGACTATATTAATTTTATTCTCCTCTTAAATTTGATTCTTCTACCACATTTATAGTCTTTTTATTTTTAGTTTTATTTCTTTTATCTTTGCATCCCCAGTCCCTAGAATAGTGCCTGGCTTGAAAAGGGGCATTGTATACCTGGTGAATAAATGTATATTATCATGATCTGTCAATGGCCCCCCAAACCTGCAATCACCCCTGACTCCAATCCCCTCCTTACATGTCTGCAGCATGGCCCTACTACCTGTCACTTCTGTGTATTTAAATGCCCATCACCTATCAACTAGATTATTACAATAGTTATCATCATCTCCAATTTTTCCATTCTCCTGTCCATTTTATGCAGCCTTCTCATATTAATTTCCTTGAAGCATGTGTCTAATCTATCATTTATTCTATAATCCTATAAGGAGCATGCATCTTATACAAGTATCTGAAGATAAAAACAAGTGAAGCAGTCTCCATGCTTGAGTAGCTCATGTTCCAGAGGGAGGGAGAGATGTGTCTAGAGACCCAGAGCAGGGACAGCAGGGCCAAGACAGAGGAGCACAGAAGCAAGCGACAGATGTGACAGACGCTGAACCAGTCAAGAAGTCACAGGAGAGAGGACATTTACGTCACGTCCTAACAGACAACTAGACATTTTCAAGCTTGCCATTAGACAGAAATAGGAACTATTCATCATTTGAGTCAGAAGAGAAAAAGGAAAGAATGTATGCTAACCGAGGTTCGTTTAGAAGTGGGGATTAAGGAAGAAAATTGACAGTGATTATATCTGTGGACCTCTGTTTCTCTCTGACACATAAGAGGGATGAAGACCGAGTCACTGGGCTGTGTCATCTTCCAGTGAGATGTGCTGCCAGCTGGTGAGGACGACTTCCAGTTCCCCACACCTGCTGGAACTCTCTAGCTATTTCCACGACATTCGATTTCTGCTGATAGTATTGAATTCACCCACATTAGGAAGCTGCCGTTCCTGCTCTTCCTTGCACATTCCCACCATTCAGGCTGCAGTCTGGCTTTCCCCGGAATGCTTAGATAGACATTGCTTTCCAGGGGAGGGAGCCTTTAGTCAAGTAAATTGCTGCATGGGTTTCGTAAATTCACAGCAGACCCCAATTGCTTGGAAGCCATAGCACTGTTTTTGTTTACATAAGCCAGGCTTTTTTTGAGAGAGAAAATAGGAGAGTTTTCTTCTGGCAGGGTGGGAGTATGTGGGGAATATTATTTTTGGAATTCTAAGGGCTGATCTTTGAATATAGTGCCAAAGCCTGGAAAATCAAAAGCATAGATTTTATAAATAAGTCACAAAGAACAGAAAGATCACAAAGTAACAGTTTTTGCCACATGACATCATTTCTGCAATATACACACACACCATCTGACCAGCAGGCAGAAAGAAGTGGAGTTTTATAATTTAAGTGCCTCTTGTATGCAAGGTTCTTGGGTGATAAAAGAAAATTAGGGAGAGGGGCGATTCAAGGGGGAGGGGACATATGTATGCTTATGGTTGATTCACGTTGTATGGCAGAAACCAACACATATTGTAAAGTAACTGTGCTCCAATTAAAAATACCTTTTTAAAAAAGAATCATATAATCCAAAGAGAGTGATGGACAAACCCTCTTCACAGAGACATGTAAGGAGTGTCTTTTGTCTTCATATTGACCTAGACTTTGCTGTGATTCCTGGCTCTGTGCTTGTGCTTCCAGAAAGCATACAGTTTTTGATAAAATTTTCCAGAAATGTTCACAGACTTTCCCCTGATGAATTTTCAGGAGAACTAAAAGTGTGACCAAAATACACAGATCATCCAAATAAACTATCAAACACCAGCAGAAACAGGGGGATGGATTGAGCATAACATCCCCTGTCTTTTGATAAATACTTAGAAACAGCAAACTGGAGGCTTTTAAAAGAGAAAACCTAAGCCCTAACAGTTCTCCAAGGCATATGCTTGAAAGCCTTTGTAGCTAAGTAATAATTATTAGGCAAATTAATTAAATTACCTTTACAATCAGAAGTACACTACTCTGCTTATTCTAAGAATTATACAGGATTACCTTGAAATCTCCTTGAAATTGGTCTAGAATTGCTTTCTGGTAAAGAAATTCTGAAAGACAGAGGTTTTCCTTTTCTTTGTGTTTTTTGGTTTGGTTGGTTGGTTGGTTTCTTATTTTGTGGGCAGATCAGTGAGAAAAAAATGAATGCCATGAAATTAGCTTCTCTTTTGAAAGGACTAATACCACCCCCCCTCCACCTTTTGGGAATATAAATTTTACTATTGCTCAAGGAAATATAGACCTGCCAAGGGACCTTTTTTAAAAAAATCCTTTTGATTGAAAGAAAGAAAAATAACCTAGACAGACGGGAAAAAATCACAAAGCATTTAACCTTAATTAATAATTACTGGAACTGAGAGAAAAGCTTAGAGTGCTGTTCAAGTTCCCTCAAGGAAATGTCAACCTCTCATCACCAGAGAAGATGTTTACTCAACATCCAGGACTCCAAGAGAAGGAGGGATATGAGGAATTTCACAAGCTATTTCAGTTACGTGGAATTTTCTTAGGCTAGTCAATTCTGAGCATGCGTGTTGTGGGTGCAGCTGGGGTCCCGCCCAGATCCCCATCAGCTGACCGCAGCACCCACGTCCCAGCTGCTGGAAGCATTGGCCTTGGAGGTAGTGATGGTTGCCCTCTTCCCAAGCACAGCTGTCTCAACTGAGTGACAGTGTCCTGTCAGGAAGGTTGTGCCCCACCCCGGGAAGGGATGCAACTGCTGGCAACCAAAGACTGTCTGACACGGAGACACAAAGGCTGGGCTCTGCCTCCCTGTGAGAAAAACTCTGTGGGACAGTTGTGGCCCAGAGCATCCTGTGGGGCCCGGGTGATACTAGTCTGCAGGAGAACTTTTCTCAAGTAGCCTTCCTCTCCTGTCAGTTCTTGCTTTCCCAATTTTTCTTTCTCCTGAGAGTATTCCCTCAACAAATCTCTTCCACAAGAATCCTTGTTTCAGGCACTGTTTCTGAGGAAGCCAACCTGAGACAGTGCAACTAAATAAAATCTGAAACACTCTTACACCATTTCTACAATCCCCTTTCTGCTTCCTTTTCTCTATGCTAACAAATATTCCAGTTTTTTATACTTTCTTTCTTTCTATATTTTTAATCAAGCTCTTCCCTCAGAAAATGATCTGACCGAGTCAGCTTCTTACACTTTTTTAAAAATCTATTTATTTGACTGCACCATATGGCATCTAGTTCCCTGACTAGGGATCAAACGCAGGTCCGCTGCACTGGAAGTGTGGAGTCTTAGCCACTGAACCACCAGGGAAGTCCCAGCTCCAAACACTTTTATGATAGCAGGTTTCAGGGTTCTCTGTCTCTCCTGAGGTATTGCATTATATTGCATTTTAACAAGATGCAAAGAACATGACTGGAATTAAGGGATTCATTGTTAGTAGCTAAAGACTTTTGAGGCAGTGGAGTTAACTTTTCAGCCCCTAAAGCAATACATCACAGGTCTGTACACACTCTACCTAAACACAAGTTTCACCTTAATTAGAAAAGTTTGGTGTCATTTGTTTTTGTAAATTGATAACCCCTGACATCACTGCAAATACACCGAAGAACCCTTCCACTTCCCCTACTCTTTGGAAGGCATGGAGGGCATTCTGAAGGCAGGAGCCAAGGATCTCTCTCTTTCCCCCACTCCCGTGTTTCCTGGACTCATCCTATCCCAGGAATCACAGACAATAAGCTAATCTGTTCAGCACTGTCCCTTGGAGTCTTATCTGCACTGAGGGGGGGGTAGGAAGTCACAATATCGTTAATATACTAAATCCAAAAAGTACAGAAGTAAAAAATCCTATTTAACTTACTAAATCTGAATTCTTTTTTTTTATTTTATTTTTAAACTTTACATAATTGTATTAGTTTTGCCAAATATCAAAATGAATCCGCCACAGGTATACATGTGTTCCCCATCCCGAACCCTCCTCCCTCCTCCCTCCCCATACCATCCCTCTGGGCCGTCCCAGTGCACCAGCCCCAAGCATCCAGCATCGTGCATCGAACCTGGACTGGCAACTCGTTTCCTACATGATATTTTACATGTTTCATTGCCATTCTCCCAAATCTCCCCACCCTCTCCCTCTCCCACAGAGTCCATAAGACTGTTCTATACATCAGTGTCTCTTTTGCTGTCTCGTACACCGGGTTATTGTTACCATCTTTCTAAATTCCATATATATGCGTTAGTATACTGTATTTATGTTTTTCCTTCTGGCTTACTTCACTCTGCATAATAGGCTCCAGTTTCATCCACCTCATTAGAACTGATTCAAATGTATTCTTTTTAATGGCTGAGTAATACTCCATTGTGTATATGTACCACAGCTTTCTTATCCATTCATCTGCTGATGGACATCTAGGTTGCTTCCATGTCTTGGCTATTATAAACAGTGCTGTGATGAACATTGGGGTACACGTGTCTCTTTCCCTTCTGGTTTCCTCAGTGTGTATGCCCAGCAGTGGGGTTGCTGGATCATAAGGCAGTTCTATTTCCAGTTTTTTAAGGAATCTCCACACTGTTCTCCATAGTGGCTGTACTAGTTTGCATTCCCACCAACAGTGTAAGAGGGTTCCCTTTTCTCCACACCCTCTCCAGCATTTATTGCTTGTAGACTTTTGGATCGCAGCCATTCTGACTGGTGTGAAATGGTACCTCATAGTGGTTTTGATTTGCATTTCTCTGATAATGAGTGATGTTGAGCATCTTTTCATGTGTTTGTTAGCCATCTGTATGTCTTCTTTGGAGAAATGTCTATTTAGTTCTTTGGCCCATTTTTTGATTGGGTCATTTATTTTTCTGGAGTTGAGCTGTAGGAGTTGCTTGTATATTTTTGAGATTAGTTGTTTGTCGGTTGCTTCATTTGCTATTATTTTCTCCCATTCTGAAGGCTGTCTTTTCACCTTGCTAATAGTTTCCTTTGATGTGCAGAAGCTTTTAAGGTTAATTAGGTCCCATTTGTTTATTTTTGCTTTTATTTCCAATATTCTGGGAGGTGGGTCATAGAGGATCCTGCTGTGATGTATGTCGGAGAGTGTTTTGCCTATGTTCTCCTCTAGGAGTTTTATAGTTTCTGGTCTTACGTTTAGATCTTTCATCCATTTTGAGTTTATTTTTGTGTATGGTGTTAGAAAGTGGTCCAGTTTCATTCTTTCACAAGTGGTTGACCAGATTTCCCAGCACCACTTGTTAAAGAGATTGTCTTTAATCCATTGTATATTCTTGCCTCCTTTGTCAAAGATAAGGTGTCCATATGTGCGTGGATTTATCTCTGGGCTTTCTATTTTATTCCATTGATCAATATTTCTGTCTTTGTGCCAGTACCATACTGTCTTGATAACTGTGGCTTTGTAGTAGAGCCTGAAGTCAGGTAGGTTGATTCCTCCAGTTCCATTCTTCTTTCTCAAGATCGCTTTGGCTATTCGAAGTTTTTTGTATTTCCATACAAATTGTGAAATTATTTGTTCTAGCTCTGTGAAGAATACTGTTGGTAGCTTGATAGGGTAAATCCGAATTCTTAAACTTACCTCTAGAATCGGATTTTTATGACTCATAGTTTAGGAAACACCAATATGATCCAGTGTCCTCATTTTACACATAAGAATTTGAGTCTCCTCCCTCCCTCTACCCTGAATGTCCCTTCTCTGTTTTGCCAGCTCCCTGGGTGTGGACTAGCCCCAACTCTGCAGGGATGTGCTGCATCCTAGAGCCCAAGCTGTGTCCCTGCTGACCACGTGCTGCGTGCCCTCACCAGTTGCTGCGCCACTCTCACTGGTAGACAATTCGGACTGCATGTCCCACCTTCGAAGATGACTTTCCCTGGTTCCCAAGTCGGTGTTTGCAATGTGAGAATCAGGCCTCCTGCTGCATGTGTATGAACAGACAACATTGTCCCATATCCAAGTTGGCTAAACAAGTAACCTGTTTGCTTCTATTGGAGGTGTTGCTGTGGAGCTGAAATGCACCCTCACAGACCTTTTTTTGTGGAATTACACCTGTTTGAATTCACAACAATTCTGTTCCAGTGACTTTGAGGATTCAAGGTATCTGTTTCCGTCAACATTTTTTTCAATGATTCATATTTTTTAAACATTTAGTGATTCTAGATACTTCTCCCTCCTTGTTTAGACTATCAACAATCACTGTTTAATAACAGCTTGACTTTTTGATCAAAGAAGTCAAACTGAAAGGCGCTTATTCTATGAAAAGGCAAAGAATTTACATTCAAAATCCTTTGGCTTGTCTTTCAGTTCTAATCATGAGAAAAGGACACAGGGTTCTTCAGGGACATGCCATACTATCTGCATATTTATAAATACATGAGAGCCACGGGGGTGGGGGGGACATCTTTAGAAATAAACTCTCAGACTTCAAGTTCAGCTAGGGAAACTGTAGCAAAATGCGCCTATGGCTGAAAAGAAAATCAGTCATTTTATACCCTGTTTAGTATTCAGCCTTTTATCTGGAGCAATGGCAACCCACTCCAGTGCTCTTGCCTGGAGGGTCCCATGGACGGAGGAGCCTGGTAGGCTGCAGTCCATGGGGTCGCTAGGAGTCGGGCACAACTGAGAGACTTCACTTTCACTTTTCATCCTTGTGCATTGGAGAGGGAAATGGCAACCCACTCCAGTGTTCTTGCCTGGAGAATCCCAGGGACTTAGGAGCCTGGTGGGCTGCCGTCTGTGGGGTCGCACAGAGTTGGACACAACTAAAGCGACTTAGCAGCAGCAGCAGCAGCAAGCAGTATTCTTGCCTGGAGAATCCCATGAACAGAGGAGCCTGGTGGGCTACAGTCCATGCTGTTGCACAGAATCAGAAATGACTGAAGCAACTTAGCATGCACACTTGCATGTTTATAAAGAAACTATTAGGACAACTTGCTTTTTCTCCACTCAAATTGTCCCACGGGCAAACAGCAGTGAGGCCTCCCAAGGCTAGTCTGTTGCAGCCCACGGCCACCTTCACTAAGCACAGCCTCCCTCCAAATTTCACGGAGAGCAGCCTCAATGCTGATCACTATTAGGGCCTGCTAATTTGTTTGGGGCTTCACACCCCTTTTCCCTTCCAACAACATGAACAAGAATGGTTTCCTAACCAGCCATGCTCCTAATTCATTCTCTCTGCAAATAGGGTGAGGAGAGGAGCAAAGTGAAAGGCATTTACCCACGATTATATGCAGAGATATAATATTTGAAAGTTCAGTTTAGTTCAGTCGCTCAGTCGTGTCCGACTCTTTGCGACCCCATGAATCGCAGCACGCCAGGCCTCCCTGTCCATCGCCAACTCCCGGAGTTCACTCAGACTCACGTCCATCGAGTCAGTGATGCCATCCAGCCATCTCATCCTCTGTTGTCCCCTTCTCCTCTTGCCCCCAATCCCTCCCAGGTTCAGAATCTTTTCCAATGAGTCAACTCTTCACATGAGGTGGCCAAAGTACTGGAGTTTCAGCTTTAGCATCGTTCCTTCCAAAGAAATCCCAGGGCTGATCTCCTTCAGAATGGACTGGTTGGATCTCCTTGCAGTCCAAGGGACTCTCAAGAGTCTTCTCCAACACCACAGTTCAAAAGCATCAATTCTATGGCGCTCAGCCTTCTTCACAGTCCAACTCTCACATCCACACATGACCACTGGAAAAACCATCGCCTTGACTAGACGGACCTTTGTTGGCAAAGAAATGTCTCTGCTTTTGAATATGCTATCCAGGTTGGTCATAACTTTCCTTCCAAGGAGTAAGCGTCTTTTAATTTCATGGCTGCAGTCACCATCTGCAGTGATTTTGGAGCCCAAAAAACTAAAGTCTGACACTGTTTCCACTGTTTCCCCATCTATTTCCCATGAAGTGATGGGACCGGATGCCATGATCTTCGTTTTCTGAATGTTGAGCTTTAAGCCAACTTTTTAACTCTCCACTTTCACTTTCATCAAGAGGCTTTTTAATTCCTCTTCACTTTCTGCCGTAAGGGTGGTGTTATCTGCATATCTGAGGTTATTGATATTTCTCCCGGCAATCTTGATTCCAGCTTGTGTTTCTTCCAGTCCAGCGTTTCTCATGATGTACTCTGCATAGAAGTTAAATAAACAGGGTGACAATATACAGCCTTGATGAACTCCTTTTCCTATTTGGAACCAGTCTGTTGTTCCATGTCCAGTTCTAAGTGTTGCTTCCTGACCTGCATACAGATTTCTCAAGAGGCAGGTCAGGTGGTCTGGGATTCCCATCTCTTGAAGAATTTTCCACAGTTTATTGTAATCCACACAGTCAAAGCCTTTGGCATAGTCAATAAAGCAGAAATAGATGTTTTTCTGAAACTCTCTTGTTTTTTTGATGATCCAGCAGATGTTGGCAATTTGATGTTTGGTTCCTCTGCCTTTTCTAAAACCAGCTTGAACATCAGGAAGTTCATGGTTCACGTATTGCTGTAGCCTGGCTTGGAGAATTTTGAAAGTTAAAGGGGACCTTAAACATGGTCTTGAAAAGTACTTTGCTTTTCACCCAGGAAAATTCTGCTGTTTCAGGAAGGCATGTCATCATTGTTTCTCTCCATGCACTTCTGGAGCAGGTGTGTTTTGTAGTCATTAGCAATGTAGCCAGCCTCTCCCTTCATAAAACTTCAGTAAGGATTTGAGCCTACACACATGCATGCACACACATTTCTCTAGGGAGTGGGAATGAAAGGCAGTGTGAAATAAAAGGGAAAATAAATGATGTTAATGAATGGAGTTCAGAGTCAGCTGAGCAACTCTTTGGGTCCCATGGAAGATTCCAGAAGCACTATGTTTAGAAGTTTGATAGGCCACCGGCTAAGGCTGAGGTTCAACAGGCTTCAGCTGGTGCAATCTGTCTCCCCAGTGTGCTTCGAGTCCCCTTCCTGCTCCGACACACACCTCACTCCTTTTATTTACAAATTTAATTTAAAGTAGTACACGTGGGTCTTTGAGAAAATTGTTAAACAGCTGGAAGAACAGATGTTGTAAACTGAAAAGAAAGTGTTCATTTTGCTAAAGTGTATTTGTGTGTGCGTGTGTGTGTGGCCAGAGCTAATTCTGAGCAGATTTTGCTTTTGACTTCTCCAGGAAAATATTTATTTTCTTTGGAGTGTGGAATTACTGTTCATTCCTGGCGAGAGCTGATTGTTTGCTTATATTAGTTTGCCAGGGCTACCATAACATAGTACTCTGGACTGGGTGGTTTAAACAACAGAAATTTATTTTCTCCCAGCCTGGAGGCTAGAAATTCAAGATCAAGGTATCCACAGGATTAGTTTCTTCTGAGAAAGAAAATGAACTGTCATTGACAGTTACCAAATCTGAATTCTTGTGCCGTTAGCTTTCAGGTTAAGCTCAATGGAAAATTTCTTCAATTTAAGATTCTCCAAGAAGACAGGAAATCTAAACTATATGATAATCCATAGGGTCATCTTTTTAAGTGCTTTTTCACATTGCAAATGTATCTTTTCAGGAACAGTTGCCTTATGTCTATAAAAGGTATTAAGCAGTAATGCATCTCACACTTTATGATTGGTTTTCTCTTGGCCTCACCTTCAGTCTACAACTTAGCAGAGTGTATCTACAGTTTCCAATGGAAGATGTTAGGGGCATAGTTCTACTGGAGTTGACCATGAAGTTAATAAGCTTTTCCTCACTACCCAACACACCAAAGCTTTATGGAAGAGAACACCATTTGTGACTTGACTCTTAAGCTCAATTATGCTTTATTTTGTTTTCTTCCTCAGGACAAGACCCTTTGAAAAAAAAAACAGCTGGGTTTGAAGCAAGTTGAGAAAACTATAATGTGTATTATTGATTATTTTCCCATCTCTGCAAAGGCAAAGATACTAAAAATAGTGAAGCCACTTATCACAGCCTCCTCCAAGGCCCTGTGCTGAATTTCACATTTGTACTTTCCTATTCTAAAAGAGAACCTCCCCACTGCCTAATATGCAGGCATTCTAAAACCTGAATTCATTCTTGAACCTGTGAAAATCAGGCCACACCAGCCTGGGAATAAAGTCAGAGACAAAAGAATATTTTTCTAATTCTACAACATCTTGTTATGTTTAAAATAAATTAACAGAATTTGGTTTGGTTTGGTTCCTTTCTTTTTTTTTTTTTTTTTTAGTATATTACAAATGTGTAAAAATCTTCCCTCAAATGCTGCTAAAGTGGGCAGCAAGAACCATGAGACATCTATCTTTGTTTTTCTTTCTAAAAATGAGTGAAGAAAAACTGTTGCAAAAAATTTGTGCAACAAAGCTGAATCGTAATGATTCAGCTGCAGCTTAAAAACTTTCAATAATTACAGTGTAATCTTGGACATGGAAGCCTGTTTGCACCCTTGTATTAGTGTCATACGGCTGTCAGAACAAATCACCACTAACTTGGTGGCTTAAGGCAACAGAAATTTATGCTGTCACAGTTCTGGAGACCAGAAGTCCAAAATTGAGACATCGGCAAGACTCCCTACAATGACTCTTGGGGAGAATTTTTCCTTGTCTCCTCTAGCTTCTGGTACCTTCTGGCCTTCCTTGGCTTGTGGCAGCATAATTCTGCCTTAGTCTTCATGTGGCATTCTTCTGTGTCTCTCTGTGTGCAGATCTGTTTCACCTTTCTCTTAAAAGACAGGTCTTTGGATTTAGGCTCACTCTAAATCCAGTGTGATTTCATCTGGAGACCTTCAAGAATTCTGTCTGCAAAGATGTCGTTTCCAATAAGGTCACATTCTGAGACTCTGGGTGGACATGGGTTTTGGGGAACAATAGTCAACTCCTGACAACTTGTGGGATAATATTATTAGCTATCTGTATTTAATTGACTGTGGTTACAGCCTTTGACCGTATGAATCACACCAAACTGTGGAAATTCTTAAAAAGATAAAATATCAGACCCCCTTACCTGCCTCCTGAGAAACCCATATGCAGGTCAAGAAGCAACAGTTAGAGACACATAGGGAACAACAGACTGGTTCCAAATAGGAAAAGAAGTACATCAAGGCTGTATATTGTCACCCTGCTTATTAAACTTACATGCAGAGTACATCATCCAAAATGCTGGGCTGGATGAAGCACAAACAGGAATCAAGATTGCTGAGAAAAATATTGATACCTCAGATATGCAGATCAGTTCAGTTCAGTTGCTCAGTCATGTCTGACTCTTTGTGACCCCATGGATTGCAGTATGCCAGGTCTCCCTGTCCATCACCAACTCCCAGAGTTTATTCAATCTCATGTCCATTGAGTTGGTGACGCCATTCAATCATCTCATCCTCTGTCATTCCCTTCTCCTCGCATCTTCAATCCCTCCCAGCATCAGAGTCTTTTCCAATGAGTCAGTTCTTTGCATTAGGTGGCCAAAGTATTGGAGTTTCAGCTTCAACATCAGTCCTTCCAATGAATATTCAGGGATGATTTCCTTTAGAATGGACTGGTTGGATCTCCTTGCAGTCCAAGGGACTCTCAAGAGTCTTCTCAAACATCACATTTCAAAAGCATTATTTCTTCGGTGCTCAGCTTTCTTGATAGTCCAACTCTCACATCCATACATGTGTACTGGAAAAACCATAACCTTGACTAGACAGAGCTTTGTTGGCAAAGTAATGTCTCTGCTTTTTAATATGCTGTCTAGGTTGGTCATAACTTTCCTTCCAAGGAATAACTGTCTTTTAATTTCATGGCTGCAGTCACCATTTGCAGTCATTTTGGAGCCCCCCAAAATAAAGTCTGCTACTGTTTCTACTGTTTCCCCATCTGTTTGTCATGAAGTGATGGGACCAGATGCCATGATCTTCGTTTTCTGAATGTTGAGCTTTAAGCCAACTTTTTCACTCTCCTCTTTCACTTTCATCAAGAGGCTCTTTAGTTCTTCACTTTCTGCCACAAGGGTGGTGTCATCTGCATATCTGAAGTTATTGCTATTTCTCCCAGCAATCTTGATTCCAGCTTGTGCTTCATCCAGCCTAGCATTTCTCATGATGTATTCTGCATGTAAGTTAAATAAGCAGGGTGACAATATACAGCCTTGATGTACTTCTTTTCCTATTTGGAACCAGTCTGTTGTTCCATGTCCAGTTCTAACTGTTGCTTCCTGACCTGCATACAGGTTTCTCAAGAGGCAGGTCAGGTGGTCTGCTGTTCCCATCTCTTGAAGAATTTTCCAGTTTGTTGTGATCCACACAGTCAAAGGCTTTGGCATAGTCAATAAAGCAGAAATAGATGTTTTTCTGGAACTCTCTTGCTTTTTCCATGAGCCAGCGGATGTTGGCAATTTGATCTCTGGTTCCTCTGCCTTTTCTAAAGCCAGCTTGAACATCTGGAAGTTCACGGTTCACGTATTGCTAAAGCCTGGCTTTTGAGCATTCCTTTACTAGCGTGTGAGATGAGTACAATTGTGTGGCAGTTTGAGCATTCTTTGGCATTGCCTTTCTTTGGGATTGGAATGAAAACTGACCTTTTCCAGACCTTTTCCACTGTTCAGTTTTCCAAATTTGCTGGCATACTGAATGTGGCACTTTCACAGAGTCGTCTTTTAGGATTTGAAATAGCTCAACCTGAATTCCATCATCTCTACTAGCTTTGCTCATGGTGATGCTTCTTAAGGCCCACTTGCCTTTGCATCCCAGGATGTCTGGCTCTAAGTGAGTGATCACGCCATCATGATTATCTGGGTCATGAAGATCTTTTTTGTACAGTTCTTCTGTGTTTTCTTGCCACTTCTTCTTAATATCTTCTGCTTCTGTTAGGTCCATGCCATTTCTGTCCTTTATTGAGCCCATCTTTGCATGAAATGTTCCCTTGGTATCTCTAATTTTCTTGAAGAGATCTCTAGTCTTTCCCATTCTGTTGTTTTCCTCTATTTCTTGGCACTGATCATTGAGAAAGGCTTTCTTATCTCTCCTTGCTATTCTTTGTAATTTTGCATTCAAATGGGTATATCTTTCCTTTTCTCCTTTGCTTTTCTCTTCTCTTCTTTTCACAGTTATTTGTAAGCCCTCCTCAGACAGCCATTTTGCTTTTTTGCATTTCTTTTTCTTGGGGATGATCTTGATCACTGTCTCCTGTACAATGTTACAACTCTCCATCCATAGTTCTTCAGGCACTCTGTCTATCAGATCCAGTCCCTTAATCTATTTCTCACTTCCACTGTATAATCATAAGAGATTTGATTTAGGTCATACCTAAATGGTCTAGTGGTTTTCCCCACTTTCTTCAATTCAGTCTGAATTTGGCCATAAGGAGTTCATGATCTGAGCCACAGTCAGCTCCCAGTCTTGTTTTTGCTGACTGTATAGAGCTTCTCCATTTTTAGCTGCAAAGAATATAATCAATCTGATTTCAGTGTTGACCATCTGGTGATGTCCATGTGTAGAGTCTTCTCTTGTATTGTTGGAAGAGGGTGTTTACTATGTCCAGTGCATTCTCTTGGCAGAACTCTATTAGCCTTTGCCCTGCTTCATTCTGTACTCCAAGGCCAGATTTGCCTATTACTCCAGGTGTTTCTTGACTTCCTACTTTTGCATTCCAGTCCCCTATAATGAAAATGACATCTTTTTGGGATGTTAGTTCTAAAAGGTCCTGTAGGTCTTCATAGAACCATTCAACTTCAGCTTCTTCAGCGTTACTGGTCAGGGATAGACTTGGATTACTGTGATATTGAATGCTTTGCCTTGGAAATGAACAGAGATCATTCTGTCATTTTTGAGACTGCATCCAAGTACTGCATTTCAGACCCTTTTGTTGACTACGACGGCTACTTCACTTTTTCTAAGGGATTCTTGCCCACAGTAGTAGATATAATGGTCATCTGAGTTAAATTCCCCATTCCAGTCCATTTTAGTTCGCTGATTCTTAGAATGTCGACGTTCACTCTTGCCATCTCCTGTTTGACCACTTCCAGTTTGCCTTGAATCATGGACCTAACATTCCAGGTTCCTATGCAATACTGCTCTTTACAGCATCGGACCTTGCTTCTATCACCAATCACATCCACAACTGGGTATTGTTTTTGCTTTGGCTCCATCTCTTCATTCTTTCTGGAGTTATTTCTCCACTGATCTCCTGTAGCATATTGGGCCCCTACCGACCTGGGGAGTTCCTCTTTCAGTATCCTATCATTTTGCCTTTTCATACTGTTCATGGGGTTCTCCAGGCAAGAATATTGAAGTGGTTTGCCATTCCCTTCTCCAGTGGACCACATTTTGTTAGAACTCTCCAGCATGACCCGCCTGTCTTGGGTGGCCCTACATGGCATGGCTTAGTTTCAGTGAGTTAGACAAGGCTGTGGTCCATGTGACTAAAATATGCAGATGACACCACCCTAATGGCAGAAAGCAAAGAGAAACTAAAGAGCCTGTTAATGATGGTGAAAGAGGAGAGTGAGAAAACTGACTTAAAACTCAACGTTCAAAAATGCTAAGATCATGGCATCTGATTCCATCACTTCATGACAAATAAAGAGAGAAAAAATGAAAACAGTGACAGACTTTATTTTCTTGGTCTCCAAAATCACTGTGGACAGTGACTGAATCCATGAAATTAAAGATGCATGCTCCTTGGAAGAAAAGCTAAGCTGAACCTAGACAGCATATTAAATAGCAGAGACTTCACTTTGCCAACGATGGTCCCTCTAATCAAAGCTATGGTTTTTCCAGTAGTCATGTATGGCTATGACTCATGTATGGCACTGACTCATTTGAAAAGACCCTGATTCTGGGAAAGATTGAAGACAGGAGGAGAAGGGGATGACAGAGGATGAGATGGTTGGACGGCATTATCGACTCAATAGACATGAGTTTGAGTAAACTCCAGGAGCTGGTGATGGACAGGGAGGCCTGGTGTGCTGCAGTCCATGAGGCTGCAAAGAGTCAGACACGACTGAGCAACTGAACTGAACTGAATTGAACTGATGTATGGATATGAGAGTTGGACCGTAAAGAAGGCAGAGTGCTGAAAAATTGATGCTTTTGAACTGTGGTCTTGGAGAAGACTCTGGAGAGTCCCTTGGACAGCAAGGAGATCACACCCGTCAGTCCTAAAGGAAATCAACCCTGAATATTCATTTGAAGGACTGATGCTGAAGCTGAAACTCCAATACTTTGGACACTTGATGTGAATAGCTGATTCATTGGAAAAGATCCTGATATTGGGAAAGACTGAAGGCAGAAAGAGAAGGAAGCAACAGAGAATGAGATAGTTGGATGGCATCACTGACTGAATGGACATGAGTTTGAGCAAATTCCAGCAGATAATGAAGCCCAGGGAAACCTGGTGTGCTGCAGTCCATGGGGTGGCAAAGAGTCAGGTACGACTGAGCCACTGAACAGCAACAACATCTGTATTTAATAAGTACTGCATGTAGAGTATGAAAATGAAAATGAAAGTCACTCGGTCGTGTCCTACTCTACAGTCTATGGGATTCTCCAGGCCAGAATACTGGAGTGGGTAGCTGTTCCCTTCTCCAAGGGATCTTCCCAACACAGGTCTCCCATATTGCAGGCAGATTCCTTACCAACTGAGCCACCAGGGAAGCCTACAGAAACCAAAATAAAAGCAATTTCTATATCTGAATTCATATCTTTAGTTCATTTCATCTGCTAAAGGTGACAAGATGATTTAACATGTTGAGTGTCAGTAATTTTGATGGTTTAAAGGACATTACTATCTTAATTTCTCCAAGTCAGACAGGTAAATAATTGCAGCACTAACAATTATACCTTCTGCATCAAACATAAATCAAACAGCAAGTCCTAAAGTGTACCTGGGTTTCTGTTCATGAGCACAGACATTCATAAAACAAATACGATTGTCTCACATTCCCATAAGCTCTTTGCTTGTAGCAAAAGACCTAAAACTAAATGTGAACTTGTGCGGTCTGGCCCCTGGGTCTGACCAATTCCCTGAAGAGGTCTCCCACATTTCCATGCACACCTGTGCTGATACACTTTTTGGATGATTATATAATATCAATGAGCACAATGAAGGCAGAAACCCAGTCTGGTTTCCGTTGTGTCTCCAGCATTCAGCACAGAGTATGTCACATAATCACTATTCAAGCTACGGATTCATTGAATGAATTAACAAATGACAAGATCACTATACCCATTCAAACTTTCTCATCTCGCTTTGTTGGCTGGTGTCCCTAGATACAATCCCAAGTATACCTGCATTGGATTCAGGACAAAAATCCTTTGGTAATCTAAGCAGCCTTGTCCCCACTGAGAAAATAATAAACCTGAACAATAGCTGAGGCTTGAGAAATCAAACATGGCTTTTGAAGAGTCAACAGAGATTTTCACAGTGTGCTATTACTTTTTCCCCTTTGGAAAATTAGCAATCTGCTATTGCCCAAGTAGGAGGTATGCAATGGACAGAAATGGCCAGGAACTGGGCAGGGGGCCATGGTGAATAGCAGGGTATGGGATCAATTGACAACTTCTGAGCCCATCCTCAGAGTCCCCCCACCAGATTGGATTTGAATTGGTCACATCTTCCCCAACAGCAGGCATCCCCCTTCTGTGTGGGAAACTGATGGAATTCTGCACTTGCAGCTGCCTGCTAACTCACAGCCAGGCTTTGTTGGCCCGGGCACCAGGAAGTCTTAGTTTCTTAAAGGCAAGCAACCCGCTGTTTAAACTTATGTTGGCCTTCAACTGCCACAAAGGCGATCTGCCGAAAGGTTTCTTTCAAATAAAAATAAAAAGGAAGCGTCTTAAATGAACCCAGCTGTTTGTTTCAGTTCTCATTTTTTAACTGGTTGAGTCAAGCACATTAATTTTCAAGGGGAAATAAAGGTTACAAATGTGTACAGCCCAGGGTATTGATTTGGGGAGGGAAATTGAATCAAATAACCAACAAGTCATTTCTGGGTGAGAGTCCCCATCTCTTCAGATTTTTATTGGAAAGTGATAAAGCCCTCCTTCCAGTGGACTGACGAATGAATAGGAAATGATTTTCCTTCCTCTCTGGAGCAAGTGCTCCCTTAGAAACTAGAGGTCAAGAATACCCTAGGGGGACCTCTCTTTGTTCATTACTCTCCCGTGGTTTTGGTTTTGGTCACTGGACTGTGAAGGAAAGTAGAAATGTCTTTTTCATACTATAGAAAATTCTAGATCAGCAAGTTTTAAAAAATGCAGATTCCTAGGTCTCCTAACAGGAGATCTTACTGTAGTAGGTTTAGGATGAGAGCCAGGAACCTGCATTTTCAACACACTTGGCATTGAGCTCTGAGTGTGAAAGACATCCTTCTAAACAGCTGTCCCAGCACTTCCCTGTCTTGTTGATGTCGTGGCACATGTTACAAATGAGTCTTTGCACCACACACTGGAATGAAGAAATGTACTTTTTTTAAGGGTTAACCGAGTTAACAAGGGGAGGAAAATTCCTGGATTATCATGGTAATTCTACCATAATTAACTGAATTCTGCAGAGAAGAAGCAAATATGGACTTTGCTAGAAGCTGGGACTCTACCCTCTTCCCCACACTGCACCCGCATCACAGCGATGTACACCCACAACCACCTGCTAGCCAGACTCTCTTGAATTACTGGCTGAAGCTCTACAGTAAGGCTGAGTCTGGATCACGGATGGGTGGGGTCCCCCAGCAAAGATGATGGTCAATGAACTGTATGTGACAAAGAACACGCAGGCGTCACTGTGCTTCAATGATTCTCAATCCAATGGCTTTGTACCCTCCTCCAAGCACCTATTCTCTTCCATGCCATGGGACCCTTAGCAATGTCTGGAGACATTTCGATCGTTGCTACTGGCATCTATGAGTAAAGGCTATGCATGTGTGCTAAGTCACTTCAGTTGCATCTGATTCTGTGTGACCCTATGGACCATAGCCTGCCAAGTTCCTCTGTCCCTGAGATTCTCCAGGCAAGAATACTAGAGTGGGTTGCCATGCCCTCCTCCAGGGGATCTTCCCAACCCAGGGACTGAATCCACATCTCTTATGTTTCCTGCAGTGGGAAGCGGGTTCCTTACTAGCGCCACCCGGGAAGCCTGAGTGAAGGCCAGAGATGCTATTTACACATTCTACCATGTACACACCAGCTCTCCACAGGAAGAATTATTCAGCCCCAAACGGCCACCTTGATGAGGTTAAGAAACTCTGCCCTCCATGAACATACACTGAGAGGAGAGATCATGTTCAAAAGAAGAACATTTTTTGTCTGTGAATAACAGTCTGGCCAAAGGAACCGTACTTTGTTAAAGTGAAGTCTGGAAAGACACGCATATTTAAAATATTGTCTGCTGGTAATTGTTTGGATTTTTGACTTGGTGACTCTGACAATCTAACTATGTACAAACCATTCCCACTAGAACCTGGGCACATCAGCCCTTAGAGCAAAATGCAGAGCCATCAGAACAGAGGTAGAAGTGTAACAACTTTTTTTTTTTTTTTTGGAACAGCATCACTGCCTTCCACACATAGGCATTAAATCACTATAACTGATTGTAAAGAACATTGTTGTTTTTGTGTTTTTGTGTTCCAACTTTGCAATCCCATGCACTGCCACTCTGCCAGGCTTCTCTGTCCATGGAATTTTCCAGGCAAGAATACTGGAGTGGGTTGCCATTTCCTACTCTAGGGGATCTTCCAGACCCAGGAATCAAACCCACATATTTTGCATCTCCTGCACTGGCAGGTGGATTCTTTTCCACTGCACAACCTGGGAAGCGTCATATATTCTTTTCCCCCTTTTCCTGCGATATAATTGACACATAACATTGTATTAGTTTACAGAATAGAACATAACGATTATATATATATATATATTTTTTTTTTTTGCAATATGCAAAATGATATGCAAAATGATCACCACAGTAGGTCTTAGTCAACATCATCACTTTGTTAACATCAGAAAAGCATGTTGTTTTTCCTTGTGATTAGAAGTTTTAAGGTCTACTCTCTCAGCCGTTTTCAAATATACGGTGTGTGTACTTAGTCATTCAGTTGTATCCTACTCTTCACAAACCCATGGACTATAGCTGGCCAAGCTCCTCTGCCCATGGGATTCTCCAGGCAATAACACTGGAGTGAGTTGCCATTTCCTTCTCCAGGGGAACTTCCTGACCCAGGGACTGAACTCAGGTCTCCATTGCAGGCAGATTCTTTACCATGTAAGACACCAGGGAAGCCCCCAAATATACCATACAGTTTTATTAACTATGGTCTCCACATTGTATGTAACATTCTCAGAACTTATTTACTTTGTAACTGGAAGTTTGTACCTTTAGATACCTTCACCTTTCCCCCTACCTCTATCTCTTCCCCTCTGGCAACCACCAGTCCTCTGTTTCTAGGAGTTTGGTGTTTTTTAGATTCCACATATAAATGAAATCATACAGTGCTAGTCTTAAAAGTGTGTATCCTTTGTCCTGCCTTATAACCTACTATTTATTCCATGCTACAGTGGCTGACTTTATTTTTCTGGGCTCCAAAATCATTGCAGATGGTGATTGCAGCCATGAAATTAAAAGATGCTTACTCCTTGGAAGGAAAGTTATGACCAACCTAGACAGCATATTAAAAAGAAGAGACATTACTTTGTTAACAAAGGTCCGTCTAGTCAAAGCTATGGTTTTTCCAGTGGTCACGTACGGATGTGAGAGTTGGACTATAAAGAAAGCTGAATGCCGAAGAATTGATGCTTTTGAACTGTGGTGTTGGAAACGACTCTTGAGAGTCCCTTGAACTGCAAGGAGATCCAACCAGTCCCTCCTAAAGGAGATCAATCCTGGGTGTTCATTGGTAGGATTGATGTTGAAGCTGAAACTCCAATACTTTGGCTACCTGATGGGGAGAGCTGACTCATTTGAGAAGACCCTGATGCTGGGAAAGATTGAAGGCAGGAGGAGAAGGGGATGACAGAGGATGAGATGGTCGGATGGCATCATCAACTCGATAGACTTGGGTTTGGGTGGACTCTGGCAGTTGGTGATGGACAGGGAGGCCTATCGTGCTGCAGTTCATGGGATCACAAAGAGTCGGACACCACTGAGCGACTGAACTGAACTGAGTCAATCCTTCTGAAGGACATTATGGAATTTCTTGTTTTCAGAGTAAAGAAATAATGGCCCCCAAAAGATTTTCTAAAAGAGAAAATTCACTAATAAAAACACAAATCTATTTTCACAAGGAAAAGCAAGCATATTCAATCAGATATAGAATTTCCAAATCTAAATCTCCACCTCTGACTCCTATGCATCTTTTAGGTACCTCTGTCCACCTGGAGTCCGCAATTTTGGGGAAACTAGTAAAATTCCCAGATACACATCTTCCCACCATGAGCAGCCTAGGGGCTTTGCCTGACTACATGTGCACAAGCTTCTTTGACAGGACCACTCAGGACAGGGCTAGACCAGCTTTCAGGGGGATTTCCTTCCGGTGTGAAAGTAAATGGAGGCAGACAGAAGACCCGCAGTCCCTGGGTTCACCCACATCCCTTCCACCCTAAGAAAATGGAAGAAGAAAAGGAAAACTTTGCTTCTGGCCTTTCCCTCCACTTCCATTTCCCTTTTTAACCCCTCAAGCCAGAAGATGCAGGGTACATTTTTACTTCCCTTTCCCATGAGAGATTCTTCCTTTGCTACACCCACACCAGAAGGACAGCCTGTATTCCTTCTTCTTCCCCACTTCCATCTCAAGGCTAAACTTAAGGACATGGAGTTGGGGGAAGAAAACCCACAGAGTACCTCAGATGAGAAATGATTTTTAATATCACACCCATTATGTTAGATATGATTATCACTTTTTTACTCCTGAGAAAAGAAGGGTCAAAAGGACATAGTTACCTAGTTAGTAGGTAGTGAAGGCAGGATTCAAACTCAGTTCTCTTTCATCAGACCTGTTTTCTTCCTGTTACATCTATGGAAAAGCACCAATGGGAGGATTCAAGTCTACCTCTCATTAGCTGTGTGACCTCTCTATCCCTCAGTTTTCTTATCTATAAAGTGTAAACAAGTATAATAATGCCTGCTTCCTGGGAATGTTATAAAGATCAACCAAGTTAATATATGACAAGTGGAAAGCATAATGCAAATGTCAGGAGGAATTATTATTGTGATAAATTCTGCAACTACCCCATTGGTGATAAGAGAATTTGCTTTCACTTACTGGTAATGCCAGGGGCTTTTTTTTCTACTGCTTTTAGAAATTATGCTGCCTAATTAAAATCTCCATTAATGGTATTAGTTTTTGGAGTCATTATCTAAAGAGATTTGCTATCAAAACTCTGCCTTGTAGACTCCAATTTGTTTGTTCAAAAAAAAGTATCTTGTTCCTAATAGCTGTAGGTGCAGTGGGTTAGTCACTACATACTGCATACGTGCTCAGTCATGTCCTACTCTTTTCAACCCCAGGGACTGTAGCCCTTCAGGTTCCTGGGTCTATGGGATAATCCAGGCAAGAAAACTGGTGCAGGTTGCCATTTCCTACTCCAGGGGATCTTCTCAACTCAGGGATTGAACCCATGTCTCCTGAACTGGCAGTATATTCTTTACCACTTAGTCACGAGTCTCCTCTATCCACGGAATTTTACAGGCAAGAATACTGGAGTGGGTAGCCTTTCCCTTCTCCAGGGAATCTTCCCAACTGAGAGATCAAACCCAGGTCCCCTTCACTGCAGGCAGATTCTTTACCATCTGAGACACAAGGGAAGCCCCTGGTCACTACAACTGCCCCTAGAAACATATGTCATAACATACTGTCTCTGTGAATATAGTGTGAGTTTTCTTAAAAGGAGATTTCCTTTTCCATTAGACTTCATTAAGTCTATTATTAGGGCTTCCTAGATGGTGCTAGTGGTAAAGAATCTGCCTGCCAAGGCAGGAGATCCAAGAGATATGGGTTCAATCCCTGGGTTGGGAAAATCCCCTGGAGGAGGGCATGTCAACCCACCGCAGTATTCTTGCCTGGAGAATCCCCATGGACAGAGGAGCCTGGAAGGCCACAGTCGATAGCATTTCAAAGAGTCAGACATGACTGAAGCGACAGCACAGCACAGTCTGTTATTAACAGAATTTTGTATTACCCTAGGATGGGCTTCCCTGGTGGCTCAGACAGAAAAGAATCTTCCTGCAACATAAGAGACCTGGGTTCAATCCCTTGGGTTGGGAAGATTTCCTGAAGAAGAGAATGGCAACCCACTCCAGTATTCTTGCCTGGAGAAGTCCATGGACAAAGGAGCCCACGACAGTCCATGGGGTCACAAAGAGCCTGACACGACTGAGCAACAAAATCTCACACTTTCAGGGTGTGTCATCACCTAAATTCTCTGGGAAAACTGAGCTAGCAGCCTTATTATTATACTTCTGTCTCCTTTTGTGTTTATCATCTATATTACATGGCCAGTACTTAGGTCATCGGCACTACATCCCACAGTGCACACCTGACGAGAACCCTCTCTGCTTTTCCCAGCCATTCTATTAATAGGATACCTCTTTACCAAGGGAAATCCTTTTCAGGTGGTTAGGAATCCTCAAAGAACCAGATTCTCTTCCAAAAGAGCCTGACTTGGGGGCAAGCATATGCAGAGCCTGGAGAATAAGCATCTTTATTTCCAGGGACTTTTCTGTTAGAGCTTTCCAAAGACACATCTCCAAGGAGTTCTTAAACAGTCAGGTATGAGTCTTGATATCTGGAAGCTATCTTGTCAAGTACCTGGGGAACACCTGCCCAAGGAATGAAGTCAAGCAGAGACAAGGTGAGACGGAAAGAGGTAACCAGAGCCCTGACAACAGCATCTAGGTTTCTAGAATCTGCCAGTCTTAAAGCCTGTGATTTCCCAATTATGTGTCAACAAATTCCTTCCCTCTTTGCTTTGTTATGATTTGAGTTGAGTTTCTGTTGCTTACAACTGAAAGCATCCTAATTCACAGTCCAATTGAACGTTCGATTTTTATTTTTAAAAAAGTGATATACATGGATAACATCATGTAGTGTCTGACATCACAGATATAACTACTATATGTGCGTACTAAGTTGATTCAGCCATGTCCAACTCTTTGCAACCCCATGGACTATAGCCAGCCAGGATCCTCTGTCCATGGGATTCTCCAAGCAAGAACACTGGAGTGGGTTGCCAGCGCCCTCCTCCAGGGGATCTTCCCAACCCAGGGATCGAACCTGTGTCTCCTGCATCTCCTGAGTTGTAGGAGACTAACTACTATAGTCAGTGGGACACAACCAATGACACTGGTCTCAATGGTTGAAGGACTCCACAGACTTGTCACCTACCAAAGAAGGGTCACAGCCCAGGGGATTGTTATTAACGAGCCTCCTCTTCCCTTCTCCCTTTAACTCTTTCACAGAGGCTGACATGGGTTTCCTCTTAGATTTTCTGTAATACATGGCATTTTTACAGTTCAGTGGAACTGGGAGACCTGGGTCCTTGTTCCTACATCCTTGTGTGATACTGGAAAAATCACTTATTCTCTCAGCTTCATTTTCACCACCTACCAAATTAGAGTGGTGGACTAATCTTAGAAAATCACTATTAATCTTATGAAATTATTATGATTCTTACCTCCTAGTTGTCCCTTGAATTTGTTTCATCTTCCCACACAAATTACAAACTCTTTATATGCAGAAATAACATATTAAACTTCTTTTGTGTCTTCAGCATCTTTGGTTTTATATCACTCAGAATATTTTGGCAGGCCAGATTAAATGTTTTTTGAAATAAAATTACTGTTTTATTAATAAAACAATTGACAGTAAAGTGGTGAGAAAGTACAGGGATCCTTCATTTCTTTCAGAGAAAATGGAGTTGAGGAACCCAGAAACTTCTAGTTATTAATACTAGAGTAAAATCTCCCAGACTGGAAGTAATAGTTGAAGCAGAAACCCCATCAAAAATAGGAAAATGTAAACCACAGAAGAATAATCAAGGCTAATAATTTTTAAGCACAAGTTACTTAAACATTTTTAAACTGTACTTATTTTTCTTCATTATAGAATTAGGAACAATTTTTTTGAAGTTTGAAATAAAATTTTTTAAGAAAAATCTTTTATAATTTTATGCAGGAAAAATTAAACATTATAATCTTGTCTATTCTTTTCAATCTTTAGGTAAAAATTGACTATTTTTTTAGTCCTCAACTAGGGAGCAAATGGTGGGAGAAGGCAATGGCACCCCACTCCAGTACTCTTGCCTGGAAAATCCCATGGATGGAGGAGCCTGGTAGGCTGCAGTCCATGGGGTCGTGTAGAGTCAGACACGACTGAGTGACTTCACTTTCACTTTTCACTTTCATGCATTGGAGAAGGAAATGGCAACCCACTCCAGTGTTCCTGCCTGGAGAATCCCAGGGATGGGGGAGCCTGGTGGGCTGCCCGTCTGTGGGGTCGCACAGAGTCGGACACGACTGACGTGACTTAGCAGCAGCAGGGAGCAAATGGTATGTCCTACCATTTTTTTTTCACTTAAATTTAGGAATAATTTTTCATATCATTAGCCTCTGCAGTCATGATTTTCAATAATTAAAAACATTTCACCATGTAAACAAACCATAATTGAGTTTCAACTCCTACAAAGAAGCATTCAAGTCTTTTCTAATTTTACCTTATTATAAATAACACTCCAATGAGCATTCTAATATACAAATCTTTATGTGTATCTTCTGTTATTTCCTTAATTGATATTAACTTATACTAATGATTATGATTATGATGTATGATGATTAGTTAATTAAATGCACTTACTTAAATTAAAAAAAAACTGAGATAGTTAATGGCCAAAGTTTGAAACAGGTTTCACAGCCAATGAAGACACTGTTTCTATGCTGTTTCTTGTAAAGACCCTAATTTAAAGCCAAGTGTAGAACATTAGGGTTCTATTTAGTCGAGGTGACTTTGAGAGAGACATCAGTGCTACATTTTTTGTCACGTCTTGCAAAATCTGATAGAAATATCCTCAGGACTAAATGCTTTAGAGGTTCAGAATTGTGCTGTCCGTCCAATATTCATCCTCACGAAAGTTTCACCATTTGATTTTCCTATCATGTGACATGAATAAATATTTCACGTGATATCTTGAGGTATAACTTACCAGGCACTTTCACATACACTATTTGATTCCTACATCAACTGTCATAGCAGGAATATTTTATCTCATTTCTAGCTGAAGTAGCTGAGGATCAGCATTATCTTTCAGAAAAGTAAACCTAACTGTGTCAAACCCTGTCCCCTCAGTTTGAAAGTCTCTGAGATGGGACATTGTATTAGATATATTCTTACCTTCACAATAAAACCCTCCATAGTAAAAGTGCTCTTCTGCATGCAACCTAAGACCTTCCCCCACTGACTCCAAGCTCTCCCTCTCCACCCTCTTCTCCCACCTTATCATCTGCTTGTCTCTCAATCCAGCCATGCTCTATGCATCTCCCTGTGGGCCCCTTCCTCATACCCTGAAGGCCTCTCCCTCCCTCACCTGGTAAACCACATTCATCCTCTTAGACTGTTCCAAATGGTACTTTGCAAGAAGGCACTCTTGAAGGCATTTATTTTTTATTCAGAGTCAAGATCCTCTATTCATGTTGCTGCTGCTGCTGCTAAGTCGCTTCAGTCGTGTCCAACTCTGTGCGACCCCATAGATGGCAGCCCACCAGGCTCCACCGTCCCTGGGATTCTCCAGGCAAGAACAATGGAGTGGGTTGCCATTTCCTTCTCCAATGCGTGAAAGTGAAAAGTGAAAGTGAAGTTGCTCAGTCGTGTCCGACTCTTAGTGACCCCATGGACTATAGCCTATCAGGCTCCTCCGTCCATGGGATTTTCCAGGCAAAAGTACTGGAGTGGGGTGCCATCGCCTTCTCTATATTGGGCCCTTATTACCAAGCTTATTGCATCATCTGTATAGTATATTTGATTTTATATGCTTTTCTCCAACTCAGCAAAGCCCCATTTGCAGCAAAAATCACTTCTTATTTATCTCTATAATCCCAGTAGCTAGGACACTGCTTGGTGCTTTGTTGAATGAGTGTGTTCAGTGGAAGAGCTCAGATCCTTCTCGTCTATTGATGTAGTCTAAGTATTCAGTGGAATCACTCGAATCACGAGAATAAAAACATTTGGAGAAAAGCAGTGATGGAAAAATATAAACATCTTGAGTATTTTGACTGTATGTCCTTGCCCTCCATCTAAAGTTTTATAATTTGAAGCAAAGCTGAATTTTATAATTAATTCTTAAAGGAATTTTAAGAAAGAAAATGCTAAATAGACTGAAGAATAATTTCACATGGCACATGGTAGAAAAAGTCCTTGTCTGGAAACCATGACGCTTGGTTTTTGTCTTGTTTTGGCCACTGTCTAGCAATGAATGAATGAATTGACAAACACAACACATTTCTAGGCTTGATTCATCATCTAAGAAGAAAGGATCTGGATTAGGTGACTCTAACCCTATTTCACCTCTCTTAATTAACTATGAAAACACTCTGATGTGTCCACATAAAATTGATAAGTATATTATTTTATAATTTTGTTTTCTCATAATTCTTGGTCGCTAAATTTTCACTAAAATTACCTAACTCAAGTCTGTTAAAGGCTTTTCTGTATCAGAGGGGAAAAAATGAAGACTTTACAGGGTCTCCTTCTAAATTCTCTAAGGTAGTTCCCTCTGTCCAGGACAGGAACCTAAGGCCTTCAGCTTAGATATGTGTGAAATAGATCAGGAATGGCTCAAATTCAGAGGTGCTTCTGCTATCAGAAAGGACTAATAATCCTTGTGTTTTAGTCAGACTTGCCAACTGAGTCTATTACAACAGAGCCAATTATAGTCTGAGTTAGCTTAGGAGCTGCCCAGAATACTGATATATTAGTAACATTAAATCATCATAGAATAAAATTAAATATGCAACATAACTGAAGAAATGAAAATTGTCTCCAGCGGAATTGAAGTAGACAGTGCATTTATGGGAGGAAAAAGAAAACCACCCATCAAGTATTTTTGCTGCAAACCCAAGAGGTGCACCATCTGTTGGCCTCATCATTGCACTAGGTCAGCAGCAGACAGTTACCTGAAGTCAGCAGAGTCAGACAACTGACATTCTGAAAGACAACAGTACTGTCAGCCCTCCATAGCCTTGGGTTCCACATCCCAGCTTCAACAAACTGTGAATCAAATATATTCCCCCTAAAATTTCAGAAAGTTCCAAAAAGCAAAACTTGATTTTGCTATGTGCAGCAACTACTGATATAGCATTTACTATGTATTAGGCATCATAATAATCTAGAGGTGATTTAAAGTATATGGGAGGATTGCATAGATTTTAACCAAATCCCATGCCATTTTATAAAAGGGAATTGAGAATCCACAGATTTTGGTATCCTCAAAGATCATGGAACAAATTCCTTGTGGATCCCAAGGAGTAACTGTACATGATGTTGCACTCTTTATAGAAATGACTCGTTCATTCTAATATTGCACTTTTGGACAATTTACTAAGCCCTCAAGTAGTCACCTAGTTGGAAGAATAGCATGTAATTTGTCACAAACATTAAATAAGGCATATAGCTTGCATAAATGTCAGATTAGTTCCTCCATATGTGACAGTTACTTTTATGTGTTGGTTGATTACGCTATGGTGTCCAGTTGTTTGGTCAAGCACCAGTCTAGATGTTGCTGTGAGGGTATCTTTTAGATGTGATTAACATTTATGACTAACCTAGACAGCATATTAAAAAACAGACATTACTTTGCCAAGAAAGGTCTGTCTAGTCAAAGCTATGGTTTTTCCTGTAGTCATGTATGGATGTGAGAGTTGGACTATCAAGAAAGCTGAGCGCCAAAGAATTTATGCTTTTGAACTGTGGTGCTGGAGAAGACTCTTGAGAGTCCCTTGGACTGCAAGGAGATCCAACCAGTCCATCCTAAAGGAAATCAGTCCTGAATATTCATTGGAAGGAATGATGTTGGAGCTGAAACTCCAATACTTTGGCCACCTAATGCGAAGAACTGACTCATTTGAAAAGATTGAAGGCAGGAGGAGAAGGAAATAACAGAGGATGAGATGGTTGGATGGCGTCACTGACTCAATGGACATGAGTTTGAGCAAGCTTTGGGAGTTGGTGATGGACAGGGAAGCCTGGTGTGTTGCAGTCCATGGGGTCGCAAAGAGTCATACACAACTGAGTGGCTGAACTGAACTGAACATTTTAAAGGGTAGACTTTGAGTGAAAGAGGCCCAGACAGTAAAGAATCTGCCTGCAATACAGGAAACCCAGATTCAATCCCTGGGTTGGGAAGATCTCCTGAAGAAGGGAATGGCCACCCACTCCAGTATTCTTGCCTGCAGGATTCCATAGACAGAAGGGCCTGGTGAGCTACCATCCATGGTGTCGCAAAGAGTCAGACATGACTGAGCAACTAACACTTCCTTCCTTTGAGTGAAGCAGATTACTCTCCATGACAGAGGTGGGCCTCATCCAATCAAAGGCCTTAAGACCAAAGACTGAGGTTTCCCAAAGAAAGAAGGAAGAAATTTATCCTTAAGACCGCAACATAGAAACCCTACCTGAGTTTCCAGACTGCAGATTTTAGACTCAAAACTTCAATGTCAACTCTCTGAATTCCCTACCTACCAACTTGCCCTATAGATTTCACACTTGCCAGCCTTCACATTTGTTGTCATTGTTCAGTCACTCAGTCATCTCCAACTCTTTGCAACCCCATGGACTGCAGCATGCCAGGCTTTCCTGTCCTTCACCATCTCCTAGAGTTTGCTCAAACTCATGTCCATTGAATTGGTGATGGATAAACCAATTCTTTAGAATAAATCTATCTCTTTCTCTCTACTTCTCCATATGTGGGTGTGTGTACATATATATCCTATTATATTTCTCTGGAGAACCCTAGTACACTATCAGTTCAGTTCAGTCGCTCAGTCGTGTCCGACTCTTTGCAACCCCGTGAATCGCAGCACGCCAGGCCTCCCTGTCCATCACCAACTCCCGGAGTTCACTCAGACTCACGTCCATCGAGTCGGTGACGCCATCCAGCCATCTCATCCTCTGTCGTCCCCTTCTCCTCTTGCCCCCAATCCCTCCTAGCATCAGAGTCTTTTCCAATGAGGCAACTCTTCACATGAGGTGGCCAAAGTACTGGAGTTTAAGCTTTAGCATCATTCCTTCCAAAGAAATCCCAGGGCTGATCTCCTTCAGAATGGACTGGTTGGATCTCCTTGCAGTCCAAGGGACTCTCAAGAGTCTTCTCCAACACCACAGTTCAAAAGCATCAATTCTTTGGCGCCCAGCTTTCTTCACAGTCCAAATCTCACATCCACACATGACCACTGGAAAAACCATAGCCTTGACTAGACGAACCTTAGTTGGCAAAGTAATGTCTCTGCTTTTGAATATGCTATCTAGGTTGGTCATAATTTTCCTTTCAAGGAGTAAGCGTCTTTTAATTTCATGGCTGCAGTCACCATCTGCAGTGATTTTGGAGCCCCCAAAAATAAACTCTGACACTGTTTCCACTGTTTCCCCATCTATTTCCCGTGAAGTGATGGGACCAGATGCCATGATCTTCGTTTTCTGAATGTTGAGCTTTAAGCCAACTTTTTCACTCTCCACTTTCACTTTCATCAAGAGGCTTTTTAGTTCCTCTTCACTTTCTGCCATAAGGGTGGTGTCATCTGCATTTCTGAGGTTATTGATATTCCTCCCAGCAAACTTGATTCCAGCTTGTGCTTCTTCCAGGGTTTCTCATAATGTACTCTGCATATAAGTTAAATAAGCAGGGTGACAATATACAGCCTGGACATACTCCTTTTCCTATTTGGAACCAGTCTGTTGTTCCATGTTCACTCATAACTGTTGCTTCCTGACCTGCATACAGGTTTCTCAAGAGTCAGGTCAGGTGGTCTGGTATTCCCATCTCTTGAAGAATTTTCCACAGTTTATTGTGATCCACACAGTCAAAGGCTTTGGCATAGTCAATAAAGCAGAAATAGATGTTTTTCTGGAACTCTCTTGCTTTTTCGATGATCCAGCAGATGTTGGCAATTTGATCTCTGGCTCCTCTACCTTTTCTAAAACCTATACCTCTAACCAAATTCAGTTGGAACTTATATTCAAAGTGTGCCCCACTTGCTGAGACATTAAACTCTCCACCAATGAAGGAGTATGGGTGAAGGGTGGAAAGGCAAGATCAGGGGCAGCAACTCTGCGTGAGGATCAGGCTCTAAGGCTAATTCTGTGGAGAAGAAGTAGCTCCTAGGTATGGTCGGTCCCCAGGTGTTAGGATAATCTATGCATATCTGTCCAACAGATAATTACTGTCCCCGATGAGCACTTTCCCTAGGTCAGGCACAATTCCAAGCTCTTTACGAATGCTAACTCATTAATCAGGACAGCAGCCCTAGGGCAGTAGGAATACTTGTATCCTGTAACACATTTGAGGAAAGTGAGTCTTAAGGACCCTGAGTAATTTACTGACCTAATTGTGGACCCAGAGCCTAGCCCTAGATTGTCTGACTCCTGGTTAAGACCAGGAGGCTAAAACTGTTTCCACAAAAAAGAAACAAGGTATGCTGAAGGATCAACTGAAGAAAAAAATAACCATTTTAACGGCAAAGAAATTGGGACGTGCAATGAATCTTCTCATAATTGGAATCAGAGCTTAGCTAGTTTGGTCTGAAGGCTTTGATATTCCAACTTTAGTGCTCTTGGCCTTCTTATTGATTAAGAGAGGTCAGGAGTAGGGAAGGGGAAAGAAAATGAACTTATTGAGTGCCTGCTATGTGACAATTATTTTATGTAAATTTTCTCATTTAATTCTGACAACACTTCTATGGGAGCAGGGTGGGGGGGGGACATATTATTACCCCATTTTTCAGATGAGAGATCTGAAACACAAAGAGATGCAGTAGTTTTCTCCAGGATGAGCCTGTTGGTATAGCGTATCTGAAGTTCAAAACCAGGTCCCCTGATCTTAGTTTATCCATTTTTTGATCACTGCTCTGCCAACCTCCTACAAACAAAATGTGCAGAAGAGCACAGTTAGCCATTTACTAGTTGTAGTTAGTAGTCAGAAGTCTAAATGTGGTGTGTTTTGCTATAAATGTCTTTGTGCTTACCCTTTTTGGAATTTACTCAGCTTCTGAAACCTATAGATGTATGGCTTTTTGCCAAATCTGGGGGATTTTTGACTATTATTTCTTTGAGTACTTCTTCAGTCTCATTCTTTCTCTCCTCTTCTCCCAAACCTCCAAGATAACAAATGTTAAATCTTTTGTTGTAGCCCCATAGATCCCTGAGAATTAGAGCTTTTTCCCAGTCTATTTTCTCTCTATTGCTCACACTGGGAGATTTTTACTGTTCTTTCTTCCAGTTCATTGATTCTTTTCTCTGACTCTTCCGTTTTCTGCTGAATCTATGCACTGAGTTTTTCATTTATTTTATATAAATGTTATATTTTATATTTTTATTATATTTTTTGCTTACAAAGTTTCCACCTGGTTCTTCTTTACAACTACTCTTGCATTGTTGAGACTTTTATTTCTTTGCTGAGGCTTCATTTTTTATTTGTTTCAAGTGTGTTCATAACTGCTTACTGAAGCATTTGTTGATGGCTGCATTTTTAGTCATTAATTTTAAAATTTCTGACATCTTAATGTTGGCATCTATTATGTGATGATAGCACCTTCCTAAATTTATTTGTTGAAGTCTCAACCTCCAGCACCTCAGAATGTAACTGTATTTGGAAATAGGATCTTTAAGAAAGTAGTTAATGTTAAATGAGGTCTTATATGTGGCCCTAATCCATGTGACTGTATTTAGAAATAGGGTCTTCAAAGAGGTGATTGTCCTGCTCTTTGCAACTCCATGGACTGTAGCCCACCGGGCTCCTCTGTCCATGGAATTTTCCAAGCAAGAAGAATATTGGAGTGGGTTGCCATTTCCTACTCCAGGGGATCTTCTCAACCCAGGGATGGAACCCAGGTCTCCTGCATCTCCTGCATTGACAGGCAAATGTTTACCACTGTTCCACCTGGGAAAGGCTAATAGAGTGGAGCCCTAATCTAATATGATGGCATCCTTACAAGATGAGGAAGAGACACGAGGGGTGTGTGTGCATAAAGTAAAGGCCAAGTGAGGATACAACAAGAAGATGGCCATGTGCAAACCAAAGAGAGAGCTGTCAGGAGAAACCAAAGCTGCCAACACTTTGATCTTCGACTTCTAGCCTCCAGAATTCTGAGAAATAAATATCTGTTGTTTAAGCCACCCAGTCTCTGAGGTTTTGTTATGGCAGCCCTAGCAAAATACAGTATCTATTTATTGTTTTTTTTTACTGTTTGAGATCTTCCTAGTTCTTGATATAATGAGTGATTATGGATTGAAACCTGTTCATTTTGGGTATTACATTATGAGACTCCAGCCCTTATTTAAGCTTTCTCTTTTAGCTGGCTTTCACTGACACCATTCCAGCATAGGAAGGGGAGGCACCACCTCCAGGTGGGGGAAGAAGTTCAAGTTCCCCACTTGGTCTCCATTAAAGGTGAGGAGCCTCTTCATCACTACTGGCCACAGCCAGATCCAGGTACCCACCCAGCCTCCTTGGATACTTCCCTGGCTGGCAGGGTTGGACTGCTTCGATTCTGTTCCCCATGTGGCTTCCACTAACACCACAGGGAAGGGAGTGACCTTGTTACTGCCGGGCACTGATGAAAGGCCTGCCTCTCCAGTAAACATTCTCTTTGCAATGGGGCTGGGTAGAAGTCCAGGCCCTCCACTGGCCATTACTGATACCATGAAGAACGGATCTTGTACTGAAGGGGTGAAAGCTCTCGTTCTTTCATCAGCATTCTCTGACACCATCCTAGCAGGAAAATCGACTCCTTATAGCCTAACAGAGGTAGAGTCTAGACTCCCCACTTAACCTGATGGATGATGGACGGGTAGGGGTGAGGCTGAAGTAGAATAATTATTGTCTAAAAGTTTTTGTTTTGCTAGGCTGCTCCTCTCCTTATTCTTTGGCTAGAAAGAGCAGACTTTTGTCAGGGCTTTTTTTTTTTTTTTTTTTTGGTGGATTAATCTACACTCACGGGCTTTTCTGGGTGATGGTTCTTTCAGCTCCTGGTCTGAGATACATGAAACTAAAACAAAATCCAAAGAACTCACCATGTATCTTTCTTTCCTGTGTCCCGAGGTCCCTAGGCAGTTTGCCTTCTTCTTTCCACATTTCAGAGTCTGCTTGTGTTTCCTATAAATATCATGTCCAGGACTTTTAGTTGTGCTTTCAAAAGAAATAGGGAGAAATGTGCCTATTCCATCTTTCTGAAAGCAAAAATTTTGACTCATTTTTAAGCATCCGAAAAGCCAATTTGTCTAAACATTTTACAAATAACTTTAAGTGAAAGAGCTGTCAGTTCAGTTCAGTCGCTCAGTCATGTCTGACTCTTTGTGGCCCCATGGACTACAGCACGCCAGGCCTCCCTGTCCATCACCAACTCCAGGAGTTTACTCAAGTTCATGTCCATTGAGTCGGTGATGCCATCTAACCATCTCATTCTCTGTCATCCCCTTCTCCTCCTGCCTTCAATCTTTCCCAGCATCAGAGTCTTTTCAAATGAGTCAATTCTTCATATCAGGTGGCTAAAGTATTGGAGTGTCAGCTTCAACATGAGTACTTCCAATGGATATTCAGGACTGATTTCCTTTAGGATGGACTGGTTGGATCTCTTTGCAGTCCAAGGGACTCTCAAGAGTCTTCTCCAGCACCACAGTTCAAAAGCATCAATTCCTCGGCACTCAGCTTTCTTTATAGTCCAAATCTCACATCCATACATGACTACTGGAAAAACCATAGCTTTGACTAGACGGATCTTTGTTGGCAAAGTAATGTCTCTGCTTTTTAATGATCTTCGTTTTCTGAATGTTGAGCTTTAAGCCAACTTTTTCACTCTCCTCTTTCACTTTCATCAAGAGGCTCTTTAGTTCTTCTTCATTTTCTGCCATAAGGGTGGTGTCGTCTTCATATCTGAGGTTATTGATAATTCTCCCAACAATCTTGATTCCAACTTGTGCTTCATCCAGCCCAGCATTTCTCATGATGTACTCTGTATATCAGTTAAATAAGCAGGGCGACAATATACAGCCTTGATGTACTCCTTTCCCGATTTGGAACCAGTCTGTTGTTCCATGTCCAGTTCTAACTGTTGCTTCCTGACCTGCATACAGGTTTCTCAAGAGGCAGGTCAGGTGGTCTGGTATTCCCATCTCTTGAAGAATTTTCCACAGTTTGTGGTGATCCACACAGTCAAAGACTTTAGCATAGTCAATAAAGCAGAAATAGATGTTTTTCTGGAACTTCCTTGCTTTTTTGATAATCCAACAGATGTTGGCAATTTGATCTCTGGTTCCTCTGCCTTTTCTAAAACCAGTTTGAACATCTGGAATTTCACAGTTCACATACTGTTGAAGCCTGGCTTGGAGAATTTTGAGCATTACTTTACTAGCATGTGAGATGAGTGCAATTGTGTGGTAGAGTCGTCACCACAGTCTTAAACACATTTCTCTATCCATTAGCAAGCATTTTCACCTAATTAGAACCAGATTGCCATGATCTTTCTAGATCTCTCTTTCTTTCCCTTTCCCTTTTCTGTTCATTAATCTTCCCCCTTTCCATTTAGAGCAAACCAGCGAATCGTCTTGCCCACCTTTCCCCAAAATTTTAGTGACATTTATTGAGCCTTGTGGCTCAGCTGGTAAAGAATCTGCCTGCAATGTGAGAGTCCTGAGTTTGATCTCTGAGTTGGGAAGATCCCCTGGAGAAAGGAAAGGCTACCCACTCCAGTATTCTGGCCTGGAGAATTCCATGGACTATATAGTCGATGGGGTCACAAAGAGTCGGACACAACTGAACAACACTCACTTTCATTGAGAGCCTACCATGTCCCCAGCAATGCAGAATGTGCTTGGCTAAAATCTTCTTTCAGCTCTGAGCAGAGGGAAAGCTGCTAAGGCATTTCTACCTTATTGTTTATTAAGTGATACTGACTAGTTCCTTAATTAAGTCACTGATAATGATTCTTTTCAGATTCATTTCATATTATCTTCTAAAATATTTCCATCTTAGAAAAGACCACTGTGTGCTCTAAAAGATCAGTCATTCAAAGTCATCTTTAGAAAAATAGCAACAAAATGAGATTTGGGCTTGGTGCCTTCTCTGCTTAAGTGATATGATTGAAGTAATGGATTAAGCCAATCCTGCTCCAAGACATCCTTCTCCTTTATTCCCTTCATAGTACTCAGCCCCTCCTCCCCCGAAAGATTTTCCCTATTTGTTTACATATCCACAGTCTTGCCACCACGCAAAGCAGGAGCTAGACAGCTCTCTTGTCAGCAGTCATTTCCCAGGGGTAAGACTGCTGCACTGAGATTTACATGCCAAATTCAGTATGCTGACCCAGTAAATCTGTCCACTATGGCACTCCACCCTCTTCCACCACAAACATGGGCTAGCTCATCAGAATCCTCCCCAGAAAGGTGTATTTCAGAGTTTGGGGAAAATACTCTTTATACTTTTGTCATTAAACTGTCTGGGGCTACAGACAGTTAAACAGTTACACAGTCTATAGACAGTTTTACAGTTTAACAGGCTATAGACAGTTTTGTCATTAAACTGTCTGGGGCTATAGACATGACTGAGCATCTAAGCACAGGCAGATAACCATCTTGCTTGACAAGTAGAGAGACCCATTAAGGGAGGAAATGACAGAGAAAAGAAGAAGAAGGAAAAAAAAATTGCTCCGTTGTGTCCGACTCTTTGCGACCTGATGGGCTGTAGCTGGCCAGGCTCCTCTGTCCATGGAATTCTCCCAATCAAGAATATTGGAATGGGTTGCCATTCCCTTCTCCAGGCACTCTTCCCAACCCAGGGATCAAACCCAGGTATCTTCCATTGCAGGCGGACTCTTTACTGTCTGAGCCACCAGGGAAGCCCAAGCCCTGGTTATACAGTTGAAGCACCTGGATTTAGCCATGCCTGAAGCCATATTCATCCTCAGGAGTCACAGAATTCCTAAGTTGGCATGAGCCAGATTTCAGTCACTGTCAGCCAAAAGTATCTTGACTCTCTCATAAATATTTTCACCGTGATTGTTATATAAAAAACATCAAGTGGGATTTATGGTTTGGCACATTCAAAATCTATGAAAAGAAAATTGGAAAGGAGACAGCAGAGGAAGGGGATGCTATAGAATTCAGTCGGTGCATGTGTCTCATTGACAGGACCCAGCTCTCTGTTCCTGACAGTGAGCTCTGGGTTTTGCACTCTTTCGTATTCTGTATCTTTACAGTCGTATCTGCAGTAGGCACTTGATGCATGGGAGTAAGGACCAGGCGATGTCGGGAAAGCAGTGACGTTAGTTGGTCTAGTAGCAAGTGTCAAGCCAGGTTCGGTCACATGTTGAAACCTTATAGACATAATTTTAGTTCCTGGGAACAAGTGTGAGAGAGAAGTTCTTTGGAAGATAAGGCAAGGAATGTTCTTGGAAGAAATTGGAGACTAATGTAGCTTGATGGAAACAAACAAAAACGCTCCATTGGCACTCAAATCAGTTTGAGTTCATCTTTACAAGCAATAGAAACTATATCTAGCTAAATTAGGCAGAAAGAGGATTCATTACAATGGTGTTGGATGACTCACAGAATCTCTGGGTAAGCCAGAGAAGCAGGCCTGGGGGCATTCAGACAGGGCCATCTGCCAAATCACAAGGTAAACCTGATCCAGGGATGATGCCAAGCACTGCTTGTGCCTCAGACACTACCAGCTGTGGATAAAATATGCAGCTGCCGCTGTCCCCAGAGTGCGTTATATATGGCTTCTGCTTCTTTGTGTCATTAGCTTCTAAAGCAACATCTGTGTGACTTTAGGGGCATTGATGGGGTTGGAAGTAGAGGGCAGGCAGTGGCACAGGACTGGCAGAGCCAAGTGCATGCGCCATGCCCTAGCTGAAAGGGATGCTGCAAAAGTGGATATAGGCACTGCCACCTTCTATCACAGCACATGAACTCAGCAAAATAATGTGGAGTATTCTCGGATGCAAGGACATTCAAATGATGGGTGGCCAAGAATAATGGCAAACATACCAGCCACATTAAATTTCCATGTGGGCAGTGATGAAGGGTGTAGGCTTTGGAATAAGATGGCCTACATTCAAGTTCAGAGTCTGATACTTCCTTGCTCTTTAATTTCTCTAAGCCTCATTTTACTCATCTGAAAACGGAGATAAGAATAGAACCTAGCCCAGAGCTGGTGTCAGGATTGAGAAAGGCAATGCTCACGTGAGGAGCAATTTATCATCCTGAGAATGCCCAGCCGGTCCCCTTCTTCGTCTGCTAAAGGAGATTCTGCCAGTGGCCTCTAGTTCATTTTGCTCCCATATCTTCCAAGGAATGCCTGTTATTGTCATAGCTGTCCCTAGAGCTTTTGTGATACAGAATTGGGATAGAAGATCAGGAGGAATATAACTAAGATGTGCCTATGCTAGGACAAAGATAAGAGAATAAATTTTCAGGAATTTTGGAGAAGAGAGAGACTAGAGATATGGTGATACTAGAAAAGTGGATAGGAGGGAAAGGGGCTTTTAATAATATTGCCTTTAAAAAGATAGATAGGGGACTTCCCAGGTGGTCCAGTGGCTAAGACTCCATGCTTCCAATGCAGGGAGCACGGAGTCTTATTCCTGGGTGGAGAACTAAGATCCCACATGCCATGTTGTGTGGCCAAAAAAATAAAAATAAAAACATAAATAGATGGAAGATCTTATACACATAATTGTATGTATTGTATATAATCTCTTAAGGTATTGAGGAAATTCTAGTCATGAGTATGGTAATTTTACAATTATATTGTGATGGCTGACCATGTTTCTTTTAGGTAACATTGCCTGAAGAGTGAATTAAGTGGATCCTAGAGTCATCAAGAAGGAAACTGAAATACAAATAAAACACTTCACATAGTGCTTGGCATGTAGTAAGTTGCTGTATACGAGGTAGATGCTGTTATTGTCAGAACTGTATCAAAAAGTCAGAGAAAGAGTGATATGATGCAAGCAGTCACTTGAGCTATTGAACCAGAACTTCATAAAATCCTCTGAGGAAGAACAGGATTGATGCCAAACCTCGAGGCAATACTGAGCGGAATCTGCTGACAGCCGACTGCAGTGCCTTCATCATTATCTTCCATCTTCCACCTAGAAAGCAAAACTCTTTGTTATGAGCTGAACTGTGCCCCCTGCCCTCTCCCATTCCTATATTGAAGTCCCAAGCCTCAGTACCTCAGAATGTGACTTATTCAAAGCTAGAACCTTCAATGTAGTAATTAAGGTAGAATGAGGAGGTGTGTGTGTGTGTCTTAGTCCAGTAGGTTTGAAGGAAGAGAGGATATCGCAGACAGACATAGGTAAAGGGTAAATCACGTGAAGCCATCAGAAGACATCTACCTACAAGCCAAAGAAAAAGATCCTCAGAAGAAACCAATCCTGTGGACACCACGACCTTGAACTTCTAGCCTCTAGAACTGTGAGGAAATAAATTTCCGTTGTTTAAACCATCCATCTGTGGTCCTTGCTATGGCAGCCCTACCAAACAATTACACCTATAAATCAGTATCACCCAAGTTCAGAGCATCTTCAGTGAGCCCCACTGTACCAGCCAATGTGCTTAGGAGGCAGGGGGCAGATGCTCAGTAAGTACTGGAGGTGTTACCCAGGTTGGTAAATGTCAATCTGGAGAAATAATCCAGAAGCTGTTAAATGGTAGAAATGAATTTGGCAATATTCACTAATCATCATCATCATCAAGTAATACTAAAACTTTTTTGTCTTTTTTTAAGTCACTAAGTAAAAACTATTAACAGCCAATAGCTATTGAAGGTTTTAGCATATTAGATGCTATTAATTTACTATATTAACTGGTTTAATGTTCACAACCACCCAATTTATATTCAAATGTCGAAATATTCAGTTTTTGCGAGTATGATCAGCACTCTGATTATATTCTGATGTTAAACCCCATGTACAGACGAATAGGTGAGACACAGAGAATTGAGGTAATTTCCCCAAGTTCCCAAAGCAGTAATTGGCAGAGTCTAGCTATGATTCTAGCTCCAGTGTCTGCACTCTTACTTATACTGCCTCACCATACAATGTGCTTCTTATATCTAGAAAATATTAAAAGAAACATAAAGAAAATAAAAAGCACCAAGAGTATCTCCGAGTTTGTGTATGTACTTGTGTGACCTTGATAACCTAGAAAGTAATCCTCTTGCTTTCTGCCACTTGAATCCTTGACCCTTCAAAGGTAAATATTGTGAATGATCTTTGGCCCTAATAAATATCAATGTGAGACATTTTAAAAATTTTTAACCAAAAAGACATTAATGTGACTATTCCTTCAATAATGGTCAATGTTAAAGGAAAAAATATTATTTGCTGAGCTTTAATTATCCTCCCATGTAAACCAATTCCTTTGTCATCCTTTCCTTGATATGAACATCCTCATTATTAGTGTGAATAAGATTAGCATTCTAATTATACATTTGCACAAAGACCTCTTTTTCACTTTTTTCCCACCCACGGTTTTCAGTATTTGGCAATCTTGGTGCTGAGAGTCAGAGTCTGAAAGCCACTCTGGACCCCCCACCTCCTTTATTCACAACTTCCCACAGTTCCCAGTAGCCATAGATAGGTCCTTAGGCCTTGTCTATCATAGATTTCTTTCTGGAGTGCATGAGGAGTGACCCAGATTTTTTAAATGCCTACAGTCTCCTCTGAAATAGCAGTTACTTCAAAGGAAGGATTTGTTATGGAGAATACAAACAAACTATTTCATCTGAGAGCTACTCAGAGATTTTATAATTTGCCATTAAATAGGATTCTTAGCACTGGCAACAGAAGGCATTCTGCCATAGTGAACCGTTTCAAATCATCAGAGTTCATCATCATGTGGACTAAGAAAGTAGAAATAATCTTATCCTCCATCTAACAAGTAATTCAGACAGAATGCATTATAACACAACTAAAGCATGCTAAAGCAGGTTGTGATAGAAGATAAGACCTTTGTGATGTACTGAAATCACTGCTAATTTTTCCAAGTCATTGGTCAAATGATTTTTTTCTAGGTACTACGTGAGAGCAAAAGCCCCTTTTCTAAATTCCTTTTGGAAGTGGGATATTAAAAAAAATTACCCATCTTATTTGAAATTTTGTTAGTCTCTTTCTGGAACACTCTTTGACTTAAAACAGCATAATATACCCTGCAGACAGATTAAATTTATAGAGTGGGACTTTTTAATCTTCATCTACCCAACTGTGTTGAGAATAGTACCTTGGATTCACTGTGTTTTCAAATTAAATTTAAATCCATAAATTTCTTATGCATGTGGTGCAAAACAATCCATGCCATGATATTTATTTGTTAGATAATTGTGCTGTGCTTGCTGGAAATCACAAGGCAAGGCTGTTGTTCTTGACTCGTACAAGGAGCTTTGTTAAGTGAAAAATTAGGGTTTAGAAAGACCAAACAGGGAAAAAATAATTATAGCCCATTTGGAACTCAAGCACATTGTTTGTACAGACTGCATTAAAATAAAAATCTGAGTCATTGCTAGCTAGTATACACACCTTCAAATTGTATTTAGTATTTTACATTAATTTTAATACTCCTGACACCTTCACTGGAGCTTCCTGGGTGGCTCGGGAGTAAGAATATACCTGCAATGCAAGAGACATGGATTTGATCCCTGAGTTGGAAAGATCCCCTGGAGAAGGAAATGGCAACCCACTCACTCCAGTATTCTTGCCTGGAGAATCCCACGGACAGAGGAGCCTGGAGAGCTACAGTCTATAGGACTGCACAGAGTCAGACACAGTTGAAGTGACTTAGCACACACGCACCCATTATTTAGGATATTCTGGTTATTTGAAAGCTGCTGAAGAAGGTAAAAATGTGAATATGGTTGCTTACATAACTAATTTATTCTAAGGCCCAGCTAGTCAACAAATCCCTGCTCTGGCATGGGCTCGGCAGTGGATAATCTCCAGTGTTGCATCATACACTGTGATGTTGTTACAGAGCCCCTACACCCTTGCCTTCGTATCCCTAGAAACACAGCGTATTTCCTGGCAAGAGACCACCATCCTAAAAGTTGAGAGGGAAATACAGCCCTTTTCCTACACTTGATGGCACCTCTTCATCTCCATATCCCCATCACTCTCTATAATTCCTTCTGCTATACCCAGGAGAGGAGTCAGGAACAGAGAGAATTTTTTTGATAATAAAACACTTGCGTACTCTCCAATTTCAAAATACTTGCAATCAACTAAAGAAGCAGCATGGTATAGTGGATTTGGATCTTGACTGTGCTATTTACTAGCTTTTTTATTTTGGAAAACTTCCACATCCGGTATGCAAAATGGGGTTAGCAATAACTGCTTTCAGCCATTTTTGGAATGATGGCCAATGTAATTGAAGTACCTAGTGGTCCCTGGCACATGAAAAGTACTCAACAAATGGCCACATATTATTTCTAGGGGTATCAGAAAAAGTTTAGGACACAAGGTAAATTTTCATTTCAGATAAATAACCAATAATTTTAAAGTATTTTTAGTATATTGCATGGGGCATAGTTAAATTAACTTCATTTTTATTTGCTAAATCCGACAACCCTAATTATTTCATCTGATCTTTAGGACAACCGTGGACGTAGATATTGTTTACATTTCACAATGGTAAAAATGGTAAGGACACAAACTCAAAAAAATAAGTGATGTAAAATCATCATAAACATAAGTAGTAGGATCTGTTATTTTAATACAGGTTTGGGATTTGTTTTTTCTCAAAAAGAATGCTCTTTTGTGTTTTGTGTCTTTTACTTCCCTCTCTCTTTACCCTCAGTTCACCAGCAAAAAGCTTACCACAACCACCTAAACATGGATACTCTATGTATGGACTGTCTACATGGACAGAGAATAAGGGGGATCGTGGGGGACTTCCCTGGAGGTCCAGTGGTTAAGGCTCCATGCTTCCACTGCAGGGGGCACAGGTTCAATATCTGGTAGGGGAACTAACATTCTGCATGCCACATAGTGAGGCAGCTCCAAATGAAGGGAGTGGCATGAGATTGAGGTACATGTGGTAGAGTAAGAGATCAAACAAGATCTCCAAAGAGGAAAACTGTCTTTAAACATAGAGGTAAGAAATTATACTTCAATTAAAAAATAAAAACAAAACACACAAGGGTTGAGATGAGATGAATTAAAAAGAAAGATAGATTTTAATTCTATTATTACTTAATATTGATAGTTCTAGTAAAGTCGCTCAGTTGTGTCTGACTCTTTGCGACCCCGTGGACTGCAGCATCCCAGACTTCCCTGTCCATCACCAACTCCCAAAGTTTGCTCATACTCATGTCCATCGAGTCTGTGATGCCATCCAATCATCTCATCCTCTATTGTCCCCTTCTCCTCCTGCCTTCAATCTTTCCCAGCATCAGGGTCTTTTCTAATGAATCAGTTCTTCATATCAGGTGGCGAAAGTATTGGAGCTTCAGCTTCTGCATCGGTCTTTCCAGTGAATATTCAGGACTAATTTCCTTTAGGATTATTCAGGACTGATTTCCTTTAGGATGGACTGGTTGGATCTCCTTGTAGTCCAAGGGACTCTCAAGAGTCTTTTCCAACATCACAGTTCAAAAGCATCAATTCTTTGGTTCTCAACTTACATTATAATCAAACTCTCACATCCATACATGACTACTGGAAAAACCATAGCTTTGACTAGATGGACTTTTGTTGGCAAAGTAATGTATCTTCTTTTTAATATGCTGTCTAGGTTGGTCATAGCTTTTCTTCCAAGGAGCAAGCGTCTTTTAATTTCATGGTTGCAGTCATTTTCAGTTCAGTTCAGTTCAGTTCAGTCGCTCAGTTGTGTCCGACTCTTTGCGACCCCATGAATGACAGCACGCCAGGCCTCCCTGTCCATCACCAACTCCCGGAGTTCACCCAGACTCACATCCATCGAGTCAGTGATGCCATCCAGCCATCTCATCCTCTGTCGTCCCCTTTTCCTCCTGCCCCCAATCTCTCCCAGCATCAGAGTCTTTTCCATTGAGTCAGCTCTTCTCATGAGGTGGCCAAAGTACTGGAGTTTCAGCTTTAGCATCGTTCCTTCCAAAGAAATCCCAGGGCTGATCTCCTTCAGAATGGACTGGTTGGATCTCCTTGCAGTCCAAGGGACTCAAGAGAGTCTTCTCCAACAGCACAGTTCAAAAGCATCAATTCTTCGGCACTCAGCTTTCTTCACAGTCCAACTCTCACATCCATACATGACCACAGGAAAAACCATAGCCTTGACTAGACGAACCTTTGTTGGCAAAGTAATGTCTCTGCTTCTGAATATGCTATCTAGGTTGGTCATAACTTTCCTTCCAAGGAGTAAGCGTCTTTTAATTTCATGGCTGCAGTCACCATCTGCAGTGATTTTGGAGCCCCAAAAAATAAAGTCTGACACTATTTCCACTGTTTCCCCATCTATTTCCCATGAAGTGATGGGACCAGATGCCATGATCTTCATTTTCTGAATGTTGAGCTTTAAGCCAACTTTTTAACTCTCCACTTTCACTTTCATTAAGAGGTTTTTTAATTCCTCTTCACTTTCTGCCATAAGGGTGGTGTCATCTGCATATCTGAGGTTATTGATATTTCTCCCAGCAATCTTGATTCCAGCTTGTGCTTCTTCCAGTCCTTTTTTTAGCCCCCCAAAATAAAGTCTGTCACTGTTTCCACTGTTTCTCCATATAATTACCATGAAGTGAAGAGACCAGATGCCATGATCTTCATTTTCTGAATGTTGAGTTTTAAGTCAACTTTTTCACTCTCCTCTTTCACTTTCATCAAGAGGCTTTTTAGTTCTTCTTTGCTTTCTGCCATAAGAGTGGTATCATCTTCATACCTGAGGTTATTGATATTTCCCCCGGCAATCTTGATTCCAGCTTGTGCTTTATCCAGCCTTGCATGTCACATGATGTACTCTGCATAGAAGTTAAATAAGCAGGGTGACAATATACAGCCTTGACATACTCCTTTCCCAATTTGGAACCAGTCTATTAGTAACTTTCAGGGGCTTCCCTGGTGGCTCAGACAGTAAAGAATCTGCCTGCAATGCAGGAGACCTGGGTTTGATCCTTGAATCAAGAAGATCCTGTGGAGAAAGGAATGGCTACTCACTCCTGTATTCTTTCCTGGAGAATTCCATAGATAGAGGAGTCGGGGAGGGGGGTGGGCTACAGTCCATGGGGTTGCAAAGAGTCAGACACAATTGAGTGACTAACACCAACAAAACATAGTAACTTTCCAGCAATATCTTTTAAGGCTGTACTTACTAGAAGGTGCATATGAAGTAGTGAGCTCCCTCAAGGTAGATGTGAAGTTGGGGGTCAGCGAGATACCATAGATAACCCATTAAGATCCACAAAGTCAGGAATCAGGATTTGTTGTATCTTACCAACATATATTTCCCACTTGTCTCACTTTTTCTGTGTCTTGTTCCTCATGGTTTATCAGCATCTTCATCAAACAGTGACTGAAGAAGATAAAGCTCAAACTAAGTAATGTCAGCTAACACACCATTACAGCTGAGGTTTGGGTTGTGGGAGAGATTTTGCTAACCCAGGTCAGAGTTACAATAACCATCAATAGTTGGCCTTATCAATAATGATATTAGAGGAGGTGGAAGAAGAACTTCAACATCAGCTTTGAAATGCCTTCTTTCAGGGATGCACCAATTTAAAAACATCCACCATAAGCCAGGACATGGAAGCAACCTAGATGCCCATCAGCAGATGAATGGATAAGAAAGCTGTGGTACATATACACAATGGAGTATTACTCAGCCATTAAAAAGAATACATTTGAATCAGTTCTAATGAGGTGGATGAAACTGGAACCTATTATACAGAGTGAGGTAAGCCAGAAAGAAAAACACAAATACAGTATACTAACGCATATATATGGAATTTAGAAAGATGGTAACAATAACCCTGTGTACGAGACAGCAAAAGAGACACTGATGTATAGATCAGTCTTATGGACTCTGTGGGAGAGGGAGAGGGTGGGGAGATTTGGGAGAATAGCATTGAAACATGTATAATATCATGTATGAAACAAGTCGCCAGTCCAAGTTCGATGCACGATACTGGATGCTTGGGGCTGGTGCACTGGGACGACCCAGAGGGAGGGTATGGGGAGGGAGGAGGGAGGAGGGTTCAGGATGGGGAACACAGGTATACCTGTGGCGGATTCATTTCGATATTTGGCAAAACTAATACAATATTGTAAAGTTTAAAAATAAAATAAAATTTAAAAAAATAAAAATAAAAACATCCACCATAAACGTAGAGATCAAGAGGGCTATATCTCCTGATCCCCAAGGTAGGGAAGCTCCACATAGTGTCATCTCCATAAAGTGTTCTGCCCTCCATTTTTTAAGGTCTCTTGAGAACTTTGATTTATTTCAGCCAGCACACCAAAGACTTTTTTCTATTGTAAATATATACTCAGAAAAAAATGTAACACACTAAGCATTTATATATGGTGTTAATTTGAGTGCCTGAAACAGGTACCTACTCATAGAGAGAACCGAGTCCTGTGTGTCTTCAAATTTCCACTGCACGCAGGAGGCCCGCACCGCTTTTTCTGGAGGGCATTTTGCTGACATTTTCACAACTATGCCCACTGCCTCTTTTACTGTACAGTGCTATCCTTTTCTGTATATTTTAGTTTTTATTTTTATTGATTTATTTGGAGTGCTAGAGAGGCTGAACTCGGGGTATGATTTTTAATCTGCATGAAAATATTTCCCTTTCCATATTTATAAGATCCTTACTTGGCATCTCTGAGAAGGAAATCACTATACAGTGTGGAAAATGCTTTCAGCAACCTGAAGAGTGACAGGCCAATTGGGCCCCAAAACTCTTCTTATTGACAACAGCTGCTATCTCAGCTCATGTCTACGCACCTGGACTGGAAATAGCCACCGTGAAATTTCAATTGTTTACTCTGCAATAAATCTGCAAACTGCTTAGCTCAAGATCTAGAGTTTTCTCAAAGCAGCATTTCTCAAACTGTGGACCATGGACCCCTTGCATTACGCTCATCTGAGGTGCTTAGAGAGAAGGCAATTTCTGGGCCCCTGCTGCAGACCTCTTACTGAATCAGAATCTGTAGTTGACAACAATGAGTCTTTAAACCCTCACCTTAGGGGACTTCCCCAGAGAAGGCAATGGCACCCCACTCCAGTACTCTTGCCCGGAAAATCCATGGTAGGCTGCAGTCTATGGGATCGCTAAGAGTCAGACACGACTGAGCGACTTCACTTTCACTTTTTACTTTCATGCATTGGAGAAGGAAATGGCAACCCACTCCAGTATTCTTGCCTGGAGAATCCCAGGGACAGAGGAGCCTAATGGGCTGCTGTCTATGGGGTCGCACAGAGTCGGACACGACTGCAGCGACTTAGCAGCAGCAGCAGCAGCAGGTAACTTCCCTGGCAGTCCAGTAGATAAGACTCCATGTTCCCAAAGCAGGGAGTCCAAATTCTATCCCTTGTCAGAGAACTAAAACCCCATAAGCAGTAACTAAGCCCTTGCACCACAATGACAACTGTGCAGACCTGGGTGCTAAGTTGCTTCAATGGTGTCCAACTCTGTGTGACCCTATAGACTATAGCCTGCCAGGCTCTTCTGTCCATGGGATTCTCCAGGTAAGAATATTGGAATGGGGTGCCATGCCTTCCTCCAGAAGATCTTGCCAACTCAGGGAACCTGCACTGGCAGGCAGGTTCTTTACCACTAGCACCACCCGGGAAGCCCACAGGGAAGACTAAGTGCAGCCAAAAGAAACCTTGCCTTAGAAAATGTACAAATGTGACCTGAACGGAACTTTACGACTTTTCCTTAATTGATCAACTAATACGGTGTGGCTAACTACTGCCTGTGATTTCATCGTTTCCCTGCCTCCTCCGGCCCATGCCCCTGAGTGGAAGGAGCTATATAGTGATCATGTCTGAGAGGGACACTGAGCAGCCCCGAGGACCCAGGCTAGGTTAGGCCAGCAGTCTGTCAGCTTCATCGAGGCCAGTACCGATGTGTGTGGTTCTACTGCATCTCTATACTGGGTTCAGTACCTGCGGGACCATCTGGCTCAGATGCCTCCACTTACCTTACACCTGTGGAGAGAGACACCCTGTGCACTCTGTGCTCAGTCACTGAGACTCTGTGACTCCATGAACTGTAACCTACCAAGCTCCTTGGTCCATGGGATTTTCCAGACAAGAATACTGGAGTGGGTTGCTATGCCCTCCTTCAGGGGATCTTCCTGACCCAGGGATCAAACCTGCATCTCTTGCATCTCCTGCATTGGCAGGTAGGCTTCTTTACCACTGCACCATGGGAAGCCCATGGAAGGAGACACACATACATTAATTCTTCTCACAAACAACAAGCAAACTTATTTAAAAAGTAACTTAATCATGAATATGTATGCCAATTCATTGAAACTACAAATTGAATATCCTGTGGTTTTTCTATTAACTTTCAATTCCTCCTCATTGGGAATCAGTAAAATCATTAGTCAGAGATGGCTAAAGGAATTATCTTTTTCCTGGTCTGGTCTGAGTCTTTTTTTTTCCCGTTTGTCTGGCACCTGCACGTTGCCCTGATCCTCTTCTATTTTAGGCTAGTCCTGCTGGAATGGTCATTTCCTCATTAGATGACATTTAATGCCAGCATCCCAATATTTCCAGGCTTCCTATAATAGCTCAAAGCCTGGCTCTTAGACACGGCAACTGTTCAATTGAATTTCCATGGTCTATCTCACTCCCTAATTACACAGAATTAAAGTGGTTCCCTCAGGGTCCCGATCTCTCTGAAAAATGTCTCTCCCCAGAAGAAAACGAGCAGTTCACCGTCTACTCCTCAGCTCTGAGCCTCCTGTGGATTGCCTGTCACTGGTTCAGGGAGGCTGTGTGTTCCCTCAGTCTGGCAGGTAAGAAGACCTTCTAAATTGAGCTTCCCTTCCGTGGCCTGGAAAAATTCTCTATCTGCACAAAAATGCTCACATTGTATCATATTTTCTGTGACCAAACACTCTCAAAGGCACCTGAGGTGATCCTGCCTCTATCGTGTGAACTACCCTACCAATGTCTGCATAAGCCTCCCAACATGTTTGCAGGTGGGATATAAAGTGACTGCTCCCTTCTCAAAGGGCACAGCCATCCTGTCGTGCTCCCAGATGGAACAGGAACATGGAAATTGGGAGAAGCAGGAGTTCATGGATACTTCTTTGTCTAGTAAGTGTTCCACCTTCATGGAGCAGCCAGGAGATAAGGCTCAGGGTCTCACATTATCTCCAGAGAAGATCCTGCCCCTGTTTGCTGTGTGAGTGGTGAAGAACTCACCATCCAGGGTATAAGTAATAGGAGCTTTGGATGCTAAGGAAGAGGCCATCATGGAGGAGGAGGAGCCTCTTCCCCTCTCTCTTGGCAATGAGGACCGTAAATGACCACCTAACTTCAAATAGTGATAATCATGGGTGGGAAGATCTAGAATTTTCATCAGAATTTAAGGCATGGTTGTCTTCAGGTGACAAAAATAACATAAGGAATAGAAACATGGACTCTTACTGGGTACATTGTTACTATTTGATGGGTTTTATAATGAAGTCCTCCAAAGCAAGAAGTTGAATTTTAAACTGTTCTTGGATTTTGTTCAAATTCCATTTTCAAAAGGATGCAGTGCTAACTACAAGATTTTAATCACTCCAGAAAACGTGCTCTCAAAAATGGTCTATTCCTAAAGGAAAACATTTTATAATGAAAGGTGATAAAGTGCTGTAATTGCATGAAATGAGAATTTTCTAATCAATTTGGGCAGAAAAATTGAATCGAGCTGGAAAATCTGTGCTGCAAATCTTCAATCCTCCAACTAAATAAAACAGCAGTAGAGATGTTTACATTTTACTGTTTCCTGTTTTTTACTAGAATTATTTTGATGATACTACCTAGGCCTGAATTATCCAAATAGAAACCTGATTTACTGGAATGACCTTTCTCAGGGAAAGAATAAAAGTATTATCCCTATGATTTTTTAAAAATGAATTTAACTGAAGAAATCTCAGGCTTCCTTGATCCAATATATTCATTTGTTCATTCAATATATAATTACTTGATCAGGATGTGGGCTAGCCAGCACATATAATGGACATTCCTTTTCTTTAGTCTTTGGATCAAACACCTATACAGGCTTACAGAAACAGTTCCAAAGATGAAGATGCTTGTCAAGTAAAATTAAGTTTCTCTCCCATCTCATCTCAAATTGGTATTAATAACACTTTGTATCCCACTGAAAATTTCAAATGATTCCTTCTATACTTCATTTAAATAATCATATGCACATATATTTATCATTTTCTTTATACTATTCATAAGACAAATAACAATATGTATATTCATATTATTTTGTAACTTTTTCACTTATTATATACTGAATGATATCCAAGACAAGGTACAGAGGATATGCCTTGTTATTTTCCTTTACTACATGGAATTTGATAGACTAAAATTTCATCATTTAAATATTCAATCATTGCCTTGTTGACAGGTCTTGGGATTTTTTTCTAGCTTTTGTAAATAAGAAAATTGCCACAATAAATGCTCTTTAATGTATACATTTATATTCAATTTTTTTCTACTTTATATATTGTCAGAAGCATACACAGCTATGTTAAAGATATATGCATTTTCAACTTTAATAAAAATGCCAGATAACTTTTGTACAAATTATGGCAATTTACAGTCATACCGACAATGTATCTGAGTTCCTCATACCCTAGCTAACATTTGATATTATCATTTTTAATTTTGGAATCTAATGGTTAAGCATGATAGCTTGCTTTTGTTTCAGTTTGTATTTCCCAGATGACAAAGGTCCACATACTCATTGGACATTTTCCCTTTCTTTTCTGTGGACTATCCTTAGGCATTTTTCTATTGGATTGTTTATAAGCTGCTTGCACATTTGCTAGAAGCTCTTTGAAATACAATCCTTTGCTATGTTTATTGCAAGCATCTTTCCCACACTGTTGACTTTTGACTTCTTTGGTGTTTTCTTTTGCCATACTGAAGCTTTTAATTTCTATGTAGAAAAACTCTGTCAAATTTTATTATTCTCTTTTCTAAGAAGTTTACCCCCCAAACAATCTCCACCCCAATAGTACCCAGACCTCTGCATTATGTGGCCTTTACAGCTGCAGGTTCCTATGACATCTTTTGGAACCAGCCTCGGGGTTTCGGGTTTCTTCCCTCAACCTTTTCCGCGTGGTCTCTTGCTCCACTCTGTTCTCTAAATCACTCTGGGTTTTATGTGGAGGAGGGGTTGTTTCTTTTCCCTGTGTTTTGTTTTGTCTTTTGTTTACAGAAAATGTGTTCTGTCAAAGAAGAAAACAATATGGAAATATTACTGTTAGGATACTTTCAATTTATAAAGGGCTAGAGAAAGACAGTGTATAGTGCTAGGAGGACAAATACAAGAGAACCAGGGTTCCATCACACGTCACCTTCTGCCACGCACACCTGCTCCTACACGTCAAAGCTTTACAGCATGGGGCTTCCCTAGCAGTCCAGAGGTTAGAACTCTGTGAATCCGTCGCCAGGTGCCGGGTTCAGTCCTTGACTGGGGAAATAAGATCACACAAACTGAGCAGCTCGGCCAAAAATACCCAAAAAAAAAACAGGAAAAAAAAGAGAAACAGACAAAAAACCACTTTATAGCATTCCTATACACCCTGGGCCCTAAAGTCCTTACAATAAAGCACAGGCACAGATGGCATTTCTCAAAGAGAATCACAACCGTATCTCTCATCTTGTGTGTTTCCTAGAACCTTGTTGCTCCCCCACCAAGAGGTGGGGTTTAATTCCCCTCCTATTGCATCTAGGGATATTTGTGACTCACTTGTAACCAACATCACATAGCAGATGCAATTGTGCTGGCTTTCCAAGGTTGAGTCATAAAAGGTGTCATAGAATCTGCCTTCTTGGCTGAAACACTCACTCTTGAAGGTGGGATACACATCCTTGAGGTCTTCAGTCATTCAGTTGCCCTGAGGCCACCGTGCAGTGAGGAAGGCTAGCATAAGACTGCGTATATATAAAAAGAGAGAGAGATGCTCTGTCAGTCCCCAGCTGCTCCAGACCTCCCCTGCCCCAACCACTGTCTGACTGATCCACATGAGAGACCCCGAGCCAGACTCAACCAGCTGAGCCCTTCCTGAATGCCTGTTCTACAGACACAAAGAGTCATAAGAAAATGTTTATTGTTGTCTTAAGCCTGTAGGTGTTGGGATGGTTTGATACACAGTCATAAATAATTCGAATGGCACACTAGATAGTGGCAACCCTGGGAATGCGGGTGCCCATGAATTGAAATCTATTAAATACCCCTTGCCTAATTATAGGTGAAATTTTAGGCATCTGTAAGTAAGATTTTTTTAAACACAGAACTTTTTATAGGTTCCTTAAGTCACTCAGTGATTGTTTTTTCTTTAATTCTTGGATATAATGCTGGCTCTGCTACCTTTCCAGAAAAGTATTCCCTACATTATCACCATGTCTACTCCTCTATTAAAAAAAAAAAAAGCATAAGAAATCTGTGGGGTAAAGATCTAGAACTGAGTGCTGGGGCTGCAAGGAACAGTCTACATATTTTCTTCTGGTTCCTATTAGCCTTTCACTCCAAGTGCCCAGGCAAAAACCCTTTCAGCAAGAGCCTAGGAGTTGTCTGTGCTACATAAGCCCCCTCAAAGGTATGAAGGAAAGTTAATATCTGTACACATCTTTCCATAATCTTAGAGACATTCAAAACAGTGATGGCATCCATGCTTATTTTTTATTTTTTGGCTTCCAACTGCCTTTCTTCCTTCCTTTCCCTACACAACCCCATCTCCAAGGTAACCCATTAGCCACTTTACATGTATCCATGCGTCCTACCATTTTTTGTTGTTGTTTCATTTTGGGTCACTTGGCTTGCCAGATCTTAGTTCCCTGACCAGGGATCGAACTCAGGGCTCCAGCAGTGGAAGCACTAAGTCCTAACCACTGGACTGCCAGGGAATTCCCTCCTGCCATATTTTAATCTGAGCTTAATTAGTGTTACACAGCCAGAGGGGCATCACAAGCATTACCACATGGAAAGCTAATGCGTGTCGTCTTGTTAACCATGTAGACTGTTGTTAGCTGCCACACAGCTCAGAGCCAGCTCCAGTACCTCCATGCATTATACCTGGATCCCACTCCCACTGCTTTTCTCTCCCTTCCCACAGAGCTTGTTTCACTTCACATCATTTGAAGCCAAGACATTGCTACTTATGTTTTCATCTCTCCAACCCTCTTTCTTCCCTTCTGCCACGTTCTTCCTAGCAATGTTCACTGATGTTCTTTATATTTCTTCCCAAGGAATTTTGGCAGTCACACAGGTAAAGATTGGGCACATGCAGGAACTCGAGACTAACTGTTGGCAAACGCCCTTATGCTTCTTGATTTGAAACAAAGACTGTGCCTTGCTGGATGGGTTCACTGACCTCTCCCTTCAGTAAATGCTTTGCTGCTGCTTCCATGTCTGATACACATTCCAGAAGGCAAGTTGGAAAAACACTATTAGTTTTCCGACTATCATTGTTCTATTGTCACCATAGCGACAGATGTGATGTGAAATCAGCTGCTTTATTGAGAAAACAGTGTAGGTTGAAAGCTGGCCTTGGGGATGTTGCAAAGAACATGAGATTCAATTCCGATATATTACCTTGTGGATTTTCTTTTCTATATTAGTTTTTCTTTGAAATATACTTTATTGCAAGGCAATAATATAAAAGGTCAAAGGGTGGCGGATTCATTTTGATATTTGGCAAAACTAATACAATTATGTAAAGTTTAAAAATAAAATAAAATTAAAAAAAAAAGGTCAAAGGGTCATTTTCTAAATTTGTTCAGTGGTTACTCAATTCCAATAGTATAAGAACAGGTCAAAAAAAAAAAAAACAAACAGGTCTTGGTGGACACCTTGAGAACAAAATCAAATATGTGCAAATTCAAGAACTTCAGAGCAGCCAAAGAAACCATAATGGTTAATGTGTTGTGTACTGAAAGCTGAGGTGATTTCACTCTTCTGAACATTAAAATGTATTCCTGGACCAAAATTATAAGTTGAAAAACACATACTTTTGAAATCTGGCACCTTTTGGATTAACTATTGATAATTAGAATCCTGATTCAGTGTAAATGAGATATTCAGAATCCAAATGGCTGCTGGTAAATCAACTAAATAATGGCACTATCAACCTTTGAATTCACCCAAATTTACATACATATCCAGGAGACAATAGTACAACGGGGGTCAAAAGAGAGGAGTAAGAAACTCATGTTATCATCACCAGTTTGTGCCAACAGGGAATTCTGGAGGCCTGTTACCTACAAAGCATGTTTCTGCAAGTGACTAGAGTGTATCATTTGCTGAATAAGCAATCAAAGTCAGAGGGACTTTAAAGCAGATTTGATTTCTAAGACATGAAAAATTCATGATCTTTTGCATGAAATTCCCCAGGAAGGATTCAGGTATAAGACAAAGAAGTTTATGCCTTCCGGAAACCTTAGGAATTAGAGTCAAATGATTCAATAGTTAGACATAAAGTGTAGTTTCCATGTCCAGTCATGTCATTTCAACCACAAATTAGAATTTAGGCATATGGCCAAGAAAATTTATGAATTCTCAAAAAATTATGGATAGCAAGTAGAGTACTCATACTATCAGCCTGTTTCCTTGATGCTAAATAGCATCATGTATGGCCATTAGTAAAGACAACATTTTAAATTAGGAAATTAGAAAACTGTGAAAATCAAAGAATGAGATCTAATGAATCTTGAGGAAAGGCAAGACTACAGTTATGTATTTATGAACCTAAATCTGACTAAGGAGACTTTCTGGGAAGATAAGGCACTAGTACCAAAAACCTGAGTTCAAATCTTGAATCTGCTTCCTACTAGCTATGGGGTTGTTTTTATCTGTAACATCCACCTCTCGATGCATTGTGAGGATTAAATGGGAGGAGGCATGAAAAGAGCTTAATTCAACTCCTGGGACACAGAACTGTTACTATTGCTATTGTTGGCATCCAGCTGTACAGTCCACCCCAAAATTTTAACAGCTTTTTTCAAACCTTAGGAGTTTATAGATAATAATCAATATAGATTTTAAAGCTCACTTTATTAGTGTTTGTTTTGAACTAGTATGAAAGATACACTTATTGTGCTTCACACTGATGCCAGATAAGGTCTGAAATGTATATATTACATCATCTGGTATTTCTGGATTAGAAATTGTTGTAGAAAATATTTGAGTTCAATCTGAAAAGAGTTTCCCTAGAGAGGCTGCAGTAATCTGAGAGATATCAGAATAAAATAGACATTGAAGCACTAAGAGGAAAAGAAATTGGAAATAAGCCCATGTGCATAAAATACTTATTTGCATGATAAATATTAACCCTACATTTGTAGGATGATGTTGAAAGAAGATAAATGTCAATTTATTTGGAGACGAAGTTGCCTAGGATTTAAATCAACAAGTTAATATCATTGGTAAATGTTCCTTCAGCAATCTGAGGCAAAAGAAGAGTAATTGGGAAATAATGAAGAATTATACAATTATACTACATTTGCCTAATCTAATGAAATTGACAGATAACTATTTACCTCTGAAATTGGTTTCTGAGAAATGAAAAGAACACAGGGAACATGTATAGAAATTAAATTAGCTTTGGTTAAGAGCTTTTCAAAAGGTACTTTTATTCAGAAAGCTCAGGTACTTCTATCCTGAGCCTTGTTATTTCAGAACCACAATTTGTATCTGAAGTAACAGGGAAACCAAGCAGGATCCTGTGGGGTCCTCTGGGGTAACAAAGCCCCTCTGTGTCCTCCATTTCTTTTTTGTAGAAAAGGCTGTAGTCTCCTAGGTATTCCCTGAGTTCCAAAGAAAAAATTCAAGGAGTTACTAACTAGGGAAGTGAGGGAAGACGACAAAAGTCCATCTAGTTAAAGCTATGGTTTTCCCAGTAGTCATGTGTGGATGTGAGAGTTGGACTATAAAGAAAGCTGAACACCGAAGAATTGATGCTTTTGAACTGTGGTGCTGGAGAAGACTCTTGAGAGTCCATTGGACTGCAAGGAGATCAAACCAGTCAACTCTAAAGGAAATCAGTCCTGAATATTCACTGGAAGGACTGATGCTGAAGCTGAAACTCTAATATTTTGGCCACCTGATGCAAAGAACTGACTCACTAGAAAAGACCCTGATGCTGGGAAAGATTGATGAAAAAGTAGGAGGAGAAGGGGGTGACAGAGGATGAGATGATTGTCCATTACCGACGCAATGGACATGAGTTTGAGCAAGCTCCAGGAATTGGTGATGGACAAGGAGCCTGGTGTGCTATGGTCCACGGGGTCACAGAGAGTCGGACACAACTGAGCAACTGAACTGAACTGAAGTGAGGGAAGGCAGAAACAAAGGAAAAGCAATTAAGCAAGAAAAGTAGTAACAGTTCAGCAATAAAACAGAATCCTTGTTCTTCCTCAAGAGATATACTAACAATCTGACACATGTCTGAGTGGTTCTGAAGGAACTAAGACCTCCACCCAGGTGGAGGTTAGTGACTGTGTGACCCCAGGTTGATTGGAACCAGAAGGTTGATGATTGAGTTTCCTGAAACACCACCCTTTATCTCACCAACAGCTAACCAGAAGAGAGCCATGCACGCACAGCCCTCATCCTAGATGTTGCCTTTAAAAGCCCTTCCCTGGGTCTTCCCTAGTGGTCCAGTGATTGAGAATCCACCTTCCAATGCAGGGGACACAGGTTCAATTCCTGGTCTGGGAAGATTCTATGTGCCACGGGGCAACTAAGCCCATGTGCCACAACCACTGAGCCCGAGTCTGTGCCCTGCAACAAGAGAAGCCATGGCAATGAGGAGCCCAAGCACCAGAACTAGAGAGCAGCTCCAGCTCACTGCAACTAGAGAAAGCCCATGCACAGCACCAAAGACCCAGCACAGCCGATAAATAAGTAAACACCTTTAAAAAAAAAAAAGTTCCCTGAAAGCCATCGGAGACTTTGGATCTTTTACCCATGAGCTGCCTGTTCTCTTTGCTGACCCCTGCACTAAACACAGTACTTTCCTTCACCACAACCCAGTGTCAATAATTTGCTGCTCAGCAAGTGGGCAGACCCAAGTTCAGTTGGTAACAACATGATTTGGAAACAAATCAGACCTTTCAAACATTACTGTTTTCTAAAGACTAACCTGAATGTCCTCTGGATCATACCCTCCACTCATATGAAAACATCTTTGGCATTTTCTTCTGAGTGTCACATCAGATCTGCAAAGACTGAAGGGGAAATATTCAGGGAAGAGCCTGGAGGTGCAGGTCTATCTCCAGTTCTTGTTACCCAAGATGCTTCGTTGTCTCCATGGGTCACGGGCAGGGACACTCCCTCCCCTGCCAGTACTGACCTGGAGTGCTGTCTGTGACTCCCAAGGACTCTTGACCACACCCTCTGAGCCACAGTCCTCTTCTCTATCACCCCACCCTAAAAAGTACCACTTAGCTTCCATTTTCCATCCTTCACACGTGTTTCCTCTGTGATAGAAAGGCAGTAAATTGTAAGGCAACCCTGAAATTATGTGATTTTCCAGCTGTCTAGGGTTAGGTTAAATTTGATGTCTGATGTGGAGAAAACATACTCCGTCACTTGTTTTGACCTCTTTCACAGACACAAATCCTGCTCTTACCTAATCCTAGGACAAATGATTCTAACATCCGTGGGTACAAACATTATATGTGATCCCATTCAGAAAAAGCCTTTAGGAGTCTGGGTTGGCCCAGTATCTTCTCTAAAGCATCTATCTCTTCATGTGGCTCTCCTACTCTTCTGTCTCTGGGTAGTACTATGATAGCAATATCCCAGGGGACCCCAGACTGTGGAAGTTCCAGGGTTTCCCTGGGTCCCCAGGGCCTATCATGCCTGTCGTGTTATCCCTACCCAAGTGCTGGGCTAGAATACTGGGCTGGTCTTAGTGAGTACAAAAGAAAGGGGTGACACATTAGGCAGATTCCTATGAATGGTGAACTTCAAAGAAAACAGATTTCCTCAAGGAAATCAGATAGAGAAGCTTAGAGAAAATCATTGTTCATGGATTCCCCTATGGCACAGTGGTTAAGACTGCACTTCTAATGAAGGGATGCAGAGGGTGTGGATTTGATCCCTGGGTGGGAAACTAAGATCCCACATGTTGTGTGGCATGGCCAAAAAAAAAAAACAACCACCTCATTATTCTGTGTTTCCTTTTCTTCAGCTGAAATGTTTTTCATGGGAATTTAGATATGCAGAGTATTTAGAGTTGGGGAGACTAAGAATTCTACAGCTCACTGCATGTTTACACATGGACCCCATCTGTTCCTTGCATTAAAGCCACACCCAGGCGTCCTAAAACTATATTCTAGAGTAGGCAGAAATCTTGACCCTTTAAACTCTCTTTGTTATTTGAGCTTTACTCTGGATTCAATTTTAATTTCTCACCAGACGTGTATTTTTGTCTTGAAAATGCCTCAGTTTAGAAATAAATCTTTAGTATCCCAGACCTGAGGTCTGGCCCTTTGAACAAAGAGGATATTCTTGAACAAATTTGCAAGAAAGCATTTCTTCCAACACCCAAAACCCCTGTGCCAAAGTGGCTGGGCTCATTAGGGAAAATTTCTGGTAAACATCCCCCAACATCTGGATATTCAAGCACTGAGGTTAATGAATTCTGTGACCCTTTGGTTGTTGTTCACCTTAATGGTTATGAAAGCCTGGAACATGTTTAAGAATCAGAAGGAGCTAAGTGCTTTTAGCGGAAATTCAGAAAACACCCCAAAGAAGAAAAACAGGCAGTTCCTAGAACAGCTTAAGAGGGCACAGGTCTGATATCAGGTTAGGCATTCAGTGAGATGGGAGCACAGTCCCCTGGATTCACTGATTTTTCAGTCATCCCCTGCTTACCTCCTCCTCTTTTCTCTGCCTGGTTCCCACCTCCCTGGGGCAAAAATACTGGGGCAAAGGCTGCCTAGTCTACCATCAGACTCTTAGGTTTGTCCAAGTTTGAGCATTATCAATGAGTTTATACTAATTAATATATATATTTTCACCCCAACTTGAGATCACTCTGGGCCTAAATGAAAATGGAAAGCTATGAGGTGTTCAAGATAGTGTCAATGCTTTCACTCTTATTAGATAGTCTTTGCCAACAAAAAGGAAATGCATTTCACTTCTTTCTGAAAGCACTGGATTCTCCTCCCTGCTCTGTCTCTCCGTCTTCTCTTAGTTCTTTGAGCCCTAAACAGACTTCCAGAAGCCCACTCTCTGTCTGGTTTTTGTGACATCTCTCACTGACTATTAAAATAACTATTCATAAAGTACTGAAAGATTGTAAAACTGAGAGTAGCAACAGCTGTGTTATAGGACTTTTCCTCATAGTGAACTTTCAGTTCAGTTCAGTTCAGTTTAGTCGCTCAGTCATGTCTGACTCTTTGCAACCCCATGAATTGCAGCATGCCAGGCCTCCCTGTCCATCACCAACTCCCGGAGTTCACTCAAACTCACGTCCATCGAGTCGGTGATGCCATCCAGCCATCTCATCCTCTGTCATCCCCTTCTCCTCCAGCCCCCAATCCCTCCCAGCATCAGAGTCTTTTCCAATGAGGCAACTCTTTGCATGACGTGGCCAAAGTACTGGAGTTTCAGCTTTAGCATCATTCCTTCCAAAGAAATCCCAGGACTGATCTCCTTTAGAATGGACTGGTTGGATCTCCTTGCAGTCCAACGGACTCTCAAGAGTCTTCTCCAACACCACAGTTCAAAAGCATCAATTCTACGGCGCTCAGCCTTCTTCATAGTCCAACTCTCACATCCATACATGACCACTGGAAAAACTATAGCCTTGACTAGACAGATCTTTGTTGGCAAAGTAATGTCTCTGCTTTTGAATATGCTATCTAGGTTGGTCATAACTTTCCTTCCAAGGAGTAAGTGTCTTTTAATTTCATGGCTGCAGTCACCATCTGCAGTGATTTTGGAGCCCAGAAAAATAAAGTCAGCCACTGTTTCCACTGTTTCCCCATCTATTTCCCACGAAGTGATGGGACCGGATGCCATGATCTTCGTTTTCTGAATGTTGAGCTTTAAGCCAACTTTTTCACTCTCCTCTTTCACTTTCATCAAGAGGCTCTTTAGTTCCTCTTCACTTTCTGCCGTAAGGGTGGTGTCATCTGCATATCTGAGGTTATTGATATTTCTCCTGGCAATCTTGATTCCAGCTTGTGTTTCTTCCAGCTCAACGTTTCTCATGAGGTATTCTAGTGAACTTCAGGAAATCACAAATCTAGAGAATTTACATTTTTCATGCCTTGAAAATAGAATTAAGTTTTTGATGGATAAGATAAAGGAAATTGCCATGTTACACACAGTTCAAAACATGTACTGACTAAAAAAAAATTTTAAGTTCACCTAGTTTTTTCTTTATTACTTAACTCAGGAAATGTTTTAATTTTCATTATAAAAATAGATTATGGTTTTATGAAGGAAAAGATATTCCTGAAATTTAGGTGTTCTCTGGGTAACTTATATGCAGAGTACATCATGAGAAATGCTGGGCTGGAAGAAGCACAAGCTGGAATCAAGATTGCTGGGAGAAATATCAATAACTTCAGATACGCAGATGACACCACCCTTATGGCAGAAAGTGAAGAGGAACTAAAAAGCCTCTTGATAAAAGTGAAAGAGGAGAGTGAAAAAGTTGGCTTAAAGCTCGACATTCAGAAAACTAAGATCATGGCATCTGGTCCCATCACTTCGTGGGAAATAGATGGGGAAACAGTGGAAACAGTGTCAGACTTTATTTTTCTGGGCTCCAAAATCACTGCAGATGGTGACTGCAGTCATGAAATTAAAAGACGCTTACTCCTTAGAAGGAAAGTTACGACCAACCTAGATAGCATATTCAGAAGCAGAGACATTACTTTGCCAACAAAGGTTCGTCTAGTCAAGGCTATTATTTTTCCAGTGGTCATGTATGGATGTGAGAGGTGGACTGTGAAGAAAGCTGAGAGCCAGATAAGTGATGCTTTTGAACTGTGGTGTTGGAGAAGACTCTTGAGAGTCCCTTGGACTGCAAGGAAATCCAACCAGTCCATTCTAAAGGAGATCAGTCCTGGGATTTCTTTGGAAGGAATGAGGCTAAAGCTGAAACTCCAGTACTTTGGCCACCTCATGTGAAGAGTTGCCTCATTGGAAAAGACTCTGATGCTGGGAGGGATTGGGGGCTGGAGGAGAAGGGGATGACAGAGGATGAGATGGCTGGATGGAATCACCGACTCAAAGGACATGAGTTTGAGTAAACTCCAGGAGTTGGTGATGGACAGGGAGGCCTGGCATGCTGCAATTCATGGGGTTGCAAAGAGTTGGACATGACTGAGCGACTAAACTGGAACTGGAACTGGAACTGGGTTATTTATTTGTGCCAGGACATAATTAAATATGAAAATGTTAGTTGCTCAATCGTGTCCAACTCTTTGCGACCCCATTGATTATAGACCACCAGGATCCACTGTCCATGGGATTCTACAGGCAAGAATACTGGAGTGGGTGGCCATTTCCTTCTTCAGGGCATCATCCTGACCCAGGGATCAAGTCAGGGTCTTCTGCATTGCAGGCAAATTCTTTACTATCTGAGCCACCAGGGAAGCCAGGCCATAATTAGGTGTTCCAGAACTGGAAAGTCGTCCCAGCATATTAATTAGATCAGTTAGAAAATAAATATTGCCAACCCTACTCAGGTTGAGTCGCAAATATTACAATCTTCCTTTAATATGTAATACATGGGAGTGGGGGAGGAATGGATTAGGAGTTTGGGATTAGCAGACACAAACTTTTATTTATAGAATGGATAAACAACAAGGTCATACTATATAGCACAGGGAACTATATTCAATATCCTGTGATAAATCATAGTAGAAAAGAATATGAAAATGTATATACACACATATATATATATATTTGTATAACTACATTATAAATCAACTATAGGGTTCCCAGGTGGCTCAATGGTAAAGAATTCACCCGTCAATGCAGAAGATGCAGGAAGCACAAGTTAGGTCCCTGGGTTAGGAAGGAAAATCGCAACCCACTCCAGTACCCTTGCCTGGAAAATCCCATGGATAGAGGAGCCTGGCAGGCTACAGTCCATAAGATCACAAAGAGCACACATGCACACAAATCAACTACACTACAATCAAATAAATTTCTTAAACAATATATAGTGCAGCAAATTATCTATCCCTAACTCTAAGTTCTTTCTTCTCAAAATTTTTGTTATACATTTTCATCAATTTCTCCTTTTTTATTACATGTATGAGTCATTCCTATCGGGAATCATTAGAGGGAAAGGAAATCTGAAGAATGAAAATGTATTCTCATGTTCGGTGGAGGTATAAACTAGTACAAAATTTCTGGAGGGCAACTGAGCAGTGTCTAACAAATGTCTTTAAAATGATAATTTTGACAGAGAAATTTAATTTGTACAGTTATATTTCAACAAAATGCAAAGGCTTAGCCACAGAATATTTAATACAGCTTTTTTTTTTCTTAAAAGGAAACATATTAGCAGCAACATCAGCATCCTTACAGCAGGAGAATATATTGAGTAAACTAGCTGTAGTCCACACAACAGGATAATATACAATCGTTCAAAAATTATAGTACAAATGGTTAGTGTTAGAGAATGACTTTCAAAAGGTTTTTAAAAAATGAACATGTCAAAATTTTAGTTAACTCATTACTTACCAAGGGAAAAGTAAGATATTAAAACTGGACCAAAGGGCATTTAAGAAGGTAGGCTTTTATGGGCAATTTAACAAAGATTTGGGTAAGAGGCAGATTAGAAACAAAATTAGTTAATATTTATTGACTATGCCAAAGCCTTTGACTGTGTGGATCACAATAAACTGTGGAAAATTCTGAAAGAGATGGGAATACCAGACCACCTGACCTGCCTCTTGAGAAATCTGTATGCAGGTCAGGAAGCAACAGTTAGAACTGGACATGGAACAACAGACTGGTTCCAAATAGGAAAAGGAGTACGTCAAGGCTGTATACTGTCACCCTGCTTATTTAACTTATATGCAGAGTACATCATGAGAAACTCTGGGCTGGAGGAAACACAAGCTGGAATCAAGATTGCCAGGAGAAATATCAGTAACCTCAGATGTGCAGATGACACCACCCTTATGGCAGAAAGTGAAGAGGAACTAAAGAGCCTCTTGATGAAAGTGAAAGAGGAGAGTGAAAAAGTTGGCTTAAAGCTCAACATTCAGGAAACTAGGATCATGGCATCCGGTCCCATCACTTCATGGCAAATAGATGGGGAAACAGTGGAAACAGTGGCTAACTTTATTTTGCTGGGCTCCAAAATCACTGCAGATGGTGACTGCAGCCACAAAATTAAAAGACACTTACTCCTTGGAAGGAAAGTCATGACCAACCTAGACAGCATATTAAAAAGCAGAGACATTACTTGGCCAACAAAGGTCCATCTAGTCAAGGCTATGTTTTTTCCATTGGTCATGTATGGATGTGAGAGTTGGACTATAAAGGAAGCTGAGTGCCAAAGAACTGATGCTTTTGAACTGTGGTGTTGGAGAAGACTCTTGAGAGTCCCTTGGACTGCAAGGAGATCCAACCAGTCCATCCTAAAGGAGATCAGTCCTGGGTGTTCATTGGCAGGACTGATGCTGAAGATGAAACTCAAATACTTTGGCCACCTGATGCGAAGAGCTGAGTGATTGGAAAAGACCCTGATGCTGGGAAAGATTGAGGGCAGGAGGAGAAGGGGACAACAGAGGATAAGATGGTTGGATGGCATCACCTATTCAATGGACATGAGTTTGGGTGAACTCTGGCAGTTGGTGATGGACAGGGAGGCCTGGCGTGCTGCAGTTCATGGGGTTGCAAAGAATCGGACACGACAGAGCAACTGAATTGAACTGAACTGAAGAGGACAATAAACCATAACTTTTGGGATCATCACTGTCCCCACATCCCCAGACCACCAATCCAATAGAAATCTCAAGTTACATCTCAACACAAATCTACAAGTTAACCTCTGCCAGTACAAAGTGTAAAATAGTCTACTCAGGCAATAGGAAATCAAATGTGCAATTCCAGCAATACCTTGGAAAAACACCACTGATCTCTTTTACATATTTCCAAGTTTTAGATAATTTTTCTGGTACTACCTCTAGGGCTGACATATGAATTGCATATGTTAATACATGCTAAGGACATACTCTGGCACAGAATAATCATTACCAATCGTTATCATCATCACAGCTGTGCTTTGGGCTTTTGTTCATTTTTTAAAAATAGTAGTAGTACCAGCATAGTTGCTCAGCCGTGTCCGACTCTTTGCGACCCTGTGGACTGTAGCCTGCCAGGCTCCTCTTCCGTAGGATTCTCCAGGCAAGAATACTGTAGTGGGTTTACTTATAAAAAAAAAAAAACAGCGACAAAGTGAATGACAGAATAGAAGTTTTCTAACGAAACCATATCCTGAATTGCAGGCAGATTCTTTACCGTCCGAGCCACCAGGGAAGCCCTATGATTTATTGGAAGCTGAGAAAAAAAGTTGTCACAGACCCAAGTCTTAGAAATAAGAGAGGGCATTAAAGCATTCTTAAGTACTATTTCACTCTATTTGTATTTAGAACACTGTTGACTTGGGGGGTGGGGATCAACAACTTCAAGTGACAAAATTTAAAGGTCTTGAACATTTGGACCAAGATTGAGGCAGACCAGGCAGTGGGAGGCAGGATTCTAAGAGCTTTTTAGAATGCATATTATCAGCAGCAAAGCCAGTGAATTTGAAAGCAGCTCAAGGGGGATAATGAATAAGTTTCTCCTATTAGAAAGGGTAAATGGAAATTAATTTTACAATGCCCATAATTACTCTTTTAAGACATAAAATGTTACTTTAACTTGCTGTATTTAACATGTCACTACTATTATGTTGCTTTAATAACTTTACAGCATATCGTAACAGCTTTCATGGTTTCACCTGCCACCTCAATTTTCCCAACTCTGCTTTCCTATAAAGGCTTAGGTTCCTTAGAGTCACAAATTCTTACATCACAATGATTTCAAGAATCATCATGATTTGGCAAATCTCATTTGTACTTCAGGGTCTGTGCAAGAGATCATAGCCTCAAGAACTCTATTTTCCAATTTCAATTATAAACATTAATTGCAAAAAATAATCTTCACAGAGGGTTAGCTAAAGGTTGTGCTGTGTTGTGCTTAGTCGTGTCCAACTGCGACCCCATGGACTGCAGCCTGCCAGGCTCCTCTGTCCATGGGGATTCTCCAGCAAGAATACTGGAGTGGGTTGCCAAGCCCTCCTCCATGGGATTTTCCCAAACCAGGGATCAAACCCAGGTCTCCTGCACTGCAGGCAGACTCTTTATGTCTGAGCCACCAGGGAAGCCCAAGAATACTGGGGTGGGTAACCTATCTCTTCTCCAGGGGATCTTTCCGACCCAGGAAATTCAAATGGGGTCTCCTGGCTTGTAGGTGGAGTCTTTACCAGCTGAGGTACCAGGGAAGATCAGCTAAAGGTTAGGAAAGCTATGTACTCCAATTGCTCTGATGTTAGCAAAATAGACTCCTAAGAATCTGATCAGAGTTTGCGACCTTCTCCCTAGGAAGAGTCCACGTAAGTCCATCCACACAATATTTTGTATGTGATTCCAGGAGGGTTACTCAGGCAATGAAGTCCCTCAGTGGGTTAGTTGAGCTTATGTTAAGAACTACTCTTTTAGTTTTGTTTGCTTAATCTTTTATTACAGAAAATTTCAAACACTCACAAGAGTAGAAAAGAATAGACGGAATAGTTTAATGAACTTCTTTGTTCATATCACTCAACACCAACAGCTAATCCTCCCAGGCCAGTTCTGTGTTCCTTCTCTCTTAATCTGTCTTTAAATCATCTAGACCATCAGATAACCATATATTTCAGATATATTACTGGCCCTTCCACTGCTTTCACCATACAGCCACTAGGGATGAGTATAACTTAGGAAAACCTTGATGAATACTTAAAATGACATCTAGAAAAAATTTGCTTTTGTACTTCTTACAAATTCTTGTTGTGGAAGTTACCCACACCTTACCATTCCAGCCCTCCCCAGAGCTCAATACTAGGACAATCTGCATTTTTCTTAAACTACTTCTTTGGGATTATTTTATCAATACTAAAAAATACAATTATTTTATCAATACTATGAACAATACTAAGTTCTTTGGTGGATATTTTTAATATTGGTTGCAATTGTAAGTGACACTTCCTTTTTATTATATTAAAATTTGTATCTGACATAAAGGTTGATTTTTGGTGTGATTAGTGCATTCTGCCATTTCATTGAACTTTAAAATTAATTCCTGGAATTTTTATGTCAAGTCTTTTGAGTTGTCTATGTATAAAAATGTACAATAAGTGTGTGATAATGTCATCCAAAAGTAATAATGTTGAGACTTCCTTTCTAATTATTAGTCCAGTTTCATATAACACTGACCTGAAATTCTAGAATATTATTAAATAATAATTTTGATAAAGGATCATCTATTTTTTTTTATTTTAAAGGGAATGTTTTTGAGTTTCACTTAAATAGGCTCTACTTCATTGATTTCACATTGATATGCTTTGTCACATTTAAAAAAATGTGCCTTTCATTTTCACTTTACAAAGATTTTGCTTACTTTATTTAAATGGTAAAAATGAGGCAGTTCTCTCAAATACTTATTTGACCTACTTTGAGATAAACATATTTCATTCCTAATTATTCATGTTATGTTATTCCAGAAAGCTTCCTCATATTAGATTTAACTCTCAATGTATTCCTAGAATAAATCCCATTATATGTGGTAGGTTGTATACATGTGTGTGTATGAGATTCATCTATACAATCATATCTGTATCTATTTGATATTGGGGTTGTGCTTATCTTATAAAAATAAAGTAATGTTTAATCTTTTTCTCTATTCCAAATTCCTTTCTAGAGTATAGGAATTAACTGATCCTTAAAAGTAGTAAGCAGTACACCAATAAATCAATTCAAGTTTAAAGTCTTTGGAAGAATATGACCGCTTTCCCAATTTATTCCATATTCATGTTTTGTGAAATTTTTGAAAAATCTTAATAAGTGGTTTTACTTTTTAACTTATTTTGGTTTTTGTTAAAATGTAAAGACTTAAACTATGCCCTTAAAATGGGTGAATTTTATAGTATATAAATTATACTTCAATTTAAAAAGTGAATTGGGGTCAGGGAGGAGCATAGAAGGAGAAATCAGAACTCTTTTGGATTTCCTAATGCTTAAAAAATATTTAAGCCTTTATACTTAAATGCAGTTTGTTGGTGTTCAATGATATTTTATTTTTCTTCTGTGGTTGCAAGAATAGACAACTTGGAAAGTTGTTGTTTAAAATAGTTATAATAAATGTTTTCATATGAATCCAGTGCTATATTGTGCTATGATAATGAAAGCAACATAGAAACTGGGATATATGGGTGGCCAAACTTCAACAGTCACTTGTTAATTACTGTAGCATGGAAAAAATCCTAAATTCGGTGCCAATTCCTGGAGCTAATCCTTTTGAATCTCTGCTATGGTGTATTATATTAAAATCTATGGTACATGGTAAGTATTCAGTGATCGTAGAGTCTATTCGTTTATTCACATAATTCTGGTGTTATATTGAGGAAGGTATTTTCAAAATATTCAGAAGGCTATCGAAGGAAATGGAAAAACCAATTGATCTCTTTGGTAAAGGCAGTGTGAATCACTCAGAAAAGAGTACCATCCTAACTTATTCTTTCCGCTGCTGATGCCAAATCTGGAAAAAGAGAGTTGATGACTAGACTGGACAGACAGCAGAATTCTGAGTAAAAGTAATTACATTAGCTATGTGCCTGGTGCAGGATTTCTTATCCAGTCCCTGCTCAATCTAATAGAATCCAAGCCTCAGCCACGATTTAAAGTGTCACTGGAGAGAGTTAACAGAACATGTGGATGACCTTTGACGCCTTCTGAGGACTGGTCGGAAATGACTGTCAGCATCACCCAGTCACGGAGGAACTCCTGCTGCCAATTAAGTCTGGTACCTGAATCATTATAGAAAGTATATACTTAGAGTTATATTTAATAACTTTGAGTTGTCATCAAATAAGGTTACCTAGTTCACTGAAGAGTCTTTTTATACCTTAGTACAAGGTATAAGGTATTTGGCTTGTTGCTGTTGTTCAGTCACCTAGTCACGTCCAACTCTTTGCAACCCCATGGCCTGCAGCACACCAGGCTTCCCTGTCCTTAACCATCTCATGGAGCTTGCCCAAGCTCGTATCCATTGAATCGGTGATGCCATCCAACCATCTCATCCTCTGTCACCCTCTTCTCCTTCTGCCTTCAATCTTTCCTAGCATCAGGGTCTTTTCAAACAGATTCAGCTAGATTTGAGAATAACATGAATTGAGATAAAAATTATTGGCTCAAGGCTATGGGCAAGCAGGGCCCAGCAGAGATCTGTCTCCACAGGTAGCAGGAATGAGAATCACTGGGAAAAGGAAAATAAGAGAGGGTGAATAGAAAAGGAGCATCTGGTAGAAATGGGAAAAGCTGTAGAACAACAATCTTTACAACTCAGTACACCTTCAACTCATCACAGAACACAATCCCTGGGTTTGAGACTGGATAATCAATATCCATATTTTACTATAAAGCCTACTGCCAACTTTCTGTTTATAGAGTTTTGGTCTCCAAATTAGTGGAGACTAGTACCTAACAAAGCATTATATGCTCTCAGAAGGCAAGCTACATTAACAAGGATCCAGCTTCTCAGAGTATCACATGGATATTTTCCAACACTCCTTTCAGTGCTACACACTCAGTGGGGCTCTGGCATAATCTCAGAACTCTCCATTGGTTTGGTCAGTCATGTAGACTGTGCATGCAAGTTGATCACTCTGGCATCTAGGGAACATATTTCTTCAGGAATCCACTAAGAAAACCTCAAAACCCCACCCCTCCCATGATCTGCCCAGGGTTTAAAATACAAGAGTGTGCCATTTGCTGCTGCTGCTGCTGCTAAGTCGCTTCAGTCGTGTCCGACTCTGTGTGAACCCATAGACGGCAGCCCACCAGGCTTCCCCGTCCCTGGGATTCTCCAGGCAAGAACACTGGAGTGGGTTGCCATTTCCTTCTCCGATGCATGAAAGTGCCATTTACCTAAGACCAAATCTACATGTGCTCCACATCCCACACCTCAATTGTACCTCAACTAGCACTTCTCACCTGGGCCTCAACTAGTATCTCAACTGGTGAGAATCCCCTTCCTTCTCTCTCCTATGTCTTCAACCTCTGCCTCTTCACTCTGTCTTTTCTCATTAAAAACAAAAAGAACATCAACCAATTTCATCCCCACCTAGTTCCCTCTTTCATAACCAAACTTATCAAAACGGTGCCCATTCTCATCACATCCATCGCTTCATCTGCTGTATGACCCTCCACCTGCTCTTCTGTGGCTGCTGTCTCACTACTCCTCCAAAGAGAGAAGCTCACTGGAGCTCAGCAATGTTGCTAAACCCCAACGTCAGTTTTAGACTGCATTTTACAAGTCCTGTCAGCTGTGGTCAGTCTCTCCGCCACATCCTCCATGCCCCTGCCCTCACTCTCCACATCCTAATCACAGAGGCTGCCTTCAGTTTTTCCAAATCTAGATTCCATACTAGCTGTCCTCTCTTGTGGCTCAACTGGTAAAGAATCCACCTGCAAAGTGGGAGACCTGTGTTTGATCCCTGGGTAGGGAAGCTCCCCTGGAGAAGGGAAAGGCTACCCATGCCAGTATTCTTGCCTGGAAAATTCCGTGGATAGAGAAGCCTGGTGGTCTATAGTACGTGGGGTTGCAAAAGTCAGATATGACTTACAGAGACTAAACAACAGCAGCAGCAGAAGCTGTTATTCTAGCAGTCTTTCTTTGAGCAACTTTATTGTTCACAACTCTCCAATTTCTGCAAACCTACCACTGTAACCACTCACAAAATCTGAGAAAAACTAGTCTTTGAGAATCAAAAAGAGAATAGCGGTTATACATGGAAGCATAAAGTCAAAATCCCTAGAGACTATCTAGAAATACAACCCTCACCCCACACAAATGTGACTGGTCAGCTGTGGGGAATACTGAAGTCTGGAAAGATTAACTGGATTCTATAATGTCTAGTAGATACTGGGTGGCAGAGTTCAAGACAGATGGTCCACCGGGGCTGAATACCAGCACAGACATTGCATATGCAGTTGCTTTATGTTCCCTTTGACTACTTTGATTAAAAATTTGATCAAACTTCAATTCTGTATGGAAATGGAATCCCAAATATGGAATCTGCCAGGTGTCATCCATGAAACAAGATCCAGACAAGAGATCTAAATCTGGCTTTTTGGTATCATTTGTTGTAACTTTCCCATCTCAAGGTTTTGCTACTAAGCTGAGCAGCATCAATTTATCTCCAGGTTTGCAGCCATGAGCTTTCATTCTGTATTTGCTTCACGTTGCTCTCTGTGTGACCTTAGGCATATCCCCACAGTGTTCCTTCACCCATTCGTTCTTTCACTCATTCGCTCACTTAACAGCCCTCTCTTGAGCACTTTGCATTTGCAGGACACTGTGTTGGGTGCTGTGGATGAAGTAACGATGCAGGAGATGTTGTCTAGTCCTCAACAAACTTGGAAAACAAATGAGGGAGGAAAAAGCAATTTGCATGTGTGTGTGCACTCAGTCACTCAGTCATATCTGTCTCTTTGTGACCCCACGGACTGTAGCCCTTCAGGCTCCCCCATCCATGGAATTTTCCAGGCAAGAATACTGGAGTGGGTTGCCATTTCCTACTCCAGGGGATCTTCCTGCCTGAGGGATTGAACCCAGGTATCTTGCATCTCCGGCTTTGGCAGGTGGATTCTTTACCACTGCACCATCTGGGAAGCCATTTGCATATGTGTGGTCGCTCAGTCATGTCCAATTTCTCTGTTCAAGGGATTTCCCAGGCAAGAATACTGGAGTGGGTTGCCATTTCCTCCTCCAGGGGATCTTCCTGACCCAGGGATTGAAACTGAATTTGCTGTATCTCCTGCATTCCAGGCAGATTCTTTACCCACTGTGCCATCAGGGAAACCCACTATTTGCATATATCAGGATGTCAATAAGCATATAATCCAAAGATTTGCCAGAAAAGATTGAGACAGAAGAGAGAGAAATCCTAAGAAAGAAGGGAAAGCTACTCTGAAATTTCTTCATCCTGGATGAGTGGTTATTCTCAAAAACTAGGTCATGTTGGCACTGAGACCTAAGAGTGATTAATAAGGTTCTTGACTATGATGTAACAGAAAGAGCAGGAGACAAAGATGGAGTTTCAGGGCTGCTGCACATTTACTTGGTACCCTTTAGGCCAGTCAGCCTCATACAGCTTCAGTTTCTTCTTACATCAAACATGGTTAACAGTACTGTAACCTATTATACCAGTTTGCTGCAATTTATATAAAGTGGTCTTTACATTCTAATGACCACATACCCTGCTTTCCCATAGGATATTGTTAGAACCAGATTCCAGATAGCCTGCTAACTACAAGTCAGGGACCACTCCTACAAGATTTTTAGGCTGAGATTCAGGAGAGTATAATTAGTTTTTTACTTACTATCTATGAGGCCCTATATAAGGCACTAGAGTCTATGAGCCTCTGTCTTCATGTCTATAAAATAAAAGTAATGATACTTATGTTACTAGATTCATAGGGTTGACATGAGAATCAAGAAAAGTACTATGTTTTAGATGCCTTAAAATGGTATGAAACTGTTAAATATTAAGGAACAGAAAGAAACTTGTCTGTTCTTCAAATGAGAAATATTTTAATTCTAGATCTACTCATTTTCCCTACAGTGCCAGTACCCTGGGAGAGCACTATTCACATTTTGATGGCCATCCTTTCACGACTCTCTTTATGTCTATAAAGCCACTGTACATTCACACACCCCTCTACACACACACACACACACACACACACACACACAATATATCACATGAATGGACTTTAACAATATATGGCTTTTAAAAAACACGATCACCTTCTCTACAAATTGACCCCCTCCTCACAAATTGATCCCCTCCCCAATGTACTTTCAACAGTCAACTCAAGTTGTGTCTCCTCTCTTGAGCTCCTCCTAAACACTGCCTCTACAAGGCAGAATTTCTCCTTAGCCTGAGACTATGTTGATGCCACCATCATGGTACTCAATGCTTTATGGTACTTCCTTCCTTTCAAGCTGTTTTATCCCTACTTCATATCCCTGACACTTAACATAGCACTTGATACACTGTAGATAATAAATAATCAAGGAATTAATGAGGGACTAAATAGATGAATGAACAAATGAGTGAACTGTTACCCAGGATGTACAGGAATTTTTTATTATTCCTTTATAAATTAGAAGGCAAGTCATAAAATTATTTTTATTATCTATGTCCCAATTACATATAGAGATTTCACTAAGCATATGTAATTTTAAATTATCTATATTGTCAAATATATATAATTGGGAAACCTCAATAATATATTTTGTTGTTGTTTAGTCACTAAGTTGTGTCTGACTCTTTTGCAATCCCATGGACTATAGCCTGCCAGGCTCCTCTGTCCATGGAATTTCCCAGCAAGAATACTGGTGTGGGTTTTCATTTCCTTCTCCAGGAGATATTCCCAACCCTGAGATCAAACTCGTGTCTCCTGCATTGGCAGGTGGATTCTTTACCACCAAGCCACCAGGGACATCCTCAATAATACATTAACTGAGAATAATTCATTATGATTCTAAATCTTGTCAAGGAAAACTGTGAATCAAAGTCATTGGAGATCACCATAACAACCTAGAGGGGTGTGATGGGGAGGGAGATGGGAGGAAGTTTAAAGAGGGAAGGGACATAGGTATACCTATGGCTGATTCATATTGATGTTTGGCAGAAATCAATACAACACTGTAAAGCAATTACCCTTCAATTAAAAATTAAAAAAAAAATTTTTTTAAGTCATTGGAGATTTCATGTGTTAAGTCTGAACAGAGGTTGTCCTAGTGACATAACACTTATTGATGACAGTCTCACTATTCATTCCTCTCCAGGACAAAATGTGCCAGCCCAGATTGGCAGGAGGCTTTGTAATAGAAAATAGATGTGCAACGCTTCTAAATTTTAACATACATGGAATCACCTATGAATCATTCAAAAATGTAGATTTTAATTGAATCGATCAGTGATAGGGTCTGAGGCTCTGCATTTCTAACATGCACCCTGAGGTTATCCATTTTTCTGGTCTATGAACTACCCTTTGAGAAGCAAGGCAATAAAAAGTAAGACAACATTACTGTCAACTTCATTTCCAAAGACAATATCCTGAGTCTTAAATCACTATGAACCTAACCACTGCCAATTGAGACCATAGTTACTGGACTTGTTTAATGAAAAGGAGGAATAAAGGTATGTTTTGGCAAATAGTGTAACAAATGACCTTGAAATAACTGAACTCAAATACTTATTACTAGCTCACTCAACTATTTTATTTCTTGAGTGGTTTCTATGGAGGCCTAATTTAAAAGCAGAAAATTCTCATAATTTAATTTTAAAGTATCATCTTTGCTACCAAACAAAACATTCTACCCAGACAAGTATATTTCCAAGATATCAAATTTAATAAAAGGTAAGTAAAAGAAAACTATGTTCTATCTACATGCAGTAAAAATTCCAGAGACAATGAACTCAACATCGACATTCCAGCTCAGCAGAACATATAGATGAACCATCTCAAAGGAAAAATCTTGCCCACCTAAAATGAAAGCAAATATTACCTAAAAAGATTGCATTGAATCCATAATTCTAATTCATAAACATGATATATCTCTATTTGAGTCTTCTTTAATTTCTTTAATGTCAATGTTTTATAGTTTTCACTGTATCAGTCTTATACATATTTTATAAAACTTACTCTTAAGCATTTCGTGTTTTTGAATGCTATTGTAAATGATTTTTTTTAGTATCTAATTGTTATTGCTAATACATTAAAGATACAACTGAATTTTATATATTGACCTTGTATCCTAGGACCTTACAAAACTTATTAATCCTTCTAGTTTCTTAATAGATTCTAATTGAATTCCTCTCTATATAAACATGCCATCTGTGAATTAAAACCATTTAAATTATTCCTTTCCCATCTGTATTACTTTATTTTTTCCTTACCTACTCTATAGTCTAGAACCCCCAGTACAAAGATGAGCAGATGTCATCTTGAGTGTGGGCATGCTTATTTCTGGTCCTATGGGGAAAGCATTCAGTCTTTCACCATTAAAGATGATGCTAGTGACGTCTTTTTAATAACTGCCCTTTATAAGAAAGTTCCTGTTTTTCCTAGCTTACTGAGAAATTTTTTAATAATGCAAGTGTTGAATTTTGTCAAGTGCTTTTTCTGCATCTCTTGAAATGATCGTACAGTTTCTCCCTTATTTTAACATGGTAAATTACATTGATTTCCAAATATTAAATCAACCTTTCAATTTTAATGTAAACTACACTTAGGTTATACTTAATACACAAACACACACACAGAGCTAGGTTTTATTTGCTAAGTTTCTGTTATTTTTGTTTGTGTACAAGGCATATTCATCTGTAGTGGTTTTTTTTCCTCCTTGCATTTTCCTTTGTTTTGGTATCATAGTTATGCTAGCTTCATAAAATGAATTGAAAACTATTTTTATAGAAGACTAGATCCACAAACTTTCATTTTCAAAGCCATCGTATATTGCCTTCTAAGTCTAGAAACAATGGGAAAAAAACTATAATTCTCAATATATAAATATTTATTCAAAAATATTTACTGAACTTCTGTGTTTACAAAGAAAAGTCCCTGTCATTGAAGGCCTCCAAGACACCCGAGGGGGAAACAGGTGTGTTAAGCCAGTGCTTATAAGAGTACGTTCAAGGTGTAATGAGAGCACGAAGAAGCAATTTTTGCTGTTTGGATAGTAGCCAAACCTATACAACTCAAAACAGATCTTTCATTACAACCTTTAAATTTCAAAACAGGGTAGCACAGCCACAAGAAATGCAGTCAATCTGATTTTCTTACACAATTCAAAACAGATCTTTCATTACAATCTTTCTGATTTCAAAACAGGGTAGCCCAGCCACAAGAAATGTAGTCAATCTGATTTTCCAATGAGATACAGACAATGATCTACTCATGTTTTAGTCTCTGATGCAGTACAAACCAGGGAAGGGTTTCCCAGTCTGCTTGGCACAACACAGGGGATAAAAACAGAAATCATATTTCAATGTTCTGCTTGGTTATTGAACTACTCTGCTTCTTGATCACAAACGTTTCATAATTTCAAACTGAAGCATTTAATACACAAATAGAGAATACAGTCAACCTCAAAGGAAATGCAATCAAAAATTAAAACTGAAAACAAATTCCTGTGTAGTTGTAATACTACAACTACACAGAAAATCCTAGCAAGTACAGAACTGAGCTCACTGGAAAACATGAGCAATTCAAATGGCCTGATATTAAGCATCTGAAGAAAGGCAGATTTCTTCATTTCTTCATTCAAGGCTACATTTTCATATAGCCATTCTCTAGGCTCGAGTCCATCTTATGTGCATGTGTGCTAAGTCACTTCAGTCATGTCTGACTCTGTACGACCCTGTGGACAGTAGCCCCACAGGCGCCTCTGTCTATAGAGATTCTTCAGACAAGAATACTGGAGTGAGTTGCCATGCCCTCGTCCAAGGGATCTTCCCAACCCAGGGATCAAACCCGCATCTCTTATGTCTCCTGCATTGGCACGCGGGTTCTTTACCACTAGCGCCACCTGGGAAGCCCATTCTTATACATCTCACAATACATCTGCTTCTTTATGGGAGCATACCACTAGAAACACAATAGCGAACGCTTTTGCAATGTACCTTGTTCCCTGAAAGTCCCCTCCCCAACTCCAACAGCACATATGAATGTGTGTGTGTGTGTGTGTGTGTGTGTGTTTACAGCTGGAAATGAACGTTGCTGCTTTTATTTACTCAGCATGTATGAACTCGATCTGCTAAATATGTTCATTTCTATGGGAATTCCAAAGCACGGTATTACTTTCCTCCGTAAATAATGGTTTCCATTATATGAAAAAGCAGAGCTCAGCAGCAGAGAAAATGCGTTGCTTATAATGGCAGTGGAAGCACACTGATGGAAGCTGGCGGTGCCCCACAGGCCCCTCTCATAGATCCAACTCAATTACGTGTTGCACATAAATGTGCTATGCCACACAGCCTGGGCTGAATAAACTTATGACAGTTTAAAAGGTCAGTGTTTTTCCAAGGAACAAGGAAATATGCTGCTAAGGATTTATCTCACTAGCCATAGAATAAGTTCAAGTGCCCAGATAAAAAATTTAGTTAAGCACTGAATAATTATGTTTCCATATGCAGAGACTAAGGGAAGGCTGCAGGGAGGTGAATTTTCTTTCATCATGTGTCTAGAGGACACATATTTGAACACACCCAAAATAGAAAAGGCCAACCCAAATCCATCTGCTTTAAACAGAAGCAGCTCTCCTTACATATGAAGGAAAACAGTGTTTCTGCAGTGTCTTAATTACTTCTCCATTTCTTTAAAAATGTCAAGATGCTATCCATTTAAGTCCTGTAGTAACTGAGTCTTTTTTGTCTATTTCCTTTATCTAGCATTTAGCAAAAATAAACATTCTTTTAAAAATAAAAAACATTTCTGTATTTGATAAGTGAAAGAACTCAGTCTCCAATGGGTAGGAATCACGAACTCATATTCTATGATTTCACTTCTGTGGCATTTTGAAAAGGCAGAAATATAGTAACAGAGAACAGACACGTGATTGCCAGGGGTTTGGAGTGAAGGGAGGGTCTAAGAAGAAAGGGATAGCTGGAAGGTATTCTTTGGGATATTAAAATCATTCAATATCTTGGCTATGGTGGTCATTATAAGCATCTGTATGGGTAAAAACTTTTAAAACTGCATATTAAAAAAGTGAATTTTGTGAAATTTTTAGTTGGTTTAGAAGTAATTTGAGTCCGTGTTTTGTAGCAATACAATGAGATTCTCCTTGCTGTAATGATGCTGAGTTTTAATCAGCATCATTACAGCATTATTGTTTCACATCATTAAATGTCACTACAGCAGTATTTTCAGTATCACTACACCATTGTTAATTCAGCATCACTTGAGGTTTTTAAGCCTCTTACCTAAAGAATTTAATCAAACTAATGGTTGGTGTGAAGCATCCAATTTTCCCATTCTCCCGGGTTTCACTTGTTTCTCTCACTTTGCGGCCACCATTCTAAAACACACAACTAGCAAGATACAAGACTAACGGGATATTTTTGTTCTTTTACACCAAAATGGTATGCCTCACCACAATCTGTCTTAATTTTTCTTTCATTCTTCCTTCTTGAAAAGAATCACTAGAAATTGTAATAAAATAATTAGTTTTTTTTTTTTTTTTTTGAGAAGCAGTTTGTCCTATAACTGGTTATCAATGATGCCAGGACATACGAACCTGGACAACATTCAGCTGAGTGAAATGAGCCAAATGCCTGTGTGCATGTGTGCTAAGTCGCTTCAGTCATGTCTGACCCTTTGTGACGCCGTGGACGGTAGCCCTGAGGCTCCTCTGTCCATGAGATTCTCCAGGCAGGAATACTGGAGTGGGCTGCTATGCCCTCCTCCAGGGGATCTTCCAGACCTAGGGAACTGAACCTGAGTCTCTTACAACTTCTGCACTGGCAGGCAGGTTCTTTACCACTAGCACACCTGGGAAGCCCGAAATGAGCCAAACAGAGAAAGACAAATACTGCATGGTGTCAGGTACATGTGGAGTCTGGTTTTTTTAAGCTGATTTTATAGAAATGAAGAGTAGAATGGTAGTAGCCAGGGCTTGAGGAAGAAGGAAACAAGGAGATGTAAATCAAAGGATACAAACTTGCAGTTACAAGATGAATAAATCCAGAGGATCCAATGTACAGGATGGTGATTATAGTTAATAATACTGTATTGTATACTTCACATTTGATCAGACTAGATCTTAAGCATTCTCACACAAAAAAGTTAAACATGTGAACTGAGGGATATGCTAATTTTCTTGGTCTTGGTCATCATTCCACAATGTATATATATTCAAATCACCACATTATACACTTTAATTATAGTCATCAATTATTTCTCAATAAAGTTGGAAAAAATAAAATAAAACCAACATTTTGGCAACCTTGGTCTTTTCCAAACAGGAACTGCCAGGGGTCACTGTGGGGACATAACTTTAGACTACTAGAAGCCATGGCAGAGTTTGGTCACATCTCTTAGTGCCAGTGTTTGGAAGAAGCTGTTTATACTAAAAGTTTCTGCAGTACTCAGCAGGCCCTCCCCACCAGAAGAGCATGAGGTTTAAAGCACAGCTGCTCCAAATACTTCCTCCTCACAAAATCCTTTTTTACCCCTTTCTTGTGTTCTTAACCTCACTGAGGGGTCTGGGTGTTTCTCTCTTTGTACATATATCCTTCTTATGTATCTAGCTTCCTAGTGCCTCAGTGGAAAATGAGAGTGGACAGGGAAAGACTCCAACATCCCGTTATGTTGCCAAACCTATGGCTTATACCGAGAATTGGGCCATTGGGAGCAGAAAAACCAGAACTATGAAAATCGGCCCTTTGCTTCTCTATTTTGGTTGTAGCCTCCCACTAAAAACAAGGTCTTACTGAAAATGAGGGAAATAGAGATTATAGAGAGAGGAATAAATACACCTATATCAATATGTTGTGTATCATTCCAACATAGATATTTTTGCATACCGAGCACCCAGCTCAATATCTGGCCCAGAGGAAATGTTCAAAAAGTGAGTGAATGCATGAGTGAATGGGGTGAGTTTTGTGAGTAAGGTGATCTTTAGGCACTAATTTCTTACAGCTGCAACATAATGAACTGTGTGATATCTGAATAGATTAGTTTTATTTTAAAATAGCATTTAAGATTTTATCTGTAAGAATAAATGCTTAATATAGATGGTAAAATTACTAAAATCTCTACTATTCTTGCCTGGAGAATGTCATGGACAGAGGAGCCTGGCAGGCTACAGTCCAAGGAGTCACAAAGAGTTGAATACAATTTAGCAACTTAACAACAACAATAGATAGCAAAACTACTAAAATGCACAAATTAGGAAGTAATTTCACTTTTAATCCCACTTAGAACTTATCACGGTTAATATTTAAAAGCATTTATAAACATGTATATTTTTAAAAATGAAAATACCATAAATTATATAATACTGAATGAAATTATATAATATGAAATCCATATAGCCCCAAAATGGTACATCCTCTCGATGCTACTGCCTTTTTGAAAAGCACAATTTAGCTCAAGTTTGCTGTTGTGTTTCAGTTTGACTTATAGGTCCTACACTAGTTAGCTTTTGCTGCAATACTGCTGCGTAACAAAAAAAAGCAGGTGGCATAGAACAACAGGCATCTGGTTCTCACTCACCTGTCTGCAGCGGTGGGTCTCCTAGTCACGACTGCACTTGGCAAGGCTTGGCTCCAGGATGCAGGTCTGGTTCAGGTTTGCGTCACAAGTCTCCACATTTCAAGCCTTTGCCTGCTTCATATTCACATACATCCCATTGGTCAAAGCAAGTCACATGGCCAAGTGAGGTATCACCAGTGGAGCACAGAAATACACTCTGCCTTTGGTGAGATTCACTGTAAAGCCATATGAAACAGGCAGTCATCTGAGAAGGATACAGGCAAGGAGAAGAACTGGAAGCAATAATCTACCCAAGGCCGAGCCATTCTTGTTTATATCACTTCCTTCTAATTAGGTCTAGGATATTCACTGATTTGGGGCGGGTAATACTTCTCTATGGTAAACAACAAACTACAACAGCTATTTAGCATAAACATTAAAGACACATTCTGAATGCACTAAAGACTAGTAATTTCTCTTAAAACATACAGTTTAAATTCTCCACAATTTATCGCTCATGTATTCATTCTCTTGTGTCTTATTCCTTTGATTTGGATGCTCCACTGCACTTTGTGTTTTCACGTGTGTCGCTTAACTCAGGAAGCCGCTCTTCTCCAGGTTTCAGTAGAGCCCTGTAGGAACAGTGCTTTCCCATTCTATAGCTGAAATCTTTCCACCATATCTGCTCAGGGAAAAATAATATTTTTGGTATATTAAAACATTTTTATATTTCAAACATCTCTCTCAGATTTCTTAGATTAAAATATCTCTACATCTGTTTATTATAAACTTTTGCTCTTCAGCATACTATGCAAAATATTTATTTTTGAATAAAATACATGAGAAATAGCCTTTTTATTATAACAATATGTTAATCATGTCACATAGCTTCCACTTTGGAGGTCATCTGTTTTCATTCTCTAAGTGTGCCCAAAGAATCACAACGGTGATTCAACAATGGTGTCATTATCATCACAATTGATGCTTTCACCATTTTTCTCATGCAGCAACTAGGTGTTTCAATCCATGTCACTTAAAACATACAGGTGGCTTCATTGTTCTGCTTTTATCCAGGAATGTAATAGTGTACAAAGCCCCAATAAGCACGTCCTTTTTAAGACCTAAATTACCTCTTGATAGAATGGGCATGAGAGGAAGCATGTGAACTCTTTTATGCTGTTAGGAGAGCACATAGGGTGTTTCCCAAGTGGGGGTCATGTTGCCCTCATCTGGAGGGGATTTGAGAAATGTGTGGGGATGTTTATTTGTCACAGTAACTGGAGTCTGCTACTGACATTTAGTCCCTGGGGGTCAGGAATGGCAACTTCTTATATCACAAATACCCATCACACACTAGGAGAGATGTCCAATTCAAAATGCCAAGTCATGCCCTGTGTTGAAATACTGACTTACTGGAGTGTGGCCTGTATCAGTCAGGACTTTTAGTTGTAAACAGCAGAATCAGTTTAGCTAGTTTAAGTGGAAAGGGAACTTTATAGCAAAGGATATTCAGCAACTCACAGAATCCCCAGAATGTCCAGAGAATCAGGCTGGGTGGCCAAGTAGCAGGAAAGATGCCTCATTCCACTGTCAGATGCTCTAAGCAAACTCCTGCCTCTACCCTCTGCCAGCATGTGACACCTACATAGGGCACAGGATCCCCAAATAGCGACTTTGCCCCTGCACCATGCAGGGTCTCTCTCTCGCTTGGTGGAGCCCAAGGCTTATGGCTGAACCCCAGTGATAAAGGAGACTGAGAAGGAGAGTTTCTGGCCTCTACTGCAGACCTCTTCCTGGAGAAGTGGGGATCACAAGGTAGGGGGTTCCTCAAACAAGAAAGGGTATTCAAAAGATGCTGCGCAGTCACTGTGAGAAATGCCCACAAAACTATCAAAAGCCCTCATCACATCCTCTTCCATAAAGACATTTCCCAAGCTCAGACCTGATAAGAATAGCCTCCAAAACTGTCTTCCAGAATCTTAAAAAGATATACTTAGTCTCTCCCACTGTTGCATATTCATTGTTTCCCCAACTCAATTAGCATATCAGATAATTCTTGGATTGGTGTGTACATATCACTTCTGTTTCTTTCCTCAGCACTGTAATTCCTATCAAACTGTAAGTCTGTTTTTTTGTCCTTTCACCTTCAACTTTATATATATTATGTGAGCATTTACCAAAAAACTTAAATATAGGGAGAGATCATATATTTGTGGTTAAAAAAGGCAAAAAAAAAAAAAAGAAGTAAATGTTCTTTGGTTCAAAGACATAACCATGGTGATTTTGTGCCCATGTGGTTTTTGGCAGGAAGCGTGGGGAGTAATTGGAAATGTCGCACCCATTTACTATATAGTTAAGAACAAGCATGCCGTATGGTGAAGCAGCTTAAATGGACGAGACTGCAAACAAAGATGGGTCAAAGAATTTTACATATAGATATATAGGGCAGTGTCATAGAAGAGTGGGCTTTCAGAAATCATTTGAACCACTAAAGGGAAAGCAACATATGTTTCCCAAAAACAGTGAATCAATTTCTCAGCCTTAGTGTATCTATCTTTGATGCTTTAATAGAACTTCATAACCTTTCAATGAGTATTGAAGTTTACATTTTAAAATCATTCCAAATTGCCTGAATTTATCAGTTACATTTAATGACTCCAAATAAGTAGTTTTGAGGACATTACACAAGAGATGATAATAGCACCTTTCTTCAGCTCTCAAATTACCTTATAAACAAGCTTTCTTATCCCCAAAATGGTGTTCCAGGAAAGAATTGTTGTGAATTTTAAATTCACTGACTCAAGAGCGAGTTGCTCTAATATTCATTTTTACTGTGAATGAATAATCTAGGGGTCTGTCTTGTTAAGAATGTGTGCTGCCATCATATTCATGTAAGGACTTGTAAACTATTTTTTAAAGTACACTGGGTTTATTTCTTTTTTATATGAATACCTGGAAAAGTTGGAATTCAGGAATGCATCCACAATTTGTTCAAAGATAAGACTGATACTAGGTTTGGAGATATTATAGTTTTGTTTTGAGTATATAATGAAATAAATTTTTGTTATATAACATGGTAACCGGTTTATGAATTGGTGATCAACTATAGAGGTGCAAACATATTGTATTAGTCTTCTGTCTGAAAGGACATCCAGAATATGAAGTCAAAACTGTTTTAATTATCTCCTTATGGGAACATCTGGCTGCTGAGATGACACATAGAAACACCGGAGTTTTAGAGGGTATAGTTTGAATCTTAAGTATGCTCTAGCTATAACCAGTATATTTCAAAGGTCTGAAGTTTAGAACAAAAGGTAGAGTAATACAACAATCATCTAAGATGCTACTGTTGCTATTGTTCAAGTCGCCCAGTTGTGTCTGACTCTGTGACCTTGTGGACTGTAACACACCAGTTCTCCCTGTTCCTCACCAGATCCCAGAGTTTGCCCAAGTTCATGTCCATTGCATTGGTGATGCCATCCACCCATGTAATCCTCTGATGCCCTCTTCTCCTTCTGCCCTCAATCATTCCTAGCATCAGGGACTTCCAATGAGTCGGCTGTTCTCATCAGGTGACCAAAATACTGAAGCTTCAGCTTCAGCATCAGTCCTTCCAATGAGAATTCAGTGATTTCCTTTAAGATTGACTGGTTTGATGTCCTTGCTGTCCAAGGGACTTTCAGAACTCTTTTCCAACACCACAATTTAAAGACATCAATTCCTTGGCACTCTGTCTTTTTTACCACCCAGCTCTCACAACCACACGTGACCACTGGAAAGACCCTAGCCTTGACTATACAAACCTTTGTTGGCAGAGTAATGTCTCTGCTTTTCAACACAGTCTGTGTTTGTCATGGCTATCTATGCTATAAATAGGACCAAGTTCAAAGCTAGCAAAGTCTTGTCCTGCTGTTGAAAATATTACTTTTTTGATATTTTAAAAAATATTCATATAGGGTCTACTATTTTACCAGTGACAGAAAATGTTGGAATCTGGTCATAAAAGTCAATTTGTGCCTACATGATGCTGACAAAGCCTTCTAGAAATTTCAGTCTCTTGTTGAAAACAGATGTACTAGAATGGTGTAAGCAAGAAGGTCTCACATGTGGGTAGCTGGTTGAGACATGGCATCAGCATGAATACCATCAAAATAAAGTCACAAAGAGACTAGGATCCCTGGAAATCACCTATCACCAAACTGCTTCAATTCAGAAAAGGGAACTGGTTTGTTTAGAATCACCGTTGGTGCGGTCCAGGTCTAAGACCACAGTCTGCCTCCTGGACCAGACTGACACCCTTTCCCCAACCACGCAGCCTCCCTGTCAGAAGACAAGGCTATGTAACAAACTAGACCAATCGAGGACAACACAGTCTGTCTCGGTGACCCAACAAACGATTCTTCTGCAGTTCTGACTAAATGGGGAAAAAGTCATTTTGAATATTTCCCATCACAAACTTCTCTCCTATGTTCATAGAACTTCAGGGCTTCAAGGGAGATGATTTAGTCAAAAGAAAATGACTTCCCTTTGTTCCACATTCTTAACTTGTGAAATGACTTGTATTCGGTGGAGAGAGGAACTGCTGCTGTGTGGAAACAGCTTGGCTTTGAAGTAGAATAGACCCATGTCTAAACTGAGCCCTACCTTTGATTAGCTTTATAAATAGCCATTTAACCATTTAGAGCCCCACTTTCCTAATTTCCTAATCTGTAAAACAGTACTAGTAACTTCCTAACAGGGTCACTGAAGGGAAGAAACATAATAATGTGCCTAAAGCATTTGGCTCGCAGCCAGGTATGTAACACCTGGGAGGTATGATGCTTAATCAAAAAAAACAGTAAGTTGTGCAGAAAGTCGTGTAACTCCAGATTGCAAAAAGGATACTTTTTTAGCTTTTCAAATTGCTGGGAAGTGTTGAAGTAGCTCTTTGAGGATAAAGAGATCTATGATATGCTATAAGATGTGCTGTTTCTCCTAAAATACTAATAACTTAGCATGCTGTTTCTCCTAAAATACTATTAACAGGTTATTGAACAGTGGATGTTGAGATGGGGCCCTAGGTCCGAGCACAGGTCCAATTGCCTAGCAGCAGTGTGGCCTTGGATAAAGCACTTTATCTCCTTATGACTCTTTCCTCTCTTAAAGAACAAGGCTGCTGCTGCTAAGTCACTTCAGTCGTGTCCGACTCTGTGCGACCCCAGAGACGGCAGCCCACCAGGCTCCTCCATCCCTGGGATTCTCCAGGCAAGAACACTGGGGTGGGTTGCCATTTCCTTCTCCAATGTATGAAAGTGAAAAGTGAAAGTGAAGTCGCTCAGTCGTGTCCGACCCTCAGCGACCCCATGGACTGCAGCCCACCAGGCTCCTCCGTCCGTGGGATTTTCCAGGCAAGAACAAGGCAAGCTCCCAAATATCTTTGCTTCCCACCTCAAGGGTTAACTCAAGGAAGTCGTCTACATACAATAAAACCTCCACCCTCGGAGAGGCTCATGGGAAGCAGCACCCAGGTCTCCACATCTGGATGCACATGCTCTCTTATCTCTGCTACTGACATTGCTGGAGTGACACGCTGTGAGCAGTTTATGAGATGCTACTGAGATTTTCTTTGCCTTTAATGTTCTGTTGATATTCTCTGTGAAGCTGACTGATTTGGAGTGATTTAAAAGTCTAAGATTAAAGGTGCTCTGACAACTGTGCTATCTTAGCAAACAGGATAAGGACACAAAAGTTAGGAAACACTAAACAAGGACCTACTGTATAGCACAGGGAACTCTGCTCAATGTTATGTAACAACCTACGGACAGGGAGGCCTGGCGTGCTGCGATTCATGGGGTCGCAAAGAGTCGGACACGACTGAGCGACTGAACTGAACTGAAGTGAGAAAAGAATTTGAAACAGAATAGGCACATGGATATATACAACTGAATTACTTTACTGTACACAAGAAACTATCACAACATTGTTATCCAACTATATCTAATACAAAATAGTCTTAAAAAACACTGAAACTATCAGAGCCCCTATTTCTGACTTCACTATATTCAGATTCTAAGAAGAAAAAAATAAATGAAGAAAGGCAACAAGGGAAAACAATACATTTATTAAGAGGCATGAAAATGCATAAACTCACTTATAAATAAATGTAATATAATTTACCCAGTGAAAAAATAGCAAAAATCCATGAGTAAACTGGATTTTATCTTTGAAATGATTACATATTTGATCTCTAATAATTTCCTCCTCCAGCATGATCTGTTAGTAGCAGCAATTTTACAATGATCATAGAAAAAGCTGTTACCAGTGATTATCATATGGGAAGGAAAATTTTCAAGAATATTCTTTAAAAATGAACCAGTGCAAGCAAATTCAGATTATAAGGGATACAATAAGACATGGGCTAGCTTATCTTCAGAAAAGTAGAAAATAAAAACCCCAAACATTCAGTAAGAAATGAAAAAGCAAACTACATTTCAATCATTGAAAAATAATACATATGGAAATTATAAAACATTCTTAACCAGTGACTGCAATAATTACATTTATAAATGTTCATTCAAGTACTAGTGATCAATAAACATTCAGTCTCATTAAAAGTAACACTAGATATAGATACACATGAACAATGCTTCTTTTGACTGAACAACAACAAAAGTCATGTTAACAGGAAACAAATAACCCTTAAAATACTGGGTTTTATTTTGTGTTTTTTTTAGTAAATGATTTTTCACAGTCTGTATATTTTATCTGTGAGGACTCAAGGAACATCTCACAACAGCTAATTAAGAAGTCTTTTCTATAAAATGAATCTTGATATTACAGAGATAAACATTCTAAAACACAAGTTTAGCTTAAAAATAACAGTGCAGAATTCAGTTTTCTTTGGAAAGAAATTGTTCATTCCTTACCAAATATTGGTTTGCTGTTGTGCAAACTATCAGAACACTTCTTTGGTATTCACCAAAGAGCTATTTAATGAGCTGGAAAGATATCATAAACTCTAGTACCATGATAACAATGTAGAGTTTATGTCAAATTTGCACTGAAATCCACATCGTTTCCTTGATTACTGTTGTTAATGAATCTTCCTTCAAAGAGCTCCCTCCTGATTTTGGCCTGAATCTCAGGCTTTAATAAAAGTGCTTTTATCTCCTTCACTTTGGATTGCAGACCCATCCTCTCTCGACGCAAAGCTTCATTAATTAAGTCCTGGATTCCAATAGGTTTCGGGCCTATGGGAAAAAAATTATATGATACATTTCACGTACAAATGCCAATGAAAAACACTAAATATGGCACACTGACTTATCAAAAGAAGGTTAAAAAGAAACCTTTAAAATGCTGCCCACATTTTATAGAAAAGGTTGCATTTCACCAAAATATATCATTTACAAGAATCAAATTTACTGTAAATAATGCATAGCAACAACACACAAAGGACAGACATGAAAACCTGTGGACCAACTTATGGGCAATAATGTCAACAGTGATCATTTTAAGCGTAGCACTTGTTAGCTCTGTGTGTTTTGGCCTCAGATAAGGTAGTCAAATGCCCTGCTAAGCAATTGAAATGGCAGTATTCCATTTACGTCAAGGCCTCTTCCATGGCCTTTAATTCGAGTCCACAAGGCATAACCCAAAGTCCCCTCTCCCTCAGCCATGGCTGAGGGCAAGTGAAACCAGGGCCATTCTTCCTTCGTAAATTGATTTCCTCTGATAGTCCCAGTTCTCCATTCTTCTTCTGTTGTGCTTCAGAAATGCAAAGACATCAATCATGAAAAGTATTAGGCAATCTTCACGGACTGGACAGGACACTTAGACAGCACAATGCAAATTAGTCCACTGACTCGGCAGAGGAAGGCAGGGGTGCTTCTCATGGAGCAGCGGGGTCCTGCCTGCATTTGGGTCTCATTTCCTGTTGTCACTGTCAGTGCCATTCCTATCAGCCTCTTCAGTTTTCACAGAGCTCCCATCCCCTGGCTTGTTTTTGTTCTGTGTTTCTTCCAGATACTGCTGGACAGCCTTGAGCACTGCATTCTCCACCAGCCTCTTACTGAGCCTTACCAGTTCAGCATCATCAGGCTCACCTCCATTCTTATCACCTACATTCCACAACAGAGAAGAGAGGTCACTGAGATCACATTGCCATAGAAACTCGGCATGCAGGGGCCAGCTAGTTTAGTTAGTTACAAAGAGCAAGCGTCCTTCAATCTGGCAAACTGGATCTATACATTCAAGAATACTGGCTTGGCTTTTCATTTGGTACTTGCAGACTGCCTGTCCCTGAAGACTTCAGGCTGAAAAGCAGTTCATTAGCCCCAATCTAAAAATACCTTACCTAGCAAAGCTGGAAGTTCCCCAGTTCTACATGGGATTTTTGTTTTTCTTTCATCCAAGGCTGATCATTACTACAAAGTCCATGTACCCACCACCGGGAGACTTAGACATGTGAAATCGCCAGCAAGATGTATCTGTTCGTACTTCATCACCATCAAATGTTAGGTAACGGAGATTTCCTAATTAACTAAGCACACAGGATCAGTGATTTTATAATACTTGGCCTGGACAGCTGTTAACAAAGTCTCAGCACTCCCATGAAGACAAAGGTGGTTACTACTGCTAGGAACTAGTTTAAAATAAGCATGTTAAACTAGTATTCTTTTTAATTTCAGATCACTACAATTTAAAAAATAGGAAACTCTTACAGAAGAATTAGGATTATGACAGTAAATTACTAGATGTTAGTATTTTATGGTCATTTTGCTTCCCTGCTAGTGATGATCAAGGTTTAATTATCTTCTCATATTTCTGTAAAAGAGCTGGCTCTCATCTGGTCGAATGCTGCACATTTCGCACTCATTCTCTTTCCTGTCTCCCTTAACTGAGTAAAAGAAAAAAACTAGAGGCTCACCTGTCAGGCCCATTCAGTCCTTTATTTCCTTCCATTGAACTGTGGACCCAGGAAGGCAGATGAGTGACAGCGGCAAAGACTTCTAAGCACCTAAGTCCCTTACGCGAGTGAGTGAAGTGAGTGAAGTGGCTCAGTCGTGTCGTGTCCGACTCTTTGCGACCCCATGGACTGTAGCCTACTACACTCCTCCGTCCATGGGATTTCCCAGGCAAGAGTACTGGAGCGGGTTGCCATTTCCTTCTCCAGAGGATCTTCCCAACCCAGGGATCGAACCCAGGTCTCTAGCATTGCAGGCAGACACTTTACAGGGAGAAGTAAGTACATTAGGTAAATGCTAACAGATCTCAAGGGAGTGATAGACATCAATGTAATAATAGTAGGGGGGTTTAGTACTCTACTTTCAACAATGGATAGATCATTCAGACGGAATATCAATAAGAAAACATTGGGAAAAAAAAAGAAAACATTGGACTTGAGCTACACTTGAGGCCTAATGGACCCAAGAGACATATAAAGAACATTCCATCCAACAGCACCAGAATATACATTCTTCTCAAGTACATACGAAACGTTCTCCAGGATAGACTGTTAGGGCCAAAACAAGTCTCAGCAAATGTTTAAAAACTGAAATCAAACCAAGTATCTTTTCTAACTATAGTGGAATAAACCTAGACATCAATAGCAAGAGGAAAACTGGAAAATTCACAAATATGTAGAATTTAAACAAACACTCATGAACAACCAGTGAATCAAAGATGAAATCAAAAGAGAAATTTAAAACATATATTTTGAAACAAACAAAAATGGAAACACAACGTACCAAACCTTATCATCCAGCAAAAGCAGAGCTAAAAGGGAAGTTTATGGTAAAAAATGCCTGCATTAAGAAAAAAGAATAATCTCAAGTAATCGACCTAACTTAATATCTCAAGGAACTAGAAAAATAAGAACAAACTAAGCCCAAAGTTAGCAGAAAGAACATTAAAATCAGAGCAGAAATAAATGAAATAGAGAATAGAAAAACAATAGAAAAGATCAATGGAACAGAGGGTTGTCTTTTTGAAAAGATAAAACAAAAAAGAACAGACCTTTAAATAGACTTACCAAGATAAAGAGAATTAAAAACTATAAAAGAAATCAGAAACATTGTAACTGATACCACAGAAATTAAAAAAAAAAATGTCACAAGAGACTACTATGAACAATTATAGGCCACAAATCAGACAACCTAGAAACATACAACTTTCCACAGACCAGTAACAAATTTAAGATTACATCAGTAATCAAAAGCCTTCAACAAAGAAAAGCCCAGGACAGTCTGGGTTTATGGCTAAATTTTACCAAACATTTAAAGAAGAAGAATTAATAACAATTCTCAAACCCTTCCAGAAAGAAAAAAAAAAAAACTAAAGAGGATATAACACTCCCAAACTCTTTTATGAGATCAACATTACCCTGATACCAAAGTCACATAAAGGATACTATAAGGGAAAAAAAAAGGGCAGGCAAATACCCTCATGAATTTGGATGCAAAAAACTCAACAAAATACTTCTGCTGCTGCTGCTAAGTCGCTCAGTTGTGTCCGACTCTGTGCGATCCCATAGACGGCAGTCCACCAGGCTCCGCCGTCCCTGGGATTCTCCAGGCAAGAACACTGGAGTGGGTTGTCATTTCCTTCTCCAATGCATGAAAGTGAAAAGTGAAAGTGAAGTCACTCAGTCGTGTTCAACTCTTAGCAACCCCATGGACTGCAGCCCACCAGGCTCCTCCGTCCATGGGATTTTCCAGGTAAGAGGACTGGAGTGGGGTGCCATTGCCTTCTCCACAACAAAATACTAGCAAACCAAATTCAACAGTATGTTAAAAGGATCATACACCACAATCAAGGGATATTTATCCCTGAGATATAAAAGTGGCTCAACATATGCAAATACATCAATGTGATATGCCACATTAACAACCTGAAGGTTAAAAATCACATAATCATTTCAATGTATGGTAAAAACACGCACACACACACACACGACAAAATTCAACATCCCTTCGTGACAAAAACTCTCAACAAACTTGATATGGAGGAACATGTACGTGCATGCCAAGTCGCTTCAGTGACGCCCGACTCTTTGTGATCCAATGGACTATAGCCTGCCAGGCTCCTCTGTCCATGGGATTCTCTAGGCAAGAACACTGCAGTGGGTTGCCTTGCCCTCCTCCAGGGGATCTTCCCGACCCAGGGATTGAACCCCGCGGTTTTTTTAACAGCTCCTACACTGGCAGGCAGGGCTCTTTACCACTAGCGCCACCTGGGAAGCCCATGGAGGAACACACCTCAGCATAATAAAGGCCATATATGACAAACCCACCACATTCAATGGTGAAAGTTTGAACACTTTCCCTCCAAAATCAGAAACAAGGCACGAGTGCCTACCCTCACCACTCTTATTCCACACAGTAATGGAAGAACAAGCAAGAGCAATCAGGCAAGAAAAAGAAAAAAAAAGACATCCATATCAGAAAGAAAAACCCCTCTGTTTGCTGATAGCATAATCTTGTGTACAGAAAATACTAAAAATTGTTAGACCTAATAAGTGAATTCAGTAAAGTTTGAAGATATAAAATCAACATACAAGAATCAGCTGCATTTCTATACAGAACAACAAACTATCTGAAAAATTAATTTTAAAAATAATACCATTTAAAATAGCATCAGAAACAATGAAATATTAAGGAATAAATTTAACCAAGGAAGTGAAATAAATATCTATATACTAAAAACCTGTAAGACTCTGATCAAAGAAAATGAAGACACAAATAAATGGAAAAAAATATCCCATATATATGGATTGGAAGAATGAATATCATTAATATGTCCTTACTACCAAAAGCCATCTAGATTCAATGCAATCTTTATCAAAATTACAATGGCATTTATTTACAGAAATTTAAAAAAAATTCTAAAATCCATATGAAAACACAAAAGATCCCAAATGGCCAAAGCAATCATGAGAAAGAACAAAGCTGGAAACATCACACTTCCTGATTTCAAAATAGTATGGTAGTGGCATAAAAACAGACCAATGGGATGGAGTTAAGAGCCCAGAAATAAACTCACATATATACGGTCAACTAATATTTGACAATGACAATAATACAAGAATACATAATGGGAAAAGGACAGTCTCTTTAATAAGTAGTGTTGGAAAACCTGGATATCCACATGCAAAAAAAAAAAAAAAATGAAATTTGACCCCTATCTTACATCATTGACAAACATTAACTCAAAATGAATTTAGGACTTAAGTGTAAGACTTGAAACCATAACACTCCTAGAAGAAAACACAGGAGAAAAGCTCCTTGACACTGGTTTTAGCAATAATCATTTTTGAATATGATATCAGAATAACAAGTGACAAAAGAAGAAATCAACAAGTGGGACTAAAGCAAACTAAAAAGCTTGTGCACAACAAAAGAAGAGATCAACAAAATGAAGAGACAACACAGAATATGAGAAAATACTTGCAAATCACCTGATTTCATATTCAAAACTTCATGACAAAAATACAAACAATCCTATTAAAAAGTGGGCAGAGAATCTGAATATTTTTCCAACGAAGACATGCAAATGGCCAACAAGAACAGGAAAAGGTGTACTTTCAAATCACTAATCATCGGGAAAGGAAAATCAAAACGACAGGGAGGTACCACTTCACCCATGTCAGAATGGTTATTATGAAAAAAGCAGAAAATAAATGCTGGTGAGGACGTAGAGAAAAGGGAACCCTTGCGTACTACTGGTAAAAATGTTACACTGATGCAGTTATTATGGAAAACAGTATGAGGATTCCTTAAAAAATTAAACATATAATTATCATATGCTCCAGCAATCCCACTTCTGGGCAAATATCTGAAGAAAATGAAGTCACTATCTCAAAGAGCCATCTGTGCTCCCATGTTCATTGTAACGTATTTCACGATAGCGAGAAATGGAAACAAGCTCAGTGGCCATCAACAGTTGAACAGATAAAGAAAACATGGTGTATATCTACTAAAAAGAAAGAAATCCTGCCATTTGTGACATGGATAAACCTTGAGGTCTTATGTTAAGTGAAATAAGTCAGAGAAGGACAAATACTGCATGACCTCACTTACCTATGGAATCAAAAAACACAGAACTTACAGAAACAGAAAGCAGAATGGAGGTTGCCCCTCACTCCAGCGGGGGAGTGAGGCAGGGAAATATGTTGGTCAAACGGAACAAACTTTCAAGTATAAGATGAATAATTCTGAGGATCTAATGTGCAACATTGTGACTATAGACAACAATACTGTATCCTAAACTTGAAACATGCTATGAGAATTGTTCTCAACATAAAAACAAAACTATAATTATGTGAAGTGAAAGATGTGTTAACTAATCTCGTTGTAGAAAACATTTCATTTTATTTATAGATACATAGATATGTTATCAAACCATCACCACTGAACACTTTAAACTTATATAATGTTATATGTCAATTATATCTCAATAAAGCTGGAAAAAAAAGAAGTAATTAGAATCCTCACACAGTAAATGTCAGCTCAGTTTTTGGAATAACAGCCATGACCTCCAGGAGCCAAAAGCCCAATGTTATACTTACAACCTTGGGTCTGGGTCAGGCAGACACAAAAGGTGTGAGCAGGAAGATGCACGTTATTTTCTATCCTCACATGTAATAGGGATTGGAATACAAAAGCATATATGCCAAGAGTGAGAACTGGCACCTAAACCCTCCTTCTGAGCCCCACCACTTCTATTTAACACATGTCCAAGGCCAATTATGCTGATACCATCATTCCTAGCAACATCCAAGCAGAAGAGAGATGGGTTACAGGTCCATCTGGACACACTACCAGTGAGGGCCTTAGCAACTGCTGCCTCCTCAAAAGTGAAAATATGGCACTCCAGAGCTATGCTAAAAAATTCCTAGATAGAATATTTGCAGTGTAAAATATGCTTAGAATTGAGTAAATTTCAACTCAGTGATATCCACACAGAAGTTATTAAACATAAATATGTCAAATTATTAAAAGAAAGATAAAGAAATTATTATTAATGTGGCACTATTAATACCACATTTGGGAGCAAGAACTGTGGGGCTAGAGAAGACTCTTGAGAGTTCCTTGGACAGCAAGGAGATCAAACCAGTCAATCCTAAAGGAAATCAATCCTGAATATTCACTGGAAGGACTGATACTGAAGCTGAAACTCCAATACTTTGGCCACTTGATGCAGAGAGCTGACTCATGAGAAAAGACCCTGTTGCTGGGAAAGATTGAAGGCAGGAGAAGAAGGGGACAACAGAGGATGAGATGGTTGGATGGCATCACTGACTCAATGGACATGAGTTTGAGTAAGCTCCAGGAGATGGTAAAGGACATGGAAGCCTGGTGTGCTGCAGTCCATGAGGTTGCAAAGAGTCGGACACGACTGAGCGACTGAACAACAATAAGAAGACTGTTTTTATTAGTAAGAATGAATGAGTACATTGCCTAATATTTAAAGGATTCTACCAGTCTTATAACACAATGTTTATACTGTATAGATACCTCCAGGTGTGTTACCTGGAACTATTTTATAGTGGCTCTTCAAATTTAAGACAAAACCAAACTTCAAGTGAAGGAGTACTTCTTAAGTACCCTTCAATACATTGTAAATGACTCTCCACATCTGCCAACCTGTTTGTGCTCTGCATCTAAGCCAGAGACTGCATTTCTGGGGGCTCTTTCTGACCCCAGGTGGCTATAAGACAACATCACTCATCACATACTGATACATCATCAATAAGATAACAGGGTTGGACTGGAGTCTAATCATAACTCAGTTTCCAAGATGCCTCTCAGGTCAAAAAGATCTGTGCTGGCTGTGATTTTTCTCAGCCCACAATGAAGTGTCCCTTTTATTTTAAACATTAAGAAATTTAAAACAGAAAAATCTTCCCATAAAACATTAATTTTCCCTTCTGATTTTCCTTTTTTCGTTTATGCTTTTACTATTACATTATCCAAGTCAACCAAGCTCAAACAAGAATGTCACCATCTTTAACTTCTCCCTTTTCCTCATCAATCCACTTCATCACCAAGTCTTATCCATGGGCTTTTTACAACTTCTCCCCTCTTCAATGCATCTAGTATAACACCTCTAGATTCCTATTTCTAAAACATCCTTTTCACACTCCATTGTCTCTACAGGAAAATTGAAATGTGCCATCCAAGGCTTTTCAAAATCTGTCTTTGGTGACCACCCACCCCTGCCACACTTCCACTGTTCGCTTGCAGCATCTCCTCAGGAACGTCTTCACAATCCCTTTTCTCTAGGCAGTCCTGCCTGTCTCAGTAACTAAATCCCCTACTTTACAAAGCCTTCCTTGGCTAACCCAGACAGAAGGGATGAACTTCCACTGGATTACAATAACTCTGACTGCATGTATAATACATGGTTGCTCGGTCATTCATTCAACAAGGGTGCATAAAGCACTTACTATATACCTGGCTATTTCAGCCTATGGTGATACAGGAGACAGACAAAACTAAGTCTCACTGGTTTTCCTTTTAAAATTTCATTACAAATTATGAGCATTACTTATCAATGTATTTATTCACCAACTACTGATTCAGTTATCTGCTCTGCTAAAGACACATCTTGAGTGCAGAAACCATGCCCTACTTTTCTGTTATCTCTTGGCTCTGCTACTCCACGGCACAGTTTATTGAATGCAATAAAAGTTCAATAAATATCTGTCAGTCAAGAGAATAGTTGATTAAAGTCCTCGCAGGCAGTAGCAAAACTTTTTAAATGTTTTTTTTCTAATAAGGATAGCACACAGTGGCCAGAAATTTAAACTTAATATTAAATTTAAATTGAGGGCAGAGAACTCCATTAATCCAAATATCCATATGAAAAATCACCACCCTCTCCACTTGATGAACCTGGTCAGTCTGCCAAAATATCCAGTCAAATATTAACAATCTACAATAACAAACTAATTAACCAATTGACAAAAATACATTTATAAATGAATCTTCCAGATCTGTCCTGGATCCCTGGCTCACCTAGGATTTCCACAAAGCATCCTCAGACTATCAACATTAGCCCAGGGAAGAGGCTATCAGAAGGCTCATCATAGAGCCCTGTTAAATATACAGTGATTCAAGAAATGTGTATCTTCATTCCACTGAGACCTTATTTGTGTTTTCACTTGTAGGTTCTTAATTCAGATTAATCAGAAGAGGCATTTTAGGAATAAAGTTATGCTATGTTCTTTTTCTGCCTACTACTTGAAAAAAGGTATCTGTCTCCCACAGAGACCTCTAGGATAAATGACTGCATTCATTTTCCCTGAAGCCTAGTTAACAATGGAAGTTCAATGTCTATACGATTTATCATTTGACATTCCAACAAAGGGGCTTCCCTGGTGGCTCAGCAGTAAAGAATCCACCTTCAACGTGGGAGACGAAGGTTTGATCTCTGAGTTGGTAAGATCTCCTGGAGAAGGAAATGGCAACCCACTCCAGTATTCCTGCCTGGGCAATCCCTTGACAGAGGAGCCTGGCGGGCTACAGTCCATGGGGTTGCAAGAGTCGGACATGATTAGAGACTAAAACAACACCACCACCATTTTCCAACAAAAGTACACATAAAATATATTACCAAGGTATGCAACAACCTCTCAACAAAAATATTCTTTCTGGTTCTACCTAGGTTATTTACTATCATACCTATTTTAAATGACAGATTAATCTTTGTCTTTGACACTGTTTTTTTTTCTTTTCTTTTTTTTAGAAATCCTCCCCAAAATATCTTTAATTGACTTCTTAGGATAATTCTAAAATTATAAAGGAAAGGAAATGAGAAATGCTATCAAGTCCACCAAACACAATACTTTCCCTAAAAGAACAGACTTAAGAAACTTTTCAATAAACTTGAAGTAAGCAATTCCACTCTCCATAAGAGCTGTAACACCATTAGTCCATGGTATATACCCAAGATTTAGTTTTTTAAATTCTGGTAACAAGTCAGCACTTAAATAAAATTTATATTTGTGATTATGAAAAAGAAAATAAGTGACCTCTTTTGTAGCAGCAAGGAGAGTAGCAATTATATCTACTGGGATAATTTAAGGTCAGTATTAATGTGGGTCAGCTGTTTTTATGTGTGCGTTGACCCAATAATTCCTTAACTGATATCACATGAAGGGCTCCAGAAAGCATCGCTACCCTCCATCCACTGCCAAAATCTAGGTGCCTGTTAGTCACGACAAGAATAAGTCATGCTAATAGATTTTTTTTTTTTAAAGAACCCAAAAAGTCTTCATTACAACATCATGTAAGACCTAAGGGAGAGAATACAACTACATTAAAAGTTCTAATTTGTTTCAATTTGCAGCATAATGTATCCTCCTTAGAAGCAAACTTCTTTTTATTAGCTGAGCTTACCTTTTCTTTCACCTACCTAGACTAAAAGAAACACTAAGTATAGATCCACAGGCTATTCAAAAGGTTGAGGTGGTATACTTGGCTTCCTTGCACACCACCTGCAACTCTTCTGAGATGAGGGACAGGTCAAGAGTTGTCCCCAAGTGCACACTTACACTGACACTGTCTTCAGACCCTTGTGTGCCAACATGGAAAACAGAGCTGCTGTAACAGAAGCTCCCCTTCTTTTGTCAAGTGCCAAAGCTCTCCACCCCCAGCACACAGCAGAAAATTTTAGAATTAAAACACCAAAACCACAGTTTAACTATTTTCTAGAATATAAAGGCCAAAGTGGAAAGAACCATGCCTTTGTAAATTTTATTCTGAATTCAGTAGTACAGAATAAATTTTAAAATCATGATATTTATGTACAAAAGGACAACCCCTGCAGCTTCTGGAGACCATGACACTCCATTTTTACACTCAACCACTACACTGAGACCACTACACTCAACATTTTTAAATTGGAGGGGTGGGGGTGAGCTGCAATTAGGCTAAAAATCAGTGGTCGCCTTGAGGGGAACCTAAGAGGAGATAAGGTCCAACAGGCAGTGACCTGCAGCTGACTGGGTGGAGGCATGTGGCCCCAGCCAAAGCTGTCATGATGACTAAGGGTTCTGAGCCTCTTGAATCTTTTGTTAGCACAGCTGGCACCTCTAAAGTCTTTCCTTCCCTCTACTGTTCCCCAAGTCACCGCCTAAAGCCTCTTCACCCCTCTCTGTAGGAAACTTCACATCCCGTGGCTTGGGAAGATTTCTATGACTTGTTACCTCAAGACTGCCCGTCACATGACCATATGACAGATGAGACAAGATATAAGCACTGGATGTTTGTAGGCCAGTCTACCAAAGAACTCTTTCCAGACATACACAATAGCCTTTTAGATAGACTTCTTTTTTGTCTGTAACATCAGTTTTCTGAGTCCATACTATGATCCACACTGTTCTCTATACAATTTCTGCTGTAACTCTCTTATTGGAAACCTAGATAATACAATAGAACTATCAGTGACGTGGCAGAACTCCTCATATGCATGTAAGAAGGGAAAAGTATGACATACACGTGAGTTTGCATTCCAATTCTGCCATTTTCTACCTGCACAACCTTGTTCATAATCTCTCCAAACTTAAATTTCCCATGAGTGGGCCACTCATGAGGATAATACTCCTTGTACCGCTGCTGTAAACACAAGAGGTGAGGTATGGAACGTGCCTGACATCGTGCCTGTAACACAGTAGGCTCTCAAAATGTAATTATTGTATTAGTGCTTTTTATACATGTGCTATGTTTAAATTTGAGTTCAATTTATTTTAAGAAGAATGGTCTCAATACCTACTAAATACCAATCACCAATCTACTCAAACACCTTACTAAGTGCTTGCTATGTGCCATTACTAAGTATTTAACAAGAAATACAATATAGTCTCTACCCACACATAAGTTGGCCTAGAGGATGACTAATAAACAATGACCTCAAGACAATAGAGCGTGTTCAAGGTCCAAAGGAGTTGGAAAGGGATGACAAGGTTATTATGCTTCACAGAGGAGGTATGTGAATTTGATGAGGAGGCGTCTATAGGCACAAGGTAAGGGAGGCAGGAAGGTCTCGTAACAAAGGCATGAGTGTGTACATAGATGGAAGTGCACGATGCACTTGGGGAACTGGAGGCACTTCCGTGGTACGGCCACAAAGAGTTCATAGTGCCATCCGTGGGGTGGGGGTGCTACAGGGAAAAGGCTACCGAGCAGGGAGGGATGAGGGGCTCTACGGACCATGCTGTGGAGTCTAAGTGCATTCTACAGGCAACAGGCAACCACTGCAGGGTTTTAAGCATAGCACACTTCAGAACACTCACTGTGATAGACCGTGAGGAATACAGAAGAAGGACTGGAGAGGGGCAAAACAAAGACAAGTTCTTGCAACAGACAAAAAGAGAAACAATGAGGACCTGAACTGTGGTAAATGCAACAGGAAACAAAGGGACACATTACAGAGAGTGAAGAAATAGGAATTAAACGCCACTGTGGGCCAATTTAATAAGGAAAGAGAAAGGGGAGTGCAAAATACACACCTGTATAAAGAAATATATGTAATATATATGCTAAGTCCCTTCAGTCGTGTCCAACTCCTAGTGACCCCATGGACTGCAGCCTACCAGGCTCCTCTGTCCATGAGATTTTCCAGGCAAGAGTACTGGAGTGGGGTGCCATCGCCTTCTAATATATATAGAGAGAAATAATGGGCCAAATGTTTGAAATGCAATAAAAACCATAACCTTAAAATCAAGAAGCTCAGAAAATATCAAGTACAAGAAATGTGAAGAAAATCACACCAAGTAACATGATGATCAAACTGCTGAAAACCAATATTAAAAGAAAATCATAAAAGCAGCCAAAGCAAAAAGGACACATTATACAGAGGAACCAAGACAAGAATGATAGCAGATCCACACATCAGGAACAATGCAAGCCAAAAGACATTAGTACAACATCTTTACTAAAAGAACGGGAAAAGGAACCCCAGAATTCTTTATCTGGACGCATTATCTTTTAAAAGTGAGGGTGAAAGACTTTTTCAGACATGTAAATGCTAAATTAATCCATCATCAGCCAACTAGCACTAGAAGAAGTGTTAAAGGAAAAACTTAAGGCAGGAGGGAAATGCGACCAGATGGAAATTTGGATCTATTCAAAGATGAGAACTAAAACCTGTACATATACAGATAAAAATAAAAAGCTTTCTCTCATTCTTAATCTCCTTAAAAGACATAACTATTTTAAATGGAGTTTATATAATACATAGAAATAAAGTATATGGTAACAATAGGACAAAGGCCAAGAGGGAAATGGAAATAATTGTCATAAGGTGCTTATGTTAAATGTGATAAGAAGAAATAATATTATTTGAAGGCAAACCATCTTAAGGATGTATGTTTTAAAACCCAAGAGCAACTACTAAAGTAAAAATAAAAAAGTATAACTAATAAACTAATAATGAACCTAAGATGAAATCCTAATGCTTTTTAATATAAAATAACACAGTAAACGGAGAAGGCAGTGGCACCCCACTCCAGTACTCTTGCCTGGAAAATCCCATGGACGGAGGAGCCTGGTGGGCTGCAGTCCATGGGGTCGCGAAGAGTCGGACACGACTGAGCCACTTCACTTTCACTTTTCACTTTCAAGCACTGGAGAAGGAAATGGCAACCCACTCCAGTGTTCATGCCTGGAGAGTCCCAGGGACGGTGGAGCCTGGTGGGCTGCTGTCTTTGGGATCGCACAGAGTCAGACACAACTGAAGCGACTTAGCAGCAGCAACATAGTAGAAGAGAAGAAAAAGGAACAAAGAGCAAAGGAGACAAGTAGAAAACAATACGCAAAATGGATGATTTAAACTCACCCATATTGATAATCATATACAACAGAAGATGCTCTAAATATACCAGGAGAAAGTCAGAGATTGTTCATTTGGATAAGAAAACATGAATCAGCTATGATGTCAACAAAAAATTTACTTCAAATATACAGAAACAGAAAGGTTAAAGGTAAAAGGATGGAAAAGGATGTACCACACTGACACTCATCAAAAGAAAGCTAGAGAATCGATACCAGACAAGGCAGATGTCAGAAAAAAAAGAAGGATATTATCTGCCATAAAGAGGGACATTTTATAATTATAGTAGAGTCAAGTTTATCAACAGGGCATAAAAATCATAAATGTGTATGCACCTAATAACAAGAGCCTCAGAGTACCTGAAGCAAAAACCAACAGAACTAAAAGTATAACAGATAATCCACAATTACAGTTTGAGATTTCAAGACCACTTCTATAGTTGACAGAACAAGGAGGGAAAAATTCACCAGAAACAGAGAAGACTTGAATGCTAGTAACCAAATCCACCTAACTACCCATAGATAATTATAGAACACTTCACCCAACAATAGCAACAAACACATTCTTCTCTGATGTACAGAAAACAGTTATAAAAGGACATCATATTCTGAGTCATAAAATAAGTCTCAACAAATTTTAATTTACTGAATTCATCCAGTGCATATGGTCAGTACAATGGTGTCAAATAAGAAATTAATAACAGCAAGATATCTTTAAAAGATGTTTTTAAAGTCAACTTATATATATTAGTCATAACAACTAGAAACTGAAATTCAAAAATATCATTTTTAATAGCATAAATAGTTAGGGACAATTCAACAAAGTGTATGTAACACCTAAATGCTAATAACTGCAAAATTTCCTGAAAGAAATGAAATAAGACCTAGATAGAGAGATTAAACTATACTCATTTTTCAAAAGATTCACTATCCTTCAGAGGTCAATTCTCCATCAACTGCTCTGTAAATGCAAAAACTACAGAGTTCTGCAATCCAAACCCCACCAGCCCCTTTCATAGAAATTGAGGAGTTCTAAAATGTATATGAATATGTAAAGAAACCAGAACAACAGAAACAATTTTGTAAAAAAGAACAAAGTTGGAAAACTTATACTACCTGATTTTAAGACTCATATAAAGCTACAGAAATAGAGACAATGTGGTATTGGCCTAAAGACAACCATATCGATCAATGAAATAAAACACAACCCAGAAATAGATTTACAAACATGTGGCCAACTGATTTTCAACAAAGGCACCAAGACAGTTCAACACAGAGAGAATAATCTTTTTAAGAAACGGTGTTTAGAATGATCATCTATATAAAAAAAGAACCTCAAACCTTATCTCATACTATATATAAAAATGAACTCAAAATGGATAGCAGACTTACTGTAAGAGCTAACTTGTCTAGAAGAAAATATAGAACTTCTCAGTGACCTCAGATTAGGCAAAGATTTTTAACCAGGAGATGAAAACCACAACGTATTCCCTAAAAAGGATAAATTGGACATCATCAAAATGTAAAACTTTTGCTTTTCGTAAAACACTGTTAAGGCAAAAAAAGCAAACTACAGCCTAGGAGAAAGTACATATATTTGCAAAATATATATACATAATACATATATAAAGAAAGTGCATTCAGAATACAAAAATAATTCCAACAACTTAGTAAGACAAAATAAAATAAAAAACGACCCAAAAGAATTGAAATGTTCCTTTCCAAGTGATATACAGATGGCGAATAAACATATGAAAAGATACGCAACATTATTAGCCATTAGGAAAATGCAAATTAAAGTCACAGTGAGATACTACTACTCATCCACTAAAATTAAAACTTAAAAGATAAACAATATCAAGTGTTGGTAAGGATTTGAAGCAAGTGGAACTCCTGTTGCTAGTGGGAATGCAAAAATGGCATAGTCAGCTTGTAAAAACTTTGCAAATTTCAAATACAAGTTTATCTTATGAAAGTTGGCCACACTCTTACCATGCAACCCTGCAGTCTCATTCCTCACTAGAATTGAAAACAAGTGATATGAAAGCTTATGCTCACATGAAAATCTATACATGAATGTTTATCGTAGCTTTATTCACAAATGCCCCAAACTAGAAACAACTGAAATACCTTCAACTGGTGAATGGATCAATAAGCTGTGGTATATCCACCCAATGGACTAGTACTCAGCAAAACAAAGGAATGAACACTGATACATGCCACAGCACAGATGAATCTAAGGTGCATTACTGCTAAGTGAAAAGAGGCCAGAGTCAAAAGGCTGCATACTGCCTGATCTCATCTTTATGACATTCTGAGAAAGGGAAAACCATCAGTAGTGAAACAGACCAGTGGTTTCCAGGGGCTGGGGATGAGGACAGGAGTTACAAAGGGGCCCGAGAACATATGAAGGGTAATGCAACTCTTCCACTGTTGACTGGTGGTGGTTAAATGACTCTATGTGTTGATCAAAACTCATAGAACTATACACACACAAAAGTGAATTTTTCTGTATGTAAATTCTACCTCAATTAATAAAATACTAATGAGAACAATTTCCTCCCCACGATGAGGGACTATTGAGGGGTTTATTCCACATGTGAACTCGCTGAATAGACTGGTGCCCTGTCACTCTTTGCAATTAGCATGAAGTGAGTAGTAAGGATGACTCTCTCAGCTCTTCTCTCTAAGAGTCACGTCTCAACTATGATATCTGTGCTCTCTCCCAGCTGCAGGCTTCAGAGTCTCAAGTGCTCTCTTTCTGAATCATGTTTTTTTCTCTTGTGCTCAATATCAAAATTTGAAAATAATTTCCAGAAAAAGAAACTGGGGTAGTTTCTGAGCATGAATAAACCCAAATCATTCTCATTCTCCTCTTCAGTGTATCAGACACATATCATTTGCACCAATATGTTCAAAGACTGCAAACTAAACTGCTACCCGGTACTTGATTGACAGGTGATTATCATCACTCTGTTGTTGAAATCTATTTCCAAGGGGCACTCTGCTCTCCGTGGTTTGTTTGCTCACTTGTTTTGCCTTGTGTTGTCTGTAGGTGTCTATCTGCTGTTCCGTATCATAAATTGCTCTCTATTAAATAGAAACTGTGGTTGTTTCCTCCTGAATTTTGATTCCTGTATTTGCTCAGGTGGAAATATAAGGAGTTCCCTATACCCCCTGATGGTCTGCTCAGGACCACTCTATGTCATTTTGTACAAAGCTGATTGTGGAGTGCAGTTCGAGCAGTGATAAAGAAGCAGACCTTCCAAACCCAAGTCCTGGTGCAAAGAAGTCGAAACTTCTTTGGCTATCATTGGAAAGTGATTCTCATGGCAAAGAAGAAATGAACATGTTTCAGACATGTACGGAGCATAAATTTTCAAATAATCATGCTCTTATCTGGCAGAGAGAGAAGAAGGCTAGAAAATGAGCACTGCTTTGAAACTTAAAATTATTATGTTTATGTTATTCATTCTTTTATTTAGGGCTTTCCTGGAGGCTCAGAGGGTAAGGAATCTGCCTGCAATGCAGGAGATACAGGTTTGATCCCTGGGCTGGGCAGATCCCCTGGAGAAGGGAATGGCAACCCACTCCAGTATTCTTGCGTGGAGAATTCCATGTACAGAGGAGTCTGGTGGCTACAGTCCGTGGGGTCACAAAGAGTCGGACACGACTGAGCAACTACACCACATAAAACTTAAAGGTACAACTAACTAGAATTAATTTTCATGTGTTTGACCAATACATCTGCTCATGATAAACTATACTTTTCTTTCCTAGGCTGATCTTCCAGGGTAGCAGCAGATTCAAGCAGAAATAAAGGTCACTTTCCTGTTTTGAAGGTAATGTTCACCAATGTAATCAGCGGCATAAATGTTGCCATCAATCTAATTGGTGAAATAAATCATAACTATAGATATCACTTCACCTCTTTTATAAGCAAAAAGGATACACCCAGATCAAGAGCTTCCACAGGCTGAGAAAAACCCCAAGGTACCAGGTCACTAACAGCAATAGCAAGAATATATCCTTCCATCTATTTAGGGAACACTTCACCCTTTCCAAAGTGCTTTCAGGAACATTCTTTTATTTGGTCCTCAAAGAAATCTCATGAGGTAAAACAAGTGCTGTTCTTCCATTATTTCAAGCAAGAACATGGAGATACAAGAGCTACATAAAATGCCTACCAATACCATGTAGTAGTGATGGCAATCCACAGCTCCCACTTGCAATCAGAAAGATGAGTTGATACACGACACCCACCCCCCAGCAGATTCTCCACAATTCCCTGTTGCAGCCTTGTCCTGGAGAAATGAAGGTATATGTATGAGAAATACTGTGTCATTTAACAACTGGTTGACTGGAAAACAAAGATTCAGAAGGTTTCGCTAGCAGATTGAAATTTTTATTTATTTTTTTTTAACTTTTAGACTAAATAATGGATTTTGGGGCTTCACTGGTGGCTCAGGGGTAAAGAATCCACCTGCCAATTCAGAAGACATGGCTTTGATCCCTGGGTTGGGAAGATCCCCTACAAAAAGAAATGACAACCCACTCCAGTATTCTGGCCTCGAAAATTCTATGGACAGAGGACCCTGACGGGCTACAGTCCATGGAACTGCAAAGGAGTCGGCCACGACTTAGCAACTAAACAACAACAACAATGGGTGTTGGTGAATGCAGTGAATCCTTTCCTTCCATCTTCCTTCCTTCTTCTCCCCTTGATCTCCTCTTTCTTTCCTTTCATCTCTCTGGCCACACAGTCACGGGCATGGACCCTGCCTTCAGGAAACCTGCAACTGAGTAGAGGTAGAAGTTATTATGTGTTAATAAATAAGGGAAACTTCAGAATGCAGTCTTGTAGGTGGTGACAGAGGAGGAGACAGAGATGGAGAAGGATGAGGCTGAGAATGTGTGCGGGAGGGACCACGGAGGCTCCTGCAGGGCATGCCGTGGAATCTGCTCATCTCTTGTTTCTAGAGCATCTACTATGATCAAATTATACTTCTCAATTCTGACATACACAAAAATTACTATGGCTGGTCTTCAAGGAATTGCTTATTTCAACCCATGAGGTATAATGGTAAAGAAAATCAGATTTTTACAACCCTGCTAATGCTTCAAAATGTAAGCTTGGGTGTCAGAACATTTCTATTATTTTATAGGAAAACATCAGCTATGCCACTAACCAGTGATTCTGCTTCATTCTGTTTCAGGCTTGATGTAAATAACCAGTTGTTAGGCTTAGTGAGAGGGACAAAACCTAAGCTTAACTACAATATGATCAAGAGCACCGTGCATGCCAAGTTGCTTCCGTCGTGTCTGACTCTTTACGACCCTATGGACTGTAGCCTGACAGACTCCTCTGTCCATGGGATTCTCCAAGCAAGAATACTGGAGTGGGCTGCCATCCCCCCCTCCCAGGGATCTTCCCGACCCTAATGAACCCTACATTGTCTCCGGCGTTGGCAGGTGGGTTCTTCATCACTAACACCGCCTGGGAAGTCTTAAGAGCACCATAAATACTTGAAATATCACACACAGGTTGAAAGAAATCAGATTTTTTAAAAGGATTCAAAACCTAGCTCTGTTTAACTCAGCTAACTGCCCAATCTTAAAGCAAATGCTTTTGGTATGATCATGTGGAGTGTGTTTCATGCTAAAAAATGTTCCATCTAATGATTCAACTAGCCAACACAGAAAGTAGGGTAAACTGTTTCTGTTATCTTTCTTTCATGGCTCCCAAAACCTAATTTTCAAAGTCTGACCAAGGAAATTCAGATGCACAGGACGATGTATTTGGCTTGTAAGCCCTGAGAAAAACTGTGGACTGAGTCTAATGGCTATTACTCCAGCAATGCTGCTGGGTCAAACAGAGCATTTCCAGGCTAAACAAAACGTGGAGATGGTTGACCATTAAAACAAAATCAAGAGAAAGTTGACAATTTACGGTCATCCTTGGCCATTACTCTGGGCATACAATAAAAACAAAGAAACAGAGCACAAATTCAAACACTGAATCCTGAGCAAAAAGAACTATTCCTCCACTGTAAAATGGGGCAAGTCATTCTGCTCTGCTGTCTCCACAGAGCTTCCGAGAGGCTCTGAGGGGGACAGAGTGGGCCTACAGAGAGGTGTGGGGCCAAAGGCATTGTCGCTGCTCCCCCACCCCCACCATTTCAGTTCTAACCACCCCCGCTCATCTGAGCCCCACAGCCCTCGCCGTGCGGCCAACTGTTCATTACGCATGGTCTTGTTATATTTTAAAAAATGAAGCTCAGTGAACTCATAAATTGATTGCTGCAGCCTCAGAAATAATGGTTGAGAAAAGTAAATATGAAAGTATATCCTAAAGGTAATCGAGGATATACTTTACTTTTCTCAGTGACCTAAGACTAGGAATTTACTAGAGGCTTCCAAAAAGACAAAAATCAAATGATTTTTTTTACGTTCTCTTTGGTGATATCTACTACTCATCAAGTTCTCTGACTGTGTGAATTGATACTGCTGCTGCTACTGCTGCTAAGTCGCTTCAGTCGTGTCCGACTCTGTGCGACCCCATAGATGGCAGCCCACCAGGCTCCCCCTGCAGGAAGTTAAATGAGCCAGTGAACTTGTTGAATAATCACTGGTGGTCTGTAAGGGTAAATTCATTTCTTCCAGCAATGGAGGTCTGCTTCTCATGCTCTTGGTGTCTAAATGGGGAAGAACTGCTCCTAGCCAAAGGAATTTCAGGAATTGGGTAGAGAGATACACGTGGTTCAGGGGTGGACAAAAGACAGTCACTGCCACACTGGACTGATGTTCCTGGGGAAACCGGGCACCGAAAAGATGCTTAGAAGAAGGAGATCAGAGATGATCTCCACGACATCACCATTCCTCTCTGAGGATGAAACCAGAGCTGCCCCCACCACCACTGCTTAGAGTCTCCTCCCAGGAATTTAGAGGCTGAAGAGCCAAGTTCCTGCATCATCAGCTTCTTCCAAGCTCTAGTAAAGTCCTGTATAATGAGTCCCGAGACTCTGCATACTTATGTTTCCATGACACACAGCATATAACTCTGGCTGCAATAACTGTATTTATGAATCCTTTTAATAATAATAATAATAATAAAACCTAACATTAATTGCCTATTATGTGCCTGGCTTTTTTCCTCACACATTTAAATCAAAAGCTTACAATTGTTATTGCTATTTTGCCCCCACCCTGAACACAAAGGATCAGAAAAGCCGTGAGACTTGCCCGTCTACACAACTAAAGAATGACAAGGTTGTGACTCAAACCACACTTCTGCCATTACACCTCCATGCTTCTCTATCTCCGAAAGTAAAAGTGTTAGTCGCTCCGTCATGTCCTACTCTTTGTGACCCCATGGACTGTACACCACCAGGCTCCTCTGTCCATGGGATTCTCCAGGCAAGAATACTGGAATGGGTAACCATTCCCTTCTCCAGGGGATCTTCTCGACCCAGGGATCAAACCTGGGTCTCTCATGCTGCAGGCAAATTCTTTACTGTCTGAGCCACCAGGGAAGTCCCCCTGTCTGGCAACTAAAAATATTCCTATGATATGTTCTATGATATTTTTAGCTCTAAAAATGAGACTTCCAACCAGAAAATACTTAGAATGCTTCCTTTTTAGTTATAAGGTCAGAATACCTGGACTGGATTCTCACTTCTCCATTCACTAGCTCTGTATCCCTGTGAAACTTGCTTAACCATTCTAAGGGTCATTTTCTGTATTTATAAACCAGGAATAACAGTAGTGTTGTACGAGAATAAAGGGCTGTGAAAATTAAATGAGATAATAACACAAAGCACTTAGCAGAGTGCTCCCCTTACAGTATTCAATAAAATTAGCTACAATTATAGTTTTTATTTAAATGAAATCAATACTGCAACCCTCTTTCAATTTATCAGGCAATAAGGCTATTTGTTTATGAGCTCCCTGCTTAGGGCTCTATAAGCAAATATGATATGGGCAACCTATTCACTTTATACAACTGGAATGACTGCAAATAAGAAAGGTATGCATCGTTCTATATAGCTTACATTCATATTCTTTTGCAACTAAATAATGTTCCTTCTTAGGTAAAGAGAAGGACTACTGCTCATGAATCCGATAAAAAGCCTTCAAGCAGACATATAAACAGACAGTAACTGAAACACAAGATACAGATGGTTTTAAGTTTCTATTAAGCTATTAGGGCTTCCTTGATAGCTCAGTTTGGTAAAGAATCCACCTGCAGTGCAGGAGACCCTGGTTTGATTCCTGGGTTGGGAAGATGAATGGAGAAGGGATAGGCTACCCACTCCAGTATTCTTGGACTTCTCTTGTGGCTCAGCTGGTAAAGAATCTGCCTGCAATGCGGTAGACCTGGATTCAATCCTTGAGTTGGGAAGATCCCCTGGAGAAGGGAAAGACTACCCTCTTTCAATTCTAAGAGTGGTGCTTTTGTGTTTCCAGCGACTACTTACGTTTCTACATGCACCAAATTAAAAGGGAAGCACTGAAAGTAGCAATTTTTCTGTACTTTAAAATCACAATGGATAAAAATAATCACATCAAGTTTAGTGTATATAGACAACGTCCCAGGAACATATCAACATCAGAACATGTGTTATGCACGTGTGGTAACTGTCACAATCTTTTGTGGCTTCAGCTTTACTTTTATCTTCCTGGTAGAAACCATTAGGTACTTTCAGTCACAGTGCTTCTTTGCATCCATTCATTGTCTAATACTCAAAAGACCTGAGATAATTAACGGCAAAAAAAAAAAAAAAATACAGTAAAAGGTCAGCTCAAGGTCAGCTCTCCACCTTCCTTGTTTGCATATGTAACCCAATAAATTTTCCCTTTTAATAAAAAAAGGATAAATTTGCCTTCATGAATGGGATACATGGTGGGGGCGGTGGCTTCAGGCAACCTCTGGGTCCTCACCTTCTCAGGCTTTACTCAGTGGGAATAGGACTTCTGTCAGCTCTGGGGAGCATTTTTCAGCATTCCAGTAGAATAAGTTTTTCTCTTCTAATCCCCATATATGAAATCTCAGGGAAGATACAGGTTGTAAGCTACATGACCCTAGAGGGCATTGTATGTATCAGAGACGCTGCAATCTATGTTTTATGGCATAAAGTACCTTCAGATATGCAACATCCTAGGTAGCTCAGCTGGTAAAGAATCCACCTGGAATGCAGGAGACCCCAGTTCGATTCCTGGGTCAGGAAGATCCCTGGAAAAGGGATAGGCTACTCACTCCAGTATTTTTGGGTTTCCCTCGTGGCAGCCAGTAAAAAATCCACCTGCAATGCAGGAGAACTGGGTTCAATCCCTGGGTTGAGAAGATCCCCTGGAGGAGGGCATTGCAACCCACGCCAGTATTCTTGCCTGGAGAATCCCCATGGACAGAGGAGCCTGGCGGGCTACAATCTGTGGGGGAGCGAAGAGTCGGACACAACCAAGCAACTAAGCACAGCAGCATGTGACTTCCCAGCATCTAGCCTCTCACTGCCTTGACTTTCTTTGCTGCCCTTCTCTATCTCTGCTCTGACTGACTGGTTCCCAGATCCCTGAAAGAATTCCTCAGATTTTCAAACAGTTTATTGACTGCCTTGTCTCCTGGCATCTGAGCCTTTGATTCTCCTTAATCCCCAAAGTCATGAGAGCACAGCTGACCACTCCCAAACACTCATCCCCACCTGCCTGAAGGTTTAACTCTCACCTAATTCACTAACCTGTCCCTATATCTGTGCTGACGGTGAACGCCTAAAATTTCACATAAGTCTAAGTGAGAAAAGCCTTTAAAAAAAAAAAACAGAAGTAGAATCACAGATATAGAAAACAAATGTATGGTTACCAGGGGCAGGATAAATTGGGAGATTGAGACTGACACATTCATAACACTACATATACAACAGATAACTAACAAGAATCTACTATATAGCACAGGGAACTCTACTCAATACTCTGTATTTGCCTGTAAGCAAAAAGAATCTTAAAAAAGAGTGGGTATATGTATATGTATAACTGATATACTTTGCTGTACACCTGAAACTAACACAGCATTGCAGATCAACCATGCTCCAATAAATATTTTTTAAATTTCAAATACTGGTTAAAAGAAATATGCCAAAATTATGTCAATTTTATTTCAATAAAACTGCAGGAAAAAGAAATATTCACCAAATAAATCACAGTAAAGACTGCAGAATACATACTTAACAAACTTCAACAGAACATATTATTTTTAAAGCATTTCCATAAACTGTAAGTTAGTCTAAAATAACTTGCTGTTTTTAAGTTAAATTCATCTGGGTGAGAGTCCTCCTTAGAAATATCTTATTAACAATTAGTCTGAATTACTGTAACCAAATCTGATTTTTAAAAAAAGTTCCTTCAAAACATGTTTAACTAATTAATTCCCTGTGTTAAATACTCTGTTGAAATAACTGGTATAATTCCTATTTTCTTGACTGGATCCTGACACAAACTATTTCCCCCTACAATGTTGTATTTACAGAGGCCTAAGTCATGAAAAAGTTGGCTTAAAGCTCAACATTCAGAAAACTAAGATCATGGCATCCGGTCCCATCACTTCATGGGAAATAGATGGGGAAACAGTGGAAACAGTGGCTGACTTTATTTTTCTGGGCTCCAAAATCACTACAGATGGTGATTGCAGCCATGAAATTAAAAGACACTTACTCCTGGGAAAGAAAGTTATGACCAACCTAGACAGCATATTAAAAAGCAGAGATGTCACTTTGTCAACAAAGGTCCATCTAGTCAAGGCTATGGTTTTTCCAGTGGTCATGTATGGATGTGAGAGTTGGACTATAAAGAAAGCTGAGAGCCGAAGAATTGATGCTTTTGAACTGTGGTGTTGGAGAAGACTTTTGAGAGTCCCTTGTTGAGATCCAACCAGTCCATCCTAAAGGACATCAGTCCTGGGTGTTCTTTGGGAGGACTGATGTTGAAGCTGAAACTCTAATACTTTGGCCACCTGATGCAAAGAGCTGAATCATTTGAAAAGACCCTGATGCTGGGAAAGATTGCGGGCTGGAGGAAAAGGGGACGACAGAGGATGAGATGGTTGGATGGCATCACCAACTCAATGGACATGGGTTTGGGTGGACTCCGGGAGTTGGTGATGGACAGGGAGGCCTGGTGTGCTGCGGTTCATGGGGTCGCAAAGAGTCGGACACGACTAAGCGACTGAACTGAACTGAAGTCATGAATGACAAAGACAACAGGTACAAAGGTAAAAGCAGCTAGGAGTCTGATTTTTTTAAAAATTAAAACTGCATATTTCATGAACTTGTTTCCTCATAAAACAATTTGTTTGATATGTTTTTTAATTTAATATTCAAATTTCATATAGTTTTACATATCTTTTTAGGTTTTGTTTATAAAACCTAAAGATCTGTGTATCTAATTTTATATTGAAGTACAGTGTGGTATACAGAAGTGGGTATACAACAGCACCACAATGAATTTTTATCTTAAATTCACTAAACCCATATTATAGAAAATTAATTTTAAAATTGATGTAAATCTGGACAAAATGCTTTAATAAAAATTTCATTCATAAAGACAATCATACAACACACAGTATGCCTTGGCTTGTTATGTCTAGGACTTATGGATACCAAATACTCGCTATTACTGGGCTTCCCTTGTACCTCAGCTGGTAAAGAATCTGGCTGCAATGCGGGAGACCTAGGTTCGATCCCTGGGTTGGGAACATTCCCTAGTGAAGGGAACAGCTACCCACTCCAGCATTCCAGCCTAGAGAATTCCACGGACTGTATAGTCCATGGGGTCGCAAAGAGTCTGACGTGACTGAGTGACTTTCACTTGACTTCACTTCTTCACTCACTATTACTATGGAGTTCAATATTCAATATTTTATGTGGTGCTTAGGTAAGATGACAACGTACCTAGACAAGAACCCAAAGTTGTCTATTTCTATTTTAAAGCAAGTTTGTTGATCCTAAAGGCACTAATTTAAAATAGGCATTAATAGTAATTATAAAATATGAATTAATAAAGAGGCAATTTTTTTTTTCCCATAAAAATTTTGGTCTTCCATTTAAAAAGACTTCCCTGGTGGCTCAGATGGTAAAGCATCTGCCTACAATGTGGGAGACCTGGTTTCGATCCCTGGGTCGGGAAGATCCTCTGGAGAAGCAAATGGCACCCCACTCCAGTACTCTTGCCTGGAAAATACCATGGACGGAGGAGCCTGGTAAGCTACAGTCCGTGGGGTCGCAAAGAGTCAGACACGACTGAGCAACTTCACTTCACTTCACTTAAAAGAAAAAGTTTGATGGCTAAAAATAGTCTGAAAACTCTGCCTTAAATTATCTTCTTTTAGGCAACGTATTAAAAATTATTAAGGTAAGACCTGATTATAACTTCTTTCTGCTTTAGGGCTTCACTTCAGTATTTTCATTATTTAAAACAAGAGCTGTGCAAATATAATTAGAATACTACTGGGTTTAATGTAGCTTTACCATTTGGCTCCTAAAATCACCAAAAGAAAATGAGTTAAAATGAACACTCACTGTCTTAATTCTACCACCCTGGAGCCATAGAGAATATCTTCTTTCCCTTCCACATTAAAGAAGCCTCCAAATATTATAAGACAATTAACTGACTATCCTAGATAAGCAGCCGGAGTCTGTAAGCCTTCCTCTTATGATGTGGTTTCCAGCCTCCTCGCCACCCTGGCCTCCTCAGGACACAATCCTGATTGTCAGAATTCTAAATAAGGTCTGACTGCTACAGATCTAGATAGAAAGTTTTAGATTAACAGATCATCTACTTGCCAGTTTATTACTTATCATAAACATCAATCAAAACTCTTCAAAAGCTAAGCTTCACAGCTAAATTTAGCTGAATATTTTAAATGCTTAGAAAGTGTGAATTTTATTTTTGCTCTAACAGTCAGATGTAAGATATCAAATTGAAACTTGGTGTAATTCACATGGCAAATGCCAACACCAACTATCTTACCACAAAGTCGGGGTCGGGGGACACAGGCTGCTGAGATGCATTAAAAAAGTCAATCACCCTTTTCCATCAGATTCTTACCAACTGGGTGAGTTCTTTCTTGGGAATATGAAACCCTCCCTCCATGTACTCAAAGCATCCTGTGTTATACCACTTTCTCCCAGCACTCTAATTTTCATGTATACATGTTTGAGGTTAACAAATGTCCTTGACTAAAGTCATAAGTTTTGAGGGAGAGTGTGCAGAAACAGAAAATTGTAAGCTTCAAATATCTTTGACTCAGCCTTTAGTAAAATTAACATTATTTATATCCTAGTTGGCATAGACTATACTGATTCTTTATGTTTTCATCATATAATTAAAACTATACTTATTCTTTATATTTTCATCATATAGTTCCGTTTTTGCCTATGACTATTTGCTAAGGGCAAACAACATTACTATATGCCAGAAAGGTTGGCTTTGTAGTTCCAAGGTCTGCTAACTTGTACCTTTGACATTATAAATGTTTGTTAAGGAAAACTGTATTTGCTAAAATGTCTATTGTAGAAACTGTGATTGCCTGAGTCAAGCTGTAACCACTGCCTGTGATAAGAGCTTGAGGTAACTTCTACCCTGGGTGGTAATTAACTCACTTTCAATGGACTTGGCCGGTAACTTCTCTGAAATGAATGGGTGTGGTTTTGCTTGTTAGACTGAGAGCATCATGATCTTTCATCCCCAACTTTCTCCCTTCAAGGCATGATAAATACTGGAAACCAACACATCTCTTTTTAAAGAATCAAGTGAATTTAAAAAGAAATCCTCCAACAATAAGGACCATGTATCATCATTGTATCTTCCTAACACTTGGCTCAAAGCTTTCCAAATGCGATGTGTTCAACAATATTTATCAGTTGAAGTGAACTGAATTACTCTTCCTAACAGCTCCCATAAATTTCATTGCCACTAAAATGGAACATGAAAGTTCAGAAGAAATCAAAGACTTTTGGTTTCTTTACTAGGTTTAGAAATATTTGTTCCAGAATGGATGTACTCTTAGATACACTGAGTATCTTCCAGAATATATCTGAAGCCTTTTGGTTGCAGGTGATAACAATTTAGCCCAAGCAAGTTAAACCGAAAAAGAGGGGAAGGATTTATTGCTTCACAAAATACAGGTCTTAGTCACAGCTGAACTCAGAGACTCAAACAATATCATCAGGACTGTCTCTTTTTCTCTCTCCTTCTCTGGCCTCTTTCTTCTGTGCTTCACCCTCAGGAAGATGCCCCCTAACTCCCTATCAGCTAGCAATCTTGTGCTTACATCCCTTTCACTCACAACCCAAAAGGAAGACAGATCCTTGATCAACTCTTAAGAAAGTCTCTGGTCAACTCCACGTGGACCACATGTCCCTTGAACATGTGCACATGTCCCAGGGCAGGGAAGCCTAATGTCATGATGGACAGACCCCACAGAGAAGGGGAGGGAGTCCCCCAGAGGAAGGGCAGCTACACAGATAAATGCCGTAAGGCTGCTCAACAATTAAAGGCCTAAAATCCCGAGTCCCTTCCCTTCCTGGCCATGATGGAAATAAAAACAGTCTTCCAGGCTGACATCTAAGGTGACTACAGTTGTACAGTACAGTCTCATTCATTACAGAGGAATTGTATTTACTGGGTCTATAATGAGCCGATAATCAAATTCCAAATCATCAGAAACAAACTATCTTCAGATTAGACTCATATTTATAAAATAGTACAAATGATCTGTTTAACTCATCCCACACAGAAAGACTCAGCTATTTGTCAGCATTACTTTGCCGATAAAGGTCCATCTAGTCAAAGCTATGGTTTTTCCAGTAGTCATGTATGGATATGAGAGTTGGACCATAAAGAAAGCTGAGCGCCAAATAATTGATGCTTTTGAACTGTGGTGTTAGAGAAGACTCTTGAGAGTCCTTTTGACTGCAAGGAGATCAAACCAGTCAATCCTAAAGGAAATCAACCCTCAATACTCACTGGAAGGACTGATATTGACCTGAAGCTCCAATATTTTGGTCACCTCTTTTGCGAACAGCTGACTCATTGGAAAAGACCCTGATGCTGAGCAAGAGTGAGGGCAGGAGAAGGGGGAAACAGAGGATGAAATGAAAGGATGGCATCACTAACTCAATCAACATGAGTTTCAGCAAGCTCCAGGAGTTGGTGATGGACAGGGAAGCCTGGCATGCTGCAGTCCATGGGGTCGCAAAGAGTCAGACACGACTGAGCAACTGAACTGAAATGAACACAGAATGACTGTATTGAAACATATTTCATATATAAAAGTAAAAGGTCTATGTATTATTTAAACACATACTTATAAAATTAAGACGTTTCTTGTTAAAATACATATTCTGTGTGTGTGTGTGTGTGTGTGTGTGTGTGTGTATTTGTGTGCTTAGTTGCTCAATCATGTCCAACTCTAAGCAACCCCATGCCCTGTAGCCTGCCAGGCTCTTGTGCCAGGCAAGAATATTGGAGTGGGTTGCCATTTCCTACTCCAGCAGATTCTTTACCACTGAGCCACCTGGGAAGCCCTAAAATACATACTAATGCTCTTATTTTCAGCATCCTAGAAGGCCAGGGCTAGAAAGTAACTGAGCTGTCAGTGCACCCAACCATTAGCTGTTCTATCCTCCGCTAACACATGTCGCTTTGACAAATCACCACAGGATGGACATTCACCTGTTTCATTCCACATAAAGCAAATGTACTTCAAAATGGGAAAATTTGCAACAGGAAAGGAGCAAATAAAACGCCTTCTGAATTAGCTACAGAGGTATCTCTTATAGTGATTAAAGCTTCCTTTTCAGGTTTTTTAGTGAGACTGACAAACTGCAGGGGCCAATAAGCTTGTATTCCTGTTCAAGAACAATCCCTTCAGGAAGCTCACTAAGAGACAATGAGGTAAAATTCAAAGAACACAAGTACTGTAAAAGACTTCAGCAAAAACTTCATCAGAGACTATTTACAACACTGATTAATCCTACAACATCTGCAGAAACATTTCATGGTAAGTATGGTCCTGTGTAGCAAGGGAAAGTGCTTAATCTTCCAAGAAATACGCATTTATTGTCAGTCTATTCTACCTATTGTGGCCAAAAAGTATACAGTTTGAGAAAATGTTCCACTGCTGGGGCCTTAAACAAAATGGTCTAGCTGCTTTGTGCTGCATTTACTGAAAAATAAACTATGATGAATTCTACTAGATTTGACTACTCACCCCATTATCAAGATTTCTGGCTGTGCATACAGTTAACTTTTTACACAAACATCACCCTTGCACAAGTTGATTTTTTTTTAATCATTTTGCTTGATTAAAATAGTAGCACTAATAAATCAATGAGATGAGAACACTTTCTCTCTACCACCACCAAGGGCAAAGGCAGGATATAACAGCAGCAGGAGGGGAAAGGGACCATTTGACTCTTACCACTCGGCCAGCTGGGTCCCTCCCTTCTGTATCTCTGCAGGACTACAGAGGATGGGCTTTCCAACTCGCCTGTGTTTTGGGAACGACAACCACAAATGTAAACATTTACCAAAAACTCATTTAATTCCTCATTCGAGCTGCTCTCAGAAGGTACATTCTGGGGTCATCACCCTTTACAATGGAATTAGAAGGGCGTGGGCATAAGCTCTCTTGTGCTCTGCTCCTGGGAGGTCCTCACTTAGCTCAGAGCAGGCTAACAAGGCTACTAGGTGGGCTCACAAAAATGAAAAAGACCCAGAAGCTTACTGCACAACCCAGTAGCAAGATCAGGCCCTCCCAAACATCTAATATGGGTTCTTTTACACGCAATCAACACAACTTATGAACTGAATATTTATGTTAGTGCTAATTTACATGTTTCTTCAAGCACGCTGGCTAAGAATTTCTCTGCCTTTTTTTTCAAGTCCCCTTTTTAAGTACTGGTAGACCATCAGCATAGCAGTGCCTGGCAGAGAACCTTCTCTTTAGACCACCCTGTAGCAAAGAAATTAAACACAACACCAGACAACAGCTGATGGGGTATATGAACACAGCGTGAAGAAAACAGTGAAGCAATGAGAAAATCAAAGACAGATGAAAGAATAACGGGGAGAGAATGGGGACGATCCAGGGGCCAGTAGGCATGAATGAGAGGAGAGGGGGCACAAATGCTTCGATTCTAACCATAATTTGCACTTTGGGACTTGAACTTCACTTCAGACACAGTGGCTTGTCTTCATTTTCTTTTTAAAATGTTGTAAGTTGAGAAAGGAAGCCCCCCAAAGTACTTCCTGTTGATCAATATTGAGAGGTGCTCTATGTAAAACAAAAGACTTTGCATTCCCAGGGTCACAGGTGAGAAAGAAAAGAGCAAATTCCTCATCAAGGTAAAGCCTGGCTTCTATGATTAGAGAAGAGAAGGCTGCTCACAGATGGGAAAAAGAGAAAAGGGAACACAAGGAAAGCAGGAACTCTAGGAAAACCTGGAGCAGTGGACTAGGAAGTGGAGAAAGGAAAGAATTCACTCTGCCTACATCTGTCCAGACCAAGGTTTTTCCTATGCAGATCTACCTCAAGGAATCAATCAATCAACCAAAGCCCTCAGTTATACAAATGGATCATTCTGACAAATATCTGAAAAGTTTCACGGTGCCGAATGCATATCAGTGCTCACTGTTAGAAAATGAACAGCTCTGTTGTACAAAGTCATATCAGGTGTTCAGCTCAGGACCACTGTATACTACAGAGTATCATTTTCACCAGTAAAATTTAGAGCACAGCTGGGGACTCTTGTTAATAAGCAAATACTCTGAAGTCTCCTAACATTTATTCCAAAGCATTCCCAGAAGATTTCTTGTAAAACCTGGCTTATTTTCCCAAGTGCATAGGTATAAGATATGTATTCATTACTTTTAAACCTGCCTCTGGCTAGTTTCCTGAGGAACAGGAAATAAAAGCCAGATGTGAATCTTTGAGTATCTGAATCTGATATTGAGAGATTCTGTTGACCTATTTAAATTTCAATAAAGCACTGATGTAAAAGAAATGTGGCTGCAAATTTTAATAAGCACGTCTGTGAACATTTTTACTGAAAAAGAAGTAAAAATTCAATACTTGGGGGTAACGAGTGTACGGCAAATCTATTTGGGATGTTAATTACAATGTGGGTACTGTTTTAACAAAGTTGAAATGTAAGTGATTACACTTAAGTCAGGGAGGAAAACATTTCAGTGCAAATGTCATCACTTTAAGTTCTGTTTTCTGGGCCATAAGCAGATGTGGAACCTGACTGACATTAGTTTAAGAATATTCAGTGAGGTTTTTGCAGAAGTCAAAGTGGCATCCCTCGTCTGGAGGAATCTTACAGTTACACCCAAATTCCCTCCACGGAGAACAAAGCAAAGGACATACGAAAATATCTGCAAATGTATAATACATGTCATTTCCGAGCCAGCTTTACTTCTCTATATGTTATTATTGAGCACTACTCTGAAAACCTCTCAATTTCAGAGAACACAAATGAAGTCTGGCCTGTATAATTTGTCAAATTGCATGCAGTGACATGCAGAGAAACTCAAAACTAAGACTCTAATGTGATAAAAATAAGCTGTAAAATTCCAACAGAAGGAAGATGAAATTCTAGATCTTTAACACAGCCCTATTCATTGAGTGACTGTACTCTGACGGTTAATTATTAACTATATACCTATAGTTAATACACATGAAATACACATGAAATACACACGAAATATCAGAGCTCCTTATTCTCCTGTTTCCCATAAGGGGAAAAAAAAAAAAAAAAAAAAACAACCACTACCCCTAGAAGAAGACAGTCACTCTAAACAGCCAAGCACTTAGGATTCAGCACAGTGCAAATCCCACTTACTGATTTTTTCCTCGTCTCTTGAGAAAGGAAAGCAGCAGAGCTGGCCCATGGCACTGGCGCTCTCTCTCCCGCCTGGTGTTCTCCCCAGGCTCCCCAAAGAGCCACCGCAGTTTACCCCACGGTCCGCGAGCACACCCTGCCTCCTCCACTCCCCGGAGCAGCACAAGAGCAGGGAGAGCGGCGGCGGGGATGCTCTCCGACGAGGGGGCTCTCGCAGCCGCTGGGAGAAGGCAGGCTCCACCTCCCCGGGCCCCAGCCCCACGCAGCTGATACGCGGCTGGCTTTCGGGGAAGCGGGACTGGCTTTCGGGGAAAGAAGCGGCCCTACGTTCGCCTAATTCTCATAAAACTGGGAGCTCTCGCCCTGAGATGAGTGCCACGTGCGCTGCGCGGCTCTGCAGATATGTCTCTAAGAAAGGTAGTGGAGAGCAAACCACAAGGAGTCCTTTCTCCTGCAGACAGATACGGTAATTACACAGGGAAATTCAAAGGGGGAGGGGGGGGACCATATATTCTGTCTGCTACTTAAAGAGGAAGAGCTTTCTTTTATCCCCAGGAAATTTTTATTTCTTTGTTTCAGAAACAGGGAACCTGACTTTGCAGAACACAGAAAACACAAGTTGGAGTACCAGGAACTTCAAGCTGCAAGAAGGGTAGAATGGCGAAGTGGAGGAGGGATATAAAAGAGACCATCAATTGTCATCTGCACATTACAGTTTATCATTTAAATATCTGCTTTTTTAAACACTGCCGTGTTTCTCTACTAAAGCATTAAATCAATACCATGAATTTTTAAATTACAGCATCAAAGTATGTCAGTAGCCCAGAAAATGCCCCAAATCACTGAGAAAAAGATCAGCAATAATAGCATCTTTTCTGAATAAAAACACAAGGTGGTTAAGCAAATTCAGGGATGGCAAAATAGCTGATTTCCAGACACGATATATTCTGAACTTCATGTAATCGTTCATGTAAAGATTTCATGTAATTGTGCCAAATCTGTTATCTTGCATAGGGAAGAGCTTTATCTTGCAACACTATGTGAAGGAAAGACTGCTCATGGTGCCAGGAATACCACCCAAATTCTTACTCTATTCCTCAACTTTCCAGCTAGGCACTCACATCCATTCACTGGGAGCTGGAAGGAGAAGGCAGTGGGTGATGATGAAAATTTCCCTGGTTTTGAATGCAGTGTGTCTATTTTCCTACTCATCTGAAGAAAAAAAGTATACAGTCTGGAAGAAAAAAAAAAACTTATTTTTTAAATCCTAACCATTACTTTGTGTGTTAAAGAAATATATGCAGTGAACACACTTCACTGAGGAACATGAGTAACTCCTGGCATCCCCTAATCCTGGCATTGGTGTAGGGATAGAACCTTTAGAAATAAAAAGCCAGAGGTCTGAATCTCAGATCCGTCCGGTATTAACAGTTCTGAAACGCTGACCTCTCTGTCTGAGTTTTGATATCTTCATCTGTAAATCTGGCAAACTCACTATAAAATTTTAATTTGTTATTGCAGAGTAGGTGGTGTTTGGGAGGAGGGAGAGAAGAGAATAGACTGAATATCTCAAGTCTTTCCAGCACCAGCTAGCAATCGCACCTCCGCCTCTCCCAATTCTGGCGCCCTCTAGCTGCCATCTTGAGTTACTGCTTACACCTGTCACGTCCAAGCAAATAGCCCCCTCACTCCAATGCAACCTCCAGGGGATAATGTCCTGTGATAAACTCTACCAACTTGACTTTTATTAATTAAAGTCAAGTTTATTTATTAATTAAAGTCGTTTATTTATTAGTCCCCTGTTGGCACTACTACTGGAAACTTCCAAATATGAAACCTATAAAATGTATTGTTAGCTAAGTAACAGTGTGTATCCCAGGATGTCCTGAAATCCAAAGCGGAGGTGGGGGGCGGATGGAGTTATAAAATGTTGGAGGCTTTTTTCCCCCATAAGCATTAAAAGTGAATTAAGCATAACAAAAGACTAGAAAACTACTGAAAAACTCAAGAAAGGAATTTTAAAACTGGCTTGCTGCTGCTGCTAAGTTTCTTCAGTCGTGTCTGACTCTGTGTGCAAATAATTAGCATATCGTTTAACCTCAAAGAGGGGATGGAGTCTGTGCTCAAGGTCACTAAGGTTTATCTCAGTTCTAAAAGGCTGCAATTTCACACTGTAGGTTTATGACTACTTCTAGCTCCAATCAGTCAATCCTAAAGGAATCAGTCCTGAATACTCATTGAAAGGACTGATGCTGAACCTGAAACTCCAAAACTTTGGCCACCTGACGCGAAGAACTGACACACTGGAAAAGACTCTGATGCTGGGAAAGACTGAAGGTGGAAGGAGAAGGGGACGACAGAGGATGAGATGGTTGGATGTTATCACTGACATAATGGACTTGAGTTTGAGTAGGCTCCGGGAGTTGGTGATGGACAGGGAAACCTGGCGTGTTGCAGTCCATGGGGTCTCAAGAGTCGGACACGACTGAGTGACTGAACTGACTGAGCTTGGGATTTCTAAGAATGGTTTTCACACTGCATAGTTGTGAATTTTTTCAATAAAGATGATTCCTTCAACATAAAATTAAATGTGATTTCACTCCTATAGATTTCATAAGAGCTTTCATATACATAAATTTTTAATTCAAAATAACTAAGAAACTCATGTGTCTGGATTTTTTCATTTAGGAAAAAAACTATTTCATATGTATATGAAATTCTGGTCAAAAAATAGAACTTTCCCCCCTGCCATTCCATGCCCCACTCCCAAATGTGAATAAGTATCACGCAGAAGGACCTAGAAAGTAGTCATATTTTACCCAATTATTTGAGAATACAACAGTATATAATTAAGTTGAATAGTTTAAGGTAGAAGCCCCACCACAGTTCAGTTCACTCACTCAGTAGTATCTGACCCCATGGACTGCAGCACACCAGGCCTCCCTGTCCATCACCAACTCCTGGAGTTTACTCAAACTCATGTCCATTGAGTCAGTGATGCCATCTAATCATCTCATCCTCTATGGTCCCCTTCTCCTCCTGCCCTCAATCTTTCCCAGCATCAGGGTCTTTTCAAATGAGTCAGTTCTTCGCATCAGGTGGCCAAAGTATTAGAGTTTCAACTTCAGCATCAGTCCTTCCAATGAATATTCAGGACTGATTTCCTTTAGGATGGACTGGATCTCCTTGCTGTCTGAGGGACTCTCAAGAGTCTTCTCCAACACCACAGTTCAAAAGCATCAATTCTTTGGTACTCAGCTTTCTTTATAGTCCAGCTCTCAAATTCATACATGACTACTGGAAAAACTATAGCTTTGACTAGATGGATCTTTGTTGGAAAAATAATGTCTCTGCTTTTTAATATGCTGTCTAGGTTGGTCATAGCTTTTCTTTCAAGGAGTAAGCATCTTTTAATTTCATGGCTGCAGTCACCATCTGCAGTGATTTCCGAGCCCCCCAAAATAAAGTCTGTCACTATTTCCATTGTTTCCCCATCTATTTGCCATGAAGGGATGGGACCAGATGCCATGATCTTAGTTTTCTGAATGTTGAGTTTTAAGCCAACTTGTTCACTCTCCTCTTTAACTTTCATCAAGAGGCTCTCTAGTTCTTCTTCATTTTCTGCCATACCTCAGTCTCCCTAACTCACAAATGCAATCAAGTAGTAATTTAAAATTTAAAATAATTGCTAATAGCAAAGGAAACCATAAACAAGATGAAAAGACAACCCTCAAAATGGGAGAAAATAATGGCAAACAGAGCAACTGACAGAGGGTCAATCTCCAAAAAATACAAGCAGCTCATGCAGCTCAATATCAGAAGAAACAAACAACCCAATCAAAAAATAGGCAGAAAACCTAAACAGACATTTCTCCAAAGAAGACACACAGATGGCCAATAAACACATGAAAAGATACTCAACACTGTTCATTATTCGAGAAATGCAAATCAAAACTACATGCTGCTGCTGCTGCTAAGTCGCTTCAGTCGTGTCTGACTCTGTGAGACCCCATAGACGGCAGCCCACCAGGCTTCCCCGTCCCTGGGATTCTCCAGGCAAGAACACTGGAGTGGGTTGCCATTTCCTTCTCCAAAAACTACATGTGGTGTCATGATATATCTGATGCTTTTGAACTGTGGTGTTGGAGAAGACTCTTGAGAGTCCCTTGGACTGCAAGGAGATCCAACCAGTCCATCCTAAAGGAGGTCAGTCCTGGGTGTTCATTGGAAGGACTGATGTTGAAGCTGAAACTCCAATACTTTGGCCACCTGATGTGGAGAGCTGACTCATTTGAAAAGACCCTGATGCTGGGAAAGATTGAGGGCAGGAGGAGAAGGGGACGACAGAGGATGAGATGGTTGGATGGCATCACCGACTCAGTGGACATGGGTTTGGGTGGACTCCAGGAGTGGTGATGGCCGGGGAGGCCTGGTGTACTGCAGTTCATGGGGTCGCAAAGAGTTGGACACGACTGAGTGACTGAACGCAACTGTACTGAACTGATATATCTGTCAGAATGGCCATTATCAAAAAATCTACAGTAAACACTGAATAGGATGTGGAGCAAAGGGAACCCTCTTGCACTGTTGGTGGGAATGTAAATTGATACAGGCACCACGGAAAACAGTATGGAGATTCCTTTAAAAAGCTAGGAGTAAATCTACCATATGACTGAGCAATCCAACTACGGGGCATACATCCTGAGAAAACCATTAACAAAAAAAGACACATGCACCCCAGTGTTCACTGCAGCACTATTTACAATAGCCAGAACATGGAAGCAACCTAGACATCCATTGAGAGATGAATGGATAAAGAAGTTGTGGTACATATACACAATGGAATACTGCTCAGCCATGAAAAGGAACAAATCTGAGTCAGTTCTAGTGATGTGGACACACCTAGAGCTTGTCATATAAAGTAAGTCAGAGAGAGAAAAACAAGTATGTATATTAATACATATATACTGAATATAGAAAAATGGTACTGATGAATCAATTTATGTAGGGCAGGAACAGAGACGCAGATGTAGACAGATTTGTGGACACAGTGGGGAAGGAGAGGGTGAGATGAACTGAGAAAGTAGCACTGAAATATAGACATTAGGAAAGGAAAGGAAAGTGAAGTCGCTCAGTCGTGTCTGACTCTTTGCGACCCCATGGACTGTAGCCTACCAGGCTCCTCTGTCCATGGGATTTTCCAGGCAAGAGTACTGGAGTGGATTGCCATTTCCTTCTCCAGCGGATCTTCCCGACCCAGGGATTGAACCCAGGTCTCCTGCACTGTAGACAGACGCTTTACCGTCTGAGCCACCAGGGAAGTCCATATATAGACATTACTGCGTGTAAAAAAGACCGCTAGTGGGAAGCTGCTGTATAGCACAGGGAGCTCGGCTTGGTGCTCTGTGATGAACTAGAGGGGTGGGGGGGAGGTTCAAGAAGGAGGGGATATGTGTATACTTATGGACAGTGGAGTCTGGCAAGCTACAGTCCATGGCGTTGCAAAGAGTCAGATATGACTAAGCAACTAACACATGGCTGCTTTGCACTGTTGTATGGCAGAAACCAACACGACAATGTAAAGCAATTATCCTCCAATTAAAAATAAACTTGAAAAAATAAAACAAAAATAATCACTAACACTTACTGGACACCTGCCAGGCACATGTTAAGTGCTTTACATTTACTCATTCATTTCATCTTTACCACAGCTCTGAGGTAGATACTATTAATACTAACCCCACTGCACAGGTGAAAAACTTCAGAAAAACGTTCAGAAAAGTAACTTGGCCAAAATCTCCCCCAAGAGCATGTGACAATAATGGGATCTGGACTCAATCTGTCTGGATGCATAAGCCCTGAGCATCTCATTGCAGAGTTCCATGTTATTTAATATAATTTGTGTGTAGTATCGGGTATATATTGGGTTGGCCAGAAAGTTCATTAAGGATTTTACCTAACGTCTTACGGAAAACTTTTTGGCCAATGCAAACACTTTATGAAACCTCTTACAATTTCAGAATAATGCTCAGAAAAATAGTTATTTAACCAAGCTCTATGGCAATATGTTTTAAATGCCTTGTTTTCTTATGTTTTTTCACCAAATCCTTTTATTAATGGTGCAAGAGTAATATAATCCTAGTTTAAAACAAAGGACCTAAAGACAGATCCCTTGTTGGAGCTGCCTGCCATGCCTTGGTGAAATGATTCAATGAAGAACACAGGGCACCAGAATGTCCCCAGGAAGCATTCATCTTCCAGGAAAAAAGAGCAACTCGGACCATTCACAAGTGATCCCCAAAAATATTAGTGGGGTTTTATTAAGGGGTTAAACAGACTCCTTTCAGTAATATATAGAGATCTACCATAACTAGATTAAAAAAAGAAGTTTAACGTCAATGATACAAAAATATCTGCTATGATTTCATGTTCAGAAATTTAAAACATAACCTTTTCATGTTATCTTTTCTCACAGGCCTGGCTACAAACCAACCATGGAGACGACAGTTGCCCATATCAGCTATAGCTGTTTGAATTTTTATTATAATGGTGACAATGGCAGGAATACAACTAAAAGTATGAGGGGGTGGCAGCTGTCTCTTCTTCATGTTCTTTGAAATATCAGCTCTGATTACTGTCTCCAGTGAAAAACACAATTCTTAACTATGACCAAAGACTCTATTCTCTGTGTCATTGTTTGGCTTTATGTTCTATCTATAACTGAAAACATTTGTATGTGGATTTCTGAGCAACCTTGTTACAAAAGTCTGACTCAAAATAAAGAAAGAAATCTCACTGTAATATTTTGACTCTAAAAAACTGTAGAAATGACCAATTCTTCTGAGACTTCCAGTTCATTAAGAAAGGAAATCTGAGTTTAACAACTTACAGAAACAAATGAGAAAGAAAATAAAAGGTAAATGTTCCTTTAGTCAAAAGAATGGAGACAAAGAGAACATAAAATCATGAAGTGTAAACAGAGGGGGGAAAATGCTTTATCCCTCCAAATTCTGGAACCAAGCCTTAGGAGACGTGCCTTTAAGCACAGAAGACACACTCCAGGCAGACTTCCTCATAAAACAGGTAGCACGCTGATGGGAACTGTTATGCCAAGAAATGTCACCGTTTCAGTGAAAAGGTACGTAAGTTCAAGAAGTGCTTGACAATTGATGGAAATACAATTCACGAAAATTGGGATGTTTTGGAATATATCACAATTTTTCATGTTGACATCAGGGTACCAACAAAACAAACAGCTAATCTGGGCTTGAAAAAGCTGGATGGACTTACTCAAAACTGTTTTGTTTCTCTATGTTCCCATAAAACCCAATTCAGTTTTCAATGATCAATCCACAGTAAGCATATATCTATCATACAGATGTGCTTCCATTTTTCAATCATGCTACATCTGTGTAGCCTTTCTGTACCCAAAGGGCAAGGTTCTGAAACTACAACATTATATATCGATGCTTGAAACCTGTTCTTATGAGTATCTGTCTGCAAGGGAAAAAGACTGAAAAATTATAACTGAAAAGCCTTAAGGATGATCTGTAAATCTCACTGGTGAAGTCCTTTTAAATTACCAGCTAAAAGAACCTTGATCTAACTGAAATTTGGAAGGCAAGAATTATTTTTTACCATTATTCTTACTTAGTCATATTTTCAACAAAGACTTTTAAACTTCTCTCTACAGAGCTTTAGCTGTTTTTCTCAAAAACTGAAAGTTATAGGTATTTCAAACTGCCATATGCTGTACAATTTCAGTATGTAATTGGAAAGAGAAAGTGTTTTTTCATATATGTGAAAAACATACCATATACAGCATATGTGCATTTAGGAAAAAAGAGGAAACAAGCAGACAATCAGAGCAGCACAAGAAGTCCTTCCTTATCAATCCCAATGTCCTTCCCAACCTCTGCTGACGCATGCCTGCCGAGTGCCGGTTTTCAAATGCCTCCTCCATGCTTATCATTCAGTCAGTTCTTTTCTAAGTATGTGGCCCAACCTTAAACAGTGGATGTAGTTGAAGCCTTTTCCTTAATAGTGAGAATAAATTAGGGCGGATGATCTATTTCCCTGCTCAGAGAACAGACAGCAGTAGGGCTGGGAGAAGGCTGAGAATTACAATGTGTTTATACACAGACACCTTGAATTGATATTACACCGTTTTATCAAATCTATCTGATTCCAGGCACTATTTATGAAGCACTGAGTATGTGCTAATATTATAATCACATCAGCTCTTGGGGTGGAGGTAACTCTTGAGTCGGGGGCTGCTGCCAGAGTAGGTGAGAGAGAAAGCCTGGGCCCAAGGAGGGCAGGAGGCCCACATCTGTAGGCACGGTGAAGGGAGCAGGAGAAAGCCCAGAATTCACACTGTGGTAAATCCTATTCGGCAGTTTTATGAAGGCAAAGCAGCACCAGGGCGACAAAGGCCTGTAACAGTCATCTACTCTAGACAGATACTCTTCAGGTCTGCATTTTACAGTCTGTCCTCCTTTGCAGGCAGTAACAATGAATTCACAAAAGCTGACAGGAGTTACTCACAGGCAAGTTCAATGTCTGCATGTTAAAACCTATTTTAAAAAAGAAAGAAGAGCAGAGAATACACTTAATCTGCTGGCCAGTATTTGCATTATCCGACATGGCTGCTTTCTCATTCAAGTGCCTTTAATCCTCTAATGCCATGCACCTTTCAGAGAGAAAGACACATCCTTCACGGGAAGAAAAAAAAAATATTTCAAAAAGCTAACCAATAAGTAATGAGTTTATTTGTAGTTTAACAGTGTAAACAACACAAAATTTGGTTTTACAGTTCTCAACTTATTGGGTTTTTTCCCACAGGTCCTAATTCTTTACGTAGAATATCCTCAAATCTATATTTAGTTCTGAAAGTGGTTCACTGTTTGTCTTGATTCACTGACAGCACAACAGTCAGTCACATTTACTGCGATGTAAAGTATCTGAAGACTTCAAATAAAGGGTGCTTTAACGACTCAGGATATAATGATTAATTCTTTTTTCCTCTAATAACACAAAGTAATACAGAAGAATGAAAGGGAATCCCCAAGATAATGAAAAGAAAATTTTCTTATACTAGATGAAATGCAGTTAAATCAAGATTGGTTTCGGCAGGTCTCAGGACCTGTCATGATCCACCAGGGCCTAGGCTGACACTCATCTGGTACACTACGTCAGTATTCTTTCTGTTTATAGATTCAACCATAAAGTTTTAGTAACTGTCAGAACTGTGTTTAAATATACATAAAACACTGAGTATTTTCTGCTAATACATTCTGTAATTCACATCCAAATTGTGTTACATCTGTTAGGATGCATTCACCTGCAAGTAACGGGAAACTCTTGACTCAGATGGTAAGAAATTTTTAAATGTCACTACCCCTATAATCTAAGGTAGAGTTGCTCTAGGTTGGTTAATTCTGTGGCTTAAGAAGATCATCAAGGGCCGGATGGGAAGCAGGTTCAAGAGGGAGGAGATATATGTATACTTATGGCTGACTCACGCTGTTGTATAGCGGAAACCAACACAACATTGTAAAGCAATTACTCTCAAATTAAAAATAAATTAAAAAAAGAAGAAGATCATCAAGAGTCATGTTCCAGTCTCCCATACTCAGCACATCAGGCGTGAAGTCCCCTACTGTCCCTATGGTTAAGATGCTGCAAAGTCCAGGGTCACATGTATATTCAACAATTTCCAGCTAAAAATAATGATGTCTTCTTCCCAACAAATTACGCATCATCAAAAAAACTTTTCTCTGGGATCCCAAGCAGACTTGCCCTCACTTATCAGAAATGGGTCACATGCCACTTCCTAAACTAATCACTGGCAAGAATGGGACCAATCACCTGAAGGGCTAAAGTGGACCCCACATGCTCTGAAGTTCACTGTCTCACAGGGAAAGAAGGGCTCTGCCAACCAGGAATCAGGGTGGGAAGAAAATGGACTCAGAACAGGCAAACCCCTGTGGCCTCTAGAGTTTTATATTTAACTTTTAATAGAAATGTGGTATCTACTGTTTGGTCTCTTTAAAATTAGAAAAGTGGGACTTCCCTGGTGGTCCACTGAAGTAACCTACTTCACCAGGTTAGGTTCACACTGTAACCTAGGTAGGTTCACATTGTAACCTGCCAGTACAGGGGACATGGGTTCAATCCCTGGTCCAGGAAGATGTCACATGCTGTGGGGCAACTAATCCCGTGTGCTACAACTACTAAAGCCCGTGCACTCTAGAGCCCGTGATCTGCAACAAGAGAAGCCACCACAGTGAAAAGCCCTTGCACAGCAACGAGACAGTAGCCCTGGCTTACCGCAACTAGAGAAAGCCCACTCACAGCAATGAAGACCCATTGCAGCCAAAAATAAAATAATTGAAAAATGTTTTTTAATTAGAAAAATGATTGAAAAGGTCTAAATAGTTCTGAGCAAAGAAAAAGTCCTGAAAAGTAAATCATCGATAAAGGGTGGCATGCTAATTTTTTTAAACACCTATCCTATATAGATAAATGTATGCCATACTTAGGGCTTCCCTGGTGGCTCAGCTGGTAAAGAATATGCCTGCAATGCGGGAGACCTGGGTTCGAGTCCTGGGGTGGGAAGATCCCCTGGAGAAGGGAACAGTGATCCACTCCAGTATTCTGGCCTGGAGAATTTCATGGACTGTACAGTCCATGGGGTCACAAAGAGTCGGACATGACTGAGTGACTTTTACTCACTCATGCCATACTTATAAACTAAATTCTTGCTAAAAATGCATAGCTGGAGCACAACTGTGAACTCTCTTTCTCTAAAGTGTATTAGGTTAAGACTGACTTAAGTAAAAGCTCTGGCTTTTATGGGAGCTGTTAGCAGTGAAAATATATTTGGCAGCTACGGTTCCCTGGTATGAACCACGTGATAATCAAACGTAGTTTCCTTTACTCATAGCCAGAACCAAAACAAAATATTTCCCTGAATACCGTAGTCAATATAAGATCAAATAGAGCCACAGTTCATGAACTGACAAAATGCTGTTCTTTCTGTTAGCAACAGTTATTGCTTTAGGTATTTTATACAAAACATAAATAACACTATACTGTGTTTTTTTCATAGCCCCCAAAATAATAAAGTCCATTTTCTATCTTTACCATTGTATTTATATACATAAATTACACATAAATATGTATATGCAATATAAAATAATGCAGCTCAGTGGTAAAGAATCTGCCTGCCAATGCAGGAGACACAGGAGACGCAGGTTCGATTCCTGGGTCAGGAAGATCCCCTAGAGTAGGAAATGGCAACCCACTCCAGTATTCTTGCCCGGGGAAATTCCATGGACAGAGGAGCCTGGCAGGCTGTAGTCCTTGGGGTCGCAAACAGCTGGACATGACTGAGTGACTGAGCACGCATACAAAGGTATCTGATGGATAAACACATGTAAGTATATGCATGTGTGTATATACATGCATTTTATTTATATATGGTATTTTTATTTTTGAAATGTACCCGTGGTAATACCATGCCAATTTAAGGAAAGCATTAGGAATAAAGCAAATTTATAATAATCTGAGTGGGTGTTCTGATGTCAGGAATAAGTACTGTTACAATAAGTATTCTAATATAACTATTACTGCTGTTAATCTTAATAACTAACATTTTTATAACTTTATGTCAGGCATTGTGCTAAGTACTTTTAAAACATTAATATACTAGCTTGGTTAAAAAAAAATGTGTTCAGAGGCAATTAGGTGATGTGATGGGCCAGTTATCCATAATGTTTGGCAATCAGAAGGCTTTTCTAACATTAATTTCCTATATCTTAATGGTTCCCTTTGACTGCAGACTCTGCCTTCTAATCATTTCATTCATTTTTCTTTTTATTTGGAATTCAATATTTACTTTCATGTTTCTTAAAATACACTTAAAGGCTATACACATATATCATCAGTCAGTTCAGTTCAGTTCAGTCGCTCAGTTGTGTCCGACTCTTTGCGACCCCATGAATTGCTGCACGCCAGGCCTCCCTGTCCATCACCATCTCCCGGAGTTCACTCAAACTCACATCCAATATCACAAATTATCACTATATCATTCTAGCAGTGATGTTTAATTTGTCAGTTAAATTTACCACATAGCAGTGGCCACAGGACTGGAAAAGGTCAGTTTTTATTCCAATCCCAAAGAAAGGCAATGCCAAAGAATGCTCAAACTACCGCACAATTGCACTCATCTCACACGCTAGTAAAGTAATGCTCAAAATTCTCCAAACCAGGCTTCAGCAATACGTGAACCGTGAACTTCCAGATGTTCAAGCTGGTTTTAGAAAAGGCAGAAGAACCAGACATCAAATTGCCAACATCTGCTGGATCATGGAAAAAGCAAGAAAGTTCCAGAAAAACATCTATTTCTGCTTTATTGACTATGCCAAAGCCTTTGACTGTGTGGATCACAATAAACTGTGGAAAATTCTGAAAGAGATGGGAATACCAGACCACCTGACCTGCCTCTTGAGAAATCTGTATGCAGGTCAGAAAGCAACAGTTAGAACTGGACATGGAACAACAGACTGGTTCCAAATAGGAAAAGGAGTATGTCAAGACTGTATATTGTCACCCTGCTTATTTAACTTCTATGCAGAGTACATCATGAGAAACGCTGTGCTGGAAGAAACACAAGCTGGAATCAAGATTGCCAGGAGAAATATCAATAACCTCAGATATGCAAATGACACCACCCTTATGGCAGAAAGCGAAGAGGAACTAAAAAGCCTCTTGATGAAGGTGAAAGAGGAGAGTGAAGAAGTTGGCTTAAAGCTCAACATTCAGAAAACGAAGATCATGGCATCTAGTCCCATCACTTCATGGGAAATAAATGGGCAAACAGTGGAAACAGTGTCAGAGTTTATTTTTTGGGGCTCCAAAATCACTGCAGTCATGAAATTAAAAGACGCTTACTCCTTGGAAGGAAAGTTATGACCAACCTAGATAGCATATTGAAAAGCAGAGACATTACTTTGCCAACAAAGGTCCATCTAGTCAAGGCGATGGTTTTACCAGTAGTCATGTATGGATGTAAGAGTTGGACTGTGAAGAAAGCTGAGTGCCGAAGAATTGATGCTTTTGAACTGTGGTGTTGGAGAAGACTCTTGAGAGTCCCTTGGACTGCAAGGAGATCCAACCAGTCCATTCTGAAGGAGATCGGTCCTGGGATTTCTTTGGAAGGAATGATGCTGAAGCTGAAACTCCAGTACTTTGGCCACCTCATGTGAAGAGTTGACTCATTGGAAAAGACTCTGATGCTGGGAGGGACTGGGGGCAGGAGGAAAAGGGGACGACTGAGGATGAGATGGCTGGATGGCATCACTGACTCGATGGACGTGAGTCTGAGTGAATCCGGGAGTTTGTGATGGACAGGGAGGCCTAGCGTTGTGCGATTCATGGGGTCGCAAAGAGTCGGGAACGACTGAGCGACTGAACTGAACTAACCCTTTCATATGTAAGATTCCCAAGGCATCTAATATAAATCATAAGGTTTGAAACCAGGCCAACAGATGGTTGGATTTTCAAAACACCCTTCACAGCTGCCACTTTGTGTTAGCATCAGATTAATAACTGATATACCCGTTAAAATACAGTGAGCCATCACTAAGATTAATTTGCTCAGTTACTTATCTTGCAACTTCCTCTAATTCAAGCAGATGTAAAAAAGCAAGCTGGGAGTTCCAACTATTAGTTCTCTTTCATTTTTATTTGAGCATAACAATGAAATTTTAAATAATTTCTTCTTAGTAGACAGGTTTCATCAGGGAAACTTTCTTACAGGTTTCATCAAGAAAACCTGTAAGAAGACTGTTAGATTATAAAAAGGAACAAGACTGGCACTTGAAATATAATATTCTACCATGTCAAAGGTTCTGCTTTTCAAGAACATTATGATTTCTAGGTAGGATGACATAAGTCTGTTAAACCAGGATAACTTGGTTTTCTTGGTTTTCTTCTAACTCAGCAAAGTACACTTCCAAGGGTACCATTTGGATGATAAATTACATGGCCACACAATTTATGTGCCATAGAGTAAATAATTAAACACCTTGCACTCAGCTCTCATTAAATTACATGATAATTTTGAACAGGGAAAATTTCTAGACGCTCAAGTTTTCAGGTGAAAAAACAATGTACAATTCCCTTAGGTGATAAACTGTATTTTTACTTTTCCTTCTTCTAACATGCTTGAAACAGATTCATCTTAAACAGTTTAAGTAGAGATGAAATTTTCTTAATCATTTCCCTGTCAGTCTGTGCAAAAGAAAACAAGACCAAAATTTTTGGCCCCGCCCACCACAAAAGAGGCATTCCTATATTCCTACAGAATATAAGTGTCACATAATATGATTTTAACATATCATTTCACATAGATATGCTATTGTCAGTCTTGGGTATTTTTCTACTTGTCACATTTTTAACCACAGGATGCTAAAATGGAAATTTTAAAGGGATGAACAAAAAAATTAAGGAGAGAGGAATCAAACCATTTATATTTTATAGAGAGATAACTGAGTAGCCATCAAAATTAATCTGTTCAAAGAAATGGTTGGAAATATTGATCAAAATTAAGCTTAGAGAGTTGTCTGAGGAATAAATTTTTTCATAGTTTTCTTGGATATATGTACTGAAGCAAAAGTTCTTAAATGTTTTGGCCTCAAGACTCTGCTACACTGTTAATACTTATCTACAATCTCTCGCACCAAGAGCTTTTGTTTATTTGGTATATTTACTACATTAGAAATGAAAAGATTTTTAAATGTATTTCATTCTTTTCAAATTATCAATGATAAATTCACTATATATATAATGTCATCACAAATGTTTTGTGAAAATAACTATATTGTTAATTAAAAATTTTATAGTGAGATGAATGGCATTATTTTACATTCTTGTGACTTTCTTTAATGTCTAACTTAATCAAAGATTTATCCTCATATCTGTTTCTGCATTCAATCTGTTGCAATATGTTGTTTCATTTGAAGTATAAGAAAAATCCAGCCTCACAGAGAAGTATATTTGAAAAATGCAGGAGAATAATAGCCTTTTCAGATAACTGTGGACATTCTTTGATATTACACTGAAACTCAACAAGTTGTAGTTTCTTAAAGCTTAATTGCAATGTTGAATCTTAAAATGGATCAATAAACTTTCATACTATTTACAGTCAAATCTTTTGGTCTATCTTGAATATTAATGGATCTTTTATCCACACATGTCTTTGTAACAACATGCATCAGTCATTTTAAAAATACAAATTCACTGAGTTACAAAGATTCTCCATATTTTGACATATTTCATTATATAACATCAAAAAATTCATTAATATCACATCTTCTTACTAGGAAAGTCTTTATGGATTACAAAGAGGAGCAAATAAATGTCTGAGGGAAAGGAAATTTTCAGTATCTTGATAATGATAATGGTTTCATAGGTACATACATATGTTAAAAATTCATCAACTTATCCACTTTAAACAGGTACAAATCTTGAGTGTAAGTTATACCTCAAAAAAGTAAAAACAAAGTTTGATAGATAAAAACAACCTGGGAAAACCGAGTTCCTTATTCTACTCTGTTCTCTTTCTGTATAAAATTTTCCATTAAAAAAAGTGGGGAAGTTTAGGAATCTGTCTACTCACAGTAATAGATCAGTTTTCTTAAATTCTTACTATTGTCTGAAACCTTGAGTTTTATTATTAGCGGTAAACGATGTCAGTTTTCTTTGATGTGACAGGTTTATTTCAAGAAAATGGCTGCCAAATACCCAAATGTGGAAACAAAAAATGTCTAAAGGTCGTTTTTTGAGAAAAAATGGTGTTCCATGACAGGAAGTGGCTACTTTAATATCATCACTAATATTACCTCTGCTCTGTCCTGCCTCCTAATGTACTGCTTCTCTCCCCTGTAAACTGTACCTATTGTTCCTGGACAGTGTCCTTTCTCTACTATCCATCTCATCCTATTTATCCAAACCCTGAAACTCCCCACGCCCAGCTCTCCTATAAGCTAAAGTTATATGCTTCTTCCACTGTGTCCTATCAAAACCCATCATTGTTATGGATGAAGCTCTATTCATCTACTCCTCCTCCCTCTCCATTTTTCAGATGTAGTCTTAGCTCCCCAGTGACACTGTATACTCTTAAGGACTATGTCTTACACTTCTCTGTATCTTGTGATACCCAAGAGGAGTATACACATCATACACACTCAATAACATTTATTAAATTAATGATGAGTAATTATTATTAAACAGCTAGGGTTCCCAGAAAATCACATTTGTACCTCTGCTTGCTGAAGTTATAAAGAAGTACACGGGCCTGGTAAAAAAAAAAAACCTTCTAGACCTTTCCAAATTCTCCACTGCCTCCTATGAGAAATATCTGACAGCTGAAAGTAAACTAGTCTTTGCAAGCACTAAATTGCTCATCAATCTTCCAAAGGGTGTCATTTAGTCAATTATTTTCCCAAAGGAAATATAAATGGAACAGAGCTGCCAGGGAAAAATTAATACACTCAACTCCAGTAAGTAGCTCACAGAGAAGAGCTTTCACCACCCTAGGACATCTGAGCTATATTTCATTCCTGGATTCACCAGGAAGGACTGGTTTTACACTTAAAAAAAAAATTGTATTTTAAATGATTAATGAATGCAGTTAGGTTTGTAAGAAGTTACAGCCCAATATTAAGTAAGCATATTATCAACCAAATTTTTGATGAGAATTAAAAAGTAGTACTTTTTTCTTGCATCTGAATGTATGACTATTGCCTCCATAACCCACCAAACTTCCCCCTAACACTCCAGATAAAGGTGCACAATGACAGAAGTTGGAGAGGAAAATGCTCAGCATGGAAACCTAAAGCAGGCCCAGGGAACAGCAACAGCTGCCAGGAGATCCAAACTCAGATGCTGTCAGGAACCACGGAGGTAGTGTGACTGAGTTAAGCAAATTGTAAAAGAAGAACAAGAGTGAGGGGATGACAAAAGGTAGCTGCTTTCAAGGTGTACCCACCCAGGAAATCACTGCATTCAAGATCGTGAAACAGGTGTGGCCATATTTTTTGATTGTTCAAAGGCACCAGAAACCCAGATTTTTTTTTTAAGTAAAATTACCCCTAAATTGGCAACAATTATAAAAACAAACAAACAAAAACCCTGTGTTAGTCCAGTATTAATACAACACGTTGTAGCTGTTTAGTCACTAAGTCGTGTCCAACTCTTTTGCAACCCCATGGACTGTAGCCTGCCAGGCTCCTCTGCCCATGAGATTTCCCAGGCAAGAATACTGGAGTGGGATGCCATTTCCTTCTCCAGGGGATCTTCCCCACCCAGAGATCAAACCTGCATCTCCTGTATCAGCAGGCAGATTCTTTACAACTAAGCCACCAGGGAAGCCCAAGACAACATGAAGGGTTGCTAATTAGTGATCTTCGGAACACACAGTAAGGTTGGTGGGGTGCAAAAAAAATTCTAAAAAAAAATTCCTAAAACTAAAGCTCTATTTCACACCCACTTTTAGTAACTGAATTTCTTTCTTAATCTGAGTGTCTGAGTACTTAATTAATGATCACACCAGATAGATGAAAAGCTCAAATGTAAAAATAACCAAAAAAGCAGAGGAAAATATAAATGAAAATGTATCAAATTTTTAGTTTGGAGATGACTCTAGTCACAATAATTAAAGAAATCACAGAATTTTTGTATCTATAATTTTACAAAACTAAAAAACATCTAATATGAAAAATTTCTTGTGACCAAAACTGAATGCAAAATAAAACCTGGCAAATATCTGAAGCCAATATAGCAAAAGGCTAATCATCTTTACTCTTAAAAAAAAAAATCCTCACAAACTATTAAGAGACACAAGAAGAATGAAATCCAACTCCTGATGGACAAAAATAGCTTGCTGCTGCCAGTTCCTAATACAAAGCAATTACCCTGTGGGACCAGGGCTGAGACATCTGCAAAACCACACATGGGGTTATGACTGGGAAACATACATAGTTAAATGAGTTCTCAGAAAAACTTTAAAAGCACCAGAGAAAATCAAGTGCCACAAGAGACCCAACAAATAGAAGAATTCATAGGAACTGGATCTTCAAATATGATAAGAATTTTCAAAATTAATTATATTGAAATCATCAAAGAGATAAATGAAGGAATGCATCCATAAGCAAAGAGCCGAGCAGGAAAATATGATAAAAATCAACTGCAAATCTTGGAAATGAAGCATATAGTCATTGGTATTTTTAAAATGTCCTAAACAATATAACTGAGACAGCTGAAAAGAAGATCAGTGATTTGAAATCCAGTATTATCCAAGAATGCACCATTAACAAATTAAGATGGGAAATATGCAAATCTAAAAATTCTCTCCGCCAAAAAATTCACATATGTATCTATATATACACTTTTATGAATAATTTCAGGAGGTTCCCAGAGTTCCTGAAGCCGAAATTCTACTCTAGAATTCTGAACACAAAATATCTTATGATCATCTGAAATCTGTCCCATTCTCTGTATACAACACAATACTGGTTATAAGGTTCAGGAAACAGACATTATATTTGAATTAGGATCAAATTAAAGAGCAACCATACCAAATGTCAGCCAAATAAATCTGAACAAAAGGGTGGAAGATCTAAAAAACACCTTTCTCCAAAGAAATCACCCATATGACTAAAAAGCACATGAAAAGATACTCAATATCACTAATTATTTGACCAAAACTACAAATAAGATATCACCTTACACTGGTCAGGAGGGCTTCCCTGGTGGCTCAGACAGTAAAGAATCCACCTGAGATAAGGGAGACCTGGGTTTGATTCCTGGGTTGGGAAGATCCCCTGGAGGAGGGCATGGCAACCCACTCCAGTATTCTTGCCTGAAGAATTCCATGGACAGAGGAGTCTGGTGGGTTACAGTCCATGGGGTTGCAAAGAGTCACAAAAGCCTGAAAGACTTTCACTTTCACACTGATAAGAATGGTCATCATCAAAAATCTATTATACAAACAATAAATGCTGGAGAGGTTGTGAAAAAAAGAGAACCCTTCTACACTGATGGTGGGAATGTAAACTGGTACACCCACTATGAAGAACAGTATGGAGACTCGTTAAAAAACTGAAAATAGAGCTACCATAAGATCCTGCAATTCCATTCCTGGACATATATCAGGAGAAAACCATAATTCAAAAAGATACATGCTCTCCAGTGTTCACAACAGCATTATTTACAACAGCCAGGACACGGAAGCAACCCAAATGTCTATCAACAAAGGAATAGATAAAGAAGATGTGGAACATAGACACAGTGGATTATCACTAAGCCACAAAAAAGAGAAGGAAATAATGCCACTTGCAGGAACATGGATCACCCAGAAATGGTCGAACTGAGTGAAGCACGTCAGACAGAGAAAGACAAATACCACATGACAAACATCATTTATATGTGGAATCTAAAAAAAAGGGTACAATTGTACAAATGAACTTATCTACAAAACAGAAATAGAGTTACAAATGTAGAAAACAAACTTATGGTTACCAGAGGGTAAAGGAGGGCGAGGGATAAATTGGAAGATTGGGATTGACATATACACACCACTATACATAAAATATGTAACTAATAAGGAGCCATTGTATAGCACAGGGAACTCTACTCAATACTCTGCAATGGCTTAAATGGGAAAAGAATCTGAAAAAGGGGAAATACATATATATATGTGTGTGTATATATATATATATATATATATATATATATATATATATATATATATAAAACTGATTCACTTCACTGTACACCTGAAACTAACACAACATTGTAAATCAACTATACTCCAATAAAAAAACTTTTTTAAAGATAATACAAAAAAAAATCTGAACAAGAAATGAAACTCACAAAGAGTCCTGAATCCTGCCCAATATTTTCGGCTGTAAAACTCAGGTAAGATCAAGAAAATCAGTAATTATCCACAGCAAATATAAGACTCTAGTGTGTATTAAAATTTGTTAATGATTATAAAATAATTATCATTTTCAATGTCAACAGTAATGTTCAGAATGGTAGGAGAATACAGATTATGTGCAACAGGTAAAAACCATTTTTTAAATAATCTTAATGATCCATATGGGTGAAATTTGAAAGAAGCTAAATTGCTCTGAGTTAGAAAAGGATGAGAGATAAAGAGCCTGAGAGAAAAAGTCGAGAGAAATTGCCTGGGATAAGGGGAGTTTTAGAAACCGAGCTGGAAAGGAGCAGTAAAAGAAAATTCAGTGAGTGGAGCATAGTAATTTGGGGTGAGCTGAACAGAGCTGTGTAATGGCAATATTGGCGATCCATGCTGTGAGCTGCATAATGCAAGCCCACAATATCTTCAGTAAAATCTACATGTTGCTCTTTTTTAAAAAAATAGGAGTGGGAGAGGCAATGAAGCACTGAGTTCTCCTTCAAGGCTGGCCTAAAGTAATTACAGACAAGATATGGAAAGCTAGCCAAAATCTGTATTATGCAAGAAGGATTTAAATTTGCTTTTTACAGTGAACATAAAGAGAAATGTTTGGTCCGCATCAAAACTTTGATGGAAGCCAGCTCTCTTACAGAGGTTCTGAAAACAAAAAAGTCTTCCTTAAAACACACTTGACATGTTTCAGAACACAGAATTCAAATGACATACTGAATATCTTCTGTTTAAGAGGGCTAAGATCTTTGGAAGGTAAAATGGCTTCTCTGATGAGAATTTAGAAATAAAATTGTCTTCTTGAACATTTTAAAAATACTTTCTGTATAAAGATTCTTTCAGGATGTATATTTCCATAGGTTTTCTTCAAGCTGACCTTGATGGTGGCAAGAAAGTACCTTGGTTGAAGACCCTTGAGATATTTAGATACATGTTTTTATCTTCTCTACTTTCACATCACTTAAAAAGTATACAAATGATGTTGTCTTGAAGTTCACAATTTTGTAAGAAGATTGCCCAGCTTGAAATAGTAAATTTCAATCACAACAGATCAGGTTCCTTTGAAAGACAGCCACATTGCAAACGAGAAATACCCCTGTTCTAGTTTTTCACATTCTTCTTTTGGTGTACATGCTCTGTACTTGGAAACATAACTGTGTATGAATCTGTCTCATCACAAGCCATCTCTCTCATAAGATGACAGAGCATTTATGCATGAATCTTGGTCTCCCCTCAAAACATATTTTTCTTAAGGAAAAAATTGAAAGACAAGTTTTCGATCTCTGCAGGCCACCTATGCTTTTTCTTCTCAGAGTGAAACTTTCTGGCCTGGCACAGTCTATTCCTAATTAAAAGCAGCAAAGATGAAAATAGCTGGCATAGAAGGCTGTGATCATATAGGCCTTCACTGATGAAAACGCTTTTTTTATATTCACAAAATAAAATTACACTGAAATGAATTTTGAATCAACATTTCAAGACTTCACGATGATTATATTTTAAAGCACAGAAGCATAAAAACTATTGGTACTGAAATCTTGACTGATAAATATAAATAATAAATATGTTCCACAAAATTTTTAATGTATTATTGTCAAAACATAATGTTTAGGAAAATATGGCACTGAGAAAAACATACAACATAAACTTTGCCAAAACAAAATGACGCTGAAGAAATCAAAACCAAAGATAATAATTTTTAAATGCCACTCACCAATCACAATTGAAGACTCACAGTGATAATAGCCATTACTTTGCTTTTTCTTCAGCATGGAGCAAAGATCTATACAGTGTACCACTTCTTCTCCAAATCTATGGCCGATAAATTTTTCATATAATTTGGGGTCTATTTTTTTCACTCCCTTGAAATGACAAGACAAAATCACATCAATCAATCATTTCATTTAGGCAACCCATTCATATCTTTATCACTTTCTTAGAACCTGATAGTACATTTTGATATACAGTCTTGCCTGCTGGCATCTGAAAATGGATGCCACAAAATTGCTGTAAAGTTGTTTTTAAAGTCTCTCTGCCTGGAATGAGTTGTATTTTTTTTTTTTAAATTGAAGAGTGTTGAGCAAAATTAATAAGGTATATCAAGTTGAAATTTGAGGTATCAAGGACAGAGTAATCATCTCCAAAGACAATGGAGAAATGGGAGAAATTTTCAATGACATGGAACGTAACATTTTATAGTTTATATATATATAAATATAAATATATATATATATATTCTTCAAGTCTTTCTCTATGCATGTATGTTATTTTCAAATTATACTTATATAAAGTAAAGTAAAGTAGCTCAGTTGTGTCCAACTCTTTGCAACCCCATGGACTGTAGCCTACCAGGCTCCTCTGTCCATGGGATTTTCCAGGCAAGAGTACTGGAGTGGGTTGCCATTTCCTTCTTCCTTTATATATACTTATATAAATCTTACTAAAGTATAATTAGAATATGCACTTTCCCTTTTTATTCACAAAAATCACCAAAAAACTTTAAATGCAGATAGAAAAAAAATTAAAATCACACCAAACTACTACTAAAATTTTATATATTTTATTTTTCCTATGCATGAGTTGTACCATGAGTACTATTTGATAATAAGCTTTTTTCAGTTAATATGTCATATTGATAAGTAATAAATAAATGTGAAAAATATTTCTATATAGTATTCCATTATATGGAGATATAATTTATTCACTCAATTCTTTATTGTTGAACATGTTTATTGTTGAACTCTCTCCGAGTTAAGATCCTACATGCCTCAGCCAAAAAAAAAAAAAATATATATATATATATATATAAAACATATTTTTGTTGAGCTATGTGTTTCAACTGAGCTCCTGATCTTTCCTAACCACTTCACTCAGACTTCCCCACCTCAGTTAACAGCAACCATGTTCGACTTGATCAGGCTGAAAACCTTGGGGTCATCCTTGATTCTCCTCTTTCCCTTAGCCCTACTTCCAATCAGATCATGTTGGTTCTACCTTCAAAACACACCCAGTTCTCACCACTCCCCTGCCACCTCTGTCCAAGCACTTCTGTTTCTTTCACCTGGATTATCCCAAGAGCTTCCTGACTGTGTTCTCTTTGGAAGTCAAACCGATCCTATGAAAACATACACCCAGATCATGTCATCCTCTGCTCAAAATTCTCCAAAGGGTCTCCATTTTTCTCAGAGGAGCCAAACTGCCCCAACCCGCCTGCAGGGTCCTGATCTGCTGTCCCTGGACCTCGTGGGCCTCGTGTCCACCACTCTCGCCTTCATCCCTCAGCAGCCTCCCCAACCTCCTCACTCTTCTGTGAACAAGCCAGGTAGAGCCTACCTCACAGTCCCTGTGCTGCCTGTCCCTGCTTCCTGAAATGCTCCTCCCCAGATATCTTCATCGTCCATCCTCATCTCCTTTAATTCTCTCCTCAAATATTACTTTCTTAATAGGGCTTCACTTATTACCTTTTTATATAAAAAGATGCCTAAGAAATTGATGCTTTTGAATTGTGGTGTGAGAGAAGATTCTTGAGAGCCCCTTGGACAGCAAGGAGATCAAACCAGTCACTCCTAAGAGAAATCAACCCTGAATGCTCAATGGAAGGACTAATGCTGAAGCTGAAGTTCACAAACAGATGACCCATTGGAAAAGACCCTGATGCTGGGAAGGATTGAAGGCAAAAGGAGAAGAGGGCAGCAGAGGATGAGATGGTTGGATAGTATCATCGATTCATTGGACATGAACTTGGGCAAACTCCAGGAGATAATGAGGGACAGGGAGGCCTGGTGGGCTGCAGTCCATAGGATTGTAAAGAGTCAGATACAACTTAGCAACTGTACAACAATAGGGCTTCACTTAACCACGCCATCCCTCCTCCCCAAGCAGCCCTCCCAAACCCTCTCTCTCTTTCTCCCCCTATACATACTTATGTTTCTCCATAGCACTTACCATCTTCTAATATATTATGTAGTTCATGTTTATGTCACTGTCTGTCTAGCTGTCTCTCTCCATTAGAATAGGAGCTCCACACAAGGATTTTTGTCTGATTTTTATTCTCTGAAATATATATCCTCAGTCCCTTATAGCTTATGGGCTTCCCTTATAGCTTAGTCAGTAAAGAATCTGCCTGCAATGCAGGAGACCCGGGTTCAATTCCTGGCTTGGGAAGATCACCTGGAGAAGGAAATAGTAACCCACTCCAGTATACTTGCCTGGAGAATCCCATGGATAGAGGAGCCTGGCAGGCTACACAGTCCATGGGGTCGCAAGAGTCAGACATGACTTAGCAACTAAACCACCACCATCCTCAGTCCCTAGAACAGTGCTTGACATGAAGCAGGGCTCGATAAGCAACTGTCACAAGTGCAAAGGAGGATAAAGTTTCAAGAAGAGAATAGTTGACAACATCAAATGCTGTTCATTCAGAGTTCAGCAAGAAAGAAAATGAATGGATTTCTTTTGATTTGGTGAGCAGAAGTCCATGAGGGACAGCAGAGCCTAATGCTGAGGGTCAGTTAGTGCATGAGGGCAAGTCCCTGCTTGGCCACTTCTCAGCCATGTGGCTTCATTTCAGTTTCCTTATCCATAAGATGAGGCTAACAATCATACCTACCTCTAAGTGCTATATGCACTAAATTAGTCAATTTATAAAAGTGCTTAAAACAGTGAAATATGGTAAATGCTATAATATATTGTAGATAATTATTATTAGGAAAGACTACTGAAAATCATAGGTAAGATCTCAGGGGGGAAAAGTTCTGAGTAAATGGAAACTGACCATCTTATTTCTCTTTCAAATGCTTTTTCATTTGTGTGTGTTTGTTGTGTGGGGATGGGATGGGGAAAGGGTGTCATTCATTCCCTTTGAACAGACAAAAGATCAGTGATAACTTAGCAGAAAAATTAAGACCTTCAATTTTTAAGATACCATTGCCAGCATTGTATGGCCACTATAATCTCCATTTCAGTTTTGTAAGATGTCACTATTTTTTTTAAAAAATAAGGAATAAAGGAAATATAAAAGCTACTCTAATCTGTTAGGCTAATTAATTTAGTTTTAGCAAAAAGTAAGTACCAACTCTTTTGTAAGAATTCTCCACAGATGACTTCCAACATGAATCTCAAGAAGCTATTTTTTACTGGAGAGTGAAATGAACTTAGTTCTTTAACCCATAACTTACAGAGAGAGCTGTGGTTCAAAGAGGCAGGAGACCTTAGGACGTACTAAAAGTTACATGCTCTGATCAGAAAACATCTTCAATAATAAAAGTATCCAGAACAGCTTTGTCTGTTATATAATATTAGCATGGTCCTTGTTCTCCAGGGAATTTTTTGTTTGACAATATATTTTGCAGGGCTTTTTTAAGGCTCTTTTGTCCCTTGGAAATATATTTCTTTTCTAGTAAAATCTACGTGAATTAGTCTCACTATCCAGCGGCAGCAAGTGGTATTTCTCCTTCATAATAAGGAAAGGACTTTCATTCAAAAAAATAAACAAGTACATCAAAATTGGGTATCTATATAGTAAGATTAAGCAGCCTCTAATTTTCCAAATGGATCCAGAGGGTTCTCAAACTATTACCAGGGACATCAGACTGCAAAGCTATATTTTTAAAGCTAAAAAAGATGGTTTTCAGGTTTTGGACCACAAATTAGTCTTTGCTTCCCTTCTTCATAGCCCAGACACTTTCCAAGGTACCTCATCATTTAAAGAAAAGATGGAAGCTTAACATGTTGTTGTTGCTGAGTCTTTAAGTCATGTTAGACTCTTTGTGACCCCACGGACTGTAGCCCACCAAGCTCCTCTGTCCATGCCATTTCCTTCTTCAGGGGATGTTCCCACCCAGGGATTGAATCCAGGTCTCCTGCATTACAGGCAGATTCTTTACCATCTAAGCCACCAGGGAAGCCCATAACATATTAGGAAAGCGCAAAGAAAAGCCTCAAAAATGGTTAGAGGCAGGAAAATCTGACCTGTAAAGGCTGAGAGAGTTGGGATTCTTTCAAACAACATGTAGGGTATCTTCAACAAAACCATGCTAAGGGTGCTGCATCCTGGAATGCTGAATATGCCTGGTGACTGTCTACTACTATGCTTGAAAATTATTTTTGCCTAATAAGGAACAGGGTGTATTTTTAAGGCTTTGTATTGATAACTGTAACCAATATAACTGACTTATCAATTATACATCATAACACTGAAGGAGAAAATAGGAATTTAAAGACAGAATGTCACACTTTGAAACAATAAATTAGTGACAAGAAACATCAAACAAAATTTGTTCAAGACTATCTTAATTAATCGTCAGAAATGACTGAAGTTTTACTTCCCTTTGGCCTAGTTTCGGGTATAGCTTAGGGAGAACTATCAGTGCTGTTCACAGCCACATGATAATTTCTGATACAATGGACCATGAAACCCGGAGGGACTTCATTCTCGATTGTTACTTGGCACCCAAACAGCCAATACAGGGAAAATGCCATTGAGAGTGTATTTTTACAATCGTCTGATGGCTGCTTCTGATAACTCATGGGTATTATTTACTCAGGAAGCATTCATCATATCATGATGTGCAAAATTTAATATGTACCAAAGAGGGCTCAGTCTTATAAGCCTATGCATCCATCTCTATTTTCAATTTAGGAAGTAAACAGCCACAAAATAAGAAAATTCATATTAGTTAACAATCTGAATGTGAAAATCATTCAGCTAAGGTTCTGAAAGATAAAATATTTATTATTCAAATTTAGTTTCTACAACAAAGTTATTGTGATCAGAAAAACAATGGGATGCCAGTTTTGTTAAGAAGGTTAATTTTTTTATAATAAAAGATAATTTCATACTGTTACTTGTTATCTTATTATAATGATTACAACCTCCATGATGCAGAAATGTACAGGCTGCATATCAGACCAAAAAGAAAAGAAGTGTCCTTTTGAGGTTAAGTTTGATATTCCTGGAGCTCTGTTATTTTCCAATAGTTTATTTCTGTTACCCAGCAGCTATGAAAGAAATGCATGTTTTCTGTGATAATGGTATGAAATAAAAATTCAAGATGCAAATTAAGACTCAATCCAAACTGGCCTGTCATTTTAGGCATCAGCTGATAAAAGAATGGTAATCTTTTATGTTCATTTTCATAAGTGATAAAAAGTTATATATCTTTAGTGATATGATACCAGTTAGAAAACTAAAATTATTTTTTAAAGTGGGTTTTCAGTGACTTTCTGTTTCCCAGAGAGCCCACACATTTTATTTTTTCTTAATATTTATTCATCTCTCTGTTTCTTTATTTTGCTGTGCCAAATTTTAGTTGCAGCATGCAGGATCTAGTTCCCTGGCCAGGAATTGCACCTGTGCCCCCTGCATTGGAAACATGGAGTCTTAGCCACTGGACCATCAGGGAAATTCCCTAAACTTATTCTTAATGATCACTATTCCTAGTGAAAAGTTACATATTGGTGATTCAAAGTTATAAAAAGATTCTCCATCCACAAGGGGCTTCCCTGAAGCAAATCTTACTTTACAATTCTTAATGACTCTGTCTCTTGGCAAAACTACATTTTTCACTTATTTGTACTGTTTTACTTCCATCTTTCCCCGGATACAGACACTTGATGACCTCCTTGTCAGCTATAGTCTTTCCCTCAGCCCCTCTCAGTGGGGAAAACGGAGACCCCTCCCATTCAGGCTCAGTCCATCCAAGCCTGTTCATGACAGGGACGGAAAGACATGAGGAGTTTCCACCACACAGCCAGTGTGTTCTCGAATAGCATGGTGGTTTCAGATCCAGTGCCTAGCATCCCTGGCTGAGAACTGCCTTGCAGCTTTCCCATCTCCTCCTCCTGCTGCTCTCAGCCTGCCTGTCAGCCTGGGCTGTGCCTGGACCCTCTGTCTAGCAATGCCTATTTCCTCCCTGGCTGGAGCCCTAACACCCTGCCTCAGGCCTGTCAGTAACTTCAGAGATGAAAAAGTTAACGAGTGATGGGAAATACAAAAAACAGTTCTACTTTGCTCATTGATCTGTACCAATCTGAAAAAAAAAAAAATGATGCTTTCTACCATCAGTTTCACAATACTAGAAAATACTTCCATAGTATTTACTATGTACAGGCACTACTCTAAGAACTTATTAGCTCAGTTAATAACTGCAATAACCCTCTGAGATTAGTACCATTATTATCCCCCGATAAGGAAATTGATTCACAGAGAAATCAGGTCACTTACTGACGGACACACAGCTAGTAAGAGGGAGGGCTTGGACTCAGATTCAGGGTAAGTGGAGAACACAAATAAATTGAAAAAGAACAGAATGACAATATTCAAGCTCTTTCACTATTTAAAAGATTAAAATTCTAAGAATACTAATCATTCTTAAGATATAATCATATATACTATCATTGCTAAAACCAATGTGAAAATTGCTTTGAGAATTTGTAGCATCTAAAACACCTACATTTAATATGCTGCATTAGTATTAATAAATAAAGTGATAATTATACATCCATAGTAAATGAATTTTATAAAGGGAGATGGCAAAGAGTTTGTAATGTTACTTACACACGGTAAAAATTATCCGAAGTATCCAGACTGTAAGAAGAATTCCTCTACTGCTAACATGCAAATAATCAACTAAAACACAGGCAGAGATTATCTGCATTTTTTAAACCAGCTGTTTGTTTCAGCATCCAGTATTTCTCAGTTCTTCTTTTTAACTTACTTAATGCTAGAGCATCTATGCATCTCACCATGAGGCTTTTCAGAGAGGTCATCCCCTTAATCCCTCTATTTATATACTTGCGTTTAGCACTACTGCTTTGTTTAATCTTCAGGCTTTAGAGAAAGAAAAAGTAGAAACTCTTTACCCCAGCATTATATCTAACATTTACAATACTGCACCTTTCAGCAAGTAGTAAGTAGAAACAAAGCCACTACAGCTATGTTTTGAATCTGTTGTTGACACCTACTTCTCGCTGTCCTAACACTGAGAAGAGATGGATGATCCTTGGGGGTATCAAGTGGCAAGGAAAGCTGTCAGAGAAGAGGTGATAGACAACTCCCAGTAAAACAAGCCACTTCACAAAAAGCACCAAGAGAATATGCGGCATTGCTTTGTGGTATTGTTTTTATGAGTTGCTGGAATCAAAAAGATCAGAGGCAGAAACACGAATTTGGTTGCAGTTAGCCCATTTACACTGACTATGAATGTCATGTTAACCGGAAAAGAACATGTTGAGGGCACTCAGGGAAGTTCTCAAAGTCACAGACAATGCAAAAGCACAGGGAGGTTACAATACCTTTATTTACAACGCAGACTGCTCCCATCTAGGCTCATTCTTTGTCTACTTAGCAAACCTCAATTCCTCCTCAAGATTTCTCAAGTAGAGCATAAGAAAACATATGCTGTTTGGCCATATAACTGTTTCTGATATTTGCATGTGGCTTTTCTCATTTCTCATATGGAAAACTCAGCAGTGGCCACAAGACTGGAAAAGGTCAGTTTTCATTCCAATGCCAAAGAATGTTCAAACTACTACACAATTGCACTCATCTCACACGCTAGCAAAGTACTGCTCAAAATTCTCCAAGCCAGGCTTCAACACTACATGAATCGTGAACTTCCAGATGTTCAAGCTAGATTTAGAAAAGGCAGAGGAAGCAGAGATCAAATTGCCAACATCCGTTGGATCATCAAAAACACACGGGTGTTCCAGAAAAACATTTACTTCTGCTTTATTGACTATGTCAAAGTCTTTGACTGTGTGGATCACAACAAACTGTGGAAAATTCTTCAAGAGATGGGAATACCAGACCCCCTTACCAGCCTCCTGAGAAATCTGTATGCAGGTCAAGAAGCAACAGTTAGAACTGGACATGGAACAACAGACTGGTTCCATATAGGGAAAGGAGTACGTCAAGGCTGTATACTGTCACCCTGCTTATTTAACTTATATGCAGAGTACATCATGAGACATGCTGGGCTAGATGAAGCACAAGCTGGAGTCAAGATTGCCAGGAGAAAGAAACATCAATAACCTCAGATATGCAGATGATACCATTCTTATGGCAGAAAGCAAAGAACTGAAGAGCTTCTTGATGAAAGTGAAAGAGGAAAGTGAAAAAGCTGGCTTAAACCTCAACATTCAGAAACCTAATATCATGGCATCTGGCCCCATCACTACATGGCAAATAGATGGGGAAACAATGAAAACAGTGACAGACTTCATTTTGCGGGGGCTCCAAAATCAATGCAGATGGTGACTGCAGCCATGAAATTAAAAGATTCTTGCTCCTTGGAAGAAAAGCCATGACCAGTCTACATAGCATATTGAAAAGCAGAGACACTACTTTGCCAACAAAGGTCCATCTAGTCAAAGCTATGGTTTTTCCAGTAGTCATGTATGGATGTGAGAGTTGCACTATAAAGGAAGCTGAGCGCCAAAGAATTGATGCTTTTGAACTGTGGTGTTGGAGAAGACTCTTGAGAGTCCCTTGGACAGCAAGGAGACCCAATCAGTTCATCCTAAAGGAGTTTAGTCCTGGGTGTTCATTGGAAAGCCTGATGCTGAAGCTGAAATTCCAATACTTTGGCTACCTGATGGGAAGAACTGACTCACTGGAAAAGACCCTGATGCTGGGAAAGACTGAAAGCAGGAGGAGAAGGGGACAACAGAGGATGAGATGGTTGGATGGCTTCACTGATTCTATGGACATGAGTTTGAGTAAGCTCCGGGAGTTGGTGTTGGACAGGGAAGCCTGGCATGCTGCAGTCCATGGGGCTGCAAAGAGTCAGACAGGACAGAGTGACTGAACTGAATTTTTTCATTTCAATGAAGCAGAAACTCATAACTAAGGCATCTAGGAATGCTCCCTAGACAGCCCAATCTCAGCTGGAACCTCAACTCCCCTTGATCAAAGTCCAGCTGTGTTCTTGGCTCAGTGCAGCCTAGAGTTACTCAAGTGTAAACAAGTTATATCCTACTCCTCCTAATCACATCTGTTTTCCTAATATTTTGCTCTTTGGAGCAAATAATAACATGTTCTCCTGAATTTACCAATGTAACCATTTATTTCTATAAACTAAAGATAAAACATAAAATATCCAGTCACCAAATTTCTTCCCAATTACGAACTATAAACTTATAACTCTATTTAAGATGTTTTCATTCTTCATTGCAATAGCTTTCCATTTAATCAACAGTTCTCTCAACATTAAGTAAGTAAATATCAGCAAGTCACTGGTGCAAGAAATTCCCAGGATGTTAACAACGAAAAATGACAGTGAAGCTGTTCTGCAAAAGCTCATTCAGAAATAAGTTCATGAAAAATCCTAATGAATAATTTTAACTTGTCCTGTAACACTGGCCTATATACTGCAACATACATATATTGTGGTTGAATGTGTTCTGCTTTTATAGCCTAGAGGTCAGAAGTATGGAATCATTCATATAAATCGATTGGATTATCCACAGACAGAATTTTAGACCAAACTATAGCCTCAGATCCAACCTAAATGAGAACTGAAAACTTAGACAATGTAGCAGGGATTATATACACACTGGCAAAATCTTTTATATGCATCCATAGACATCATTGATGCTCAGTAAGATTGAAGGCAGGAGGTGAAGGGGACAACAGAGGGTGAGATGTTTGGATGGCAACACAGACTCAATGGACATGAGTTTTGGTAAACTCTGGAAATTGGTGATGGACAGGGAGGCCTGGCATGCTGCAGTCCACGGGGTCACAAAGAGTCGGACACGAGTGAGTGACTGAACTGAAATGAACTGAACTGATAAACATCACTTGGCTTACAAGTCAACATTAAGAAAACTAAGGTCATGGCATCTGGTCCCATCCCTTCATGGCAAATAGATGGGGAAACAATGGAAACAGTGAGAGACTTTATTTTTGGGGGCTCCAAAATCATTGCAGATGGTGACTGCAGCCATGAAATTAAAAGATGCTTGCTCCTTGGAAAAAAAGCTACGACAAACCCAGACAGCATATTAAAAAGCAGAGACATTAGTTTTCCAACAAAGGTCCATCTAGCCAAAGCTATGGTTTTTCTAGTAGTTAAGTACGGATGTGAGAATTGGACTATAAAGAAAACTGAGCATCAAAGAATTGATGCTTTTGAACTGTGGTGTTGGAGAAGACTCTTGAGAGTCCCTTGGACTATAAGGAGATTCAACCAGTCCCTCCTAAAGGAAATCAGTCCTGAATATTCATTGGAAGGACTGATGCTGAAGCTGAAACTCCAATACTTTGGCCACCCGATGGGAAGAACTGACTCACTGGAAAAGACCCTGATGCTGGGAAAGATTGAAGACAGGAGGTAAAAGGGACGACAGAGGATGAGATGGTTGGATGGCTTCACTGACTCTATGGACATGAGTTTGAGTAAGCTCTGGGAGTTGGTGATGGACAGGGCAGCCTGGCTGATAGTTTGCTGATAGTTAGGATGATAGTTTGCCAAAGATCATAAACACTGGCATATTCCACTTGCTTTTCTGCTCTACCCAGTATGTTCATCACCCAGGAAACCTAGACCAGCCAAACCTGACACCATTACCTGCATGTAGACCTCATCCCCATTGTGTACAATTTAAGCACATGCCTGTAGGGATATACCTGATAGAAAGTTACAATCTGTTGGGAAATATGTTTCACATGATTTTCGTATCCACTCAGCTAATTACCAGGAGACTACTGCCCCCATATCTGCACTGGAAATCAAGAGCACAAGGTCCTGTTTATGATTCTCTTGATTATCAGGATAGGTCAGGGAGGACGAGGAGCAAGATGGAATCCAAAGGGACCAAGTCATGAAAACAGGATGGAGTATGAAGGTGGGGGAGGAGGGATGCTGCTAAAGGTCCAGGACCACTAGAGAAAGTCACAGAACATTCTCCCAGGTAATGGCTGATTAAGATCTCACAGCTGTGCTGGAGACAAAAGTGAAACCACTCTGAATGAAATGTTCTGCTCTAAATAAAGTTATGTAACAAATCAGAATCAAATTCAGCTGTAGAGAAGGCTGTAGCCAAGGAAGGAAGAAAAGTACCTTCACACACTGGCCATCAGCTTGAGGTCAATGTAAAGACACGATGTACTTATAAGGCCTTAAAGATGGGTCTCCAAAATGATGTCATAGAGTTTACTAACAATTAAAAACGTTGGACTTCCCTGGTGGTACCGTGGATGGAAATCTGCCTGCCAATACAGGGGCCATGGTTTCGATCCCTGGTCCAGGAAGATTCCACAGGCCACAGAGCAACTAAGCCTTTGCACAAAAACTACTGAGACTATGTGCTGCAACTACTGAAGCCCATAAACTAAGAGCCCGTGTTCTGCGAAAAGAGAAGCCACTGCAATGAGAAGCCTGCACACTCCAACTAAACAGTAGCCCTGCTTTCCGCACCTAGAGAAAGCCCAGGAAAGGAAGGCCGAGCGCAACCAAAAATAAAATAAATAACATATAAAATGTTGCTATAGGTGATACGAGCTAGATGTCTTAAGTCTTTAACTACAGATAATGTGAATTTTTGCCCTTGCAAAGAGAAAAGAGCAATATTATTCATCTTTAATTTATAGGGCTTATCAGTTGGAAGAATTGAGTAATTTAGTATTATTCTGTTTTTGAGGTACCTTTCCTTGGCAGAATATGGTTCTAATAAATGGTCAAAGTAAATCCTTTGATATTTAGGATTGGAAATAAAATTCCAGTGTAAACTAGTTTGCTGCTGCTGCTGCTAAGTCGCTTCAGTCATGTCCGACTCTGTGTGACCCCAGAGATGGCAGCCCACCAGGTTCCTCTGTCCATGGGATTTTCCAGGCAAGAGCACTGGAGTGGGGTGTCATTGCCTTCTCCAAAACTAGTTATACATCTGCATGACTCATTTGAAAAGACCTTGATGCTGGGAAATATTGAGGGCAGGAGGAGAAGGGGACGACAGAGGGTTAGATGGTTGGATGGCATCACTGACTCAATGGACATGGGTTTAGGTGAACTCAAGTGATGGACAGGGAGGCTGAATGTGCTGCGGTTCATGGGATCACAAAGAGGACACGGGGACTGAGTAACTGGACTGAACTGAAGGCTAACTCATGCAACTCTAATTACCTCAAATACTTCATTATTGCATCTTTTAATCCTAGCTCTAAAACTGTTTTTTTTTAATGGCATTTAAATCAGAATCTTGCCTTGGGATACAAATGCTCAACAGTAAGTAAACTGGCCAGTGAATCTGTATGTTTGAAGAAAAGGTATCATTTAAGCCTGAATGATCAAGACCAGCGTTGCCTAAATGATGTGCTAAAACATGGGAGATGAAAAAAAGGCCACGCTTATCAAGTACATTTAGGAAATGATGCTCAGGTAGGATGTATAATGTTAAAAATATCCACTGCCCTTCTTGTGGTGTCCTTTGCTGCAAGTGGGTTTTATATCCTGCTCTGTTGAACCCGGAAAGGACCATGTGACCTTCTTTGGCCAATAAGACATGACGAGGAATGACGTGCGTCACTTCTTAGCAGAAACTTTCAGCTGTTTATCACCATCTCTCTCTTCCTTCAGTCAAAGGCCAGTGAAGTCCTAGATGTAAGCTGCTAAACCAAGGTCTTGAATAAAGACAACGTGCAACAGAACCACAGATGACCCAGCGGCAAAAAATTAAACTTTTGTTGTTAGAAGCTCTTAAGGTTCACAGTAAACCTTCACGTTTTGGAGATCCTAAGAAATCCTGAAATAAAGACTCAGATTAACTTTAACCCATCACTGCTAACATGCACTTGATCACAGAATCCTTACCTCACATAAAATCCTGAGAGATGTCCTGAGATAAAACTTTCAGGAAATGTCAATGAAAACACTTATTTCAAATCTCCATTCCACTCTGCACAGACTTAATAATATTAGGTTGACTGGGTCATTTCTTCTAGAGTTTTCAAATTTTTCAAAATCTCTTAACAGAATAAAGGTCAATCAGGAAGCCATTTTGGTATTTTGACATGAATCAAATTCCAGAATTCTTCCTTAAAAATAATATTGCTTTCTGCTTATTATTTCCTATATATTTCAATGTTCAAAGATGTATAAATTACTGAAAGGTTACAAATGAACATTTAGTGAGTCTACTTTTGAAGACAGCATTTCCAATTTTTAAACAATTAAAAGGCATACTTAGGTTTATCTCAAAACACAGAAACAGACAACAGAACAGCATGAAGCTGAAAAATGCCTTAGAAACAAAACTGAAGTCAGTTGCTATATATAGTGCTCTGACACACAATAGATGACACAGTTGACTAATGGCACCTAGACTCTCAGAAGAAATTACAATTCCATCTCACAGTAGATTGCACCACTTTTTTAGCTTTAAAAAAATTAAAGCAAAAAGAGATACTGTATTGTGTTTTCACTTATTGATTTTTAACTAAGAAAAATCCAAAGAGAATTCCATATTACAGCTTCAGAACTAAGTGCACTTGATAATATGAAAAGAGACTCAAAAACAACTAAAATTTTTAAGTTGTTAGGCATTGGGAGATCCAGGAATAGGTTACTGAAACAATCTGCTTTAACGTCAGTTCAGTTGCTCAGTCACGTCCAACTCTTTGCAGCCCCAAGGACTGCAGCAAACCAGGCTCTCCTGTCCATCATCCACTCCCAGAGCTTACTCAAAAGTAAGCTTTTGAGTCACCATCGAGTCAGTGATGCAATCCAACCATCTCATCCTCTGTCATCCCCTTCTCCTCCTGCCTTCAATCTTTCTCACATCAGGGTCTTTTCTAATGAGTCAGTACTTCGCATCAGGTAATCAAAGTATCAGAGCTTCGACTTCAGTATCAATCCTTCTAATGAATATTCAGGACTGACTTCCTTTAGGATGGACTGGTTGGATCTCCTTGCAGTCCAAGGGACTCTCAAGAGTCTTCTCCAACACCATAGTTCAAAAGCATTATTTCTTCAGCGCTCAGCTTTCTTTATGATCCAACTCTCACAGGCATACAGGACTACTAGAAAAACCATAGTTTAGAATAGATGGACCTTTGTTGGCAAAGTAATGTCTCTGCTTTTGAATATGCTAAGTTGGTCATAGCTTTTCTTCCAAGGAGCAAGGGTCTTTTAATTTCATAGTTGCAGTCACCATCTGCAGTGATTCTGGAGCCCAAGAAAATAAAGTCTCTCACTATTTCCACTGTTTCCCCATCTATTTGCCATGAAGGGATGGGACCAGATGCCATGATCTTCCTTTTATGAATGTTGAGTTTTAAGCCAGCTTTTTCACTCTCCTCTTTCACTTTCATCAAGAGGCTCTTCAGTTCCTCTTCACTTTCTGCCATAAGGGTGGTGTCATCTACATATCTGAGGTTATTGATATTTCTCCTGGAAATCTTAATTCCAGCTTGTACTTCATCCAGTCCAGCATTTCACATCATGTACTCTGCATATAAGTTAAATAAGCAAGGTGACAATATACAGCCTTGGCATACTCCTTTCCCAATTTGGAACCAGTCTGTTGTTCCATGTCCAGTTCTAACTGTTGCTTCTTGACCCACATACAGATTACTCAGAAGGCAGGTCAGGTGCTCTGGTATTCCCATCTCCTTAAGAAATTTCACAGTTTGCTGTGATCCACACAGTCAAAGGTTTTAACGTAGTCAATAAAGTACAAGTAGATGTTTTCTGGAACTCTCTTGCTTTTTCTATGATCCAACAGATGTTGTCAATTTGACCTCTAGTTCCTCTACCTTTTCTAAATCCACCTTGAACTTCTGAAAGTTCACGATTCACATACTGTTGAAGCCTGACTTGGAGAATTTTGAGCATGTGTGAAATAAGTACACATGCTAGCGTGTGAAATAAGTACAATTGTACAGTAGTTTGAGCATTCTTTGGCATTGCCTTTCTTTGGGATTGGAATGAAAACTGACCTTTTCCAGTCCTGTGGCCACTGCTGAGTTTTCCAAATTTGCTGGCATATTGAATGCAGCATTTTCACAGCATCATCTTTTAGGACTTGAAAGAGCTCAGCTGGAATTCCATTGTCTCCAATAGCTTTGTTCATAGTAATGCTTCCTAAGGCCCACTTGAGTTCACATTCCAGGATGTCTGGTTGTAGGTGAGTGATCACACCATCGTGGTTATCTGAGTCATGAAGATCTTTTTTTTACAGTTCTTCTGTGTATTCTTGCCACCTCTTCTTAATATCTTCTGCTTCTGTTAGGTCCATACCATTTCTGTCCTTTATTGTGCCCATCTTTGCAAGAAATAATCCCTTGGTATCTCTTACTTTCTTGAAGAGATCTCTAGTCTTTCCCATTTTATTCTTTTCTTCTATTTCTTTGCATTGATCACTGAGGAAGGCTTTCTTATTTCTCCTTGCTATTCTTTGGAACTCTACATTCAGATGAATATATCTTTCCTTTTCTCCTTTGCCTTTTACTTCTATTCTTTTTTCAGCTATTTGCAAGGCCTCCTCAGACAACCACTTTGCCTTTTTGCATTTCTTCTTTTTGGGGATGGTTTTGATCACCACCTCCTGTACAATGCTACGAATTTCTATCCATAGTTCTTCAGGCACTCTATGTATCAGATCTAATCCCTTCAATCTATTTGTCACTTCCACTGTATAATCCTAAGGGATTTGATTTAAGTCATACCTGAATGGTCTAATGGTTTTCCCCACTTTCTTCAATTTCAGTCTGAATTTGGCAATACGGAGTTCATGATCTGAGCCACAGTCAGCTCCTGGTCTTGTTTGCTGACTGTATAGAGCTTCTCCATCTTTGGCTTCAAAGAATATAATCAATCTGATTTCGCTATTGACCATTTGGTGATGTCTATGTGTAGAGTTATCTCTTGTGTTTTTGGAAGAGGGTGTTTACTATGACCAGTGTGTTCTCTTGGCAAAACTCTGTTAGCTTTTGCCCTGCTTCATTTTGTACTCCAAGGCCAAACTTGGCTGTTACTCCAGGTATCATCTCTTGACTTCCTACTTTTGCATTTCAGTCCCCTATGATGAAAAGGACAACTTTTTTTGGTGTTAGTTCTAGAAGACCTTGTAGGTTGTCACAGAACCATTCAACTTCAGCTTCTTCAATATTAGTGGTTGGCACATAGCCTTGGATTTTTGTGATACTGAATGGTTTGCCTTGGAAACAAACAGAGATCATTCTGTCATTTTTGAGATTGCACCCAAGTACTGCATTTTGTTGGCTATAAAGGCTACTCCATTTCTTTGAAGAGTCTTGCCCACAGTAGTAGATATAATGGTCATCTGAATTAAATTCACCGATTCCAGTCCATTTTAGTTCACTGATTCCTAAAATGTCAATGTTCACTCTTGCCATCTCCTGTTCGACCAATTCCAATTTACCTTGATTCAAGGACCTAACATTCCAGGTTCCTATGCAATATTGTTCTTTACAGTATTGCACTTTATTTCCGTATTACCAGTCACATCCAAAACTGAGTGCTATTTTTGCTTTGCCTCAGCCTCTTCATTCTTTATGGAACTATTTCTCCACTCTTCTCCAGTAGCATATTGGCCATACTGACTTGGGGAGTTCATCTTTCAATGTCATATTTTTTTTGCCTTTTCATACTGTTCACAGGGTTCTCAAGGCAAGAATACTAAAGTGGTTTGCCATTCCCTTCTCCAGTGGACCACATTTTGTCAGTACCTTCCACCATGAGCTGTCCATCTTGGGTGGCTCTACATGGCATGGCTCATAGTTTTATTGAGTTAGACAAGGCTGTGATCCAAGTGATCAGTCATTCTCCTGTTGATGAATGTTCAGCAGTTAGTTGCAATATTGGAGTTCTCACAGGAAAAGATGAGCTCACGTCCTTCTACTCTGCCATCTTGTGAATCAGACTTGCTTTAACTTATACCAAGGATATTTCTAAGATCAGTTTTTGTCTGGAATAATAAAAGTCTGCTCTTACCAAGGGCACCTAAAGTGCCTTCTTTCAGAAAAGAAGACAGAGGCAGTGCAACCTGGCAGGCCCTCTTTTGTTGCATACCTTCAGAGTCATGTGCAACTTTTGTGACCTGATGGATTGTAGTCCACCAGGTTCCTCTGTCCATGGGATTTCCCAGGCAAGAATACTGGAGTGGGTTGCCATGCCCTTCTCCAGGGGATCTTCCCTACTTTCCCCAACCTCATCATCGTAGGGTCCAATAACTACCCTTCTGTCCTTAGCTATGTGCATATCAAACTCTGCACTCAAAGCAAACCAGTCCAAGTGAAAAAGGGAGCAAACAATTTCAAAGAAGATCATTTCTTTCATTCTAAAGTTCTCTCATTGTCTGACTTTGTGAAACACTGCTATAAGAAAGGGCCAATTAATAACCTATAGCTTTGATAGTTTAAGTGCTATATTAGTAATTTGAAAGAGTTATAACGCAGGAAAAATATCCAAGAAGTCCAAAAAATAATTTATGATTAAACACAACTGTTCTATTCATGAAAAGAGTGCATTTATTGCTCAAAGAATCTGGATCTGCCTTAAGATGCATATTTGATTTGAAACTGGTCTTCTTCTGCCACCAAGTGTTAGCACACACTTCTAACAAACCAGTTTCTACAATGTCAAATCACAGAAATACCAACACAAGGTCACTCAGTGTGAAAAATAAACCCAAAATAAAGCACTATAAAAAGCACTGACCAAAACAAATAGAGTCTAACCATGAGAAACAAACATACTCTGAAGAAATGATACAAACAAGTTGAATTTTAGCTATTCAGAGACAAAATAATTTAAAGAAGCTTTTCTGAGGCTTCATTCATTTGATTTAAAAAACTACTGTTTGAGACCCCGTGAACTGTAGCCTACAAGGCTCCTCCCTCCATGGGATTCTCCAGGCAAGAATACTGGAGTGGGTTGCCACTTCCTTCTCCAGGGGATGTTCCCGAACCAGGGATCGAACCCTGGTCTCCTGCATTGCAGGCAGACGCTTTAACCTCTGAGCCACCAGGGAAGCCCTTTGAAAACATAGTGATAATCAAAATAGCTTGAAGATATACAAAACTACTTTCAAGGGAATTCCCTGGCAGTCCAGTGCATAAGACTCCATTCTTTCACTGCTGAGGGTATGGGTTCAATCCCTGGTCAGGGAACTAAGATCCCGCAAGCTGCACAGCCCAGTCAAAAAAAAAAAGCATACTACTTTTACTACTCCCTTATGAGATATATTCCACTAGAATTTCATGAAACTAAGAATATGGACAACTAACATATATATGTAAATGCCTCCTGGTGTTAGAAAAACATATAATTGTCAAAAAAAAAAAAACACAAAAAACCATGTTTCCCAGAATCTCAATTAGAAAACTTAATTCTCTAGTTTGAGAACCAGAATACCATACTGGAGCAGAGGAAGTTCCATATCAGGAAATTTGAAGGAGAGTTTTTTATTTGAAGGAGAGTTTTGTTTGCAGGGAATAAGAAAAGGCCAGAAGGATATACTAGTAATGGTACCTAAAAGAGAAATGATATTGGGAGGAAGGGAGTGAGAGATTGGTGATGAGGGAAAAAAATTTATCTTTCACTCTGTAGGTCTGTATGTAGATAGATTTTTTTCAGTAAGCATATATTCATCTAACACTTTTATAATTAAAATAACTTTTAAAATATAAGTACTTGAAATGACACAAACTTCTTAATATGAGTGAAAAAAAAATTATTCAATATCCCTCTACCCTTTTATTTCATTATCAACCTTAAGTAAACTGAATGTTGGTAATACATTCCATTATTGACTTTATCAATGGTCTCACCCTTGTAAATGAGTGGACCCAGAATGAAAACCCAGAAGAGAATTAGAGAAGAAAATAGATTCTGGATGGGGCTCTGCAACTGAGAACAGTGTGATCTCATTTCAGCCACTTAACCTCTGAGTCTCAGATCCCCTTTCTATAGAGTAAAAGGAGCAGACTCCGTGAAATCATCTGTCAAGAAATCACTTAAAATGCATGCAGTCTGAAATGTTGAAATATAAATTCTAGAGTTAATTTAAGCATCCCTTTGATAAACATCCTTGGGTGCTCTCATTTCAAAGTTAATAAAGACAGAAACATTTTGAAATGTGGGCATTACCTTCACCACTGATTTGTCATTCTGGGATTAAGTTTGAAACCACTGGGAAGAGGACAATCCACGTGAAAGCAAGATAAGAAAGATAATGAGTAAAAGAGTCAACTGTCAGTCTACAAGTTTTGTCAGTTTTCATCATTCCTAATTCCAAAATCTATGATATACACAAATTATTTCTACCTAAATATTCTGGAATGGTATCTAATACAGTTATTATTTAATTTGAGCATAGAGAAAAAAAACATGCAAGATACTGGAGGATAAGGTGATTTTTACAAAAGTTTGTAGTAAACTCATAAGCACAGGATGGCCAACCACCCAAACACATGTTTTACAGGACCAAAAAGACTTTCTGAGCCCAGACGTTAAATACAAATTGTCGAATTTAGAAAAAAGATCTACTTACTAATAAACATGACCTTCATTTATAGAGCTGCAAATCAAGTCTGAACTGCAGCAAAGGGTTATGGAGAGCAGGAGCGAATACTAATCTGCACGCCCATCTCCAAAACTCTGGTACATCAGAGCAGCTCAGCAGATGCTTTAATTCGCATGACAACCTCCCTAGGCTGAAATGGGAGAAACAAGGAAGGGTGCCCTTAGGATTCTAGGAGAATTGCTTGTGACTCCAGACAAAAATTCAAAGTGCCTCCAGCCTCTGAAGAAGAAGGCAATGGCTTAGGAAGGCAGCAAGTCGCCCTGAGATAGGGGAAGTCAAAAGACATGTCCCCTGGCTTGTGTCACTGCTGACCATTCCCAGGGACAAGTACTTTCAAATACTGAGCTAGGGAGGGCGGCCCTTCTGTTACCCTCTTGCCCAGTCCCTGCAACACCTGCTCCACGCCCTCAGTGGAAACAACTGCTGAAAAGAGCAGTGGCTTTGTAGAAACTTCGAAAGAGTTACATAAAAGTGGGGAGGGGAGCAGAGCATGTCCCACCTTGAAGAACCCAGCTACAGGGAGCAGCACCAGTGTATGCAAGCCAGTGGAGGAAGCTTTGAAGGCAGCAGGCTGCAAACAATCAGAAGACAATAACGCAGCAAAACCCAACTCTGGCTCCACCCCCCAAGGCTTTTCAAGGGATGAAGCAAGATGTAGCAACAGATGAAGCAGCAGTTAAGTAATGGTCAGTGTGCAGCTAACAGCCACAGAGGCAAAGGAGGAGACAGCAGTAATGGCCTCCATGGAGCCTCATGAGCCAACTCAGCATCCTTGGGAATTGGAACCAAATCCAACTGGAATCCCAGGAGCAATAGTGGCAGGGATGTCGAAAACCACTACACATGTCACTCATGCTGTGGGTGGTGAAACAAGGCTGATAATAAAATGTCCACTCACCTTCTTCCGGAGCCATGGTAACCTGGACAATTTCATGAAGGTCAAATGAGGCTTAAAAGTTCTGCTTTCTCCTGCCAAGATACCTTTTTCTTGAAACGTCCTTTTTGCAGCATCTGAAGAAAATAAAAAGAAGCTTTAAAATGCTACTATATGATACCTTATATGAGAAAAGAATCTAAAAAGGAATAAATACATGTATAACTGAATCAGCCTCTTGAGAAATCTGTATGCAGGTCAGGAAGCAACAGTTAGAACTGGACATTGAACAACAGACTGGTTCCAAATAGGAAAAGGAGTACGTCAAGGTCGTATATTGTCACCTTGCTTATTTAACTTCTATGCAGAGTACATCATGAGAAACGCTGGACTGGAAGAAACACAAGCTGGAATCAAGATTGCTGGGAGAAATATCAACAACCTCAGATATGCAGATGACACCACCCTTATGGCAGAAAGTGAAGAGGAACTAAAAAGCCTCTTGATGAAAGTGAAAGTAGAGAGTTAAAAAGTTGGTTTAAAGCTCAACATTCAGAAAACGAAGATCATGGCATCTGGTCCCATCACTTCATGGGAAATAGATGGGGAAACAGTGGAAACGGTGTCAGACTTTATTTTTTGGGGCTCCAAAATCACTGCAGATGGTGACTGCAGCCATGAAATTAAAAGACGCTTACTCCTTGGAAGGAAAGTTATGACCAACCTAGATAGCATATTCAAAAGCAAAGACATTACTTTGCCAACAAAGGTCCATCTAGTCAAGGCTATGGTTTTTCCTGTGGTCATATATGGATGTGAGAGTTTGACTGTGAAGAAAGCTGAGCGCCAAAGAATTGATGCTTTTGAACTGTGGTGTTGGAGAAGACTCTTGAGAGTCCCTTGGACTGCAAGGAGATCCAACCAGTCCATTCTGAAGGAGATCAGCCCTGGGATTTCCTTGGAGGGAATGATGCTGAAGCTGAAACTCCAGTACTTTGGCCACCTCATGAGAAGAGCTGACTCAATGGAAAAGACTCTAATGCTGGGAGGGATTGGGGGCAGGCGGAGAAGGGGATGACAGAGGATGAAATGGCTGGATGGCATCACTGACTCGATGGACATGAGTCTGAATGAATCCGGGAGTTTGTGATGGACAGGGAGGCCTGGTGTGCTGTGATTCATGGGGTCGCAAAGAATCGGACACGACTGAGTGACTGAACTGAACTGAACTGAATCACTCTGCTGTACACCTGAAACTAACTGATTTACAACAATGTAAATCAACTATACTCCAATAAAATTAAAATGTAAACAAAAAATGCTACTGTGGCTGTCTTTAATTATAAAAATGGCAACTCAAAAAATAAATTATTCTACAACGAAGGTAATATACTGGCTTGAGATATTATTTTTAAGAGAGGAAAAACTACAACGTGTATGATGCCAAATACATTATGACGGTTATATCTGCAATAATGTCAAAGTTTGGCATACGGCAGAAATCAACACAACTTTGTAAAGCAATTACCCTCCAACTAAAGATTTAAAAATAGAATTCAAAAAAAAAAAAAAAAACTTTGGGTAAGCACACAAAAGCAACAATTGGAAAAGGAAATATTTAATAATAATAAAATAACTGACTTTATGATGCTGATTTCATGCAATATCCCAGTGACACCCATATATATATAATGAACTAGTTTATCTGTAACTCCTCATATCCAAAACTTCTGCTTCCAACCAACATAGAATAACAGGAATCTGATTTACCCTCCCATCTGAAATGACCGGGAAAAACAAGGACAAAATATACAAAACAACGGTTTGTAAAATGCTGTACACCTGGCAGTGAAGATGAGTGATCCCTTAGAGATGAGAAAAAAACAAGGTGAGCCCTTTGATTAACCAGCTTACATCCCTGGGTGTCAAGGCCCCTATTCAAGGAAGATAAACCCAGATGGAGCCCAGTCATCACACTAGGTTCAGAAAAAAAAAAGCCAAGAATAGAAAGACCAACGCATCTGGAGCTCATGGGACAGAGTGCCAGAGAAATGAGGGCTGCAGAGAAAAAACTCCAGAGATCTGCAAGGGCTCCCCCGAGTGGATTCAGCGGAGAAGTGACCAGCATGGGTCCCTGAGCAAACTACCTGAAGCTGAAAAACACATTTGAAAGGATTAGAGAGAACACTCCCAGCTCTCACCCAAGGTCAGGAATTGTATCTGTTCCCATCAGCCAGACTGGAAAGCCTCAAGATGCATGGGACACTGGGAAGAATAAGGATTTTGCCTCAGTGGAAACGAAAAATGAGCTCTACTGCTAAGTCACTTCAGTCATGTCTGACTCTGTGCAACCCCATAGACGGCAGCCCACCAGGCTCCCCCGTCCCTGGGATTCTCCAGGCAAGAACACTGGAGTGGGTTGCCATTTCCTTCTCCAATGCATGAAAGTGAAAAGTGACAGTGAAGTCGCTCAGTCATGTCCAACTCTTCGTGACCCCATGGACTGCAGCCCACCAGGCTATGCTGTCCATGGGATTTTCCAGGCAAGAGTACTGGAGTGGGATGTCATCACCTTCTCTGAAAATGAGCTCTGGCCTGGTACTATTCTAGTCCCTCCTAACAAATATTAGAAGCAAAACCCAAGAGGAAAAACCTGTATCAAAGTAATTTAGTTGTTCCTCAGCACAGAGCCCAAGTATAATTATAGAAAGACAAAACCATCCAGCACCCGACAAGTGCCTGATATCGGACAACAGGCATGTAACAAACAGGAAAATATGACCCACAAAGAAGAAATAAATCAATTAATCAAAAGCCACTTAGAACTAACATAGATGTCAGAATGAGCAGGTAAGGGCTTCAAAGCAGTTATTCTAATTGTATTCTTTATGTTTAAAAAGTTATACAGTATACTAACGCATATATATGGAATTTAGAAAGATGGTAACAATAACCCTGTGTACGAGACAGCAAAAGAGACACTGATGTATAGAACAGTCTTATGGACTCTGTGGGAGAGGGAGAGGGTGGGAGGATTTGGGAGAGTGGCGTTGAAACATGTGGAATATCATGTATGAAACAAGATGCCAGTCCAGGATAGATGCACGATGCTGGATGCTTGGGGCTGGAGCACTGGGACGGCCCAGGGGGATGGTGTGGGGAGGGAGGAGGGAGGAAGGTTCAGGATGGGGAACACGTGTATACCTGTGGCGGATTCATTTTGATGTTTGGCAAAACTAATACAATTATGTAAAGTTTAAAAATAAAATAAAATTAAAAAAAAAAAAGAAAAAAAAAGTTGAAACGTGCTAGTGATCAAAAAAAACCACATTAAACTTTTAGAGATTAAAAAATGCAAGGTCTGAGAAAAACAGATGAGACACTACAGAACAACAACAACAACAAAAAAAAACAGTGAACTTGGGAGACGTAACAATAAAAACCACCCAAAATAAAACAGAGGAAAAAAAAGAAATAATAACAACAACAACAACAAAAGAATAGTTCACCAGTGAGACATGAGGCAACTTAGGTTGCCTAATACGTGTGTAAATGGAGTTCCCTGAAAAAAAGGTGAGAGAAGTAGGGAAGTTACTTGAAGAACTAATGGCTGTTGGAGAGTGAGAGCTACCACAACCACAAAGAAAGATAATCTGGGCAGTAACTACTAAAATTTAAGCTGCACAAGCATTTTGACAGCAATTCCAATATTAGGAAAACACACAAAAATAAGCAAAAGTACCAATACGTACGATTTTATATAAAAGATATTTAACATTGCTTGAATTATCACACGCTGAAAACAACCTTCAACAATAAAGAAATGGTTGCTATTGGGTCTCCCAGGTGGTTCAGTGGTAAAGAATTCCCTGCCGATGCAGGAGACGCAGGAGATGCCAGTTTGATCCCTGGGTCGGGAAGATCCCCTGGAGGAGGCCATGATAACCCACACTCCAGTATTCTTGCCTGGAGAATCCCATGGACAGAGGAGCCTAAGTGGGCTACAGTCCCATGGATCACAAAGAGTCAGACACAACTGAGTGACTAAGCATGCATGCATGCATACTAAAAACTGCTATAATCAAAAGAATGAATTCAAGTTACATATATTAACCTGAAAAGACATCTGTGGCACCTATTAGGCAAAAAAAAAAAAAAAAAAGGCAAATTGCATGTTTACTAGATCTGAAACATGATTCCATGATTTAAAAGACAGATGAAGAAACAACAAGGATCTACTGTATAGCACAGGGAACTATATTCAATATCCTGTGATAAACCACAATGGAAAAGAATATATGTGCATAACAATCACTTTGCTATATAGCAGAAATTAATACAACACTGTAAATCAACTATCCCTCAATAAAACAATTTTTAAATAAAATATTTAAGAAGACAAAGAAAATCAATTCTATATATTTATATTTTTATTAGCACAGAATAGTATAGAATACTTTAGGATGGAAGTTGAGATTGAATAGAGGTAGGAGAGAAGAGTAATGTTTTCTTTATACCTTTTTAACTGTATGAATGATTATAATGAGCATGCATTACTTTTGAATAAAAAGTTTAAAAATAAGCATGGTAACAAACTGACAATACATGAGCAATATAAGATTGCTACACGTGCACAAGCATCATGGTCGAGTGCACAGGTGAGAGGGGAGATTACTTTGCCCGACATGTGAAAAATCCATCCCTTTCAAAGACCTTCAGTAAACAACTTCTCATTTGGTCTTTTTATCTTAAAATCAGGGCTAATGCATAAGTCAATTTTAAAGATAAGAAAACTGAAACATAAGAACCTGATGCTCAAGGTCCCACTCCTTGTGAGCAGTAGAGAAGGAAGTGAAATCCAGGTGCCCTAACTTCTACCCTGGTCATGCTTCAAGCTGGCTGAAACCTCGGCTTGAACCGAGGGCACAGGGAAGGGCACAGAAGCTGCCTCTACAACTTCAAGGGGAAGAGGAAGGCAGAGGATTCTGCCATCTCCCACCATACCCATGCACATCGGTTTCAGTCAGAGAAGTTCCCTTCTTCTATACGTTGAGCTCCCAAGTACCATTTCTTTTTTTTTTTTTAAAGAATTCCAACATATACCAAAAAAAAAAAAAAAAAGTTTGAAAATCAATGATCAAAAAACCTGCACAGGGTCCCTTCAGTAGAAATAATCCCACCAATAATGTCCATTTAAAAAAAAGGAAACATAGGACTTCCCTGCTGGCCCAGTGGTTAAGAATCTGCCTGCCAATGCAGGGGATATGGGTTCGATCACTGGTCTGGGAAAATCCCACATGCCAAGGAGCAACTAAGCAACTAAGCCTGTGCACCACAATTTCTGAGCTCGCATGCCTAGAGCCTGTGCTTTGCAACAAGAGGCCATCACAATGAGAAGCCTGTCCACCGCAACTAGGGTCGCTCCCACTCACCACAACTAGAGAAAGCCCGCACACACCAAGGAAGACCCAGCACAGCCAAAAGTAATTTTTTTAATAGAAACTGGTAAAACATAGGACGCAGAATATATCTTTGAATCTCAACAAAGACCACATTCAATCTAAATATTCAGTGAGAAATAGTCCTTTTTCAGTTCAGCTAAATCTTATCAATGTTAAATATGTCCTAATTTTTCTAACAGTTAAAATCATGAACTTAATGAAAGATGACCTAATGATTCAAGAAAAGGTGTCCTTAAAAATAAAAGATACACCAGGTACTGTTCTGGGTGCTGGGAATACAATGGGTAAAATAAACCCTCTACCCTCATGGAGCAGAGAGAAAGCACCACAAACAAACACGCAGCATCAGGAATCAATAAGTGATACAAAGAAAAATAAAGCGGTAGGGGTATACAAAGTGATGTGGAAGAAAAGGGGTTGCTGTTTCAGACAAGGTGGTCTAGAAATGCTGTTCTGAAGGTGAGACATTCAAGAAGCCACTTGGAGAAGAGAATCGTGTGTTTCTGGGACGAAGGAGCTCACAGCAGAAGGAACAACTTTCAGAGTGGTGAGTAGGTTAAAGAGCAGTAAAAAGGGTAGGTAACTGGAGCAGGGTGGGAGGCTTGGGGAAGAAGTAAGAAACGGGTTTAGAGAAGCGGTCAGGGGCCTTATGAAGCATGGTAAATAAGACCTTCAGATTGTATTCTCAGTATGGTAGAAAATTTTGAGTGTTTTAAGCAAAGGAAATTTATATATGATAGTGACTTTCTTTACTCAGCTTTATTTCAGCTGGAAAATACATGTCTTCCTGGTAGGAGAAATTGAGGCTTGGGAGACTCAAAGTGCTCCTCTCTTTCCCTGGGGCTGTATTAGTTGAAGAGAAGACAGCTAAACGGGTTGTCAGAGTGTTTAGAGGAGGGGGACACGTACCAGGCTTGGGTTTTTTTTTTTAATATTTTATTTATTAGCTGTGCCAGGTCTTAGTTGCAGCCTGCGGGATAGTCAGTCTTCACTGGAGCACGTGGAATCTTTGGTCACAGCATGCAAATTCTTGGTTGTGGCATGCGAGATCTAGTTCCCTAACCAGGGATGGAACCCCGGCCTTCTGCACTAAGAGCATGGCATCTTAACCACTGGACAACCAGGCAAGTCCCCAGGCTTGGTTTTTTAAGCTGGAGCCTTCCTTGTCCCCATATATAGTTATTTTCTGTAACTATTCTTGGGTACACGAGATTTCACTCTATTGCTCATAAACTCATAAACTCAATGGAGCTGTCTGAGGGCCCTTTCCACCCTTCCGCTACTCTTGAACACAAAGAAAAAGCAGAATTCCCCGAGGCCAAGGCGGAATGGATAAGAATACTGTACAGCCATCCATCACACAGCGTCATCCTAGCTTCACCTCCACCCTGAGGGCACAGGGAATTCTGGCTTTGCTGCGTCTGTGGACACGTCTCAGAAACAAAGCACAGGTCACTCCTGCTCTCAGCCGTGTGTGACTTTGTTGCTTCATTCATAGGATGATGGAGGGACAAGAATTCACACTCTAGCTTGGCCTCTAACTCTCTTCTTCATCCAAACGAGAACATCTTTCCTAGCACTGGGGCAGGAAAAAACACCATTACGCTTAGTTGCTGAAACCTCAAAGTCCTTTCTCTGTTGTTTCTGCTGTATTCTCTCTTGTGAACACATTAAGTGCCACTGCTTAGAGGGAGGTTAGGCATAAAAGCTAGGGAAGAAGAAACACACAGATAAAAATTCAACAGTTCAAAATACTATTTCACTGCATTTTCAAAATCTTACTTTGTTATTTTGTCTAATATCTACCAAATGCTAGTATGTGCTACATATGATGTTTTGATCACACTTTGTAAATTTGGGGCATGTCCTAAAAACCCTTCACTGCGACTCACTGCCACCAAATGATTTTTCCCATCTCTTCTACAGTAATAAAAAAGGTTAAGCAATAGACCATTAAAATATCAAGAAAACATTAATTCTTAGCTGAAACCAACAGATAACAGTTTTGGCTGAGTTAAGCGGGAAAGGAATTTATATAATAACACTGGGAGGACTAAAGTTCCAGGCTGGAAGGCCAGGAAGCCAAGATGTCCCCTGTTATAGTCCAGAGACACCACAACCTCTCCAAGCTGGCATTACTGAAGCCCGCATGCACACGTGCACACACACACACACACACACACACACACGAAGAGCGATAACCCTGCCACCTGTCTTCAACAGTGACGACTCCACCTATCCCCAGAATGGATTCTGCACAGTACTTTTTTTTGCTCAAGTTGCTAGCTTCTGACTCAAAGTCAGGGCCAAAGCAAGATGATGTAGAACCAACAAAGCAAAACCTGTGAAAGAAGGTATGTGACATGATGGTGCAGGAAGAGTTTAGATGCTGGGCAGCCTAAATAAAAGACAGAGGTCCAGCATACACATGTTTTAAAGAAGACTGTATTTATAACAATCACGGGTGTGCCTTGGAGATTCCGACAGTTCAGTTCCAAACCACCACAATAAAGCAAATATCATGATAGAGTCACACAAATTTGAAGGGACATATACCTGATGCTCGGAGGGATTGGGGGCAGGAGGAGAAGGGGACGACAGAGGATGAGATGGCTGGATGGCATCACCGACTCAATGGACATGAGTTTGAGTGAACTCCAGGAGTTGGTGATGGACAGGGAGGACTGGCGTGCTGATTCATGGGGTCAAAAAGAGTTGGACACGACTGAGCGACTGAACTGAACTGATACCCACTCCAGTACTCTTGCGTAGAAAATCCCATGGACGGAGGAGCCTGGTGCGGGCTACTGTCCATGGGGTCACAAAGAGTCGGACACGACTGAGCGATTTCACTTCATTGCTAAAAACGGCTAACCACCATCTGAGCCCTCAGTGAGTAGTAATTTCTTTGCTGGTGAAGGGTCTTGCTATGAAGTTGATAGCTGTTGAATGATCAGGATGGTGGCTGCTGAAGGTTGGGGCGGCTATAACAATTACTTAAAATAAGAATGAAATCTGCCATATTGATTAACTCTTCCTTTCACTTGAACACTTAGAGGCCACTGTAGGCTTATTAACTGGCTTAATTTCAATATTATTCTGTTCGAGGAACAGGGAGGCCCAAAGAGTGAGTGAGAGATGGGGAAACGGCCATTCAGTGAGTAGTTAGAACACACACATTTATTCACACACGCCTTACATGGGCGTGGTTCATCGCACCCTGAAGGTCGCTGACCACAGGTTACTGTAACAAATATAATAATGAAAAGTTTGAAATATTGAGAGAATTATCAAAATGTGACATACAGACACTTAAGTGAGCAAACGCTGGAAAAGTGTCACTGACAGACTTGCTCTATACACGGTCACCGCCGACCTTCAATTTGTAAAGCAAACAAAAACAAGGCCAGAGCACGTGAAACACAATAAAATGAAGAGCAATAAAACGAAGTGTGCCTGTACTGTTATAATTAACTTATCATCTTTTAGTTCCTATAAATTGCTTTTGTTGTTTAGTCACTATGTCCAACAGTTTTGCGACCGCATAGACTGTAGCCCACCAGGTTCCTCTCTCCATGGGATTCTCCAGGCAAGAATACTGGAGGGGTTGCCATTTCCTCCTCCAGGGGATCTTCTCAACCCAGGGATCGAACCCAGTTCTCCTGCACTGCAGGCGGATTCTTTACCACTGAGCCACCAGGGAAGCCATCATATAAATTACAAACAGGTGTATCTTTTCTCAACTACCCTATCACACAACAGCTTTGATCCTCTCTCTTCTGACATATTCTCAACTGTTTTAAATAGAACTAAAAAAATTTTTAATAAAACAATAATAAATACTTAAAATCAAAACATTAAACTGAATATTATAAAACTCATTTTTATTGCTCAAAAATAGTCAAACATTGGCAATGTCTTAGGGTTTAATATATTCCATGATGGACAAACTTAATAAACTCCCAAAATTTGACTAAAGAGACTAAAGAGATGAGGGCATATTTTCTATGTCTTCAAGTATTTGAAGAATTACCACATAGAAGAACTTCAGATGGCAGATTAGCAACATGTTCAAACTAGCCTTCAAAACAGAAATGGCATGAAGGTATAAAAGGTAAAATGTATTTGTTCAGTTAGTTACTGAGCAGCTCCCACATTTGTCAGATACATAATGTCCTGAAGACAGCAAGCATGTCCCTGCTTTCATGGACCTTACAGTCTCAGGGGACAGATTTTAGCCCAATAAGGAGAAAGACTTAATGCTAAGAATTATCAAAAAATACAAGAGCTACAAGGCAAAAATACAAGAAATACAGGGATTTGTTAACAGAAATCAAAACAGTAGGCATTTGTATGGTTCATTAACTCTCTATATTCATTGTTACATATTATTTTATTCATATATCATTATGTTCAATTGATTCTAAAGAAACAAAATTTTCTAAATTATTGGCTTCAGTAACATCAGATTTTGACTCAACAGTTCTCATTATTCACTGGACCTTGATGGGTATTTATTCACAATACTGGCTTAAATAATACTTGTCACAAAGCACATTTCATTTCTATTAATGTGTTTTTTTCAACAGTATATTCTCTACAAGGATGGAAATAAGGGGGAAAAAATGCCACCTTCATTTGGCATTTTTGATACTTCTTAGTACTGATTTTATATTCCTAATAGTATAATTATTGCTTAGCCAGAGTACTGGGTAATAGTTTCAGAAATATTATTCTTGAGATCAGAAAAGCTTTTGCTAGTGTTGAAAACCACATGTCCTTTTTAATTTATGTTAACTCATATTCCAGAAGAGAAGTTTATGAATATTTTAAGAAATTGTTCGATTCCTCCTAGTAACACAGACATTCCTTCAATCACTAAATAGAAAAACACATAGCAAATACATCAGATATCCTTCAAAAATCAGCTAAAAATGCTCCCTGAATAATATAATTCACCTCAGCTAAAGAAGCAAATTGTCAGAGGAACAAGTTTTTAACAAGTATTTTAAACACAAGGAGACTTTGCTATATAAAAGAACAATGAAATGAATAATAAAGATACTTTTGTAATCCTAAGTAATACCATCTCATCTGTTTTTTTATGTTTTGCATTTACTCAATTCCTTTCCCACTGAAATGAAGCAGTGTAACTGGAGCACAGTGAGCAAAAGAGAGAACCATGGTTAAGACAGGAGACTTCAGCCGGAGACCAGAACACCAGGACACCGTGGGCTGAAGCAAGGAGTCCGGGATTGTAATGAACAGCCCTACCTGATTTAAGGTCTCAGAGTAGTTCTGGCAGATGAAGAGTCAAAGATTTCACTATGCTTATAAACTGCTGGAGTGAAATACTGGAGGCCACTGTCAAAGAAGGCAAGGGATCTCAAGAAAAGTAGTAGTTGTAATGGCAGTAGTGGGGATAATTATTATCATTTTTTACTAATGATAATAGCTCCCATCTTATTTAACATTGTACATGTGCCAAACACTATACCAAAGCACTTCACATATGTTATCTTGTTTTGAGAATAGTTACAATTATGTTCATTCTACAAATAAGGAAATGAAGTAAGAGAAAGTGGGTGACATCTCTGGGTGCCATGTTGCAAGGCATTTGGTGAAACAAGGAACCTATGATCTCAGACTGGAGCTGGGCTTCAGCTTAGGCAGGAAGGTGCTTCCACAAGCTGGTTAGGAGTCCCGTTGTTAATTTACAGTGTAACAGACGAGCAAAGTGATTAAGAACAGAGGATCTGGTGAAAGTGGCAAGACGGCTGAAGGAGGTCAAAAGATGCAAACTTCACCTCTTAAAAAAATAAGTGCTGGAGATGTAATATACAGCGTAGTGCCTACAGTTAACAATAGTGTCTTACATAACTGAAGGCTGCTAAAAGAGTAAATCTTACACATTCTCATCACAAGAAAAAAAAAATGTGGAACTTTATGTGCTGATGGATGTTAACTATCCTTCTTATGGTGATCATTCTGCAATATATACAAACACCAAATCATTACAATGAACACCAGAAACAAATATAATGTTATATATCGATTGTACCTCAAGTTTTTTAAAAAGCCTAACAAGAGAAAAGTAAAATAAATTATGATGCAACGGAATATTATACAACCAGTAAAAGGAATACTTTTGGAGACTATTTCATAACAATGATAACAGTGAACATTTCTTAATTGAGCATTTATTCTGTACCAAATATTGTTCCTTATGTGTATCACATATCACACATACACTATAATAAATAATAATAACAATTTAAAAACAGAACATGGAATCTGGAGCCAGACTGCTTGGATTTGAGTCCTGGCTCTATCACTTACTAACAAATTATTTAGCCTCTCTGTGTCTCAGTTTCCCTACTGAAAAATGGGGATAATGATAATCATCCCTGTCTCATAGAGTTGTTAAGATTAAAAGAATTAACATTTGTAAGATGATTAGAATAAAGCCCCACACAAGGTAAATCCATTTAAGTATCTGATTGAAAATCAAGTAAAATAAAAGACATAGGGGATCAGAATATGCCCTCCAGAAATACGCCACTTGGGCATAAGGCATACTTTGAGTAGAGACAAAGAGAATCAATAGCTGCATAAAGAAACTTTCCCCAAGCTTCCCTTGTCCGAACAAAAGCAGACACTTGTGAAAAATGAGGACTGCCAAAAATCCTCTCTCGTGGGGAAGTCCTACTGCCAAAGTGGACCTGTGCAAACAAACCTTTCTCCACTGGAGTTCCCACCCCACACATTCACTTCCCCCCAGTCTGCCACCCATGAAAGCTTAGAACCCTTTTCCTTTGTCTTGTCACTTCTCTACAAACTTATTGTTCTTCTGTTAAGATGCCATTTAAGCCCACATTCTAGCCACCCCACTGAGTTCCTCTTCATTGTGGTTTCTCCCACAGGATGTGTACTGGACACATTAATAAACTTTGCTGCTTTTCCCTTGCTAATCTGTTGTCAGTCTAAGTCTACAGGGTCCCTTGGGAAGAAGCTAGGAGGGCAGAAAGAAAAACAATTTCTCCCCTCTATGAGACAATATAAACGGTAAAAAGAGAGATGAAAGGGGAGAATAGGCAGATGTGTGCCTGGGGGCCTGCACAGAGGCAGGGCGTATCACAGAGGCTCTGATGGTCCTCTAGGAAGCATGTCTGTGATTCAGACATTCTGGTTAGGAAGAAGAGCTCGTCTTTGCTTAGTTCTAAATGAGGTGTAGCTAGGGTGTTCTGATGTGTCTGAAGACAGCTTAGCCCAGGCCATTCAACAGAACAGTCAGCAGGGCCACTGGGATGTCGACCTGCTTGTAGTGGTTAGAAGTCCAAGAGCCCAGCATCTGAACAGATTCTCCACAAGAAGAAGCACAGGGTGTACACTCTCCATCTTTTGGGGAACATGATAGTCATAATAAGAGAAAGAGTAATATTCAAATGAACATCCTAAAAAACTTTCATTTTTCCTTTTATGAGATAAATGCACTTGGAATCTTTTATCATGCTAACCAAGCACTCTTTTCTCATTTAAAAAAAAAGATTTGCAAGAGCTATTATAATCCAGGCAGGCTAAACTTTTAGCAATCTCTCAATCTCACATACTTTTTAACAAAATTACATTTCATGGAAAAAAATGAATGAAATCATCACATATTCATTTCTATGCAAAAAGCCTTCAGTGCAATTTCATCACAGTAAAATGTGCAGAAATGACATATAAATGCAAAATTTTCAATACCTTCTTAGCTGTATGAGCTATTGTGTACTGCTAGGAAAAGAGAAGGTACTTACTATTTTATTCTGGAAAAAACGGATCATTCAAGGTCAAGGTAGGAAACTGAGACACACAGCCTTGGATGCCTAAATCTTACCAGCTCCCTCAAGTGGCTAACACCATAAGGCTACTTATACACGATGTACAAAGATAGCCGTGGTCTCTTCAGCCCATCAGCATCTACCAAAACCATCTAGTAGTACTAGTAGCTCATCGATTCAGACTTTACTAGTTCAAAATGCATAATACTTTCTTTAATTTTATATATTAATTCTAAATTACTCTTTATAATTTTTCAATAATGAGTTCAAATATTAGTATCTAAAATTCAGTCTTTTTTCATACCAACTGCATAGTTTCAATTTTAAGATTTTGTTTCCTTTAACTTAAAAACTGAAAAACTCCTTGAAAATTACATAAATCAGACTATTCATGAACTATAATTTTCACTATTTTTCAAGTTAATTTTACTTCATAATATGGACTTCTTTATCAAACTTTAATAATTAAATATATATTCTTTAAAAATTTTCCTGCTTTATATTAGGTCAAACTAGGTCTGCCTCCATTAATGCTGAACAAGTAAGATTTTAATATACTGGTATAAGCATATATTAATACACATATATAGTTTATATCAATTTCTAAGAAATGTATTACCATGGTCAATAGAATATATTCTTCTGAAAGTTATAATATATTTGAATAAAGTTTATAAAATATGACACAAAACAAACGTGACATTATTTTACTGATCTTATTGGACTAAAGCAATACTAATACTGAGGCATTCTTTAAAAAATAAATTTAAATAAGTAAAATACTGACCAAAATTCCACATACTGAACATCTGGACATTATACAAATTGAGGCTGCAACCAAACTGCAATGGAATTTTCCATATACATCTTCAAATATTTAGATTCCTTAAACTGCATAAAAGTGGGGCTCCCTGATAGCTCAGTTGGTTAAGAATCCGCCTGCAATGCAGGAGACCCCAGTATGATTTCTGGGTCAGGAAGATCCACTGGAGAAGGGACAGGCTACAAACTCCAGTATTCTTGCGTTTCCCTTGCGGCTCAGCTGGTAAAGAAAGTGAAAGTGAAAGTCGCTCAGTCGTGTCCGACTCTTTGCAACCCCAAGGACTATACAGCCCATGGAATTCACTAGGCCAGAATACTGGAGTGGGTAGCCTTTCCCTTCTCCAGGGGATCTTCCCATCCCAGGGATGGAACCCAGGTCTCCCGCATTGCCGGCGGATTCTTTACCAGCTAAGCCACAAGGAAAGCCCCAGCTGGTAAAGAATCCGCCGGCAATGCGGGAGACCTGGGTTCCATCCCTGAGTTGGGAAGATCCCCTGGAGAAGAGAAAGGCTACCTACTCCAGCATTCTGGCCTGGAGAACCCCATGGACTATACTATACAGTCCATGGGGTCACAAACAGACACAACTGAGCAACTTTCACTTTCAAACTGCATAAAAAGTATAATCGAAAGCAACAGCACAGTTTACAAAAAAAAAGCTAAAAGCAATTGATTATATGAGGGAGACAGAGTGTTATTCTCCCTCCATTTTCCATTTCTTGTAATGTTTTGTTTAAATGTTTAGAAAAGTGTACATATTTTTAAGAAACAGTCTCTGGCATCTAGAAGGGAATTACAGGGGCAGTGGCCTTTTCTAAAATGACAAGCCAACACTCTTGGGCTCATAGTCACACGAAAGTTGGCGAGATTTCACATTCCTCTGCACACAATGGATCTTTCATCAATACTGGAAACTGCTTTTATGAGACTATGTGCTAAGAATGGATGGAATTCTCAATGTTGCAAGCACCCATTGAATTATTTAAAAGAACAATGAATGAATGACTAATTAGAAATGTGTCTTGAGCTCAGAGATATTTATATTACAAAAAGAAAGACCTGAATCTAGCATTCTCTCCAGAGCAGTTCAGGAGGAATAGCTACGTCTGTTCAGTGGAAGGTATGGGTTCCCAAATGCTTTGCCATCAAGACTGTTGGAGTTGCCTTCTCCTTGGCCAACTGATGATTTTAAGTCCTACTTGACTCATAAATATTGTTTAACTGCTTGCTTGTTTGTTACTTATATATATTTTGTTCCACAAAAGAAAAACTTAACAATGAAATGAAATCTGACCCTCATGCCTACCTCCTCCCAAAAACAGGTGCAATTTTGAATGGGCAACTATATAAAGACAGTATGATATTGAGTTTTTCTAAAAAGTATGTCTCAAAAGATCACATACAATATGATATCCTTTTTATTGAATATAAGGTTAAAGCTGATTAAAAATACACATATAATTTAGGAAAATACAAAGAAATAATAAATTCTGACATCAGGATGATGGTTAGCTTAAATGAAGGAAGGCCAAAGGACAGATTGATGAGAAGGACAATGTGGTGAGATTACTACCAAGGTTCTCACTTGTGTTTTAGGTGGTGGATTCCCAGATGATATAAGCCCAGCATGGAGCAATGATCAGAGAGTGTTATGAATTAAGGATTACTGAACCTGAAATGGGATGACATAAAATGATCCGACATGAGAGGAAAAAATAAAAATTTTTTACAGTACGTACATGAATACCCAAACTATGATCTCTGGTTCATCTCAAAAAAGCACTCTTCCAGGTTTTATAATTTTCTGCTTCTATTTCCCTATAAAGCTGACTGCCAAAGAATTGATGCTTTCAAACTATGATGTTGGAAAAGACTCTTGAGAATCCCTTGGACAGAAAGGAAATCAAACCAGTCAATCCTAAAGGAAATCAACCCTGAATATTCATTGGAAGGACTGATGCTGAAGCTGAAGCTCCAATACTTTGGCCACCTGATACAAAGAGCCCACTCATTGGAAAAGGCCCTGAAGCTGGGAAAGACAGAAGGCAGGAGAAGGAGATGACAGAGGACAAGATGGTTAGATGGCATCACCAACTCGATGGACATGAGTTTAAGCAAGCTCTGGGAGATGGTGAAGGGCAGGGAAGCCTGATGTGCTGCAGTCCATGGGGCTGCAGATTAGGACATGACTGAAAGACTGAACAATAACAAACTTCCCTAACATTTTCAACTGTGCTGCACAAAGCAGCATGTTCTCCAATGGATGTTAGATCTACCACCACCAACGGGCCTTCTGCTTAGACAGTGGTACCTAAACACGAAGGAAAAAAGGTAGCACAGAGGGAAATGTCACTGATTCATCTACTGACTCTCCCAAATGGGGCTGGCAATCCCCACAGCTTCTGAACAGGCAACTGGTGTTTCTAATTAACTCATTCAATATTTACTTAATGCCAGCTATATGTCATGATAAGCACTGGATCCTTCGGACTTATGATTAGGATGCTGCTGCTGCTAAGTCACTTCAGTCATGTCCAACTCTGTGCGACCCCACAGACGGCAGCCCACCAGGCTCCCCTGTCCTTGGGATTCTCCAGGCAAGAACACTGGAATGGGTTGCCATTTCCTTCTCCAATGCATGAAAGTGAAAAGAGAAAGTGAAGTTGCTCAGTCGTATCCGACTCTTAGCGATCCCATGGACTGCAGCCTACCAGGCTCCTCCATCCATGGGATTTTCCAGGCAAGAGTACTGGAGTGGGGTGCCAGTCCTAACAAATACTTGAGTCCGATCCATCATCTTCCAGAATCAACATATTGCCCCGAGTCAAAGGATCAAGATACTGTAACTGTTCTGGCCTTTTATTTGGCTACTTATCTACATAAGCAAATGCTGAAGTAGGTCACTCATAAAGTGAGGCTACATTGCCCCCCTCCCCCCCAACAAAGTTGAAAGATGTCAAATCTCTATTATAAGAATTGGGAGAAAAAAATTTCTTCTTCAACAATGAGATTTCATGTAAGTATATCACTGTTTGTTTTACCTGCTATCTCCAAAAGTGAGTTTATGTGATCTCCTTCTGCCAGCTTCACAAATCCAACCTGATTTCCGAAAGTGTCAACCCCTTCAAAGGGCAAAGTCAAAGGTTTTCCTTGGAGGATTTCTTCTACAAATGGTTTTAATTCCAAAAGAGCATCAATACCACTGGCAAGAAACAATATATACTTTTAGTAATATAATAAGTAGTAAAATATACAAAACCAAATGAGAAAAGAGTTTTAGATAAATTAATTTTTGTATTTGTACTAATTATTTTAATGCTCAGAATACCTTCAAAATCAAATCCATATGATCAAAATAAAACTAATATAATTTTAAACAAAATTTATATAAGTGAATTAATCTTTACCTAATTGCAATTTATTTTATATTAAAGATACAAAAGAAGATGTTATAGTTTACCAAAAGGTTTTAAACCAAGGAAATACTGCATGCACAACTAAAGAAAAAAAATAGACAATATATTGCAGAAAAATCTAATACCTACAAAAGTTTAAATCAGATTATGTGAAAGTTTAACGTTCTTGTTAAAAGTACTAATATTTACATAGTATTTACTATTTGTGAAGCACTTAACTAAAACTTAAAATATATTATCTCTTTAAACTATAACAGTCTCCATAATAAGATAATTAATTATACTTAGACTTGACCAAAGCACAAGTTTACAACTACAGTGACATAAATTTGCTGTATATGTTTAGTCTATCTGAATAAAGGGCTATTCTGTGTTTCAAATGCACTATTTTTTCTTTATAAAAATAAAAGTTTACTATATTAGTGAATTAGACATTATCAGGTTTGGAATATTTTGAAAATTAAGATCAATTATTTCCATGCTAAGAGGATTTTAGTATAGGGACTTTATAATGAGAAAAAAACTAAAATCTCACTAGAGGGCAGCAATCACTCAAGAAAGAAAGAAAGACATTTTACATTATGGAGAGGGGTTTAAAATACCCTTCTGGTGAACCACCTTAATTTAAATTATCTTGATCAGCAACTTGTTCATCAATAGTAATAAGATGTCAAATGTGTGAAAAGAAACAGACATTTTTCTAGATGTTTCATATTTCTACATTAGCTTTAAATTTTTAACTGATTTTCATCCACAGTTTCCATACTGGTCTTACTTCTTTGTCAAATAATATATAATACTTCAAAACAGCTTTAGAAATGTCAACATTTCTCACTGGACCTCCAAATTCACATCCGAAATCCAATCTCTCCTGACTGTATTTACGTTCATCCAAAAAGACACGCTGCTACTGCAGTACTACTTTCACCATGGGCTGAATTCAAGCATGTGAAACAGAACAGCTACTCTGGCTCATCTTCCATAAATCAGGGGATGAATATCGGGATACTCACTTTAAATATAACTCTATAGCAAAGCAGGCCATCCTAAAGCTCATGAGTTTTCAGAAACAGTGAATTCTACATTCCATTTTTCTTTAAAGAAATATAAATGATCCGAATTCAGTCCAGTTTTTCCACTCTGTAGTAATATAAACCAATAAATTTATCCTAATGAGATGTCACTGGTCACAGAGTGAAAATGAGTCACAGTGCCTCTTAGTAAATATCACTGACTTTAAAATTCTTTTAAATAGAGTATCTTTTCAAGAACTGTTTATGGAAAGATTTCTTTGTAGTAAACTAAACAGAATATAGGTATGTAGGAAACAGAATTCTGAAACTAGAATTCAGACCCAAAGGTTGTACTCAAAACAAAGACAGGACAGCCATCTTTTCAAATCAGTATCTGGATTAATATATTTCTATTTCTTTCTTCTGCACTGTGAAGACACAAAGCGTGCCACCTACCTGAAGAAATTCATTACATTAAAAAAAAATGTTTCTACACACTCCTTATCTGACCCATTGATCAGTACTTTATATTAAATACCTAAAATATGATACTAGACTTTGAAAAGTAAGGATATAGAACAAGAAACTGACAATATGGATGTCTAGCATATTATACTGTATGGGATGAAAGATAAAATTAAAAGATTAGGGACTCAGAAAACCCCTCACATAATCAATGTCTTGCAGAAAACCCAATCAGTTTCACTCACTATGGAAAGTGAAAGTGAAGTCACTCAGTCGTGTCCGACTTTGCAACCCCAAGCCTGTAGCCTACCAGGCTCCTCCATCCATGGGATGTTCCAGGCAAGAATACTGGAATGGGTGGCCATTTCCTTCTCCAGGAGATCTTCCAGACCCAGGGATTGAACCCAGGTCTCCTGCATTGTAGGCAATCGCTTCACTCACTATACAGCTACCCAAAATGAAGCCATACCTTGAATCTCATCATCTTAAGTGTCATCTTAAAAGTTGACACTTCAGTCACAAACACTTACTTCCCTGGTTCCCCAAACTAGAAGCAAATCTTCTCGCCTTTGAAATTCCATTAATATTTTATACTTTATGAAACACACCACTTTTATCACATTTTTCTATTATAGTTTTTTGGATCCATTTGACCCAGTCAACTATAATGTATAATACATGAGCACAAGATCCATTCATGATTCATCTTTATTTCCTCCAAAGCACTTAGTTCAGTATCTTATAGGTGGTTGATAAACAATGTTGGTTGAACTGCAAAACACTATCTTGTCTGTATAGTAAACTTCAAATATTTCTTAATTTTTCATTGCAACTTAGTCAAAAATAATTAATTGCTAAGTTGCAAGTATCTGGTCATCATTTTCTAGCAGAGCTACAACTCCCAGTACTATAAAGTAGCACAAGGATGTGACTTCAATTCCTCAAATACCAAGCAGACTTGCTAACTATTTAATTTTTAACAGAAAATTGAAATTTGCAAACACATATTGTAAACACAGGGCTAAATGACTCAGAGTGTCACTATGCTCTGGACAGTAACTCTTCAACAAACGATACCACGATTTAGGGCAAGACAGTGCTTCCTAGTTCAGGACTGTTCCATGTACTGACTGCAGGTGGTTTAGTACCACTGACCCCTGCGCATAAAATGCCCATGGCACTCCTTAGTAACTGTGACAACCAAAATCAACCCCCCTCCCAAATAATTCTAAAAGTCTCCTAGAGAAGGCAGTCCTACCTCCAATGAGAAATGTAGACATTATAATATATTGAGAACATACACCCTCACCCCAACCCAACTGCATAGCACTTAACAGTATTTCTAGCTAATTATGTGTTCATCAGTAGAGGCCACTGAGTTACATGCTGCTGCTGCTCAAGTCGCTTCAGTCATGTCCAACTCTGTGCCACCCCATAGACAGCAGCCCACCAGGCTCCTCTGTCCCTGGGATTCTCCAGGCAAGAATACTGGAGTGGGTTGCCATTTCCTTCTCCAATGCATGCTAAGTCACTTCAATCATGACCAACTCTGTGCAATCCCATAGACGGCAGCCCACCAGGCTCCACTGTCCACAGAATTCTCTAGGCAAGAACACTGGAGTGGGTTGCCATTTCCTTCTCCAACTGAGTTACATACAGGAGGCCATTCACACTTGCAGCAGACTCATCTCTTCCACCTCTTTCATGAACTTGTGCTCATCTTCTCCCTCCTATCTCCATCCCACCCCCTCCCTCAATCACACTCCATGGAACAATAATAAAGAAAACCAACTAGTTCTGGTTTCTCCGCTGACCAGCATTCATTTAATTCCTAGAACTCTCAGCTTCTTCATATGCATAAGAAAGATGACCTTTCTGTGTGGCCAGACTCACAACACTTGTTAAGGAAATAAAATAATACTTGTTCGGGAAATAGAGGCTGACGAGCAGAGACTAAAATATATATACATGCCATGGCCAAGACCCATTTTTGATAATAGAGCTAAAACTTAAACTTATCAATCAATGGTAACTCAGTCTTCTTTGGTTTAAAAAGGCCTCTTTGGGGTACAATTATTCTTTAACTCAAATTTCCTTTCAGGATTGCTTTTCCCTTTCCTCTCCCCTCCTCCTTCCTAGGGAACCCAGTATACTTTTGTATAAAGATTGAAGAAGGTCTTTGGTTTGCTTGCTGTTTGGGTTCTCGGAGATGCCCGATTCAGGAGACTGGTCTGGTCATATCCCCAGGTACCCTTCGCTGGTGTCCACAAAAAATCACGTGTCCCTCCTGGGCACTGCACTAGCAGGCCCTGCTGAAGTATGAGACCTCTGTAGGGGCCTCTGATCAGGAAACATGGATACCTGGCATTGCCACTGTCCCTTATGACCACCATGATCCCTCATGATCACCACCCCTACTGATCCACCGATTCTCTGTGAACTTCCAAGTCTACCTACCAGGAAACAAGGAAATTTCTGGATTCATCTATTAATATATACCATGATAGACAAAGGGGAATTGAAGGAACTACCTGAGGTCTCTGTGTTAGAAATCTCCCTCAACGCTAACCTCCTGGCTGTGTGGAAGCACATTCTTCTTTGAGGTCCCCCAGGGAAGAAGGAATTCTTCCTCCAGACTGCCTTCGGACTTGAGACTCTACTAAATTAATTCTCACCCGGGTCTCCAGTCTGGCAGACTGCCTTGTAGATTTGAAATTTGCCAGGCCCCACAATCACCTGAGCTAATTCCTTAAAATAAAGCTCTACATATAGCTACAGTGTACATACAGATACATCAATATATCTATATATACAAATGAAGACCCATCCTACTGGGTCTGTTTGCCTGGGGAACCCTGACTCGTCCACCATTCTAACATACAGAGTGCCACCCATTTTCTCCGGGGCTTGCATCTTCTTGTGTCGCATTTTCTCTGACTTCTTTTAAGAGCATCAGAGAATTTCTTTTTTTTTCTTCTGATTGGCAAAGCAAACAGTGAACGTGAGTTAAGTAAAACCTTCCGGTCCTCTCTGTCATTGTATCTGCTTTTGGGTGGAGCACATTGGGACAGATGAGAAGACTGATCCCTAAAAATATGCAGTTCTACTATTTAAAAGATATCACCACTAGAATCATAATTTGACTGTATATTTTGAGCTACTACTTTATTCTTTTCTCCCTTATATTTCCCCTTTCCTTCGCGCCCTCCCCATCCAAGTCTTATTATTCATTCCCTCAGGAGACTACATGTCAGGGTAGAAGTAAGCTGTAACCTGTAATTCTGACTTTGGCTATCCAAAGAGCTTAAGCTTGAGCTTAATCCAGAGAGCTACACAGAACAAGGGGCGCTCATTCCAACAGTGTCCCAGAGAAGTGGAGGATGAGCAAGGTTTCTCCACTGTGGGCTGGAAAACAGCAAAGACTCATACTCAACTTGTGTGGCACAATTCTGAGTTTGGCGGTGCAGAGTATACAGTATTCTAGTAATGGGGTGGGGGTGAGACTGAAACTGTCCACTGACCTAGTAAATGACAGCTCTAATAGCTAATAATATTAAGTGCCTACTATGTGCCAGGCCCTATACTAAGAGTGTTTACCTGTGTCAGTACTATTATTTTCTCCATTTACTTAAAAAATGATTTGCCCAAAATTGAACAGCTTATTAAGACATGGTTCCAGAATCTTTACCTGGAATCCTAACCTAAATGGTCAGACGCCATAGTGCTTATATAATTAACATGGACAAAATAACTGCATAACAAATGCATCTGATAACAATAACACAGTTCAAAAGTATAGATTAGGGGCAATTCCCTGGTGGTCCACCGGTTAGGGCTCTGCACTTCCACTCCAGGGTACAAAGGTTCAATCCCTGGTAGGGGAACTAGGATCCCGCAAGCCATGTGTCACAGCAGAAAAAAAAAAAAAAATACAGATTAGGAAGAACATTGTACAGCTAATTCTGTACCTTGGCTTGTTGATTGCAACAAATTATAACAAAGAATGTTTCTTTAGAATTTCAGTGCCTCTTTGGGTTCTGTTATGTTTACTCATATTCAAGTAATAACTTGGAAAACAATATTCCAGAAAGATGTAGTACTCACACGTTTACGTCATCTTCATTCAATAACTGCATCACTAGTAGGGTAATATGAAAGGAGCCATCACTGCTCATTGCTCTGGCCAGTTGCTCATCTTGTCGTATTATTGCATTTTGCAGGATCTTAATTCCTTTTGTAATCTAATCACACACAGACAAAACAGAGATTAGGTAAGCAACATTTCCTTACAGCAACATTTAAATTGAGAAGAAAATAAGTAACGATTAAAATGAGAACACTGTCAGGATTTTCAATCAAATCATGCTTGTCTACCTATTCTTAAATATCCTGGAGGGATAACTCGGAAAGTTTAATGGGATGTATAAATGTTTTAAAAATTACACAATGCTTGTCCATCTTAAGAGCATAGCCCAACATCCTTCTTTTACAGACTGGGTCCCTGACTGAGTGGAAAAACTCAATGGCTATGTATCTTTCCAGAAACTTATCCTTGAAATATACAGTATGACTCACCATCATTATGGTCTTTCCTAAAAATAAGAGCTTTATTCTTGCCACAGAAAGGTCAAATCAGCAGACAACATTCCATTTCTGCTGGCAGTAATATTTATTTGTCTCCAAATGAATGTGTCTGAGAACCCATTCTTCATGGCCTTTAAGATCTTTCAGGACAGCAATAATTCAACAGGAATGACTACTGTCATTTCCCCAGACATGTGAGGCGGGGCATAACCATGGTGAGAGCTGCACAGAAGGCTAAACGCGTATGTTTACAAAACTGTATCCAAGCAAAATTCTTGTACAAAAACTGTATCTTTATCCAAGCAAAATCCTTGGTCCCTCATCAGCTCACCCCTCTCAACCTACTGAGAACAAAGAGGAATGATGACTTTTCCCTCCTCTATTTCCAGCTAGAGACAATGCTGTGTGTGCTAAGTCACTTCAGTCGTGTCCAATTCTTTGCAGCAGTAGGGACTACAGCCTGCCAGGCTCCTCTGTCCATGGGATTCTCCAAGTAAGAATATTGGAGAGGGCTGCCATTCCTTTCTCCAGGGAATCTTCCTGCCCGAGGGATCAAACCTGTGTCTCATACGTCTCCTGCACTGGCAGGTAGGTTCTTTACCACTAGCACCAGCGGGGAAGCCCAGAGACAATATTAGCCAACTTCTAAATGGAAAATAGCTTGAATATAAACTAGCAAACCAAGTGATCCCCAGAGAAAAGAGTGCATATAGAAGCCTGGAGGCAGCAGGATTAGAGAGAAAATGACAAGAGAGGAGACTGGCAATAGCAGCAGAACCCCAAAAAGACAGCAGAGATAAGAAAGAGCTGAATCACGAGCGTTCCCATACAGACAAGCTGTTTCATACTGAACAATCTTTCCATTATCTGCAGACTGTGACTGGACAAATCATGAGGTGCTGGCCTGGGATCTGACTTCCCACAGATCTTTACAATAAATCCTCTTCACCCAAATAACCTCAGCATTTCTCTATTCCTTGCAACATGGAGAACAGTAACACAGGAAACAGTGTTTTCCTGGTGGGACGATACGCAATAACACCTAAGATTTCCCAAGGTACGATGTCACTTCCGAGACACCCAACAAAAGAATATTGATAGCCTGGTAGTTAAAATGCTCCTAATAATAATACACAAAGGTCTTACAGTCAGAGTTTCCTCTACCTCTACATTGATCAAATTAATGATGTCCCCGAGGACATATTTCTTCCTCTCCATGTCTCACCACAGTTCTTGGTAATACAAATAAACACAACGTTGAAACAACAACAGTCCCCTTCTTGTGTGGTCACTAGGTTTCAGGCACTAGAGTAAGCATTTTACATCTATTCGTTCACTAAGCCTCCCACCGATCCTGTGAAGTAGGTATTGGTATTGTCTCCATTAAAATAAATTGAAACACAGAAGATTTAAAAAAAAAACTTTTCAAGATCTTAATACTACCCACTCTTGGGCTTCGCTGGTGGCTCAGCTGGTAAAGAATAAGCCTGCAATGTGGGAGATCTGGGTTTGATCCCTGGGTTGGGAAGATCCCCCAGGGAAGGGAACAGCTACCCACTCCAGTATTCTGGCCTGGAGAATTCTACGCACTGTATAGTCCATGGGATCGCAAAGAGTCAGACATGACTGAGTGACTTTCACTTTCAACAGCCACTTTCAATACCCAAAATAGCAAAGGAACTTGAGAAAAAGATAAATTACAAGAGATGAGAAAAGATGAAGGAAATATCTGGAGGAAAAGATCCAGGAGTGAGAAGGAGGAGGAGGAAAACTGGCGAGAATTGTAGAAGAAAAGGTATGAGGAATGTGTTTTTGAGAGGAGACAAGGACAGGGGCAACATGAGGGTATTGACTCAAGTCATGAAACATCAAGGGAAAAAAGACATTTAAAGGAGATTTTGAGGAAGTCTTACTGGATCCTGTGTAACAGAACACATGTGTGTGTGTTAGTCACTTAGTCGTGTCCTACTCTTTACATCCCCATAGACTACAGCCCACGAAGCTCCTCTGTCCATGGATTCTCAAGGCAAGAATACTGGAGTGAGTTGCCATTTCCTTCTCCAGGGGATTTTCCTGACCCAGGGATCGAACCTGGGTCTCCTGGATTGAAGGCAGATTCTTTACCATCTGAGCTATAGGGAAATCCCAGTAGAATACATGGGCTCAAAAAAGCCTTTGGTGTAAGTCCACACTACTCTTCGAGGATTTTACAGGTGAACTTCTGAGAGATTTTTCCAGGTGCAGTGAAGTCCTAGACTGGTTTACAGGAATACTGAAGCAGCTGAAGAAGATCCATGTTCATGTGGGAAGAACCTAGCCCAGTGCTGCGTAAAAATCGTGCATGCTCTAGAATGTCAGACTCAGAACAGTATAACTGCATCTTCAAATATTAGCTGGCACAAAATGGTAATTCTGGCTTAAATAATCATGAAAAAGTGGTTTAGGATGAGAACTTTTTAATACAAAGTGAAGCAAATTAAGGGTGCTAGACTTGTATCAGAAATCCTGGATTTTAATAACAGGTCAGCCACAGGTGTAACCCCACGGACATCACCTAGTCTCACTGAGTCTTGGTTTCTTTTCAATTGTAAAGCACTGCCAAAGTTACAATGGCAACCCACTCCAGTACTCTTGCCTGGAAAATCCCATGGATGGAGGAGCCTGGTAGGCTGCAATCCATGGGGTCGCTAGGAGTTGGACACGACTGAGCGACTTCACTTTCACTTTTCACTTTCATGCATTGGAGAAGGAAATGGCAACCCACTCCAGTGTTCTTGCCTGGAGAATCCCAGGGACGGGGGAGCCTGGTGGGCTGCCGTCTATGGGGTCACACAGAGTCGGACACGACTGAAGTGACTTAGTAGCAGCAGCCAAAGTTACAGGGATGTGTTAAAGGTCAACACACAAGCTACAGGAAGGCAGACAAGCTTAAGGAAAGCACTTCACCACATCTGCCTAATATAAGGTCTGCAACACTGCCAGTATTATGAAAATCAGGGGTTCTCTACCCCAAGGGACATCTGTCAATGCCTAGAGACATTTTCATTGTCACACCTGGGGTCTGCCATTGCACTTAGTGGGTAGAGTATCTGCATTTTCATAAAAATTTAGTTTTTATTCTAAGCTCAAATACTAATTATATATAAATTCAGGACAATGCTCAAAAATTTGTATATTCAGCATTTTAGTGCAATGTCCTATTATTTAGTGCAAAAGAGTTATAGACCATTCACATCTTTGAATTATCCAGTAGCTTATAAAACTGCAAATTAAAATTCATAAAACTTTTGAAGACTATCTCTCTGAAGTCACACAGTACTTAAAATGCAAAATTAACCTCGACCTATGAAAATTCTAAAAGACAACCTAATCAAGTAATGTATATCTAACTATGCTTTGATGCCTCAAATTAATTTATATATTCCTTGATATCATCTTTAAAAAAATTTAATGCTTTTTATTCTTAATTGCATTCTTAAAAGATAAAAAGAAAAAAGGAAACTACTTCAGAGTCTTCTCTGTATGCCATTTTTAAAAGTACCAATGTCATTAAAGGCCAAAGGAAACTAATTTTTATAGCCACTGTTTAAAATTTTACAAAGCCATTGAAGCTTATCTGTTATGATAATCCCCAGCCACTGGCAGTATTGAACAATGCACATTTTTTAAGCCTAACATTACAGAGCCATATTTAAATAGGATACTGAAAGAAACTTAAAAAAATAAAAGCTTATTAAAATCTTAAATATTTCATCCACTGAGTAATTTTCTTTGTATTTAGAGAATAAAAACAGACATGCAACTGCTAAACCTCACCATGAAGCCATATTCCACATGCCTAAAAATAAAAGCAATAAGAAATTTCATTTTTGTATGTTAAGCTTTCTAGTTGATTCAAAGCATACATGAGCCCACAGAAAATGCCTTCAAGTCAGTATGTGAGGGAGAGTGGTTACAGTCTAGCACACAGAAGGACAGTGTCCTTTACCTCATCTTTTGACATTATTTTTGGATTTTTTCCTAAGCTGTTAACATACATCATTCCTAAATTTTCTGCCTCATTAAGGTTTAACAGAATTATCACATCAGTTTGCTACCTAATATCTCTTCAAAGACAAATATAGTCATTTTTCTTGCTTGTCTACAGGATGAAAAAAACTTGAAAATTTGATGATAAAGCGGTAAGTAGAGTAAAAGTAAAAAATCATCTGAAGGTAGGAGAATTTTCTACATCTACCAAGTGTTTAACATGCATGATGACATCATGTACCTTCACAATTGCGTTTCCCAGAAAGGAACAGAATGCATAAATCATATTTCATCTTTTCATAAGACCAGTAATTTTCACATTACAAAATGAAATACAAAATTAAATGTAACAAATGCCTTTTAAAACTCCTAAAGAGTATCATATTTTTCCATTGGTATAGAACTGTCATCTTACAAAAAAATTAATGCATTCTTAATTTCAATTAGCTTCCTTTGCATTTTTCAATATTGACTTATATTATTACCTCTTATAAGAAAGTATATAAAACCAATATATGGGCAAATCCACCTAGAAATAATAATTGAGCAATTCTAGTCAGTTAAGAAATATTTAGGATTCACTAAAATACCATTCAATTTCTCCTCTTTATTTTTAGTTTTAAATTAATGTATAATTGTAGGTAATGGAGAAACACATTCTCATATACATGCAATTACGATATGTTTACGCATTCTAATTCATTTTCCAAATCTACTTCTTAAAAATACAAAAATCATGACCTTCCAAAACTAAAGCATTCCAAATGTCTACTAATGTGTTTAAAAATCAAAGACCCATGTAAGTCTGAATCCTTTTTCCTTTAAAACTAGATGCCAACAAGTAGAGGCAAAAGTAGAGCGGCTCATTGTCAATGTGCTAGCTTCCAAAAGCTTGTTTGCAGGTCACTTAATTGGAACTTGGAATACAGTCTCCCATTGAAACAATGTTATAAATGCTGCTCCTTTTCCCAGGACTCCCCACAAAAGCCCATAAGCAGTTTCAAAAGAAAATTAACATTAGATACTTTCAAACAAACAACAAAAAGGTGCTCACACAGAAGACATAAAAAGGATCTACCTCATCTTGTCCTAGTCCCTAATCCTCCTCCCTATATAGGCATTAAGCTTTGTTACCCACAAGTCAGTCTCTTGAGAGAGAAACATTAAATTCTTTGGTTTCCAGGTTATTTGAAACTTGTGTGCCCACTATTACAAGTCATGGACCTCCTGGAAAACAAACTATCACTGAACCTATATTACAGAAAACCAGCATGTGTCACACCGTATCTATTATTTGTAAATTTGTTCTGGTTGGAATTTGGTATGCCGGAAACATCTTCTGCCCTGAAATGACAGTATTTTGTGTGTGTGTACCTCTATTCCTGCCAAACTCTGTTCTAGGTACTGGGAAGGAGCTGTAAAACTGTGAGGAGGACTAACAAGTGTCAGATTTCAAGGATGACAATGGTGGGGATGGGGGGGGTGGTGACCTAGTCAGGGTGCTCATGGGTGGGAGAAGTTTGAGCTGAGATTTTGGCATTAACAAAACCAAAAGGAAAGAAAAGAAAACTAGCCAGAGAAAGCTTTCCCACAGGCAGGCAGAACTGGCAAGTTCAAACAAGGTCAGAGGGGCTGAGATGGAGGTCAAACCATATAGAACCTTCTAGAATATGGTAAAGCCTTTGTCTTTATCCAAATATCAATGGGAAGATACTGAAGTGCATAGGATGAAGGTGATGTGTCCAAATTTGGGTTTAGAAAATAATCATTATCACCTTCACTTTACACCTCAAGACACTGAAACTACAAAAATTAGGTAATGTGACCAACATCCACAGTGGCATTTGTGATCCAGCTGGTATCTGAGCAAGGTTGGTCAGGCTCCAAAGCCTGTACTATACCCACTTTCTACAGAACCTGCCAGCAGCAAAGAGGCAGAAACAAAGGCTACACTGACTTACAGGGTAAAAACAAAGGGTTGCGATGGTTTTCTTTCATCTCCTCCTCCCATCTTTGTGACCAATCTAAGTGTCAGAAGAAAAGAACCTCTTCACCCTCTTTCCCCTCAGCACCCTTCCCCGCCGGCCTTATTCTAGCACATCACCCCACCAGTCTTCACTGGAGGAGGTGGGAAGCGGGCCCAGCGCTGGCGGGGGCTGGGGCAGGCTGGAGGGAATGCAGAGCTGCTGCTCCGACCAGGGGAACCAAGAATAGCTATTTAGAGAAGAGCTCACCCAACTTCTACACACACAGACTCTGGAGTGGAACAATGTCTAAGCAAGAAACCAAAATAAGGAAACTGGCATCTCTTCCAATCACAAAAAGTGTGGGGATGTCACTAGGCCTGTTTCACGTGCAGTTTCCTCAGGACCTAACCTGCTCTCCTATAATGCCCGTAGGTACACATGATCCTAAATCTCATAGAAAACCTGTCTGAATAACTTACAAGTATTTTAATATTTGTCAAAAACATTAAACTTGCCATTGGCTAAACACTTAAGGGCTATTTTACAGTTAACCTACCACTACATACCAGTAAAATCAAACTTTGATTCTTTACTGTATCAAACTCTAAAATTCTGTATTGCTAGGTAATTCCACTTATCTATGTATCTTTTCTTCCCAAGTGAACTATACCTCACAAACTAGAAGTTTCCTGGAATGCCCCAACAGAATTTGTTCTCTTTTATATTTATTTCTTTGATTTCAATTTTGTTTGCTTTGATTTTTAAAAATTCATTAGCATTCTGTAGAAACATTCTAGTTAAATAAAGGGAGAAACAACCTGAAAATATGCCCAGTTAAGAGATCAGAGTCCACAATCAAACAGGAATTCAGATCTAGCTCTGAAGATACAAAATGGCCAAGTATAGAAACAGTCAGACTTCCAAATGAGACGTTCTTTCCTAAGGCGTTACAATTCCTATCTCACTGCTCTAAAAGGCTTAGCTACTACAGTTTTCTGTCTCAGTCATGTGAGGGTACCTTACTGTGGGACAATTGGCTGGTTTCATTTCCTATTACTGACGGCACATTAAATTTTCAGACTTTTAATAGATTTCTACCAAGTTTATTATACACCATTAAGTTGGTACAACAATGAGTAATTTTTGAAAAAACTATATTGCAATAATCATTACCATAAACTGGACTGCTGCTGCTAAGACGCTTCAGTCGTGTCCAACTCTGTGCGACCCCAGAGATGGCAGCCCACCAGGCTCCCCCATCCCTGGGATTCTCCAGGCAAGAACACTGGAGTGGGTTGACATTTCCTTCTCCAATGCATGAAAGTGAAAAGTGAAAGGGAAGTCGCTCAGTCGTGTCCGACTCTTAGCGACCCCATGGACTGCAGCCTACCAGGCTCCTCCATCCATGGGATTTTGCAGGCAAGAGTACTGGAGTGGGACGCCATTGCCTTCTCCAATAAACTGGACTAAGCAGCAACAAATTCCAGTTTACTTTCCCCACAGAGATTTCAGAATCTTTTTTTTTTTTTTTTAACCAGCTCTCTGCTTCTGAAACATTCTTCCATTATGATGAACAAAACTTTAGAAAGAACCTTGACATGCTATCTGGCAACATTTTTTGAAGTGGCTTTTGTAAAATTGTCATTTAACTGTGATTGCTTAAATAATATTTTCCAAAATTATTGTTTAAATATATTCTATAGTCCCTGTATTTTATATTCCCTATGTGTGTGTGTATACTCCATATTTTCTGCCCAGCTAAAATGCCACTGAAGACTCTTAAAGGCTGAAAGTAACAGGGCTTACAAGCATTTAGTGCACCTTAAATATAATTTAGAATAAAATATAGTAAAAATACTTAAAAAAAAAAAAACAGCACCTCTTTGTTGGTGATTGGAATGGATAGGAAATAGTTGGGTTGATAATCTTTTCGCTTTTTTTTCCTCTTCTTTATTTGCTCTTTATTGTTGCATTCATTTTCTTTACTTCTCTCCAAATTTACTTTAGGAACATCAGTGACTAGAGAAAAAAATTCAAACAATAATATGTCTAATGCAGTTAAACAAAGATAATATAATCAGTAAAAAAAAAAAAAAAGCACTATACAACTAGCAATCATTCATAATTGTCATTTTCAAATCTAAAATAGGAATTGACAAATTCTTCTGTAAAAGACTTCATAATAAATACTTTAGGCCTCGCAGATCATACAGTCTTAACTACCCAAGTCAGCTGTAGACAAAACACAGCTGAATGGGTACAAATGTTTTCCAATAAAACTTTATTTACAAAGCAGATAGTTAGATCTGGCCCATGTGCCATGGTGCACTAACCCCTCATCTGAAGTATAACTAACAACCATTCTCTTCCCCTTGCCACAATTTTCATGATGCTAGGAAAAATCATTGTTTCTCCATCCTGTAATATGTATATTCCTAACTTTTACAACAAAATCACTTGCAGCAGTGCCACTGAAAGTTCAATTTCTGGCTAATGTCACACTATAAACAATTAGCAAAAACTGAGAGGATGCTTTATAAACTTTCAGAGCAAGTAGGCAAAGTAATTTTGTTTGTTAAATTCTGGCTTCTGTTTTGCAGATCTTTTTCTTTAATGTTTTTTTCTAATAATTAATGTTTTATTATATATTTCACAAAAGTATCAGCCAGCAACAAATAAACAACTAAAGAAAAAAAAATAGTCCTTAACCACACCTAACTTGACAAACACTTACCACGCTTTTTTAAAGTCATCTTCAAAAGACATTTCTAACAACCAACAATTCTTATTATGAAACTATACTCCTAGAAATAATTTTCAAATCAATGTGAAATGCTTTTTTTTTCTTTAACAGATTCTATCAGGGGCTTCCAGATGCATGGAAAACTACCCTTAGTTTATATTTCAGGTTGTGTCTTCTTGAACAGTAGAGTACCTCATAGGGACTTTGTAAACTGCAAATATATATCTTCTGAGGTATAATTTTGCAGAGGAGGAGGAAGTACTTTGCCTTAGACTCAGTCTTATGAAGTTGGTCTCACCTTTGAGATCAGCTCTAACAAACCATGGTGACCAAGAGCACAAGATCTGTGCATATCTAACTAAACTCCTTATTTTACATACAATGAACAGAAGAGAAAAAAAAGTTTTAAAAACAGCTCAGTGTCACAGAGTCAAACCTGGTATCCAGACCTTTCAAAGCTCTCCTTCTAGCGTAATTTCCACTGGAACAAATTGCTTCCCTCTTGTGGTTCTAGATAAGTAGTTACTACTATGAACAAAATCAAAGAGCAGAAGAAACTGTCCTTATTCTGTTTTTCTTTGAAATATTAATAGTAAATAATTTTAAATGAATGTTGCAAATAATATTTTAATGAGAACTTCTAAGAAAAATAGTAGAAAATGTTTAAAATTTTAAAATTAAGCATTTGTGGGAACAGACATGCTTTCTTTCTAGGATCAACATATGTGTGAACCCTAGAAGGAGACGTAGAAGACAGGTCTATTAAGAACTAGGTGATCTGGGTAATAAGTCTGACTGTATTGTTACAGGTTAAGACAGAATTAACTGGTCTGTTTGTGCAACCGTTTCTCTATTACACTTCTCAACAACATGCATAATGATTAATATAGTTAAAATGACGTACCTTCACAGAGAATACAAATTTGAAATATAAATTAGCTTCTTTTATACATGTGAGCTTGTCAGAACTTTTATAAGTTCACAGCACTCTCATCCACATTGTCTTGTGTGTGTATGCTCAGTCACGTCCAACTCTTTGCAGCCTCATGGACCCAAGCCTCCCAGGCTCCTCTGTCCATGAGATTTTCCAAGCAAGAATACTGGAGTGGGTTGCCATTTCCTCCTCTGGGGGATCTTCCCAACCCAGGAATCAAACCTGTGTCCTGTGTCTCCTGCATTGGCAGGCAGATTCTTTACCACTAGCACCACCTGTCAAGTATGAGCAGTATATGAATTGCCTCATGGGATGCCCCTGGGTTTTATTTCCATGCAGCTTTTTTCATTTGGAAAATCAAATATGTTGAGCTGCTTGTAAGTTCAGATACATATAAGAAACAGTCCTTACTTTGTAGCAACATGAACTAAACAAACTAACTTTAAACAGAAGCCACAATATAATATGCTAATGAAGTACCACATATTTTAAATCTACTTCTAAATACATTCCAAGCCCACCTCCATCTGTTGTTAGTAAACTGGTACTCAAGAAAAGCAAACCAATTTTAATATAATCTGTGATCTAGAATAACAGAGCCAACTGCTAATTACCTCTGTACTAATTAAGATATTTTATATTGAAACTGGGCTTCCGGGGTGACGCAATTTGGTAAAGAATCTGCCTACCAATGCAGGAGACACAAGAGATGCAGAAATTAAATAAAGAACGGTGGCCAAACTAATAATCCAGTTGATGTTATAACCTTTAGTTCATCTCAAAATTAACACAGTAGAAAGAGAATCCAGAACCTATAGTCTATCTTTTCTTTTTTCAAACTGCAAACCATTAGTGGGTTATGAAATCACCAGAGAAGATAATTTTTAAAAGTACTTTTCAATAACTGGAATGGACAGATTGGAATGGAAAGGAAAGCAAAACAAAATCACAGAATGGTAAACAGTACCCTGCTTCCGGTACACGTAAGTATTACTTTGTGAAATTTCAGTTTTTTACATATATATGTATACCGGGTGGCACTGCAAAATCTACTGCAAAATCTATTTCTTACTTTGAACATAAGACATAGTTTTGCTGTATTTTACTCAATATAAACAGTACTAAGCAGAGGAACAGACCACTGAGTCTTCAGTATTTTAAGTTGTTTTATAGCTTACCTGTTTAAAACTAAAGAGTCCTCCTGTCTGTAACTACTTATTTTTGCCATTTCAAATGTTCCATAAGTCCATTTTGCAGATATTCAGAGAAGGAAAATCATAATCTCTGAAGGTAATAGTTACAATTTATAATAGTTCTAACAATTCCGGTATCATGAGAATGATACACCTGAAAGCCCCCAGTTCAGAATACAACCTCTTGGTAAAAATAAAGTACAGCGTTTTTCTAAATTCCCTTAGCTTCCTTTTATCAATAACTACTAAGCTTTCCTTTGAACTGGATTATCTAAATTTTTTCTTTTGTTAGACATCACAGACAGAGTAAAGTTTAAAATAATCTGGTGTGAGCTGGACAAATAAAGGGGGGAAATAATCCTGTATTTATTGTTATAGTACAGTTTAATTTACAGTTGTAAGTAGTATGCTTGTGTTTTTCTATTTCAGTGAGTCCTGCTGATTTATGGTCAACTTGCTAGACACTTGTTTGCATATCTTCTATGCCTTTCATTAGCAGGTTTATTTGTATGGCCAGGGTATAAAATCCCTTTTTTCCTTACTGAACTTCATTTTATTTATAACTTTTAAATCATAATCTAAGTTCTAAAATACAATTTAATATTATCTTTTTATTTTCCTTAGGTCGGGAAGATCCCCTGGAACAGGGAACGATCACTCCAGTATTCTTGAGAACTCCATGGACAGAGAAACCTGGTGGGCTACAGTCCATGGGGTCACAAAGACTCAGACACAACTGAGTGACCAACACTTTTATTTAATTCATACGAAAAGACAATGAGCAAAGTATTCGAGTAACATCAAGTTTACAATTAAAACATTAAAGATCAATGACAATAGAAGCAAAATGTAGAAAGCTTTGGCCATGTGCCCTGAATCTTTCTCTGGATTATTTAGAGTAACTTTCACTGTTCAGCAGAAAAAAAAGTATTAGTTGTAGTAAAGCTTGTAAACCCATCCCATAAATTTAATTTATTATACTTGTTAATTTTCATAATGATTTCAGTAGCCATTTTAATGTGCTCTAATGAATCTGGTCTTGTTGACAAAGGCTGTAACTCATCCATGCATTGACTCTTTTTTACCTAAAGCACCACGTGTGTCATTTTAATGTAAATTATCTAATTTTCTTAAAGGCTTTTTAATTCTCTCAAAAAACTACAAGGAAATGAATTATGAGAGAAATTAATGTAATGTAGCCCATCTGTTATTGTTGGTTGACTGTTTTTATACTTGCTGTTAGCCAAAACAATGAGTGAATTCAGTTTTGCTTTTATATTCTTTTTCTTGCTACGTAAGCCATCAAATCTCTGAAGTAACCATTCTTAAAATCTAAGTATACAACATAGACTATTACCTTCTATATTTCATAGAATTACTCTGAATAAGGACAAGGAAATGGCAACCCACTCCAGTACTCTTGCCTGGAAAATCCCATGGACAGAGGAGCCTGGCGGGCCATGGTCCATGGGGTCGCAGAGAGTCAGACACGACTGGAGTGACTAAGCACTCTGAATAATCTTTAGCAAATTACTAAAACTTTCTAATTTTCTGTGAGAATTAAGCAAAGAAATGTAAAGCATTTAGTGATGGGCTAGAAGCACTCAAAGGTATTATCATAAAATACTGCTTTCAAGGGACACATTCTTACTTATTTTGGCAAAATATTTTGGTAAGATTAAATTAATAAAAACTTATGGAGACAAGTTCTTTGCCATACACAATTGGAAGGACTTTACATTATTAATAAGTTAGTTGAATCCTGTCAACAATCTTATGAGATAGCTACCATTTTATACAATTTTTGAGATAGTGAAAGTGAGCCCAGACACTGGCTCAAAGCACACAACAGGAAAGTGTAGGAGTAAATTCTGTCCCTTGACAGTCTGACTCCTCAGCCCTCACTTGTAACTGCCTCAGTTTAACACTGTTAGTAAAATCTTGATGGATAACATCAAAAAAAAAAAATGAGTTTCTCTACCTCCCTGTTTACTGAATCGATGAAGCACACATCTTTAAAATCAAGTTTCTAACCACAATTCAAAATTTTAATCATATTTTTTCATGAAAAGAATCAAGAGTTCATAAAATTTGAAGATTAGAAAAAGGAATAAAGAAAAAAAATTGTTCAGAAACCTACTATCTTAACACAATCACTAGGAATTTTGGTGACAGATCACCTAAAGTATTTACACAATTGTAAACTAACATTACATATATTCCCCCCTGATTTTTTACTTTGCATTTTATATAGGAAATATTCCCTATGTTTTCAGAAATATTTTCATAATATGCAATTCTATGCTATGTGGGCTTCCCTAGTGGCCCCAGTGGTGAAGAGCCCACCTGCCAATGCAGCAGGCCATGGGTAAGAACCACAGGTTCTATCTTCCTGGGTCAGGAACATCCCCTGGAGAAGGGCATGGGAACCCATTCCAGTATTCTTGTCTGGAGAATCCCATGGACAGAGCAGCCTAGGGGGCTACAGTCCCTACGGTTGCAAAGAGTTGCACACAACTGAAGTGACTTGAAATGTTCCCCATTACATAGTTTCTAGAAATATCTGCATAACATATAATTCAATACTATGTAACCTAAAGGCACTGGTATAGCTGAATAAGCTATACCACAGTCTAATGGACATTTGGGTTTTCTGGCAATATTTTTACTACTTAAAAACACTGTGACGCATGTTTATAAATAAAACTTCTTCCCACAAGTAAGACTATGTCCTTACATTAGGAATTCCATGAGTGACTCCACTCCATGTATCAACATTGCTTCAGTTAAGTTCAGTTCAGTCGCTCAGTCGTGTCCACTCTTTGCGACCCCATGAATCGCAGCACGCCAGGCCTCCCTGTCCATCACCAACTCCCGGAGTTCACTCAGACTCACATCCATCAAGTCAGTGATGCCATCCAGCCATCTCATCCTGTCACCCCTTTCTTAAGATCCCAATAAACCCCATTCTAAAAGGACTACTACAACAATACTCTGTCAGAAGCCACAAAGAAATAACCTAAAATCACAGAGTATTATTTTCAAATGATATTCCCAATCTGATAAGTTACAATCATATTTTAATGTACATCCTTTGATACTTATTAAATTGAATAATTTTCCATACATTTATTTACTAACTGAGCTTTATCTTTTACATCCTTTGCCAGGCACCAATCATTTTTTCTTATTTGGGATAAATATTTGCCTCAAGTCCTTTAATAATACAATTTGGAATAAACATTACAGACTTCTCCAATAAATTACAGAGAAATACAAGACACAATTTACAGTTTTTTAAAAACTGACAATTTACACTTTTTTAAAAACCAACTCAAGACAATCACTCACTAGACCAAATACTAAGATTCAATCTTTATTTGACATACATTTTTCTGTTAAAATTTTTTTTCAAGTAAATGAGGTTTTAATCAATCCTTTAAAATACTTAAGATCTGAAGTATTTTTAACATACAACTTAACAGTATTAACTAATGAGTACATAATAACATGGTGATTTCCAGTATCTCTAAAATCTACAATAATTACAAAACTGGACTTAGAATTCAGTGAGGTAAAATAAGGATTATGATCATTTCAGTGAGGAGAACCGAATGCCCCATTTAGGAAAGACCTATGACTGAAAGAAAGAAAACTCACTGAACGACTCTGTTTTGAACCTTGATTTAAGTTAAGGTTAACTTAACCTTATCATCTAACTTAACCTTAGTTCATAGTTAATGATTACGATCATCTTGAGAGTTGTTACTGTTGTTTAGTCACTAAATCGTGTCCGTCTCTTTGGCAACCCCAGACTGTAGCCCACCAGACTCCTCTGTCCATGGGATTTTCCAGGCAAGATTACTGAAGTGGGTTGCCATTTACTTCTCCAAGGGATCTTCCTGACCCAGGGATTGAATTCACATCTCCTGCATTGGCAGGCGGATTCTTTACTATGGAGCCAAACAATTATTAATTAACAACCCAAACTCAAAAACATAACAATACTTAAGGTAAAATAATTTATTAAAAAAATATATATATATCACTAAGTTTACTGTTCACTGCTTCTAAACACATATTTATTTAATAAAGTACTTACTTTCACTATCATCTTTAATATCTATGGTAGCAAATGGCAAATCCACCAGAAAATCCATGGTGTTGGCTTCAAATTCTTCTGACATTTCTTGTTTGCTTGATACACTTTCACATTCATTGGAATTCACCCCTATAACATAACAAAAAGAAAACTGTATTATTTTTATTTATTTTTTAATTCATATCCTAAGCTAAAGCACGGAGAAGGAAATGGCAACCCACTCCAGTGTTCTTGCCTGGAGAATCCCATGGACAGAGAAGCCTGGTAGGCTGCAGTCCGTGGGGTCACACAGAGCTGGACACGACTGAAGCGACTTGGCGGCAGTGGCGGCAAGCTAAAGCAACTCAACTAACTGAACTCAATATAAATTAACATCTGTTAAGAAATGGTAAAATTAGTATTCAAACATACTGTAAACTACTTATTTAGTTATACCATATGCTAAATTTCTATAAACCCATTTTTATGTTAAACAACTTTAATAATTTCCTGAAGCACAGTACTTAACTCAGGATTAAAGTTGAGTTAATCAACAAACCTCAAGATCCTTTATAAGACACATTTTCTTAACTTCAAAACTACATTTTTCACATAACTTCTGAACACAAGCCAACAAGATTTTGGCAATCTCTACCATGTTTATTTGTTAACAACATCAATTATGTATTCTCATCTGTACAAGCTCTGACTTTTATTTTTCCTTATGAAAAGATTGAAAAACTTTTTTCATTCCATATTAACATGGGAAATTCAAACATTAAAATTCACACATTAAAAATACATAGCTCTAAATATGCTTTTCTAGAAATTCAGTGGTTAAAAGCAAAAAGATCTTATAGTTTCCCTGATAGCTCTTCCAAAGACATGTACTAATACTAGAGTGACATTTCACACCTGGTCCTTGTTTTTTTGTTTTGTTTTGTTTTCTTATTATGAGTAGAACAATCATATGCCTCAGGAGGAGGTTAGGGGAAAAGGGTGTCTGTTTAAACTGATAAAGTCAATTTGCTAAACTTACCAGCTGGTGGTCTCCCCATAACATTACCCTCCATGCTTTTAGACACAAACGTTGTCTGACCCAGAATTGAACAAAACCCTGGGATACTTACATAATTTTTATTCTATATATTGACTAACAATTAATTTACCACTGAAGATATTAAAGAAGTCATTTATTTCATTGTTATAATCCTCTATTTTCATATATCAGACCTTTAAAACCACACTCCATTAAGAATGTGGCTTACAATACACAAGATAATAAATATTCATCATAAGTTATAGTTAACATAAGCCAAAAAAACTAAATTTTTATCGTAATTTCAGTAATCTTTAATATTATTTACAGACACCCTACACACAGGCACACACACACATACCTATTTTGTAGATAAAAGCAAAAAATGACAGCTAAAACCTTTTTATTGCTGATTTTTTTATATCAACTAGTCATGTTCAACACCAAAATCAAAAAAGTTAATAGTACACTCTTAATAATGCTATTTATTTATATTACAGTTCAAACCTTATTAAGCTTGAGTGCCTGGCATGCAGGTGTTCAACAAGTGTTAGTTTACCATGAATCTATTCACAGCTATTGAAATATGTGAGAACAAGTAAATGTTTCCTTTCTATTTTTACACTTGTGTTGAAAAATACACAGCTTATATTTAAAGAAAAGTTTTAATAAATCAATACATACCTATATTTGGGCAAATGCACCTACACTGAAAAGATCATCACTAATCACTTAGCTTACACAACACTATAAATAAAATGTTTAAAGGTTTTTACATTTTTTAAAAAATAAATAAAATTCTTGAATGCAATGGTATGTCAAAATCAACAAGAGTCTAGAACTTGAAACACAAAATTTTTTCTATTAAATTACCTAATAGCTGAAAACCTTTTTGTAGATATTAATTATTAACAGGCTTTCCTGGTGGCTCAGACTTGGTAAAGAATCTGCCCATATTGTGGGAGACCTAGGTTCGATCCCTAGGTTGGGAAGATTCCCTAGAGAAGGAAATGGCAACCGACTCCAGTATTCTTGCCTGGGAAATCCCATACACAGAGGGGCCTGGTGGCCTACAGTCCATGGTGTTGCATGAATTATTAACTCAGCAATAAGAGAATACCACTTGCAAGTAACTCTTGGAACTCCATGTTCTATGGTCATCCTATAGAACAATGTCTCTCAACAGGGCTCAAATCTGAAACACTTCCTCCAGTTCTCTAAGCTCCAGTGTTTCAGCAAAGGTTGGCAGATATGAATTAAACACATCCACATCCAGCCCCATCACTTCATGGCAAATAGAAGGGGAAAAATGGAAACAGTGACAGACTTTATTTTCTTGGGCTCCAAAATCACTGCGGAAGGTGACTGCAGCCATGAAATTAGAAGACGATTGCTCCTTGGAAGGAAAGCTACGACAAACCTAGAAAGATAACAATTTGTCAACAAAAGACCCTATAGTCAAAGTCATGATTTTTCCAGTAATCACGTACAGATGTGAGAGTTGGAATATTAAGAAGGCTGAGTGTCAAAGAATTGCTGCTTTTGAACTGTGGTGCTGGAGAAGACTCTTAAGTGTCCCTTGGACAGCAAGGAGATCCAATCAGTTCATGCTAAAGGAAATCAACCCTGAATATTCATTGGAAGGACTGATGCTGAAGCTGAAGCTCCAATACTTTGACACCTGATGCCAAAGTATTATGCATTATTAAGAGTGTACTATTAATTTTTTTGATTTTGGTGTTGAACATGACTAGTTGATATTAAAAAAATCAGCAATAAAAAGGTTTTAGCTGTTGTTTTTTGCTTTTATCTACAAAATAGGTATGTGTGTGTGCCTGTGTGTAGGGTGTGTGTTTGTAAATAGTATTAAAGGTTACTGAAATTACAATAAAAATTTATTTGGCTTATGTTAACTATAACTTACGATGAATATTTATTATCTTGTGTATTGTAAGCCATATTCTTAATGGAGTGTGTTTTTAAAGGTCTGATATATGAAAATAGAGGATTATAACAATGAAATAAATGACTTCTTTAATATCTTCAATGGTAAAGAGCCAACTCACTGGAAAAGACCCTGATGCTGAGAAAGATTGAAGGCAGAAGAGAAGAGGGCAACAGAGGATGAGATGTTTGGATGGCATCACTGACTCAATGAACATGAGTTTGAGCAAACTCCAGGAGATAGTTGAAAGACAGGGAAGCCTGGCATGCTGCAGTCCATGGGGTAGCAAAGAGTCAGACACACCCAAGCAAGCCACTGAACAACAATCATAACGACATTTTCTTTTACAGAAGTACAAATTTTTGTTTTGGAAAAATTGCCTTAAAATAACCAACCTTCGGACTTCCCTGGTGGTACAGTTTTGTAAGAATCTGCCTGCCAATGCAGGGGGCATGGGTTTGATCCCTGGTCCAGGAAGATTCCACACGCCTCAGGGCAACTAAACTCAACTCATGTGCCACAAGCAACAATGCCCCTGCACTAGGACCACTGAGCTGGAGCTCTAGAACCTGCTAGCAGCAACTACCGAGCCTGTACTCTCTAGGACCTATGAGCCACAACTACTGAGCCTGTGCGCCATAACTTCTGAAGCCCAGGTGCCTACAGCCTGTGCTAAACAAAAAGAGAAGCTACTGCAATGAGAAGCCTGTGTACCGCAAGGAAGAGTAGCCCCAGCTCTCTGCAACTAGATAAGTCTGCGTGCAACAAGGGATCCAGCATAGCCAGAAATAAATAAAATCATAACCAACCTTGAAATAAAGGACTTAAACTATAAATTGATCATTGTGAGTATTTAAAATTTGGTTTAACTATTGTTAAAATTCTTTTGTACAAATCCAAGTAAGAGTAATGTTGCTAAGTGAATTAATACCGTAAAGATACGGTGAGGGGGACTTCCCTGCAGTTCAGTGGCTAAGACTCTGAGATGCCAATGTAGGGGTAAGGGTTCGATCCCTAGTATGGCAGCTAGGATCCCACAAGTTGAATGGTGTGGCCAAAAACAAAAGAGGTAAAACTGGTTAACCACTACTAGCATAACAACAATATCTAACATTTGAGCAAGTGTCTATGCCAGGCATTGCTGGAAGCACTTTACAGAAGATGGTAACTCCCTTAACCATGTTATAAGGGTAATATTAAACTCTTTTCACAAACTAGCCAATTAAGCAACTTGCCTCAGGTTACAGGTCTTGGGGCTAGAATTTGAATCCAGTTACTCAACCCCCAAAACCTGCCAGCAACAGCACTGCTGGAAAGTTCACATACACAGTTTATATTATAATATACACAGTTTATATAATATAATACACCCAGATATCTGCCTGGTATCTGTTCTGGTTAAGAAGAGCATTTTCATTTTAAAGAGGGGATATAAGAATGCATATGCACTTGTACTATGTGTATAATTATATACAAAAAAGCTGACATAGTTGTACTCAATACATTTCTGCTATTCAAATATTTCAAATAGAATCATTACTTTTATAAGAAAACAATTAATGCATATGCTTCAGTTCAGTTCAGTTGCTCAGTCATGTCCCACTCTTTGCAACCCCATGAATCGCAGCATGCCAGGACTCCCTGTCCATCACCAACTCCAGGAGTTCTCTCAAACCCACGTCCATCGAGTCGGTGATGCCATCCAGCCATCTCATCTTCTGTTGTCCTCTTTTCCTCCTGCCCCCAATCCCTCCCAGCATCAGAGTCTTTTCCAATGAGTCAACTCTTCGCATGAGGTGGCCAAAGTACTGGAGTTTCAGCTTCAGCATCATTCCTTCCAAAGAATACCCAGGGCTGATCTCCTTTAGAATGGACTGGTTGGAACACCTTGCTGTCCAAGGAACTCTCAAGAGTCTTCTCCAACACCACAGTTGAAAACTATCAATTCTTCGGCGCTTAGCTTTCTTCACAGTCCAACTCTCACATCCATACATGACTACTGGAAAAACTATAGTCTTGACTAGACGGACCTTTGTTGGCAAAGTAATGTCTCTGCTGAAAAGAGATATGCTATCTAGGTTGGTCATAACTTTCCTTCCAAGAGTAATCATCTTTTAATTTCATGGCTGCAGTCACCATCTGCAGCAATTTTGGAGCCCCAAAAAATAAAGTCTGACACTGTTTCCACTGTTTCCCCATCTACTTCCCATGAAGGGATGGGACCAGATGCCATGATCTTCGTTTTCTGAATGTTGAGCTTTAAGCCAACTTTTTCACTCTCCACTTTCACTTTCATCAAGAGGCTTTTTAGTTCCTCTTCACTTTCTGCCATAAGGGTGGTGTCATCTGCATATCTGAGGTTATTGATATTTCTCCTGGTAATCTTGATTCCAGCTTGTGCTTCTTCCAGCCCAGCGTTTCTCATCATGTACTCTGCATGTAAGTTAAATAAGCAGGGTGACAATATACAGCCTTGACGTACTCCTTTTCCTATTCGGAACCAGTCTGTTGGTCCATGTCCGGTTCAAACTGTTGCTTCCTGACCTGCATACAGGTTTCTCAAGAGGCAGGTCAGGTGGTCTGGTATTCCCATCTCTTTCAGAATTTTCCACAGTTTATTGTGATCCACACAGTCAAAGGCTTTGGCATAGTCAATAAAGCAGAAAAAGATGTTTTTCTGGAACTCTCTTGCTTTTTGATGATCCAGGGGATGTTGGCGTATGTTTAAAATACATTATAAAATTGTACATGAAGTATACAGTAATATTCAAATACATGTGTACTTACACAAATGACTTCATCAAAGACAAACCAACAGAAGAAAAAAGAATAGTCTGCCCTTCCTCACACAAATTGTAAGTTTCCTATCTGGATAACAAAGCACAACTTTATTAAGCAAAATTCTCTTCTACTCACTCTACTAGGTAGGTATATTCCCCAAGAAGGTATATCCAATATTCCTGCCTGGGAAATCCCAGGGACAGGAGCCTGTTGGGCTATACAGTCCATGGGGTCAAAAAACAGTTGACAGGGCTTAGCAACTCAACAATAGATATATAGTTGGTATAGTTCCCAAGAATCAGTGGAAAGGGTCAGTTCCATCATCCATGCCAGTTCTGGCCTAGCTACTAAAAATAGAAACATCTTACAGCTGGAGAAATGTTGACAGCTGTCAACAAGTCACTTGACCTCCATGCTTTGGTTTCCACATTATGAAAAAAGGAACAAAAGTACAACCCAAATTACTAGCCAGAAATGGACAAAGTAAGCTAATAATATCTGAAACGCAATGTAAAAAGGCATTAAACTCCACAAACATCTTAAAAGTATGCTACCCGCATCCTCAATTCCAAGGCCACACACTGAAGGAACTGGGGTGGGAAACCCTTCTCTTTGACACTGACAAGTTTCCCTTTATAACTGCATCTCAAAAATTCCCATCGTCAGCATTGACCTCCCAAGGTCTTCATCATTTAATTCCCTCAACAATTGTAAACATATTTACACTAGTTAACAATTACATAACATTTTAAGATGTTCATGCTCTTTATATCTATGCGGTGGCTCAGACGCTAAAGCGTCTGCCTACAATGCGGGAGACCCGGGTTCAAATCCTGGGTCGGGAAGATCTCCTGGAAAAGGAAATGGCAACCCACTCCAGTATTCTTGCCTGGAGAATCCCATGGACAGAGGAACCTGGTAGGCTACAGTCCATGGAGTCGCAGAGTCGGACACCACTGAGCGACTTCACTTTCACTTTCATTTTCATTTGTTTATATTTCAAAAATCTCACATGAAAAATACTTGAAAGTCTCTCAGTTGTGTCCCACTCTTTGTGACCCCGTGGACTGTAGCCCACCAGGCTCCTCCGTCCGTGGGATTCTCCAGGCAAGAATACTGGAGTGGGTTGACATTTCCTTCATAGAAGAGCACCTTTTCTCTAATTGGCTTGTCGGTGCCTTTCACCAAAAGTCCAACCCCTAACTCGCTCTACCCACCAACATCAGTTCACAGTAAATGCGGACATGAACTGGAAACTCATTCTGAGCCCTACTGCAGATCTGGCGCCAATTTAGAAAGGTCACTTCCACACCGAGAATAAAATCCTACGAGGAAAACCTAAGTGCGGTGGTTCAAGCCTTTGTTTGTGATAAAGTATAAAAACGGAGCTTTTTCTAGATTTTGCTGATACACAAACACCGTCAGAGGGTATGTGTCGGCAAGAAGTTTCTAAAAGGTTAGAAGATCATCGGGAAAGAAAAGTGAAACTTAGAATGGGTTCACAGTCCCGGCCTCCCGTCGCACCAACAGTGCGTGCATTAACAAAAACACTCGCTGACAGGCAGCACTGATCATACCGGGTGGTACCGGGTTCCCTAAGGCTACACCGAATTCCGCGGAGGCGGGGGAGAGGAGCCCCAGAGCAGGGCGGGCGTGGGATCGCGCTCCAAGCGCTGGGGGCGCAGGCGGGGCGGCAAGGCCGGGCCCTCCCGGCGGCCGAGCCGAGCCCACGCCCCCAAACTCCAGTCGCCCCACACCGCCCGCCCGAGCTCACCAGCTCCGGGGAGCTCCATGCAGGCGGCGTTGGCGGGCGACGGGTCTCCGCAGGCGACGACTGCCGGGCGCTGCGACCACGGGCTAAGGGCGAGGAGGGGACGGAGGCGGGGCGGAGGACTGGCGCGCGGCGCGCGGGGGCGGGGCAAAGGGCGGTGGTAGCGGCTGGCGCCCGGGGCTCGGGCCGCGGCGACCAGACCTGCAGAGGCGCCGAGCCCCCAGAGCCGCAGTCCTCGAAGTAGCTGCATGCCCAGGCCGGGCGCCCAGAACGAGCGGAAAGGGCCGAGCCGATGCACCCGCAGTACCCGGATTCTTGCGAGCGACGCAGGCCAATTGCGGGGAGGGCGGGGGCCTCCTCTCTGCGCGGCGACGCTCCGCCCCCGACCCCGCCTCCGCCCTGGACCCCGCCTCCGCTCCTGGGAGGGGCACTCTGCGGTCTTTGGCCGGGCCGAATTATCTCCAGTAGTGCTGCCGTTCCCATCCCAGGCTTCCAGGGGTGAGATTGGTCGCTGACTGAAAGCATTCCCTGATTGGAGTCTCCTGAGGATCCATGTTTTTAGTTTTGCAAAGAGTTTTCAAAACATAGAATTCTGATTACAGAATATTTGAGAAGAGGGAGATATATACAGGAACGACACCTTGCTTTATAGGGGAGGGAAAAAAGCCAAATTGTGGCAGTCTCAAAGTTTTAACAGTGGTTTCATGCCTAGAAATTAAATGGAAAACAGCTACTTGTATTTGCAGATTGAAGCAATAATATGAGTAAAATGGAAAGAAAAGTACTTGGGGTTTTTTTTTCAGACTTTCAGCTTTAGATCAGAATTTAACTGGAGTTTTCTTTTAAGTGCAAAGAAACCTTGCAGTAAGAAAATCAGGTGTGTCTCTCAACAAATTAATGTAGCCTATTTTACGAGAGACAACACTTATCTTGAATACATCCTAAAATGGAGATGAAGCAAGGACCTCAGTCATAATAGTTGACATTAAAACCGTACACAAAAAGTCATAAACCTCATTATCCTGGTCGCAAAATAATTCTAGCAAATTGGATATTTGGTTTGCACGCCCATGCCCATAGTAATTATGAACTGATTCCGCTAAAGTCTGCTCTGTTCTGAGGGTGTGCAGGTGAATAGACAAGTCTTTTTCTCAAGGAGTTGGTCATCTAATAGCTGAGAATTAAACATGCTGCTGCTGCTGCTAAGTCGCTTCAGTCATGACTCTGTGCGACCCCATAGACAGCAGCCCACCAGGCTCCCCCGTCCCTGGGATTCTCCAGGCAAGAACACTGGAATGGGTTGCCATTTCCTTCTCCAATGCATGAAAGTGAAAAGTGAAAATGAAGTCTTTCAGTCGTGTCCGACTCTTAGCGACCCCATGGGCTGCAGCCTGCCAGGCTCCTCTGTCCATGAGATTTTCCAGGCAAGAGTACTGGAGTGGGTCGCCATTGCCTCCTCTGGAATTAAACATGAGTAATTGCAATAAGCAATAAACTAAAAGCTGCAAAAAAAGAAATCCACAGTCAACAGTTGAATGGGCTTAAAATATGCCACTTTAGCATTAAGATTATTTTTGGAGGCAACCAAGAAACATGCTGAAGAACTGTCTGCCCTTCCCTTTCTGCCTAATACCAGAGCATCAATTTTACTTTGTGAAACTGACATAAATTTCCACTTGTAGAGGCAGTCCTAAGCACTGGATTGCTAGGCAATTCCCCTTGAAGGCACAAACTGTTTTAGTGTTTGATTTCCCAAGGGCATAGAGGTTATTCAATGAATAGTTGTTGAATGAATGAATAAAATTTTATAACCATCAGATCTTGCACCTATTTGTTAAAAAAAAAAGCAACACACCCAAATGAATTTCAAAAAAAAAAGACAGTATCATGGGTAATCTTAATGTCATAAAGCTTCACCAGCCTGAGGCTAAAAATCAGTTGCTATTAACACTAGTATCTAAATCTGGATAGTTGAATTAACATATTTGCTCAAGCCAGAACTCCAGCCCTTAGTGAAATCCCTCCAGAATACATCTAGTGTTCTACACTGTGCCTAACATCACTAGTGAATCTTCCAGGCTGCAACCCATGCCCAAGCTTCATTTCAGTGATCCAGTCTTCTTTCCAGAAGTCCTCTGTCCTCACCAGAGACCTGCTGATTGGTAGTTCACTTGGTCATGGTGGATCCTCTCTGTCCTCAAGGTGACAATCTCTTGCAAATGAACAGACCAGTTCATCCTCCATGTGCTATGCTGCGTAGTAGATAGGGCACAGTGACTAATGTCAGGAGGATGATTTGGACTTCTGAGAGTTACAGAATTCATTGAGATAGCATGTTCCTTTTGTTAAAAACAAAACAACAAGCCCAGAATGGAGTTGCTTATATTAAGCCCCATATTACCAGAGATTTAGAGTTTCTATTTTCCCAGAAATGGAATATTAAACCAGTCAATTAGGAACTGTCTGATCAGCACTAGCTAGTTAATCTGCCTGATAAATCCCTCCCATCCCCTAAAGGAAAGTAACCTTGCAATTTGTGATTGTTGTTTAGTCACTAAGTCGTGTCCAACTCTTTTGTGGTACCATGGACTATATCTCACCAGGCTCCTTGGTCCATGGGATTTCCCAGGTAAGAATACTGGAGTGGGTTGCCATTTCCTTCTCCAGGGGATCAAACTCACATCTCTTGCGTTGGCAGGCAGATTCTTTATCACTGAGCTATCAGGGAAGCCCAACTTTGCAATAACCAACTCAGGTTTTTGTGTAGTATAACTTTCTTGTTCACACTCCTTCTACCTGTAAAAACCTTTCATTTTGTACCATTCCTTGGAGCTCCTAACTGCTAGATTAGTTGTTGCTAGATTTGAATCAATTTTTGCTCAAAAAACTCAAAATTTGTAATATGCCTCAGTTTATCTTTGAACAGTTCACGTTCACCTCTTTTTCTCCCCCAGATAACAGTGTACACTGTCAAGATCACTAGATTGGAAGGTTCCAGTTCAAACTGCCATACTTTTCCTGTACCTGCACCCACCTCTGACCTCTGACCTTCAAGACCTGCTGCTAAATTGGCATATTTGTTCTGCAAGTCTTCTTCTGTATGGTGAGTTCTCTCTTTAGTTCTCGCATTCTCTTTTGTGATACTGAAACAGGACAGAAGAGGGTAGGCACAACCTTTAAAAGAATGGCATAGCCCAAGGACATATAAGCTGATTAAAATCAAATAGGTCCAAGATGGTGGACAAGTTGACTTCCACTAGACCTTGGGCCACTGTTCTCCTTGCTTGGCCCTTCAATAAATCTTTCCCTGCTTTAACTCTGATGTTTTGGTTTGTTTGGCCTCACTCTGCATCTGGCACATGAACTTGCATTTGGTAACAGGAGAATAAAGTCATGCAGTTCTACAGAAAAGTGAAAGTGAAGTCACTTGGTCGTGTCCAACTCTTCATGACCCTATGGACTGCAGCCCACCAGCCTCCTCCATCCATGTGATTTTCCAGGCAAGAATGCTGAAATGGGTTGCCATTTCCTTCTCCAGGGAATCTTCCTGACCCAGGGATGGAACCCAGGTCTCCCACATTGCAGGTAGATTGTTTACCACCTGCGCCACCCAATAGAAAGTCAACTGAGACTTTTGATGACCCACAGTGACTCCAGATGACATTTCATTTTGTTGGAAGAAGGACATATGCTTAACAATAAAACGTGTATGCTTTTCAACTAATGCTTGAGTATAGAATTTAAGAAATCATTGTTTAGTTCATTAAAAAATAATAAAGGGGCAGGGGTGGGAGATAGGAGGGAGGATCAAGAGAGAGGGCATATATGTAAACCTATGGCTGATACATGTTGATGTATGCCAGAAACCAACACAATATTGTAAAGCAATTATCCTTCAGTTTAAAATAAATAAATTTTTTTTAATAATAATAAAGGGGCAAAGGGAGGCTATGTTTATTACATTAAAAAAAAAAAGAAATCACTACCCCTATTTCATAAGGGCTTCTAGGTGGTGCTACGGGTAAAGAACAAGCCTGCAAATGCAGGAGACATAAGAAACGGGGGTTCGATCCTTGGGTTGGGAAGATCCTCTGCAGAAGGAAATGGCAACCCACTTCAGGATTTTTGCTTGGAGAATCCCATGGACAAAAGAGCCTGGCAGATTACAGTCCATAAGATCGCAAAGAGTCAGACACAGCTGAAGTGACTTAGCATCCCTATTTCATAATAGTTTTATTTCAGTAACCAAATACAGTTAAAGGATCTGATAATATTAAGTATCAGGATAAACATTTTAAATTATTTTAAATATTTCTGACTTCAAATTTCTAATTTATGTAAATAAATTTTACTGTTTTATGCAATTTTTCAATTCGGAAAAGCTCATGGAATAACTAAAATTATCTATAATACATCAACCAGAAGTCTATCTCTCTAGATACATATATGCATACACACACCACTATAGTATATATTTATAAAAATAGAATTATATTGTATATTGCTTTGTAGCCTGCTTTGTTTTTTGTAACATATTGTGACAAATATTTCATGTTATTAAGTTCTAAATTTTCAATGACTGCATATTGAATCTTTATATAAATGTACCCAATGTATTTGATCAGTTGCCTATTGATTATCATTGTTCAGCTTCATTTAAACACATCTCAGTTTTTTCATTACTAAAAATAGCTCTATGATAAAACTTTATTCTATAAATCTTTGTATATATATATATATTTTATTATTTCCTTAAAATAAATTCCCAGAAAGAGACTTGATAGGTAAAAGATTATAAATCATTTTAAGGCTTTTGAAATATATATTACCAAATTATCCACCAATTTTCATGCTTACAAGCAGTTTATGAAATTCTAATTCTCTCCTCATTTTTCATTTGAAAGGTACAAAGGCTTGTTAATTTAACTTGAATTTTGTTCATTGTAAATGAATTTGGATATTGTTTTATGTATTTAATAACCATTTGCATGTCTTTTATAAAAAAAAAGTTTTGCTTATTTTTCTTCCAGGTTGTTTATCTTTTTCGACTATATCATAAAAACCTGGGTATTTATTAATGATTTTTTTTTTTTTTTTTTTGGCCATGCCGTGTGGCTTGCATGATCCTAATTCCCTGACCAAGGATTGAACCTGGGCCCCAGCAGTGAAACTGCCAAGTCCTAACCACTGGACCATCAGGGAATTCCCTATTTATTAAAGATTCTTTTAATGATTTTAAAGCCTTTGTCATATATATTGAAAACCTTTTCTCTAATTTGTCATTTGCATTTTAATTTGTGTACAGTAGCTTTTAGCATGGAGAATTTGAAAGTTTGCATATAGTCTTATGTATTAATTTTCCTTAGTGATTAGATTTCTCTGCTGTAACAATTAAAAATATTTTCCTTTCTAGGGACTATTTATGGAGACTTTTCCATCTTTATTTCTTTAATATTTCACTCTTTATGAATCTGGAATGTATGTTATTTATTCCATAGGTAATTTTTCCCTCCAAAGTCGCCAACTGCTCCATTGCCATTTCTCTTTTTATATTTATTTGCCTATTTGCTTGTGCCAGGTCTCAGCTGCAGCATGCATGATCTTTAGTTGCAGCATGGAAACTCTTAGTTGCAGAATGTAGGCTCTAGTTCACTGACCAACGATCGAACCTGGGCCCCCTGCATTGGGAGACAGAGTCTTAGCCACTGGGGTACCAGGGAAGCCACTCCATTGCTATTTCTTGACAAAAAAATCCACAGTCAAGCACTTCCAGGTCCTTTCCCCACACAAAACATCCTTTTTTTGTCAGATCTTGTCAGGTCATACTTTCAGTCAATTAATCTCACAACTAAACTGTGCTAATGTACTAATAATTCTCTATGAATTATTTTGTGAAAATACTGTATACACCACAGCTACTTTAGTGTCATTTAACTGCTTAATTTCTATTTAACAATTATCATTATCTAAATTGTATTATTCAGCTACTCACTTTTCATCTGTCTTTCCTACTAGAATGCAAATTCCATGAGAGTAAGGATATTGTAGTGCTCATTCAGAGTCTAGCACACAGACATATCCAAATAAATATTCATTGAATAAGTTATTTATTTGATGAATTGATGAAAGATTGAACCTGATCCTAAGGAGATGAATAACGGGAGTCAAGGATGGAGATTTGGGAGGTCTGACAGCCTTTGCCTGCTGTTTTGCCTATTCATAAGATTAGCAATGCCTGTGGACATTTACTTCAATCATCGTAAAGTTACACATATTTGGATATTAAGTCTGCATTCACATAGCTAATTCACCTCCAAAGCATGACTTCTGAAACACAGGAATACAGTAAGTAATTAGTAATTTCAAGTACTAATGATTGGCACTCTGCTTCTTCCCAACCAAAAAAAAGAGAAAAGAAAATAAGCAAACCCCATTAAAACTATTGTCACAAGTTGTAGATAATCTGGGCAACCAATAATATGCCACAAATCTGTTGACCAAAATAATTATATACTGTCTCAAGCTTCAAATTTGTGCAGAAATAGAACTTACTTATTAAAGTGAATACTTGTTTAATAACAGAATGCCAACTGAAGAAGGACACCTTTGTGAAAGATGAATGTTTTTCTGAAATTGTGTCATACAGGAAATTATCTTGATGCAAAGTGGCCTTCAAGTCTTCTACTGGGCAAGCTAGTGCAGAGGTCATGGAACAGAAACATTTCCAAACCAAATTAAAATGCTCATGGCACAGAGTTTATCTGATCAATTTAAAACTACAGTAAGGAAAAAGGGGCAAGAAAAAGAGTACATTAATAGACTTAGAGTTGGGTGTGACTTGGGTGATGGGCTGTACTACCTGCGTCTTAGAGTGTGCAGTGTTCATGCACGCTGTCTCTCTCTGCTGCTCCGTCAGCTTTCTCTCCTTATGGTGTGGTTTCTCTTCTTATGATAACCAGAATTGAGGATCAAGCAATCTCTAGCATATTCCTTAAGCCACTGACACACCTGCTCTGATGGAAAGATACAGGGACAAGTATTCCTGGCCACAGGTTCCTGGTATACATCTAACGCCTCGTGATTTTTAGATACTTCTTGGTTCTTCCATTCCTTGAACACGCATCTACATTTAACATGTACATGCTTCGCTTGCTTGGAGAAGGAAATGGCAAACCACTCCAGTACTCTTGCCTGGAAAATTCCATGGACGGAGGAGCCTGGTAGGCTGCAGTCCATGGCGTTGCTAAGAGTTGGACCGGACTGGGCGACTTCACTTTCACTTTTCACTTTCATGCATTGGAGAAGGAAATGGCAACCCACTCCACTGTTCTTGCCTGGAGAATCCCAGGGACGGGGGAGCCTGGTGGGCTGCTGTCTGTGGGGTCACACAGAGTCGGACACGACTGAAGCGACTTAGCAGCAGCGGCAGCAGCTTCACTTGCTAACCACTGATCTGTACGTAATATATCTTCATTCATTCATTCCATCTTTTCTTCTGTAACAGAGGAAATGATTATATTGTAATTGTTTTGTAATAGATCTGAACATTCTCAAACAATACAACATGGGCATATTAGAAATCTCTAACCCAATTCTCTGACTGGTTAATATGCTGCTGTATTACCAAACCTTCATAACTCACCTTGGATTTCAACTTAGCATCAGAAAACCTCCAGAAAGTCTGACCTTAACTTCTAGGTTTCATTTAATTCTCCTGGTAGTGAATAGCTCTGATTCTGTTTCCAAGGAAACAATAAAAGGAAAAAGTTGTTTACCTGTTTAAATTTTCCCTTCAGTTCTAAGATTTGTGATTTTCCCACCCAGTTGGCTCCTTATTAAAACTCATTTACTCAGAATGTATCTTTTTTTTTCCTCCTTATTTTTCTTAATTCCTTAAATAGAGAGAGAGAGAAAATGAGGGAAACGGCAGCAGTGGAGTCCCTTTGGCTATGTGTTTATCTGAAGGTCTCAGCCCACTTGGCCTATCCTTAGATCCAAAAAAATGTTCTTATCAAGGACCTCCCTTGTGGCCCAGTGGTTAAGACTTTAAGCTTCCAAAGCACATGGTGCAGGTTTGATCTCTGGTCAGGGAACTAAGGGCCCACATGCTGGGTGGTGGGCATGGCCAAAAAATATATGCTCTGAAAAGAGAAAAGTGTCCTTTTCACCTTCTTTTTCCCTCCCTGGAGTTTTTTGTGGCCAGCCCTGCCATCTAAATTTCCACAGTAGGCATGTACAAAAAGCGTGGCCTTCCTTTCCTGCCCCAGGTCCCTTGCCACATATATTGCAAGTACCATATATATTACATGTAGAGTGACCAACTGTTCCAGTGTACCCAGGACTATTCATTTTTAGCACTGAAAAGTCCCATGTCCTGGGAAACCACTCAGCCCCGGCAAACAGAGACAATTATCATTCTCATACAAGTGGAAAGGAATAAGATCATATGCCCAAAGATTTCTATGGGCTTAGAGAATCAGGAAAGTCTTGAAAGACGAAGCAATATTTGAAACCAGATCTGAAAATGAGTGGATTAAGAAAACTGGAGCATGGAGGGATTGTGTGAGTAACACATTCAACGTTTGGGAGGCAAGATGGTAGAAATAGACGCAAAAGACAGTGGGTCTACCAGTTTGACTGGATCAGGTATCAGAGGACTGGGAGATAAGGTGAGACAGTTAGTTTAGGACCATATTATTGAAGATCTTAAATTATTTGCCAGACTAAGCAATTGGGATTTTTATTACATAAGAATTGAAGTTTGTTAAAGAACTGCCCTTGGAAGTGACTTGGTGAAGTGTTACTTTAGAAAGACACATCGTTAAGGTCTGTGCAGGATTTATGAGGGAGAGCAGAGTCCAAACCCCATGTCATTAGTTTACTGAGGAGTTCCAGTAATTCACGTGTGAGGGTCAGAAACCCAACCTAAGGTGATGTCCTAGAAATAAAATCAAAAGTCATAGATTTAAGAGATTTCAGCAATGTGGAGAAAGAGAAAATTGATTGGCTGGCACAAAGACGTAGAAGTGAGGTGAACTGGGTGCTCCCAAGCAACCCAGAAAAGGACATGCAGTGAGCTGATGGACACAGGGGTGAGTTGAGTGAGCAAGATGGCAGCAGGTGTGTGCTGGCTGATGGGACCTGTCCTCCATCCCTCAAACATCCTCAGGAGAGTCAATAATTGAATTCACTGATCTTAAGTGTGAGTGAATTTGTTGTGAAACTAAAGAAAAGGCTGAGGAACAGAGAGCACACAAGGATTCCTGGGCTCAGAGGCTGGAAGGGTTGGTTCTATGGCTGCAAGCACCTAAGAATTTGAATTCTCAAACACGCCTTCACGTGAAAGCCAGTTTCACTGAATCTTGAGAGGTAGGAGTGCCATTCAACTGAGTTCCATTTAAATGCTTATGGAAAGACAGAGATACAATAAAGGAGATACGTGGGCTTCCCATGTGGTCCTAGTGGTAAAGAACCTGCCTGCCAATTCAGGAGATGTAAGAGACGTGAGTTCGATCCCTGGGTTCTGAATAACCCCCTGGAGGAGGGCAGGGCAATCCATTCCATTATTCTTGTCTGGAGAATCCCATGGACAGAGGAGCCTGACAGGCTGCAGTCCACCAGGTTGCACAGAGTTAGACACGACTGAAACGACTTAGCTTGCATGTATAGCTGATTCACTTTGCTATACAGCAGAAACTGTATAGCACACAACAGAAACACAACATTAAATCAGCTCTACTCCAATAAAAATTAATTTAAAAAGCAAGAAAGACAAAATTCGATTGAGTAACATTAGGGGTATAAAGTCAGAACAAAATGAAGGCATTGATCTTAGATAAGAGAGACAGGTGGGAAGCAAGTTCGTGTAGGTAGGTAGGTATTTGGTGTAGGTAGATAGGTATTTGGATGAGAATGTAGTTAAGGAAACAACTTTCTAAGATGTCAGTTTTCCTAATGAAAATAGGTGAAGTTATTTGCTGGAAGGAGAAGATGACACTGAAGGAAAAATCTTGGTGATTTGGAAGTTTTATAGATGTCATTGAAACTATGGGTTTATTCATTCAGGAAGAGTGTATGGACTTGGGGAACTATGACTGAAACACTTTCACCATCTTTGTGATAATGATCGAAAAAAATTTTTAAATACATTTCATCAACTGCCTGGATTATTACATGGAAGTAAAAAAGTGAGTCACATCTGACTCTTTGGACTATATAGTCCATGGGATTCTCCAGGCCAGAATACTGGAGAATACTATCCCTTCTCCAGCAGATCTTCCTGACCTAGGAATCAAACCCAGGTCTCCTGCATTGCAGGTGGATTGTTTACCAACTGAGCTATCAGAGAAGCCCAAGTTATTACATTTCTTTCATTCTGTGTAAGGATAAGAAAGAATCATTGTAAGAAGGAATTCAAGATCATGATTCTTCTTCAGTCAAGTGAAAAGAAAACATTTACTTATCATAATGAATATGCTAGTTTGTATTATTTCTCAGAAATAATGATGTTCTTAAATTGTTGATTTTGAGACCATGTCTATTTTTATACCCTAAAGTAGTGCTCCTGACCACATTTTGGGCACAAGCCAAATTGGAAGATTAGACTTAACAGCTCTAATTATGCTTCCTGAATTTGATTAGTGCTGGGGATTAGTTTCTCATTTGATAGTTTATAAGATTTCTTAGCTTGAAGCTGTATGTTTCCTTGGCTATTTTTGGTATCATACACATTATGTAAGCCACCATTTTACTTTTCAATAGAACATTCTGCATTAATTTGTTGTTATTACTCGCTAGTAAGACCTCCTAAATACTAAAAGGAAAATGTTAAGAGCTATGTCAAATTCCACTTTCCAGGGTCATCAAGGCTGTGGTTTTTTTTTTAATTGAAGGATGATTGCTTTACAATATTGTGTTGGCTTCTGCCATATATCAACAAAGGCTGTATATTATTATTTGTTGGTTTCATTGTCCTGTTGCAGGGGGATTCTTTACCAGCTGAGCTACCCGGGAAGACCTGTTAATGTGCTAGAAAGTATTAATGTAGTTGATGTTTAAATTTGTTATTTTTAACTTTAAATGTGTGCTATAATTATTTTCAGGAAGATATTAATATATATTATATTCTGTCTTAGCAGATTTCACATCTTTCTAAATTTAGTCATGGTGTACTTGGCATAAGTATTTCTCATTTTTAGCTGCATAATTGATATTTAAAACAACATTACATAAGACTTCACTAGCAAGACTAATCTTATTTGCATGCCAATCAGAGTATAATGACAATATGAGATTTTCTATGACTAATGTAAGAATTAGATGATATAAGAAATGAAAAAAAAAGAAAGTTTAAAAGTCTTTCAAATATATCCAATGAAGTAATAATTGGCTATTCTCTAAGTATCCTTGAAGACTTCCAACAACTATTTTCTAGTGTATGATGTAAACTTCACCTAAAATGTCTTCTTCATTACCTGTAGAAATTATTTCAGTTCTTCCTTAAATGTCCATCTCATATGTCCTCTTTATCTGATCTTCCCAACCAAATAGGAATATTCTCTACGCTAAAAATACTCTGAGATTTATTTTCTTTTGCAGTAGTTAAAATATTCTACTTTCCATGATAGATAATCATCTTATTGGATAGTTAGCACCTTAAGGAAGCTGAGCACTTCGCTTAATACTTAAGACAGACTTGATTTTTTTTTCTTCCAAAATAAATGACAAGTTGACTGACCCACACTGACACACCAAAGCCTTACTCGTATATGCTATAAAAATGGAAAATCTAGGCAATATCCAGGTAATATTATTTTTTATTTTTAAAGATATTTTTTATATTAACCATTTTTAAAGTCTTTAAAGGTATATGGAATCTTAACTCCGTGACCAGGGATCAAACCCACACCCCTCCTGTGCTGGAATCCTGGGATCTTAACCACTGGACCACCAGGGAAGTCCCCCAGCTAATTTTAAGCAATATTTTTGAGTTGATGATGCAGTGATTTCCTCACCAAAACCTCCGAGTAGTTATACTTTTTCTTGATATTTGCCTTGTGTCCATTAGACAGATTTGCCTTCCATAATTCCTATGGTTGAATCTTAAAGTAACGGACCCCAAGATTTTGAGCTAATCTTGACAAAAGCAAGAAATTTACCAACGACTTTACCTCAATTACATGCTATTATTATTGCCTAATAATCTTTCTTCTCTCCAACAGTTTTAAAAAATCACCTCTTTGTCTTTGGAGCACTATAGCTTTGTTTTCTGGATCTAGGCATGAATTTATTCTCTTTATCTTCTAGAAAACATGGGCCTTCCTGAATCTGAGAATTGGTATCTCTCAACAATTCAATAAAATATCCAACCATTGTTTCCTGTATTATTGCCTATTCCTCATAATCTTTCCTTCTTCTAGAACTCTAATTGACTTGTGTTAGAAATCCTGCTTGTCTTCAATTAGTTTTAACCTCTGTATATTATTCTTCATCTCTTGGTCTCTCTGGGCTTCATTTTGGATAGGTTCTTCAAATGTTTTCTCCAGTTCACTAATCCTTCCTACAGCTTTGTCTAATAGGCCATTTACCCAGCCATTGAGTTTTTAATTTCAGGCATTATATTTTTCATTCTTTCATAGACCTCTATTTGTTTTTCTTTCACATCTACTTGTATATTTTTTTCTAGGCTGTTGCTCATGTTTTCAGGTCTCTTCAATTCTTTAGACATATTAATCATGTTATTTTATATTTTAAATGTGGTAATTATAATTTCTAAAGTCTTTGTGGATTTGATTATACTTCCTGGCTTTTTTCTGATTCATACTTATATTTCCTTTTTATTCTTACATATTTTGTGATTTTTTTTTAAATTATGAGCTTGTGTTAGATTTTAATCTAAGGAAATTCTTAGAAACCTGGCTTGAAGTTCAGTTGATGGGACCAGATACCATGATCTTAGTTTTCTGAATGTTGAGTTTTAAGCAAACTTTTCAACTCTTCTCTTTCACTTTCATCAAGAGGCTCTTCAGTTCCTCTTTGCTTTCTGCCATTAAGGGTGGTGTCATCTGCGTATCTGAGGTTACTGATATTTTTCCCAGCAATCTTGATTCCAGCTTGTGCTTTATCCAGTCCGGCATTTCACATGACGTACTCTGCATATAAGTTAAATAAGCAGGGTGAAAATATACAGCCTTGCTGTACTCCTTTCCCAATTTGGAACCAGTTCGTTGTTCCACATCCGGTTCTAACTGTTGCTTATTAACCTGCATACAGATTTCTCAGGAGGCAGGTCAGGTGATCTAGTATTCCCATCTCTTTAAGAATTTTTCACCATTTGTTGTGATTCACACAGTCAAAGGCTATGGCGTACTCAATAAAGCAGAAGATGGTTTTCTGGAACTTGCCTTCTTTTTTCAATGATCCAGTGGATGTTGGGAATTTGATCTCTGGTTCCTCTGTCTTTTCTAAATCCAGCTTGAGCATCTGAAAGTTTTCAGTTCATGTACTGTTGAAGCCTGGCTTGGAGAATTTTGAGCATTACTTTACTAGCGTGTGAGATGAGTGCAATTGTTCGGTAGTTTGAGCATTCTTTGGCATTGCCTTTCTTTGGGATTGGAATGAAAACTGACCTTTTCCAGTCCTGTGCCCACTGCTAAGTTTTCCAAATATGCTGGCATATTGAGTACAGCACTTTCACAGCATCATCTTTTAGGACTTGAAATAGCTCAGCTGGAATTCCATTACCTCCACTAATGCCGTTCGTAGAAATGCTCCTAAAGCTCACTTGACTTCACGCTCCAGGATGCCTGGCTGTAGGTGAGTGATCACACCATCACGGTTATCTGGGTCATTAAGATCTTTTTTTTATAGTTGAAATTACAATCTTGAAGGCTTGAAGTTACAGTCCTCTTAAAAGGATATGAGTTTGTTTCTATGTCACCAGAGGGCACTATTAATCAGGAACAATTTACATTTGCTACTGAATGCTTCATACCACGTTGGTATGGTTGCCAAACAAAACACAGGACACATAGTTAAATTTAGATTTCAGATAACAAATACTTTTTAGTGAAATATTTGGAACATATATTAACAAACTGTTCATTTAGCTGAAATTTAAATTTAACTGGGCATCCTCTATTTTTATTTGCTAAATCCGGCAACCATATACATAAGTAGCTTGAAATTGGCTTCAAACTCATGTTAGGGCTTGCTTAAGGTTATGAAGTGTCAAAAAAAATATTTTTTTTCCATTCTCCCAGGGCAAAAATTGAGACTGATAAATCTGCAGTGTCTTCTTTAAGGCAGATTTATTTCTTGCTCATTCTTTTTTTTTTTTAATTCTATTTATTTATTTTATTTTTGGGTGCACTGGATCTATGCTGCTGCATGGGCTTTTCTCTAGTTGTGGCAAGCAAAGCTACTCTCTGGTTGCAGTACACGGGCTTCTCACTGAGGTGGTTTATCTTGTAGAGCACAGGCTTCAGTAGCTGTGCCACATAAACTCAGTAATTGTGGCTCCGGGGATGTAGAGAACAAGGTCAATAGTTGTGGCCCACGGTCTTAGTTGCTCTGTGGCATGTGGGATCTTCCCAGACCAGGGATCAAAATGTGTCTCCTGCACTGGCAGGCAGATTCTTTACCACTGAGCCACCAGAGAATTCCCTTGCTCATTCTTATAATGATAGTATTGTTCATTAGAGTCTCAGATCTCTGCAGTGATTTCCCATAGATCCTTGGCTTTATCTGCTATCCTCTGCTCAGAGTGTAATTTTCAAAATGTAAATTCAAGGTCCCTTAAGTTGATTCTTACTGTAAAAATCAGTTTTACAGATCAGTTACCTTTTCAGAGTCTTTTCTTTTTTCTTTCTTTGTTGTTGTTTCTATAGGTTCCTTGCTGTCTTGCCAGCTCCGCGAAATATTGAAAATATTTCTAGGCAGTTCATGCAGTAAGTCTAGTTGTTTTTGGCAGCAGGGGATCAAGGAGTTGATGTTGTGAAGGGGAGTCATCCAAGTATCTCAAATGATATTCTATCAGAACCAGATGTCCTTCAGTCCTTGTTCTCGCTAACTCTGAAATCTGGTATTCTTGGTATCTCCTCCAGTTTTTCATATTCCTTGCCAGGCAGTGTATGTAATTTAGAATATCTAGTATCATTTGACTTTGATTTCATACTCTGCAAAGACTGGTGATCTGTCCAGTGATGAAGTGTGGAAGCTGGCTCTGAACCCTATTTAATGACTTGGGCTCCTTGCCACATCTATTTCCTACCAGTCAGTGCTCTTTCTCTGCAGGTAAAACCTACTTTCCTGTCTCCTAACCTCTTGAGGAATTTTATAAAATACAGGCTGATCTAATGCTGCCATCACCACCACCCCAACTTGTCTTCCCAGTTAGTCCAAAAGAATCCCATTCTTAGTTAAGACTACAGAATTCTGAGACTTCTCATGGAATTAGCCTTAGATTATTTTTCTAGTTACCTTTAGGAAGATTAGTTTTCAGAGCAGAGTTAGATTTCCCTGGCCACCCTTGCCTTCATGGGTGAGTTTTATCACAATTTTAATTTGTCTTTTCTCTAGGACCACCCAGCAAGGTACATTCTTAGTACCAATGGTGTGCTGGAACTGGCTTATACCAAATTGCAGTAGCCAATTGTTGAACTTCAGGAATTTTCAAAGGTGGTGATTAAGTCCAGCTTCTATTAAAAATAATAGAAATGAGAGTCAAATAAATTAAAATGATAGTAAGTATAAAACTCTTAGAAAAGTAAGGATCAATCTTTATGCCTTGAGTAGGCAATGATTTCTTAAATATAAAATGAAAAACAAAAATGACAGAAGACAAAAGTATCAAAATTGGACTGCATCACAGACACGTCTAAGAAAGTGAAAATGCAAGCTATACAATGACACAAAATATTTGCAAATCATATATCTGGTTAAGGACTTGTATCCGGAATATATTTTTTTAAACTCTTATAACTCAATAATAATGAAAACAACAACAAAAATAAGCAATTAAAGGATAAATAATTTGAACAGACACTTCACCAAAATAGATAAACAAATGGCCAATAAGCGAGTGAAAAGCTCTTCAACATCATTAATCATTAAGGAAATGCAAATCAAAACCACAATGAGATACTTACCCACTAGGATGGCTGTAATCAAAATACAAACAAAACCAAATATTGGTGAGGATGTGGAGAAATTAGGAATGTCCAGAATATGCATATCCATAGAAATATAAAGTAGATTTGTGGCTGGGAGGCAGGGGAAGGGATGGTGGTTTCAGGGTTTCTTTTTGGAATGTTGAGAATGTTCTAAAATTAGATTGTGGTGATGGTTGCCCAACTCTAAAATATACTAAAAATCATTGAATTGTATCCTTTAAATGGATGAATGGTATGGTACGTGAGTTATATCTCAATAAGCTTTTTATTTGAAAAAAAGATAGTAAATATTCAAAACACAGTATTTTCTGATTATTTTAGTTTACCTATGCTCTTGAAATTATTTACTAAGAGATGTTACTCAAGTGCCCCATTGTACATGATGTTAAACTGGCAAGAGCTGTTAAGATCTTGTTTATCTCAGACAGCCAGATGGCAGTGAGTGATAATACTCTGTACTAATCCCTTAGGAAGACTCTTTTGCTTGAGCTTTAGATGTGAAAATAATGATCTGCACCATTGTAAGAAATACAATGATACCAGAAAAGACTTTATGACAAATAAAATTATTAGAATATGGTACATAAACAAGATCTCTTCATTCATCCTTCTCACTCCATTGACAAATACTTGCTGAGAATTACAGAAAATACAAAACTGAATTAGATCCTATTTCTATATGCAATCAAGTCTCAGTCAAGAACATAGTATGTGTTAGTCGCTTGCTGCTGCTGCTGCTAAGTCGCTTCAGTCGTGTCTGACTCTGTGTGACCCCATAGACGGCAGCCCACCAGGCTCCCCCGTCCCTAGGATTCTCCAGGCAAGAACACTGGAGTGGGTTGCCCCTTCCTACTCCAATGCATGAAAGTGAAAAGTGAAAGTGAAGTCGCTCAGTCATGTCTGACTCTTTGCGACCCCATGGACTGTAGCCTACCAGGCTCCTCTGTCCATGGGATTTTCCAGGCAAGAGTACTGGAGTGGGGTGCCATTGTGTCCAACTCTTTGCAACCCCCATGGACTGTATAGCCTGCCAGGTTCCTCTGTCTATGGGACTCTCCAGGCAGGAATACTCGAGTGGGTTGCCATTTCCTTTTCCAGGGAATCTTCCTGACCCAGGGATCAAACCCGGGTCTCATGCATTGCAGGCAGTTTCTTTATCATCTGAGCTATAGGGAAGTCCATCAAGAAAATAGAAAGCAATTTAAATATTAAAGCTAAAGGTATTTAATACCAAGAAGTAGGTAGTACTTATAAACTTGTGAAAGATTTTAAGGAGTGAAAGTCCTACCACTACCACCAGTTTTCAGATTCACTGAAAGCGAATCTGAGGGAAGACTTCCCTGGCAGTCCAGTGATTAGGACTTTGCCTTCCAATACAGGGAGTACCGCTTCCATCCCTGGTTGGGTAACTAAGATCCCACATGCCTCATGGCCAAAAACACAAAACATAAAAAACAGAAGCAATATTGTAACAAATTCAGTAAAGGCTTTAAAAATGGTCCACATCAACAACAAAAAAAAAATCTGAAAATCTGAATGTGAAAGTTCTTGCTTTCATGCAGAAACAAGAAGATAAAAGGTCTGAAATCAATCATTGTGGTTGCCCACCTCCCCCACACTGGGGTGACAGGGTAGACAGGAAATATGGAAGGTGTTGTAAAAAGTCCCATCTTAAACTCATATGTTCACCACCACTGCTGGAGAAGGAGGAACGGCTTCTATCTCTCTTCTACCTTCTAATTCATGCACTTGTGCATCTCGTTGACAGAACCTAAGCTCTACTTGGAAGCCTTCTGGCAAGCAACAATGTGGAAAATGTAGTTCTCATTCATCTGATCCCTGCAATGAAAGAAAGGGAGAGAATCAAAGGGAGTGGAAATGGTGCTAAATAACAACAAAATAAGATATGACTCATTACCCTAAGGGTAGTCAGTTAATTCTCTGAGACTGAATGTAGCATGAGTTAGGGACTGTTTTTTAGTGACTGGGTTGTAAGTTACAGAAATTAAATCTTTCCCTTGGGTAACTTGCCATCCCTTGAGCCACTGGACTCACAGACACTTCACCAAGTTAGCAGGCCCTGAAATTTTAGTTTATCTCCCACACTCTGGCTCATGCCTTAAGAAACATAAAGGTACTTGTGAATTCCTCTCACTTGTTCCGATCATCATTACATTACTAATATATAGTGGACCAGCGTGAAGTCCTGTGGGGTGGCAAGACTAGAAAATTTCCTGTGGACTAGATTAGGCTTCCCAGGTGATGTAGTGGTAAAGAATCCTCCTGCCAGTGCAGGAGACACAGGAGACTCGGGTTTGATCCCTCGGTTGGGAATCAGTTCAGTTCAGTTGCTCAGTCATGTCCGACTCTTTGCAACCCATGGACTGCAGCATGCCAGGCTTCCCTGTTTTTCACCAACTCCCAGAGCTTACTCAAACTCATGTCCATTGAGTCGGTGATGCCATTCAGTCATCTGATCCTCCGTTGTCCCCTTCTCCCGCCTTGAATCTTCCCCAGCATCAGAGTCTTTTCCACAGAGTCAGTTCTTCGCATCAGGTGGCCAAAGTATTGGAGTTTCAGCTTCAGCATCAGCCCTTCCAATGAATATTCAGAAATGCTTTCCTTTAGAATTGACTGGTTGGATCTCCCTGTAGTCCAAGAGACTCTCAAGAGTCTTCTCCAACACCACAGTTCAAAAGCATCAATTCTTCAGCACTCAGCTTCCTTTATATACAACTCTTATATATGTGCATGACTACTGGAAAAACCATGGCTTTGACTAGATGGACCTTTGTTGGCAAAGTAATGTCTCTGCTTTTTAATATGCTGTCTAGGTTGGTCATAGCTTTTCTTCCAAGGAGTAAGCATCTTTTAATTTCATGGCTGCAATTATCTTCTGCAGTGATTTTTGGAGCCCAAGAAAATAAAGTCTCTCACTGTTTCCATTGTTTCCCTATCTATTTGCCATTAAGTGATGGGACCGGATGCCATGATCTTAGTCTTCTGAATGTTGAGTTTTAAGCCAACTTTTTCACTCTCCTCTTTCACTTTCATCAAGAGGCTCTTTAGTTCTTCTTCACTTTCTGCCACAAGGGTGGTATCATCTACATATCTGAGATTATTGATATTTATCCCAGCAATCTTGATTCCAGCTTGTGCTTCATCCAGCCTGGCATTTCACATGATGTACTCTGCATATAAGTTAAATAAGCAGGGTGACAATATACAGCCTTGACATACTCCTTTCCCAATTTGGAACCAGTCTTTTGTTCCATGTACAGTTCTATCTGTTGCCTCTTGACCTGCATACAGATTTCTCAGAGGGTTGGGATTATTCCTCTGGAATAGGAAATGGCAACCCACACCAGTATTCTTGCCTGGAAAATCCCATGGGTACAGGAGCTTGGCGGGCTATAGTCCAGACGATCACACAGAGTTGGACACGACTGAGCACTGAGCACAGTACAGAGTAAGACAGAGAGCTAGAGATTTCATATTGCCCTGGGACAGGACTCTTGTGTACTTTTGGGTAAAACTAAGCTGTTTCTATGGCACCCCACTCCAGTACTCTTGCCTGGAAAATCCCATGGATGGAGGAGCCTGGTGGGCTGCAGTCCATGGGTCACTAAGAGTCCAACACGACTGAGCGACTTCACTTTCACTTTTCACTTTCATGCATTGGAGAAGGAAATGGCAACCCACTCCAGTGTTCTTGCCTGGAGAATCCCAGGGACGGCGGAGCCTGGTGGGCTGCCGTCTATGGGGTCGCACAGAGTCAGAACGACTGAAGCGACTCAGCAGCAGCAAGCTGTTTCTGGTCTTCACTTATTTAGCTTGAAACAGAGAAAACTGGAGCTTGCAGGCTGGCCATGTTTTTGTTTTGTAAACAAAGTTTGATGGGATCCCTTCTAGTTCCCATTGATTTGCACATCATCTATGGATGCTTTGACCTTCCAACAGCAAACTGAGAAGTTGAAACAGGGACATTACTGATCAGTCAAAATATTGCCCTTAAATTAAAGACAACAGCAAAATATTGAGTTTACTTCTAAAAGTAAATACTAAAATGTATTTGTACTAATTAAAGCCAAATACTTTTTTCTGAGATTTGAAATAATCAATAACTATTTTAAGTGAACTTTCAGTCTTCAGATTCTTATATAAAATAGAGCTGTGCTGCTTTCAACCACTGATATAAAATAAAATTTAAATTAAATTAAAAAGCCTGGGGACTTTCCTCGTGGTCCAGCGGCTAAGACTCCATGATCCCAATGTAGGGGTCTAGGTTCGATTCCTGGTCAGGGAACTAGATCCCACATGTCACAACTAAAGATTCTTCATGCTGTAACTAAAAGATCCTGAGTGCCGCAACTAAGACCTGGCGCTGCCAAAGTAAATAAATAAATAAATAATATACATACATACATACATATATTCATAAATATAAGTAAAGAAATTTTAAAGTCCTAGGGGCAAAAAAATCTATGTATAGTCTGTACACAGTTGAACAAAGTTACTCGCAATATTTGATTGACAACCAAATGGTATTTCTAATGAAGCACATTAAAAAAGTTTTTTGTTTGCCTATTTTGAAAAAGCTCCAATGCAAATTTCAGCACAAGTCAGAACCCTCATTTAGAATTCACTGGAGGTCACTGCTGAAATGCCTTTTGACTTGAATGAAGAGAAGCTAGCTGGTCTTCAGTAGAGACCTAGGGGTCTGTGTTTAAGTAGAGTTAACACTTCTGGTCCAAAATCTAGATGTAGGTGGTGAAAAGACAATTGCAGATGTTGATTCTCTGATCTTTTAATTTGTACTGCCATTTGTACTTTTTAAAATATATATTTAAATCCTTATTTCCGTATATAATTTGCAATTTTGTAATGCTTCATAGGGTTAGTGTTTTCAATATCCACATCATCCCAGAAAGTATTTTCTTCTCACATTTTATAGCTGAGAAAACTGAGGCTCAGAGTCAGTAAATCACCAGCCTCACAGAGAAAAGGAACTAAGAGAACATTATTTACCAAGCATCCACTCTATTATAGGCACCACCTTAAACCAGAACACATCTTGATTTTTAGACTCCAAGTCTACTATTTTTACTAGACAATTTATTAAGTCCCATCATTATGAATATTGGGGATGGCTATGTGGTGGTGGTGATAACTTTTAACACGTAGAAGTATACCAAGCCCTGCCCCCAAATTGAGAATAAGATGACTAGGAGAAGGGAGACACAACTATAAAACTTTGTGGCCAGGGCTTCCCTGATGGGTCAGTGGTAAAAAAATCTGCCTGCCAATGCAGAAGACACAGATTTCATCCCAGACCCAGGAAGATCCCACATGCCGTGGAGCAACTAAGCCCATGAGCCACAACTACTGAGCTTATGTGCCACAACTGTGGAAGACCATGTGCCTTAGAGCCTGTGCTCAGAAGCAAGAGAAGCCACCACAATGAGAAGGCCCCACACCACAACTGTAACAGGAGGGAAAGAGGGCACAACTTTTGCAAAAATGACAGAGCCCAAGGACACAACATAAACTGATTAGAATCAAATGGGACCAAGACGGGAGACAAGACTAGATCTTGATCCTCAATCAGCAAGTGAAATAACACACCCAGAAGTGCCATGACAGTTCCAAGGCACTGTTAAAATACCAAGGAATGGGCAGTGGCCCAAATCCTGGAAATCTCTGCCCCTTTCCCAGAATAGTTGGAATAACCCGCCCACTCATTAGCATATTAAATTACCCAGCCTATAAAAACTAGCTCTGTCATATTTCATGGCTGCACTCGCCCTTTGCAATGGCCCACACTCTTGTCTGTGGAGTGTGCTTCTCTCTGTATCTGATTAAATCCACTTCTTGCCTATCACTTTGTCTCTCAGTGAATTCTTTCTGTGATGAGACTTCAAGAACCTGAGCTTCATTAGATTCTGAAACCAGGTACCATGGGTTTTGACTGGCTTTGGGTCCCAGCCACGTGGGTTCAAGTCCCAAGCAGCGTTTTGGCTGGGTTGGAGTCCCAGCCACGTGGTTTGAGTCCCAAACTGGGTTTTGGCTGAGTTCGAGTCCCAGCACATGAGTTCGAGTCCCAGCACATGGGTTCAAGTCCCAATCTGTGGTTAATGGTTTCACAGCTAGACAGTAGCTCCCACTCCACGACCGCTGCAACTAGAGAAAAGCCCGAGCAGCAACAAGACCCAGCACAGCCAAAAATAAATGAAGAAGTAAAATTATATATGTATAAAACTTTACGGCAAAGAAAAAGTTGCTATTATACATGAAGAATAAAGCTGAAGAAAAGGAAGTACTTTTAAGAGTTTATTTGTGACATTCTGAAATACCTAACCACAGAAAGCTGTAAAGTGTCTATGAATTATTATTATAGATCAAACATCTTTTGAGAATGATTTAAATACAGTCCTGTGTAAAGTCAGAAGCTGTATGACATGTTTCCCTTCTAGATCTGTAAGCAGATGATTAGAGAGACCCTGAAGAAAGAGAAGCAGAATGGCTTCTTGACATAAGAGAATTCAGTTTTGGCTTAAGCCTAAGTCATTTTGTGATTTAAGCCATTTTGTGATCTGTAGGGGACTGGAGTGCAGAAGTAGGAAGTCAAGAAATACCTGGAGTAACAGGTAAATTTGGCCTTGGAGTACAGAATGAAGCAGGGTAAAGGCTAGTAGAGTTCTGCCAAGAGAATGCACTGATCATAGCAAACACCCTCTTTCAACAACACAAGAGATAATGCTACACCTGCTCATCACCAGATGGTCAATACTGAAATCAGATTGATTATATTCTTTGCAGCCAAAGATGGAGAAGCTCTATACAGTCAGCAAAAACAAGACCGGGAGCTGCCTGTGGCTCAGATCATGACCTCCTTATTGCCAAATTCAAACTTAAATTGAAAGAAAGTAGGGAAAACCTCTAAACCATTCAGGTATGACCTAAATCAAATCCCTTACAATCATACAGTCAAAGTGACAAATAGATTGAAGGGATTAGATCTGATAGACAGAGTGCCTGAAGAACTATGGACGGAGGATCGTAACATTGTACAGGAGGCAGAGATCAAGAACATCCCTAAGAAAACGAAAAGCAAAAAGGCCAAATGGTTGTTTGAGGAGGCCTTACAAATAGCTGTGAAAAGAAGAGAAGTGAAAAGCAAAGGAGCAAAGGAAAGATATACCCATTTGAATGCAGAGTTCCAAAGAATAGCAAGGAGAGATAAGAAAGCCTTCCTCAGGGATCAATGCAAAGAAATAGAGGAAAAGAATAGAATGGGAAAGACTAGCAATCTCTTCAAGAAAATTAGAGATTCTAAGGGAATATTTCATGCAAAGATGGGCTCAATAAAGGACAGAAATGGCATGGACCTAACAGAAGCAGAAGATATTAAGAAGAGGTGGCAAGAATACACAGAACTATACAAAAAAAATCTTCACAACCCAGATAATCACGATGGTGTGATCACTCACCTAGAGCCAGAGCTATTCAAATCCTGAAAGAAGATGCTGTGAAAGTGCTGTACTCAATATGCCAGCAAATTTGGAAAACTCAGCAGTGGCCGCAGGAAGGAAAAGGTCAGTTTTCATTCCAATCCCAAGAAAGGCAATGCCAAAGAATGCTCAAACTACTGCACAATTGAAGTCATCTCACATACTAGTAAAGTAATGCTCAAAATTCTCCAAGCCAGGCTTCAACAGTACGTGAAATGAAAACTTTCAGATGTTCAAGCTGGATTTAGAAAAGTTAGAGGAACCAGAGATCAAATTGCCAACATCTGTTGGATCATTGAAAAAGCAAGACAGTTCCAGAAAAACATCTACTTCTGCTTTATTGAGTATGCCAAAGCCTTTGACTGTGTGGATCACTACAAATGGTGGAAAATTCTGAAAGAGATGAGAATACCAGACTACTTGACATGCCTCTTGAGAAATCTGTTTGCAGATCAGGAAGCAACAGTTAGAACTGGACATGGATCAACAGACTGGTTCCAAATAGGGAAAGGAGTACATCAAGGCTGTATATTGTCTCCCTGCTTATTCAACTTATATGCAGAATACCTCATGAGAAACGTTGGGCTGGATAAATCACAAGCTGGAATCAAGATTGCTGGGATAAATATCAATAACCTCAGATACGCAGGTAATACCACCCTTGTGGCAGAAAGTGAAGAAGAACTAAAGAGCCTCTTGATGAAAGTGAAAGAGGAGAGTGAAAAAGTTGGCTTAAAGCTCAACATTCAGAAAACGAAGATCATGGCATCCAGTCCTATCACTTAATGGCAAATACATGGGGAAACAGTGGAAACAGTGGCAGACTTTATTTTGGGGGGCTCCAAAATCACTGCAGATGGTGACTGCAGCCATGAAATTAAAATCACTTGCTCCTTGGAAGAAAAGCTATGACCAACCTAGACAGCATATTAAGAAGCAGAGACAGTACTTTGCCTACAAAGGTCCATCTAGTCAAAGCTATGGTTTTTCCAGTAGTCATGTATGGATGTGAGAGTTGGATCATAAAGAAAGCTAAGCTGAAGAATTGATGCTTTTGAACTGTGGTGTTGGAGAAGACTCTTGAGAGTCCCTTGGACTGCAAAGAGATCAAACCAGTCAATCCTAAAGGCAATCAGTCCTGAATATTCAGTGGAAGGACTGATGCTGAAGCTGAAACTCCAATACTTTGGCCATTGATGTGAAGTACTGACTCATTGGAAAACACCCTGATGCCGGGAAAGATTGAAGGTGGGAGGAGAAGCAGATGACAGAGAATGACGTGGTTGGATGGCAGTACCGACTCAATGGACATGAGCTTGAGTAAACTCTGGAAGTTGGTGATGGACAGCTAGGCCTGGTGTGCATGGCATTGTGTCCATGGGGTCGCAAAGAGTCCGACATGACTGAGCGACTGAACTGAATTGATGCTTGGCTGTAATGTGCTCTGTGCTCAAGTCACTCAGAATGCTTGGCCTTAAACAGGACTCAGTAATCTCTGATCTTAAGGAAAGTAAGGGCATGCAAGAACAAAGGAATAACAGTCAAGAGACAATAGTTTAGCCTTAAAACACAAGTCCTAGTTCTTCCTCAAGGGATATACGTAACAATCTGATACTGTTTTTGAGTTCTGCAGGAACTAAGACCCCTACCCAGTGGAGGACAGAAAAACGGTGACCCTCCAGAGTTCAGTCTACTAAAGATTTGACCTATTGACCTTTGCCCCAATTCTTTTCTGAATTCTCCTCTGCTCAAGTCCCCTTATGAATATGCAAATACTCTTAGTTTAAAACTTCCTCAGTTTTCCTGTTTGGGGAGACACTGTTTTAAGAAAGATCCGCAGTGTTTTCCTTGCTTGCTGCAAATAATAAACCCTCCCTTCTCCCAGTCTTTTGTTTGGATGTGTCCTACGGGGTTTTTTGTTTGTTTTTTAAATATTAATTTATTATTTATCTGGGGCTTCCCAGGTGGCACTTCGTTGTTGTTCAGTTGCTAAGTCATGCCTGATTCTTTGCAACTCCACGGACTGCAGCAGGCCAGGCTTTCCTGTCCCGTCATATCTCCAGGAGTTTGCTCAAATTCATGGCCATTGAGTTGGTAGTGCCATCCAACCATCTCATCTTCTGTCGTCCCTTTCTCCTGCCCTCAATCTTTCCAGCATCAGGGTCTTTTCCAGTGAGTCAGCTCTTTGCCTCACGTGGCCAAATCAGGTGGCACTAAAGACATAAGAGTTGCAGGTTCGATCCCTGGGTCATGAAGATGCCCCAGAGGAAAGGGTGGCAACCCACTCCAGTATTCTTGCCTGGAGAATCCCATGGCTACAGTCCGTGGGGTCACAAAGAGTTGGACACAAGTGAAGTGAATTAGCGTGCACAAGTCTTAGTTATGTCTCTTGGAATCTTATTTGTGGCATGGATGCGGGATCTAGTTCCCCAACCAGAGATAGAACCTGGACCCCTTGCACTGGTAATGCAGAGTCTTACCCACTGGACCCCCCGGGGAAGTCCCTGGTTATATCTCTTGGCTCAGTACTCATGAAAAGACAAATCCAGTTTTCAGGTAACAGTTCTGTTATTCTATGATACTGTCTCTAATAACAGGATATTTATTTCCCCAACTTTAACATATTATAAATCTGGTGGGAAGGAGTTATAATATCAGATATAGACATGCTTCTTGCAATTATCCATCATCCAGTTCTGTTCACATATGCGGCAAGAATAAGTATGCCTTTCTTTAACTTCTTGCTAAGGCTTCATGCTTCCAGATTCATTGGAGTTACTTACTAATTTGTCTGATCAACCTTTATTATATATACACTATGTGCTAGATTTGTGAGGAATATGAAATAACTTATTAAATCTTTTCCTATATAAGAGATTTTGAGTGGCCTAGTCAAAAGCAACGCTAATGGCACATAACCTTGATGAGAAAGGATAGATAATACACAAAAGAAGCTAAACAAGCATCCTTTTGTCATCTAGGACCGGGGTCAGCAGATTTTTTCTGTAAAACCAGCCAGACTGTAAATATTTTCAGCTTCTCAGGGCTGTATGGTCTTTGTTGCAACTACTTCCCTAAGGCCTCAGATGGTAAAGAATCTGCCTATAATGTGGGAGACCCAGGTTCTATCTCTGGATCAGGAAAGTCCCCTGGGAAGGGAATGGTTACCTATTCCAGTATTCTTACCTGGAGCATTCCACGGACAGAGGAGCCTGGCAGGCAACAATCTGTAGAGTTGCAAAGAGTCAGACATGACTGAGCGACTCACTTTTTTAAATGTGTTTTGTTGCAACTACTTAACTGTCCATTACAATGTGAAAGCAGCCATTGATAATAGATAAATTAATGAATGTGGCTGTGTTCCAATAAGGGCATCCCAGGGGTGCTATTGGTAAAGAACTTGCCTGCCAATCCAGGAGACATAAGAGACGTGGGTTTGATCCCTGGGTCAAGAAGATCTGGAGAAGACCATGGCAAACCACTCCAGTATTCTTGCAGTCAATGGAGAATCCCATGGACAGAGGAGCCTGGCAGGCTACAGTCTATAGATTCACACAGAGTTGGACCCTACTGAAGTATGTTTCAATAAAATTTTATTTATGGACTTTGAAACATGAATTTCACTTAATTTTATGTGTCACAGAATACTATCTTTTTTATTTCTTAAAAGCCATTTAAAATATAAAAACCCTACTTAGCTTGCATAAAAAACATGCAAAAACAGGCTATGGACCATAATTGTCAATCTCTGACCAGTGAAATTAGTATCAATGAAAGAAGTTACAATTGTAGATGATTACAAAGGATGCAGGCAATATAATATTAAAATAAATATAAAACTAAATGTTAAATAGGGCTTCTCAGATAGCTCAGTTGATAAAGAATCGGCTTGCAATGCAGGAGACCTCAGTTCAATTCCTGAGTTGGGAAGATCCCCAGGAGAAGGGATAGGCTACCCATTCCAACATTCTTGGGCTTCCCTTGTGGCTCAGCTGGGAAAGAATCTGCCTGCTATGCTGGAGACCTGGGTTCAATCCCTGGGTTGGGAAGATCCCTTGGAGAAGGAAAAGACTACCCACTCTAATATTCGGGCCTAGAGAATTCCATGGACTGTATAGTCCATGGGATTGCAAAGAGTCAGACATGACTGAGCAACTTTCACTTTCAAATGTTAAATGTTGGGAAGATGATACAGTGTGTCTAGATGAAACAGACCTAGCTCTCCTTAGATAATTTCAGCAATTGGTAGATGAGGAATCTGAACAACTGAGTATGAAAAGATGGAAAATAAAGACGCGATCCCTTCAGGTTTGTCATAGTTCTTAGCCTTATGTTGTCTGGAAGTTGAATTGTTTCCCATACAACTCTCTGTACTTGGCTTCTATTTTTTGTTATTGTTATTGTTGTTTAAGTAACTGACCTGTATATTAATCAGGGGGTTTCCTAGAGTAACAGAAGCAATAGGGAAGTATATATATATATATATATATATATATATATATATACACACAGTATCGAGAAGCAGTCAGCAAGTCAATGTCTTAGTCTGCTTGGGCTGTCATATCAAAACACAGTAGACTGTGTAGTTTAAACAATATAAATTAGTTTTCTTGTAGTTCTAGAGACTGGAAGTCCCAGATAAAAGTCTGGTAAGGGTTGGTTCCTAGTGAGAGCTCTTTTCCTGGCTTGTAGATAGTAGCACCAGTGGCAGCAGATAGTCTCCTTATTGCTATGTCCTCACATGGCCTTTCCTTGGTGTGTGTACAGAGAGGGAGTGTAATCACCTTCTTTTATATAGGCATTAATCCCATTGTCCCAGGCCCCAGCTGCATGGCCTCACCTAAACCTAATTACCTCCCAAAGGCCCCATCTCCAAAGACCATCACACTAGGGGTTGGAGCTTCAATATATGAATTTGGGGAGGATGTGAATATTTAGTCTGTAACACAGGGTAGAACACTGACCTTTCCCCTGGGGAATTGCTGCTTATTTTTACTCCTGGCTTCAGAGGCCACCATTCGTCCTTTAATGCTCTGATCCAAACCTCAATTGGCAGCATAAGTAGTGAAATGAATTCATCTACTGACTACTTTGTAGAAGCTGAGTAATATTATTGTGGCTAATTGTAGAGGACATGGATTGTAAAATAAGATCTCCTCTCAGTTCTCTGAGGACTCTAGTAGGAGTCTAGATTAGATTGCTGCTCCAATGACTAATATCAGATTGCTGTAGATCAGGGTTTCTCAGCCCTGTCTACACAATGGAATCATAGAGCAGGAGTAGGGCATGAGAAAGGGTGAAAAATACCAATGATTTAGCCCACCTCCTGAGTCTAATTTGGTTGCTTTGGTTCAAGGATTGAAGCTTCAGTATTTTTAAATTGTAATGTGCAGCCTCAGAGGTGCAGACTATGGTCCTACCATCCTACATTGGCCTATGCAAAATTGTCCACTACCTGCTGTGAGTTTTAAGGTTAATGTGTGGCTCTACAGCAAGGGGACAAGCAATAGTTAATTTAAAAAGCTCTTTGACTCTCTAGAGAAAATAAACACTATCGTATTTAAAAGCAAAACAGTGTACACCAATGTACACAGCGGCATTTTTGACCATAGCCAAAAGGTGGAAACAATCCAAAGGTCCATCAACACATGAATGGATAAACAAATTGTGGTATATACACAAAATGGAATATTATTCAGCCTTAAAAAAGAAGGAAATTCTGATATATGCTACAAAATGAATGAACCTCAAAAAATATGCTGAGTGAAATAAGCCAGACACAAAAGGACAAATATTGTATATTCATAAAGAAAAGAAAATAGATTTGGGGGAATGGTTAGTTGGTATTTAATGAGTATTTAACAGATTTTCTGTTAGGGATGATGGAAAAGTTCTAGAAATGGATTGTGATGATGGTTGTACAACACTGTGAATATATTGATACTTAATGTCAATGAATTGGATATTTGTGTGCATGCTCAGTCGCTCAGTCATGTTTGACTCTTTGTGACTCCATGGACTGTAGCCTATTAGGCTCCTCCCTCCATGGGATTTTCCAGGCTAGAATACTGGAGTGAGTTGCCACTTTCTCCTTCAGGGAATCTTCTCAGACTGGGGATTGGACCTGCATGTCCAGCATCGGCAGGTGGATTCTTTTACTACTGAGCCACCCGCGAAGCCCAAATTGGGCACTTGAAAAGGTTTAAATGGTAAATTTTTTTATTATATATATTTTTATCACAATAAAACAAGACAAAATAAAACCTCTTCTTTATAGGTGTGATACTTCTGAATGAAAATTGAAGCTGCTGCATAATTGTGAAGGCTACCATTCCACTAATAGTATAAAGAAGAATCAGCAATTGTGAAAGAGAAATCTGTTTAAAAAGGGTTTTGTAGAATGTTATCAACAGCCTGAAGTCACTAGGAAATGATATCTTTACATGACATTTTTCAATCTTTTAAATATCAGTATGTGTGTCCAAGCCTTTTAAAAGAAAAATAATGCTTTCTCTGTTTAGAATGTATATTTTCTGAAAAAATTTGAAGTCAAAATTAACGTTTGAAAATGAAAGCAATGACAATGTCATCAACTTAATCTGGCATCACTATATTTTTAGACACAACAGTATTAAGTGTATAGTTCTTAGCCTTAAAGGTTATCAACCAATGATTAGTGTAATATTGGAACAGGTGCTATAAAGGATGAAGATTATCATGCTTTTGAAATTTCTGACTCATGCTATATAGTCTGCCATAAAGAGCAGTATAAAAAGGGATTTGTTCAGACCAAAGAAAATCATATAATTAGTTCTTTTAGTGATATTAAGAAGTGCTTGTAATAAGATAATGTCCTTCTTGTAAATCAACCGTCACCAGCTCCCTTTTTATTCCATGACAACGAATGCAAAATGTTACTCAAACTCAGATAACGTGTCTTTCTTTGCTTGCTATTAACTTCATTAATCCCTTTCTCACAGCTCCATCTCTCTCTCTCTTATTTCTCTGCCTCTCTCCCATACGAAATCTTTTCTCAAGGTAACATATTCCCAGAAATCATAATGAATGTAATGGCATAAAAAGTAACTCATGATTTCAACATTAGCTTTTGCCAAAAAGTCTTTGGCTATAGATCAGCAGTATGAGGCAATGGAGCGCAGGTAAACAGGGCATTAGGAAGTGCTTCTTCAAGCTGTTTACCAAACCCCTCCTGCAGGTGGGATTTTTTGCTGTGTTAAAAGTTTAGAGTTGACTGAGTGAATGCGGGAAGAAATGGAAATAGTCAAAAACATTCAGGTTTATAAGACTTCTACAGGATGTCTTAGAGTCCTGCCCTCCTATGATTAAATTCCCCTCCGCATCTCTCTCCCACATCAAGGTAGCTTGCCTCAGAGCTCAAAGGCTTTTGTGAGTGACCTTCTCTCTCTGTTCCTTTCTTCTAACCTGACTAAGGAATTTTAGAAGCTTCTCTTTTCCTCCTTGCTTCCTTTGGGCGTTGGAAAATCTTCACCTGAGTAGCTGGGGCTACATTTTGGGGAGGTATTTTCCTACTGGTCAGAGTTGAACGTCACGAATGGGTTTTGGCTTAGAAGCAATGCCATCCAAGGAGCTGTGTCCCATAGGGATAAGTATAGATACATGGTTGAGCCATGTTGCTCAACCATGTATCAATCCCATGTGACCCAATGTGATTTGGGTCCCAATCATTCATTTGTTGATTCAACGTGTACTTCTATGTTTATTTACTGAGTGGCTGCTATATGCCAGGCAGTGTTTTACAGGCTAGATGTAAACCAGGTGAGAATCATTGCTCTTGTGGGACTCATATTCTACGTGAATAAAATAGAAATAGAAACAGGTAACAAATCAACAAGTAAAACGTGAAGAACATAAAAGATGTCAGGTGGTGATAAGAACCAAGAAAAATAATAACAAAGCAGAGAAGAGAGAGAGAGAAAGTGCAGTATTAAAGTAGTGAGAGAAGATCTTTCTGAGGAGGTAGCACCTGAATTAAGATCTGAAAGAGGAGAAAGAACAAGTCTTGCATGTATCCAAGGGAAGGACTTTCCAGACAGAGAGTTCAACAAGTGCAAAGTATCTACCTGAGGTAGTTGTGAAGGTGTGTTCCAGAAGGAACAGGAAGACCCGTGAGGCTGCAGTGGAATAAGAAAATGGGAGGGCATCAAGGGATGGTGACAGAGAGGTCCCACGAGTCCTTGGAGAACATGGCAAGGACTTTGTGGTTCTTCTCTAAGTAACATGGAAAACTATAGGGAGGGCGAGGGTTTGAGCAGATAATTGACATGAACTGATTTTTATTTGAAAAGGCTGATTCTGGATACATATCAAGTCTGAAGGAGGTAAGAGCAGAAATAGTGAAACCAGTTAGGAGAGTGCAATAATCCAAGGAAAGGTGATGGAATTTGGCCCAAGACAAGAGCAGTGGAGGTGATGAGAGGAAATCTGTCTGAAAATATCGTGAAGATAGTAAGCCAATGCCTATGGATCCAATATAGGGTGAGCAAAAATGTGATGAGATGATTCTGTCTGATTAAAATATTCTGCAAGATATTGACATCTCAGTTTGTTCCTCTCCATTTGAAATTAGTGAAGTGAAGTCGCTCAGTCGTGTCTGACTCTTTGCGACCCCGTGGACTGTAGCCCACCAGGCTCCTCCGTCCATGGATTTTCCAGGCAAGAATACTGGAGTGGGTTGCCATGTCCTTCTCCAGGGGATCTTCCTGACCCAGGGATCAAACCCAGGTCTCCAGCATTGCGGGCAGATGCGTTAACCTCTGAGCCACCAGGGAAGCCCCCAGTTGAAATAGATGCTATCAATAATGCCAGTATTTACAGGTGAAGAAATGAAGTTAAGGAGATTAGGTAATTTGCCTAAAGTCACACAGTTTGTAAGGGAAAGAACCAAGGCTTAACCCCAGATCTGTCTGATCAGAATCCATCATTTTAACCATCACTACTTAGTAATATACCTTTTAGACAAACATAAGAACAATAAGTTAACTTAAATATCTACCTTAAAAGAATTTTTTTAAGTAGCAAGTGTCATTGTAAAGGTATATGAAAGAGAAAGAAAGCTATGCACACTGAGTTATAAATCTGCTCCGTTTCCTATCATCATTCATAAAACGACCACATAATAAAGTGGGACCAGTTTATAGGCAGAGCTTTTAAGAGTAGGAACACTCCTTACAGAAAATGGACCTGGCTGGGAACAGACGATAAGTAGGAGAATGTCTTCCTCTTAGTTTAATTTGTACAGCCTGATAGATGATCTTTCAGAAGCTGTCCCCAATCTGGGGAGGTGCGCTGTATCCTGAGATTTTAAATCATGAATCACCAGGCTTCATCCACCGCACACCCTGCTCTTTGATGTATTTTCAACTGTTTTCAATTCATTCTCCATGAACAGCTCAGCCTAAGCTGATCCAGTTTGCCCTGTGTTTTGGTACATTCTGGCCTCAGGCCTTGCTTTGATTCTCAGCTATTATTTTTGTTTCTTTTCTAAAGTTCAGGGTATCAGCAGTTTCTCAGGTAATGTTGCTCTTGATTTATTTATATGTCTTGTGTACTCCCCTTTCTGTTTTTTGTTTGCTTGTTTTGTTTTTTTACCACACCACACAGCTTGTAGAATCTTAGCTCCCCAACCAGGGTTTGAATCTGGACCCGCCGCAATGACAACGCAGAGTCCTAACCACTGGACCACCAGAAATGCCTTCTGTTTTTTTGTTTTTATTTTTTTATTATTTTTTATCCCCCCCCCCCCAATTCCCTAGCACACCACCCCCACCCACCCCCCCCCCCCCGCCTCTTTTTCTTTCCTCTTTTACAAACCCTTCTGTCGAGGGCTGATTTTCAATAGATCGCAGCCAGGGAGCTGCTCTGCTATATAGGAAACCCTGACCCAGAAGCACATCATCTACGAATGGTTTAGCGCCAAGTTCCCCATGAACGTGTTTTTTGTTTTTCAGTAGCGTTCCCACCCAGATCTGTCCTGACCATCTACATCTATTCATAAGTCAGTGATTTAAACTCAAAATGCATTTTCTGTTAACACTGAAAAACTGTCTCTCAGACACATCTGTAAAAGCAGGTGGCAGCATTTTTTGAGCAAAAAGAGCATGAGCTTTAGAGGCAGGCAGATGTGACTAGTATGAGGATAAAAATGAGTAAATATTATAAAACGTAAAATATTATTGGGCTTCCCAGGTGGCGCTAGTGGTAAGGAGCCCTCCTGCCAATGCACGAGATGTAAGCAACTTGGGTTCAATCCCTGGGTCAGGAAGATCCCCTGAAGGAGGGCATGGCAATCCACTCCAGTATTCTTGCCTGGAGAATCCCATGGACAGAAGAGGCTGGCGGGCCATGGTCCATAGGGTTGCAAAGTGGGACATGACTGAAGCAACTTAGCACACACACATGCTCGGCAGCGGGCTCAATAGATTCGAGTTTTCTTCTTTTATCTGTGACTCACTGCCAAACAAAATATACAATCACAACTTTCCCCTCTACACTCCTGTCCCCGAGGAGCTCTAGGGTTTCAAACTTTGGTAACAATGGAAAAGTATGAAATATGTGGAAGTTTATAAAAACATTTATGCAACATCCCCTTAGACTCTGAAGTGGAAAGCCAGTGTAACATACTAGCAATGGTGGTGAAAGAGGAGGAAGCAAGATAGCAGAGACGGGGGAAAGGCAGGGAACATTTATTGAGCGTGAACTCAGTGTGAGGAACTGTGCTAGACTCTTCCAGGCGTTATGTACTTAATCAGAGTGAAATGATGCCATTAGCAGCAACACAGATGGACATACAGGTTATCATGCTAAGTGAAGTAAGCCAGAGAAGGACAAATATATGCTATTGCTTGTATGTGGAATCTGAAAAAAAAAAAGATACAGATGCACTTATGTAGAAAACAGACACAGACTTATAAACATAGAAAACAAATGGATGGTTAACAAAGAATAAGAGAAGGGGAGGGATGAATTAGGAGTTTGAGATGAACATATACACACTACTGTAGAAAATAAACAACAAAGTCTTACTGTATAGCACAGGGACTGTACTCAGTATTTTTTAATAACCTTTAAGAGAAGGCAATGGCACCCACTCCAGTACTCCTGCCTGGAAAATCCCATGGACAGAGGAACCTGGAAGGCTGCAGTCCACAGGGTCGCTGAGGGTTGGACGCGACTGAGCGACTTTACTCTCCAGTGTTCTTGCCTGGAGAATCCCAGGGATGGGGGAGCCTGGTGGGCTGCCGTCTATGGGGTCACGCAGAGTCGGACACGACTGAAGTGACTTAGCAGCAAGGGAAGAGAATCTTAAAAAAAAAAAAAATATATATATATATATATGCATAACTGAAACACTTTGCTATACACCTGGAACTAACATAACATTGTAAATCAATTATACTTCCACTAAAAAAATATTTCTGTTCTCTACAAAAAAGAACATCATGGCTCCAAGTTGACAAATCTTGCCTAAGTTTATGTAACTAATATGTGGTGGAGCTAGAATTTAAAGCTAACTCTGAACTCTAAAGTCCATAATATTTCAATATGTTTAATGCACATCAAAATGTATACAAATAGTACCTTAACATGATTACTAAAATCAGCATTTACATACCCATCATAAGATAAACACTAAATCATTGCTCTCCCAAAGGGTAATTTTTTATTTTAATCACAATATTCTTAAATGTCTAGGCTTAATGAATATGAGAAATTTAGGTCAAATGGTAATGTTAATTTACTTTTGTTTTCCATAGACTCACTTTATAAGGAGTTTATAATAAAAATACCTTCCTAAATTTAACTGTGGCCTAACTTCCTCAGTTCTTTAATAGCTTCCAGATGTTTAGATAATTTTGTTTAGAAACTTTGTATATTATCAAAGTTTTTCACTGATTAAATAAGACTTATAATAAAGCATGTCTTCTCTACCCTGTTAGACCTCATGATGTTGAAAACGTTTTTGAAGTCCTAACTTCAAAGTTGTTCACATGGTTATAGTCTCATAATAAATACAGGATTATAGACTTTTCTGTAAGATTATAAAGGAAATGAAATAGAAATAATGACAAAATGACTTCCCATGTTCATATCTCTGTCTTTCAATGTTTACCAATTGGCCAGCAAAGTTGATATGTTGAAAAGTCTTATTGACATCAAAGGATATTTTCCCTAGCACAAAGGGTCAAGTGCAGCGCCTGGTCAACCCACAGACCACTGGTAACAGAGTCAAACAGTTTACTTAAGATAACGTCAAAGCGAATGACAGTGTACAGTGGGGAGTCAAAAGTCTAGATCTGTAGTCTGGAGATGTGAATACTGACGAGTTAGTGAAGGTGAGGAATCAATTGGGAAAATGGTGAAAGTGAACTGAAAGTGTTAGTCGCTCAGTCTTGTCGGACTCTCTGGGACTCCATGGACTATACCTCGCCAGGCTCCTCTGTCCATGGAATTCTTCAGGCAAGAATACTGGAGTGGGTTGCCATGTCCTTCTCTGGGGGAATCTTCTGGACACAGGGATGGAACCCACAGGTCCTGTGTCTCCTGCGTCTCCTGCATTGCGGGTTGATTCTTTACCGTCTGAGCCCCCAGGGAGAAATATTAATGAGATGCTTAGTTAGCTACTGTGGTTAAACTCCAAATCTCAAGGAGTCCGAAGTTTAGAAAAAAAGAGTTCTGATTTTAAAAATAAAAGCAAAAAAAGCTTGGGACAGTGTGAGAGAGATTTTTAAAATGTTGATTTCTTTGTTTTAAAGAGAGACAATGCTTTAAGGCTGAAGACAGTAACAACAAAAAGAAAGACGTGAAATTTAAACAAGTGGTAACACAGTAGAGATGTGACATGTAGCCACTGTCATTTCGTGTGTGAGGTGAACTAGCATTACTCTCACACTTCTGATACAGCTTCGTTGGATTGCTTGCTTCTCTCTACTGATCGTCACCATCCTTTCCATCTGAGTTGGTGTGAGTACAAAAACACACAGTTCTTTTACGGAAGGATTTACAAGATAGCACTAAGTCCCTCATAGTAAATTCACTTTTAGAGTGTAGCTTAAAGAACTTTGAAGGAGGCATATATTGTACATATTACTGTAGTGGAAAAGTCCACCTGCTTAGAATTAACTCCATTATATCCTGAACAATTGGTGAAATACTTATTTAGAAGTGGTTTTCAGTTGCTTTTATTACATTGTTTTCTGGCTCTTCTTTCACATCCTTTCCCCTGGGAATTCTCTTTTTGCTGAAATTGTTTTGTAATCCAACAAAGGAACCACGCCGCCAAACTGGAAAAACATAAACTGTTTACTTAGCCTCTTATTTTTTTGTCTTGATTTGTCTTTATCCCATTTTGGGTTTTGATGGATAACAAGATTATTGTAAGGCAAGCGTTTCTTTGCCTAAATAAATACTCCCACAACCTATGTGTCCTATATTCTGTGATTTTTAAAAAAACACTTCTCACTTTGGAACCTATATGTGATGGGGGATGTATTTCTTCAGATGAGCACATGTTCACAAGCATAATTATAATACTGCCCTAATTTCTTGAAAAGAACAATCACATCTAATTCACATTGTTGTTTAAAAAAAATGAGTACATACCTTGGGAATCAAGGTCATATAGGGAGAAATAAATTTATACCATACACACACACACACACACACACACACACACATATATATATATATATTGTTGTTATTTTTTGGTTGCACCATGTGGAACTTCCCAGACCAGGGATCAAACCCTTGCTCCCTGCAGTAAAAGCTTGGAATCTGAGCCACTGGACTACTGGGGAAGTCTACCATGTACTTATTTTAAAGTCAGCAATTGATATTCCTGAATAGAAAGCAAAACTGAGAAATAAATATTAAACATATTTATTTAAACAAGAGGCCTAAAATTATCTACAATTTTGAGGGACAGAAGCATATTTAATTTTGACAACCACGCTCCTTTAAAATTTTTTCAGAAATAAAAATAAAAACTGGTAATTACTCACTTGGTAAATAACAGGTTGACATTAAGGAGACAAATCAATCCTATTCAACCAAATGTTAGGGGTAATATCTATGCTATTTTAAAGCTGGTTTTAATATAGTTAAGACAATTTGAAGCACATTCACCAAGTGAGGAATTACTTAATTCTCTCTGCTGTGGAGGCCTAAGATAAAAGCAGAGACACAAGAGAGATCATATAGATACACATTTTTTTCTCAGAATTTTTAAAAATTAAACTTTTTAAACTTGAAGTATAATGTTCATACAGGAAAGTGTGCATTCTTAGGTTCATCATTCAGTGAATTTTTCCAAGGTTAACACACTTGGGTAACCACTACCCACATCAGGAAATAAATCACTGGTAGTGCCCAGAACCCCCTCTTGGTCATTACTCCACCAGTAAAATTAAATCATCTTTGATTGCTATCATCATGCTGCTGCTGCTGCTGCTAAGTCGCTTCAGTCGTGTCTGACTCTGTGCGACCCCATAGACGGCAGCCCACCAGGCTCCCCCATCCCTGGGATTCTCCAGGCAAGAACACTGGAGTGGGTTGCCATTTCCTTCTCCAATGCATGAAAGTGAAAAGTGAAAGTGAAGTCGCTCAGTCGTATCTGACTCTTAGTGACCCCAAGGACTGCAGCCCACCAGGCTCCTCCATCCATGGGATTTTCCAGGCAAGAGTACTGGAGTGGGGTGCTATTGCCTTCTCCGGGAGTAAACTTTTGAATGTATACTATATGCATATGTCTGGTTTTACTATATACTGCCAAATGGCTTTACAAAATGCTTTTACCAACTCTCACCATTCTTAACATCTGATGTTATTCTTTTAATTTTAGTCACTTTGATGGGGCATACAGTGGTATAACACTGTGATTTAAATTTGCATTCCCCTCATGGTTGGGGCTTCCTTGGTGGCTCAGACAGTAAAGCATCTGCCTGCAATGTCGGGGACCCGGGTTCAGCCCCTGGGTTGGGAAGATCCCTTGGAGAAGGAAATGGCAACCCACTCCAGTACTCTTGCCTGGAAAATCCCATGGATGGAGGAGCCTGGCAGGCTTCTCAGTCCATGGGGTCGCAAAGAGTCAGACATGACTGAGCGACTTCACTTCACTTCTCTTCACTTTGTGGTTAATGGGTTTCCCAGGTGGTGAAGTAGTAAAAAATCCATCTGACAGTGCAGGAGATGGAAGAGACACAAGTCTCCTCACGGGCTTTCTCTAGTTGCTGAGAACAGAGGGTACTCGCTAGCTGTGGTGATTGGGCTTCCCCTCGCAGTTACTTCTCTTGTTGTGGAGCACGGGCTCTAGGCATGCAGGCTTCAGTAGTTGCGGCTCAGGGGCTCAGTATTTGCAGCTTACAGGCTCTATAGCACAGGCTCCATAGTTGCAGTGCACTGGCTTAGTCTGAGCTCTGCTGCATGTAGGATGGAACCCGCGTCCCCTGGACTGGCAGTCTGATTCTACACCACTGGACCATCAAGGAAATCCCAAACATTCCTAATATTCATGTAGCTGATCAATTTGTTTCTTTATGGTTAGTGGTGTGTGTGTGTGTGTGTGTGTGTGTGTAAGTGAGCTGTGAGACACTGTTGCCTATTCCAATATGAGGAAGACATTATTTTATATTATCTTGTAGATAGAAGTTTGATTGTTTTTACCATTTACACATGGCTACAATCCAGCTACAGCTATTTTTTTTAAAATTATTTATTCATTTTGGCTGGGCTGGGTCTTCATGGCTGCACGTGGGCCTTCTCTAGTTGTGGAGAGCAGGGGTGTTACTCTTCGTTTCCATGTGGAGGCTTCTCATTGAGGTGACTTCTCTTATTGCAGAACACAGGCTCTAGACATGCCAGCTTCAGCAGTTGTTGAGTGCAGGCTCCAGAGCATGGATTCTGTAGTTTTGATACATGGGCTTAGTTGCTTCATGGCGTGTGGTATCTTCCTAGATCAATGATTGAACCGGTATCCCCTGCACTGGCAGGCAGATTCTTATCCACTGCACCACCAGGAAAGTCCTGCAACTGGTTTTTATGTATGGAGGGAAATATGGGTCAAGATTTATTTCTTTTCCTGTGTGGTTATTCAATAGACTCAATATCATATATTGACAGAACCATCCTTTCTCCATTTCCCTACAGTGGTTCCTTTCTCATGAATAAATGACCATATATGTGTAGGACTGTTATAGGGCATTTTATTGTGTTCCAGTGGTCTATTTTTCTATCCTTCTAGAATTATCACACATTCTATAGCTTTGCAATAAATCTTGATATCAAATACTGAAAAAAAAAACCCTAAAGTTTGAATTAAAAGAATATTTTTAAATGAATAAAACCAAAACTGTAACAGGAAAATGTGCAGAATATTTCAAGAGAATTTTATAGTTCTTTGGCCCATTTTTTGATTGGGTCATTTATTTTTCTGGAGTTGAGCTGTAGGAGTTGCTTGTATATTTTTGAGATTAGTTGTTTGTCAGTTGCTTCATTTGCTATTATTTTCTCCCATTCTGAAGGCTGTCTTTTCACCTTGCTAATAGTTTCCTTTGATGTGCAGAAGCTTTTAAGGTTAATTAGGTCCCATTTGTTTATTTCTGCTTTTATTTCCAATATTCTGGGAAGTGGGTCATAGAGGATCCTGCTGTGATGTATGTCAGAGAGTGTTTTGCCTATGTTCTCCTCTAGGAGTTTTATAGTTTCTGGTCTTATGTTTACATCTTTAATCCATTTTGAGTTTATTTTTGTGTATGGTGTTAGAAAGTGTTCTAGTTTCATTCTTTTACAAGTGGTTGACCAGATTTCCCAGCACCACTTGTTAAAGAGATTGTCTTTAATCCATTGTATATTCTTGCCTCCTTTGTCAAAGATAAGGTGTCCATAGGTGCGTGGATTTATCTCTGGGCTTTCTATTTTGTTCCATTGATCTATATTTCTGTCTTTGTGCCAGTACCATACTGTCTTGATAACTGTGGCTTTGTAGTAGAGCCTGAAGTCAGGTAGGTTGATTCCTCCAGTTCCATTCTTCTTTCTCAAGATCGCTTTGGCTATTCGAGGTTTTTTGTATTTCCATACAAATTGTGAAATTATTTGTTCTAGCTCTGTGAAGAATACTGTTGGTAGCTTGATAGGGATTGCATTGAATCTATAAATTGCTTTGGGTAGTATACTCATTTTCACTATATTGATTCTTCCAATCCATGAACATGGCATATTTCTCCATCTATTAGTGTCCTCTTTGATTTCTTTCACCAGTGTTTTATAGTTTTCTATATATAGTTCTTTAAGAAGACATACAGATGGCTAACAAACACATGAAAAGATGCTCAACATCACTCATTATCAGAGAAATGCAGATCAAAACCACTATGAGGTACCATTTCAAACCAGTCAGAATGGCTGCGATCCAAAAGTCTACAAATAATAAATGCTGGAGAGGGTGTCGATAAAAGGGAACCCTTTTACACTGTTGGTGGGAATGCAAACTAGTACAGCCACTATGGAGAACAGTGTGGAGATTCCTTAAAAAACTGGAAATAGAACTGCCTTATGATCCAGCAATCCCACTGCTGGGCATACACACTGAGGAAACCAGAAGGGAAAGAGACACGTGTACCCCAATGTTCATCGCAGCACTGTTTATAATAGCCAGGACATGGAAGCAACCTAGATGTCCATCAGCAGATGAATGAATAAGAAAGCAGTGGTACATATACACAATGGAGTATTACTCAGCCATTAAAAAGAAAACATTTGAATCAGTTCTAATGAGGTGGATGAAACTGGAGCCTATTATACAGAGTGAAGTAAGCCAGAAGGAAAAACACCAATACAGTATACTAACACATATATATGGAATTTAGGAAGATGGTAACAATAACCCTGTGTACGAGACAGCAAAAGAGACACTGATGTATAGAACAGTCTTATGGACTCTATGGGAGAAGGAGAGGGTGGGAAGATTTGGGAGAATGGCATTGAAACATGTAAAATATCATGTATGAAACGAGATGCCAGTCCAGGTTCGATGCACGATACTGGATGCTTGGGGCTAGTGCACTGGGATGACCCAGAGGGATGGTATGGGGAGGGAGGAGGGAGGAGGGTTCAGGATGGGGAACACATGTATACCTGTGGCGGATTCATTTTGATATTTGGCAAAACTAACACAATTATGTAAAGTTTAAAAATAAAATAAAATTAAAAAGCAAAAAAAAAAAAATAAAATAAATAAATAAGAGAATTTTATAGTCATATTAGAAAAAAAGTACCAAAAATCAATTATCTGAATGACTTTTTCAAGATTTTCAGGAAAAAAAAAAGACAAGCAAACGAAAGAAATAATAAATAGCTGCAAATACTAATAAGATAGAAAACACTTGCATATTAGAAAAATCGATAACAAAAAATTTTTCTTTAAAATAAATAAAATAAGCCTCTGGGAAGATGAACCAAGGAAAAAAAGATAGGCACAATGACCTGGATCAGGAATGAAGTAAAGGATATCACTACATTTTGATATGCAAAGAGTAATTAAAAGCATTATAAACTACGAATGTTAATAAATTTGAAAATTTAGATGAAATTTTAAATTCCTTGGAAAATGTTACTTGCCAAAACGTTATCTAATATAATTATGAGCCCATAAAATTCTTACCACAAAGAAAACTCTAAGCTCATATGGCTTTATCAGTGAATTACCTATACAGTTAAGGAAAAAATAACTTCAATGTTATATAACCTTTTTCAGAAAGTAAAAAGATGAATATAAACTTTTTATTTTGTTTTATAAGGCCAATATAATTTGTGGCTCAACCGGTAAAGAATCCGCATGCAGTGTAGGAGAACTGGATTCGATCCCTGGGCTGGGAAGTTCCACTGGAGAAGGAAAAGTGAAGTGAAGTCGCTCAGTCGTGTCCGACTCTTTGTGACCCCATGGACTGTAGCCTACCAGGCTCCTCCGTCCATGGGATTTTCCAGGTAAGAGTACTGGAGTGGGTTGCCATTTCCTTCTCCAGGGGAAATTCCCAACCCAGGGATCAAACCCAGGTCTCCCGCATTGTAGGCAGACGCTTTACCGTCTGAGCCACTTCAGTTGAGTAACTCAGTCATGTCTGACTCTTTGTGACCCCATGGACTGCAGCACATGAGGTTTTCCTGTCCATCACCAACTAGCGGAGCTTGCTCAGATTCATGTCCATCGGGTCGCTGATGGCATCCAACCATCTCATCCTCTGTCTTCTCCTTCTCCTCCCGCTTTCAATCTTTCCCAGCATTAGGGTCTTTTCCAATGAGTCAGTTCTTTGCATCAGGTGGCCAAAGTATTGGAGTTTCAACTTCAGCATCAGTCCTTCCAATGAATATTCAGGACTGATTTCCTTTAGGATGGACTGGTTGGATCTCCTTGCTGTCCAAGGGACTCTCAAGAGTCTTATCCAACACCACAGATCAAAGGCATCAATTCTTTGGCATTCAGCTTCCTTTAGAGTCCAACTGTCACTTCCATACATGACTACTGGAAAAATAAAGCTTTGACTATACGGACCTTTGTTGGCAAAGTAATGTCTCTGCTTTTTAATATGCTGTCTAAGTGGGTCATGGTCTTTCTTCCAAGCAGCAAGCGATTTTAAGTTCATGACTTCAGTCACCATCTGCAGCGATTCTGGAGCCTAAAAAAATAAAGTCTCTCACTGTTTCCATTGTTTCCCCATCTATTTGCCATGAAGTGATGTGACCAGATGCCATGATCTTAGTTTTCTGAATGTTGAGTTTAAAGCCAACTTTTTCACTCTCCTTTTTCACTTTCATCAAGAGGCCCTTTAGTTCTTCGCTTTCTGCCATAAGGGTAGTGTCTTCTGCATATCTGAAATTATTGATATTTATCCCAGCAATCCTGATTCCAGTTTCTGCTTCATCTAGCCCAACATTTCACATGATGTACTCTGCATATAAGTTAAATAAGCAGGGTGACAATATACAGCCTTGACGTACCCCTTTCCCTATTTGGAACCAGTATGTTGTTCCATGTCCAATTTTAACTGTTGCTTCTTGACCTGCATACAGATTTCTCAGGAGGGAGGTAAGGTGGTCTGGTATTCCCATTTCTTTAAGAATTTTCCACAGTTTGTTTTGATCCACACAGTCAAAGGCTTTGGCGTAGTCAATAAAGCAGAAATAGATGTTTTTCTGGAACTCTCTTGCTTTTTTGATGATCCAGTGGATGTTGGCAATTTGATCTCTGATCCCTCTGTCTTTTCTAAATCCAGCTTGAACTTCTGAAAGTTCCTGGTTCACTGTCGAAGCCTGGCTTGGAGAATTTTGAGCATTACTTTACTAGCATGTGAGATGAGTGCAATGGTACAGTAGTTTGAGCATTCTTTGGCATTGCCTTTCTTTGGGATTGGAATGAAAACTGACCTTTTCCAGTCCTGTGGCCACTGCTGAGTTTCCCAAATTTGCTGGCATATTGAGTCCAGCATTTTCACAGCATCATCTTTCAGGATTTGAAATAGCTCCACTGGAATTCTGTGATGCTTTCTAAGGCCCACTTGACTTCACATTCCAGGATGTCTGGCTCTAGGTGAGTGATCACACCATCGTGATTATCTTGTTCGTGAAGCTCTTTTTTCAACCAGTCCATCCTAAAGGAGATCAGTCCTGGGTGTTCATTGGAAGGACTGATGCTGAAGCTGAAACTCCAATACTTTGGTCACTTCATGTGAAGAGTTGACTCATTGGAAAAGACCCTGATGCTGGGAAGGATTGGGGGCAGGAGGAGAAGGGGACAACAGAGGATGAGATGGCTGGATGGCATCACCGACTTGATGGACATGAGTCTGAGTGAACTCCGGGAGTTGGTGATGGACAGGGAGGCCTGGCGTGCTGCAATTTGTGGGGTCGCAAAGAGTTGGACATGACTGGGTGACTGAACTGAACTAAACTGAAGCATGGAACTACAAGACTGGAAAAGGTCAGTTTGCATTCCAATCCCAAAGAAAGGCAATGCCAAAGAATGCTCAAACTATCGCACAATTGCACTCATCTCACATGCCAGTAAAGTAATGCTCAAAATTCTCCAAGCCAGGCTTCAGCAGTACATGACCTGTGAACTTCCAGATGTTCAAGCTAGTTTTAGAAAAGGCAGAGGAACCAGAGATCAAATTGCCAACATCTGCTGGATGAAAAAGCAAGAGAGTTCCAGAAAAACATCTATTTCTGCTTTATTGACTATGCCAAAGCCTTTGACTGTGTGGATCACAATAAACTGTGGAAAATTCTGAAAGAGATGGGACTACCAGACCACCTGACCTGACTCTTGAGAAACCTATATGCAGGTCAGGAAGCAACAGTTAGAACTGAACATGGAACAACAGACTGGTTCTCAATAGGGCAAGGAGTATGTCAAGATGTATATTGTCACCCTGCTTATTTAACTTCTATGCAGAGTACATCATGAGAAACGCTGGGCTGGAAGAAACACAAACTGGAATCAGGGATTAATTACAGGGAGAAATCTCAATAACCTCAGATATGCAGATGACACCACCCTTATGGCAGAAAGTGAAGAGGAACTAAAAAGCCTCTTGATGAAGGTGAAAGTGGAGAGTGAAAAAGTTGGCTTAAAGCTCAACATTCAGAAAATGAAGATCATGGCATCTGGTCTCATCACTTCATGGGAAATAGATGGGGAAACAGTGGAAACAGTGTCAGACTTTATTTTTTGGGGCTCCAAAATCATGGCAGATGGTGATTGCAGCCATGAAATTAAAAGATGCTTACTCCTTGGAAGGAAAGTTATGACCAACCCAGACAGCATGTTGAAAAGCAGAGACATTAGTTTGTCAACAAAGGTCCGTCTAGTCAAGGCTATGGTTTTTCCTGTGGTCATGTATGGATATGAGAGTTGGACTGTGAAGAAAGCTGAGCGCCGAAGAATCAATGCTTTTGAACTGTGGTGTTGGAGAAGACTCTTGAGAGTTCCTTGGACAGCAAGGGGATCCAACCAGTCCATTCTAAAGGAGATCAGTCCTGGGTGTTCATTGGAAGGAATGAGGCTAAAACTGAAACTCCGGTACTTTGGCCATCTCATGCAAATAGTTGAGTTATTGGAAAAGACTCTGATGCTGGGAGGGATTGGGGGCAGGAGGAGAAGGGGATGACAGAGGGTGAAATGGCTCGATGGATGTGAGTTTGAGTGAACTCTGGGAGTTGGTGACGGACAGGGAGGCCTGGCGTGCTGCAATTCATGGGTTTGCAAAGAGTCTAACATGACTGAGCAACTGAACTGAACTGAACTGAAGCATGGCCCCACCCATCAGAACATAGCCCAGTTTCCACTACAGTCAGTCTCTCCCATCAGGAAGCTTCCATAAGCCTCTTATCCTTATTGTCAGAGGGCAGACAGAATGAAAACCACAGTCACAGAAAACTAACCAAACTGATCTCATGGACCACAGCCTTGTCCAGCTCAATGAAACTATGAGCCATGCCAGGTAGGGCCACCCAAGATGAATGGGTCGTGGTGGAGAGTTCTGAGAAAACATGGTCCACTGGAGAAGGGAATGTCAAACTACTTCAGTATTCCTGCCTTGAGAACCTCATGAACAGATGAAAAGGGAAAAAGATAGGACAGTGAAAGATGAACTCTCCAGGTTGGTAGATGCCCAATATGCTACTGGAGATCAGTGGAGAAATAACTCCAAAAAGAATGAAGAGACAGAGCCAAAGCAAAAACAACACCCAGTTGTGGATGTGAGTGGTGATGGAAGTAAAGTTTGATGCTGTAAAGAGCAATACTGCATAGGAACCTGGAATTTTAGGCCCATAAATCAAGGCAAATTGGTAATGGTCAAACAAGTAATGGCAAGAGCGAACTCTGACATTTTAGGAATCAGTGAACTAAAATGGACTGGAGTGGGTGAATTTAACTCAGATGACCATTATCTACTACTGTGGGCAAGAATCCCTTAGAAGAAATGAAGTAGCCATCATGGTCAACAAAAGAGTCCAAAATGCAGGACTTGGATGCAATTTCAAAAACAACAGCATGATCTCTGTTCATTTCCAAGCAAACCATTCAGTATCACAGTAATTCAAGTCTATGCCCTGACCAGTAATGCTGAAGAAGCTGAAGTTGAATGGTTCTATGAAGACCTATAAGACCTTCTAGAAAAGAAAGTGAAAGTGAAGTTGCTCAGTTGTGTCCGACTCTTTGCGACCCCATGGACTGTAGCCCACCAGGCTCTTCTGTCCATGGGATTCTCCAGGCAAGAATGACCATTATATCTACACTCCAGTAGAGTGGGTTGCCGGGGACCAGAATGCAAATGTAGGAAGTCAAGAGATACCTGGAGTAACAGGCACATTTGACCTTGGAGTACAAAATGAAGCAGGTCAAAGGCTAACAGAGTTTTGCCAAGAGAACGTACTTGTCATAGCGAACATCCTTTTCCAACAACACAAGAAAAGACCCTACACATGGACATCACCAGATGGTCAATACTGAAATCAGATTCATTATATTCTTTGCAGCCAAAGCAGAGAAGCTTTATACAGTCAGCAAAAACAAGACCAAGAGCTAACTGTGGCTTAGATCATAAACTCCTTATTGCCAAATTCAGGAAAAGGATACCCACTCCATTATTCTGTCCTGGAGAATTCCATTGACTTTATAGTCCATGGAGTCTGAAAGAGTTGGACACGATTGAACAATTTTCACTTCACTTCATTTCACTTTGATGTCAAAGTTTGAAAAGGGTATTATTAAAAAGGAAATATTACAGTCCAATTTCTCTCATGAATGAAAATTTAAAAATTCTAGCTATAATACTAGCAAACTGAATGTATCAGATCAGTGTATACAAAGGATGCTACTTCAAAATCAAGTTTTATTATTGGAAGGCAAAATTGATTTAATGTTTGAAGATCATTTAATGTAATTTACCTCACAACCAGATAAAGGAAAGAAATTATTTATGATCATATTAATAAAATCAGAAAAAATTATTTGATTCAACAAGTATTCATGATTTAAAAAGAGAGAAAGCAAAGTCTTGGCAATTTAAGATTAAAAAGTATTTTTAATTTGATAAAGGATATTGACCAAAAGATTCCTACATGTACTCATAGACATAGGTACAAGGATATTAGTTTTGTTGTAGGTATTGCATATAGAAGCAAAAAATTTTAAATATATACATGTCCATTGGTAAGAGACAAGTTCCATACATTTTAACCTAAACATTTAGCTTTAAAAAAAAATAACACAGATTGATAGGTTTCTTTCACTCTGTCTTATTTGCATATATATTATAAATGACCCTTCCCTTGGGGAAATTTTAATTTTTCGCTATGGGTTTTCTTTACCCCTCCCCCCGTCGCCCCCCCCCGCCCCCCCGCCCCCCCCGCCCCACGCCTTGGTTAACTCTGGACAACCTGCTGCTGCTGCTGCTGCTAAGTCGCTTCAGTCGTGTCTGACTCTGTGCGACCCCATAGACGGCAGCCCACTGGACAACCAGACAACCTTATTAATTTTCTCTGTGGTGTAAGGATTACACACTACTCTTATTTTCAAAGTCTATCCTTGTCAGTTTGTGTTTTCTAAGACATACCAAAAACCTTTTATTTTTTTCTATTAAAGCTATAACTGAAACCAACTGGGAAACCTGTACTCTGAGGTCACAGAGTTTCTGGAAGTCCAAACAGGTGTCAGTGCAGAAACAGGAAAGCTGCTTGACCTGGTTGATAAGATTTATCAAGGTTGGTGGTTTAGTTAATAGGTGTTCCAATCAGACTATTCTCACATCTTAAACTTTCGTTCTCTGAAAAACTCCCACATGTCTGGAATTCTTCCTGCAAATCCCTACTCTACTCCGGTCAATAGAGCACCTAGTTTAACTTGCCAAGACAGCTTTGCTTGACATCACTGAGCTCAAACAAATAATCAGATCTTACCTCAAAGTCACATGTCCATCCACCTTTGGAAGATTCTGCTCAGTCATATTCTTTTAGTTCACCTACATTTTTTTTCTAATTAAGTACTTGACACGTACAACCCATTAGGGTGAATGTTATACTCCAACAAAGGGTACATGAGGCTCTCAGATGAAGTATGCATTGTTTTTTATATATAATACTTTCACTAAGCAACTACTTACTTAGGTGTCATTGAACAATAGGTTAAACAGTTGTAAGTCAAGTGCTACTCTTTTTTTTGGTGGGGGGTTGGGAATGGGGTGGCTCGCCAGTCTGTGTAGCACATGGTGCATCAGATGAAAATATTTCCTCATGTTGACTGAGTTTGAATTTGAATAAATCGAATTAGCATGCTTTGGGGTTTTTGCTTTGCTAAGGCTTTCTGGGAAAGTTAAGTTTAAAATAATAAATGGATAAAACATTTAATAAACTAACAATCTTATGAAAACCTGCAGTGAATCCAAACTCAAGCTCCTTTTTAAAGTCTTAATGCCTTTGGTCATGTGTTTCCTCCTAAAAGCTACCTACCCACTTTGTCCAATTTCCATGAATACCCTTAATGAGAATTTATCATTCTTTTCCTTATATTACTAGTATCTTCAATTAGAACTATTAGAACTATTCTGCCTGTTTTCTGAGATTAACCTCAAGATCTTCCCTGTTGTATCATTCTCAGTGAGTTTTGATTTTATACAATGACTTGAAGCATGTTACTTCTTTTCCTATTTTCTGGAAGAATTAGTTTAGCATTGCTATAATTTCAGGATAGGCTTGTGCTCAGTCACTTCAATTGTGTCTGACTCTTAGTGACCCTGTGGACTATAGCCCACCAGGCTCCTCTATCCATGGAATTTTCTATACAAGAATACTAGAGTGGGTTGCCATGCCCTCCTCCTGGGAATCTTCCTGATTCAGGGATCTAACTCCTATCTCTTGCACTGCAGGTGGATTCTTAACCACTGAGTCATTGGGAAAGTCCTATAGACAGGCTAATTGCTATTTAAAAAAACCAACCTCAAAATCTTATTGGTGCAACCATGATAAAGGTTTATTCTGCACCTACTTCTTGCCCATAATCCAATGTGGGTTATGGATGGGGATAAGGAAGGATTCTGCTCCATACAGTCATTCAGGGATCTTGGCTTTACTTACTAGAGAATCTATCATCTCAGGGCTCAGAGTTCTCTGGGTCCTCTGCATCTGGCAAATGAAGAGAGAGAAGCGGCATGAAATATCATACAGGAGATTTTTGAATAGGAACTATTCCTAGAGGCAGTTTACATCAACTCTAACCACATTCTGTTAGCCAGACCCACTTACATGGCCACGCTTAACTGCAAAGGAGGCTCAGAGATGCAGATAGTTTTGTGCTCTAGAGGAAAAGAGAATATGGCTTGGTAACCACATAGCCTTGTCTTTGCCATTATCTATTCTGTCAGCAAATACCTTTTTTATCCTTCTTTCCACACAAAGAACATATATCTTTCCTCCACTAGGGAAACGATGCAAAGTCTCATTCTATCATGGAATCCTGCACAATGTCCAGGATCTCTGGGAAACGGCAATCTTCTCCATTAGTATCAGTTGTGTTCCTTGTGCTCTAGCAGGCTTGATATGCTTATTTGCATTATTAGTAATAGCTGGGAATGGCCTTTCAAAAGGAGATTATCATCTCACAATGTGTCTTGGATGGAAAAGGGGCCTTGTGTTGCTTTTGGAGGAAAAACCTGTGGAAAATTTTACTATACATGGAAAGAGAGTGGTTGCTTAAAAAACCTGGCTTCTATGATGAATTGTTTACCAGGATGACTGCCAACAATTCTTCCTATCACTGTATACACCTCCCACTCCTCCTAGCAAGAGATGAAGTCTGTGAAGAAGAGATGAAGTCTGTGAAGAAGAGATGAAGTGTATGAAAGAAGTCTTCTCAAATTGGGGCTGGCTCTCTGACTTGCTTTGATCAACAGAATGGGACATATGTGAGGCTGTAGGACTTCTGGGTCTAGGCCTACAAGGCCTTGCAGTTTTTGCTTCTACCTTCTCAGAAGCCAGGTGTCATGTAAGGAAGCCTGGGTCATCCAGCTAAGAGGCTGCATGGAGAGAGAGAGGCTCTGGAAGATGAGAGACGATGTAAAAGAGAAATTAAGCTCCCCATGTGACAGGCAGCACCAACTGCCAGACCTGGGGGTGAGGCCATCTTGGATCCTTCATTCATGGATGAGCCTCCCAAGCTGACACCACATGGAGCAGAGATGAGCCATCTTGCTGAGCCCTGCTTGAATGGCAGCCCCAAAGAATCAAAAGCAATAAAATGGTTGTCATTAAAATTTGGAGTTATGGAGTCACAGATAGATGAAACTGCTCCAATGAGTGGCCAAGTGATAGAGTGACTCCTCTTGGCATTTGCATGGTGTCCTTGTAGCTTCTGGAAGTGGAACTGGGATGCATGCATTCACAGGGAAGCCTGAGATTGTCTCCATCAGACAGCATGCTAGGGCAGTGCCGGGTCTTCTTGCCTGTGCATCATGGAAAGAAGGGCAGGTTTCAAATCCAGAGTCACCCAGATACTTCCACCTGGTTGGGCTTGGTACCCAGAAGGCAAAAGATAAAAGAATGAATCACCAGCATAGTGAGATCAAGATTTCTCAGGAGCATGCCTGTGTGAGTGAGTGGGTAAATAAGAACACCAAAGAAGTCCTGGGTGAATTTATGGTCCAAATTGCCAGACTGGGTTTGCTTGCAGATGGTGCCCAGAATTAAGGTTGTGATGCTAAATTTGGATGTAGTATGAATCTCAGATCTGGTATCTACTCCTGTCTTGTTCTCAGTGTCAGTTTCGCCTGTTACTCCAATCTCTCTAGTGGGAAAACCCAGACTTGCTCTTATCAGTCTGCTTTCTGAGGGATTAATATTATCACCTTGTCTGTGTAGCCAGTGTTCCAGCCTGCTTATATCTCTGCATATCACCTGTTCAGGACCTTGTCCTGCTGTCTCTCCAGTCCCTTCTTCTTGCCCTGTTAGGACTTCTCTGTTTGCCTGGACTACCACCTGTTGTTTACTGACATCTGTATGGTACCATGTTCCACCTGTTTTCTTTACTTCCTTATAGCTCCCACGTTGTGATCTTCCTGCCTTCACTTCCTGTTAGGTCTTTGCTAAATTTGCTTCATTCCTTTGAGATGTTGGGGCCAAGTAAGGCTGTGTCCAAAACGGAGTATAATTCTTCTACATAATAGCCTTTAGATATTTGATAACAACCTTTCCATCACCTTTAATTGTCTCTTTAGGCTAAGATTTGCTGGTTCCCACATTATCAAGGTTACCCATCTATGGATATAATTTAACTTGTCAATATTCCTCTTAAAAGGTGATGTGCAGGGCTTCCCTGGTGGCCCAGTGGTAAAGAATCTGTCAATGCAGGAGACACGGGTTAGATCCCCGGTCTGGGAAGATCCCTTATGCCACAGATCAACTGTGTGCCACAGCTCTTGAGCCTGTGCTCTGGCTCTGCGGCTAATGAGCCCATGTGCTGCAACTACGGAAGCCCACATGCCCTTGTGCTCTGCAACAAGAGAAGCCACCGTAATGAGAAGCCTGCACACTGCAATGAAGAATAGCCACTACTCACTGCAACTACAGAAAAACCTGTGCAGCAACGAAGGCCCAGAATAGCCCAAAATAAACAAATTAAATTATTTTTTTAAAAAGTGGTATACAGAAGTGATTTGCAGACTTTAACAGATGATATAGCAGGGACATAATTTCCTCTGATAAGGACATTATGTTTTATACATTATGCCTACATTTAATTTATTACATTGCATTAACATTTTAAAAGGGTTTCATCACAGGTAGATTAAGGTTCTATGGGTCCTAAATCTTATATAATTTTAGGGATTCTTTAAAAGAATAAAACGACACATGTGAAGTTAGTTTCAAGGTCTGCATAGTTTCAAGACCTGTGTAGTTTCAAGTCCTCATTTCATTGTAAATCTGCCTGAAAGTTTATAATAGTATTGTCTCATAATATTCCCTGGTCTTCTTTACCAGAACTGCTTTCTAGTCAGACTTCCTCTCTGTGGTAGTTAACATACCCTATTAAGTTTTACTCGAGTACTTAGCATAGGGGGCATTAAGTAAGTTAACTCGTGTGGGACAGAGAACAATCCCTGGCATACAAAGCAAGCAATAAATGTTAGATTTTATTATTTTTATTATTCACTGGCAAGACCTTAGCAAGTAACTTATCTTCCTGACTCTTACTTTTTTTCTTTGATGTAATGAGGATAACACTTGCCCTGCCTTTTTCATAAACCTCCTGTGAGGATCAAAAGATAAAATGTTAATATGCTTTGTTAACTGAAAATATCATACACGTGAAGGTATTGTAACTGGTGTTTCATTTGACATTGGAATTTTAGAAAAGACTGTTCAGGAAAGAAAAGACTTGACTTTGGCCGAGGTGGAGTCTTTAAAGATCTCAGTCGAGGTGGGAGGAGGCAAAGAACAAGAGGTACATGTGTGGCCGACGCTGGAGGCAATGACCAGGACAAGCCCCACCGACGTGCCAACTTTCAGAGAAGAAAGGAGTAGAATCTGAGAGAAAGCGATCTAATTATTCAAAAGAACCGGAAGAAATCGTCTGTGTGTCTTTCCACAACTGGCCTGAACCTCGGGTTTCTTTTTTCCCCCGCCACATTCTGCTCTGCAGTCCAGGCTCCTAGGCCCCTGCCTGGAGATCTACCCACACTTTGGGTTCAGTATAAAAGCCCCTCTTCCTGGAGGCTTCCCCAATCCCTCCCGTGCCTCCCACAGGAGGAATAAACTGTTCCCTTTCCCTGTTCTCTCTGTGAAAGCATTTCTTCCACTCTAGACAGAGGAGAATCTAGTTTTCCTTATTTTTGTTTCACCAGGGCCTAGCTTGGGGTCTGCTCCCGAATAGGTGCTCAAGAAAGGTTTAGTCAGTGGATTCACTTTTAAGAAATAACTTTTGGAAGTTGATAAAAGGGCATTTAATATCTGGATGCGCGGGTAAGAGCGGCTTGAACACAGGCATCAGCAGTCATTATCTAGGGTAGCTCCCAGGGCGAGACGCGTCCTTTCCGCGCTGGGTACCCGGCGACCGCGAGCCGCTAATCCCGCTGAAAGAGTCGGTCGGACTAGCGGGGAAGGGGGCGGGGCGTGGCCTGGCCGTAGGGGGCGTGTCGTAGCCCGCGGGGTTTCCGCACCGGGGGCGCGTCCGGCGGGGATGCGGGAGGAGCTTCCGCCGCGAGGGGGCGGGGCTGGGGCGCTAGTCCTCTGACGGCCCCAGCCAGGGAATTTCAATTTGAAACCTAGCGGAGGGAGGAGGCGGACGCGGCGGGCCGGCGACTGGGCTGAAGCGGGACTGGTCCCGGCGGCGAGCGAGCTCCTGAGTGCGGCGTCCGGGTAAGGAGGCGTGCGGAGCTGCGGAATGGCTGGCCCGGGACGGGGAAATCCCGGGGCCGAGCGTCTGGTCTCTGCGGATCTGCAGGGGCGGCTCGGATTTTTCCTGTGGCTGCAGCTGGGAAGCTGATCCCGGGCAGGAAGCGGTGGCGGGACGGTCCCACCGGGAGGGGGAGGGCTGCCGATGTTGGGGTTTTCTGCGGCTCCCTGTCTGCCCTTCTCCCCATTCCCGACCCGGGGACCGGTCCTGTTGCTACAGGCCGGATCCCTGCTTCTCTGCTCCACTGCGGTCCCCCTGCTTCTCCCTTCGTGAGAGCGGGGGCCGCGTCTGGTCGGCGCCGAGGGAGGTGGGGGCACGGTGAGGACTGCGCCGGCCTCACGGGGGTGCAGTGGGCTCAGGGTCACGCGTCCCGGGCCCCGCGGCGCGGCTGCAGGAGGGATCCGGCTCCATCCTGGGCGCGGGCCGCGGCGCGCGAGCCTGTCCCGATGCGGAGCGGCCCCCTCCTTCCGGGCCGGGGGCACGCGGCGGCAGCAGCGTTGCCCTTCAGCATGATGGTTTTGGAAGAGGAAACGCGGGCGGAGGACGCCACGCGTCCCGGGGCGGGCCGCGCGCCTGGGCACTCCGGGTAGCTGGGTTCGGGCGGCGTCACTCGCTCCGTCCCTCCAGACGCTGACCTCCCGACCAAAGTGGAGAAAAACGCACGTTTTGCTCTCTGATCCTTGCCGTCCCGGCACCCAGGCTATCTCACCAGCGATGGCTTATTTTTCTCCTCTGTTTGACGGCAGAGTTGGGAGCAGTTTTAGTTGCGCTGCTGGGGTAAGGACCAGGAGCGAGCAGGGTTCGAATCAGAGTCTAAATCCCCAGCAGGAGTCCCTGCCCCGGGCAGCTTGGGAAGAGGTCGGTCATAATTTCTGAGATCTCTCATCTCCCTTGAGGTCAGGGTGTTTTGGCGAGGTTAGAAGAGCCCTTGCCTAGTCTGTTATTTTGGGAAGGGGTCTGTGTGGATCCTTCCCTCTGACTTAGGACGCCTTAAATTGCATTCCCCATGAACAGCACAGCTGGCCGTTTTTAAGAGCTCTAGTGGGGTGAGTGGGAAGGAAGAACCTAGAGGATCTGTGAATGTATGTTCTCTTTTCTGAATCACATCCTTTCCTCAGTTTTTTGAACTTCTCGCGTCTGAAATGGCACGTGTATGCCAGGCATCTTGTTACTGTTAAAGCTTTTTTAAAAAATGAATCATAACAGTTTATCCTTTATTCTTGCATTTTTTTCAGTTCTCTTTTTATTTTTCCCTTTTTTTTTCCTTCTTTCACCGGAGTCAGCTATTTCTGTATTCTCGATTTATAGTACTGTATGGAGAATTTGAGTTTTAACTCGCGTCCTATCACATTTCCTCTTGGGAAACTGAGTCAGTTCCTTGGCCGCAGGAACTGGGATTTAAAATTCTGTCTGTGAACAGGTTTTACTCGGAAACGAATAGTACTTAATCCTATTCAGTTTCCGTTTGCAGGACTCTGCTGTGAGAAATCACAATCTTCGATTGTGATAAGGGCCAGCTGAGTGCATCCATCAGGCTGACACAGCTTTTAAAGAGCTAGGTTGTGTCACCTGTCAGAGCTCCAGGGGTCAGTCCTAAAATTCAATTGGAGAAATCACCGTCAAATCTCAGATGTCTACTTTATAGAGGTTATTGGAGAACTGTACAAGTGGTAATGACTTGGAACAATGGGGTGGATTTAGGGCTAATTTAATCCTACCCTGTCTTCCTCACTTCTTGGGCAGAATTCCCACTGAAGTCAGTAGTGGTCTTGTGTGCAGAAGGACTGCTGAGAACAAGAGGCTGCTCATTTAGAGTAACAGGAGGGGACAGTTTCTTCCCTTTTAAAACATCCCTCTTTAAGAAAGACCTAGTCATAACAGTGCTTTAATCTTTTATTTCTAGTCAAAGTTAGACCTTCCAGAGAAAATAAGTGGTTGAGTGGAGCCCCCAACTTCAGATTCTTGATACCTAAATTGGATGGGGATTGCCTAAAACAATGAAAAGTGATTTAAAAAAATCATTTAATGAATTTCAGTAAAATTATTACTAACTTCAATAAAAAATTTAAACTGCTATATAGTATTCTCAACTGGGTATATATATTAAACTGGGTGTCTGTATATATATACATATATATATAACTGGGTATGTATGTTAAAATCTGAAACTTAATTCCAAGTAAAAAGGAGCAGATTTGCAGATTTAGGAGACAAATGCAAAGAGAAGCCCACCCTCAAACAACTATGGAAATATAAAACAAGAGAATTCAGATAGCCCTTGCTGTATTTGGAGAGGTAGCTTTCAGTTCAGTTTTGTGTACGTATAGGCTTTAATGACTGGGCCCATCATTAGATTTGGAGGTTTCTAAGTTAGTTTTATGTTGATCTGAGTTGGTAAGCTTGTTAGGTCCTTTGCTTCTTAAGTAACGTTCTTGTGGTTTACCCTTTCCAAATTACCCGTTCGAAAGAACTGAGTTTAGAAAACCTATCCAGTCACCAGATCTTAAAAATAGATTTTTTAAAAATCAGAACCATGTCCACGTGGACTTGCCAACCACTTGCTTTCAACTAAAAATACTTGCAAAGATGACAAAGCAGTCCTTAACTGGAATATTTATTGGTAAAATTACTCTGTAATTTAGTAATATTGTATAGTTATGTTTAAGGTCGGGTTTTACCCTGAATCACCACTCTCATCTAACTGACTAGAGAACTACAAAGGTTCTGTCTTTGCCATTTTATTTAGGAATGTGGGGTTTTATGTTTTATATAGCCGAATGCTAAATATTTTTGAAGATTTGGTTTTGTTTCTGTTTCCACAGGAAAGCATAGGCCTTTTCCTTTGTTTTTTGAACTGACATAGTCTTTTTAGAGACTATGTGCGGACTTTCTGAAGAAGTACGAATTGCTAGTATCTGTATAAGGCATTAAGATAGTTTTTAGGGATCAATATTGCTGAGGATCCAATCTTGCATTTCTAAAAGTCTGTATCGTTTACTCAGAGAAAACAAAGGAAATGTGCTGACCGCCCCCCCACCCCGCCCCCACCTTTATTTAGAAACACATCCAGTGGCCTTGTTTTTTTCAGATTCAGAATTACTGTACCTAACCACTGGCTACCCTTACACATTTAAAAGCCTCAAGTAAATGTTTATGCTGGCTTCAGTACTCAGCAAATACTAGCCAAACTCTAATTTACTGCCCGTTTATAGAATCTTGGAATCTCAGGGCCGGACCTTTAGGAGTCAGCAGATCCACTCTCAGCCCTTTCCCAACACACAAACATTTCCAGCCTCTTTGGAAGGCCTCAGTTCATAGAAGATTTGTATATGATTCCCCCACAGATTCCAGACAGAGTGCCCTTTGGGAATGCCATGTTTTGGCATAAACCAGCAACCTGATACTCATAAGATTTCTATCATTCCTCTGACAGAGCAGTGCCCTAGATTAAAATAAAAAATGGAGTCAGTGCCTGGCATCCTTACATATAGGGGACTGGCTTCCAAGTGTAAATACTGTTGTTACTTAGATGTTACAGGTAAGCCAAAAAGGAAGGAAATAATTTCTAATGTCAACTAGAAATAAATGATGATGGTTAATATTTTTTTTTAATTTTTTTCTATAAAGTATATATATTTTATAGGAGAAAGGGAGTCCATTTGTAGAGTTATGTGAAGTGCCTATAACATTGTTGGTACTTAATAATTTGATGAAAGTTTATGTAATATATTGGAAGTGCATTTAGTGAGGATTTTTTGAAAGTTGGAATTGACATTGTAGAATCTGGTACGGTTGCATGTAGAAATGTTATGTAGGTTATATTTCATATAGAGGATTTGGTTTTCTTACTCTTATTATTTCCTTTTGTTCTGTGGTTGGCTTAATCTATATAGGTTTCTTAGATGCATGTTTCTCATGTCTAGGAGGGTAGATAACCTGTACTTGATTTTCCTAAATATCTGATGGTTGGGATATCATTGATTTAAATGAGAGTGTTAGTGATTTTTCTCAATTTTCTCATTTTTTTTTTAAAGTGATGTTGCTTTCCCCTTTGTATGGGGTAGACCTCAGGTGGCTTATGAGTACATCCATACTGCTTCTGCTTTTAAAAATAATTATTTATTAAATAAATACTTGATTATGCTGGGTCTTTGTTACGTCTGTGGGCTTTCTCTAGTTGTGGTGCGCAGGCGTCGCGGTGGCTTCTGTGTGGAGCACAGGCTCCAGAGTTTAGGCTCAGTAGCTGTGGTCTGTGGGCTTAGTTGTGCTGAAGCACGTGGAGTCTTCCCGGAACCCATGTCTCCTGCATTGGCTGGCAGATTCTTAACCACTGGACTACCAGGGAAGTCCTTTCTGCTTTTTATTCCCCCACCAAAGGTTGAATTTGGACTAATTTCATATACTTAGTTACTTTTAAAATAGAAATATGTTTTCATATCACATATACTCTGCATTTTGGTATTATTATTATTATTTTTTACTTCAGTGTATTGTGCATATGTGCTAAGTAGCTCTAGTTGTGTTCGACTCTTTGTGACCCTGTGGACTGTAGCCTGCCAGGCTCCTCTTGTCCATGGGGATTCTCCAGGCGAGAATACTGGAGTGGGTTGCCATTTCTTCCCCTAGAGGATCTTCCCAGGGATCGAACCTGCATCTCTTATGTCTCCTGCATTGACGGGTAGGTTCTTTACCACTAGTGCCGCCGGGGAAGCCTGATATCTAGTGTATTAGATAGAGCTATAAAGGTCTAAATGTATATCGATTGCCTCAGAAATAATCTTTACAGTAATATGAAATCAATTTGAAGAATAAGAATTATCTTTTTATTTGCTCTGAGAACTATCATAAGATTTGCTTTCGTAGCCCAGTGGACATTTCACATTTATAACTAAGTTGAATGTCATGGGGATGGTTTTAGTTCTTTCCAGGTTAAGAACCAGAGGGCATGGAAAGAGTTCCAAAATGATTTTGTCACATGTTCATCTGTAGGACCTTGTCTAGGTCAGTTAGGGGAGTTCATTGTATTGATATTTAAACTAAATTGTTCATATGTTTACGAAAAAGCCAGCTTCCTCTTGCTTTGCTCTTTTTATGGCCTTTATGTCTACTCTGTGAAAGAATTTTCAATACTTGAAGACTTACGTTACCCTCTAATTGCCTTTTTCCAAGAAAAATTGTGATTTTAAAAACTTTTCACATAAGTCTGATTACCAACTCTCTAATCATTTTTTCCAAGCTCTGAATTCAGGTTTCTAGACCTCCTGATGAGAGCTGAAGCTGGACCTACCACCATGATAAAAAAGTGCTAAGTTTAATCATGTTTTTGAGTTTCCTGTAGTCTATTAATATATGTACACATCCCAGTATCCTGAAGTACTAAATTAATATGTAATTTACACTTGGCTTTAATTCTTACATCTTTTCCTTTTTGTCTAGTTAGTCTACTTGTTTTTCATCTTCACTTCATCCCCCTAAGGTACCAGAAGGGAGGGTGAGAATCATTTAGTTTAGATTCTTGACCTTGAGGTGAGAAGTGTGGGTTTAGTGGGGAAGATATTGCCCGGGGTGAGTGGGCCCCACAGATTTACGAACTGCCTGAGACTGTTAAGTAAAGTGTGTATGTGTGTCAGAGAGAGAGAGGGATTTTCGGGAGGAGATTTTGAAAGGGTTTTGGGAAAACAGAAAATGTTAAAAACTGCTGATGTAGTTCTATTCTTATTTTTGAGATTAGAGAATCAAAGTCTTAAGAGATTTCCTTTTTTTGTGTGTGTGTTACCCCATTGCACTTTCATGCCCCCACTATTGTGCTTATTTCCTTTCAGTTGAATTCTTTTAGTTGTCCCATTTTAGCCCATTGTCAAGGTTAAACTAAATTCTGATATAATATTGGCCTCTCATTTTCTTACCTTGAACTTAATGTGCCGTTATTTCCTTACAAATTTCTTTGGTGAAAATATTAATTAGAAGAGATCAGTGACAAGTCCACACATTGGTGTTGGTTAGACTGCCATTTATGCCAGTGGAACCTTAGGTGAAATACTTTTCAAGGCCTCAGTTTCCTTATCTTCACTATGGGGATTAATAATCATAACCTACCTCAGACAGTTAGAAGAGGACTAAATGAGCTAGTGCTTATAAAATGCTTCACACAGGGCCTGGCCTCTGTGAAAATTGTTAGGTTAGGAAAAGATCTAGTGAGTTTCATATGAAAATGTGTAAGCAGTTTTTTGTTTTTTGTTTTTTTTTGCAGTGATCAGGAATAATTATCTATGTGGAAGTACAGTCTTTGATATGAAACTGTAATTTCCTATGGTAATCACAAGTTAAAACCACTTTTTTCACAGTTTCAGTACAGTATCTCTAGAATTTTTTTTAACAAACTACCCACTGCTTTTGGCAGTGTTTAAAAAGCATATAGGTGGAAAAACTGTTTGGATCTAATTTCAGTATCACAGACAGATTGTAGTCTTTTTTATTATGTTGCTGGAGGTAACTGATTTGGAGTATAAAATTTGTATGTATATGCTGTCATATTATAACTTCCTCTGTAACTTCAGTGAGCTTGGTGCAAGAAAGTTGTTAATGAAATTTTTATTGATGGTGTTTAAATCTCTACATATGGCATTAAAATATGACCTTTTTACATCCAGTACATCTTTTTTACATGAAGTAGATCTGCAGACATGTTTTCCCCATAACAGTGTTTTACCTTTCAATTAGTTGACAATGTTAAGAAATCAGGAGGTTTCACAGAAATATCTTTTTTAAAAAAGAAATTTTATTTATTTATTTATTGGGCTGCACGAGGTCTTAGTTGTGGCATGCCAACTCTTAGTTGTGGCGTGTAGGATGTAGTTCCCACATCAGGAATCTGACCTCGGCCCCCTACATTGGGAGCATGGAGTCTTAGCCACTGGACCACCAGGAAAGTCACAGAAGTATCTTCATTTTAGGTTTCTCTGGGGAAATTGGAGGACCTTGGCAAAACTGGGCCCCCATTCCTCTCTTGGAGTGCTGAGGAGGTCCTGCCCCATCTAGCACAGATCATGCTCTCCCTACTTGGCCCAAGTCCCTCCCATTTTCCTTCAGATTACCACTGGACCGTTCCATTCATTTGCATCAAAAACCTGGCTCCTTTAGACTGTTGAGTTGAAAACTCAACTCAATGAGTTTTCATTGAGTAAATGAAATGAATTTCACTAAGTGAGATGTAAATTCAGTAAAATGAGATGAATCTCTTTTTACTAAATAGCAGTTTTGAAATATGCAAAAAGGACCCAGTCTCTGTGACTTTCAAGAAGGTGTCCCGGGCAGTGGGGCTTTTCTACCTTTAGGGCCAGAGGTCATCCCCCACCTCTCCCTTAGCAAAGACTGACCTCTGGTTCACAGTCAGTCATGGTTTCTGGAGCATAGCATGCAGTAGATCCTCAGTCAGATGTGGAAAGAACGCTCTTCCGAGGTTCTTCCCAGAGTTCGTCACTCCTTCTCAGAAGCAGATTGCCTGGTTCTCTGAAGCTTAGTGTGACACTGCTGTACCCCGTAGCTGTAACTTGTTTGTATGTTATTCAGGTTTTTTAGAGGACCTTTTATTTTCATTTCATCACTCAATATTTTGGTATATATATCTAGGAAGATAACTCTTTGGTAGACATGACTGGTGTACCATCATCACACTGAAAATTCCTTAATTTCATCAGATATTCAGTTTTTGATATTCAAATCTCCAGTTATCTTAAGTATCAATTTTTGAAAAAGCTAGTTTGAATCCAGATTGGTTTAAGATCCTCATGTTCTGATTGGTTGGTACATCTTTTTTAACATTTTATGTTGGAGTATAGTTGGTTAACAATGTGTGTTAGTTCTGGTGTACAACAAACAGAGTGATTCAGTTATACATATGCATGCATCTATTCTTTTTCAAATTCTTTTCCCATTTAGGTTGTTTGGTTAGTGTTTCTTCTAAGACTGATAAGCTCTAGTTTCCCCTTCATCTCTTTATTTCTCCTTGCAGTAGTTTGTATGTTGAAGAAATTTGATTAGTTGTTTTATGTGGTTTCTCACAGTGTGAATTTTGCTGATTTCAGCCCTCTAGCGGAGAAGGCAATGGTACCCCAGTACTCTTGCCTGGAAAATTCCATGGACGGAGGAGCCTGGTAGGCTGCAGTCCATGAGGTCTCAAAGAGACTGAGCGACTTCACTTTTCACTTTCATGCATTGGAGAAGGAAATGGCAACCCACTCCAGTGTTCTTGCCTGGAGAATCCCAGGGACGGGGAGCCTGGTGGGCTGCCGTCTATGGGGTCGCACAGAGTCGGACACGACTGAAGTGCCTTAGCAGCAGCAGCAGTGTAGTTAACCTGTTCCTTTTCCTTTGTATTTTCTTTAAATACGTAGTTGGATATATGAAATTGGTCTAATTCACTTTCTTTATTTTCTTCCTTCTTGTTTTTATACTATTCCTCCATGATGTAGGCTTCTATTTGACACTTCTTGCTTGCCTTCCATCCAGCCTTCATCCTGGCTGGAGGTGCTGTCCCACCAGCTGTGTTGTCTTCTTTGTCTGCGCTGGACAAGTGCATTTTATGCTTGTGGCTTAGCCTTGTTCTAGGTTTCATTGTGTGTCATCTGATAAGGCTGGAAGCATTGATAATAAACAGGTGAAAAAGGAAGAAAATTAACCTTTGGAGCACAGACTGAACAACAACAGCCAGCTACTGTAGTTGGTGCTTTATACATGTTAATATCCCCAATCCTTCTTATAACAACACCTTGAAATAGCTGGTATGCTCATTTTACAGATGAAAACTTGAGGCTTAAAACCAGAATAATTTGCTCAAGGGCACCCAGCTTGTGTGCTGCTAAAACTTCTGTTTCTTCTGCAGGGGAGGGTGAGTTACTTGCTTTAATTGATTAATGCTTATTACTCTGTAGAACTCGAAGATTTCAGAAATTTATTGGCATCTACAATATCTGACTTAACAAAAGGGAAACTTGTTTTCCTAACTGGTTTCTGCCTTCTCGTTTCTTTTGTTATGGTGTGATTATGAAGCAGAGTCCTGCTTTTAGCTGCATGATTCTTGAATCAAGCTGGAATGGTGAGAGCCCTCCTCATCTTGCTTTTCACATTAGTGTAATGTTGCCAGGCTGATGTTTCAATGTAAGAAAAATGTCCCAGAGTATAAAACACATCAGAATAAAATGTGTGCCTCCTTCCTTTTCAGTTTTTATTTTTTAAGCAGTTTTACACTTTTTGTTACTTCATTCACAGTGCAAATGGCATTCCCCAGGGGGCTAGTATATAATTTAGAAAGTCAGGTACTAGTGTAGGGATTATAAAGAAAAGCAGCAGACACCTGCTTTTCATGTCCCTTCATGACAGATTTCTGCTCCTTAGAAGCAACTACTTTCAGTTCTTTTGGTTTTATTATCTATGTGTTTTGTTTAAAACCATGATTTTCTTGCTTTTTCCATTTTAGACAGTAGTAGCTATTGACTTTCCACCTTGGTTGGGGTTATTCTCCTTTACTGACTCCCTCATCCCCAACAGAGATGCACACTTTTCTCTCTTTCTACAACACATACAGTCAGCAGCCAAGCTGTGTATCCTGCTTTGGCTGCATAGACTTTCTTTTACAACTTTTTGCTTTATCCTGAAGTTAATTGCCTACTTCTTCCTCATTTGTTTAGTTTTCTTTGTTCCTATCCTTAATTTAACTCTAAACTGTGTTGAAAACCATATTGCAAACCATTTTCTTTTTTTATTAAGGACATCCTTCCTGGGCTGGTTTATTTCTAGAACTGCTTTGCAGTGCCTGTGTGTGCTGTCACCTCAGTCGTGTCCAACTCTTTGCAACCCCATGGACTCTAGCCCGCCAGGCTCCTCTATCCATGGGATTTTCCAGGCAAAAATACTGGAGTGGGTTGCCATGCTCCCCTCCATAAGATCATTGAAATTTCTCTTTTCCTTTCTTCTTAACTTCAGGGTGCCAGACTTCTTCTTTATCTCTTATTTTACATGAGTACATCCTCCAGTAGTTTCCCAACAAAGTGCAAAAAAGGTGAATTTCTTGAGACCTTGTTATTTAAAAGCAACTTTCCCCGCTCTTAAAATGCCTTTTTGTACTCTCAATTTGAATGCATTTATAGTGTGGCTGGGTATAGAATTCTAAGTTAGTGGTTACTTTCCCTCTGAATTTTGAAGGTGTTGCTTCATTGTATTAATATTTTAGAGCATCCCAATGTTCTCTTGAGAAGACTGACTGGATTCTAGTTTCTGATTCTGTGTATGTGCCTAGTTTGCTTTCTTTAGAAGTTTTCAGGATTTTTATCTTTGAACTTGGTGTTTGGAAATTTCATGATGATGTGCTATGATTTGGGAGTCTTTTACTCATTGTGCTGAGCACTCACTGGGCCCTTTCAGCTGGAAACGCTTGTCTTTCAGAAATATTCCACTATGATAATGACTCCCTCTTTGTTCTCTGTTCTTTCTGGAACTCCTGTTAATTTGGATGTTGAGTTTCCTGCATTGCCTTCAGTTTTGTTACTTTTTTCTCTCTGATGTCATCTCTTTGTCCTTTTGTCCCCTCTTTTCGGAAATTACTTCAGTGTTTTCTTCTAATCTCTCTATTGAACTTTTTTGCTTTCCTATTTTCTAAGCTGTTCCTTCACTACTGAATATTCTTTCTGATAATGTCCGTTTCTTTTTTCGTGTCTATTGTTTCTCCAATCCTGCCCATCTCGATGTCCCCCTTTGCTTTCTCTCTGTCTGAAATGTTCTTCCCGCAGATACCTGCACAGCTTACTGCCTTAGCTCCATCAGAGTTTGGCTTCCATGATCATTTATTTGAAACTACAACCCAGCTCCCACCTCCTCTACCCCAGTGTGTCCTGAATCCCTTGTGTTTTCTTTCTTTCTTCTGCAATGTGTATTGCTGTCATCTGATACCCTTATATTTTACTTTTTGTTTATTGAATCTCCTCTTACTAGAATGTATTCTTGCCTGGAGAATCCCAGGGACAGAAGATCCTAATGGGCTGCCATCTAAAGGGTCGCACAGAGTTGGACACGACTGAAGCGACTTAGCAGCAGCAGCAGCAGAATGTAAGCTGGATGAAGGCAAATCTTTCTGTCTTCTTTTGTCCAGTATTTCTGGTACCTACAGCAGTGCCTGTGCAGAGTAGGCACTTGGTAAATATTTGTTGACTGAGTGACTGGACCTCCCTGTTTTACTGTGTAGAACCTCACCTCTGCCCTCTGAATGCAAAGCCTTTCTTTTTTAAGTTCTGTAGAGTGAACCTCTTGTCTTCTGGCTGCCAAGGTTTGATGAGAGTGTATGTGTAATTTAAACATTCCTTGCCCTTATTTCCAACAGGTCCCTGTCTTCAACTCTCTCTCATATCTCAGCCCTCAGAAGTTTCTGGAAGTTTCAATTCCTAAGGCTCTCAGGGCTTCTCCAACAATCACATTGTTTTTGGTAGGTTCCCACCAGAATAGCAATTCAAGTTTAGACTTTCTCTGCTCTGCTAAGTCAGTTACTTTGTACATCTGTTTTCCATCTTCTAAAATTCTATTGATATATCTCATCTGCTGGCCTGTCCCCTCCCTTTTTCTTTCTTTTTGTGGGTTTGTACCTTTTTTTTTTTTCTTTAATTTTCCTTCTGTCATTTAGTGTGGTTTTGGGAGTGAGCAGAAATTAACTCTTGTTCAACCCACTGGTTTTAGAGTTTTCAATTGATAAAAATAAATTTCCAAGATTATTGTGGTACTCACAGTTGGTAAGAACTGCAGCCATAATAAAATTGTCCTTTTTCTTCATGCCAGAAACTGAGTTGAACTTCAGTTATATATAGAGAGAAAAACAGAAAAGTCACGCGATTGAGTCAACCTCTAGGGTGGGTGGGAGTGGGTGACTGATATGTCATTAAATAAGAAAGTGCTTCTTAGGAAGAGCTCAGAAAATGTACTATATTTTTTTTCTTGTGATATTTCAAGGATTAATTCAGTACACACACTTAATCTTATATATTTGAATCTAGATTTAAAAATACACAATAGAAACCAATTTGATGTGTATGTATCAGAATGGCAACCTTATTATGGAATTTACTGAATATCTTAGTGTGTCTCTTTAGACTGACACATGATTGGCATACATAAATTTGAATATTCTTTGACTATTTGAATATTCTTTGGTTATTAGAGGAAACTTTGAACTCATGGGGGTTCTGTTAAATAATTTAAGGGTGAAAAATTTCATTACTAGAGCATAAATAGAGAGTGGGATTTATTCTAATGGGAACACACACATTAGGGGTTTTTGTGTGTGACTTTTGGGAAAAGTGAAACAAAAATGGAGGTTCTGAATAAGGTAGTGGCTGAAAGGTCTGAGAAGCTCTAGGATGATCCCAGGGCTCATGAGTACATGTGATTAGTGTTGGTTAAGTTGCTGAGTGGGTTTTAGCAGTTTATTAATTCAAATACTTTATACATTAATGTAGAGGAAGTTATAGGCAAATAGATCAGGGCAGTATCTGCCCAAAATGTGGTGGTATGTTAGAATGATTTGAGGTGGTACACAGATAAATCTTTTTCTTTTAATGGTTAAATACACATGTCAGTGTTTATCAGAAAAATACCCAAGTATTCAAAACTATGATTTCATTGATATTACGTACTATAAGGCTAAAGTAGGTATTTTAAAGTGTCGATATAAGGAGAAGTGTCACATCAATAATAATACAGTGGCTGTTTGGATTTGGCAAAAATTATAAAGTTGGTCTGATTACTAAAGGTTGATAAACTTTGGCCAGGTTTAAAATAAGATTTCTCCTAATAGATAACAAAACTGTAAGTATGCTGACTGTGGCATAGACTTCTGTTTCAGGTAAGGAAAGTGAGTTAGGAAGGAGTTAAACGTTCTCAAAGCCATTCAGCAATTTAGTAATGGAGCTTCAGGCACAGCCAAGGTCTCCCAGTGTCCAGAGTTGTTCCCTCTAGTGTGTGTGTTCTTTTGATGTTAATGGAGTTGCCAATTGAAGTTTTCTTGGAGAACTCAGGAAGCCTGCCAAGTTTTATAGCTGTCTGTAGCTTTTATATATTTTATCTTGAGCCCTGAAGGTAGACAGAGCTAGGTCTTCCAAAAATAGTTCAATAAATGTGTCAACGTTTTGAAATACTCTTGAAAAAACAAGGAAGTAGAAGTCCTATGGGATTATTGGAAAACGGTGCCAAATGCTTTCACAAGAATTTGAAAAGCAAATGTGTCTCGGTGGTCATATGCTAGACAATGGTGCATATTCAGTCTTCATTTTGGAGCCCATTTTTATATGATAATCTTTTACTTTTCCCCAGTACTCTCTGTTTAATTGCTTTTAGACTCTGGGAGGCAAGCTGCTAAATGAACATCTTCCTTAAAAAGTGTTCTTTAATTCACTTCTCTTAGGGAGAAAAAGGCAGACTTCTTTTTCTTAATAAAATGAATCCAAATTGTGTATGGGAAAGGTTAGAGTGCCAAGTAATGAGTTGGGTCTCTCCACTGACAAAGGAATCAAAAGTTTATCCATGGGCTTGTAACCAGAACTGTTTTTGGATCTTGGCCATTAAAATCAACATCAGCAAAGCCGGAGTCCTAATTTCCTTAATGCTAAGATTGTCTGTTTTAAATTACGCACAGAAGGGAACGTGAACGTTTTTCTTCCTTCCGCCCTCTCTCCCCACCCCCAAACAGAAAAATAAAGGTGCGGGGAAGATAGTCTCCGCTAGAGCAGCTCTGCGGCGAGCGGCTGCCGCTGTGGGCAGCATGTGTAGTGCAGACGTGGCTCCAACTTTTCTCCTAATTGAGGCCAGCTCACTTTCATCCTCAGTGCGGCTGACTTAAATGGAAAGACTTGAGGGTGGAATCCAGAGCATTCTATAGATCTGTGATCTGTGTTACTTGCTCTGCGCAGCACACATGGAACAGTGAAGGATAATATGGCTCTTTTTTCTTTTTTTCCTCCACTCCCCAGTGTGGCTCTTTAAGACTTTCTCTTTTTGTTGCCGTTATTAGGTTTTTTTAAAGTCATGTTTTTACTGTATCTGATTATGTTTTGAAGTGTTATTTTTTTTTTTTTTGAGAAAAAATGTACCATTATCAGCAATAGAAGAGTATTTTTCTTTTTTAAATTTTTTATTATGGAAAAAATTAAAAATATTCAGAAGTATAGAGAAGCCTCACCCAGCTTTGACAATTACCAGCACAGGGCCGGCCAGTCTTGTTGATACACCCCACTCTCATGACTTTGAAGCAAATTCCGGATACTATATAATTTCATTTGTAAGTAGGTAAGATTCCCACCCTCCCCCTCCATTGGCATGTGCTCTGTGGTCTCCAAAATAAAGTTCATGTTCATTACTGATTTTGTAGAATTACAGAAATTAGTTCATTTACGTCGTATTCCGTTGTCATGCTTTTGGAATAAATACCTGCATATTTATTGTTTTGATCAGTAAAAGCAATTTCATCTGAGTTTTAACCAGTGAAAGCAGTTTCATCCAAATGCAGTACCGTGGACATAAAGGAAATGCTTTAGCCAGTGCTCAAAAACGTAATTCCTAAACCAAATCTGAATGGATTTTCAAATTCTAGTGCATTCTCAAGGTAATGTTGATCTTCTATGAATTGTTTTTCCATGGCTCCTGTCTATGTTAATGCTAGATTTTAATATTCTTATTTATTTTTATTTCTGTTGTTTTATTTATTTAATTGAAATATGACTGATTTACAGTGCTGTGTTTTAGGTATACAGCAAAGTGATGCAGTGATTTTCTTTTTAGATTTTTCTTTTTTCTTTCCCTCTCTCAGTTCTTTTTTCTGCCTCTCATTCTTTTGCTTAGCATAGTTTTGTGGCAATATGTTGGAATAAGACCAGGTGAAACATTTTTTTTTTAGCTGACTGAAATTTAATGGGACTATGTGGTTATAAAATCATAGCAACTTGCCATATGTGTAGTTCTGTCTGGCAGTACAGTGGGGAAAGTATATGCCTTAAACAATGGTCATATGTTCGCTGAGAAATCACATGTAAAACATTGATTGGCATAATAGCCAAAGCTGACACTCACTTAATAGTTGAAGTACTTTTCCTAATTAATAAGCATGCCTTTTATGTTGGAGATAGTTTACTTTATATTTTGTTTTAAATTAGAACGTAGTTTAATATATATTTTGTAAAGATATCACATATTGAATTAGAGAATGCTGATAATGATAGATAATAGATAACATTTCTTGAATACTTAGTATGTGTCAGACACTACCCTATGGGTACTTTTACACATATTATGCATTTAATCCTCACAGAAGTCCTGTGTGGTTGGTACTGTTATTCTGGGTTTGCCTCTTAAGAAAACTGAGGCACCATAAGATTAACTAATTTGCTCAAGGTCACTTGGCTAATTAATGGCAGAGTAGGGATTTGAGCCAGGCAATCTGAGTCTAAAGTCATGACTACTGTCCTATTATTATCCCTGAGAATATGTAAATTCCTCTTTGTACCCTATCTGTGCTTGAGTTCCCCTCCCCAGAGGAGCCCTTTTGAACCAGAGCCAATTACACCATTGTATGAGGTTATGATTTGATTACTGGGTGGGTATTTTTCATTGAGAAACTTGAAAGCTGTTAATGTGGTTCTACTCATGTTCCTTTCCTGGCTTTAGTTATAAAGGAGAAGGCAGGAAAAGTGGAAGCGTGTGGAAAGTAACGTGGTAACCACTGAAGTGGCTTCCTCCCCCACCCCCACCCCCAATAGAACGTGGAGCCCATCTGGAATGCTGACAGGTCACAAAGGAGCTGTTGAAGCCAGTACTTCAGAGTACCGCTGAGCCTTCAGTTGAGTACCTTGAAGTGTAGGTGTATTGGTGGAACGTTGGTCTTCGTTGGGCTCTCCTGAGAAGTGTAGACTTTTGTCAGGGGTTTGTGTTGGGTCTACAGTGACTGGAATTTTAACAGACCAGGTATCTGATATTCTTCCCCCTCTCCTTACACTTTTTTTTTTTTCCTCTTCTGAAAGTAGCAGAGGATAGAAAGAAAATAGTTCACCAGTTACTAAGTGTGACGTTGGGCAAGTGACATTGTTCTTGTGTCTGTTTTTCTCTTTAAGTGGTTCAGTTGTCATAGGTCCAGATCCACTTAAGATATTGTCTGTGGCTCATTTATTTGTCTCTGTAGAGAAAGTAATTTAAGATGCCTTTCCGTATAGGAAAAACATAGGCATAGAATTTTGGCAAAACATTTGATAATGTTTTCATGCTGTCTGAATGGTAGCATTAGGGAAAAACTGTGTGTTAGGGGGAATCTATGGTGGTGTTTGTTACTGAAATTTTAATCTTTGTCATCTTCTATCCAAAATATTTTTGCCTGTAATTTTCCTGATGACAGACAAGGACTGCTAATCAGATTTACAGATTTCATGGAAGTGTGTAGGGAAACATATATATATATATATATATATATAAGGCTTATATAGATTGTCTTATTAGCTACAAAATGGGTTGAAATAAAGAAGATGAAAGTTGTTGGAAGTAAAGGTTGTCTATTATAAGGTTTTTGAAAGAGAAACAGGATAGCTTGATCTTCTTTTCAATACTTTTGTTTGAAAAGTAGTAGATATCTTTTTATTCCTTTTATTGACTTCTGGCCTCACCACTGCAGTGGAATTGTTCGTTTCCATGTTGCCCTGGAAACAACAGAGATTGCTCTGTCGTCAAGTCCACTGAACGCATTTTCCTTATATTATTTTTGATATTAGTGGCCAACCATATTGTCTTTGAAATTCTCTCCTGACATGTTAGGGCTCTTTTTCTATATTCCTTCTGTTCTTTGCAAGATTTATATATTCTTTCCGTTCTTTCTTTTCTTCTGACTACCCCTTCATTTATTTTCTGTCTTCCAGGGTTCTCAGTCTTTGATTCTTAGCCTTGACTAATTTCGTATCACCCATGATTTCACCTACAATCATAATTTGTTAACTCAAGTCTCTCACCAGGCTGTCTTTCTTTTCAGCTCTGAATTCTTATATGACTTAGAGGAATCTACCAATATCTCAAAGGTGTTTTTTTTTTTTAGTGAATATGTGAAATATCTTGTGTTTAACTTCGAATAATTTGTTCATTTTTAGATACTACATTTTAAGTGATATGTTGTATGCACTAAGTATGTTTTTGTTCAGTAAGAATGAGTGGAAGCATAGATACACTGAGTCCATGTCCATGGAAGGGTTCCTGGAATGATCAAGTTAGGAGAAAACACAGCAAATGAGGAGCTAGATGTTGAAACAGCTGAAAGAGCAAGACTTGCTGGGGTGGGAGGCCTGTTGAGACTGTCTTTTGAGCACTGGCTTTCTAACTTTCTTAGGACAAAATCCACTATAACAATAGATTTTGAACCTTGACCTATGTGTGTATATATGTGAATAACAGACATGTTTTGTAGATTTAGTTCTTAGCCTTACTTATGTGCTGTATGCTCAGATTTTCTTTTCTAAATAATGATGATAAAATGTCAGTTAACAAACCACTAACTAGATTTTACAACTCACCAGTGACCTGTGATCTGTTTATCCTTTTTACATGGATAAAAATAAGAGATTCAGAGAAGAGAAGTTTCCTACCCATTATGAGAACTTTTTAACAGTTGAAGCAGGCAGAGAATGGAATGGATTGCCATAGGAAGCAGTGACTTTTCCAGGGTTTGAAAGACCCCAGGGCTATGGCTGATATATGTTGAGATTTGACAGAAAACAGCAAAATTCTGTAAAGCAATTATCTGTCAATAATAAATAAATAAATAAAAAGACCCCAGGGCTGATAGTCACCTCTTAAAAGGTGTGGGAAAGAGTCAATGGGTGAGGGATGGGACGTTGTGACCATTAAGGTGTCCCCCAAGTCTAAGATTTTCTGGTTCCCATTTTGATAAAATTTTTTATTTGATAAGCTAACTTTATTCAATGTTTTTTCAACGAAGAGCTTTATTTGGGAAGTTTTAAATATATATAGAAGTAAACTGAATAGTATAATGACACCCCTCATCCCAACCCATGCAGTCTTATCACTCAGCTTTAACAGTTTATCAGGTCATGGCCAGCCTCGTTTTATCTACGTTTCTGTTGCCTTCACCCCAACTGTATTATCTTGAAGCAAATCCCAGGCATCTGATCATTCAAATATAAGACTTTTAGAAAAATCACAATACCATTATTACACTTAAGAAGTTAACAGCAAATCTTTAATATCAAATATTAACTCCATTCAAGTTTCCATTTGTTCTTGTTTTCTTTTAGTTTTTTTTTTTTTTTTTTTGCTGAAATGGAGATCCAAGTTAGGAATCACACATTGCAATTAGTGATTCTTTTTAATCAATAGGTTGTCTCTTTTGTATTTCCTTGTAATCTAGTATTTTGAAGAAATTGGGTTGTTTGTCCTCTCTTGTTCCCTACAGTTTTGATTTTGCGGATTCCATCCCTGGTTTAGTTTGACCTGTTCCTCTGTCCCATAAATTGGTAGTCATATCCAGAAGCTTTTATCAGCTAGAGGTTCAAATTTTAAAATATTTTTTGGGTTGTTTGTCCTCTCTCGTTCCCTACAGTTTTGATTTTGCGGATTCCATCCCTGGTTTAGTTTGACCTGTTCCCATGTCCCATAAATTGGTAGTCATATCCAGAAGCTTTTATCAGGTAGAGGTTCAAATTTTAAAATATTTTTTGGCATGAATATTTCATTAGTTCTGTTCTTTCTTAAAATTGCTCAGGGTATACCAGATTTAATTGTAAGGATGATTGGTTTGGTTTCTTAGTTCTTCATTTTTCAAAGTCATCCTAAGCCCAGTTCCCCATAAAAACAGATGGAATCATTTAGAAGTTTGGGAAGATGATAATCCTACAAACACCACATCCAAATACAAATTACAAGTTTCTTGTCCAGCTTCATTTCCAAAAAAGAAAGGGAAAAAGCAGATGCCTTGGTAATTACTGCAGACCGCAAATCAGGTTTTCAGCTAAAGTGAGACATTTTACAGTAAAGTCAGTCTTGATTATTCTAGCACACTATGGAAACCTTGCAGTTTTGCTGGTTAAATTTCCCACTCAGTAAGCAAGTATTGTCAGTGGTTACTCCCCATCCCTTTCTTCCTTGGCGGTTGGAAGTAAAAGAATAAAAATGGGAAGATGGCAGGTCAGAAAGGAGTGTATCGTGGTTCGGTTGCTAAGTCGTGTCTGACTCGCTGTGACTCCATGGGCTGCAGCACACCAGGCTCCTGTGTCTTTCCTTCACCATCTCCTGGAGCTTGCTCAGACTCATGTCCATTGAGTTGGTGATGCCATCCAACCATCTCATCTCTGTTATCCCCTTCTTCTCCTGCCTTCAGTCTTTCCTAGTATCAGGGTCTTTTCCAATGAGTTGGTATGTATGTGAGGAATCAAATAACTGTTCTTTGGTGATCCTTTTGAAGGATATTGGTAATCTTCTTCCTACTTTTTTATTATGGAAAATTTCAAATGTACAAATAGAAAATATAGTATAATGAGTATCCATGTTTCCATTACATAGTTCCCCTACCCCCCTCATGTTCAGCACATTTTCCAAAATTGGGTCGGGGGTCATGCTATATAATTCAGCAGAATCTTTGTTTCATTTGTTGTAAGACTTGTAGCATAGGCCTTACATCTTTTCTTCTTTGTTTTATTTGTGTTGGTAAATCTTTTGCTGGATTTTATTTTATTTTGGTTCATGTTTATTATGTTAGGTCTTAGGTGAAGAAGATTCTATTTGATGAAGATGCTATGATTAGGCTTTATTCTTTGACTTCTGTTTAAAATTTTTTTTTTTATAATGGAAGCTAACATAAATGTAGAGAGATGGAGAGAGTAGAATAATGAATTCCCATGTGCCCATCTTCTAGGTAATTATCAACATATGGTCAGTTTTGTCTCATTTATGTGCCTGCAAATCCCTGTGTTCCCACCCTGTCACGCTGGATTGTTTTAAAGCTGATCCCAGACATTATATTGCTTTACCCATAAATGCTTTTTTGTATGTCTGGTAAGCATTTTAAAAAAAAAGATCAAACCCACAATCCTGTTGTCACATCTAAAAAATTTAACACTTCTTTAACATCAAATATTCAGTGACTGTTCCTGTCTTCCCATTTATTTCATAAATGTTTTTCTTGTTGGTTTCTTCAGGTTAGGACCCAGATAAGGTCCACATTACAGTTGATAATGTCTCTTAAATATCTCAATATGTAGTTTCTTTCTCCTCTTTTTCAGTTCATTTGTTGAAGAAACTGGGTTGTTTCTTTAGAATTTCCCACCTTCTGAATTTTGTTGATTGCGTTCCTGTGATAGTGCTTAATTTGTTTCCCTTGTCTGAGTTTTCTGTAAATTGTTAGCTAGATCTGATGCCTAATAAGACTCAGAGTTGATTTTTGGTGGTATTGTTGGAGAATCCATCAGAGTTGTTGATATTTATTTCTTATTGCACCACTTCAAGATGTATGGCAACATATGGTTGGCCCGCTTTCTACCATCCAAGTACTAACCAGGCCCAGCCCTGTTTAGCTTCTGAGATCAGGGCACGTTCAGGGTGGTATGACCGTAGATTGTTGGCTCGCTTTCTGAGATGAAGGTTGATCAATAGGCTCAGGTATTGTCAGCCAGCTCAATCCATCCATTGTAGTTTCTTATGGAGCTTTTGCCTAGTGGTTTTTAGCTGCTGCTGATAATCTTTGCCTAGATAAATTGTTTCATTGCATTAACTTCTAAGCATGTATTTTTTCTTCTGAATTACCTAAATTATGGAACTCATAACATTTTGCCCCAATGTCTTCATTATGTATTTGTATAAAATGAAAGTTTTTGCATTTAACTGGGACACTAGTACCGTATATAACAACTGCCAATAGTTCTCTAATATTATCTGATATTGAATTTATATGAAAATCTCTCCCATCATCCCTATGACTTCCTTTATCAAACTAGGATGCTGAAGGAGCACATATATAGTTATGTCACTTAAGTCTCGTGATTTAAAACAGTCCTCCTCCTTTCTCTTTTCACTGACTTTTTCTGACAATGACCTGTTGGAAAGATGCAGGATGGCTGCCTAAGGACTTGTAGAATCTTTCTTTTTTTCTGGGTTTGTCCGATTGTTTCCATGTGGTGATATTTACCTCGGTCTTCAGTACTCTTTATTTTCTGCAAAGTAGAATTTAAATCTAAAGGCATGATTAGATTCAGAATAAACATTTTTGGTAAGAGCACTTAATAGCAAAGTTGTATATTTCATATCATATCAAATCAAGACCCACATAATATAGTTATCCCACTATTAGTGAAGCTAAGATTAAGATGGTGACTAAATTCCTCATTTAGAGTTATATTTTTCCCTTTGTGGTGGGCAAATAATCCCGGGGTAGTGAGACTTTAGCACCATACAAATATTTTAGTTCTTTATCAGTCGTTCATCTAATAATGTTAATATTTGTTGATGGTCCTGAATCAATTATATCACAGGGAGTTTCAAAATGGTGATAAAATGGGATTAAAAATATTATGGTAAAATACACATAATGAAAATATACTATCTTAACCATTTTTAAGTGTATATTTCAGTAGTGTTAATAAATTGACACTGTTGCACAACTAATCTCCAGAACTGTTTTCATTTTGCAAAACTGGAACTCTATACCCTAAGAGTTTTCTCATGCTTTCAGCTTTGTAAGCTTGCAATTTTCTGTGAAAAATAGCCTTTTCTCATCAAGGTAGGCTATCTGATTACCCTGAAATAGTTTTTAATTTAAAATATAGGAGTAAACAATTAAAAACTTAATTTTTCCTTTTATCAAATTTTAAAACAAGCCATTAATATATAATAGTAATCTCAAGGTTTTTTGGTTGGTTTGTGGATTTTTATATATTCAATGTATTTCCATCAAACACAGTCATTCTTTTTGATGTTCAAATTGTCCCAGGCTTGGCCAGTGGGAGTCCCTTCAAAGTGGCTCTTAAATCTTTTTGGCATGACCCTATCAGGCTTTGAAAGTAAGGGATATGTTTGTTTAAAGGCACTAAAGTTTTCTTTGGAGAACAGGGTCAAACCTGTATTAGCCGAAGCACAAATAGCATCCTTATTATAGAAAAGTGCCATAGAGCAGAGTAAAATACCAAGGTCCTAATTCATCAACATAAGGAGAAATAAGGTGAAGTTAGAAGACCTTTTAAGGCCTGTTCTCATTTTATATTGTGTGATCTTTTACCATATATAAGGTTGTTTTACCATTTTGTTATTATTGGAACAAAATATTTCGAGAGTTTGAATGTTATTAGGTTTTTCCTTAAATAACATCTTTATTACTTTCTTCCTCTTCTGATAGTCAGCTTCCTGGGCCATGGATTAAAGGACTGTAAATTGGAAATGTGAGGGTGGAAATGTGAGGGTTTCACACGCATGTTTCACAGTTATAAAGTCCATCCTCAGAGGAAGCATGAAGGGGTTTGCATACTAACCTTTGCCTTTTATTCAAATAAAATGTGGCTAAACATTCCACATAGAGAAGGTCAACCTTATAATGCTCGATCAATAAGCTGCTGTCTTGTTTCCTGCAGACGGCTTTATTTCCTCTCATTTGAGTAAACAGAAGAGGTTTTATCAAGAGTTTAAATGTATAACTGAATTTGTGAGGACCAACATCATAATACTTGTATCATGTTTTCAAACCTCTGGAAGATACCATCTGACATTAAAAAAAAAAACTTTTGGGTTTTGAAAATTGCCTTTTCCCAGTGTAATGTGGATAATGGTCATCCCATAAGCAGTCATTCTTTTCCATTCATTTTTCTTTTTCAGAATAAGTGTGGCTCAGTTTTATCCTTATGCCCCTAGTAGTCACTATGACGACTTTTGGTTAGGAATTGGATATGAATTGCCAGTTTTTTTTGAATACTTTGAACACATACTGAATGTTGGGCAGAAGTACAAATAATACAGCTGCATACCATGCTAATAAAAACAAAATGTTTGCCTTGAAAAACAGTTTCTTCTCCTAGAAAGAAGTATTATGGAATTCTGTATTTATTCATCAATGAGTTTAGTTTTTACGTAAATAAAAGACTATACTGTATTTTATTATAGATCATTTTTTATATGTATGAGAAGATCATTAACTTTTCCAAAGAAAGCTAACCCTTTAAAAATGTGTTAAGTGGCTTTAATTGCAGAAACTATGAATATTGTTATATCTAGTAAATTGAGTTCATTCTGTGAATTTTCCAGATGGTGAGAGCAACTGGAAGAATTTGATACATTTCTTCTCATTCGTAATATTAATGAATTGTGAATTAGTACAGTTGTAATCTGTACTGGATTGTCTGTATAAGACCATAGAGACTTGGCATGAGAAATACCCAGTGTATGTATTTGGATTTAGTTATTTTCTCCACCACTGTAACTGGATTTGAGATATCTTATACGGATTATGTATAATTAAATTGCTGAAGTAAAAAACAAATTGAAGTCTGGTAAATTAGAAATAAAAAGAAAATGTCAAAATGAAAATATGTATGGCTGAGTCCCTTTGCTGTTCACCTGAAACTGGCACAACATTGTTAATTGGCTGTACTCCAAAATAAAAAGTGTGTGTGTGTTTAAATCTGCCTCCACACACCTCCTATCCCTGTAGCTATCCCTGATGGCTCAGTGGTAAGGAATCTGCCAGCTAATGCAGGAGATGTGGGTTCCATCCCTGGGTGGGAAAGATCCCTTGGGGAAAGAAACGTCAACCCACTCCAGTGTTCTTGCTTAGGAGATCCCATGGACAGAGGATCTTGGGAGGCCGCAGTCCACGGGGTCACGAAAGAGTCTGACAGGACTCGGTGACTAAACAGCAACAACAGGCATGCATTTTTATTGATGTTTTGTTTTTGTGTATATTTGTATATGTTTTGTTTTTACACAAGTATTTTTAAAGAATATAATGATAAAGTCATTACTCTTCTCTGAAATGTCTACTGGAAATTATTGAAGATTCTTTTCCATGAATATTATCTTTAAATGTTTTGGCATTTTAAAGTATAAAGATGAATAACATTTTTGAAAAAAGGAAGTCATGATACTTAATAGCTGAACCTGATATTTTTTAAGTTTTTAAAAAATGACAAGCATTTATATTCTTGAGAGACAGTTCTTTTAAACCCTGGTCCCTGTGAAAGTGAGTCATTTCTTCCAAGGTACAGCTCATATGTCAGATTTTCTGTGAAGTCTTTTCTAATTTCCACAAGTACAGTTAATAATATCTCTTTTTCCTGTCTCTCCCAAGAAATCTGTTGGCAATTACCAGGTTGGATTTCAAAATCCTAAAAAGGTCAGTTTTTCTTATATAAATTTTTCCTGGGCAACCAGCCCTATATTGCTTGTGTATTTCCAGTGAGCGACATAGAGGAAAGCATTATATAGATGTTTGTGGATTGAATGAAGACCAGTAAGTGAAATTAAAGTTTTTTTTCTTTGAAATTAAAGTTTTAATAGAGTTTATACTATTAAATATTTTTCTTGTTTTGGAAGAAGTGAATATTTTGACTGAGTTTGATAATCTTTCTAAGGTAGAGAAAACTCTGAAGTGCCAATAGTAATGTGAATTGACTTAGAGAGAATTTGAAACAGATTCTTATATGGAGAAGATGAAGATGGTCAGCTGGTAACAACTGCTCTTCTATCCAGCACTGACTTACCCATCCTTTCCTCTTTCCTGCCCCTCAGTGGAAAGGATAGCCTCCTTTTATTCTGTGGATAAGGAAGCTCCAAGTTGCACCCTAGAATCCTATCCCCATCACTTTTGGCTGTCTCAGAGATACCCTTCTATGAATTAACTGCTAACCTGTTCTGTGTCTGTTTTCCCTTCTTCTAGACAGTGGTTCTCAACCTTGGCTGTACATTAATGTCACCTAGGGACCTGTAGGAAAAAAAACCCCTGGGCTCCAACAGAGATCAACTGTATTAGAATCTTTGAATCCTAGAATCATAGAGTTGAAAGAAATAAAAGTTTTGTTTTACTTTAATTAATTAGCCCAATACTTCTAATTAAAGATGAGGCAAGAACTCAGGGATTTGTAAGTCCTTTCATTGGCTGCCATTTTCCATCTCTCCACCCCAGAATCATTGAATTCCATCTATTTAGTCTCCTAATTAAGGACTTCCCTGGTGGCTCAGCTGGTATAGAATCCACCTGCAATGTGGGAAACCCAGCTTCGATCCCTGGGTTGAGAAGATCCCCTGGAGAAGGGAATGGCTTCCCACTCCAGTATTCTTGCCTGGAGAAACTCATGGACAGAGAAGCCTGATGGACTACAGTCCATGGGGTTGCAGAGTCGGACATGACTGAGCTACTAACACTTTCACTTTCAGTCTCCTAATTGGTTTTTGTACCCTTAATCTCCAATTCCCAGTTTATTCTGTCCTTTATTTCCCATGTTCTTTTACTCTTTGTTGTTCTTATGCTGCTCTCCTGCTCAGGCACCTCTAGTAAGTTCCCCTTTGCTATAAGCGAAGTTGAAATCAGCAGTTTTTCAACCCCACCACCCTCCTTCTTTGGATCGTATGCTCTAGCCAGAGGATTCTTCCCTGTCTTTTGTACAGTCACATATCTGACTTTTTAAAAGAAAATTCCATAAACGGTACCTAGACTTATTTACTTCTTTCATTTTGCCCATTGGTTCCTACACCAAATCATATAATCTTTGTTTCTGAATATTTTAGCAGTCATTTGATTCAGATCTGTAATTTGTAGATAAAGAAACTGAGACTTTGAAGTGTTCAATTACTGCCACCACCCAGGCCACACAACAAATCAGCCTCAGACCCGGTTTATATTTCAGGTTTCTTTGTTCACTTTTCTCAAGACCTTTTTCTAAGATGCAGCTCATTCTAGCATTTCTCTCAGACTTTCTCTGATCACCTCAGTTAGAGGGTCTGTTCTGGCCTCCATCTTCAGTGCTATTTATTGTCTCATCGCAGCATTTGTGCTTCTGTGTTTATAATAATTAACAATGACATTACTGACCTTTGAGTGCTTACCTACTAGTGCTTACTAGTTGAAGAACTGTGAACACTAGTCAACTAGTTAACTCAGTGCTTATTTCATTTTTACTTTACAACCACACGACAGGGTAGGTATTGTTAACCACATTATAGAAAGAAGAGACAGAGGTATTCAGTCGCTCAGTCTTGTTCAACTCTTTGCAACCCCGTGGACCGCAGCGCTCCAGGCTTCCCTGTCCATCACCAACTCCTGGAGCTTGCTCAAACTCATGTCCATCAAGTCGGTGATGCCATCCAACCATCTCATGAAAAGGTCAAGGCTTATTTGTCCCAAAGCCAAGCCCATCTGTGGTGTGTGTAGTCTTTTTTACTGGTAAACATCTGTTTTTTCTTAAGGGTGGTAAACATCTTTTATTTTTCACTGGATCATAAATTTCTTGATAACAAGGAACAGGTCATGAATGTCTTTGTCCTGTATTTCCTAAAACATCTATCATAGAAGAATTCAGTAAATACTTATTGATTTCAGTTGGGAGCATCATAACTTGGTGGCTATGACCTTCAGAAGAAGGTCAAAGTGTTTATGTGCTGTGGGGAGGAACAGGTGACCTGTGAAGCTTTTCTCAAGTTCAGGCCCCAGATCTAAAAAGGGGATGTAGGTGTGGGGTTGACTGAAGGTTCTATGGAATGATGAGGACAAGAGAGCTCTATAACTTTCCATGTTTAGTGGCTGTAATGAGATATTATACCTTTATCTACCTGTGAGATTTTGCAAAAGCATCTCAGTGGCATATTGTTTTCTCTGGCTTTGTTCTCTGTATTGGGTGTTGCCTTCTTGAATAGTCTTGAATTTCTCTCTCAACCAGGATATGAGCAAATATCTTTCCAAATATGATTGTTTATTTACAAAAAAAAACAAGATGTCTCTGGCTCTTCTTTCAAAGAATTTCTTGAACTTTGTCTTCTCAATTGAGAACTTCCGAACTTGTGGGATCCTTAAACTGTGCAGGTACGTTTTGATTATGGATGTGGGTTACATGAATGACTGCCCTTTTGTAGTCAGGCAGTTAGGTGTGAAAAATCTCTTGCGCCTTCTTCCTATTAGCAAAGTGACACCCTTAAGCTTTCAGGCATATTGGCTTTCTATTGTTTAGTGTTTGAGGTTATTAGTTGTCTTTGTTCTTTTGAAATACCACTCCCCTCCCCCATAGAAAAATGTGCCAGCTTAATTCATTAGTGATCAGGAGTATGGGAATGAACTGCTTCCAGTTAAGGGAGGTAGATTTAAGGGTTACAGGGTGTAAAAGTGAAGTATGATTTTCAGGACATTTGAATAATCTTATTTAAAATGAATGCTTATCCATATCTTGAGAGGGAAGAGAAGTAAAATAAGCTAAACCAAGTGTAGAAAGAACACTATAGATAGGACACCTGACTTGTTCTGGTCTTTATTTTATCATTAACCAGTGGCATGGTTTTGCAAAAATAACTCTGAGCTTCATTTTTTTCGTTTCTCATTTTTAGTTAGTTGGAGTATATACCACCCACCCCCATCATGTTCGTTCACTTCAGATGTCAGATTCAGAGTTTGTTTCTGATAGATATGAAACCATAAGTAGTATTCTTATTTATTTGGGAAAATATAACTCTAGTGTCAGTTTGTAACAGTATTAATCCTGACTTGTATGCAGAAGCTGGAAATCTGGCTTTATGGTTCCCCATATTCATTAGGGGGTGATTTGATGGTCATGAGTCCTTTCTGTGCTTATGTCTTCAAAATGGTTGCTGAGTATAAATTTAGCCCTTGAGTTTTTATTGTGGTAAAATACACATTAAAATACATAAAAATGCACATACATTTACCATTGTAACCACTTTTTAGTGTATAATTCAGTAGCATTGAGTGTATCCACAATCTTGTCAGCATCACTGCTATTTATTTCTGGAACTCTTCAATCTTCCCAAGCAGTGTCTCCATATCCATTAAACAGCAACTCCTCCTCCTCCCCTTTTCCCAGCCCCAGGAAACTCTTATTCTACTTTGTCTCTGAATTTGCCTATTCTAGGTATTCATGTGTGTGGAATCGTACAATGTTTGTCTTTCTGTGCCTGGCTTATTTCACTTAGCATGTTTTCAGAGTTCATCTATGCTGCGTCATGTGATAGAATTCCTTTCTGTTTTAAGGTTGCATTTTTATTCTAGAAATTATGCCATGTTTTATTTATCCATTTATTGATTGATGGACATTTGTGTTGTTTCTACCCTTTGGCTATCGTGCCTAATACTGCTGTGAATATTTATATGCAGATATTTGTTTGAGTCTTTGTTTTCAATTATTTTGGGTGTATACCTCAAGAATTGCTGTGTCAGGTGGTACTTCTTAAAACTTTTGAGGAACCATCACACTGTTTTTTCCAGTGACTGTACCATTTTACATGCCCTCATTAGCAATTCTCAAAGGGTTCAATTTCTCCGCACCCTTTTCTGTGCATATTTTTTCCATTAAAAAAGATTATAACTGCCATGCTAATGGGTCTCAGTGTAGTTTTAACTTGCATTTCCCTAGGGACTGAGTGAAGTTGAGCATCTTCGGAGAAATTTCCATTCCATACCTTTGCCTATTTTTATTTTTTGCTGTTGTAGCTGTTAAGTAGTTAGACCTTGACTTTTAAATCTAATATGAATATGGAAGCCACCATTGAAATGGCAGCCCACTCCAGTATTCTTACCTGGAGAATCCCACGGACACAGGAGCCTGGCGGGCTACAGTCCACGGGGTCGCAAAGAATCGGACATGACTGAATGACTTAAGCATGGTGGTGATGGTACTTATCTCAATATTGGTAATGTTAGGTTGTTCAGTTCAGTTTAGTTCAGTCGCTCAGTTGTGTCCGACTCTTTGCAACCCCATGAGTTGCAGCACGCCAGGCCTCCCTGTCCATCACCAACTCCCAGAGTTCACTCAGACTCATGTCCATCGAGTCAGTGATGCCATCCAGCCATCTCATCCTCTGTCGTCCCCTTCTCCTCCTGCCCCCAATCCCTCCCAGCATCAGTCTTTTCCAGTGAGTCAACTCTTCACATGAGGTGGCCAAAGTACTGGAGTTTCAGCTTTAGCATCATTCCTTCGTTATGTTATTATTTTGCCCGGGCTAGTAGATAAGAAAGCATCCTCTTTCATACAGTTTCTCACAAATACAAATTCTTTGTGCTTTGGGATCTTAAGTGATATTAAGTAAACAGAACTTGGGTTTTAAAGTTAAGGACCAGAGTCCTTGCCTTGGGCAAGCTAGCCTGGCAGGAGGACCAGCTGAGTTGAGGGGTTGTGCTGCCTCACCACTGGTCCTTGAGACTGAAGTATGAATCTGAATGTACTTTGTAAAGTGGATACTTCCATTGATGAGTTTTTACTTTTGGCCCATTGAGACTCTGCAATCTGTGGAAGCCGGTTTTTGAAGCATGAGAGGAAAAAAAAAATGAAGGTGGCTAAGCAGTTTCTTCAGAGGATCCCAGATTACTTTCTTTATTCCCCTCACACTCTCAGGAGCTGAAAGGAGATGAACACTAGTGTATTTTGATGCGTAAAAGAAAACAAAGGAAGGATAAATCCCTTGTGCTGTTCCACAGCTTTCTAAACCGCTGGTGCTTAACTCTCTTTAAGCAGGACTTCATAGTGCTGTCCTAAGGCACCACCTCTCCTGTTGTTCCTAATGTGATCACATATACAAAACCATTTGATGATGAGTTTATCTGGTCAACATTTCTTTGAGTGGTTTTCTTTTTCAGATGTGTTTTTAAGGACATCTTTCTCAGAGTTGAAGCCGTTTTGAGATTTGCTGAATAGTTTAAACAGATGCTGGTTTCCTCTTCCCCTGTACACATTATTCTCTTGGGGTCAATGACCTTGTCATTTGTGGATGTGGTTACACCCTCTTCTTCCTCAAGAAATCATATGCGGATTCGATCCCTGGGTCAAGAAGATCCTGTGGAGTAGGAAATGGCAACTCACTCCAGTGTTCTTGCTGGGGAATCCCATGGACAGAGGAACCTGGTGGGCTACAGTCCATGGGGTCACATAGAGTCGGACAGGAGTGTGCAGTGCGGCAACAGCAAAGAGGAAAATAGACCTTTCAATGTGAATATTCAAATAGAATTTTTTTTTTCTAATTCTCATTGGTATATTTTATTAAATGCTGCCTTCAGAGTTGGAGAAAGGTTGAGACAGAAGATGTATTATCAGACTGTCATTGTCAGAATTCTGGAAAACACATCCATAATTTCCATGGTTCATTTTAGAGCTGATATAATTAATAACTCATGGGTTGGATTATTTACTCTTTTGATTATGAATGTTTATAATTCTACTGAATTTTTAGTATGTTTATAAATTATTTTCTTTTTTTGTGTGGTAATTCATATAATGGAAGAGCTGAATGAAGAAATTAGAAAGTTTAACATTGGCCATAAGTTGGATTTAATTTGTAACTAGTAAGATTTCCAGTGAATTAAAGCAGATGATTCTAATGCTTAGAATTTAGCATCTATTCTTTCAACTTGCTTATTGGCACAACATATTGAATTTGCTGCCTGTATTTTTGATTATTTTGGAGCCACTTTGGTTACCTAGTCAGCTCTATGGAATTATTTTATTTTGTCCATTGTTGTTGATTAAAATTTGTTTAACCCTTGTACCTTCTTTGTTTGATCTTTGCATGCTTTCTCATCTTTCTTGTTTTTTTACTTTTCTACCTAGTAGTCTAAATGAACAGTTGGATAATTCTGCTTTTGAAGTACTTACACTGACAGTTCAATCATTTTTGCCTTTTTAACACTATGCTACATTTCAATATTCTCTATCACTCTTTGTAAACTTGAATCAGAGCATTTGGTGCCTCTTGGCACAGGATGTCATTTAATTTATTAGCAGCTGTTGCTATATACATGTGATTGTATTTGACTGCAAGTGTATTTTTATGAGTCTGGTAGAGTCATTATATAAATGATCCAGATTAAGAAAATTATTGACCACTGAGGTAAGTGCTTGAGAAATTGCCTATTTAGAAAGGCAGTGCATTTTAAAGTGATACTGTTGATATCTGTGGATCTAAGATATGCAGGGGAGGCTGTATATTTTACTTTGATGTTATTGCTATACAAAAAAAAACTTATAGAAAACAAATTACTTGCCACTTACTTTCCGCTTTCTGTTGATATGAGATATAGCAGAGTGTTATGCAAGTAACTCCTGGCTGTTTAGTTAAGGGAGAAATAGTTTTTGTTAAGGTGGTTGAGGAACCGCAAACAGTGGTTCTGAATAGTGTGTGTGTGTGTGTTCTGTCGATGGCTGCAGTCCACATGTTGTGTGTGTTTGTCGATGACTGCAGTCCACATGTTCTCCTCCTTGGGTTCCGGGTGCTCTGTGGGAAAAACAAAACAAAGCAAATCCTCCCCTGAGGATTTCAGTGTTGGATAAAGGGCTCTGAACAGTCAAAGCTTGGTTCAGACTTTTAGGCAGCGTGGCCACCGACAGCTGTGGCCCATTAAAGATCAACTTTCAGCAGTTTGGTAGCAGTTAAATGTCACTGGAATGCTTATGCACTTGCTTTGTAATTTGACAGGCATCTCAGATTTTCCAGAGTAAATGTATAAAATCTAAGTCGTTCTTTGACATGGGACTCATAGTCAGGATTCCATGGAAGGAAATGCCCTTTAACTTTTAGAATTAATTTGGCAGTTTAAAAATAGAGCTATGATAACTAATCCTTTCTGCATGTTTAAAAAAATATTTGCATAGAATGAAATTATAGAATGTAAATTTAAAGCTTGAAAAACGTGATTAATGTACTGTTTACCCAGGTGACTCTTTAGAATTTGATTAGTAGAATTTACTAAAAATGCCTTTACACAAACGCTCAAGTGAGGAGTGAGGTGTGGTGATATTTTCAGATTTTGGCAAAGTAAACACTAAACTTTAAAGCTTTTTCAGTCCTAAACAACAGCCCTCAGCATTCACTGGATGCTTTTCCCAAATATAGACCACCAAAGAGGGAGGTAAATCTTAAGGAGATAAAGTTTTATATCCCCTTATCAGAATTTTGGAAAGGAAAACTTCTAGGGATGAAAATTCCCATGTAAATATGGAATGTTTAGGATTTTCTTTTTCCTTTTAATATTGGAAGATTGGAAGCTTGAAACGTTTGCTCTTTGATAAAAGCAACTAAGGGCTTCTCAGGGCTTCCCTGGTGGCTCAGAGGGTAAAGCATCTGCCTGCAGTGCAGGAGACCTGGGTTCGATCCCTGGGTTGGGAAGATCCCCTGGAGAAGGAAATGGCAACCCACTCCAGTACTCTTGCCTGGAAAATCCCATGGATGGAGGAGCCTGGCGGGCTACAGTCCATGGGGTCGCAAAGAGTCGGACACGACTGAGCGACTTCACTTTGAAGGGCTTCTCAGGTGGTGCAGTGTTAAAGAATCCGCCTGCCATACAGGAGATGGAAGAGACGCTGGTTTGGCCCAGACCCTATCTGGGTGGGGAAGATCCCCTGGAGGAGGAAATGGCAATCCATTCCAGTATTCTTGCCTGGAGAAATTCCATGGACTGAGGAGTCTGGCAGGCTACAGTCCACGGGGTCACAAAGATCGGACTTGACTGAGTGCATGAAACAGCAGCAGCAACAAAAGCAACTGATCCTCAAAACACCCTCCTGACAAGATCTCTTTCTGCTTTGCAGTCTTCTGCAGTCAAGTTGAGCAGTCATTATGGTGTCTTCTCAGTAATTCGAGCATTCACAAATGTGACAAGACTTTTTTCAGATGGTTGGAGAAGTGGGGCCACAAGGAATAAAGACCTAACAAGTTCAGATTATTTCAGAGCGAGAAACTTACTCTCAATAATTATTTATAATATTTGAGTGATCTGATTACTCAAGGATGATTGGAGAGCAGTAATGAAGAGAAAAATATATATGTAAGTATGTATTTATCTGTAGTAGGTAATGTACCCTGAAGACTTCCATGAAACTGATGTAATTTAGTATCTGATTTGGATAATTTGAGCTTCCCTGGTGACTCATATGGTAAAGAATCTGCCTGCAATGCGGGAGACCCGGGTTTGATCCCTTTGGATAATTTGGTATATGATTTAGAGACTGTATGATCTTCTTTTCTGTTTTTCTGATTATGGAGACGTAAAAAATTCATTTGTCTGAGGGTGACTTTGAGAAGGGACATGTACTTTAGACGAGATAATGTTTTAATGTTCAGAGTACTGGATCAGACATGAGGATTCCATCATACATTTATAGTTAATATTTTCCCTTTTTAAATAATAGATCAGTAGAGTCAACTTGTGTAGTCTGGTAAGTCATGAGCATCAGACAATGGGATGTTTTTACTTCATTGCTTTATTCTCTAGAGAGCAAAAGTATCACACTGAGGGATGACGCAATCCATTAGTGACAAATGGCACATGGCTCAGAAGGGTAATCTCAAAACGGGAAAATGAATGCTGCACGCAGAACCGAAAGCCGCGTTGTGCCTTTCACGAAGGACTTGTTTGGCTTTTACTTTTCTTAAGGGCCTCATAATTGCTTTTTCTCTTTTAAAAGGATTATTAATTTTCCAAAGACGTCAATAAGTCTGATGTTGCTCTAGACTGACAGGTTACATGAGTTGGTGATTTGATATGATCTCTTTTCATGGTAGTAATGAAGGACAAATTTACTTCGTGACTAAGAGTTTTTAAACTCAGATACCTAATTTGTAAAAACATGTTGGAATGCTGGCTTTCTGTTTACCCTTAACCGGTTTTTTTGTCCCATCTTTTGAAGTTATCTCAGCAGCCACCAAATAAATATACAACATGGTGGATGCTTGTATTTTGCTTAGGCACTTACGACATAAATGATGATGTAGAAGTTTGACTTTGCCTTCCTTGGAAATGCTTCAGATCCTGGCAGTGTTGGATAAACTGTTTAAAATTCAGCAGAAAGTTGAATTGGCCTTGAAATGTGAGACTCTTAGAAACATGCTTTTTAGGTAGTTCTTCTTTAAATTTTTAAGGAACTCAAGACCATGGGCATCATTAAATTTCTAATTCCTAGGTTAGGAACTGAGTCCTTTTTTTGCTGAATGAATGGTTTTTTGGTTGTTGTTGTTGGGAGGCTTAATAAGTTGATGTTTTCAGACTTTGGGGACTATCTGAAGGCAATGACGATTTTAAATGTACATTTACCCAGGAAATTGCATGTATAGACACAGCTTTTGTAAACAATTGTTATGAGAAATCGTCAGAGTTGTTTTACATGGTTTCCTGATCTGATGGAGAAATGATTGGTCACTGCAGGGCCTGGAAACAAAATAAGGGCTAATGGTCCCCCGAGATTATGCTTCATTTATTTTAAAAGTATGAACAATGTGCTATCCTTCGTGAAGTATTATCTTGAGATAAACATTGGAATTTCATTTTTGCTGACATAACTGCGTCCATATAAACTTCTCAGAGTGATGCCAGTTCTTCTGCTGTGACGTTTGGCTCATGGAGCTGCTGTTAGTCATTGGCTGCATTCACCATTGGCCTTGTATCTTTTTGGCAAACACTTGGATCTCTGCAGGTTTGTGAGGTAATGGGTAATAATTGTTTGACTTCCTAGGCAACAGCCTGCTCAGACGCAGTGTGTCATGTTCCAGAGGGAGCTTTGATGGTTATAGCCTGGCTGTGTGGAAAGGAGGTGACGTATTTGCCTTATTGTCAACTTTTGTTGTATTAAAATTCATACTTGAATGTGAGTGATACACATTTAGATGAGAATCTGAATTGTAGGCATTAAGTGTATCTCAGATTTAAAAAATTCATTTACACCTAATGGTTCTGGCTTACAGAGGGAAGAAAAAATAAATTTCAAACCCAAACCTGATAGAGACAAGAAATTTAACTTTTTAGAATTTGGTTATTATCAAGTATTTTAATTCATTAGGAAAACATGCATTTTTCCTATGTATTTTAGCCCATACATACTTCAAATGAGGGATATAAAAGCGATAAGAATTCTTGAACTTATGCATTAACAATGAGCTAATTAGATAAGACAGTAATTAAAAAAAATTTTATATGTGCAATTTTGGCTGTATTGGGTCGTTCTTCTTTGCTGCTCCTGGGCTTTTCTTTAGTTGCACTGAGCAGGAGCAACTCTGTTGTAGTGTGTGGACTTCCCACCGTGGTGGCTCCTGCGTGTTGTGGAGCACAGGCTCCTGGAGCTTGGGCTTCAGTAGTTGTGCACAGGCCGAGTTCCTCTGAGGCGTGTGGAATCTTCCTGGACGAGGGATCAAACCCGAGTCCCCTGCACTGGCAGGCAGATTCCATCCATTGGGCCACCAGGGAAGTCTGGTAGTAATTTTAAGACCAGCATTATGTGTTACATAAGGTGTCTAAAGGAACTGATAGTGAGGGAGTAGGTTTGGGAAGAGTTTATAAACCAGATTGTAAGGGAGGAGCGGAGAAGAATGGAGGTGAAAGGGGTACGACCTGCGCTGAGACCGGGCTGAATGCAGAGAGGCCAGACTATGGCCAGAGGACCGGGAGAGGCCTTCAGTGAAACCCAGAGGAGTTACAATTTGATCTGAAAGACAGTAGGGATCCATTGTCGCTGCTAAACTGTGGCAAGATGTAAATAAGATTTATAAAAGATGAACAGGACTTGGCAGAGATGTGCTGGGTGGTGTGCGTGAAAGGCCTGCATTCGTGTTAAACACCAAGAGAAACAAGTTTATTGATGCACAGGGCTTCCCTCATGGCATGACATTTATGTTGTTCAGTTCTCTTCAGCTTAGAGTTTGATCCTCTGCCTTAGGGAAGCAAATTTGATCTTGTCAGTCAGTATCTTGTTAATAAAAACGGGGCTTGGGAAAGAGGAACCAGGCTTTTCTTCCTTCCCCCCGCCAAGCAAGAAAACTAAAAATCCCAAACCTAGTACCTACAAACGAGTAAATAGTGAACTCTTTTTTTTAAGAGATGGAAGGTTCTGGATTATGAGAATGCCAATTTATTAACTTATAGAAGGAAATATAATGGACAAGAGGAATAATTTGCATCATTCTGTCTAATGTGAGTTTCTGCTTGTTGGTCATGCAGCTGTCAGGTAGTGAGTGGTGAGTGTGGAGAAAGAACTGGAAGGTTGGTTATAATGGTAAGAGAAGGCGTACAGGGAAGTCATTAATATTTTCTGTATCTGTTAACCTTCCTATTCCTGGGCTAGATGCTGTCTTACTCATACAGCGTCAACAGAATGGATCCAGTCCCTGTGCTCATCCATCCTCACAATAAAGCTGTTCTTGCTAGGAGGGATTTAGTATGTGGGTAAGTCTGATCACATACTCTCTCCCTCTGAATTCCTTTTGCTTTGTCAAGACTTGTCATACTCAAGTCTTAGTGACCTGGGGGCTGTTTGGTACCTTTTAGTTGACTTTGCACAGCTTTGATTCATTTTATGATAATTCTGTGTGTGTGTGTGTGTGCTGTTAAAGGACAGTCTTATATTTAGGTCTCCTTTAGCTCCCATGAACTACATACAGTATGAAATATGCCAAGATTGCTGCCAGGGAAGTCAACCAGGAGGTCAGCTCGGCTTCAGCTTCTACTCACAGTGGCATTCCTGCTCTGAGCTATGTTGCTGCTTACACAGTATTTCCACAACCTAGAGAGCTTGAAGAGAGGGTTGGCTGTGGGAATGAAGACAAAGGGATGAGGCTACTGACCTTTGCAAAGAATAAATCACATATTCTGATGATGACAAACACGAGTGAAGGAGAAGGTGGAGTTAGAAGTGAAAGCCTAAGAAGGGGCTGATTTTGTGGGAAGATGATTGATTTTTGACAAAGCCACTATAGATCATCCAGGTAGAGATGAGCATGGGTCAGTGGTTTGATATTGTGACTCCAGTGATTGATTAAGGTCAGAAATGTACATTTGGGCAATCTCCATTAGAAATAGTGGCTGTCTTATCTTGAACTTTTAAAAAGCTCCTTAAGTTCTTTAGAATATTGGTTAATGATTGACAATGTTAATATTTCTAATTGTGGTATAATGCTACTTGCCATGTACAGTATCTCATGTAATCTTCAAAACAAGTAGGAATTAGATACTTATCTCTATCATATGGGCAGGGGTGGGGGTGGGAAACAGGCATAGAGAGGCACCTAAAATCATAGCAAAGGTGGAGTTGGAACTTGTAGGTGTTTAACTGCTGAGCTTACACTCTTAACCACTGTATCATATTGCCTCTTAATTAGATAATTTATATGAAAGCAATCAAAAAAGCATAAGGCTTTCAAGACAAAACAAAGTTGAGATAAGCAGAATAGAATAAGACCACAGTGGAGGACGAAATGGAGAAAGAAATGATTTGGATTGAGGTTTTAGAATAATATCTCATTTTTGGAATATAGAGAAAGTGGACCAAGAAACTGGAGAATTCCAAGATGGCTTTGAATCCAAACAGAAGTGTATTCAGAAGGAGATGATTTACTGTTGAACAGGAGCAGAGGATTTAAATAGAGGATAGGAACTGAAAATCCTACAAGCTGGCTTTTTCTCATTGTTGGGTATCATCTGAAATATCACTTTCTCAGAGAAGTCCTGAGATTAGTTGGGATGAGTATCCAGTGCTTATTATAATTTCTATTGCATTATAGGCCTTTAATATCTGTTAAGTAAAGGAATTGCAGCAGTAGATATTTGGGATATAGGCTGTAATAAGACATCAGAGACCTTTCAGTCTAGTCTGGGAACTTGGTTATTAAAGCATTAATAAGTTGTTGTGTGCTCATAGTTGACATGAGTGCTTTGGCTAGTGGTCCTGCTTCTTTGCCCATTGGTGTATGCAGAAACTCTCAGTAGAATGCATGGTGTGCCCATTGGTGTATGCAGAAACTCCCAGTAGAATGCATGGTGTGCCCATTGGTGTATGCAGAAACTCTCAGTAGAATGCATGGTGTGCCCATTGGTGTATGCAGAAACTCTCAGTAGAATGCATGGTGCGTGGACATATTAGTTGATGCTCTTATTATTACCATTTTTAAAGGTTATTCCCTGTTTCGTGAGAGTTGGTTGGTTGATTTTCTTTTAGAAAAAAAAGTTGCTCTATATTTGAGTGCATGTCATCCATACTTTCCTGATTTGTCTGTTTTGTATCAGTTTGGTGGTATTCACCAGGGTTTTGCCTAGGAGGCTATTGAATGTGGTTCTTTGAGTCTGTGTAGGGTTTTTAGTGTTTTTCATTTATTCTTGCTTTCTCTCCCTTCTAACAGATAGTTTGAACCATTGGTATATTACAGTCCTCCAATCTTGAGAGGATGCTTGCTGAAGTGATGTTCTTTCAGGTGAGCTTCACTAGTGCAAGGGTAGTTTTCCAGGAACACTACGTGCGGTGGGTGAGAAAGGCAGGGGTTGAGGTAAGCTCAAAAATTGTTTCAAGAGTGTGAGCAGCACAGTGAGAGCTGAATCGCGAGGGGCTTATGGAAATCCTGTCAGTAATCTGAGCACTTTTGATTATAATCATCAGTGAAGGGCCAGTTGATGCCATATATTCAGTTCAGTTCAGTCGCTCAGTCTTGTCCAACTCTTTGCAACCCCATGGACTGCAGCAAGCCAGGCTTCTCTGTCCATTACCAACTCCCAGAGCTTGCTCAAATCTCATATCCATCGAGTCAGTGTTGCCATCCAGCCATCTCATGCTCTGTTGTCCCCTTCTCCTCCTGCCTTCAATCTTTCCCAGCCATCAGGGTCTTTTCCGATGAGTCAGTTCTTCGTATCAGGTGGCCAAAGTATTGGAGCTTCAGCTTCAGCATCAGTCCTTCCAGTGATATTCAGGACTGATTTCCAAAGTGAGCCTAAATTGTTGATTGTCATCTCTCAAATATACTAGAGATATTTAGCATGGAAAATCAATTCACTGGTCTCTTTGCTGTCATTTCATTCAACTGTGAATGAAACTCCAGTGTTGGTAACATCTTGGAATATGTGTAAGCAACAGATAGGGAGAGGAAACCACCTTGGGTCAAGGAGAATATAAAAGCTAGAATTACTGACTATTTAGAACATAGTAATGAGCAAAACACTACAGAGCAGAATTTGAGAGAGACCACAAAAGCTCTAACCAGAAATTAATAGCTTTAAATTACTGTCATATTCAATGGGAAAAGAAAAAGAAAAACCTTGAAATGAACTAAGCATTACATTTAAGACAATAGAAAAAGAACCAAGAATAAGCCCTATTGTTTCAAAATAATATTGGGCTTTATACTTAATAGTATGATATAACAGTCTTTTAAGTTCAAAGTAAAAAATTATTACTTTTAGTCATTTGTGTGGTTCTTGAAATTCAACAATACAATATGATAAGGAAAAAAATGAATATAAGTATTAGAAAAGAATCAACATTATTTTTCATGGTTTATATAATATTCTGTGTGCAGAACTCAGTTGAATCATGGATTGCCGATTTAAAAATGCTATGTAAAGATCTTATTTCTAGCTCCTAATAATGGAAAATATCTATGAACAAATCGAACAAGATGTGTATTGGGTAAATTATGGAACACGAAAGGATGTAAAAGAATGGCTGCCAAGAGAATGGAGAATTGTTCATTGTCCATGGATGGGAATGCTTGTTATTATAAACCTAGCAGGTTTCCCTGAATACATCTGTAGTTTTAGTGAAAATCCACTCAAAATCCAGGCAAGGTTTTTATGGAACAGTTGATTGGAAAATATCTGTGGAAATGAGCAGGTGTTCAAGAATAGTCAAAATAATCTTAAAACGTTGGGAAGACTTGCCTTACCACACTTCTGTGGCCAGGATAGATAATTAGGCCAGTAATAATAAGACCTGATAGAAACCGGAAACTCCATATAAACCAGTATAAGGAAATGTGTTATGTTATAGAGATGGTCTCAATCAGTGTGGAGAGATGAAAGAAAGAATTGGTATGTTTGTTTCTTTATATGGAAAAAATGAAGTTTTGTTACTTACTTCATCCCCCAAATTCAGGTTGAACGTCAGTCTTTAATAAAATTCTTAGAAGATGTAAGCATTGTTTGGGAGTAGGAAACAAAGTACATGTGATAAAGAAAACAATTGAGAAGTTTACTCTATTTAAATCTCCATAAAGTATGTGACGTGTGTTAGTCACTCAGTTGTGTCCAACTCTTAAGTGACCCCATGGACTGTGTAGCCCACCAGGCTTCTCCGTGGAATTCTCCAGGCAAGAATACTGGAGTGGGTTGCCATTTCCTTCTCCAGGGGATCTTCCTGATCCAGGGATCAAATCCGAGTCTCCTTTCTTTGCAGACATATTCTTTACCATCTGAGCCACCAGGGAAGTGTACTGCAGAAGAAAGACAAGGCTACAAATATGTTTTAAATGGATATGTGAAAGACATTACTAGTTGCCTAGCTTGTTTATTCTTTCTAACTTTACTAATTTTGTACCCATTTAAAAATGACTGTCTTCTCTGATGTCCTTCAAATGAAATTTAAGCTAAATTTTAGCTAAAAATTTCTAAGAAAGCTTTGCTCCCTGAATATGGGGGTCTAGTTTTTTTCTTTCCTTTTTTTTTTCCCCTCCTTTGCCTAGAATGTGGATATAATGTCTGGAGCTTCAGCACCTGTCTTGCAGCGAAGAAGCTGAAGGTACTGGTTAAGGATGGCAAAGCAGGAGTTTAAAAGGCTAGTTTGTTGATGATATTCTCAGCTAGACATGTCAGTCATGAATCACCTATTCCCATACTTTTAGTAATATAAGAAAAATGGTCTAATCTAGCCGTTGTAGTTGGGCTTTCAGGTAGGATTACTGAAAATAGCCTGTATCCTGCAAGGATTAAAAGCTAGCATATGTGAACAATTCCTATAAATCAATAAGAAAAAGGAAGACAACCTAATAGAAAAATTGAGGGTAACTGTAGGCAGTTCACAGAACTGGAAACCAAATTGCCAGTAAGCATATGAATCTCACTAATAGTTAGGAAGTGCAAGTTAAAACAGAGGCTTTTCCATAACCACAACTGTAAGACTAAAAATATTAAATGTTGGCAAACATGTAGATAAATTGTTATCATCAGTCACTGTTGGTGAGAATATAAATTGGGAGAACCATCCTGGGAAAACATTTTAGCAGTATCAAGTAAAACCGACTGTTACACTAGCCAGCATTGCACTAGATAGGTGTCCTAGAGATTCTTGTACCTTTGCACAGAGATGCAAAAGAAGTGGTCCTTGAGATGTTATGACTTACAAACGTGAGTGTAAAGTTACATATATGAGCATAGAGAAATCTGAAAATGTAGTCTTGAACTAAAATGCAAATGACTATGAATATGATGATGATATATAACATATGAAAGCAGTATTGAAACTATGCACTTCCCGGGTGGCGTTAGTGGTCAGAACCCTCCTGCCAATGCAGGAGACACAAGAGATGCGAGTTTGATCCCTGGGTTGGAAGATCCCCTGGAGTAGGAAATGGTAATCCACTCCAATATTCTTGCCTGGAAAATTCCATTATAGTTCATGGGGTTGCAAAGAGTCTGACATCATTGAGCGCGTGCGCGTGCGCGCGCGCACACACACACACACACACACACACACACACACACTCACACTTATTGAAACTATGCCAAATAATGTCACCACCTGGCTACTGAAAGGTGCAAACCTTGGCAAATATTTTCTACTCATCAGTAAAGGTTCTGGATGCCTAAAAAAATTTTTTTAAATAAATTTTTAAAATCCAACCAATTTATCAGTTCATTGTCTCTTTTATTCCTGACAGGGTCTTCTTTACTGAGGATATTATGACCAGAGCTGCTCCTTGACCTATGATATGATACATTGTTAAGCTTTTAAAGCCCTTTGCAAAATATTTGCATGTGTATTTTCACTTAATTATAGTAATTGCTTTCTGAGTTGATGGGCAGGATTTTAATTCTTATTCAAATTAAGTGGCATTAATTGGTCTTAGCTTTCTGATTTTTAGTTTAGTTCTTTTTATCATAGTTCTATAGCTTTTCCAATATATAATTTAATATCTAGGTATATTTCATTTATGTAGCATAACAAGTGATATTTTAAATATAACTGTAATGACTGTCTATTTGGAGTGATCTAGTGTAGAGTCTTCTTTATTTTTTTAAGTAAATAATGACTTGCTGATTTATTGCTTTTTGGGGGCTGATATAGTTCTTAAACCTTAAACCTTAGTTCTTAAATCTTAATATACACAAGAATTTACAGAAAATTTACAGTAAATTTACAGAAATTCTTTGACACCTCCCTCCTTGCCCCCAGCCTCAGAATTCTGCCCTTTCTCTTTCTCTGCATTACTAGATTAGTTTCTTAAGGGCTGTTCTCATTCGTTTTGGTGTATCAACAGCCTGGTGGGGGTTGTGTGTCTTTCTATGAAAAGAAAGTGAGAGTCACTCAGTCATGTCCAATTCTCTTCAACCCCATGGACTGTAGTCTGCCAGGCTCCTCTGTCCATGGAATTCTCCAGGCTAGAATACTGGAGTGGGTAGCTATTCCCTTCTCGAGAGAATAATCCCAACCCAGGGATCAACCCAGGTCTTCCACATTGGATTCTTCGTGTAAAGAATCCATCCACACAGGTGGATTTTTTACCGGCTGAGCCACCAGGAAAACCCGTGTATCTTTCCTTCAGTTCACTTCAGTTGCTCAGTCGTGTCCGACTCCGGTGATCCCATAAACTGCAGCACGCCAGGTCTCCCTTTCCATCACCAACTCCTGGAGCTTACCCAAACTCATGTCCGAGTCAGTGATGCCATCCAGCCATCTCATCCTCTGTCGTCCCCTTCTCCTCCTGTCCCCAATCCCTCCCAACATCAGGGTCTTTTCCAGTGAGTCAACTCTTCGCATCAGGTGGCCAAAGTATTGAAGTTTCAGCTTCAACATCAGTCCTTCCAATGAAAACCCGGGACTGATCTCCTTTAGGATGGACTGGTTAGATCTCCTTGTAGTCCAAGGGACTCTCAAAGAGTCTTCTCCAACACCACAGTTCAAAAGCATCAATTCTTTGGTGCTCAGCTTTCTTCACAGTCCAACTCTTACATCGATACATGACCACTGGAAAAATCATAGTCTTGACTAGACGGACCTTTGTTGGCAAAGTAATGTCTCTGCTTTTTAATATGCTGTCTAGGTTGGTCATAAGTTTCCTTCCAAGGAGTAAGTGTCTTTTAAATTCATGGCTGCAGTCACCATCTGCAGTGATTTTGGAGCCCCCAAAAATAAAGTCTGACACTGTTTCCACTATTTCCCCATCTGTTTCCCATGAAGTGATGGGACCAGATGCCATGATCTTTGTTTTCTGAATGTTGAGCTTAAGCCAACTTTTTCACTCTCCTCTTTCACTTTCATCAAGAGGCTTTTTAGTTCCTCTTCTCTTTCTGCCATAACGGGTGGTGTCATCTGCATATCTGAGGTTATTGATATTTCTCCTGGCAATCTTGATTCCAGCTTGTGCTTCTTCCAGCCCAGCATTTTTCATGATGTACTCTGCGTAGAAGTTAAATAAGCAGGGTGACAATATACAGCCTTGTCGTTTTCCTTTTCCTATTTGGAACCAGTCTGTTGTTCCATGTCCAGTTCTAACTGTTGCTTCCTGACCTGCATATTAGTTTCTCAAGAGGCAGGTCAGGTGGTCTGGTATTCCATCTGTTTCAGAATTTTCCACAGTATCTTTCCTTATGAAGTGCTTAATAAATGGTTGTAGGATGAATTCAGGAAGCACTTGCCAAAAGTGAATACTTGGACAAATTTAGTACTGTATTAATTGTGGATGGAGAAGACTAGAAAGAATTTTAATACTCAGAAGTTAGGTGTGTGCTGAAATTGGTTTTCAGGTAACCTGTTAAGTATTATTTTCAAACACACTTTTCCTTAGCAAGATCATTTAAAAACATGACTATAAAAGGCGAGGGAAGGTTTTTACTGGAAAAGTTGTAACAAAATAAGAGTAAGTGGAGAAAAATCATGTTATTTTGCACAAGTATAGCAAGCCAGCTTGAAAGTTTTCTCCTTAGAGAAGTTCTCTAACAAGCTACTGGGAATTGTTCAGCCCATTGGCAGCAACACAGAAAATTGCCCTTTTCACCCTTTCCAGAACACAAACGTAGACGATTCATGGCTGGAACCTATCTTCAAGAGACTGCTGGCTTTATTGAAGCCAAATGTGTATAGAGTCTTTCATTTAGACACATGAAGGGCCTCCAGCACTCTTGCCCTAGAGAAAGTAAACCACATAGAGATACTTGAAAAAAAAACAAAAACACGCAAACAAAACACCCTAAACTTATTGTGTATCAGTGCACATGCAGACACCACCTATTTGGTAAGAAATATACCTCTGTCTTGCGCATTCTTTACGCGTCCGTCTCAATGTTAGCTGTGCTTTTTAACGTTGTAATTGCAGAATAAATACTAATTGAACACAGTGAAAGTAGGATGCAAACCAACAGAAATGAGAACCAAGTCTACGCTTTTCATCTCTTTTGTTGTTTAAAAAAGTCCTTAAGATGAGTTTTTCTAGTGGTGTGAGAAATGTAAAAATGTAACAGTAGCAAAGAGGTTCTTTAATTACCCATTTAGCTCAAATTTGAAGTAAACTTTCCCAGGCCAAACTTGTCTAATGTGGGCCAGAAAACCCATGTTTGAACAGTGAACTTGAGTGCTCTGACTTCTCATGCCAGACCTCTGGATAACCTTGGGCAGCTGTTCCTCTGTTGTTATTTACTTATTTGAAAGAAAGTCAAGTGAAGATGTGGACAGTTAACACTTCTTTCTTGGTGATTGTCTTATAGGCTATTTCACGTTGATGCTGACTATCTCAGGACACCCCCTCACCCCCAACCCGGAGTAAAGAAGTCTTTAACAAGGAGGCCATATCTTCCTGCTTCTTCTATAGACTCTTTCTCAGAAATATTAACAATTATATTTACTTTGAAGATGTTGTTAAGCTGATAAACAGTAATGTGAAATCTTTTTGATATTCTTTTGAAGGAGATGAAAGATGTTTTATTACTCGTTAAGTTTAAGGCAAGCAGTGAATGAAGCATGCTTGCAGTTAGCGCTTGTTTGATATGTGCAATTTATCTATTTAAATCGGAAAGATTACAGTAACAGAGCATGCCTTCTGTGCTTACTAGTTTCAGGCAAGCCAGGTCCCTTTACCAACTCGACATGGAAGATTTTGCCTTTGAATTTTCAGTTTTGATTCCCTGGTTTGCCATCTAGTTTTCTCACAGTATATAGTATATATACTATATTTCTCACAGTATATATTATTTGCTGGAAAAATTCAGGTGCCTTTGGAAAGGGGTTCTGAACTTGAAATATTTTAAATTAGTGTCAGTATTGGACTCTGAAAAATAAAATTATCTGTTGTTAAAGTAATGAGTGTATGTAATTGAATGGAGTTTCCTTGGCTTATCATTTTTGTCTGTGTGGTTTCTGGAGTTTCTTGACATTGTACCGTTTTGGAGAAGTTACCTTTGAGTCATGATTGGAACTTGTTTGAGGTTGCATGTCGTTTTGGGGAGACAGAAGTGTTCCCTGGAAAATACTGGACTGATTTTCAGTTTGTGAATTATGAGCTTGGTTCACCAGACTGCATTTTGGAACTTGACTCTCCAGGGCAGAGTAGTGTCCAGCTTCATTCTGTGAGTAACTGCAGTTGCCTTTTTGCCATTTGGGTTTGTTTGTTTATTTATAAATGATCTGTCTGTGAAATTTTAAGCCAAATGGGATACAAAGGAATTCCTAGTTTTCAAAGGTTCTTCTTTAATTTTGCAATTTAAAATTTAAAGATTTAAAATTTAAAAAATAAGGGCAATTTTGCCTTTATTTTTAGAAGTTAAATATGTTACAGCTGTTGAGTAATGCACCACCTCCTGTTCTCACCTCTGCTTAAATAATTGAAGGAGAAAAATACAGATTGATTTTGTATCCCTGAATATAAAGCTGAATATTCAGCTTCATCTTTGTAGCTTGCCCAAGTACCTGTATGTGATCCTTAAGACTGTGGAAAAAGCCTAGAGTCAAAGAGAAGATAGGAGATTTTTTTTTTTTTTTAAATCAAAAGGCAGATGTGCCTACTTTACTTATTTCGAACATGACAAGTTGAGAATAGTGGGGAGCCAAGGACAATTAAGCATCAGGAAATGGCTTCACATGTTGCCTGTTGTGTCCTGGATGATTTGGATAAAACAGAAACAGCTGTAATGCCAAATGCCCTATAAATTTCAAATGCTGGTGTAAAGCGCGGTGTTAGCACAGTTTATGAGCTGACTTAATAGAGAGCTTTGCCCACAGGTCTTCTGGTGACTTGCTTTCAGCTTTCTTCACAAAAATGCAAAATATTTGGGGCCCTTTCATATTGCTAAATGAAAAATGGTGTGCATTTGGCTCCATAAAGCAAGTAGCCTTGAGAGATGGGCCTGCCTAGAAATTGACTACATTTTTGTGGGAGAACGGGTGAAAAGGGCAGTTTCCTGTGTTGCTGCCAAAAGGTCTGAACAATTTGTAGTAGCTTGTGGCTAGAAAACAACTTCTGTGCAGCAAAAACAGCAACTGCAAACTGGCTCTGGGTGTGTGTGAGAAAATGCTCTTCTTTCCTACTTGATTGTTTGCCTTTATAGAAATTTTGTACAGTGAATTTTCAAACTCAAACGCTTAAAATGGTGTTTTGGCTGGTTTGCATAAAAACCTGGGGAAATATATTTGGAGGCAGCCCAAGCGCTGCATAATTTGGTACTAACAAAAGGGCAGCATTTATATTTTGCTTTTATTGTAACCGTGGGTCTAGAGAGAGTTACTCATTTGTCTCCTGCCTTAAAAAGTGCAGGTAAATCTTGGCATCTATGGAGTGTTTCTACAGTAATGGATTTTTTTTTTTTTAGTTAACATATTAGGTGTGTGTTTTCTTAGTTAACTTGGGTGTCGTGTTCCATTTTGTATTAGATGTATGTTTATAAAATATCCATGTGAAACTATTGGCAATTGTCACTTACTGGTACTGACAGTGTGCCAGGTGCCATGCTTATGTTCTTATATTGGCTATGTTGTTTACTTCTCTAGAAGAGGGAAAAAGCTTAGGGTAAGTGTCAGGTAGCTAGAAAATGGTTGGAATGGGCCAGGATTTGGAGTCTGGTTTGTGCTTTTTTATGATGTCAAAATAGTTACTATTTCAGATCTTAATTTGTAGAATTAAAATCTGTTTTTTCTTTTTTTTTTTGGTTGGGTTTGTATAAAGATTAACGGGCTTCCCTGGTGGCTCAGACAGTAAAGAATCTGCCTGCAAGGCAGGAGACGTTGATTCAATCCCTGGAGAAGGGAGTGGGCTACCCACTCCAGTATTCTTGCCTGAAGAATTCCATGGACAGAGGAGCCTGGGAGGCTACAGTGCATTGGGTCGCAAAGAGTCGGACACGACTGTGCGACTGAACTGAACTGAACTGACTGAGACTTGGTTTGATTTAGTTTAAGTGTTCTCACTAAGCTCTTTTTCGGTCCCAGCTTTTACTTTTACCACTCCTGAGCATCTATATACTTATTACTGCTTAAATGCTCCAGGCTTTACTTTTTTTGACCTTAATTTTGATGTTCCTCTTCTGTTGGGGATATCTGTTAGCTTTTCATTAAACTACAGACAATAGTTGATTGAGGCATGACCCTTTCAAGATTTCGCCCTGTTCATCAACATCAGTGTCTTCTTTATTTAGTAAATAGGCTGGTGCTCATAATCTAGCACAATGATTCTTTACTGAGATGGGGGTGGATGGATGAGTTTTGTCTCCTAGGAAACATTTGGCAATGTCTGGAGATTTGGTTTCTTGGTTGCCATGACTGAAGGACCTGCTTCTAGTATTTCTGTATAGAGGTAGGGAATGCTGCTAAAAATCCTTTAATGCACAGGACAGCTTCTTGGATGACAAAGAATTGTTTGGCCACGGTGTCAGGAGTACAGAGGTTGAAAAACCCTGAGCTAGCTAACCCAGAAAGAAAAAGTGAAAGTGTTCATTCACTTGTGTCCGACTCTCTGCAACCGCATGGACTGTAGCCCACCAGGCTCCTCTGTCCATGGAATTCTTCAGGCAGGAATACTGGAGTGGGTTGCTATTCCCTTCTCCAGGGGATCTTCCCTATCCAGGGATCAAACCTGGGTCTCCTGCATTGTAGGCAGATTCTTTACTGTCTGAGCCACCAGGTAACCCCAGCTAACACAGGGCATAGACCAAACCAAATCTTATTAATTGGAAACCATTTCTTTGTAAGTTTTTTTTTTTTTTAAATAACAAAACAACTCTGGTAACTAGTCAAGTTTTTATTCTCCATTCTACAGGTCAAGGAAGAGGCTCCCAGTCTGCTCACCCGGCCCTAAGCCAGGTGACACAAGTTGACCTTACACTGGATTCTTTTAACTCTTTTCTACCTTCATCTCCTCTCCTGACCTAGATGAGATCACACATTCAATTATTATCTGCCATTATCTTAGTTACAATTAGTTGACTGTTAAGAATGGTACATGAAATACTTTGACTTGAGGTGGGAGAAAAGCAAAAGAATGAAAGGAATGTGCACCAAAGTTTGGATTAGGATGAAGGTCGTCATGTGCCTCTTGCCAACATATTAGTTCAGGAGATGCAACTATGAGTGATCTTCACAGGTCCACACATAACTACCGTGGCAACTATTGATTAGCTTTTGTAAACTGAGAACAAATACAAGAGATGAATGAAATTTTCAGACAGGCTAAAAAAGAAGCAATCTTTAGGTCCAATAACTGTCACTTAGCCTACCATATTAGTAGGGAAATTGACTTTTGTATTTTATTGCCTTGTGAATTCTTGGGCCTAACCTTTGTGATTTTAATTAAATGTAACAAGTTGAAAGGAGCAACCTGTACCAGTCTTGAAGTCTTTGCAAATTCTTGGGATGCTGTCCCTCCTTTCTTTGCATCTTCATCCTTTAGTTCAGCCACCAAATGGTGTCTGACTCTTTGTGACCCCATGGACCATAACACGCCAGGCTTCCCTGTCCTTCACTATCTCCCTGAGTTTGCTCAAATTCATGTCCATTGAGTCGGTGATGCACTCTAACCATCTCATCCTCTGCTGCCCCCTTCTCCTATTGCCTTCAATCTTTCTCATCATCAGAGTCTTTTCCAGTGAGTGGCCAAAGTGCACTTTGACCACTCTGCATCAGTGGCCAAAGTATTGGAGCTTCAGCATCAGTCCTTACAATGATTATTCAGGGTTGATTTCCTTTAGGACTGACTGGTTTGATCTGCTTGCAGTCCAGGGGACTCTCAAGAGTCTTCTCCAGCACCACAGTTTCAGAGATGGTTCTAATTTTACAGTCATTCTCTGCTCTTCTACTGTTTTGCAGATGACTTTAAGTAGGTATTTCTCAGAGTGGGTTGTAATCATTGGCTTCCTCCCCTGCTCCCTTACTGGGTTATGTGTCCTAGCACAGTGCTGGGTATACAGTGGCCATCGCCTCCACATAGAGTGGATGAATGGAGGAGGCAGAGCCAGGAGGAAACACCTTAATCTGAAAACTGAGTAACAGAAAACGGTTGGTAGAGCTTTTGAAACTCAGGGTGCTGGGAAAGGAGCCTAAGTAAGTGAAGAGTAGGAACTGTATTAACATCACCTTGTTGGGTTTTTGTGCTGGGCACGTATTTTTCTTTTTTAAACGTTAGCAGTCCAGGTGGCTGAGGTGGGAAGGCTAGTCTGTGGCCTTGGCCCTTTCTGCGTATCTGCTGGTATAAGTGGTGTTCATGTCTTTTACCTGACGTTCCTCCAGGCTATGTTACCCTCTTGCTCTGAAGGGCTTTTATAGCTTTTGCATGTTCTCAAATCTGCCTGTTTGCTGGCATATGTTATTTCAATCTGGATTTCTCAACTGCGTTAGGTCATGTCCGGCTCCCCTCCAGGAAGAACGGAGTTTTAAAGTGATAGAAATGACCCCTGAAACCGGGCAGTGATTTCGCTTTGGCTGCTCTCTTAGGGCACATAGAGTTCTGGCCTTAACCTTTTATTGTCTCCTTGGGCATATTTGCTTCCTTTGCTTTCTCTTCTGGCCCTTGAATTTCAAGAGCCACAGCTTTATTTTACTCTGGGGTTTATTATGTGCCTGAGTGTCACCATTAGTGGCCTGGGTTGGAATAAATAGCAACTCTGTAATGCATGTGTTTTGTTTTTCCATTGAATTACATAAAAGCATTAGACATTTTGATTCAAAATAGAGATAATTATGAGAAAAGCTGTCTCTTTCAGTGAAAGGCTCACTCGCCAGGCACCAGTGCTTACCACTGTGGCCATGTCATTGGACTTGTCCCTTGCAAATTGAACATGCCTGATTGCACAGGTGTTTGCATGGTTGAACAGATTATATTTGGACAATAAACTGTTATGCCTGACAGTGATTAGAAAGGCAGGGCAGAGTTGCACATGAATTACTTTGGTAAGAGAATTGAGGAGAGAGTATTACCAAACATTTTTATAAGAGAAAGCAAAAAGACTTTTTATTCTTTAACAGTTAATTGTCCTTAAACTTAATAATAGTAAGTCAGCCTTGTACCAGGCAGATTTGTTTGTTTTAATGAATGGCTAGTAACTTTTTTTTATTTACTTACACCATTGAGTGTGTTGAACACTATCTGGTTTTCTCTACTGGAGGACAAATAGAGTTAGATTGTGGCTGAGATCATAGGAAGAACCAGTATCCAGTGTCATATATTTCTGGTCTGTCATTTTTGGGGCTTTATGCACAAATGTGAAATCTATGTCTGGGAGAGTGGGGGTGTGGGTTGACTAGGGAGCTGTCTTAGGATTTCTGGAGCTCTCTGAGAGTCCAGTTAAAGTTTGTGGCCATGAATTTGACTTGAGAAAAGTTACCATCGTTACTTATTTTTGTCGGTGGCGTGGGTGCAAGTCTGAAGTAAGACTGTACCTTAGGTGGAGCCAGAGAGTCCGTGGACATGCTGGAGGAGAGAGGGGCTGGTAAAGGTCTGCTGGTGGCCCACGGAAGTCAGGCTGCTGTGAGAGGGTTGTGAAGATGGAGCTGCGGGCACAGGCTGCTCAGGGTCACAGAGTTGTTGGAGTTGTGGTTCACAAGGAAAGACAGAAGATAATCAGAGGTTGGGACGAATGAAAATGAGATAATGGTAGGTCTAGGGCAGGATTTTTCAAGAAATCATTTCAGAAGGCCACAACTGGCATTTAGAAAGTGAAATGGCATAAACTACGTGAGAGTTGGGGCCTTATCTAGTCTATACAGAATTTTATGTGAATTTCAAAAAGACTTCCCTTTTGGGAAAAGCTTTCCATTAGCACTCATCACACCTCGGACAAACCTCACTGACTAGAACTTTGCCACTGCGCAGAGCTTCCCCTTGGGGAAGGGGAAGAGAAAGGGAGGTGGGAAGAAAGAGGTGCCCCCTTTCCTGGCTGAGGCAGCCCGCTGGCAGGGAGAAGGCTCATTGGGACTGGGGCTGGATTTAGCACAAAACGCTTATGCTTTAAGCCTGATCAGAGTGGCCACTTGAAAACTGTGTTTCCATTAAAACTGGGTGTGTTTACTGTATATTTGTGAACTGGGTCACAGAAAAAAATTGAAAGTGTTTGGGAAACATGGGAACGGGTAACAGAGGGTACAGAGGGCAGGATCAGGGGGTTCGCTTTTAAAGTAGGAAACAACACACACAGGACCCCCCCCCACCCCCACCGCTCTGTGGCTTACAGAAAGAAGTGGGGAGTACCGTTAGAGAAAATGACTTCGATTTGGAATGCATCCTAGGTTGGGGATTCAGCCCCCTCTCTTCTAGCAGAGGCTTTATACATGGTCGCGTGGTGGTGAAATATGGTCCAGACACTAGTTGAGCTTCTCGCTCAACCCTGGGTCTAGGGAGCTTTTCTGTCCGACTGAGGGAAATACACTGGAAAAAAGTCAAAGTGTGGGTCACAATTGAGATCCTGTGATTTCGTAAAAGCTAAGTGGTAAGGAGAGGGGGCTTTTGATGTGTTCTTGGTCATAGGGAGAGAGTTTTCTGCAACTTAGAGTCACAGGTTTAGTACATAACATGTAGTCAGTTGTAGAAAATTGAAAATTGATTTTTAGAGGGTTGTGAGGGTGACAAAGCTCTGTAAAAGTTTATGTGGACAGTCATGGGAATTGTGAGTTAGAAGTTCTGGTTTCTTTCTTTTTCGGCTGTCTTGTTGACTTTAAAATAAATGATCATTAGCATCCCCGTGTGATCTTGGCTCTGCCTTTGGAATGTAAGTAAGAACGGACGAACGCATCTGGACGTTCCTTGTCCCTCTTCACGTGCTCTGAGTAGTAAAATCTTGACAGTAAATTGTAAGGCCTTGTGTAGCTTTCTAGTCTGAACTTGAGGTGGAGACTTTCGTTTCCCTTCCTATGGGGCCATGTTGGTCGGGTGTTGGTGGTAAAAAGCAGGCCATGACTTTTAAAAATTCCATGGCTTTTAAAAAAGGGATCAAGCCATGGTGGAGTGGAGAGTTTTAGGCAGTTTGGGTGGAGGTCCAGGTTCCTGTGGCTCTTCATCTCCAGTTGCCAAGAGTTGCCATGTCAACCCCCTGGTCAGGCACCACATCTCTGGATTGGTCCCTGCTGGAGAAGTGGTAGAGTCGGGATTCTTCACTGGACTGTCTTAGTGTGAATGAAGGGTGACAGGAAAGGGTCAGCCCCTACTCATTCTTCTGGGGAGCAAATGTGTATTAGGGGAAACTCCTTATGTGTGTTTTCCTTAAAAATTGCAGTTAAGCTTTATGGATTAATTGGACCATCTGAAGTAGGCTTGGGGAGTTAGTACTCCCTTTAGTGGCTGTTTCTGTGGGGAAAAAATAATAACAACTAACGTTTACTTACTTAGAGTTGTTGTTCAGTTGCTAAGTCATGTCCGATTCTGTGACCGCATGCACTCCCATCCCCGGCTTCACTTGTGTCATCCTTATCTCATTCCCCCCTGTGCTCACTCCTTCCCCCCTGTCCTCACTTCATTTGAGGTTGGGGTGTATGTATGTTTTTTCCTGTTTCCAAGGCAGTGACTCAAAATCTGGCCTGTCATGAGTCAGTTCAGTTCAGTCCCTCAGTCGTGTCCGACTCTTTGCGACCCCATGGACGGCAGCACACCAAGCTTCCCTGTCCATCACCTACTCCCAGAGTTTGCTCAAAGCCACGTCCCTCGAGTCAGTGATGCCATCCAGCCGTCTCATCCTCTGTCATCCCCTTCTCCTCCTGCCCTCAATCTTTCCCAGCATCAGGGTCTTTTCCAATGAGTCAGTTCTTTCTGGACTGCCTATAGACAGGCGTGCAGAATTAGTCCTTCTCAGGCCTGCTGGAAGTTAACGGTTTAGAGCTGCTGAAGTTTGACTTTCAGGGATGGTCCTGCACAGTGATGGCTGTGCTCTACAAAGTGTTTAAAGCCGTAAAGTTCTGAGTGTAGGATTCCTAAGCAGAGTATAGTCACGTGTGACTGTGAGGTTTTCTTGTGCCAGGAAAGACTGTGTTTTTATGTTAAATAGCATTGGGTGGCCTAAGGGATTCTAGCCACAGCTGCATTCCAGAGACAGTTCAGAGCCTTGGCTGGTAATGACATCACCACCGCAGGTGCCAGATCATTCTTTTTTTTTTTCCAATATAGCTTGCCCACGCCTTTTTTTCTTAAAGAACGTTTATGTACTGCTGTGAGGATTTGTTGCAGAATAAGTATGAAATCCAATTCTGGGTGTGTGTGTGTGCATGTGTGTAGGTAGAGATGAAAATAAAGTGCTTTTGGAAGATCACGCAGTCCCAGAAATTCCAGTTTTAGGTTACTTGCGTTCAATCACTCCCAAGAGATTTTGATGGGGAAGCGTGGGACGGAGGAGGGGGTTCAGACTAGAAGAGAAAAGGAGCTGTGATAAAACAAGGTTGAGGGGCTTCCTCCCTCTACTTCCCCCCTGATCCGAGATTGGCCTGGAGTGTTTCCAAGAGAACTCTGATTTCCAGTGTATTTCACAGAGGCCGAAGAGCTTGGGATTGGATTTTTTTTTTTAATGATAAATTTATGTGTTTGTTGAATAAAACTTGCAATACAGGGAAACATAAATAGTAAAAGCCAGCCTCATTCCCACTTTAAGACATAATTTCTTTATATTATATTTTTATTTTGTAAAAAATGCATTTGGAGGTGATAGAATACATTCAGAGGTTATAGGATAACCACTTCAGTAAATGCATATTTATGTACATTTCACAAGTAGGGTTCATACTATGGTTTTGACGTTTATTTTCATTTAACTTTGTGTCATGTTTGCCGCGCCAAGTAGTTTTTTTTTTAGAATGCAGAATTTTAGAACTATGAGGTACTTTAAGAGGTAGTGAATCCTCCCTGTATTTTATAATTAGGTAATTTAATAAAATGAAGTTAAATGACTTGCTCTAAATTCCTGTTACTTTCAGAACTGGAATTAGAACTGGTTCCATCTATTCCAGTATATTTTTAACTATCCCATTCTGCCTATTTTACTTTATTTACTGGCAAAAATGTGTGAATAATTATCTCTAGGATAAATTAGAGATTGTTGCCCCAGATAATTTAATCCATCTCACTCTGAGTATGAAAAAAAGTGAAACTTTGAGACTACTCAAACACACCTGTGTAGTTAAATTACTTTGCCCCAAGTGATTTGGAGATGTTAGAAACCATTATGAGATGGCTGGATTGTTGCTATTTTAGGGTTATTTGATGTGAACCTGGAAGAAGTAAAGTTTAAAAATGTGTGCTTTACACTTAGCACAAGCATATTTGAAGTGTTTCTTTCTGTCATGTTAAAACCAATAAATCTCTTCAAACTTTTTAGTGGTCTTGCCAAACTGTTAATTATCATCTCCTTTGCTAAATTTCCTCTTCTCTGGAATTCTATTTTCCTTATTTTGCTGAATTCCCATAAGAGTTCTTGGCTGTATAATTCCTTTGGCAACTACTCACATAGTCTTAATGCATTTCTTCTACCCCTGTCCTGAAACAGTAACATTTTATGAACCTTAAACTTTCCATGAGGTTGTGTGAGTCCATTTCTTCTACTGTTGTCTTGAAAACAGTAACATTTTCTGAATGTTAACTTTGCATGAGGTTGTGTGCATAAGACTCTTGGCTCCTCAAGGACAGGATGTTGTCTTGTTATTTTCCTTCCTTCCACTTCTCTCCCCTTCACTTTGCCTCCTCACTATAGTACCAGCAGAGCACCTGTGGGCTCACTCTGTTATTATTGTAACTTGTTAAAAAAGTTCTGAGCACATTGAGGGCAAATCAGAGAACATGGCCTCCTCTCTGTGTGTTTGGTAGTCCTGCCGGTACTGCCGATTTCAGGAATATCTCTGCAGAAAAAGCGAGTCTAGTATGATTTGCACATTGTTTTGGTCAGCAAGTAGTTAGATGTCATTTTTGAGGCAGTTGTTATGGATTCATACAGTGTACTGGCACACATAGCCTCAGACTCACCCTCACCTCTGTTTGAACTCAGGCTAGAAGAAACTGTATAAAGCAGCTGATGGGTGGGCTACTGCAGGGCTGTCTGAAAAATAGGTGACGGAGAATCCTCAGTTTTTGTTTTTCTTGGAAAAATTCCTCCACAGGAAGTCTTCAGCATATTTTAAATTCTGCATCTTGAAGAACTTAAGATTTTGTATATCTCTGAACTTGCTGTATCTTGAGGGAAGAAATGGAAGATGGGATGAAGGGCGTGAAGAAACTTAGTGTTGAGTAAGTGGAGAAGAAGTAGGAATAGGAAGTGGAGAAGAAAGGGAATAATGGCTGGGATACATTTGTAGGTAGAGGAAGAAGGAAAGAGTAAGAATGGAAAGAGATCGAGAAATAAGGATAAACAGCCAACTATTAGGGTGGGGACAAAAATCTGAATGTCATTTGGCAAAGATGCTTATACTTTTGGTTTCTTCCCAAAAGTTTTTCAAATGATTGTAGTGGGTGGGGAAACTCCACTAGAGATGACAGCTTAAGTGTTGGATGAGGAATATGACAGAAATAGCTTGAGTGACTGAAGTAGGAAGAAACAGAATTAAGAAACTTTTTTTTTTTTTTTCCTGGCAGTGCTCTGCATTTCTTATAATACTGTGCTTAATTTATTCCAAAAAGGTTTTCAGTATCTTGTAAAGAGTCTCATTTTTGGTCAACTCCTTTTTTTCCTGTGGAGTTGCTTGCCTTAGAATAGGTGTCGAGCTCTCCCTCTCTTTCAGCTTGTTCACTATGGAAAACTGTCAGGACATAGAAGATATGCTGCAAAAGGAGACTGATTCCAAGAGTTGACCGCAGGACAGCAGCCACATCATTCAAGGGACCCAGTACATGTGTGTGACGTTTATGTGCACACACACGTGTTCTTTTTCCTTAAAGAAGTCTTGTGATGCTCGAATGTGATCTTATTTCTTTTGAAGTCTTTTTTTTTTTATTCATTATTTTTAAGTACTAATGGCTCTGCATACTCTCCAGGCTATGGGGAATTGTTTTTCCATATGTTTCTGTTCGGGTCAGTGAAAAGAGGAAAATAATTTAGGGATGAATTTTATGATTGGAAAAGGAACACTGCCTCCTAAAGATATTGATGTTTATCGGTGGGTTCTAGTATCAGTCGTATTATATCCTGACCCGGGGCTGGGCTGCGCCTGACATAAGCGTTAGGAACTGAATTGTGTCAGCACTGCTCCGTAAGGCGTTTATCTTAATCCAGGCGTCCTTGGATTGTGCCCACGAGCACACAGTGGTGGGAGTGATCGCAGAGCTGGGCTGCTGGTGTGAGCTCCGAGGAGCTCAGTGATCACCCGGTGAGTCCAGTCCCGGTGAACCTGAGTTGGTGTTTTTATTTAGATGCTCTATTTTGATCTCATGAGGGGTCGTGGTATTTTAGTTACTTCTGTGTCATTCTCCTGGGATGGACTGAATAGCCCTGAATTCTGTCTCACGGGGCCCTGTTATGCAGCTCAAGTAAGTAGAGGATGATGGCCAGGGAGGTACCAGCCGCGGAGCTGGTTGCGGTACGGTCCAGATTTGGGTGTTTGGGTTGGCCAGCTTTCCTGGAAGATAAGCTTATATTGTATTTACATAGATACATCCTGAAGGTTCTGTGTAATTATACAGTTGTATTTGAGTGTTCCAGAATAAAATAGTACATCTCCTGTCTGTGGCTTTGGCTCTGAGAGCCATAGCTGCTGCTTTCCTGCACGTTCTCCTGCACTTTTCCCTTGTTCCTGCTTTCTCCTGTGATCTTCTGTGTTACCCTGAGTGGAGAAAGGAGCAAAATCTTCCATACTTGTCTCTGGTGAATGCTTTGCATGAAGGAGAGATTATAGAAATGCTGTGGTTTAAAAAAAAAAAAAAAGCCACTAGCCTGCATTTTCGTACTGTTTTTACACCTGTGGGGAATTGGAAGTTTTGAAGGTACACTGGGAAAAGAAAAACCAAGAGGAAAACGTGTTTTGGAAAAACAAACCTGGCTGGGAAGTTAGGTTTCTGCCTTTTCTTACAATATTCTTTAAAAAAATAAAAATTCCCTCACTTAGCTCAGAATTTCTTAGATTCTCTCGTGTCTTTGATGCAAAGGATTGGCTACATTATTTTTTCAGGCCCCTCCCAGACTCGTGATTCAGGAGGACTGTATATCCCCAAACGTATTGTTGTAGGACTTATTTCAGAGCCACTTCTGTTTTCTTCTTGCTTCTCTTAGAATTCAGTACCTTTTTGAAGGTGATGATCCTTTAGGTCAGTCTTAACCCACGAGAACCAGTCATACAGGTGAAGATAGTTGTTTCACACTCCTGACATTTTCCTTGTATGAATCTTAAAAGACGGCATGACATTTCTTGCCATAAATGTGCCAAAATAGTGTTTATTCCACTGGAGGGCCATTTAATTTAATATTAGGCTTACTTTATTGAATCGTTAAGGTGATTATCTTGGATAATAGAAAAATAAGAGGACAGTGCCAGGAATTGTCTGAAAAAACAGGTGCACAGTTTGTTTTTTAAAAAGTGTTTTCTTATAATCTCATCTCTTTCTCCTCAAATGTAGTAAGCATAACTTTGTTCAAGGGAGTGTGTGTTTTGCTTTGGGGGATCCAGAGATAAGACAGACTTGTTAAGTATGGTGGCTAAGATGTGCTCATAGGATCAGTACTGCAGAAAGTGCAGAGCTCTGGAAGGGGGTAAGGGAGTGTCGTGGGCACTTGGAGGAGAGAGGGATGGCACTCTTTGGACAGGGCATGGCCGGTGGATGGCTTTTGCCTGATGGTGGTGGTTGTGATGGGCATGCTTCGAGGAGTAAGCCTGGAGATTCTTGGCTTTTTCCTCCCTCAAGACTAGAAATCATCTTGCATCCTACTGAGCAGAAAAGTTAGAAAGGAGGGTGTGGCCAGAGCCTAGAGGACTGCATTTCAGGTGAAAGAATTTGGGTTTTCTTTCTGCAGTTACTGAGGTTTTCCAAACAGGTGAATGATGTGATCAGAACTGGAGTGTAGGAAGATGAGGTGGATAGAGAGGCACAGTAGGGCTAACAAATTTATGAGAAAATGTTAGTTATGAGAAAAATTTACCTTTGGTAACTTATTTACTGGTTTTACTGACTTGAATCAGAGTCTACTGCTTGTTTTTTTCCTACAGTACAAAAGTCATCAAATTGCTTTTTTAGGGCACTCTCCACTGAAGATAACTAAGTATATACCCTTCAGATAAAAGTGAGGAACAATCAATTTGTCTTTGTTGTGATCTTTTTCCATTAAGTATACTCAGCTATTTACTGTATTTTGTAATTAACCTTAACTACCCTTGGCATTCTCTCACAGCCTTCCCCCCCACCCCGGCCCCCCCCCCGGCCCCCCCCCCCCCACCCCGAGGGCATTTCTTAAGTCCTTTTCATATCAGTGTTTTAAAGACATTACATGATTGAGTGGGTATATCACAACTTCACCTTCACCTCCATTTAACAAGTGTTTAGTTCCATTTTAGTATGCTATTTTAGGAATCTTTTTGTCCTGTTTTTGACAATAGTTTGTCTTTAATCCTTGTGAACATTATTTGATGTTGATAGTCTTGCAAGTCAAAGTATCTTGGAAAGAAAGTCAAAGTCTTATAGCTAATAAGTGAAAGAGTTACAGTTGAAACTCAGATCTGCTTGTTACTGAATCATTTTATATCTGCAGGCCTCAGTTTCCTTATCTATAAAATGGAGGCATCGATAGTACACTTCTAATAGAGTGATCATGGGAAATGAAGTGAAATGATCCCATGTGCTGGCATAGGTTGTTTGTAAGCCATCTTCTAAACAATATAGATGCCTGGTGCTTGTGAATCTAAAACACTTAATTGATTCAACCGATAAGTAATTTTACATTTTGAATTTTAAAGGTAATTTTCTTTTCAAACTTAATGAAATCACCCAACTTTTAAAACCTCAGGCCCTCTTAATTTTGTGTACTGTAACACATGAAACTTGTATTCTCAATAGTTTCTTTTAATTCTTCCCCACAGACTGTCATTCTACACGTTCAGCTCTGTTTTGTGTTAATTTTTACTGCCTTTCCCCCCTGAAATGCAATAGTCCTGTAGTGTCCTAGTGGAAACATTGTTCTCTTTGTTTGGGCTAAAGAAGTGCCTTTGTCATTCCTTTGAGACATTCCGCAGATGCCATTTTGCAGTTCTGAAAAATATGTTGCTGTCCTCCTTGTGCTGTGTTATATTGTGTGTGTATGGCTTGGTATTTTAATGAAGTTGTAGTGAAAACTTGACAGTGATAACTTGTCACGTGATGATAAAACGTAGAAAGGCTCTTTCTTGACTGTAGATATGTGGTCCCCATCTCTCCATAGTGTTGTGTGGTCAGAAAGTAGATCCCTCCTTTATTCAGACATTTGATACTTTTTGACTAACTTCATAGAAAACTGTTAAAACAGCTTCTTCCAACATGTACTGCTTTTTAAAGATCTCTTAATTTATATGTTCTTAATAGCATTTTAAGTGGCAAGTATACCCTATAATTTGCTAAGTGGCTTTAATCCTTGTACTAAGAAGTGGGGGCAAAAATCTTTTGGGAAATTGCCCTGATAAAATCCAGGAAATTCCTTTCATTCTTTTAAATCCAGTTAAAATCTAACTTTTAAAAAAGGCCTCTGATGTAACAGTGTCTGCAAGCATGTGCTTCTTAGAGCCCAGTAGTTTCTTATAGATAGTGCCAAGCTCAAAGAGGAGTAGCATGAATGTATCCCTGTGTTTCAGGTAAATCTATACCCCATGGCACACGACCAGTTTATTATAACTTTGCTGGGACTTAGCCAGCTTGTTTTGTACTGCTTTTAAAACTGCCAAAGTAGGGGTACAGAAATGAAGGGGGGAAACTCATATTTCTTTGTTTAAGTGGATTTTAGTTTATTAAAACATTTCTTAATTATTGTATGTTTAGTGGGAAAAGCTTGTTAATATAGAAAAATACAAATAAAGCAAAATTTTCCATTGTCCACATTCAGGAACAACAATTGTTACCATTACGGCTGAGCATTTCCAGTGTTTTATCTGTGAATTTACGTATGAGGTAGAACAACAGGGTTTTCCTTTTAAACGTGCTTGTTTGCCTTTGGCGACTGTATATCTAAATTGTTCTTCTTTAAATTGAAGTATAGTTGATTTACCATATTGTTAGTTTCTGGAGAAGGACATGGCAAATTCCGTGGACGGAAGAGCCTGGTGGGCTACAGTCCATGGGGTCACAAAGAGTCGGCCATGACTGAGCACATCAGCAGCACATTGTTAGTTTCAGGTGTATAGAGAAGTAATTCGATCATATATTATTTTTCAATTAGAGTTCAATACAGGATATTGAATATAATTCTCTGCACTATGTAGTAAAGCCTTGTTGTTTTTCTCTTTGATATTTGGTAGTGTGCATCTGTTGGTCCCATATTGCCAATTTATTCCTCCCTCCCTTTCCTTTTGGTGACTGTGAGTTTATTTTCTGTATCTGTAAATTTTAAGATAGTACTGCTTAATTTTAGAAATGTTACTCCATAGGGCATTCATTCATTAGATGGACTCACTTGAAAGTTCTCAATTAGTAGAAAGTGTGTACCTTTATTGCCTAAAGATATATGAGTCAGAAAAGGATGGGCTAATCATTTTGGATGTTTTCCAGGATCATAAAAGCATAATAGGTCTATATTAGAACTGTTAAGAAGCCTTTAAAACAAGTAAAGATCCTATCACATAAGCCCTGGCTCGTCTTGGACAGCTGGCTCATTGATTTCCAACAAGAGCTGATTCTGTGGTGGCCTGACTCCTGTCATCTGTGGCAGAGGTACCCAGGGATTACGGTGTTTGTATATGTTTAGCCATCAGCTGGGCTGGTTTTAGACAATGATACCAAGCCCTGTGCCGTACCATCCCATCTGTTTCTTTTAAAGATAAATATACAGTTGGTATGGGACAGATCCTGTTACACTAAACTCCGTGGCAGAAATAAACTTCCCAGGTGGCTCAGTGGTAAAGAATCTGCCTGACAGTGCAGGAGATACAGAAAACTCCAGTTCGATCCCTGAGTCGGTAAGATACCCTGGAGGAGGAAATAGTAATCCATGCCAGTATTCTTGCCTGGAGAATCCCATGGACAGAGGAGCCTGGTGGGCTGCAGTCCATGGGGTCATAAGGAGTTGGACACGACTGATCGACTAAACAACAACAGCAACATTAAAGGTTGAGGTGAGAGGAAATCCTCTCCAGGGGATTGGTAGATACTTCGACCAATCTTCTTCCAGAAGAGAAAAGCATCTCAAGCCTGGCTCTTATTACTCTAGGATCCAATGGGAAGAATATTTACTTTCGATATATAGATGATAAGCCAGCAGGAACAAAATTCTATATCTTGTTATATCTGTGCTGTTGTTTCAACACTTATTGAGTTAGATGTTCTGGTATAGTTAACATGGAATTATAGATGATAATGGGAGGAGATAAAAAAGGGATTGAGGAAGATATGAGACACTCCAATTATGGCTGAACCCAAATGGCTTGAATAGATCCAGGCAAAGTCTTGGGTGGGAGGAAAATATCAGGGGGATGGTGACAGAGGGGGAAGTTAGATGTGGCTGCTAAGTAGATTATTAGGAGTGCTACATTCCACCATTTGTCTGATATATATATGTATACACACAGTTCCATACATTTAAGTGTAATGTATAATTGTGTGTATATCCTTTTAGTTCAGCTTACACAGGTCAACTGCAGGTACAGGCCTTCCCTCTTCCAAGGACAGACCATATAAAGTTCTGTTGGCCTGCTGCATCTAGAGGCAGAGTATAGTCTCAGAACACCGTGTACCGGTCGGTGATGTCCATTCCTCTGGCTTCAGTTCCATCCAGATCAGATGTCAGCGATCAGCTGCATTGTTGAGATTTCCCCCTGGACAGTGCTCTGCTCTGCCCTGTCCTGTCGTATAGCTGTAAATTACCCTCTTGGATCACCAAGTTGTGTGGTTCGTGGTTGATTAGGTAGGTTAAGAGCAGTGGTTGCTCTGAGGATAGCTTGTCCTTGAAGTGTAATTCCTGATCAGATCTTACTGCCCCTGGTTCTGTCCATTTGGAGGATTGCCTTCACTCACTATGTATACCTCAGGGCCGTCTCAGAGCGTGGGCTGTGTTACTCTCCATTTAAGTCTGACTTCGCCATTCTTGGCATCCTGCTTCCTTTGCCAGTGGGTCCTCCTGGAGTGGTTGGACCACTCCCTGCTGGGTTGGTTTACTAGACTTCCCTTTGAGAGCCTTGTGATTTGTGAGAGTGTGTATGTACCATAAACTCACAAATAACTTGATTGCCTCCCCCGCCCCCATGTTTTATTCTGTTGTCTAAAAGTCAGTAACAGAGCTATTGTTAGGTTTGGTTACAAACTGCTTGTTTTTAACCTTATACCTGGAAGCTGGGGTTAGATTTTTTTTTTTTCCTCAAGTGTAGACAGGGGAAGTGGACGGTCTAGACAGAGGAGAGTCAGCATTAATGAGGACACGGAAGCATTTCTTGTTGAGGAGGCTGGTGTGGCTGGAGCTTGGGATGTGTGAGAGAGCATGAGAAGCAGAAGATGAGCCTCGTATTTGGACTGGAGTCAGTCAGTGCGGAACCTGGGAGATTATACTGAGCAGTTTGGTCTCCATACTCCCTGCAGAGCCACTGGAAGCCTTTCAGAAATTTTCATTGCTATTATTTATTTGAAGGAAGAGGCATAATTGCAAATATCTGTATTGCAGAAATACTACATGCCAGGTTTTATGGGGAATTAAGCAGATTTCCCTGGGTATCTGTGCTGGTGAATTTTACCCTCAGTTAAAGGCATCTACCCAAGGAAACCTCCTTTTGTATTTCTTTTATTTATGGCTTTAGGTGAAATTGCCAACTCCAGTAACACTTTTGTATTTCTGTGCAATAAAATCTGGTGCTGAGGTTTTTGGGTGGTATTTATTGTACTGGTGACTAGGATCAAATATTTACTTAACCTAATTTTAATAGTAAATCTCACCGTTACCAGTTAAGTACATTGTTTTTACTACGGAGTAATAACCTGAAGCTTGGCAGTACTGATTTAAGTAGGTGTCTTTGGTATTTGTTGCTCTTTATTATGAAATAAATTTGTGCCCAGTCTTACTGTGAACCAAGCTGGGCATTCAAAGATGAGGACGAAGGCTGAGCTGCAGATAACTTCACAGTGAGGAAGACTGATGCCAGGAACTCAAAAACGGTCATTTCAGCAGTAGAAGTACCTATAGAAAAAAGAACAACACTATGAACCTGGATGAAGAGTGAGGAAAGGGTCAGGAGTGACAACTATACTGAATTTATTTATTTTTTACTGGGATTTTTGTTTGTACTACTAATTGAGTATGACCCATCAGTCCATTCATTCATCAAACATTCCTTTGGCTTCCTTTACTGTATGACAGGTGTTATATTGGGTTGTGGGGGATATAGATGTAAGACTGCAGTCTTTGCCTCTGGGAATCTATTGTTCACATGGAGAGACAGCCAGTCAATAGCAAAGAGAGACATTTTGGGGACTGGGAATTGCCCCTGAAAACTGGATAAATAAAACATTTTTTAACTGTTTTGCTTAATAATTAATAAAATCATACCATGTATCAAATAAGTGAGAATCTTTTTGTAAATTACCTTCTTAATAGTTGTACAGGAAATATTTGTTGAATGAATGAATGTATCTTTTGTGTAAGAATAGGTTTTTACAAATTGGTATTAACACAAAAGAACATTTGCATTATTTGCTACTGTCGATCGCTTCATGGATAGGATGCTTTTTCTTTCCAGTTGAAATTTCCAGGAAGTATCACTGTCCTAGGGTTTCTGGCCAAGCACTTTTCTGAAGCCAATGGGTGGGTGTATGTTTAGATCCAAGAGAAACAAATTATAACCATGGATGTGAACTTTTCACAGTCTTCTCAAAGTAAAAGCTTGAAAAAATATTTTTATGCTTCTCTCTTGCAAATACTAATATCCTTTTCTAAAGAGAGGAGTAAAGCAAAGATAACATGTTGAATATACTGGGTATTCATATTGTTGCCATCCTTCCTTGTAATTATCACAACACCTCAAAACGTTCATTGAGAATTTTTGGCTGTAATTTTGAATCTTAGAACTTGGTAGAAAGAAGTATATATGTTCAGTTCAGTCACTCAGTCGTGTCTGACTCTTTGCGAACCCATGGACTGCAGCACGCTAGGCCTCCCTGTCCATCACCAACTCCCGGAGTTTACCCAAACTCATGTCCATTGAGTTGGTGATGCCATCCAACCATCTCATCCTCTTGTCCCCTTCTCCTCCTGCCTTCAGTCTTTCCCAGCATCGGGTTCTTCTGATTCTTCTCTTCAGTCAGTTCTTCGCATCAGGTGGCCAAAGTATTGGAGTTTCAGCTTCAACATCAGTCCTTCCAATGAACATTCAGGACCAATCTCCTTTAGGATGGACTGGTTGGATCTCCTTGCAGTCCAAGGGACTCTCAAGAGTCTTCTCCAACACCACCGTTCAAAAGCATCAATTCTTCGGCTCTCAGCTTTCTTTATAGTCCAACTCTCACATCCATACATGACCACTGGAAACACCATAGCCTTGACTAGACGGACCTTTGTTTGCAAAGTAATGTCTCTGCTTTTTAATATGCTGTCTAGGTTGGTCAAAGCTTTCCTTCCAAGGAGTAAGCATCTTTTAATTTCATGGCTGCAGTCTGTATATGTGGTGAAATTCAAATAACACTGGACATTGCTGTTTTAAATAATGTAGGTATTCCTACATTCCTAATATTTAAAGTAGATTTTTTTGTACACAGCTTACTTAGAAATGGATTATTTACCTACTCTGACAATCTCTGTCTTTTAGTTGGTACATTTAGGCCATTTACATTTAATTAATTGTTGCTGGGCACCATTTTCTTTGTTTTCTGTTCCATCTGTTCTTTCTTTTTCTTTTTTTCCCCTTTCTTTTTCTGTCTTCCTCTGGATTGAGTTATTTTTCTTTGAGTCCATTCTGTCTTTACTATTGGCTTATTCATCTACACCTCTTTTTTTGTTTGTTTTTTTCTTTTTTTATGTACCTCTTTGTTACCTAATTTAACTCATTAAATTTGTCTCCATACCCTCTGGTTCCTTTTATAACTATTTCAGTGACTGACTTCTGCTGCCCTATTAATTGCTCTTTATTTTTCTCTCTTAACTCTGATGTGTTACCAAATTCTTATCATTCTGCCAATTGAATATTACTTGAATTTATCCATTCCTTCCGCTGATACCTTCTCTAGTCAGATACTATAAACTGCACAAAGCTGAGCTCTTTTGGGGTACAGTTTTAACTTTGGTAGTCAAAGAAATACAAGTCTTACTGCTGACAAAGAATTGACAAACCACTTAGGTTTTTACTCTGGTCTCTTGAAAAACCCAAATGTGGTTTTATAATAACTGCAAAACTTAAAAATTCTCAGTACCACTTTATGAATTTTTCTTACTCTTCTTCTACACAGTTTAAAAACAGCTCTCATACTCTTTCCTTTCAACCAGTTTCCTCCCAAACAATGAACACCAACTCTCTCAGTTTCAGTTTGAGTCTCTCCTGTGTTCTTTATGGATCTGTTCTTTAGTGACTCAGCCCATTCCACAATAAATCAGTCAAGTTGCTTTCAAAATTGAAATTACAATGGCAAAATTCTCTTTGGAGGTGAGGAAGCAGAGACTGGCTACTTATTTGCTAATATTTTATTTTTTAAACATTAATGAGGCTGTCATTTCTTAGATGAAGAAGGAAATGGCACCCCACTCCAGTACTCTTGCCTGGGAAATCCCGTGGATGGAGGAGCCTGGTAGGCTGCAGTCCATGGGGCTGCGAAGAGTCGGACATGACTGAGCGACTTGGCTTTCACTTTTCACTTCATGCATTGGAGGAGGAAATGGCAACCCACTCCAGTGTTCTTGCCTGGAGAATCCCAGGGACATAGGAGCCTGGTGGGCTGCTGTCTCTGGGGTCGCACACAGTTGGACACGACTGAAGTGACTTTGCAGCAGCAGCAGCAGCATTTCTTAGATATGCAGTATCTATGTTATAGATATATAATGGTCTGTCTGGTTTTCCTGCCACCCCTCCCCCCACAGTTTAAAAAATTTTTGTTCTTCATATTGTAGTCAGAATTATAGTTTTAAAGTCTTTTAATTTTAAGCTTAAAATCCTTTCATGGTACCACTTTACTTTTCAGAAGAGCCTCAAATGTTGTAACATCTCTTTTATCCTTGCTGTTTTGGATTTTAACTTACTTATTGAGTTTCAGATGTTAGGTTGCCTCTCTGAGTTTAGCTGATATATCAGGTTTTCTGTCATGTCTAGACTTTGGTACATGTTGCTAGCAATATTCTACTCTCAGGTCTCAATTTAGATATAACTTCCTCTGTAATATTTAGATATAATTTCTTCTGTGTTCTTCCTTTCACTGGGCCTTTTCCTCCCTGTCAAATATACCTCACTCCAATTGATTCTTTACCTGTATCTTAAAAAAAAAAAAATTGTTGTTTAATTGAAGGATAATTGCTTTACAAAATTTTGTTGGTTTCTGTCAAACGTCAGCATGCATCAGTCATATAGGTATAGGTATGTCCCCTCCCTTGAGCCTCCCTCCCATCTCCCTCCCCCTTCCACCCCTCTAGGTTGATACAGAGCCCCTGTTTGAGTTCCCTGAGTCATACAGCAAATTCCCATTGGCTATCTATTTTATATATGGTCATGTAAGTTTCCATGTTCCTATCTCCATAGCTCTCACCCTCTCCTTCCTCCCCCCACCCCGTGTCCACAAGTCTGTTCTCTATGTCTGTGTTATCATGTCTGTGTTATCACAGTTGTTTGATGGTTAATGGGCTCTTAACAATACTAAGTATTTAAATCCATAAACATGGATTTACTTAGGTGTTTGATTTTTTTTGAATAGTGTTACATACTTTTCAGTGTACAAGCCTTATACTTCCTTGTCTAAATTTACCCTATGTATTTTACTCTTTTTGATGCTAAGTGAGACATTATTATTATTTTTGGATTGTTTATTGCTTATGTATAGAAATACAACTCAAGTTTGCATATTCATTTTATACCCTGCAGCTTTCCTGAACCCCTCTATTAGCTTTTTAAATGTATTTTTAAGGATTTTTATTTATTACAATCATGTCATCTGCAAGTAGAGGTAGTTTACTTCTCCCTTTCTTATTTGAGTGCTTTTTATTTTTCTTGCCTAATTACCCTGGCTTGAACTTAAGCACAACATTGAATAGAATGATAAGAGGTTGTGAGAGGGAGCATCTTGTCTTGTTCCTGATCTTAGGGGGAAAGTTTTCAGTCTTCGCCATGTAGTATGATGTTAGCTGTGGGTTTTTGTAGAAGCTCTTTGCATGTTGAGGAAGTTTCCTTCTATTTTTATTATTTTTAGTTTGTTTATCTTGAAAGGATGTTGGATTTTGTCTAATTCTTTTTCTCTCTATTGAGATGATCGTGTATTTTTCTTCTATTATAATTATATTGATTGAATTTCACTTTTTGAATCATCCTTATATTCCTAGAGTAAATTACACTTGATCATGGTCTAAGATCTTTTTAATACCTTGCTGGGTTTAGTTTGCTAATATTTTATTGAGGACTTCTGCCTCAGTTAGGGGTATTGGTTATAGTTTCCTTTTTTGTGACATCTTTGTTTGGCTTTGGTATCAGACCTCATAGAATGAGTTGGGAGGTTTGGGATTTATTTTTGAGTTGATAAAATGTTCTAAAATTGTTTGTGGTAATGGTTGCACAACTGACTACCCTAAAAAACATTGAATTTTATGGTTAAAGTGGGTAGCTTGTATGTTATTTAAAAGACAACAACAACAAACTGTTATTAGCCCCCTTACTCTGCAGGGAAAAAACCCACCAAAATAAAACTTTAGGCAAGGTGACCTGTCTTTTTTAACCCAGAGGCCTTTTCATCTTCAGAGCTCTCAACAGTCTTTCCAGCTATCATATTTCAGCATTACTTCTGACTTATCTTTGTATGTGACTGATCCAGTGATAGTGGTCAGCCCACTGTCCTGCTCACTGCTTCCTGCTTTGCCAGACGTCCAAACCATCTTGTGCATCTTGCTGCCTCAGTCTGCCCAAGGACTGTTCCTGCTTGTCTTGAATATCACTGTCCCTCTTTCCCACCAATGACAATATATCCTTTCTTGCAAAGTCTGTTCAAATTTCTTCTGTTTACAACTCTAGCCTGCAATTATCTTAGTCCCAAATGCCTACATCAGATGATTGTTGTCTCACTTAAAAAATTGTAATGTGTGATCTGGAATTACGTGTAAGTTTGCTTATGCAAAGAGTGGGATGGAATCTTTGAAATCAAAATTATTTTGAGAAATCTTGTATATGTGTTTGTAGTATCAATAGGTATACACTTTATTTTATGCATTTATAGTTAACTCACAAGTTTACAGGACTTCCCTGGTGGCTCAGACAGTAAGGCATATGCCTACAATATGGGAGACCTGGGTTCGATCCCGAGGTTGGGAAGATCCTCTGGAGAAGGAGATGGCACCCCACTCCAGTACTCTTGCCTGGAAAATCCCATGGATGGAGGAGCCTGGTAGGCTACAGTCCGTGGGGTCGCAAAGAGTTGGACACGACTGAGCAACTAAACTTTCACCTTTCACAGGTGTATATGGATGGCTTTTTATTTGCACTTCTCTGGTCTTCTCAAATGGTTCCTAGTGCTTTGAAGAAAGGCACGATGTGGTATTTTTGTTGTTGTTTAGTCACTAAGTCATTTCCAACACTTTTGTGACCCCATGGACTGTAGCCCACCAGACTCCTCTGTTCCATGAAATTTCCCAGGCAAGAATACTGGAGTGGGTAGCCATTTCCTCCTCCAGGGGGTCTTTGCAACCTAGGGATCAAACTCATATCTCCTGCTTTGCAGGCAGATTCCTTACTACTGAGCCACCTGGGAAGCCCATGATGTGGTATACCTACCCATTAACATTATGTCCTGGGTAAGGATCTGTTGAAATATACGTATATGTTTGGAAATTAGAAAGATCAAGACTTTTCACTTGTTCTTTGAAGTTTTCCTTATGTATTTCTAAAAAATATTTTTTGAGAACATGTCTTAGAGGGAAGTGAAAGTTGCTCAGTTGTGTCCAACTCTTTGCGACCCCATGGACTATACAGTCATGGCATTCTCCAGGCTAGAATACTGGAGGAGTGGGTAGCCTTTCCCTTCTCCAGGGTATCTTCCCAACCCAGGGATCTAACCCAGTTCTCCTGCATTGCAGGGAGATTCTTTACCATCTGAGCCACCAGGGAAGCCCAAAGAATCTCCTTCCCCACACCAGGAGTAGAACCTGGGCTGCCTGGGTGAAAACCATGAATCCTAAACGCTAGACATGTATTGGAGTAGAACGTGTATTTACAGTAAGTCCTAATGTCTGAAGTCCATGTGCAAACGTAAGGCATAGGTAGTGAGACTGTTAATGTCAAGACTGCATTTTGGCACGTGGTGACGTATAGCTGGGAGTGTGCATAAGCCTAGTGGTGTAATGTAAAGAACATGCTTCAAATAAAATAGAATTAGGTGGAAGCCTCAGCCGTCTGTCTCATACATGGTTGTTGGAGGTTAAGTCAGGATCCAGGTTCAGGTTTGTCTGGGTCCAAGACTGACAGTTAACCACTTTAGTATTTTGCATTCCATGCTTTTTAAGGCAAGTTAATTCATTTCTCTGAGCCTTAGTTTATTTACTTATTGAATGAACTTGATAATACTTACTGTGCAGAGATGTTTTGAGACATAAATAGAAATGTTTGTAAAGAATAAGGCAGAGAGCTTGCTCACAAAATAAGCAGGCCTATTAATCCTAGTGAAATATTTTGTTCTTTCAAAACAATTCCAACAAAAGAGATTTTGAAAGTATATCTGACACAGAGAAAGTTGCTTATCTCTTGGCTTTAGAATATTGAACTCTTTGCTGTACATCTTGGCACAGTTTTTGGTGTTTTATTTCTCTAGAATTTAGATAATTTTCCAAGTAAGTCATTTGTTAGCAATTTCTTCCGTTCTCATCTTTGTTGTTGTTGTTCAGAATGAGTTATTGTCAAAGAAATAACAAAATTATCATTAACCTCCCTTCTGAAGACTTTGAGAATATTTGACATTTATGGTTAACGCAACTGTTATTTATTTAAAACCTTAGGTTTTGAAGTTTCCAACTTAGGAGTGAAGTTTAGGAAGGCTGATTTTTTTTTTTTTTTTTGGTTGGAAGCCATAGTAAGAATAAACTAGAGAAGTGGTTACTGGTTTTCATCTTGGGTGCGGAAGTATGTGTATGAGTATTTTGTTGATGTTGCTATAGAAACAGTAAAAATCCAGCTTGGAAAACATCATAAATAAAGTATTGATTTGGCTATTTAAATTCTTTTTCATATCTAATTGATTTCAAAATGTCTTTTTTTTTCCTTTTCGGTCACAAATATCTAGGTATCAAAAGTTCAAGTCAGTATTGAGGATATTAACACTAATAATCATCTAAATATTTTTGGTTAGTACTACTCCTTAGAGGTTTGGGGAAAAATTTGTATTAAGGCATTTGGGGAAAAATTTCTATTAAGGCAAATCCAAATTTCCTGTTTGTGGTGCTGATGGACTGTAAGTTAAAAAATGTGTATATCCATGTATTATAGTTTCAGTTTAGTTGGGGATTTTTCTTAATGAAAAACATATATATATACACACACTTTTTTCAAGTTTTATGTATGTTTTCTTTTACAAATTTATTATGGAGTTGTACTGGCCATGCTATTTTAGCTTTTTAGTAAAGCTGCAGTTTGGGTCAGGAGAAAGTGATTCCACTCAGCAGTTTGTAGGGGAAAATAGCTCTGCTTCTGGTTTTTATAGACTCTCTTGCTCAAAGGAAGGACTGCCATTGAGTCAGTTACAACTTCAGTGGAAGATGTCTCGCAGCTGTGCCTTTTTGGTTTTGTTCCAGAGATAGTATTTGTGTGTACTGTCAGAATGTCTTAAAGGCCCACCCTGGAAAGGATTCAACTCTATAAAAGGAGTTTTGTTTTATAACCTTTCACATATTCTTATGGGGTTCTGGTGGTGACCGTGGTCTTTATTGTCTTGTCTTTTAAACTGGTATTTTATTGAGACACAGGCTTCACAGTTTGAGAACAGGAATTACAGTTACGGTTATTGTATCTTGTAAATACATTTAACCAAGCCCTTGGCATGCACTGTGATTAAAGCAAAACAAAATACCCTTCTCCAAACCTTGCGATTTCAGTGACTTATTTTTTAGCTTCTTTTTCTGGGCATCTATAGTGATATGAAGATGGCACTCATTTCATGATATTCTTGATAATTTAATAGATACTGATTTACAAGTCAGTTAAGGTAGATGATTATACGTGGCATCCCCAATTTTGAAAAACTTTGGAAGCCAATAACTTTCCATATTGAAAATTGTTAAGTTTAACCCATTTTGAATCCTGTGTTAAAATGAATGCTGAGAGGATTATCATTGACTGTATTCTAGGAGATGGACCATATTTCCTCTTTGGTTTCATTTTCCTTACACCACTTCCTCTTCTAGTCCATGTATGTTTCCGGTTCCCTTCTCCTTGGTCTCTGGGCTAGAGATGTCCCTCATGCCATCCCAGATTAAATTCATTTCTCTCTTCTGAACTTCTGGCCTTCATTTTCCTTTCTCTCCTTTGTATCTTGAACCTCTCCCTACTTTGTCTTTCCCACCAAAAGCCTGCATGAAATAAAATAACCAATACTTCTCCTGTGTGGGTAGATTGTCTCGCAGCCGTACTTCTTGTAGTTATTGCTGTCGTTTCTGCCAGCCTCTTCTCTGGCACTAAATTTCAGAGATTAGTTTGCCCCTTTTTCATACTCCCCTCTGTTCAGTATTTTTCCTTTAGCCAATTGTCTTTTTCTGTACTGTCCACTGGACTTGCTCTTTGGGTTATCAGCAGTCTTTCATGATGCCTGCAAAGCCTTATCTGGTTCTAGAAGCCCTTCGCCTGTTGTCCATTGCTCCCAGCCCAGCTCTTCTCTTGGGGTAATGCTTGCTTGGTTTGATGTCTTTATCTTATTCTGGTCCTTCCCACCCTCCTTCATAGGTTCTTTGCTCCCTGCCTGGTTATTTACTATGAGCATTTTTTTTTTTTTTTAACCTCTGTCTTGCCTTGGGCTTCATCTCTTCTATAGCTTCAGATTACACTGATTGACCAAGTAGTTCCAGATTTTAGCATGGAAACCTAGGCTCTGTGGTTCAGACACATATCTCCAGCTGGCCTGATTTTCCACCCAGATGTCACACAGTCACTTAGTCCAAATGTGTTAAAAGTGGAAGCTTGGGCTTCTTTCATCCGTCTTTCATATTCTTTTTGGAAATCTATCTCTAGGTTCATGTTCCCGCTGTCTGACCTTTGACTGCCAGGAACCTGGGAACTTTGTTCTCCCTGACTCCCACTGCTCAATTCTTTTATCAAATCCTGTCCATTTTAACTACTAAATATTTACTGACTTCATCTCTTCATTTGCTTCCCTGTTGCCTCTGTGTCAGTTCAGATGCTGTTTTCTGGATCACCGGGGCCTCTGCTTAACCAGTTTCCTTTTACTACGGCATCTGTTATCACACAAGTGCCGAAGCCATCCTCCCGAAATGCAAAAGGAATCTTATTTTTCATTGCCTACAGGACAGAGTTGAAACATCTGAGCTTAGCGTACTCATCACTCATTGTTTGGCTACTACCTCCCTCGTCCCATTTCCTCCATTCCCCACCCCGTATTCCGGGCAGATGAGGTGTGGACTCGCCGTTCTCAGCAATGCTTTTATCTCTGGTGATTCTGTGTCTTCAGTCTCTATTCCCATGGTGAGGAGTATGCTTTAACCCGCTTACAATCAGCCCTCCTTCTCCTTCAAGGTCAGCGCCAGCGTCACCTTGGGAAGCATTCTTCCCTCATCAAGTCAGTTACTGTTGAAATGTTTATGCCTATATTTCAGCTCGGTTCTCTTTGTAGTGTTATTATTTATTTAGGTACTCTTCGGCTGGAGCCAAGTTTTATACAGGTGTGTATCCTGGAGCCAAGTTTTATACAGGTGTGTATCCTGAACAGCTATCAGTAGACAAAGGGTAATTCCTCATTGAATGAATGGATCTTAGCAAAACCTAAAATTACGGAATTCAGGATCTCATAGATACAGATAATGGTGAATCCTCTAGCTTGTGAAAGTCACTCAGTTGTGTCCGACTCTTTGCAACCCCATGGGCTATATATAGTTCATGGAATTCTCCAGGCCAGAATACTGGAGTGGGTAGACTTTCCCTTCTCCAGGGGATCTTTCCAACCCAAGGATAGAACCCAGGTCTCCCATGTTGCATACGGATTCTTTACCAGCTGAGCCACAAGGGAAGCCCAAGAATACTGGAGTGGGTAGCCTATCCCTTCTCCAGTGGATCTTCCCGATTCAGGAATTGAACTGGGGTCTTCTGCATTGCAGGCAGATTCTTTACCAACTGAGCTATCAGGGAAGCCCCCACTCTGGCTTAATGTTGGATATTTATTGTTTCAGGTGGGGAGGGGCTGTGGATTGAGAATGTATTAGCACTTGTGCTTAGGGTTTTCTTTCATAATTCAGATTTGAAGAGGTAAGTTTCTGTAGAAATGAAAGAAAGAAGTGAGTGGAGGGACAGTTTCAGAATACAGAGATAATAAAGATACGGAGGGTTAGAAGTACACTGGATCCTCAAACAAGTGCCCAAACCATGCAGATGGCAGGCTGAAGGAAGATAGTGACGCAAGCAACGTGAGGAGAGGACCCCAGATTGGGTTGTGTGTCCCCAGAGCCTGACGAGTAGCTGGGCACTGTATGTTGCATGCACCTTAACATTTCTGTGGCTTGTCTGCTGTGCTGAACTTTCTACAACATGTTTTTTGATAACAGCCTTATGTTAGCAGGTTTCCTGTTTATGTGGTTCTAGTAGGGGTCTTGGAGAAGGCACTGGCACCCCACTTCAGTACTCTCGCCTGGAAAATCCCATGGACGGAAGAGCCTGGTAGGCTGTGGTCCATGGGGTCCCAAAGAGTCGGACATGACTGAGCGACTTCACTTTGACTTTTCACTTTCATGTATTGGAGAAGGAAATGGCAACCCACTCCAGTGTTCTTGCCTAGAGAATCCCAGGGACAGTGGAGCCTGGTAGGCTGCTGTCTATGGGGTCGCAGAGTCGGACACGACTGAAGTGACTTAGCAGTAGCATTAGTCGGGGTTTTGGAAATAGTAGTGCTTGTTTTAAAGGGAAAGAAAGAAAAGAAGGGAAACTATGGAGGGTAGCTTAGGGTTGGGGAGCAGTTTTCTTTCTACAAGTTGAGGAAAAATTAAATGGTGGTAGATTACTGTAGGTTAATGTTTGACTTAAGAATAAGTGTAATGGTATATTCAACCATTTTGAGGAGAAAGCCTAAGTGAATTTTTTGATGATTGAAATTTTAATAGTCATTTGCATTCATGTGACATTTTGCACTTGACTAGTAGCTCTCGTGTGGAGAAGGCAATGGCACCCCACTCCAGTACTCTTGCCTGGAAAATCCCATGGTTGGAGGAGCCTGGTAGGCTACAGTCCATGGGGTCGCTAAGAGTCGGATACAACTGAGCGACTTCACTTTCACTTTTCCCTTTCATGCATTGGAGAAGGAAATGGCAACCCACTCCAGTGTTCTTGCCTGGAGAATCCCAGGGACAGGGGAGCCTGATGGGCTGCCGTCTGTGGGGTCACACAGAGTCGGACACGACTGAAGCGACTTAGCAGCAGCAGCAGTAGCTCTCGTGTAGTTCTCCTGTGACGCCCACAAGAATCCCATCATATAGGTAGTTTATCTGCTGGTACCTTCATTTTATAGACTTAGTTAAGTGACAACATGGAGTAGTGTCCAGACTGTTCGCGTGTGAATTTAATGTTATTGCAGATTGGGGAGATTAGATAATTTCTTGACAGTGACTTCTTTATTTTGGAAACATACTTTTTGGGGGAGCAGGAAGGTGTAGGGTTTTTCTTGGATCCAGAGGATAGGGCAGAGTTGGGGAGCTTTTGGGGGGTCAGCCGGATCTTTGTTTCTTCTGGCCCTTGGACAGCCATAAAAAGCTCTCTGTTGCTGGGTATCTTCTCAAGAGTGTCCCGGCCCTTACCCTCACGTCCAGGCACTACAGTCTGCAGTGGGGAAAGGCAAATAGAGTTATTAGGCAGAATCGGACATCCATCCTGGGTTCTGCTCCTGATTTACTGTGTAACTTGACAAGTGACCCAACTTCTGGTTTCAGGTTCCCCGTCTGTGAAAGGCAAGGACAGGAGGTACATAAGAGCTGAGATCCCTTTTGATTCTATATTTGTTTTATAAGAATCCCATTTTGCTTGGTCACGTGGATGGTATTGCCCAGATGCTAGCAAGATCTTTGTTTCTGCTTTGTATGTGATGGGCTTTGTGATAATTATTTTTTTAATCCGTAAGGCAAGGAGAGTCATTACCACAGTATTAGCAGAATCATTTGTTCATCTCAAATGAGAGATGAATGAGCCTGAACATTGTAAGCCTGTAATGCCTTCCTTGTCCTCCCCAAGGAACTTGTCCACTTTGCTGTGTCCTGACTGTACCTCTGCTACAGTCCTTGTCCCGTGTGGTGTAATTATTTGTTTATGTATCTGACTTCCCTTCTAGACTGTGAAATCCCTGAGGACTGGTGTGGGGAAGAACTTTCCAGTCCTGAGGGCTTAGACCAGTGTCTGGGGCAAAGGGGGAACTCAGCAAAGTTTTCCCAGATGTAAGTGAAATGAAAATAATACATTTTAAAGTAAATGCTGAATTACTGTATGTACTGGTCTGAATGTGTAATTCTGATAGGGATGCTTTTGACTTTTGAAGTTTAAAAAAAAAGGGGGGGTGTGTGGGCATTTGTTACTGCTTTGTCCTAACACTTCTTAGATGGTTTCAGAACATTAACTTTTTGTTTAGAGAGTCCCAACTGCCATCCCTTTCTTCTTTTGCTTCCCTCCTGTACCTGCTCCTGCTCTCTCTCTCCAAACCCCCTGTAAAAATCTGGGGTCATATGGAATTTTTCTTGCCCAGAGTCTCATAAATCTGTAGTACTTTCTAATGTTACATTTTACAAAACATGGTAGGAAAGAAACTTTGTGAGTGACTTACGTGCAGTTGTGCAAATTATTATGGGTTCAGCGCCTGAGAAAAGTTAAACTGCGGTGTGTGGTCAAAAGATAACTTAGCCAGAGGCTGTGGAACTGGTGTCGCAGTTGTTTTGGTTTTTTTCTTTGTTTGGTTTTTTTCTTTGATCCTGTGAAATGTGGACTGTTAGAAAATTTTATAGACAAGTTGAAATTAATCCAGATTGAGAGAATCATAAGACTTTTCTCCACGTTTTGTTCAGGAAGGATAGTCTTGCATGATGATTGGTATATAGCAAAGTTGGATTCTCTGTGACATCAGTAGAGTTCAAAAACAGAGGGGTTATTTTTTATTTTTTGGAGTACTTTTTAGGTTATTTTAGGGTTTTGCTAGAAAACTGTACTCGCTTTTTTTCTAGTTTGATAGATGATATATGCTTCTCCAATGGAGGCTAGATGAATAATGGGGAGAGGGGAGACTGAAAGGATCTCTTCTGCTCACTGTCTTTCTGTGACACTGAGAACTTTATTTTCTGTACAGAGTTTGTGTCCTGTATGGTCTTGGAGCTTTGAGTCACCATCAGGTTCTTGCATCCTTGCATCCTATTCAGTTACATTCCTTTTCCTCAAAGTCAGGAAATAGGACATTTTGTACAAGTCAAGAAGTCATTTTACTGGGTTTAATTTTATTTATACATCAACTTGCCTATACAAATATAGGAAAAATATCCCCCACCCTACGCCCAACCAACTCCCTTGAATACTGAAGTAGTATTCTGAGGATGAACTTCTAATTTCCCCTTTTCATGAAGCAATAAAACAGTGTCAAAGCAAGGCTATTTAGGATCTTCCTAAGACAGATGCAATAGATACACGTTTATATGAGCAATTTTTAATATTTAAGACCTTACAGCATATGTGTTTTATGTATTTTAATGTGTTTAAAGCCTTACTGGAAATAATTTAAATGATACTGGACCTAGTTTGTAACTTCTGTGCCAGGAACCCACAGAGTAACCTTTTTTGTAAGTTATTTCACTTCTTTGGGTTTAGTTTACTCATCTAGTAAACAAGGGTGTTGAAACTGAGATAATGCAGCCTTGGTGGAAAAGTGTGTTGGCTTTGAAGGAAACTGCTCTCCACTATACCTTCAATGCCACTGGTATTGGTTTTGAAGCAGACTAAACTGGTGTCATTTCTACCTCTGCCACTTATTGAGTATATGAGTTTTGGAAACTCATTTAAATTCTCTGGGTTCTCCTTTTATCCACTCTATTAATGACTTGTTCTTCTTCCAAATCAGTGAGCCACAAAACTCACCTCTTATCTTAATTCTCTTAACCTTTATTTGAATAATGAGAATCTGATGTCTCATAGGCAGGATTGAAGCAAGCAGAGGAGCTTGAGCAATGGCATTGGGTTCTATGTAGATGCCTTACTCAGCTTGGGCTTCCATAACAAAATACCATATACTTGTTTACTTAAACTGCAAGTCTATTTTCTCACACTTCTGGAGACCAGAAGGCCAAGATCCAGTGCCAGCATGGTCTGTTTTTGGTGAACACTCCCTTCTTGGATTGTAGATGGCTGCCTAATCTGTGTCCTCACAAAGCAAGGTGAGAGAGGGAGCAAGAGTGAGAATGTGAGAGAATGAGCAAGCTCACTGGTGTCCCTTATTAGAAAGCCACTAATTCCATCATGATGGCTCCACCCTGATGACCTCACCTAAATCTAATTATTATCTCTCAAAGGTCCCACCTCCAAATACCATCACTTTGGGGGTTAGTGCTTCAGTGTATGGATGTTGGGGAGATATAATTCAGTTGGTGGAAGTAGGGGAGTTAGGAAGTAAGGCAGGCACAGTGGTGTTGAGAGTTGACTGGGAAAGATGGTAAAGATCTCCCTATGTCAGCTTCACTGGGTCCAGTGCTGTACGTCAGTAGTCCTGAGACTTCTGAATTCTGTGGAGCAATGCTGTGCTTAGTTGCTCGGTCATGCCTGACTCTTTGCGACCCCATGGACTTTGGCCTACCAGGCTCCTCTGTCCACGGGGACTCTCTAGGCAAGAATACTTGAGTGGGTTGCCATGCCCTCCTCTGGGGGTTTTCCCAACCCAGGGATCTAACCCAGGTCTCCTGCATTGTAGGTGGATTCTTTACTGTCTGATCCACCACGGAAGCCCTATGGAGCAATACATTTTAGAAAAAGATTTGGAGCCAGTATTTTTTTAAGTCAATATAGTGAAGTCAGTCTGCCATCCTACTGCGGTTTCTATTGCCATTTCTATGGTTTAAAATACACATTTAACAAATGTGGGAAAACCACAATCTCAATAAAAGATGGACTAAACAAATTTGACTCTACTAAGTTCAGTTCAGGTCAGTCGCTCAGTTGTGTCCAACTCTTTGCCACCCCATGAGCAGCAGCACACCAGGCCTCTCTGTCCAACACCAACTCCTGGAGCCCACCCAAACTCATGTCCATTGAGTTGGTGATGGCCATCCAACCATCTCATCCTCTGTCATCCCCTTCTCCTCCTGCCCTCAATCTTTCCCAGCATCAGGGTCTTTTCCAGTGAGTCAGCTCTTCGCATCAGGTGGCCAAAGTATTGGAGTTTCAGCTTCCAATGAACACCCAGGACTGATCTCCTTTAGAATGGACTGATTGGATCTGCTTGCAGTCCAAGGGACTCTCAAGAATCTTCTCCAACACTACAGTTCAAAAGCATCAATTCTTTGGCGCTCAGCTTTCTTTCTTTTTTTTTTTTCAGCTTTCTTTATAGTCCAAGTCTCACATCCATACATGACTACTGGAAAAACCACAGCCTTGACTAGATGGACCTTTGTTGGCAAAGTAATGTCTCTGCTTTTGAATATGCTATCTAAGTTGGTCATAACTTTCCTTCCAAGGAGTAAGCATCTTTTACTTTCATGGCTTCAGTCACCATCTGCAGTGATTTTGGAGCCCAGAAAAATAGTCTGACACTGTTTCCCCATCTATTTACCATGAAGTGATGGGACCAAATGCCATGATCTTCATTTTCTGAATGTTGAGCTTTAAGCCAGCTTTTTCACTCTCCTCTTTCACTTTCATCAAGAGGCTCTTTAGTTCCTCTTCACTTTCTGCCATAAGGATGGCATCATCTGCATATCTGAGGTTATTGATATTTCTCTCGGCACTCTTGATTCCAATTTGTGCTTCCTCCAGCCCAGCGCTTCTCATGATGTACTCTGCAGAGAAGTTAAATAAGCACGGTGACAATATACAGCCTTGACGTACTCCTTTTCCTATTTGGAACCAGTCTGTTGTTCCCTGTCCAGTTCTAACTGTTGCTTCCTGACCTGCATACAGGTTTCTCAAGAGGCAGATCAGGTGGTCTGGTAGTCCCATCTCTTTCAGAATTTTCCACAGTTTATTGTGATCCACACAGCCAAAGGCTTTGGCATAGTCAATAATGCTCTACTAAAAAACTCACCAAATTGCCATTTTGTGAACCAGGGAAAGCTTTGTGGGTGGATAGTGAAGTTTACTTCCATTATATAGAATGAGTTTTTTTGTTTGTGTTTGTTCATTTTGACAGATTAATCTCTTCAGAGCTGCTACTGAAACGTATTTTCATTAAGTTCCTCTAAAGGAAAACTTACTTTTTCTCTCCTAGTTGGTATGAGTGATATCTTGTTCATTTAATTATCTAATGTTTTATTTGTAATAATTCTTTTTTTAAAAAGACTGCTGTAGGTGAATGTGAACATAAAATACTCATTGACTTAAGAATTGTTTGGTAGGAGAGCAGTGTGGTATGGTAACAGGGTCAAGATGTAAATATGTATACCTAGATGCAGAGTCTATCTTGGTCCTCATTGGTTAATGTAAATATCTATACTATGGGAAAAACCAACCAGAATTTAATGTGGAAATGTAAGGGAGTAGGGGGATGGTAATGTAGAATTAAGGAAGGTTGGTGTTTTTCAAAGCTCTCTGACCTGAATCTTAGAATAATTGTATTTCCCTTTAGTGACTATAAATTTACCTTGCTTCCATATGTATTTGTATTCATATGACAAATGGATGGAGGATTTCACCTTTTGTATCCATCATTGCTCAATTTAGGATAGCAATATAATAATAAAATAAGAATTCATCAGCTTTGTAACAATATGATGGTATCTATAATTCTAGATTGAAACAGGCCTTCCTTTAAATACAGTGTGAATGAATAAGGAAATTTTCCTACAAATCAATCAAAATAGTCCTGTTTTCAGTATATAAAAATGAAATATATATGTATTTGAATGGCTTTTCTATATCAAAATATATATACCAGTTTTATCAAGAAAGATGAGTAGACTATATGTTATATGCATGTACTTTTGGTGTCTATAGGGTGGATTAAAATAGCAAGAAATAAAAACAAAGTTGAGGGGTGCAAATTCAAAGCAATGTAAAAACGATACAAAAAAGGAGGGAAAAATTGCCTAGCAGTAGTAGGATTGTAAACAGTTATAATCATAGGATTACAGTTGTGCCATTAAAACTGTTCTTTATGTAAAGTGTTCTTCATTTAGTGGGTAGAACAGACAGCAAGAGGATGACTTTTTCTTTGACCCATGTGGGTTTTCTAGCTGAGGAATGAAGTAACTTGGAACCATGCTGGGCTTTTCTACTGAGCATGCCCTTCTTCAGCGGCGTCTGGCCTGGGTGGGGCCAGTCTTGCTCATTAAGCAGTTGGAAGCTGGATTTCCATCCTCTTTCCACAGCCTTCTAATGACAGGGAACAGCAGACAGCGGACTCCATGTACTTCTATAAAACTGCGTATGTATTTCAAGGCGGGGAGTGTTAGGAAATTTCTATTGTAGCAGTTAGGTTTGTGGGGGTATATACTTGTTTTTGCTTTTGAAAAAAGTTTGCCTTTTGGACTGTCAGTATCTAGGAGACTGAAAATTTGGACAGTACTCATGTACAGAGTACAGAATAGATGGAATCTGATTATGTGCACTATCTGGCAAGGGATTATGTTCAGTTATATTTGAACCAAGCCCTGTGAAAAATGTGTATGTATTTTTAGACTATTTGTTTGCATTTTCTAAGGCAAATGTTGAGTTTTGTCAAGTTATCTTTGCCATAATTGCCTTTTTAGGTTTGACTTATGAGAATAGTGGAGCCAGCTGATTTTAGATATTCGTTCTACTCTTTCACAATTGATTTATTCAGTGGTACTATATACTGTACAGAAATGAATCATTCCTAAAGCACAGTGAGGACTATGTAAGGTTAATAGCATACACTTATTTTTTAACATGTTAAAAGATGATAGATTTCAATTAGCATGAAAATGAAACATTTTATAAATTACCTCCTTTGATTAAAGAACATTACAGCTAGCAGAGATTTGAATTTGCTTTTTACTTTTGACATCTACAGATTAATGGTCATTAAGATCTATCAAGAATTATGTATTGTTTTAATGCTGTCACGGCCTAAGTAAATATTAATTGAATAATAGGTGTCAACTTCTTTTACTGAATATTTAATATGTTGTCACATTGAAGAAATGTGAAAACCCACCATATTGCCCAGATTCAAACATCCAAATTTAGAAAGTCTTCTTCATGCTTCTTCTTGATATAATTTACCTGCCTAACAACCTTCCTTCGAAAAGAAACTTGTTACGTTGCTTCTTTCTAACAAAATGAAAAGCAGTACCATTGTGATAGCCAGACTACATCTGTAAGTTCCTTCATTACTGTTGACATTGCCCAGAATGTTCTTAGACCCTTGAGGAAACTACTGAGTGTTTGGGGGAGGGAGGGCGGTACATATATACTTGTGAAGTTTAAGCTTTCTGTTTTTAGGTTTAACAAAGAATTGTCTCTTCAAACTATTGACACCTCAGATGAAGGAATAAATGTCTGTGGAATTGATGCTGATGACCTGGACAGTCGTTCATAGGACCCCCACCTTCCCTATGGACTGTCTCTTTTGGAGTGTTCCAGTGCACGTTGTATGATATATTGATGACCTGTTGTTTAACATCATAGCTGGATCACAAAGAAAGTTGGAAAGGGAAATTTTAAACTTTGAAATTGTGTTGGCTTGAAATTTTTTGGTGGGTTCCAAGGGTTGGAATACCTAGCATATTCTCCAGTAGATTCCTCTACCAAATCACGTTTACAGATGTTGCATTTTGAGAATCTTATCTCCAAAGAAACAAATATATTTAGCCAAAGTGAAAGCTTGTCCCTTGCCAGCATGACCTAAAAAGTAGTCGTTTAAAACTTTGACTGAGTAGTTTTGAATGTACTAATGCTCACAGTAGAACTACTTGGGGAAAAGTAAAAAGTTTTTAAGCATTCCAGATGGCATGTCTGTAATTCCATTGTAATTACAGCTTTTCCCGCCTGGGGAAAGTTGCTTTTATCACGCTTGGAGGGTCCATATGCTAACGGTCTATGGCACCTTCAGCCGACCAACTGGAGGACTGGCCTTCACATTGGGATCTGCTTACCTAAGCTAGAAAAATCGTTCCGTTTATAGTCTCATATTTTAAGAATACATGCTATGCATTGACGTAACTCTTTGGCAGTGCTGTAAATATTGTAAAATGATAGAGGAGCTAACGACCAAAACTGCAAAAGTGAATTCCATTTTTTGACAAGGTTTAGGTATTTATGCCTGTCAACTGCAGCGTTCCAAAGCTTATGGAGAAGAGGATTTGAAAGTGCGAGATCAGTGTAGGCTCCAGCCTGGTGGCCTTGTCATAGTGTGGGGAGTTGATTGAGTTTGACAGGCTTTTGTCTTATGACCTATTAAAATGCAGCGTCTGCAGCCTGTGCATTTATCCTGTGCAGTTAACCTTGGTGGATTTGTTGTTAGCTTATTTGGGAAAAGCCTCCTGAACCACTGTTATTTTTTAGCTAAAGAATTTAGAGTTTACTTCACACAGAAATAATATTAGACTGGTTGTAGATGACTGCTTGATACCAGGTGAGTTTTACGTTGGGGCTGCGTAAGGATCCCTTGCAGAAGGTGGTTGTGGGATGACTCAGAAGTGTATTCCCTGATATCGCTTATGACAAGATGAGAATTTTGGTGGTGTTTTTGCTGTTGGGAGCCTAGTTATGACATTACTGGAAGAAACTGCAAGTAGGTATATTTTTCTTCTCTATAGAACATTCTGTTTAATGATGGTGGTCCAAAGCAGTGTTCCCCGAACACTAGGAACATCACAAAAGACATTTATCAAGAAGATACCGGCTGCCTACCAGTGCACTGGGAACATGCAGTTACTTATTTGCACAACAGTACCCCCTTCATGGAAGCACAGGAGCAGAAGCGGGGTGGGGAAGCGGTGGACAGGAAACACGACATCCTCATGCTGCTCAAGCCAGTTTTATTCCTGCCTTCCCCTCTAAATGAAGAAGAAGCTGCAGACCAAGATTGGAGATATTTGTGTGTGACCAGCTTAGGAATTTAATAAGAATCTTCCCATGCTGTTTTACTCTCCTTTGAAAACATTTCCTCAGCTTTCAGAGAAATTATTTCCAAGTTCTCTGTTCCAACTCCTCCAGCAGAGAATAAGGAATACTAATTTTTTTTTTTTTTGCCTACTTGTGTAGGCACCAATATTTTTGTTAGCAAAGACAGATTTTTGTTTTAGCTTCACTCTGAGAAGGATAAAAAGCTGGCAAGGTTTCCTAAGGAACTCTAGGGGCTATTATTATTTTTATGAAATGAATACTTGATGTACTTCTTAAAAGATGTCTGGCTGCTCTAAAAGCTTAGGTGTTTGAGCTTTTCCTGCTTTCAAGAACAGGCTATGCGGGGTAAGGTGTGGGTTTGTAAAGTATGCTGAATCGGAGGCTAGGAAAAATCATTCTTTTGAGAAGGTAGAGATAATCTTAAAGGTCATATGGTAAGAAATCAATTTTATTTTAGGCTGTCTTAATGCTACTGCTGAGCTGGAATAGATCGGAAGGCTTTTGCACCCAGACTGTTCATTTATGAGGCCAGAGCTATGTGAGAGGTCAAGGTGACATCGTCACTTGTGGCAGTGTGGCATTCAGGTTGTCTCCAAGAAAGCCGACCAGTTGTGCTGGGTTCACTTAATGCATACGATATTTTAATGCATAAGTATTGTCCTCCTTTAATGAAGTTTTAATGAAGTATTTAAGTCTTCAGTTTGCAAACGTCCACCCAGTGGTGTCTTTGTCTCCATATCTGCATCTCTGCACCTCATCTACTTGGTCGTCATCCATTCCCCATAATCACTGCTGTTTTCCTTATGCTTATATAGGCAGATATGTACATGTGGATTCACATACTTATACCTCCAGCACACATTACTTTCAGCACACAAGGTGCAGCTTGTCTAATGTGCTATCTGAATCTTACTTTTTGGACTTGTGTAACTGGGAGATATTTCTGTAGTAGGGGGAAACCTTCCTCTTTTTCTTTATAGCTGCATAGTATTCTGTTGTATGAAGGTTGCATAGTATCACCTATTGATGGACATTGATCTGGTGCTGTTACAAGCAGTGTGATAGGGAATCATCAGTGCGTAAGTGTTGTACATATTCGGATGTATCTGTAGGATACATCCCCACAAGCAGAGTAACTGGTTTAGAATGTGTATGCATTTGGAACTTTGATAGCTGTTGGCAAACTGACTCCCATTGGATCTGTCCCAATTTACTCTCTTACTGGCAATTATCTGAGAATGGCCTCTGTTCCCATAATCTTGCTCAGTGATTACATGATTAAGCTTTTGGATTTTTCCGTGCTAAATTTTTAGCCTGTATTTATTTTACTATGAGTGTGTGGTAAGCATCTTTTCACGGGTTCATACATTTCATGGGTCCTTTGTATTTCTTTTTTTCCTCTTAACTCTTTACTCATCCTTCAGTCACTTCCCTATTGGACGGTTGGTCAGCCCAGCTGACAATTTATTTTGGAAGTTTTTTCTTCAATTTTTTATTTTGTATTGGAGTATAGGCTGTTAACAATGTTGTGATTGATTCAGATGAACAGCGAAGGGACTCAGCCATACATATACCTGTGTCCAGTCTCCCTTAAACTCCCTGTTTTGGAGTTTTGATGTTGAAGAAATTTATAACCAGGGCTATTTTATTAGGCTTTGTATTCAAATTACTTAAATTTTGCTAGACAGCAAATATATTTCTAGCAAATACAATTGAGAATGAGAATTAAGTGCTCTTTAAAAAGCGTGATACCTGTTTGTGTTTTATGAGTCTTTAACCAAGATTTCCCATGTGTGACTTCCTGAAGAGATGACAACGGTGGTTGTAAAGAAAACCACGGTCAGCTTTTCAAACTGGTTGTGATTTCTGAATTTAAATTACCAAACGTTCTGAATTAATGGCGAGTAGTTTAAATATGTATTGCTGCTAATATCGCTACTTCTGTGCCCCATGAGGCTGAGAGCAGGCTTCTTTCATCTCTGTTATTGATGTCTGGTACATAGGTTATGACAGTCCTCAGAAAACCTTTGAAAGAAGGAGCTAAGATGCTGATATAACCCACATCCTGAAAGTGGGTAAAACTTGTCAGGGGCTCTGTTAAAACATGTTGCTTTGGATTGTAGACCACCGAATGGTAGTAATAGTTTATGGATTTTTGTTTTTCAACAAATCATGAACTTTAAGGGATTGTGCTAGATGCTGGTTACACTACAGTGAAGTTGTTTGAGATTGCTGGCAGGATTGCCCGAAGTCTTTGGAGCCGGATGGCCTGGGTTTGGATCCTGGCTCTTCCGTTCATTTACTGCTTGTGTGGCTCTGCTCTCGCCGTGGATCCTCATTTACCTTCTTGATACTTGTTTACCTTCTTCATCTGCAGCATGGAAGTCATTTTAATTTCTCCCACAAAGGTTGTGAGTATTAAAGGAATTGCTTCATGTAAAATCTCTAGAAGAGTGCTCAGCCAATAGCTGATATTATCATTATGTATTGTTATTTCTGTTCTTACTATTAATATCCTTAGTGAAGATACAGACATTGTCCCTTCGTTTTTAGAATCCCCCTATGATGACTGTGACCCAGCATTTATTATGAATTTATTTTGTGCCAGGCACTTTATGTATAGCATCTGATTTAACCCTTAGAGTCACCCAGTGTTTATGTATAAATATCTTTGTTTTGCTGATGAGGAAACTGAGACTCATTGAGTTTCAATAACTTGTCTGTGGTTCCGTGGCTAGTATGAGACAAGAGCTGGAACCCTAACTCGGTCTCTTCAGTTCCTAGACTTGATCTTCAAACCATCATGTTATTGTATCCAAAGATTATAGTTGGTTTCGCACGCAAAGAATGTAGCTCCGGCTCTGGCCTTTACAAAAATTCAGGGCCCAACCTGAAAGAAGGAATTGAAGCAAACACAGTTCATCGATAATCCTGACCCCACAACTCAGTGTGCATAATTGATTAACTAGGAGCCAGCAGCGTTCTGAATGTCTCTATCGCCTTGATGAGGGTGTGAGGCTGGAGCACCCCAAATGACGAGGTTTATGTGCATTTTGATTATGAGAATGATGGTATGTAGCTTTGGGATCCTTAATGATTTATGCACAGCCTCTGGTATACTGAGCTCCAGGAAAGGGCAGCTGTTCCTAGGATGACCCTAGTTGCCTGTGGAAAAGACTTTGCCTTACTCAGATTTCTTTCTTGACTTGATTCTTAATGAGAACAGCAGAGACTTGGTTTTAACAAATCAGATTGTTAGCACTTATCTTAGGTGTTTTGGGGCTTGGACATTGTGGAGAATAATGCCTTGATTTTCACATACCCTCCTCTCCAGTGTATGAATAAGGGGAATCATACTTTGAACTCTAAGATAGTTTGTTTCATTTTTATATAGAGTTGATAGAATGACAAATTAATGGCTTATCTCTCTTAATATTAACTCCAATGTGCTGTGCTTTGCTTAGTCGCTCAGTCGTGTCTGACTTTTTATGACCCTTGGACTGTAACTTGCCAGGCTCCTCTGTCCATGGGGATTCTCCAGGCAAGAACACTGGAGGGGTTGTCATGTCCTCCTCCAGGGGATCTTCCCAACCCAGGGATCGAACCCAGGTCTCCTGCATTGCAGGCAGATTCTTTACCATTTGAGCCACCAGGGAAGCCCAAGAATACTGGAGTGGGTAGTCTATCCCTTCTCCAGGGGATCTTCCTGACCTAGGAATCGAACCGGGGTCTTCTGCATTGCAGGCAGATTGTTTACCAGCTGAGCTACCAGGGAAGGCCATTAACTCTAATACTAGGTTTTAAAAAATTGAACATCTGGAAAAAGTGGAACGTTTGGACAACCATGGCTTTTAGGCATGAGGGCTCTAAAACCCAGTGGGGAGTAATTGTCTGAGCTGGTACTATTATGTATTCCTAGTTTCTTAGGTCTTAGTTTCTAATGCTTGCCTCAGAATATGCAGAAACTAATAGTGATTGCAAGTAACTGTACCCCCTGCTTTAATTGTTTAAACCACAAGGGGCAGTATGTTATCTCATGTAATGGGAAGCTCAAATACAGGACCTGGTCACCAGTAGCATGCACAGTAGGCTGGTCCTCTTCTCTGTAACTTTTGCAGTGCCTTCTGCTATATGCCACTTTGTCTCCAGGCCTTCCCCCCTCATGGATTATTCCAGATGGTAACAGCATTTCTGGGAATCACATACCCAGTGTTTAGGAGAGGGACCTTCTCTTCTTATGGCTCTTTCTAGAAACAGGCGTCCTTCCCCAGGAGCCCACCAACAGACTTTTACATGTTTTCCTGGCAAAGGGATGGGGAACTACCATGATTACCCTACACCAGAATGCCATTACCTTGTGGCCTGACCTGGAGCCAGCCTTTACTGGCACGCATGTGGAAAAGAGAAAAGCTGAACAAAATTTGAGTTCTGTTAAAAAGTAGTGGAAGGCTGGAGGAAATTCATGCTCTGAATGTAATCTGATCCTGCCTAGACTTGAGTTAGCAAAGGGCTACAGTTCATATCTTTTGTATATGTGGGTTTAATTTAAACCAGATATTTACTTATATCTTTATAGAAATAGTTCTGTCTCTCTTATGGGCCCTTTATCCCTTTAAAATAAACCAAACAAACGATGTAATGTGTTATTAAGGTAACTAGGGTGGGCAGCATTGAATTATTTAAAAAATAACTCTTGTTTACCCTCACTGTATAGATAATTTAACAAATATTCCCTTTGAAATGTAGTTGTATGTATTTGGATATGGGATATAGTATTTTCTAGACCTTTTGACACGGAAGAAAAATAAACCTACAAAGGAGAGGAATTAATTTTAGTCGGCTCTCAGCCTGCCCGTTTTTGTTATTCCTTCTCCCTCTCCAGATATTTTTCTTCTTTGCTCCCTTTCTTCCTCCTCATCTTCCCTCCTCCCCTTAAAAAAAAAAATGTTGACAATTATTTGAGAAGCATCGTTCTTATTACTTCCTAAGTAGAGTTAGTTGACTGCTTGGTCATTCCTTTTTTTGGATTGCCGATTTGTTTTTCTCACATTCAGAGCATTAAAGGAAGGTAGTAGGTGTATTAAAAGACCTTTTCTTGGGATCCAGGCTGTTTGGGGAGATGAACATAAGAAAGTGATTGTGTATATCAGAAAGTGGCTCCCCATATCCTCTGCCCAGTCACAGTGATGGATTAAAAACAGGATTTGTCACACTGGAAAGTGACCAAATTGGAACTGTGTACACGTTGCCAATATTTTTAAAGTTTGTCTTTCTTGCACAATTTTGTTCTTGTCTCAAAGGAAAGCCTCTTTCCATACCTGTACCCCCATTTTTCAAGTTTAGAAATGCATATTCCCCATTCTGTTAATCTTGACTTCCCTAATGAATGTGATAACGATAGAAATCAAAGACCTCCTGTTGCTTGTGATCTCAGCCAAGGTTGGGAGCTACTCAGTGGGCAGCAGCTCCTGCCCTCTTCCTCCTGGACAGGGATTTTAATTAACAGTGAGGGCTCTTAGAGTAGCGCTGGTTCTCCAAAGGTTTTAAGGAAACATCTGGACCCAATAATGAACATGAAGTTCAGCTTGAAGTTCTTTGTAGGAGTGTCTAGATTGTGTATCTTCTTGCTTGGCTTTGCTTACTGTTGTCCTCTGTTTAAGGGCTGGTGTTTTGCTAATGGTGTTAGCATAATATTACAGGGTAGACAGTTTAGGCCAGTGGTAGTGACAGCACCTTGGAGCCTGCCTCCTTTTTCAAACATCAGAAAAAAGAGTAGTTTCATGTAACACAGCTCTTTACCTAATCTGTGCTGCTCCTCTGTTGATGATAGTTTTCTGCTTGGTTCTGTGTTAAATGATGTGTGTTTTTTCTCATGGAGCTATTACAATAATGAATGCTTTTATCAACCCAGATGGAGCTTGCCAACATGGTAATTGTGTCAAAAGCTCATGCCTGTCTAATGGGCTGACTGTTCACAGCAGTGTTCTTTTTGGTTGCTGATAAGTAGGGTGGTCTTTACTTAGTATGTTATGTAACTATATTAATGATGGATTTTAGGTATTTGTAATTAAAGCTTATTGGAAGGAGCATTGCTTGAGTTTGAGTGCTTTCTGGTTTTGGCTTTGCCCACCTGGCTTTGTAATCTCAGGCAAAGTCTCAGACTCAGCCTGAGTCTTGCTGAGCCTCAGTTTCCTTGTTGATAAGATAAAATGAAGGTATTAGTCCAGACAACACTCATTCAGTACATATTTATCTGATGTCCCTTATGTGCCAGTCTAGATGCTAGGAACACAGCAGTGAATTAAAATAAAGATCTCAAGATCCCAACCCTCAGGGGGCTTTCATTTTAGTTGGAGGGCTTGTGTTCCATGGCAGGAGTTTCCATTTTAGTGGGCAGTGGTATTTAAAGGCTTATCCACATTTGGAACTCTGAGTGGTACAGGCATGATAATTATGGTGAATGGATGTGCTATAATCATGTTTTCTTGATGGTGGTAATTTGTTCAAGAAACTTTTATCAACAAAGAAGGTAGTGTTTAGGTTTGATCTAAACACGATCTCTTGAAACTATTTTAAGAATGTATTTATTTACATAAATTATATCCACTCTTATTGTTGAATATTTACAATCCAATTAGCTGTTTCCATTGTAATTTATCTTGTAATTTCCCTTTGATGGGCAACACTGCTCGGCTTTGAAATTCTTAAAACAAGTCTTGGGAGTACATTGTGCTTGAAGAGGACTGCTCTGTGAGGCTTAGTGTTGCAGTGTGGCTTATCTGTGCTCTTTGTGGCTGTAGTAGCACCTTGTCTTTGGTTTTGATCCATCAGCTCAATGCTGGCTACATGGCCAGGTAGTAGCCTTCAGATATGGTTTTCATTGTGGTGAGAATGCCTCTGTACATTTCTTATTTGGGGAAGGGGAGGGCTTCCCACATGGTGTCCGCCTACCGACACAGGGGATGCAGATTCAGTTCCTTGATTGGGAAGATTCCCTGGAGAAAGAAATGGCAATCCACTCCAGTGTTCTTGGCCTGGAAAATCCTGTGGACAGAGGAGCCTGGTGGGCTATATTCCATGGGGTCGCAAAGAGACAGACCCAACTGAGCACACACACACATGCATGCTGGGCTAATCATAGCAAATCACAGAAAAGATTCATGTTATTCTGGAGTCATTTTGATAGACTGATGTGAATCTTCTTTTGAGGACTAAGTCATTGGCTCTGGTTGATTCAGTCTTTGATATACAATGGAGCTGTGACTGCGTTACAGAATATAGGTGTACACAGCCGTGTGGTCCTCCATTCATTGGCCTTAGACAAGTCACTTAACAAGTAACTTAACAAGTCACTCTTCCATTTATTACTGTGCAATGGGGCTAATACCTACCCTGTGGGATGTTGTGAGAAGCAGAAATCATATACGTGATGTCTGACTCGTTAAGCAGTGATAGATTTTTTTATTAAAATGCAAATAGTAATACTTTTAAATATAAAGAAATATAAAGAAAGCTGAGTGCCAAAGAATTGATGCTTTTGAACTGTGGTGTTGGAGAAGACTCTTAAGAGTCCCTTGGACTGCAAAGGAGAGCCAACCAGTCAATCCTAAAGGAAATCAATCCTGAATATTCATTGGAAGGCCTGATGCTGAAGCTGAAATTCCAATACTTTGGCCGCCTGATGCAAAGAACTGACTCACTGGGAAAGACCCTGATGCTGGGAAAGATTGAAGGCAGGAGGAGAAGGGGACGACAGAGGGTGAGATGGTTGGATGGCATCACTGACTTGATGGACATGAGTTTGGACAAGGCTTGGGAGTTGGTGTTGGACAGGGAAGCCTGGCGTAGTGCAGTGCATGGGGTTGCAAAGAGTTGGACATGACAGAGTGACTGAACTGAACTGAATACTTTTAACATAATAGTGGAAACTTTAGTTTTATATTTCATTGCTTCTGAAATATTTTGACCCCAAATCAGCTTTAGTTGATCAGTCTCCAGATTGTTTCTCACAGCTAAAGTAGTTAGAGAACTGCCAATTATCTTGGTTCGCTTAGAAAAGTATGAGGCATTTTTGTTTTAATTTTTACTAGGGCATTGATTTGGCTCTTCAAATGTAATGAGAGAATATTGCCAAAAGTCAGCTTTGCTCATTTCATGATCAATGTAAATAGTATTTTCCACTTAATTGGTACCTGGAAAATGGTACCTTAAAGAAGGAAAAAAGATTTTCTGTGCAATATGGAGCTAGTTCAAGTACTCATATAAGAGTCTTACTGGAAGACATGATTTTGAACTTCATGCATGTAAAAATAAGATGTAAGATTGGCCATGTATTTAATATAGGTACCTAACTATTCCCTCTTCTGTAGCATTGCCCTCAAGGACATTCCTGTGCTCTGATCTCCTTGTTTTACCGTGTGTTTCTTCTCACCTGTGTCCTTCTACCTGTCCCTTAAATATCGGTGGTTAGAAGGGTTCTCTTCAGAGCCCTCGGAGCTCAAACTACATTTTCCCCTCGGTGATGTCCCTATCACTTGTGCTCTCAGTCATCTCTCACATGACGACAGCTCCCACATCTGTATCTCTAGTGTGTATGTGGTCTCCCTTTAAGACTTGGGTGTCGAGTGGCCAGCTGAACACGTCCACAGACTTCGTAGTCACAATAAACTAAAAATCAAGTTTGTGTCAACCAGACCTTCTTCTCCTGTGTTGCCTATTTCCATGAATGGTTCTAACATCATCTCAGTCTCTCATGACTTAGGACTTTTCCTGGACTCTTTCTTCTCATGGACTTGCAGATTTCAGATAGATGCCACGTCATGTTCCATCTTTGTCTTGACCATCAGATTCATTTCTTATCCTATACCCAACTGCTTTCACCATAGTGTAGACCATTATCTTCTCATGCTTAGATTATAGTATCAACCTCCTAGATACCTTTCTATTTCATTCTTTTCTCTCATCCTGTATCTCATCCTCTCATCTCATTCTTCTCTCTCATTTCATCCAAATATGAATTTGATTACTTTACTCCTCTACTTAAAATTCTTATATGACTTCTCATTGCTTTTAAATCCACTTCCAGACCTTTCTTAGCATGACATGCAAAACCTTTTGTGTTCTGGCTTCAGCCTGTTTCTCCTACTTCATCATCACCGATTCACCTTCCTCCTTCCACTCACAAGGCCCCACTTCACTTGTATAGTGTGTTACTGTTCAGTACTTTTGAGTTTCCTGTGGGAGGAGTATTCTCATGTCTCTACACACTTGCCTATTTCTGGCACATGTTTCCCATTTGACCCATTATTTTAAAGCAACTCAAATGTTGACTTTTGCAGAAAGATTTGTCTGATAACTCTCTTGTCCTAATCCTGGTTAAGTGTTCATCCTGTGCTCTTTGAGCAGCGTGCTTTTGATTCATCTATAACCCACTGTCCTTGAAGGTAGTCTTTATTCATGTGCTTAGTATTTGGTACATTGTGGTGGTGGTTGGTGACTTAGTCTCTGTATTGTGTCTGACTCTTGCAACACTGTGGGCTGTAGCCTGCCAGGCTCCTCTGCCCATGGGATTTTCCAGGCAAGAATACTAGAGTTGGTTGCCGTTTCCTTCTCCAGGAGATCTTCCCCTCCTAGGGACTGAACCTAGGGACTGGACTTCTCCTGCACTGTAGGTGGTTTTCTGCATAGCAGGCGGCTTCTTTACCATTGAGCCACCAGGGAAGACCTATGCCCATGAAATACAGGCTGACTAAGTGAATGTTTTTATGCTTGCCTATTAGAAGTATATGGAGAAGGCAATGGCATCCCACTCCGGTACTCTTGCCTGGAAAATCCCATGGATGGAGGAGCCTGATGGGCTACAGTCCATGGGGTTGCTAAGAGTCAGACATGACTGAGCGACTTCACTTTCACTTTTCACTTTCATGCATTGGAGAAGGCAACCCACTCCAGTGTTCTTGCCTGGAGAATCCCAGGGACGGCGGAGCCTGGTGGGCTGCTGTCTATAGGGTCGCACAGAGTCGGACACGACTGAAGCGACTTAGCAGCAGCATTAGAAGTATATGACAATTTAAAAGTTATTTTTTAATTGAGAAATCACCCCTTTAAAGTTTACAATTCAATGGTTTTGAGTATATTCACAAGGTTGTTCAACTATCACGTCGAGTTCCAAAATATTTTCATTACCCCAGAAAGAAACCCTGTACCTATCAACAGTTGCTCCCCATTCTCTACTCCTTTTAGCCCTTTGCAACCGCTAGTTTGCTCCTCGTCTGAGTATTTGTCTATTCTTGAAATTTTATACAAGTGGCTTTTTGTATCTGTCTTCTTTCACTTAGCCAGAGAAGGCAATGGCACTCCAGTACTCTTGCCTGGAAAATCCCACGGGCAGAGGACCCTGGTAGGCTGCAGTCCATGGGGTCGAGAAGAGTCGGGCACGACTGAGCGACTTCCCTTTCACTTTTCACTTTCATGCATTGGAGAAGGAAATGGCAACCCACTCCAGTGCTCTTGCCTGGAGAATCCCAGGGACGGGGGAGCCTGGTGGGCTGCTGTCTACGGGGTCGCACAGAGTCGGACACGACTGAAGCGACTTAGCAGCAGCAGCAGCACTCTTTGACTTAGCATGATGATTTCAAGTTCATAGGGAAGCATGTATCAGTACTTCATTCCTTTTCAAAACTGCTTCATATTCTGTTGCATAGATGTACCACATTTTGTTTATCCATCCGTTAGTTGGTGGGCATTTGGGTTGTTTCCATTTTTTGACTGTTATGAATTACTAGAAAAGTTCATTTACAAGTTTTGGGGTAAGCATATATTTTCTTTTCTTTTGGGTGTATACCCAGGAGTGGGATCACTGAGTCATACAGTAGCTTCATGTTTACTTTTTTGAGGAATTGCCAAACTGATTTCCAAGTGGCTGTACCATTTTACATTCTTTCCAGCAATGTTGAGGGTTCCAATTTTCTAACAACCTCACCAGTATATGTTCTTGTCTTTGATTATAGCCATACTAGTGGATATAAAGTGGTATTTAATAGTGGTTTTGATTTGCATTTCCTAATGACTAATAATGTTCAGAATCATTTCAAGTACTTATTGGTCATTTTTTATTTGGAGGAATTCTACTCAAAGCCTTTTGTCCATTAAAAAAATAATTATTTTTTGTTCTTTACTGTTGAGTTGCAAGAGTTCTTTGTTCAATTCAGTCACTCAGTCATGTCCAACTCTTTGCGACCCCATGAACTGTAGCACGCCAGGCCTCCCTGTCCATCACCAACTCCCGGAGTCCATCCAAACCCATGTCCATTGAGTCGGTGATGCCATCCATCCATCTCATCCTCTGTCGTCCCCTTCTCCTCCTGCCCTCAATCTTTCCCAGCATCAGGGTCCTTTCAAACGAGTCAGCTCTTCGCATCAGGTGGCCAAAGTACTGGAGTTTCAGCTTCAGTGTCAGTCCTTCCAATGAACACCCAGGACTGATCTCCTTTAGGATGAACTAGTTGGATCTCCTTGCAGTCCAAGGGACTCTCAAGAGTCTTCTCCAACACCACAGTTCAAAAGCATCAATTCTTTGGCACTCAGCTTCCTTTATAGTCCAACTCTCACATCCATACATGACCACTGGAAAAACCATAGCCTTGACTAGACAGACCTTTGTTAACAAAGTAATGTCTCTGCTTTTGAATGTGCTGTCTAGGTTGGTCATAACTTTCCTTCCAAGGAGTAAGCGTCTTTTAATTTTCATGGCTGCAGTCACCATCAGCAATGATTTTGGAGCCCAGAAAAATAAAGTCAGCCACTGTTTCCACTGTTACCCCATCTATTTCCCATGAAGTGATGGGACCAGATGCCATAATCTTAGTTTTCTGAATGTTGAGCTTTAAGCCAACTTTTTCACTCTCCTCTTTCACTTTCATCAAGAGGCTCTTTAGTTTTTCACTTTCTGCCATAAAGGTACATATCTGAGGTTATTGATATTTCTCCTGGCAATCTTGATTCCAGCTTGTGCTTCCTCCAGCCCAGCATTTCTCATGATGTACTCTGCATAGAAGTTAAATAAGCAGGGTGACAATATACAGCCTTGACGTACTCCTTTTCCTATTTGTATATTTTGTATACATAAAAAAGAGTTCTTTGTTTATTTTGGATATTGGACTCCTCAGATATATAATTTGCAAAAGAGGTGAATAATTTAAAAAAAGTGTAGTACTGATACGTACTACAACATGGATGAAGCTTAAAAACATTATGCTAAGTGAAAATGCAACAAATTGTATGATTCCATTTATTTGAAATGTCAAGTAGGCAAATCTATACAAAGTGAAAGTAGTTTAGTGATCTCAGTGGGCTGCAGGAAGGGGGGGTTGGAGAGTAACTATTAATGACACAGGGCTTCTTTTTGGGATGATGAAAATGTTCTGGGATTAGAGAACGGTTTTTGAATATACTTAGAATCACTAACTGTATAGTTTAAAAGGGTGAATTTTATGGTATGTGAATTATACTTCAATAAATCTTAAAACAATAAAAATCCAGTGTACTTTGTTTTTGAACTTTTCAAGTTTGTACCACTTTTGAAGATGGCTGTGAAATTTTCCATTGGTCAGGGCGCCAGGCCTTTGAATACTTTCCTCATGGGCAAGCAAGGAGAGCGTGCAGTGTCTGCTGTCCCTGCCCATTTTTTTAATTTAAAAACTGTTTTTATTGAAGTATAGTTGATGTACAGTATTATGTAAGTTATAGGTGTACAACATAGTGATTCACTATTTGTAATGTTTATACTCCATGAAGAGTTATTATAAAATACTGGCTATATTCCCTGTGTTGTATAATATATCCTCGTAGCTTATTTATTTTGTACCCTGTGGTTTATACTTCTTAATCCCTTACCCCTATTCTGCCCGTCCCCCCTCCACACTCACCACTGGTAACCACTAATTTGTTATCTGTATCTGTGAATCTGTTTCTGTTTTGTTATATTCACTAATCTATTTTTTTAGATTCCGCATGTAAGTGATATCATACATTATTTATCTTTCTCTGTCTGACTTATTTCATTTAGCTTAGTACCCTCCAGATGCAAATGGAAAAACTTCATTCTTTTTTGTGACTTGAGTATTCCATTGTCTGTATACACTGCATCTTTATCCATCCTTCTATTGATGGGTATGGAGGTTGCTTCCATGACTTGGTAATTGTAAATAATGCTGCTATGAACACTGGGGTGTGTATTTCTTTCCAAATTAGTGTGTTTGTTTGTTTCTTTCTGATATATACCCAGAAGTGAAATTGCTGAATCACACAGTAATTCTTTCAGAGTTTTGAGAAACCTCTGTACTGTTTTCCACAGTGGTCGCACCAGTTTCCATTCCTAGCATCAGTGTTTGAGAGTTCCTTTTTCTCAGCATCCATGTCAGCATTCGTTATTTGCGTTCTTTTTGAAGATAGCCATTCTGACAGGTGTATTTTGGTTTTAGTGTGCATTTCTTTGATTAATGATGTTGAACATCTTTTCCTGTGCCTGCCTGATTTTTTTTTATGTCAGTGGTGCTGTGATACTTTGAAAGTCCCTCTTTCTTTATGTAAATTTTAGACCAAGAGTTACTTTCAGATTTAATTTCAGTTTTGTTTTCATTAGTTGTAAAAGGATTGAATATTAGATGCATTTCCTTCACTCCTATGATGTCTTTATTTGGTTTAAGTTGGGACCCCTAGATATTTTTCTATAATCACATATACTAAGAAAATTGTGTATGAGGTCGGTGGTATGGAATTTTGGAGTTTTGATTATAGTTTTAGTGCCTTTCTTAAAGACTAACTTACATTGGGATACTGATGGTGAATTATGGGGTTTAATATTGGAACAAAAAAGGTATTTGTGTTCATTTTAATTTTCTCACAATTAGGTACCCAGTACTTAAAATTCATTTTTATTATACCTAACATTTCTTTAGATATTGATTTTAATTTGTGAAATTGCAATGAAATATGTCTCAGGGTCTTCTAGCATTATGAGTAGCTTAATATCAGTAGCTTTAATATTGTGAATAAGGAAAACTAAGTATAGAGAAAAGCAATTTTCCCTAAAAATTTGGGGAGTGGATTATTTTTTCATACCTAGATGAAACTGAGCAATAACTACTTTTTCTAGAACTCTTGACGATTTGAAGTTTTCTCTGTACTGTAGAATTAACCACAGTTAAGTCTATTGTGATGCTATTTTGGTTCTTCGATTCTGATAGAGATTTCTAAACATTAAGGATGGCAGTTTCCATTTTCTCTTATGCGTCTTAACCTTTTTTTTAAAATGTATTTTCTCCCTGTCATCTTTCTGCCATTCCCCTCCCCACCCTTCTTTACCCTGCCCCTTGCCTCCAAACTAAAATGGGGAGAGTTTGTAAAATAACTCTTGGTGGTTTTGTTTTGTTTATAGAATAAGCTGTGACCATGACTACTGAAGTGGGCTCCGCATCTGAAGTGAAGAAGGAATCTGACCAGTTAGGAGCAGATGCAACCAAGGAGAAACCGAAAGAAGTAGTAGAAAATCAGCAGAATCAGACATCTGATCCAGAGGAGGAAAAAGGTTCCCAATCATCTCCTCCAGCTGAAAGCCAAAGTAGCCCACGCCGCCAGAAGAAAGAGAAAGATCCGTCTGAGAGCCGGGGGATTTCTCGATTCATACCCCCTTGGCTTAAGAAACAAAAGTCCTATACCTTAGTAGCGGCCAAAGATGGAGGAGATAAAAAAGAGCCTGCCCAACCTGTTGTGGGAGAACAGGTTTTAGACAAGGAGGAATCTCTTCCTGAAGAAGAAAGGCGGGCCAAGGGTGATGCTGAAGAAACAGCTCAGAGAAAACAACAGGAGATTAAGGTTGACGTCAAGGAAGAGAAACCTCTGGTGAGCAGTCAGGAGACACAAGTATTTTGAGAAGTGATTGTCTGGAAGTGAAGGCTTTGATGGCATAACCAGGTTAACGGAACGGATTTGTTTTGAACCATTTCCAGATTTCTTGTATTCAGATACTGCTTTGGCTTACTGTATCTGGAATATGGATCTTGGAGGGTCTACCACAACATTCTCCTGTTATTCCTTTTAAAGCTTTCAAAATAAAGCAAAAAAAAAAAAAAAAAATCCCCTGTATATGCAGATCATAAAAAAGTCATATTTATTCATTTTAGGGTTAGACAAGTACTCTCAGGCAAGGATCACCTCGCTTCTTAAATAATACACACTTTTGTATCTTTGATTTATTTAAGTGTTTAAGGGGTAGGAAGAAGTAGATTTGTATGTGTATGCATTTTGGTTGCCTGTTGAAGCCTAAGTTTTGCCATGGTTATGTAATTATAATTAGGAGTTTTATTATTTAACATGGTATTTAAATGTCATTGCTGGGACATAGTTTCTTTTACTCATTTAATTCTGATGTTGCCAAAGTGGCAAAATAAGAAAATCGGCAGTGGATTGGGGGAGAGATGCGGTGAAATACCCTTTCTGACAAAGTTTCAAAATCTTTTAAAATCTCAGGCTCACGGTGTTTACCATAAATCACAGTTCTTACTAAAGATCTTTCTTTTTAGTGTGTGTCATGTTCTGCAAATTGGTCACCTTTACTATGGATTTAATTTTTTTTTTCCCCCCTCAGCAGCTTGTTGAAGAAGTAAGTAAGGAGAGAGAAGAAGAGAAGGTGAAGGAAATACAGGAAGCAGAATTTATGGATGAAGCAGCAAAAAGGGAGACAAAGGAAGTGCAGACCAATGAGCTAAGAGCAGAGAAGGCCTCTCTGAAAGCTCCCAAGAAGACCAAAACTGTCCAGTGTAAAGTGACGCTCCTGGATGGCTCTGAGTACAGCTGCGACCTGGAGGTGAGTCAAGGTGCTGGGTGGAGAGCTGTCTTGATGTGTGGAATGGCAGCAAAAGTATCCTCTGCCTTCATTTGTGGCCTGGCACTGTGAATAGAGTTTTGTGTTCCTATGAACTAGTTGTCAAAATTTAACATTAAAAAGGAAAAAAAAAAAAAACCAAAACGAAGAAAACACAGGCTGCTGCTGCTAAGTCACTTCAGTCGTGTTCGACTCTGTGTGACCCCATAGACGGCAGCCCACCAGGCTCCCCCGTCCCTGGGATTCTCCAGGCAAGAACACTGCAATGGGTTGCCATTTCCTTCTCCAATGCATGAAAGTAAAAACTGAAAGGGAAGTCGCTCAGTTGTGTCTGACTCTTAGCGACCCCATGGACTGCAGCCTACCAGGCTCCTCCATCCATGGGGTTTTCCAGGCAAGAGTACTGGAGTGGGGTGCCATTGCCTTCTCCGAAAACACAGGAGAGGGTCATTATTTCTATTAGAAACAGTAGTTCCTGACCCTTTAAGGTAAGCAGGACCGATGTTCTGTCAGGCTGTATTGATCATGTGTATTGGCTGGTGTCCATTCTGAAAGGGCATTATATAGCTTGAAATTACCTGTGGCCATAAGTGTTTCAGTTGAGAAACATTGCAGTAGGTTGAAATTTCAGGGTAATGAAATTTTAGCAGTTTAACCTCAAGTGTTTTCATCCTGAGTCAGGTAATGATTTAAAATGTAGCTCATTTAATTAAAAGACACTCTTGATTTGCAAAACATATAGTTGATTAGCACTGATGCTGACCAAAGTCAATGTAATTTTTTAAAAGCATTTAATGCCTGTAATTTTATGATAATCCAAAGTTTGTTACTTTTCATGGCCTAATTACTTTATTTACATGATGTGTACTTTGCTGTGTTATGCTTAGTTGCTCTGTTGTGTCCAACTCTTTGTGACCCCATGGACTGTAGCCTGCCAGGCTCTTCTGTCCATGGGGATTCTCCAGGCAAGAGTACTGGAGTAGGTTGGCATGTCTCCTCCAGGGATCTTCCCGAACCCAGGGATCGAATTCAGGTCTCCTGCATGGTAGGTGAATTCTTTACCGTCTGAGCCGCCAGGGAAACCTAAGAACACTGGAGTGGATAGCCATTCTCTTCTCCAAGGGATCTTCCCAACCCAGGAGTCGAACTGGGATTGCCTGTGTTGCAGGCTGATTCTTTATCAGCTGAGCTACTAGGGCCTACTATGGCATATACTAATAGCTAATGTTTGTTGAAGAATTATGTCAAGAGCTTTAAATGGGTTGTCTCATGTAATACTGACAAGACTCTATATGAGATAGGTATTATTATGGATATTCCCCATCTTCAGTTCAGTTCAGTTGCTCAGTCGTGTCCAACTCTTTGAGACGCCATGGACTGTAGCCCGCCAGGCCTCCCTGTCCATCACCAACTCCTGGAGTTTACTTAAACTCATGCCCACTGAGTCGGTGATGTCATCCAAGTGATCCTCTGTCATTTTCTTCTCTTCCTGGGCTCAATCTTTCCCAGCATCAGGGTCTTTTCAAATGAGTCAGCTCTTCACATCAGGAATACAAGACTTTAAAGAGGTTAAGTAACTTACCCAAATTTCATAGCTATTTAGTGATTGAATCAGGATTCCAGACCTTGACTGTGAAAGTTTTGAACCTGACCACTGAACTCTTAAGATCAGTGCTTGATAGTCCTTACTTATCTTTGTATTAGTTGCTGCTGCTGCTGCTAAGTCACTTCAGTCATGTCCGACTCTGTGTGACCTCATAGGCGGCAGCCCACCAGGCTCCCCCATCCCTGGGATTCTCCAGGCAAGAACACTGGAGTGGGTTGCCTTCTGCAATGCATGAAAGTGAAAAGTGAAAGTGAAGTCACTCAGTCGTATCCGACTCTTAGCGACCCCATAGACCACAGCCTACCAGGCTCCTCCGTCCATGGGATTTTCCAGGCAAGAGTACTGGAGTGGGGTGCCAGTGTTAGGTAGAACTTATTTTATTCATTTAGCTACAATTGTTCTCATATTTTAGTTGTTTTGAGAAAAGGAATAGCAACAGATGATTAAAAATCCTTAGAGCTCTCACAGAGAGAACAATACAGTGTGTCTCAAGAGTAAGGGTAGGGACAATAAAAAACAAAAGAATGGTGTTCTGAACTTGACTCAGCTGCACTGTTTGATCACATGTCCCTCGTTTTTCCTACCTATCCTAGAAGTTAGGAAGTCTAGATTTTAAGAATGAACTTGTTGATAACTTGTTTTGTGACCTTGAATCATTTACTCCATCTCTGTGTGTCAAACTGAGGCCCAGAAATTGACTTCATCTTTAGAATATAATGTCACTTAGATAGTCTAGAAGGCCCCTGTCGTCTCTGAAGTGCTTTATATCACCAAACCTTGTGATTGACCAGTGTGCTTTATGGTTTAAATCTATTTTTGTTCTCTGTCTTTTTAAAAAGTCATGACATATTTAAAAATACAAAAATATAGTAATAATAGTTGTATATTCACCATAAAAGTTTTAACCAGATTCATCATTTAGCCATGTGTTTTAGATATTGTAAAAATAAATAACACTAAAGATGTTGCTAAAGTGTCCCATCTCTTTGTTACTATGCATTTCTTGTTTTATCATGTGTAAACCTACTTTATTCATTTCATCTGCTATATAGTGTGCTTTTGAATGACTAACCCAGTTTATCCATTCCTGCTGGGGAACTATCTCTTTTATATATTTTTAGCAATCAGTGCTTCAGTGAACATTATTATATATGTTTCCTTGTTTATTTGTGCAAGAGTTTTTTCAGGTAGAACACCTAGGAGTAGAATTGGTATGATGTAGTTTTACTTCTTCAGTTTTCCTAGATTTGGCAAAGTGGTTGTGCCAGTCTAAATTCCAACCAGCAACCACTGTTTGACTTTTCCACATTGTCACCTTCACTTTTTGTTATTAGATTAATTTCAACCTATCATAGTGATGTGAAATATCTCAAAATGTTAATTAGCGCTTACTTGATTACTGTCAACTTTTACTAGGTTATATTACAATAATAGCCTCCAGATCTTCTGGATGTATAATGACAGTGGTTTATCCTTGCTCGTGTTATATGCCCTTGATGAGCTGGGTGTGGGCTCTGCTCCATGTCTTCTTGATTTTTGAATCAAGACTAAATGCGTATCCTCTACATGGGAAACAATGCTCTCACAGTAGAGGGAAAGAAAACACAGTGGAACCACACTGTGGTCCTTGAATCTTCTGCTTGGAAGTAGTATATCTTAATATATATAGATATAAGATATACTACTTATATCTCATTGGCCAAGTAAGTCCTGTGGTTAATAGGTAGGTGGGCAAGCCCGAGCCCATCACAGGAAGAGCTTGGTAAATAATTGAAAACATGGAAATAATCCTACAATTTACTCAAGAGCCTGAGCAACTTTTTGTAAGTGTAGTTTTCTAGGATTGCTCTAGGATTAAAAAAAAAGATAGACATTCTTTTTCAGATTCAGGATATTCTTTTCCTAGTTTCTAGGATTAAACTGGAGAAGGCAATGGCACCCCACTCCAGTACTCTTGCCTGGAAAATCCCATGGATGGGGAGCCTGGTAGGCTGCAGTCCATGGGGTCGCGAAGAGTCGGACATGACTGAGTGACTTCACTTTCACTTTTCACTTTCATGCATTGGAGAAGGAAATGGCAACCCATTGCAGTGTTCTTGCCTGGAGAATCCCAGGGACGGGGGTGCCTGATAGGCTTCCGTCTCTGGGGTCGCACAGAGTCCGACACGACTGAAGCGACTTAGCAGCAGCAGCAGCAGGATTAAACTAGAAAGTTTTGTGAATAGATGGTAAAAGACATGACTAGGTAGTGAATCTTTTCTAATGTATTTTCTGTATCAGCTGAGAGGATCGTGATTTTTTAATCTGTTAATGTAACATATTAATGTTTTCTAATGTGAAGCTATCTTTGAATTCCTAACATAGATACTTGTGATCGTTTGACATTGATTTTGTATTTTTAACCTATGTTTTTTGCATATATTATTTTTAACTTTCTTTTATCAAATCGTCTTCATCAGATTTTGTTATCTGGATTATGTACTAGCTTTTAGAGTTGCTTGCCTTTAATATTCTCTAAAAAAAAGTTTTGGTAAATTAGGGATTTAACTGTTCTTTGGAGATCTGGTAGAACTTGCCTTTAAAACTGTCTTGGGCTGGTGACCCTTTTCTGGGAAAAATGGATTTGGGAGGTTTTTTTGTTTTATTAAATCATTGATTTGGTTTTCCGGTAGTCTGTTTCTGGTTTAATCAGTTGTAGTAATTCATGTTTTTAGTGGAAACTGCCCATTTCATGTAACTTGACAAACCTATGAAGTTGTTCATAGTGTTCTTACCTTGTACTTTTGATTTTGATTTCTTTCTAATTTCTTGTGTTATTTGCATTTTCTTCATTATTTTTGATATAGAGTTAACTATTTAAATCTTTTCTTTCAAAGAAACAGCTTGGTTTTGTTTGTTTCTTTTCTGTTTTGTAAATTTTATTCTTTGTTTTTTCCCTTGGAATTATTCTGTTCTTTATCCCCAATTTCTTGAATTGAGTATTTGGAAAAAAAAAAAAATGTATGTTTTCAGGGCTCTAATATTCCCTTCAGGTATCTCTTTTTGGGTGCACAAGTTTTAAAATACTGTACTTTTAATTGTCATTCAGTTCCTAATATTTTCTCATCCCATTATGGGTCAGCTTAATTGATTAGAGAAGTAGAGGAGTCTTTATTTCAATGACTGTATTAATTTATAGATTGTCTTTTCAGCTAATAACTAATTAATAAATATTACCATCATAAGAATGAGCTTTTGAGGACAATAGATAAATCTGAAAAAGCTTACAGCATATAAATGTTGAGTAAACTTTTTTTTTCTGTCAAGTACAAAGGAAATGGAATTTGAATAGACTTCAGTGATGTGACCCCTTAGCAGATTTTATGTACCGACAGTTCACTGGAATCCTAGGCAGCAACTTTATATGTGACCAGAGGCTGCATAGTTCCTCAGTGTCACGGTAGTTGTCGTAACCATGCCAACATTATAAGTGGCATTCCCGCTTCTGATTAATTTCTGTTTTATCCAGTTCTCTTTCCTATCTTGGTTCTTGTGAGTTCTTAGTATCCTTAGAATGTGTCCGATCCTGAATCACACTGCTGTCACTTCCTCTTCAGGAGCAGAGCCTGAAGGCAGCTGTCACGTGGCTTGAGCATGCTCTGTTCCCCAGTTCCAGCACTGACCTCAGACAGATGGGGTGATGTGCTGATGCTGCTTATCTCTCATTCTGTAGCTCTGTACCGGAAATTGGTGTCTGAGGACTGCTTGGGGGGAAGTATGTTGTGGGAAACTGCAACGATTAATGAACTCGAAAGTACTTAAGGAAATGAACACATTGTGGGAAATAAATACTTTTACTTTGGCCGGGGAGATTAGATTTGTTTCCAGTTGTTTACTGTCATTAAAGATGATAGTTATGTCTTTCATGGCTTTTTTAGATGCCTATAGTTATTGCTTGCTTTTTTTCCTTTCTGTATGTACATGTATCTAATTTTCAACTAGAATTTTAGATTATAGCACACCCACTGAAGATGGCCTTAATGTCCTCACTTAGGGCACCTGCAGCAGTAGAGGAAAGCATGGCCTGTTTAGGAAGTCTTGAGTTGGAACATCCTAACTTATAAGAACCTTGTAGAGGAGGATGAGGTTCTACAAGGCCACAAATGTCAGAATAAGAGGATTTAAACTGACCAGTAGAGTGAAAAGGGGCTGAGAAGAAATGGACCAGAGGTTTACAGTTGTTAATATATAAGACCTAGCAAAATTAAGAATGCTACTTGATTTTAGAATATGACTATAATAATTTAAGGGAGACTTTTTTATCCACTGCATTGGTTATGATGTATAGCATAGTAGTCTTTATAGATACAGTTTAATCAATGTTATTAGAGCATTGGGAAAGTTAGACAGTTTCCTGTTTTTGTATCTGTCAGTACCTTTGGTTAACGAAAGCAGCACTGTTATATCATTTAATGTCAGTGTTACTGTATTAACTGAATAAATTTTAAAAATCAAGAAACATAGTTCTTGGGGGTATTTTTGTTTGGTGTCTTAATATCATATCTGCTTCAGATTATTTGCTTAAAATAGAGAGATCTCCACATATCCAGGACTTCCCAGGGGGCTCAGACGGTTAATTGTCTGCCTGCAATGCAGGAGACCCAGGTTTGATCCCTGGGTTGGGAAGATCCCCTGAAAAAGGAAATGGCAACCCACTCTAGTATTCATGCCTGGAAAATCCCATGGACAGAGGAGCCTGGTAAGCTACGGTCCATGGGGTTGCATGGACCCCTATGAGACACGACTGAGTCAGACACGACTGAGCGACTTCAGTTTCTTTCTTTCCACATATGCATTTTTTTTTATCCTCCCTGCCCCTTCCTTTCTTGGCTCACTGCTTCTGTATTTTTTTTCCTGTGGGCCATTTGAATGTATTCTCGAACCTCAGGAAAGTGAAGACTACCCAGGGAGCCATGGCAGCATCGTTTTCAAACACTGTTATCTTTGAAGTCTGTATTCTTTTGAAGAAAGAGAGTGTGTGCTAATACTATGTGAAAAAAAAATGCTTCACACACAATATTTGGAGCATAAGTATTGGATAATGGTGCATTTTTGGAGAATGATTTTACTTAAGTGTAAAACAATATGGAAATGGCTTGAGTTCAGTTAATGTTATTTCTGCAGCCTAGGCCATGCATTAATTTTGATGCAAGGCTGAGTCTGTGCATTTGTTCCAAAGTTTTGTGTGAAGTATTTTTTAAATTAAAGTTAGTAAAAATTATAATTTACATTTTATACTAGTTTATCATCCTGATAATAAACTATCTCAAATTCTTTTTGAAAAAAATCTTTTCATTGAAGATTATGATTTTCTCATAAAGAAAATTTATAATTTCTGTTCTCTGATATGTCTGTTTTTATCTCACTGAGAAATATAATGCTATGTGAGAAACTCCTTTGTTATCAGAATTTAAATTTTAAGAATTTTGGGGTGTCTCCTATACTCTGCATGCTGGTTCCAGAGACACCCCTATAGAATGACTCTTGTGATATTGCCACTGAAGTTATTTACATACTTGATGTGTTAAAACAGCAGGGCTCTTTCCTCTAAGGAGGAGTACAATAAGAGTTAGTTGGAGCTATGGGTATAGCATCAGGAGATCTGTGTTTTCTTTTGGCTCGTTGGATGTCTTGGAGAAGTCACTTCCTCTTTTTTCTTCTATTCTAAGATTGCAGATTAAGAATGAAAGTATTTGTTTCCTCTATTTCTAGGATTGAACTGGCTTTACTACAGCTGATGTGTGTGTGTGTGTGTGTGTGTGTGTGTGTGTATATATATATATAAGAAGTCTGAAAATAAATGTGAAAGTGCCTGTAATACTTGGGAAGCATGAGTGAATACGCATTCTGAGTTCGAGTTGCTCACATTTTCCTCTGGCATCTGAAAGTCGTTCCCACGTGTTGATTTTGTCTGAGAATTGAGGGCATTGTTCTTGCCCACATAGGAATGTGAGTGCCATTTTTTCTCAGTGCTGTGAATAAAGCTATCAGAATGTAGGCTCTCTTCGTCAGTGTTCTGTTGATAAAAACTACTTATCAGGCAGCAGAATGGTGTCAAGGTCTTCTTGCCTTTCCTCTGTAGAGTACTGGCCTCAGAAATGCAATTTGATATCATTGCTTTTAAATGTTTTATTTATTTACTTGATTGTTTATGTCTGCTGACATCCTTCAAGGCTGTTCTTTCAGATTTCTATAATTGACCCTTATTAGGTTTACTAGTTAAATAGTTTTAACTATCTGTATCCCAGTACTCTTGCCTGGAAAATTCCATGGACAGAGGAGCCTGGTAGGCTGCAGTCCATGGGGTCGGGAAGAGTCGGACATGACTGAGTGACTTCACTTTCACTTTTCACTTTCATGCATTGGAGAAGGAAATGGCAACCCACTCCGGTGTTCTTGCCTGGAGAATCCTAGGGACGGGGGAGCCTGGTGGGCTGCCGTCTATGGGGTCGCACAGAGTCAGACATGACTGAAGCAACTTAGTAGTAGTAGTAGTATCCTTGGAGAAGATCTGGAAGTTGTGTTCCTCTCTAAACCCCTGTAAAATAGTATTGGATTTAAATATGACTTAAATAGAACCGTGAACAATTTAGTTGGCATATATTGTATGCAATTTGAAATTCCAGTGACATAGGTCCAGATGGAATGTCTCTGGCTAGTTGTTCATTTATCCCTTTAGCTCAAAAAGGGAATTTAAGGCAATGATTCTATCTAGTAATTTTTATTTAGTAAATGGGAACAGGCTTCCATGCTTTGAGAGTAGTTTAATGCTTTGGCCTAGCTTGAAGGACACAGGGGTTCGCAGGTGCAAAGCAGGCTCATTAGCTGGGCCTCAGGACACTGTTACGCCCTCAGACTGTCTTTAGATCCGTTACTACAGGATTTTCTGTGCTTTCTCCTTCCAGCCAAATTGGTCTTCTAATCAGGCACTGAATTGTCTGTCCTTTCTTCTGGTTTCTGACCCAGATCATCTCTGCCATTTCACTTCCCCATCCGCACGCTTCTTCCCTGTCTTTTAATGTCTAGCTTAAATCCAGCTTTCTGGATGTTTTTTCCTCCTCTGAACTTGTTTGCACCAATAATTGGGCAATTAATCATGTGCTGCCTTGTGAAAGAGTCTCTTGTATTGTTGTGTTGAACATCAGTTAAACTCTTTGTTACTTTTTGATTTCTTTTCATTGCTGTGTTGTTTTTTAACCTGTATTGTTAATTCCTTGAGAAAAATATCTTTCTTTTCTCTCTCCATAGGGCATTAACACAGAACTTTGCCTCGCCTCTAGCGCTACTCATAAAATGTTAATTTTTTATTTCTCTCTGCTTTCCTGTACTATTTAAAGTTTTTATCCTTCTTATCTAAGCTAAACGATTGTGTTTGCTTGTTCCCAGTTCTCCTCTCCATCCTCTCCAGTTAGAAAAGAAAGATCACTGTTGTATGTATGTATAATCCTCCACCCTCTCATATTACTACTTCTGTTCACAGCTGCACTGCTTTTTAAGTGCTTAGAAACAGTAGGCTAACTTCTTGGAGAAACACTTCATGGGCTTAAATAAATGAAAATGATTTATCAAATTTCTATAAAGGCTATGAACTGACTGGGCGTGAGAGCGATGCCGAAGTGGATAAGGAGTGGTCTTGGCCCTAGAGGGAAAGCAGACTCCCAGAGTTTTTCATGTGAATCTGAACTGCTGTAGGTCAGATGGCTGGCTGGCTGGGTATAGCCTGGGCTTGAAGAGGAGAGTAAAGTTAACACCTTACTCCCTGCCTCTTTTTTCTCTAATGCTCCTCTTTTCTGTTGAGTAAACTAAAAAAAAATGTTATGGTTTTAATTTCTCAGTAGTCAAGAATTCAACCACATGCTCTCTCCTTTGTCTTCCCAACTTGTGGTTTCAAAATCGGGGGATTGCCTTTTTTGCCCTTGTGTCGGTGGTTTCTGAAAGTATTAAACTTGACACTTGAAGCTCACCGCTCACGATGAGTAAACATCCTGATGTAATTTTGAGGGCGGCACACACTTCTGCCCCTTTCTCACACGTGCTGCCAGGCAAGCTGACGCACGGGTAATTTACTACTTAATAAGTTCTTCCTTTCACCTAAGGGTGATAGTTACTGGGCAACAGATCTTTGAAATTTTTTTGTTTCTCCTGTTTTGGAATGACAGTTATTTGATGGTTGAATAACATTTGAAATGGTGGGGGAAATAATTTTCAGAATAAGTTTTGCACTTTAAAATCTGTTCAGATACATTTTCTCCCTCTCTCAGGTAAGTAGGTATTAAAAAATGTTAACTCCTTTTCAGAGTTCATCAAATGAGGGGTAATTTTATTTCTCATTCAACAAAAAACAAAGTATCTTTTGTTAAACCGATTCTGTTCAGAATCCCTCTGTTTTCATTACTCTCTTATTTCCAATCTCTTTTCCAGTGTTTTCCTGAGCAAATTAAAGATGTTTCTGACAGAGTTTTTATTTCTCAGCCATTAGGAAATTTTGCCAAATATTCTCCTCCTTAATCCTATCTTCCTATTCCCACTCCCACTAAGATTTCGATGGAGATTGAGTGCAGGAGCTTGAATAGGGGAACAGAGATTTGAGAATCTGGCCTTTACCCGTGAGCATTTAATTTATTTCACAGAAGCTCGAGCTGAGGTTGTTCTTTCCATCCATCCTTTCCACAGCAGGATCACGACTCGGTGACTAAAGGGAAACATGCGCAGAATTTATCATCGCTATTTACAGCAGTGCGATACAGTACGCTGGGCTTCCCAGGTGACTCAGTGGTAGAGAATCCGTCTGCCAAGCTGGAGACGTGGGTTCAATCCCTGGGTCAGGAAGATCCCCTGGGGTAGAAAATGGCAACCCGCTCCAGTATTCTTGTCTGGAAGATTCCATGGAAAGAGGAGCCTGGTGGGCTACATTCAGAACTCAGAGACTGAGCACACACACAATAAAGTATGCTAGCATTTGCATATTAAAGGGGTTGAAGGCAATGTAACATAATAAAATGTGGCCTATACAAAGCTGCTGAATTAGTCAGGCAAAGTGGCTAAATGATGAAAGTACTTGTAGATGATCTTTCAGATTGCCATTTTTATATTTGTTATATTCTGTAGCAGAGTTTTACATAAACTCTGTTAGAACAGTTATGATTAAGAATATTATTCTTTTTTTTTTTTTTCTTTTTATACTCTGGAGAGACAGCCTCAAAACTACCAACTGAACTACTTTTCATAACTGTGTGTTATATTTGCAGATTCTGGCCTTTAAACCTGTTTTGAAGTTGTCTGAGTTTGTGCACCATTTAGTTATTAACATAGGAAGGAAACTTAATCTAAGTCTTACCAGGATCTGCTTGTTATATCCATTGATCTCTTTTCATATTTCTGTCAGCAGCAATTTAAACTGAGTCAGATAGGAATGCTCTAATAAGCTTTTTTTTTCTATAGCACAGAAAGCCTGTCTGAATCAAATGTCAAAATTCATTCTAGGCGAATAGTTTACAGAGAATCTGCTAGCCTACAGAAGTTTGCTGCTTACACTTTTTGAAGTAAGTTTGAATGCGAACGGTACTTGGCAGTTTCTTAAAATAATACTTAGAAAAATGTGGTGTGCTTCTCTGGTCAGCCTCTTTCTATAATCTAACAGTTTTAGTCACTGTTGTTTTTTAAGCAGTTATAGTTTTCACAGATTTATGCTGAGTTGCCTATTCAAAATGAATAATAGGAAAAGCTGGACAAAAAGATTTTAAAGCTTTCACTTCTTAAAAGTTATTTTATTGACTGGTTACTGACCTCCATTGTGTGTGCTCAGTTGCTTAGTCATGTCTGACTATTTGTGCTGCCATGGACTGTAGCCTGCCAGGCTCCTCTCTCCATGGGATTATCCCAGCAAGAATACTGAAGTGGGTTGCCATTGCCTCCTCCAGGGACCTCCATTAGTGATGATATGTAATTTCTAAGAAAAATAGAAAGTCAAGGATGTCATATTTCCACAGTGTTTATGAATTTGGTCTCGAGTAGTATTCATTTAAATACATATTGTGAGTTTAGAAGTAATTTTTGTCCCCCAATATTGGTTTTTTTTTTCTTGTCCTCTTAAATTGCTTATAGGTTTTACTTTCAGAGATAAACTTTTCATGTGAAATAAAAATACATGCATAGTTGATTTAAATACTGTTTTTGGTTTAGATAAATACAAGTGCAGAAGTGCCAAGTTATTATGGGCTGGAGTTGGTAAGAAAATCTTACATTGAGGAGAAAGACTCTTTAACTTTGAAGAATGAGGTATTGGGTTGGCCAAAAAGTTAACAGAACTTTTGGCCAACCCAGTATTTAGGGTAGGAAGAGAAGGGGGTGACAGAGAATGAGGCTGTTGGATAGCATCCCTGATTCAGTGGACATGAGTTTGAGCAAACTCCGAAAGATAGTCAAGGACAGGAAACTTGGTGTGCAATACTCCATGGGGTCACAAAGAGTTGGACACGACTTAGCGACTGAACTGCTAAGTCACTTCAGTCGTGTCCGACTCTGTGTGACCCCATAGACGGTAGCCCACCAGGCTCCCCTGTCCCTGGGATTCTCCAGGCAAGAACACTGGAGTGGGTTGCCATTTCCTTCTCCAGTGCATGAACGTGAAAAGTGAAAGTGAAGTCGCTCAGTCCTGTCTGACTCTTAGCGATCTCATGGACTGCAGCCTACCAGGCTCCTCCATCCATGGGATTTTCCAGGCAAGAGTACTGGAGTCGGGTGCCACGACTGAAGAACAACATCATTATTTAGGAAGGGCTTCCCTGGTGGCTCAGTGGCAAAGAACCCGCCTGTCAATGCAGAGTTGTGGGTTCAGTCCCTGTGTTGGGAAGATCACCTGGAGAAGGAAATGGTATCACACTCCAGTATTCTTGCCTGAGAAATCCCCTAGGCAGAGGAGCCTGGTGGGCTACCGTCCGTGGGATTGCAGAAGAGTCCAACATGGCTTAGTGACTAAACAACAATGATATTTAGGGAATCTCAACAATACCTAGCCTAATACATTTTTTAACTTGAGAATGGTTAAATAATAAAAGCCAACCAGAATTTTGGGGTTATAGGAAAAGTCTTAAATGCCTACTTCCTTCTATGTCAAGAAAACATAATAATAATAAACTTTGTTAAGAGCAAGCCATGCTTTGCCTGGCCAGTGTTGTCATTTTTGGCCTGGGCTCTCTGCGGTTTGGCTTTCACTAGGAGTTCTCTCATCTTGCAGAGCCCGAATACCATCGGTGTTCAAATGGATTCATCTCTTCACTTCTGCCAAATATTAAGAAGAGGTGGGCTTCCACCCATAGGAGAGGTTGCAAAGAGAGCATAAAATATAAAAAAAAAACTTCATGGAGACTATCATTTACCCTTTTCCAGTCTACTTTCCAAAATTTTGTTGGCATTAATCCCATTCTCTTTCTCCTTTCCATTGTCGGGGGAGAGGGGAAGAATATGTGCATATGCCCTGGTGTGCACACACCACATCATTTTAGAGTAGCTTCCATAGGGAGCAGAGCTAAATGTGTATTTTAGTGTACTGTCTCTAATTAGAAGTCCATTTTCTGCTTAGGAAAATCTGAACAATGAGCCTGTGTTATCCTCAGGATAAAGTGAAGTGAGCTCTTCCCCTTAGAATAGCACATATCAAAGTTGCCCGGAAGTTTTCTGGATATCTCATTATAAAAAGTCTTTGACTTGGTTGTAGCAGCATTAGTGGCATCTGTTTTGATCCTGTTTGTTGTTTGTGTGCAGGCGTTTTTTGTTAGTCTTCATTTTTTTGCCTCATTATTTCCAGTAGGTGTCTAGATAGTCCATTTTATTGTTTGTATGTTTCTAATTGGGCAGAGCGGAGGTCAAAGTAAAAGAATGGAAATGCTATTCCACTTAAAATACATTATTTTTTGGCAATGATAGGTATGATTTAGTTTTTATTCACTTGGTTTGGGTCATTAGGTACTTATTATATAAAGTTTGTGGCTTTGTTCATCAAACATTTCTGGACATTGGTGACAATGTTGGGTGTGGGGGGCGTCCTTCAACAAGAATGGACTTGGGAGAATTTCACTGGAGGATCTGATGCTCGGCAGTAAGATACACTTTAACTCTTCATTCACTGTGCGTGAGACAGTGGGGCAGAGGAAAACTGCCTTTGTTGACCAGTCCTACATTTAGACATAAGAATGCCAGGAAATGAATTTACTGTGAGAGATAACTGCTAGGAAGAATAAACATTTAGATTTATTTCCTTCATAATAAGAAAGCCTTGAGGTGATTTCAGATGCTACATCTTAAGAGATCTTTATGAGCATGCAGTGCAGAGTACGGAGTATTATAACAGCAGGCGTCTTTAGCCTCCTGTAGCTTGATCCACCCTGGAGGGTGAATACGTCTGTCCACAGGCTTTCAGGCCAGATATCCTTCTTTCTAGTGATACTGCTTGCTTCTTCCCACTTTTAGTTATCCCTGTTCTTCCCCCTTCAGGAAGCCTGATTGGATCGTAGATTTGCTGGATACACATTCATGCACCAATCCGCCTGCCCTTTCTTCCACTAACATTTTAGACATTTTATTCCTGAGTCTCCTGCAATTAGATTATTTCATCAATCACATGTTGTTTTTACTTAAGATTTCCCAGGAAATGTTAAACTAACTCCAGATTCTGTAAAAGTTATGATGGACTTTAGTATTTACATTTAGACATGTTACAGACCTCACAGTGGTGGGCATGGGAGTTGAAGATAGGGAATGATTGATGGAAACCCACTTACCATGTAAAAATATTGTTTCTGTTGGAAAAGATTCTGATTTTCAAGCAGATGTCACATGTCACACGTTCTGCATTTTAGGGCAGAAGTAAGATCGGGGGGCTTTGAGTTGACCATCTGAATATGTGAATACAGGTGCGCAGAGAAGTATTATAAAGGATGTTTCCAGCTTATAACAGGTTATATATATGTACGTCATATTTCAGAAAATTATTTATCTGGAGTGTATGTTTTCTATAGAAGTAATATACAAATGATTAGACTTCCAAGTCAATTTATAAAAGTATACATATAAGTTTCTGAACTGAGTTCTGGGTGCTAAATCTTGGAACAGGTGGAAAAGGACAGAATTTCTACCTCATTTTTCTAATTCAGGCCAAAATTTAAAGTCCTCTTTTCCCCCATATTATTTCTGTTTCTTAGTCCTTTTTGCCACCTAGACTTTCTTGTTGTTGCTAGTTCCATGATGATATCCTGTTACTTTTTTGTAGAATTATAATACAAAAATGTGCTATGCTACCTGCCTACTGTTTCTCCATGCAGAATCAAAATTCTTCTAATCCCAAATGTTAGCAGATCTCTCAGCTAAGTAACGAGAGAATTAGCAGCCTGAGTGAATGACTCCAGTGTGTGGATGATTGCTTACATTGCCTTCTAGGAGACATTAGCATTTTAACAGAAACCTGTTCACGCTAAAGGTTCATAAGTGGTCGGATTTCACTCATGACACCAAGGGAAATGAAAAATGAAGGCAGTTTGAGAAGGAGGTAGAAGGCTGTATTCGAGGTGGCCTTTTGGGGAGGCGTGCCCTGACACTCCTTAACTTTCTTGCTGAATCTCCATGTTTCTGATCCCTCAGAGTTGTTCCTCTTCTGTAGTTGAATTAGTTGATTAGAAATAAAGGATGTATGGCTATGGACAAAAGATTAAAGTTTGTTTCCTTTATTAAAACTAAAAATTAGCATTTATTTGCCATTTTCCATATACCATAAAGGTGAAACATTTTTCTATCTTATTTGCCATCTAAACTTATCTGATTGCTTATGAGATGATTTGTGTGCTCTGTTAAGAATTATGAAACATTTCAAAACCCAACAGATGGGAGTAGAAAAGCATTCCATGTCAGTACTGCATGTAGACTTGGATAGACTTGGAATCACTGAATCATGAAATAGGGCTTTATAACATAGGGGAAAGGCAAGCTCCTCTGTTCTTGAGGAGTTAATTAAGGCATGCATGTGATTGTATTAAAGATGAGCCTCTATGCTGCTTCTATCTACACTAGAATTTCCTTTAATACTATTGTAGGATACAGTTACTTGAGCATATTTTTCAGTGTGTTCTGGCCTAGCATATGCTTTGTTTTGTAGCAGCCTTTTAATTTTTATTTCTAGTTCCTAAAACTACACTGAATAGTGTTTTATGTCATTCATGTCAACAGCACTGCAGAATTTCCCTTGTTCAGTCACGATTCCTTGGATACTGTGGAATGGAAAGAAATAGAGATTTTGTAATGAACTATGAGGATTTTTCACTTTTTCTCCCTCCTCCCTTGGAGGCTGTTCATGAAGGAATTGAGGGCTTTCCAGGTGGCTCAGTGGTAAAGAATCTGTCTACCAATGCAGGAGACATGGGTTTGATCCCTGGGTTGGGAAGATACCCTGGAGGAGGAAATGGCAACCCACTCCAGTATTCTTGCCTGGAGAACCTCATGGACAGAGAAACCTGGATGGCTACAGTCCATAGGGTCACAAAGAATTGGATGCTACTGAGCACTTGAATGGAGAAGGAAATGGCAACCCACTCCAGTATTCTTGCCTGGAGAATCCCATGGACAGAGGAGCCTGGCGGGCTATAGTCCACAGGGTCGCAAAGAGTTGGACACGACTGAGCGACTTCACTTTCAAGGAATACTGTGTAGGGAAAGTGGAAGTCGCTCAATTGTGTCTGATTCTTTGCAACCCCATGGACTGTTACAGTCCATGGAATTCTCCAGACCAGAATACTGAAGTGGGTAGCCTTTCCCTTCTCCAAGGAATCTTCCCAACCCAGGGATTGAATACAGGTCTCCCTCATTGCAGGTGGATTCTTTTTTCTTGTTATTTTTGGTAGTGTCTTATAAGAAACCTATCATATGTGAAGGTTTTATAAAAAATTTATTTTATTTTATATAAAATACGAATAATATACATATTATTTTTTGAACAGTCAGAAATCCTTTTTCAAGTTTAATGATAAGGGGAATGAACAGAACTTAAAAATCTTCATTATAATGATATTTACTCTGGAATTACATTTTTCATACACACACACAATTGTTGGATGTGATTTCTTCCTTTTTTTCCAGGATTTGAATGCACTTTGGGACTGAGGTGTGTCATTCAGATGGGTAGGAAAAGAATGACCTGATAAAATGATGGCCTGAAACTATTTAAGACACTCCTTTCCCCTTTTGTAAGGTTCTCTTTGATTTCCTCCACCCCCATGACAATGTCTCCGTTGTTGTGTTTGCTCTGTGTATACCTTTCTTTCCTTGGCCTTTTATATTTGCACAGTGTAGTTGTGAGCTAGCGCAAAACACTTAGCTCGAGGCTGGGATGTATGGATTGCATTGTATGCTTCCCAGCACCGTCTCCTGGGTGCACAATAACTGCAGTGTGGAGGGGCCCACACGGAGACAGTGATGGTGTTTTATAGAACACCAGTGGTGTGTGGCATCAACTGCAATCTGCCGGGTAAGCAGTTGCACAAATTCCTCCAAGTCAAGAGGCCTCCAGAAATGTCATGTTTTGGCCTCAATAGTGAATGCCACAAATAACAGCACAGGCTCCGGGGAACTCCGCGTCTCAGATTCCAGCCTGCCGTTCTTCAGCTGGGCTTGCTATAGATTGCTGAGCCTTCCCAACCCCTCCCAAAAGAAGTTCCCCAAAGCCAGTCTTCTAATCCTTGAAGAATATGTATTTTAAACCTACCTAAATTGTCTTGCTTTGTCTCTGTCCTTTGGATGTCTCTCACCTGGATATAGACCAAAGGACTGTTTAAATTTTTTTTTTTTTTTTGGTTTAAATTTTCAAGCCATTGATTTTATACTTCTGTTCATTGATATTCTTGGAGTTAGGTAGAGGTAGATGGGAAAGTTGATTGTAAAGCTTGCTGTCATTTAATATAGGAAGTAAGATTTCTTTTTGAAGTGTACTTGCCAAGTTGATTAACTGTTGTATGGCTTTAATTGTTTAGTTAACTGGTGCTACATTATCAGAATAGAGATGAACACAGTTTGTACTCTATAAAGATTCTAGTGTAAGAAAAGATATAAAGCAAAAGCACGCTTCAGATAGCAAGAAGAAATAACAACGACTGATGTCCTAGGGAAGGAATGTGTAAAGACTGCAAAACCCCAGTCTCCTTTTGGATAAAGGTGGTGCATGGCTGGCTCTTAAGAGAAAGGAGCACATTGGTTTTTCTGCCGACGTCATTCCTTTAGTTCCCAAGAAGTATTTGGAAGTGCTCTAATTACTAAGGAAGAGTCAAATACAATGTAGAAAATTGTACATTGTGAAAATAAAATGTAGGTCTGTGGCTGTTCTAGAATCTAGTTGGCAGTGTGTGTCTAGCTTAGTTCCTTGAATATCTATGGGTTGGTAGTCCATGAGCTCTAGAGCCAGGAGCTTGCATAAGACTGAGAGCCAGAAGACCTGCTTCTAGACTCAACTCTGCCAGCTTAAGTGCCAAGCCATTGCCCCCAAAGTATCTTTTGGCCTATAAGTGAGCTGAGTTACTCAATGAAGCGCTGCTATTGGAGACACTGGAGTGAGTGAGACACACTATTACTTAAAGAACCCAGTCTTCAGAAGTAATAAGTATCAAAAGAAGTAGAACTAAAGAGTAAGTACCATAGGTGTGAAAGTACTTAAAGGAGAAAGATAAATATTAGAAGATTGGAATAGGCTTCGTGGAGGAGAATTTGGAGCTTTGTCTTAGAGGTAGGGTTTTACATTTGGAAATTAAGGTAGAAAAGAAATTCAGAGCTTGCCTTGGCAAGTTAACTGCCCTTTTTATGTGGGACTGGCAGCACCTGCCCATAGTTACTACAACTAATGAACCAGCCACATATACTAGTATCTTAATGCACATTGTAAAGCAAAATATCTGTGTATTCCGCTTGGTTGAAAAATGTGTTTGTAGTCCCTTCATGCACCATAATTCAAGTTGTTTATAGAAAAATCAAAACAATGATAATATGGGAAAACTGCCTTACTGGATACAAATGTAGAGTACTAATGTTTATGGACATCACACATAGGAATTCCGTTCTTTAAAAGAAATTCAGGAAATCAGACTGAAAAAGTTAGATCAGTTAAACTCTCTATAACCTCAGTTTTCTGATTGTGAAGTGAGATTGAGTGTAGTAATGGAAAGCTTTTTATAATGATATTTAAAATTGGTTATTATTTTAGAATAGTTCAAAAAGTTTCTGTGCTTTCAGCTGCCTTTTAATGCATTCACACAATGTGCCAACATTTTATTAAGTATTTCAGTACATTTAACTTTTTGATCCCCACCATAAGGTGACTCACGACATGCCTGAGGTTACACACCAGTTAGGAGGCAGGGCTGGTGTTCAGATCCGTGTCCCGTTCTGCTCTGGCAGTGATGCTGTTACTAGCCTGTTGTTGACATTGAGGATTCACATGAATGGTGATACATGCCAGAATCTAGGAGGGGAGAAGGAACAATCTCACTTTGCATGCCCCCCACACAATTTTTTTTTTTGGTTACACACGTGGCATGTGGGATCTTAGTTGCCTGGACCAGGGATCAAACCCTTGCCCCCTGCAATGGAAGCATGGATTCCTAACCATTCCTGGACCTCCTGGGAATCCCACCCTCAACATTTTTATGTACTTGTATTATGAAGTGTATCTTGATTCCTCTTCTCCAAATGATGAGGATTATTACTTAAGGAGTGAGTTGTGAACAGCATGAAGGCAAAAAAGAAGTGGTGAGCCACTGGGTCGTGTTGCTGTCAGAGCACACTCAGGCAAGTTTGATTACAGATTAATATTTATGAAATGTAATAACTTGGTACAGTAAAAATGTATCATTTACTATGTCTCTGATAATTTGGTATGCTTTCTTTATGAGATTAGAAGAAATATGCTAATTTGTTTGCCTTTTTAAATTAGGTTCCAAGGCAGATCAGTTTTAGGTGTTTTAAGAGTAACTTCTTGAGTTTTCTATTACAGTTTTCTTTCTCTACTCCTTATTCTCCAGCTCCTGTTTCTTCTTCTCTTGTCTTGATGGCTTTGTAGTATCTATTTTTTTTTAAATACATATAAAAATCTTTGAATGTTGATGTGTATAAATAATTAATGGAATAAAGTGATTGTAGGTTAATGGGTTTTATTTTATCTGACTAGAGATCCATTGGGTTTCCTTAGTTTGAGAGTTTTAGCATTTATCATCCATTACTCTGTTAATATTGCCTCTTTCTTATTTTACTGTCTTCATCTAGAATTCTGGGAAGGTATATATAGAATAGATCCCCTCTTCTAGCTTACAGGTCTGAAATTCTTTCATAGTCTTTATCTGTCTTTGCTTCATTTTGGTTAGTTTTTTCAGATCTGTCTTCCACCTTTTAACTGTATCAAACCATGCCCATTTGGATTATAATTTAATTATTCTAGTTTTATTTCTAAGTATTCTAATTGGTTCTTTTCAGAAGTTCTGCTTTTTGATAGTTATTTTTTCCTTGGTATTTTAAAATATTTATTTCTTTAAACACATAAAAATGCTAATTTTGTGTTCTGTACTTGATAATTCCATTGTCTGCTGCTGCTGCTAAGTCGATTTAGTCGTGTCTGACTCTGTGCGACCCCGTAGACGGCAGCCCACCAGGCTCCCCCGTCCCTGGGATTCTCCAGGCAAGAACACTGGAGTGGGTTGCCATTTCCTTCTCCAATGCATGAAAGTGAAAAGTGAAAACTTTTCCATTGTCTACTGTCTCTGAATTTCTGACTGATGTCATATCTAATGCTCAATAATAGTAGCTGGTTTCCTTATGTGTCTTTAATCTTTTTGATTATACTTGTTGGGATTTTATCTGTGAGAATCATTTATTTTCCATTTCCTTAAGAATCATTTCAGATGCCACAAACATGGTGAGGTTACAATATTTCTCAGCCGCTTTTACTCATTCCATTCTTGGTGCTTCTCCCATGCACTTTTGTATATGCATCTTTCAGCACATGCCTCTTGGCTTTGTTGCTTTTTTGTCTTCCCAACCAGTTAAGTTCCTTGAGGGTGGAGATGCTGAATGAAAGCTTAAGTAATACTTGTGTGCAATTAAGATCTTATCGAGCATTTAAAATATCTATTTCCTGGAGACGGGAAGGAGAGAATCGTGGAGAAGCAATCTGAGCATCTAGAAGATATTTTGGTGCTTGTTGGTTTGGGCTAATGAAAGACAGTTGGGAATAGAATTCATCTGCGATTGAGTGAGGCACTTGGTTTGGCACTTTAATATACACCATCTTCCTGGGTTTATTTGACCCTCACAGTGAGCTGTGAGAGAGCTACTATCTCATCTTACAGTTAAGGAGACAAAGTGGTTCATCCATTGTTAGACTTGTCCGATAATAGTAAAGTGCTTACAGAAAGTTGAATGAGGGAGGGACTGGGTCTGACTCCAACCCCCGTGTGAATGCCTCCCTGTGCTGCCCAGTGTGCCAGCACCAGACTGTGGCAATGAGCTTTGTGGATACTTTGCTCTTAATCTTTTAGGGGAATTCTGTCCATGAGAGCATGTTTCTATTTTTGAAATGGAAGGCAGTGAGAAAGTATGATTTATTAATAAAAATTGATGGTAAGGCAATGTTGGAATGTGGTTTTCTCTTTGAACTGAGGTATGTGTTACTATTTATAGACGTCAGTTGTCTTAACTATCCTTTTTACCCTAATTTCAAATAACATTCCAACCAAATAAAATAGTATGAATCTCCTTTGAGGCTGTCACATTTCACCGTGATTTTTTAGGGCTAATCCGTTTCAGTAGTTAGCTTATTTGAAAGGAGTTGTCATTCTGCCAGAGGTTTCCTGGAGGTAACACCTTTGCTTGGAAACTGTATCTGATTACAGGCCGACTGCCTATATAAGCACCCATTGAGTTCTTAGTGTCTTTCTATGAAATCTTCTGTGACCTAATTTATACCTCCTTATAAGTGCATAGTGTGTGATGAACAAGTAGACAGATGTGGCGAGAGCTGTAACAGTTTTCTCCCTTTGCTACCTTAGATAAGAACACTTCCTAATTATAAAGTAGTCACTGGAATTATTAGTACAACTGTGGTCAGTCACTGTGAGCCTGAGTGGTAGCTGTCACTACATTTAAAATAAGTATGTCACATAGAGTATGCTGTATTATTGTATTTTCATTTGATTCAACAAGCATCTATTATGCTGGGCAATCTTCTACTCTCTAGAGACTGAACAATATTGTTGAAATTAATGTCAGAGGAATTGAATTCTATCTTAGATTATTGATTACCTTTAAAATATTTTTTGCTATTGTTTGCAACCAAATCTCATATCTATTCCAGGCACTTATGAAGAGATAATGGATTTTACTGCACATTTAAGAAAGTAACTATCATGATATGAGTCACCTTCTCCTTGTAAAGTCAATTAAAATACCTCCAAACTCAGAGTCTTAATTATATAGATTAATAATTGCTTGCAGATAATGAAATTCAGAAACTTTCATTTTAGAAGCTTAATGCTAATTTTCATGTAAGTGAAATTAGTTATTTTTCATGTTTAAAAACTCTCCAGCTTTTAATAAGAGCCAATATTGACTAAGCCCTCACTATCCACACACTGTTCTGAGCTCTCATCATGTGTTATAAGTCATTTAGCACTTAACCACATCCTGTATGGTAGATTCCATTATCATTTAATAGATGTACAAATTAAGGCAAATAGAACTTAAGTGTCTTGTCCCTGGTCACATAGATTATAAATAGTGAAAAGGCATTTAGAACTTTGGAATTTGGAATCTGGAGCCCAGTACTCTCATTTATTACACTGTATCTGTGTGTACTTTAAATGTGTGGACATATAAACACTTATCTGTTTCATGTATACTTTATCATTGTTTGAATCTGTAGCGAGGTGGATAGCACATTGCTTGTAATGTTGAAATCACGTAATCTGTGTGGCTTTTCTCCCTCTTCCCTCTACTATTTAATGTAATTCTTTTCCTAAAAAAGAAGTGTTTAATTATAAAAATTTGATAATAAAGGTTGTAGATTCTCCTTCACAAGTGTTTCAGGCATGGATTTCTTACCTCTGCTTCCATAAATAGAGGAGAGAAACACACACTTGAATCAAGTTTCTGTGAAGACTTTATCTTTTGAAAACCCTTATCAGAGTTGTCCTGATTTGAAATTGAAATGTCTTTTATATCTTACTCCATTTTTAAAGATGTCTGTGTGGCAAGCATTCATTTTCACACTCTGGATGAACTAACTAGTAGACATTTCGATAATGTGAGGCATTTGTCTCGAGGATGAACATGTCTATCTTCTGGCTTGTTCCTTTCTCACTTGTAGTCCAGGGATGGTTTATATCCATGCAGGGGAAGGAGTGTGTGTGTGACTCAGCTCTGCACTTGGTGGTTCCCAGGGCTGTGCCTTTTAATTGGAGTCACCACTTTGTTTTGACATCGATTAAATAGTGAAATTTTCTTCTGAAGCTGTCATAGGCTTTTATATATCTTGATAGTAAATTAAATCCTTGGAGGCAGCTGATTTACTGTCTCAGTTTCATTCTCTTTTATTTTTAGGATTTGTTCTAAGGAGTGAATGCCATATTATCCTCCAGAAAAAGTGTAACTTTGTATTGAAAAACATAATTTCTACTCTACAGATACTTGGGAATAAAAATCAAACTTAAGTGGTGATGGGATGATTCGGGTTAGGGTACATGGAGCTTAATGATTTTCCTGGGGAGAGAGTGCATGAGCCACTTTGAGGAACTGAGGGAGGCAGGTTGGACATACTTTTGTACTCTTTTAAAAACAAATAAGTGAACTCTTTAAGAATTTTACTTTTTTTAGTTTTTGAAATATTAACACGGAGTAGCAGTAAAGCCTAGACCATCTGGCTAATCATGCTTTCGTTTTAGAACTTAATGTTTTGTGTGGGAGTGGGGAGTTTAAAATGAAAAAGTTATGAATCATTTTTGGGTATTGTTTTAATAGAGGATTGGAAAATAAATATCATATTAATTTATGCTAGATAATTTTTCTGATATGATGTCCTTTATTTATAGCACTCATGGACCTTTAGTGCTTGAAAAGTAAGGATGTTATTCTTTTTCCTCAGAAACGTGCAAAGGGGCAAGTATTATTTGACAAAGTGTGTGAACATCTCAATCTCTTGGAAAAGGACTACTTTGGACTTGTGTTTCAGGAGAACCCTGAGCAGAAAGTAAGTGAAGTTATCTTAAGTTTGTTTATATTGTGTTAAAAAAAAAAATCTGTGTGTTTCTCTTAACTGGTGTAAAATTTAGTTTTCAGATAACTTATTTTATGTTTTTATTGTGACAGTTTATATTCATTGTGGTGGTGGTTTAGTTGCTAAGTTGTGTCTGACTCTTGAGATCCCATGGACTGTAGCCTGTCAGAGTCCTCTGTCCATGGGATTCTCCAGGCAAGAATACTAGAGTGGGTTGCCACTTCCTTCTCTAGGCGATCTTCCCGACCCAGGAATTGAACCCTGGTCTCCTGCATTGCAGGCAGATGATTTACCAATTGAGCTATGAGGGAATCCCCAGTGTTCATTGCAGGAATTTGGAAATGTTGAAAACTTTTGTTTTCATGTATAACTTTTTGCTGTTGTGGGTATGTATGCTTTTCCACTTGTATTTTAAACAGAATGGAATGTCTTATCCAACATGAATTATTAGAAACTGAAAGAACTGGTTTTAAAATTTTTATTTTGAATTTTTAGCTCTTGAATTCACCTGTATTCTAGGAGTTAAGCTTGCCAAAAAGCAGGGAAGGAGGCATATTGGAAGAATTATCAGGTGTCCATGGGGGTTCGGAGAAGGCAATGGCACCCCACTCCAGTACTTTTGCCTGGAAAATCCCATGGATGGAGGAGCCTGGTAGGCTGCAGTCCATGGGGTCGCTAAGAGTTGGACATGACTGAGCGACTTCACTTTCACTTTTCACTTTCATGCATTGGAGAAGGAAATGTCAACCCACTCCAGTGTTCTTGCCTGGAGAATCCCAGGGACGGGGGAGCCTGGTGGCTGCCGTCTATGGGGTCGCACAGAGACGGACACGACTGAAGTGACTTAGCATAGCATAGCATAGCATGGGGATTCACCAGGCAAGATACTGGAGTGGGTTGCCATGTCCTTCTCCAGGGGATCTTCCCAACCGAGGGATTGAATCCAGGTCTCCCACATTCCAGGCAGATTCTTTACTGTCTGATCGACCAGGGGCGCCCAAAAAGCAGGGAAAGAGGAATATTGGAAGAAATATCAGGAATACCCATCTACACTTGTCTGGAGGTTCAGGAGAGTGTTGGCCTTGCTGAATAGATTAGTGATTGTGTAGGGATGAAGGTGTTCCTTACCCTGTTGTGTGGGTTATTGGGAGCAAAACAGAACGAGGAGTCCAGCTTGACTCAAGTGGTAGAGTGATTGATGGATTAATTGATTTGGGCTGTACCAGGGTAGATTTGTGATCAGTTTATTGTCTGTCTGTAATTTTGTTGCACTTCTGTTTTTCTAGCACGCTGTTTCTGAACCTTTTTATCATAGGATGATGATATAAATGGGTTTATTCTCACTGTGTGCTTAAGTTGTCTGTGCCATTTGATTTAGTAAATTAATTAAACAACCCACAATAGCCTGCTTTTTATATGTACAAATGGCAAGAAAAAAAAATAATACAAACTTTTCTCAGTTACTTTCATATTTTCCCATGGAGTCAGAGGGAAATGTTTTAATACACTCTTTTAAGTTGTTTTCTGGAGGTATGCAAATTAAACTGACAAAAGATGACTTTTATTCATGTGAGTAAGTGGGAGTTCACAGAAAACTGTGACTGCAGGAAGTGGTTAGGGCATCTTAACAGAGGAAAGAGGTAGGAGAAGGCACTTATGGAAAATGAGTGACTTTTGGGAAATATGAGGGCCCTGTGGGAGAACAGGTGGGAGACAGGCTAGTTTTGTGCCAGTGTCTGTCTAGCTGAGGGCTTCTCCTCTCAGTTATAAGAGTCAGTCTTCCCTGGTTGGAAGGAACCTTCCAAGGAAGGAAAGAGATTTATGACAACCTAGTTCTCCTACTTCCAGGTAAAAGGAAGGCCTGTTCATACGTGTCTGCAGCTCAAAGTGGTGTTTATCCACCATGGTGCGTTCTGGACCCTGTCCATGGTGACTTGAATTGGACATAGACGTCCAGGGTGTAAGAATCGAACTGCAGGTCGGAAGGGAGTGGAGTTTGCCAGAGCCCACTGTCCTCTGAGTAGAGGTGACTTGGTATATCTGGAGAAGGAAATGGCAACCCACTCCAGTATTCTTGCCTGGGAAATCCCATTGACAAAGGAGCCTGGCGGGCTACCATCCATGGGGTTGCAAAGAATTGCACATGACTGAGGGACTAAACGACAACAACAAGGTCTTAGTTGTAGCAGTTGCTGCTGCTGCTGCTAAGTCACTTCAGTTGTGTCCGACTCTGTGCGACCCCATAGACAGCAGCCCACCAGGCTCCCCCGTCCCTGGGATTCTCCAGGCAAGAACACTGGAGTGGATTGCCATTTCCTTCTCCAATGCATGAAAGTGAAAAGTGAAAGGGAAGTTGCTCAGTCGTGTCCGACTCTTCGCAACACCGTGGACTGCAGCCCACCAGGCTCCTCCGTCCATGGGATTTTCCAGGCAAGTGTACTTGAGTGGGGTGCCATTACCTTCTGTGAGTTGTAGCAGTTAGGGATCCTTAATTGCTGCATTTGAACTCCTCATTTGCTGGATGAGTGGTCTAGTTCTCTGACCAGGGGTCCAACCCAGGTCCTCTGCATCGGGAGCCTTAGCCACTAGACCACCAGGGAAGTCCCCTGAAGTGGTAGGTTTGATCAGCCAAGATTCTGTGAAGATCTGCCTGATCCCAGAGTGTACTGAGATGGTTTCTGCTCCAGGACTTTCTTGAGACGCTGCTAAGCAGGACCTTCAGAGTGCTGTAATGCTTGATGCTAATTCCAGGGACCTTCAGGGCTTCTGCCATTCCCTAAGCATATTAAAGAAAGAAATATTCACCAGTTCTGGCAATTAACCAGACTTAACCTCTAGCCTTCTGTCTTTGTCATTTTGAGCTTCTCTAACAAAGTGCTGTTAGTTCTAAAAGGTTCCAAAAGGTCTTGTAGGTCTTCATAGAACTGTTCAACCTCAGCTTCTTCAGCGTTACTGGTTGAGGCATAGACTTGGATTACTGTGATATTGAATGGTTTGCCTTGGAAACGAACAGAGATCATTCTGTCATTTTTGAGATTGCATCTAAGTACTGCATTTCGGACTCTTTTGTTGACCATGATAGCTACTCCATTTCTTCTGAGGGATTCCTGCCGCAGTAGTAGATATAATGGTCATCTGAATTAAATTCACCCATTCCAGTCCATTTGAGTTCGCTGATTCCTAGAATGTCAATGTTCCCTCTTGCCATCTCCTGTGTGACCACTTCCAATTTGCCTTGATTCATGGACCTGACATTCCAGGTTCCTATGCAATATTGCTCTTTACAGCATCGGACCTTTCTTCTATCAGCAGTCACATCCACAACTGGGTATTGTTTTTGCTTTGGCTCCATCCCTTCTTTCTTTCTGGAGTTATTTCTCCACTGATCTCCAGTAGCATATTGGGCACCTACTGACATTCCAATCCCAAAGAAAGGCAATGCCAAAGAATGCTCAAACTACTACACAGTTGCACTCATCTCACATACTAGTAAAGTAATGCTCAAAATTCTCCAAGCCAGGCTTCAGCAATATGTGAACCATGAACTTCCAGATGTTCAAGCTGGTTTTAGAAAAGGCAGAGGAACCAGAGATCAAATTGCCAACATCCACTGGATCATGGAAAAAGCAAGAGAGTTCCAGAAAAACATCTATTTCTGCTTTATTGACTATGCCAAAGCCTTTGACTGTGTGGATCACAAGAAACTGTGGAAAATCCTGAAAGAGATGGGAATACCAGACCACCTGACCTGCCGCTTGAGAAATTTGTATGCAGGTCAGGAAGCAACAGTTAGAACTGGACATGGAAAAACAGACTGGTTCCAGATAGGAAAAGGAGTACGTCAAGGCTGTATATTGTCACCCTGCTTATTTAACTTATGTGCAGAGTACATCATGAGAAACGCTGGACTGGAAGAAGCAAAAGCTCCAATCAAGATTGCCGGGAGAAATCTCAGTAACCTCAGATATGCAGATGACACCACCCTTATGGCAGAAAGTGAAGAGGAACTAAAAAGCCTCTTGATGCAAGTGAAAGAGGAGAGTGAAAAAGTTGGCTTAAAGCTCAACATTCAGAAAACGAAGATCATGGCATCTGGTCCCATCACTTCATGGGAAATAGATGGGGAAACAGTGGAAACAGTGTCAGACTTTATTTTGGGGGGCTCCAAAATCACTGCAGATGGTGATTGCAGCCATGAAATTAAAAGACGCTTACTCCTTGGAAGGAAAGTTATGACCAACCTAGATAGCATATTCAAAAGCAGAGACATTACTTTGCCAGCAAAGGTCCGTCTAGTCAAGACTATGGTTTTTCCAGTAGTCAGGTATGGATGTGAGAGTTGGACTGTGATGAAAGCTGGGTGCCGAAGAATTGGTGCTTTTGAAGTGTGGTCTTGGAGAAGACTCTTTGAGAGTCCCTTGGACTACAAGGAGATCCACCCAGTCCATTCTAAAGGAGATCAGCCCTGGGATTTCTTTGGAAGGAATGATGCTGAAGCTGAAACTCCAGTACTTTGGCCACCTCATGCAGAGTTGACTCATTGGAAAAGACTCCGATGCTGGGAGGGATTGGGGGCAGGAGGAGAAGGGGACGACAGAGGATGAGATGGCTGGATGGCATCACTGACTCGATGGACGTGAGTCTGAGTGAACTCCGGGAGTTGGTGATGGACAGGGAGGCCTGGCGTGCTGCGATTCATGGGGTCGCAAAGAGTCGGACACGACTGAGCGACTGAACAAATTAACTAACAAAGTGCTGTAGACTGAGTGACTTATAAACAATAGACTTGTGTTTCTCATTGTTTGGGAGCCTGGGAAGCCAAGCAAGGTGCCCACTGATTCAGTATGTGTGTGGTAAGGGACCCTTCCTGGCTCATGGACCTCCTGTGGTATCATTACATGGTGGAACGAGCAGAAAGGCTCTTCAAAGCCTCTTTTATAATGTCGCTAATTGCACTCATGTGGGCTCCACCTTCATGACCTAATCACCCCAAAAGCTTCAACTCCAAATACTGTCATATTGGGGATTAGGTTTCAGCATATGAATTTTGGGGAAGGACACAAGCCTTCAGTGTCTGTCACTCTCCTCATTGTTAAGAAAGTTCTTTTTCTACTTCACTTTCTGAGTATTTTAACTCTGGTGGAGAGGATACTGATGTAGGGTGAAGAGTGAAGGCTGGGTCCAGGGTTATGCCCTAAAGGGAAGCCCTTTGGAATCTGTTAGACGGTGGTATGGGCAGACTCACTGTGATGGTTTTGAGGATGCCCAGAATGCTTGGTCACAGTGTGACCTTTGCAGTACCTCCCAACATCTAATATTCATCTCACAGTCAGTTGGTAGGTGAATATAGACTGTAAGTTTTATTTATCCACAGGCCTTCATTATTTGTATTTATACATCCTGGTAATGAAATGCAGGGTACAAACAGTGGTGATTATATATAAATTGAATTTTCTCAACTTGCTGCATTTTAAATCCTTGATACCTAATTTGTGGTTTAATTCCACATTGAAACTGAAGACAATTAAATTGCATGCCTACCCACTGAATAGTGTGTAAGCGTTCTTATTAGAATTCTGTTTAGAATATTTTTCTTAGAAGTAATACCATATTAGACATTCAACTAAATAAACTAGGTGCTCTTTCAGACTTTAAATTATAAGGTAGTCTTGATAATGTTTCCAACCATGTGCCCTTCTGTTGGCCCTCAAAGCTGTTAGAGAGAAAGTGATGGAAATTTGGCTAGGAGCACTTAATCTTTCTTAAGAAGGAAAACCATCAGTATGTTGTAAAATATGTAGAATAACTTCTTTAGAAACATGATATGCTGTACTAAGACATACAGTATTTCTGCAAAACTAGAGTTGCATGATAAAGAGTGGTATTTAGATAGTAGGAGTCTCTATTTTTTATTTTGCTGACTCTTAATATATGTGCCTGATCCATGTCTTTCTCCTGAATCTCAGACTCATATACTTCACTCTCTACTGGACAGTACACTCATTTGTCTAAAAGCCAACTAGTCTTCTGAACTTCATCTATTCCCTGAAGAGTGGAATAGATTGCTTCCACTTTTTATACCTCTTTTCATTGCTTGTCAGTCAATAAGTTCTGTCTTCTACCTGCTGACATCCTGGTTCTCTTTGTGCAGTGTTCTTGCTTTGGTTTATGCCCCTGTCGTCCCTTGCTTTGAATATTTTATTAGCCTCTAAACTGGTTTAACTGCCCAGTCCCAGACCTCTGTGATCATTCTTCTCCCTACCGCTAGATGGAACTTTCGGGAAATAGCCCATCTTGGCACTCCTTGCGTAAAACCACTTAATGGATGCAATCTAACCCTCTTAGTGTGGTTTACAAAGCTCTTGGTCAAGTGACTGTGGTCTACTTCTCTGTCTTCATTTCTCAGTAACTTCTCACAAAAATTCATATTCAATTCACACTATATTTCTCTCATAAGGGAAGCTTTGCCAGTCCATAGTATATCTGCTTGAACATACTATCCCTTGTATTTGGAATATCCTTCTCATTATTTTTCTTTTTTTGAATCTAAATGTCTATTATTCCTTAAGATCCAGCTTAGGTACCCTACTCTATGAGATTTTTCCTTGGCTGTTTTCCACCCTCATTTTTCCTGGCCCCAACTCAAGGAGAGTTGATAGTTCTATCATCTAGACATTTCAGTTCAGTTCAGTCACTCAGTCGTGTCCGACTCTTTGCGATCTCATGGACTGTAGCATGTCAGGCTTCCCTGTCCATCACCAACTCATCCTCTTTTGTCCCCTTCTCCTCCTGCCTTCAATCTTTCCCAGCAATAGGGTCTTTTCCAGTGAGTCAGTTCTTCACATCAGGTGGCCAAAGTATTGGAGTTTCAGTTTCAGCATCAGTCCTTCCAATGAATATTCAGGACTGATCTCCTTTAGGATGGACTGGTTGGATCTCCTTGCAGTCCAAGGGACTCTCAAGAGTCTTCTCCAACACCACAGTTCAAAAACATCAATTCTTAGGCGCTCAGCTTTCTTTATTGTCCAAATCTCACATCCATACATGACTACTGGGAAAATCATAGCTTTGACTAGTTGGACCTTTGTTTGCTAAAGTAATGTCTCTGTTTTTTAATAAGCTGTCTAGGTTTGTCATAGCTTTCCTTCCAAGGAGCAAGCATCCTTTAATTTCATGGCTGCAGTCACCATTTGCAGTGATTTTGGAGCCCAAAATAATAAAGTCTGTCACTGTTTCCATCATTTCCCCATCTATTTGCCATGAAGTGATGGGACAGGATGCCATGATCTTAGTATTCTGAATGTTGAGTTTTAAGCCTACTTTTTCACTCTCCTCTTTCACTGTAATCAAGAGGCTCTTCAGTTCTTCACTTTCTGTCATAAGGGTGGTGTCATCTGCGTATCTGAGGTTATTGACATTTCTCCTGGCAATCTTGATTCCAGGTAGACATCTAGACATTTAGCACAAATGTCCATCTAGACATTTAGCACACACCTTATTTATCAGTCTTTGTCCCCATTGTTCTAGAAACTGTGTAGCTTCTGTATGTCTCAGTTCAGTTCAGTCTCTCAGTCGTGTCCGACTCTGCGACCCCATGAATTGCAGCACGCCAGGCCTCCTTGTCCATCACCAACTCCTGGAGTTCACCCAGACTCACGTCCATCGAGTCAGTGATGCCATCCAGCCATCTCATCCTCTGTTGTCCCCTTCTCCTCCTGCCCCCAATCCCTCCCAGCATCAGAGTCTTTTCCAATGAGTCAACTCTTTGCATGAGGTGGCCAAAGTACTGGAGTTTCAGCTTCAGCATCATTCCTTCCAAAGAAATCCCAGGGCTGATCTCCTTCAGAATGGACTGGTTGGATCTCCTTGCAGTCCAAGGGACTCTCAAGAGTCTTCTCCAACACCACAGTTCAAAAGCATCAATTCCTTGGCGCTCAGCTTTCTTCACAGTCGAACTCTCACATCCATACATGACCACAGGAAAAACCATAGCCTTGACTAGACGGACCTTTGTTGGCAAAGTAATGTCTCTGCTTTTGAATATGCTATCTAAGTTGGTCATACCTGTGTGCCATCTCACACCCATTAAGATGGCCGCTATTAAAAAAAAAACAAAATAGAAAATAACAAGTGTTGGCAAGGAAGGATGGTGAAAAAATTAGAAAACCTGTACACTGGTGATGGACAAGTAATATGGTGCAGCTATTAGGGAAACAGTATAAAGTTTAGTCAAAAAATTATAAATAGGATTGCCAAGTGATCTAGTAATCTCACTTTTGGGTATATATCCCAAAGAATCAAAAGTAGGATCTTGAAGAGGTATTTGTACACCCATGTTCATTTCATCACTACTCACAATAGCCAAGAGGTAGAAGCAGCCCAAATGTTCCTTGATGGATGAATTAGATAAACAAAATGTGGCATGTTCAGAATACAGTGAATGGAATGTTTTTGAGCATTAAAGAAGGAAGTCTTGTTAATCCTGTAACATGGATGAACCTAGAGGATATTACACTGAATGAAATGTTTAGTTACAAAAGACAATTACTGTATTAGTCCCTTGTATGAGGTATTCCCTAGTCAGGCCCATGGAAAAACAGAGTAAAATGGTGGTTACCTGTATTAGAGGGAGGAGATAATGGAAAATTGTTGTTCAGTGGGGATAGAGTTTGTTTTGCAAAATGAAAAAGTTCTAGAATCTGTTGCACAGCAATGTGATATAGTTAGTTCTCCTTATCTGTACAGTAAATGTTGGTTAAGAGGATGAATTTTATGATTTTTTTTACCACATTAAAAAAAATTACTACCCGTGTGCAAACTAGTATGCATCTGCAACTCTGGCAGTGAATAATTAAGACATAAATTCTGCCTTCACGAATGTCCCCACTTAGTTTCAGTTGAGAAGATTGAGTAATTTGGGTTTTTTTTTTTAACTCTGTTAATAAATTTTGACTACTGTTCTATAGGAAGAGTTCAGGTTACTAACAGGGAAGGCTTCCTAGGAGAGGATTATGCTTAGGCAGAGACCTGAAGTTTGAGTGGGCTTTGGCTGGGCCAAGGGACTTAGGAACCACACACATAGGGCCCTGAGTAGGAACAGCTGACCGCTTGCAAAATGAAAAGACATCTCTTGTGGCTAGTGAGGGGAGACCGAGTGTTGATAGGGGTCAGGTTACGCAGGGCCATCTAGGCTGTATATTTATTTATCAAGGCTTGGGAGATCTCCTTTATACTCAGAAAAATGATGGCATTGATAAGCTGATGCAGTGATATGAGACAACCAGTCTTGCCTTTAAATGATCTGAGAGAGTGTGAGCAGGACTGTTCACCCAAAGCACAAAAGGAGCCTCAGTTGAGGTTATGGTAGTTGAAAGTAGACAAGCAAATGATTTAAAAGAGATATGGATTGCTTGCTGTTGACAGTCCAGCTGGGATCGTAAAATTGTGATGGCAGCAGAATATTCTGTGCTTCTCTAATTGCTCTCTGGGCGTAATAGTGGAGAAATGGGGTGTTATGTTCACAGTGGTTATGGTAAAAGGGCAAAAGGTTGAGAAAGCTGGAGATCCTGATGCATAGGTAATCAAGCTGATTGATTCATAAGATCAATCATAAGGAAGGAACATAAGCAGAAAGCCCATGAAGCTGAAATGGGCTGATAGGCTGGGAGAAAATGACCAAGGGATAAAAGTTCTAAGTTGAAGGGCAGGTATGGTGAGAATAAATGGGGAGAAGACTTAGGAGAAGAAATGATTGCATCTGAGAATGGAATGATGACTTCTAATGAGGTGGAGAACTGTGTGTGGTGACAAGCCTGAGTGTTCAGCCATGAAAAGGTTTGGCTGAAATCAAAGAGAAGCTAAGGTCATTAAGGCAGGATTAAGGTAAGGTTAAGTTTGGAGGGGTTCTCCATAGGGTTCTCATGGACAAGAAAAGCTGTTAAACCAAGAACTCATAATCTCGTGTTTTTAAGTGTATAGTTTCTCTTCCAAAATGTGGGATGAAAATGCTCACAAAATTAGGCACACACTTTATTATCTAGACCTTAACTATAGAACAGTGGGAGAATAAACAGTGGGGTGTCCTTTCTGAACTACTTTGCAGAAAATGAATGCACACATGTAATTGGCATTGCCAATATTTAATTATTTCATATATAATCTGATTTTCCTATGTAACTTTTGTGTTGTATAATTTTCTTATTCCTTCTTGCTTACATAGCTCAAATCTAGTTCTTAAGACACCTGGGAAAGAGAATCTTTATTTTTCCCAAGATAAATTTGTATCATGTCCTTTTTTTCCCCCACAGAAGCTTATTACTGTTGCACTAACTCACCTCATGCAGTTTCAACAATGAGATGCTACAGGATATAGGAATTTAAACTACTTTTTTTTATGCTGAATAGTATCTGTGTTTATAGATATTTCAGTCACTTATCATTGTAACATATTATAATAAGAAGGTGAGGTAAAGCTGTGGTTATTTGTATGAACACTTTCCAAGGAGAGGAAAGTCTAATATTTGTTTTAGTGTAGTGCTGTGTGTCTTATGGTTGGAAGCCTTTCACTTCACTCTTGAGTATGAAAATCTATCATTATTAATGTTAGAACCTTTTAATGTCTGCAGAGAACTCATATACACTTTATTGTGGAAAATTTGTTAAAAATATGTGAAATCAAGCAATGTGTTATTCTTTTATACACAGAATCCAAGTCTATATAGTTCTTGTATTCAGGTCTAAATGGAACCATCATTAAGAGTTTTGGATTGTCTTTAAAGGGAAAATACTGCCTTGAGTTTTTGATGTTAATAGAATCTGGCATCTGGCCCACGGATTTTATTGTCATTTTGCTTCTAGCTATATTGAAAGGGGAGCTTGTTTGAAGTGTAGCTGATACCCACAGCTACATTTATGAAAATTGATTAATGCATTTCTCTGATAGTCAGACCATTTCCTTCCCCCACCAAAATGAGACCTAAAAACTCTAGTATTAAACTATTTGTCATTTTTAAACTGTTCTTTAATAAAATTCTATATTCAATCCAGATACACCTTATAATACCACAGATAGGAGTTGGAATCACATTCTCCCAGATGCATAGTGAGTATTTCACTGTAGCTTAGAAGGCCTGTGACGTTTCTGCTAACACCTTCATGATGGCAGTGTACTATTAGACTTAATTTAGACAGAGGTATGTACAGTAAAGTAGATCTGCTTCAGTGCTGTATATTCTTAAAGGAAAATGCAGATTTCAGACAAAATTACTCTTTACCATCTGGTGATATGGTGTGTGTTAGGTTAACTTTAATCTCTCTCACTGGCAGAATTGACAAGCACCAGTTTTTAAGGCATGACCAGCCATTTTGAAACACTTCTAACTCTGGGATCTAGGTGTTTCTGTTAGAAAATAAATGAGAATCACTTTATTTAACACTTTGCTGAGACTCAGTGTTGAAAATGTTATAGGGAAATGACAAAGGACTTGGTATTAATAAAAACTGTTCTACAGCCTCAGATTTGTAGTGGATAAGAAAGTAGTAGGGAAAGATTGAAGGCAAAAGGAGAAAGGGGTGTCAGAGGATGAGATGGTTGGATAGCATCACCGACTCAGTGGTCACGAATTTGAGCAAACTCCGGGAGGAAGTGAAGGACAGGGAAGCCTGGTGTGCTGCAGTCCATGAGGCTGGAGAGTTAGACACAACTTGGCGACAACAACGATTACGGAGCTTCTCCTAATTAAGTGGCAGAAGGACTTAAGTGTGAAAGAAAAAATATGTGTATAGCTATTTGCTTCTTAGTTAAAAATTTTTTTCTATAACCTCCAAGGCCCATTTTTGTTTTAACATTTTTATGTGTGGTAGATTCCTTTGATAGTCTGGTGAATGCTATGTACTACTTCTTTTTTCTTTTTGTATTCAAGAAGTAGTTTTATTCAGTGGGCTAATTGCCAATTTCAAAATATTTGGTATTCATTACTCATAATTCAGCGTGTTTCACAATTTAAGTTTTAAACACTGAATGAAAGATTAACATTGACAAATAATTGGGATTTCTTTCCAATCCACTGCCTCTTTCAACCATAAGACATGATTTAAGCTATTAATAATTTTATGTAAAATTGTATATGGGCTGCTTCTCAGAGCAGTGTTTGAAATATATGATTATAAAAAAGTACACATGTCTATGAAGGAAACCAGTAAATAACATTCTAACATATTACTTTAAAAATTGAGATGAAGTCATCATCAATATTTAACCCCTACTGTGATTTCAAAATATTGATTAGCATAAGTGATATTTTAAGATCTGCAGCTATTCTAATGTGCTGTGGAAAAAGTTTTGATTCCTGTGAGTGACAAAGCTAAGAACGCTGCTGATATTAGCCAGAACTTTTCCCCTCTACATTCATAACTGATTGTAATGTCAGATTTCAGCTAAAGGTTAATGAAGATAGAGATGTAACACTTTTTCCCCAGATTCATAGACTTTTGATTTCATTAAGGTAATTTTAATAGTACAGACATTCTAGGACCACAGTTTAATTTTAATTTACTCTTGTTGGAAGCCTGTGATAGGATTCTCTAAGGAGGGAGGGGTCTGATTTTTTATCTCATCTGGCCCATGACTGCAGAGACTATATTTTTTTAATCCAGAGTCTGATTTATTAACTTTTTGTGGGTAGAAATAGTCACATAAATATTAACTTCTTTAATATATATAATACATCACCTTTGGAAATAAAAAATTACATGAAAAGGGATATACACAGAAAGGTGATAGGCCAGTTTAATTTTATCATTGCTGGGAAACATCTACGTTAAAAGCATTGGATAAAGTCTTTGCATGTGTCCTTACTCTTCAGGAAACATTTGAATGAATGGTTGAAAAGAAGAACCCCAAGAGGTAGATGATGTGATCTTCATCTTAAAGTTTAGAAACTTGAGGCTTAAAGAAGAAGATTAATAAGCCCAAGATCACAGAGTTGGTGGGAGGCCAGAATTTTGCTCTAGAAATTTCTGATTCGAAAATCTATGTGGCAGCCAAATCTTTAAAAAATGTGAATGGTACACCATAGTCTGTCATGGTGTGTGCATGTGTGTGCGTTCGTGTCTTTTTCCTGGCTTTTCCCATCTTTTTGCATCTGGTTCTTGATCTACCCAGCATATCTCAAGTATCAAAACCAAGAATTTATCATTTCTTTGTTAAAGAGTTTTGTGTCTGCTATTTACTTGTAATTGATAACGCAGAAAATAAGTCCTGTTAAGGCATTTTTGGGTTTTTCACTTTGTTTTTGCTTTGGTTTTTTATGAACTCATGACTCTAGGCAATAAAATTATATCCCAGTCATCATGGTTGAAGGACTCATTGGAGCTAATTATTCAAATAAAAATAAACCTAAGAAAAATAATCTGTAGTCTTTTAAGATGACCACAGCATGAGGAAGGAGGAGGCCAACAAAGGCCAGGTACTCACCTACAGGTATTAGCTCATTATTGACTGGGGGATTTTTGCAGAAACTTAACACCGGTGGCCAGCGATTTGTTGTGTAAGTAAATATTGAACTGTTTCCAGTGAGTAACATTCGGGTAACAGAAGACTTGTTAATATGTCTCTGGTCAATAGTGTGTTAATTTAGTACTTAAACTGGTTGCCTGGAGCTGCCAAGTCCTATGACGGATACAGGAAATGGGGGGTCTCTCCAGGCCTTGCAGAGACCCCCTTACTCCTTGTGAGAGTGGAGTTCACAGTGTGGAAGTGGTCAAGGTTAATTGATGGTGAGCAAGGGGCAAACCAGGTTGGTGGATGCAGGGAGTCTGCTCTGCTGCCCCTATTTGATCACATGAGGAACACTCTGCCCACTTAGTCTCTGAATGGGCTCTGAAATAAAGAGAAGCCACTTTGACCTTAATATTGTGCCTGACAGTGTGGTGAAAAGTGGCCCAAGAGTGAGTCGGTCTGACCGTGGCTGGCTGGTGCGCTGAAACTTGTCAGCCATACCCCTGGGTCTGTGGAGCTGGTACTGACGGTCTCCATGCTGTACAGAAACTGTCAGGTTACTCCTCCATGGCTTTGGTGCTTCAGGTGGGAATGGGCAGTGCCAGATGGCTGGGGCACAGGGTTACTCCTAGGGGTCCCAGAAGATGGTATTGCCCACCACCCCCACCCCCACCCCCCCCAGTTTTCCTCTGAGAACAGAGGTGTTTTTGTTTTTGTCTGTTCCATGGGAGGCATCTCTACCAACTGTCACACAGTGAAGCTGGGGATTTGGAAGGATCTGTTTAGGCCTGGGAGACCAGTAGTTTTCCCTCCCCCTTCTCTTCTTTCTCTGTGCTCATGTTCTGAGGGATTTTTCCTTTTCAGTTTGGCACCAGTTGTCTCTGATTCAGTTTTTCTTGATCTGGTAGTTACTTCCTTGGATGAAATGCCACAACACTTTGCAGCCTCCTTCTCTCTTCTCCCCTAGCCGCTCCCCAGGCTGGGCTGGAGACTGAATGATGTGTTTTCTCATTCTTGTGCCTCATGAGAGCCCACCATTTGTGAGCCAGCTGTTGAGTGGACAGCAGCTGCAGGGCCAGGAAGCTGAATGCCAGGCTGTCTTCTCGGGGGAGAATGAGAGCTGCTCCCTAACACAGCGCTGGAGGTACCATGAGGGGGTCCTGCAGGCCCTTCACTTGAGCGGGCCACACAGCTGGGCCACCAGTCCTGTGAAACTTAGCCCAAGCTCTGGTAGCTCTTTGTTGAGAGGGTTGAATATAACCAGTGTTTGAACAGAGCCATACACACCTTGGATCCTTGCTGCCCTGAGTGTAAGCCCTGAATGGCATAGTAAGACCCATGCTTTTGCTTTCAAAGCATCCTGTTATTACTACTACTTAATGCTGTGTAAGATGATGTTCTGTTGTACCCATTCAGTGTATTGTTAAGATCGTAGGTTATAATTTTCTCTATAATGATAAATGTTTTAATTGTTTGCTTTATATATGCGAATAAAGTTCTATTAATATTTAAAACACTAATGTTATAATGCATTATTTGAGATGCTTTTAGAATGCATGAAACATTTTTTTGTAAAGCCAATTATTTGAATCATTTTAATACATCTCATAAAATGTAATTATTCTATTAGTGAGGATAAAGTAAACTTTAATAATGACTTGAGCATAAGATAGGAGACATAAAAAATAAACATATTGCATATATAAACATATGTATGTGTATATATATGTATATATAATTCTTTTTGGATACGCCTTTCACCTGTGGCTTTGAAAGACAAATATTTAATGTCCTTAAATGATTTGAACCTACTAGTTCCAATTTGGTCTTTTTGCCTTTAAGCTATTACAATGTTTTCCTGGAATCTTTTTAAATTTTCTTCAAGTGTGGAAATAAAGGAGAAGTAGAAAGAAGTTCCTTACGATTGTGACTCTTAACTTGGAATGAAGATTTTAAAAGGTATTACATGAAGACAGACAGGAAATACCAGTTCCAGTCTGACCGTGCTTCTCCATGGCCTTGTACAGTGGCAGGGAAAAGCAAAAGTCTAAGGAGGAGTTGGCACTAGGAGTTGAGATGACTATTTGATTGGGCTGTATGTGCTGTCAATCAGTGGTTTCCAGTTCACATTTTATCCTTCATGAATAAGAGCTCCTTGACTGAGCTGTCATTTCATTGTCTGCAGGGGCTGTTTGCTGTTTGTTCTACTGCAAAATAAAGACTATATGTAGATATATTATGTCTCCTCATTTGGGTAGGTTTTGATTTCACATCCTAGAAAATGAAGCCCAAGAGATCCACCTTAAATTGTTTCAATATTTTATTTATAACACATACACATACACTTTCAAAAACAAATCAATACTAAACCTAGTGGAATGCCAATCAGATCAGATCAGATCAGTCGCTCGGTCGTGTCCGACTCCTTGCGACCCCATGAATCGCAGCACGCCAGGTCTCCCTGTCCATCACCAACTCCCGGAGTTCACTCAGACTCATGTCCATCGAGTCGGTGATGCCATCCAGCCATCTCATGCTCTGTCGTCCCCTTCTCCTCCTGCCCCCAATCCCTCCCAGCATTGGAGTCTTTTCCAATGAGTCAACTCTTCGCATGAGGTGGCCAAAGTACTGGAGTTTCAGCAATAGCATAGGACTTTGTTAAAATACGTTTATACCTAAATAAGTATGTGAACTGTCAACTGTTTCACTTTGGACTATGGAGACTGTTTCTTATGGGTTAAGTAACCTTTTTTTCTCCCCTTGCAGAACTGGCTAGATCCTGCAAAAGAAATAAAGAGACAGCTGCGAAGTAAGTATTAGATCATCATACTTTTGAAGTTATTAAGTTAATATTTATGTCTGTTTTTGTCTTTAGTAAAATTCATAGGGGTGTAAGCTAGAATAAGATAGTGATAGAATGATAGACTCTAGTTTGTTTTCATATCATATAGCAAGTTGAAACTCATACTATTTTGTAGAATTATGACTGTTTATTTTGGCGATGGTTTAGGGACTTCTCTACCGGTCAAGAGGTTCTAGACCCCTAATCTTAAATATTTCCTCACGATGTCTACCACTGTGAAGCAACAGCTGATCTTTATCTGTGGGGAAAACAATGGAAAGCCACTCTTCTGTAACTTGCTCTTTTTATAAAATGTACCTAAGGGAGCCCTGTTACCCTTGCTTTGTCTACTTGATTTTGGTAGTGTGTCCAGTTAGTTTCGGAGAAGGAAATGGCAACCCACTCCAGTATTTTGCCTGGAGAATCCCATGGGCAGAGCAGCCTGGTGGGCTGCTGTCCATGGGGTTGCACAGAGTCTCTCAACTGAAGCAACTTAGCATGCATGCATGCATTGGAGAAGGAAATGGCAACCCACTCCAGTGTTCTTGCCTGGAGAATCCCAGGGAGAGGGGAGCCTGGTGGGCTGCCGTCTGTGGGGTCTGGGGTCACACAGAGTTGGACACGACTGAAGTGACTTAGCAGCAGCAGCCAGTTAGTTTAATTGATAAGCTGACCTCTGGCCCTAGAGGCGTGTGGATACACTGTTCCTAGGTGTCCTGGAGTGAGGGTTTGAGGGTGAAGCCCATACAGAACCATCCTTCCAGCCCTCTGAGGTGTTTGCCTTCTCTCCTCCTTGGACTGCTTGTTGTGCTCTGACTCTTGGTTCATTCTTGGTCCTGCTTGTCCCTGACTTCCATTTTCCCATTTGTTCTGTCATCTCTGTAAGTGACCGATGTGTCTTTCTCTAACCAGCTTCAGTCCCCTCCTGTGACTGGTTTCGTGATATCTGCGTCAGGAATCATTAGCACCACACAGGAATCTCTGATAGAGGATCTGGCTACTTCATTTACTTCTGTAAATGAAGGGTCTGTGAAGAACTGAAGCAGAAAAGGCAGGGAGCCACAAACAGCTGGAATGTTTAGACAAGACAACAGCTTTCTTCCTAGCCCTTTGGATGGTAGGCCCCAGAGTCATCCAGGGAGAAGCTGGGTGCTGGCCTGCAGGGCACCCTCGGTACTGCTGGTTTCCTTTCCCTTCTTGTTTGTTATTCCCTACGTATTTCTTCCCAGCATTAAAACACTGAAACACATCTCTGCTTTTCCCTTCTATTTCTTTCCATCTACTTTCTGTCTCAGTTTTGACGCTCCACATTTGTTTTCTTCATTCCTTTCTCTCTGTCTCTCAAATTATTGATCATTTGGGTAGTTTTCCCTGTCATTTCTTTCCTTTTGTACTCTCCTTTTCCACTCTGGGTGTATAATTTATTTTTTCCATTTCCTCTCCTTGTATACTCATCTTTCTTTTCAAGTTTTAAAAATATCTTTGATTAGAGTGACTTTCCTGATTTGCCCAGGACTGAGGGCCTGATGGGTTTCTCAGGCTGTGGGGCTTTTGACTCCTAGGTGTCATCTGGGGTCACCCCGTCTTTTGACTATCACCCTTCGCTTTCCATCCATTCCTCTGTCCTGCACTTATTAGCTTGATGTTTTATCCAATTATGTTTGGTCCATAATAGAAAAGGGAGAGAATAAAGAAAAGTAGTAATTAGACATAGATACATTATGCTTACATTATGTAAGAAACTGTACCAGAAAGCTTTGGAGCTTTTTCTAGTCCTTTCTACAGTTGTTAAAACTTGGCAAAGTTCATTAATTCACAAAAGATACAGATGCTTGGTTCTTTGACTTCTCTGAAGCCAGACCTGCCAAATGACCCAGACCATGAACAGAACAGAATAACCTCTGAAACACGATTGATGTTCTGTTGAGTTTGTTTCCTATGGTTTGTTCTGGCTTTTGTTGGATTATTTTTATGTGCTACTCATTTCAGAGTCATGGAGCTATCCTAACTTTCAGAGGGCAAGACTTTGTTGCTAATTATGAATCACAGTCTTACATTTTGATTATTTGTTTTTAAGGTTTTTTTCCTTTCTTTTTTCTTTTAAAGAGTTATTTCAGTTCTTGCCCTTGTGGTTTAGCAAGAGGAATAACAGTAACACATAGGATTTGGCTTTTCCAAACTATTGGAGCTGGTTTCCTGAATGAAATTCTGTACCGTCTTGAGCATGAAAGTAGGCTGAGGAAATGAAGTTTTACCTCTTTCTTTCTGCTTGTGTTAAAATGGACGAAAGAACTGTTTATTCTATCTTAGACCAGTCTCTGCTATGATTTTTTATTCAGTTAAGAGACAACTAGCAGAGGTAAACATTAATCTTTTTTGAGTTCAATTCAGTTCAGTCGCTCAGTTGTGTCCGATTATTTGCGACCCCATGGACTGCAGCACACCAGGCCTCCCTGTCTATCACCAACTCCCAGAGTTTATTCAACTCATATCCATTGAGTCGGTGATGCCATCCAACCATCTCATCCTCTGTCATCCCCTTCTCCTCCCACCTTCAATCTTTCCCAGCATCAGGGTCTTTTCCAATGAGTCAGTTCTTCGTGTCAGGTGGCCAAAGTATTGGAGTTTCAGCATCAGTCCTTCCATTGAATATTCAGGACTGATTTCCTTTAGGGTGGACTGGTTGGGTCTCCTTGCAGTCCAAGGAACTCTCAAGAGTCTTCTCCAACACCACAGTTCAAAAGCATCAGTTCTTTGGTGCTTATCTTTCTTTATAGTCCAACTCTCACATCCATACATGACTACTGGAAAAACCATAGCTTTCTTGGCAAAGCAATGTCTCTGCTTTCTAATAGGCTGTCTAGGTTGGTCATAGCTTTTCTTTCAAGGAGCAAGGGTCTTTTAATTTCATGGCTGCAGTCACCATCTGCAGTGATTTTGGAGCCCAAGAAAATAAAGTCTGTCACTGTTTCCCCATCGGTTTGCCATTAAGTGATGGTACCAGATGCCATAATCTTAGTTTTCTGAATGTTGAGTTTTAAGCCAACTTTTTCACTCTTCTCTTTCACTTTCATTAAGAGGCTCTTTAGTTCTTGCTTTCTGCCATAAGGGTGGTGTCATCTGCATATCTGAGGTTATTGATATTTCTCCTGGCAATCTTGATTCCAGCTTGTACTTCATCCAGTCCCCCATTTCTCATGATGTACTCTGCATATAAGTTAAATAAGCAGGATGACAATATACAGCCTTGACATACTCCTTTCCCTGTTTGGAACCAGTTGTTGTTCCATGTCCAGTTCTAACTGCTGCTTCCTAACCTTCAGACAGATTTCTCAAGAGGCAGGTCAGGTGGTCTGGTATTCCCATCTCTTTCAGAATTTTCCTGAGTTTATTGTGGTCCACACAGTCAAAGGCTTTGGCATAGTCAATAAAGCAGAAATAGATGTTTTTCTGGAACTCTCTTGCTTTTTTGATGATCCAGCAGATGTTGGGAATTTGATCTCTGGTTCCTTTGCCTTTTCTAAATCCAACTTGAACTTCTAGAAGTTCATGGTTCACGTACTGTTGAAGCCTGGCTTGGAGAATTTTGAGCATTACTTCACTAGCGTGTGAGATGAGTGCAATTGTGCGGTAGTTTGAGCATTCTTTGGCATTGCCTTTCTTTGGGTTACATAATGGTAAAGAATCAGCCTGCAATACAGGAGTCCCGAGTTTGATCTCTGAGTTGGGAAGATCCCCGGGAAAAGGAAATGGCAACCCACTCAATTATTCTTGCCTGGAGAATTCCATGGACCAGAGGAGTCTGGGGGCTATAGCCCATGGGGTTCACAAAGAGTTGAACACAACTGAGCAACTAATACTAACTACCAACAACCTATCAGTTCCTGTGTAAAAATTGCCTTAAAATCTGTATTTTCTCAAATGTACACAAATAAGACTATATAGATACGTAAGACTATGTATATGTATCTTAGGCTTGCCTGTATTAATATCTAAACAATCCATAGCTAGACATACAGTTTATATAGCTAAGTAGAAATGATAATATCAATAGTACATAACTAAACAAAAAATTTAGCATTATTGGTGCATTTTATCAACTTTAAAATTAAAAATAGATCCTGAAATATGTGTTCTATTAGAAACTTATTCCTGTTGTCTGTCCAGGTTAGCATATGCTAGTGTTAATACCTAGAAGACAAGTAAATAAGGATCCATTAAAAAATGATATGATAATCCTGTGATGATTTTGCTTAATTACGGGTTAGGAATGACCTCAAACAAGTACATATATATCACGGCCAACCTGGTGCTGCTGGCCAAAAAATGGCGTGTTTCTTAATACTCAAAATAGTTCCCTGTCTTTTTTTATGATGTTTTAAATGTGTAGAGGAAAGCAAAATCTGTTCCTTAAATTCAGCAGGACTGACTTTATTAGTAGAGTAATGATGTATTCAGCCCAGACTCAGCAAGGGTGCTACGTGGTGCTGTGTGTTCACAGTGGACATTCAGTAACTATTCGTTGACTTTTTTAAAATTTATTTTTAATTGGAGGATAGTTGCTTTACAGTGTTGTGTTGGTTTCTGCTGTACATCAACATGAATCAGCCATAGGTACACATGTGTCCCCTCCCTTGTGAACCTCCCCCCACCCCATCCCACTGCTCGAGGTTGCCACAAAAGTGCCAGGCTGAGCTCCCTGTGCTGTACGGCAATTTCCCACTAGCTACCTGTTACACGCATGGTAATGTATGCATTTCAGTGCATTTTTTCAGTTTGTCCCACCCTCTCATTTTCCCTGTGTCCATACGTCTATTCTCTATGTCTGAATCTCTGTTCCCGCCCTGCAAATAGGTTCATTGATTTTTGGGTGGGAGAAAAATCAGTGTGTCTATGGTGAGAAAAGAACAAAATGACCCCTGGAGCAAGAGAATAGGATTCAAGAAATTTTCCTTTAAGTCCAAAGTTAAAGCAACTGTAAAGCTTGCAAATAGTGTATGAAATAACACACAGACACACACCTTTTTTTGATTTTTATTTGGAAATACCATGAACTTTGAGTATAATTCTAAATTCAGGCCACTGGAATTATTTTGCTCCCTTTTGGCAAATAATACCTGTGCTGTCTCCAGAGTTGTGTGTGTCTGTTTGTTGTTGATTTGTTTTTAAAGCCATCTGAAGCATGATAAATCAAACATTAGTTAAGTGGTAATATAGATAGCAGTGTTTTAACTTTTGTTAGTCATTATCACGTGGTTGCTTACTATATTTACTCTTTAGGCACACTACAGCAAAGTATATGTTCAGTTCAGTTCAGTTCAGTCGCTCAGTCGTGTCCGACTCTTTGCGACCCCATGAATCTCAGCACGCCAGGCCTCCCTGTCCATCACCAACTCCCGGAGTTCACTCAGACTCACGTCCATCGAGTCAGTGATGCCATCCAGCCATCTCATCCTCTGTCATCCCCTTCTCCTCCTGCCCCCAATCCCTCCCAGCATCGGAGTCTTTTCCAATGAGTCAACTCTTCACATGAGGTGGCCAAAGTACTGGGGTTTCAGCTTCAGCATCATTCATTCCAAAGAAATCCCAGGGCTGATCTCCTTCAGAATGGACTTGTTGGATCTTCTTGCAGTCCCAGGGACTCTCAAGAGTCTTCTCCAACACCACAGTTCAAAAGCATCAATTCTTTGGCGCTCAGCCTTCTTCACAGTCCAACTCTCACATCCATACATGACCACAGGAAAAACCATAGCCTTGACTAGACGAACCTTTGTTGGCAAAGTAATGTCTCTGCTTTTCAATATGCTATCTAGGTTGGTCATAACTTTCCTTCCAAGGAGTAAGCGTCTTTTAATTTCATGGCTGCAGTCACCATCTGTAGTGATTTTGGAGCCCAAAAAGATAAAGTCTGACACTGTTTCCACTGTTTCCCCATCTATTTCCCATGAAGTGATGGGACCGGATGCCATGATCTTCGTTTTCTGAATGTTGAGCTTTAAGCCAACTTTTTCACTCTCCACTTTCACCTTCATCAAGAGGCTTTTTAGTTCCTCTTCACTTTCTGCCATAAGGGTGGTGTCATCTGTATATCTGAGGTTACTGATATTTCTCCTGGCAATCTTGATTCCAGCTTGTGTTTCTTCCAGTCCAGCGTTTCTCATGATGTACTCTGCATAGAAGTTAAATAAGCAGGGTGACAATATACAGCCTTGACGTACTACTTTTCCTATTTGGAACCAGTCTGTTGTTCCATGTCCAGTTCTAACTGCTGCTTCCTAACCTGCATACAGATTTCTCAAGAGGCAGATCAGGTGGTCTGGTATTCCAGTCTCTTTCAGGATTTTCCACAGTTTCTTGTGATCCACACAGTCAAAGGCTTTGGCATAGTCAATAAAGCAGAAATAGATGTTTTTCTAGAACTCTCTTGCTTTTTCCATGATCCAGTGGATGTTGGCAATTTGATCTCTGGTTCCTCTGCCTTTTCTAAAACCAGCTTGAACATCTGGAAGTTCATGGTTCACATATTGCTGAAGCCTGGCTTGGAGAATTTTGAGCATTACTTTACTAGTATGTGAGATGAGTGCAACTGTGTAGTAGTTTGAGCATTCTTTGGCATTGCCTTTCTTTGGGATTGGAATGAAAACTGCCCTTTTCCAGTCCTGTGGCCACTGCTGAGTTTGCAAATTTGCTGGCATATTGAGTGCAGCACTTTCACAGCATCATCTTTCAGGATTTGGAATAGCTCAACTGGAATTCCATCACCTCCACCAGCTTTGTTTGTAGTGATGCTTTCTAAGGCCCACTTGACTTCACATTCCAGGATGTCTGGCTCTAGGTGAGTGGTCACACCATCGTGATTATCTGGGTCGTGAAGATCTTTTTTGTACAGTTCTTCTGTGTATTCTTGCCTTCTCTTCTTAATATCTTCTGCTTCTGTTAGGTCCATACCATTTCTTCCTTTATCGAGCCCATCTTTGCATGAAATGTTCCCTTGGTATCTCTAATTTTCTTGAAGAGATCTCTAGTCTTGCCCATTCTGTTGTTTTCCTCTATTATCTATGCATATTTTTAAGCCTACTTTATAAAACCTGGGAAATACTTTTATTATCTTTAAGTATTATGATGTTTTATCACTCTCTCAAATAGCCCAAATCATTTCTTGAATGGTTACATTGATGATTTGAAACCCCAACAATGTAGAAATCTTAGATTTCTTTTTGTTTTTAAGTGTGGAGATTTGGCATCTAGAGATTCTGTGGTTAAAACAGATCTTAAACTATTATGTGAAGGTTATATTAAAATTTTTGCATTCTAGCTCACCATGTAAAGGTACCTCACATGTGCGGGTACCAGTGAACATTTATAAAAAAATGAACCTTATTATTCTTTAATGATGGGTTATTTATGGAAATTATTTTATTTTTTACTTCATTTTTGCTTTGTCAATGATATTTTCTTTAATTAAAACCAAAATTCTCCAAACTGATTTATGTTGGGACTGATTTATACTATATGAATGCCGATTGACCTTTAAGTTTTATCTGTAAATCATCATTGTCTTGGTCAGATAAATAATCATAATCTTTAATAATCACAGATCTTCCTTGGCTGTTCAGCTTTAATGTGAAGTTTTATCCTCCTGATCCTTCTCAATTGACTGAAGATATCACCAGGTACTTTATGTTTATATTAAAAATGATTCATACTTATAGCTCTCATTTCTGTGCCCTGGGGGAATGGTGGTAATTTCAGCATTAAAAGAAAAATATTTATTCTTGAGTAGAGTTTTAGAAGTTTCCTGGGAAGTGAATATTCCAAAATACTTTGAAATGTTTCTAGTTTCAAAAATTTTGTTCATGTTTCTTTAATTCCCCACTTACATTCAAGTAATGGATTTTTTTTTAACTGCAGCAATCTTGTGTCCTATGTTATACTGTCAAAAATTACTGGTACTTAATATTTCAAATTTTAACACTAAGATGGTTTTTATTGTGTAACCTATGTGTGCCTGTGTAATGATCTTATATTACAAAGGTGATGCAAAGGTAGAAAAATGAAAAACTTTTTAAAATTTAGTTTTGGAAGTCTATTGAACTATGATTTTTTTTTACCCCACCCCCATCCCGCCCTTCTCTCTGGACAGCCCAGCTTCCCCCTCTACCCTGTCCTGAATCCCATGCTGACACTGATAGTCAGCTGACTTTCATCCTTAAGAAAATTATGGAGCACTTGTCATTCCTGGAAAATTAAGGAGCACAAGTACTTTGTTTACTATGGAATTATGATCATGATAAACAGAGTCCTTGCCTTGCCTGACAGGAGATTAGGGGGTAATACAGGTGTCACTGAATTGGGAGATGGCTGATTCCATGTACTGGGCCATGTTTTCCGACTCAACAAGAATCCTGGATCGGAAGCGGCTTGTCTGAATGCATTGGGTAGAGGCAAGAGGAGGGCAGGGCCGTGACACTCATGCCAGGCAAAATAATCCACAGGAAGAAGCCAGCAGCCCTGAGGAATGGCAGTCTCTCGACCATCTTCAAGGAGGAGGGAGGATCCTGCCATTTTGTTGGGTGGGGTTGGTGGTAACCATTGCAAGTAGTTAAATTTAAGAGTAGAAATGGGGTTTTAAAATGTTACCACAAAGAGTTGATAGGGAGATACCCCCCTCCCCAACCCAGATCCACACAGAGTATAAATAACGTGTTTCTGCATGTTATTTTGTAAAAGCCAGCATTTTTTATAACTGTATAATAATCCACTTGGAACCTTGAATGATACAGTATTATGATTATGGCTACTAGTCACTGATTCCCAGATACCATGCCATGTGTTTTATTTACATTATCCAATTTTTTGCCCTTACCTTCAAAGGGAAATTGAAGTTCTTCCCATTTTACAGACCAGAAGTTAGTCTTAGGCATGTAAATTAATAGTCAGCTCTGCCTGACTCTCAAACTCATGCCCTTTCTACTGTAAACTGATTTAGTTGCCTCTCTGGCTGGGGTAAATGGGCAGGTGAGGGCTTCCAAGTATAGACTAATTTGTAATTATTATTAAAGGATCTGAGGAAAAGAAATTTGTATGGAAAGGGTAGAGAGAATAAAGGGTGGCTGACCTTAGCTTTTCTTGCAAATGCTTAAAAACTGCAGCTATTTCTTAAATTTTATTAAGCTCTACAACTTTTGAAGGGCATGCTAATTTTGATTAGTTTTAAATCCAAGGAGACTAAGTGATTAGAATTTCACCTACAGTCACAAAACTCTTTATTGTAATAGTAAAAAGACACTGTTGCCAGAATAGCCATTCAGAATTTCCATCTATTACTTTGCCCTCCTGATTCAGTTTCTGTAAATAAGTCACAAAATTAGGAATCCATGGAGGATGTCGGGCTTCTTGTTACAGAAGACTTTTTGCTCTGGATTTGAAGAGTGCCATATTGTACATTTTTTTTTTCAAAGGAATATCAGAATTATGAGTGTTACAGTCTTGACTAATTGTTCTCTCTACTCTTTCTTCCCTGTTCTTCACAGATACTTTTTGTGCCTTCAGCTCCGGCAGGACATTGCCTCAGGTCGCCTGCCCTGCTCTTTTGTGACTCACGCCCTCCTGGGATCTTATACACTGCAGGCTGAACTTGGGGACTATGACCCAGAAGAGCATGCCAGTCATGACCTCAGCGACTTCCAGTTTGCCCCCACCCAGACAAAAGAGCTGGAAGAGAAGGTGGCAGAGCTGCATAAGACCCACAGGTCTGTAGACTTGCTTACTGGGGAGACAGTGGCCGTGGTGGGTTCAAATTGCTTCTCTTAGCGCTGGCTAGACATCTGAGTATAGCTGACAGGGTTGATCAGTTTGCCCTTGTGAAGCTTCACCTAGGACTGGTCAAGACAGCTTGGAGCACTGAGATATCCTTTCATTGTCTTTATGACTATAATACGAGGAACTGTGCTCATGGGTCTAACTTTTTTCATTTATTAGAAAAATTTACATTTCCCTATGACATTTCCTTGCCCTATCCCAGTCTTCTCCCTTCATATACACGTGTGTGCATGCACACACACACACACCCTTGACACAAACATATGTACTTGTTTGGCATTTATTATGCATTTCTTCTGCCTTTTAATTGTTTTTATCACCATATTTGTGAAAGCCAAGGAGATAATGAAGCATCAGGATTTGGATCAGAAATGTGAGTGACAATGGACACAAAAGGAATGAATCTACAGTTGGTTTCTCTGTCCACAGAAGATGACTTTGGTTTAGTTGAGGATTATTAATTACTTAAATACCATGTTGCACTTTGAGAATGTTTACATCTGTGTGAAAACAAATGGCTTTCTTAAGCACAAGTTTTTAAAACTCCCAGTGACCAAGTTCTAACTTGTCCCATATTGCAAAATTGAATTTTTCAAAAAATTTGATTGAAGTGACTTGAAAGGAAATTTAAGAGATTAGAGGCTTTTAAAAAACCACCTTCACTGACTTGTCTTTAAAAAAATAAATGCAATATTTGACTTTAAATATTTTCTTATTAACTTTATTCCAATTTTGTTCAGTAGACATGTATCATATAGTTTGAAACTGAAATATCAGGTGCTGAAATGCCATGGGGAATATGAAGATTAATGGAAGCCTGCTTTCTAGGAGCTTAAGATTTGTTTAGTTGGGGTATGTCAGCTGTAAAATCAAGTACAGGTACTTCTGATCTTTAGTATGATCAATCCTAGTGAAATAAAATTTATGAGAGAATTTGTCTATTCAGAAAGACACAATGACTTTATATTCTTTTATTTTTAAAGTTAATTTATATTGTACCCATTACTGCTGGGGTTTTTTCCCTAGTAGAAAAAAAATGAAAGCAACTTTCTAAGATAAAAAGGGTGAGGGGTGGAGGGGCACCTCTTTGCAATGAGTAGGTTCCTAATGAGAATGCAAACAGCCGACTCATTGGAACAGACCCTGATGCTGGGAAGGATTGAGGGCAGGAGGAGAAGGGGGTGACAGAGGATGAGATGGTTGGGTGGCATCACCAATGCAATGGACATGAACTTGGGCAAACTCCAGGAGATGGTGAGGGGCAAGGAGGCCTGGCATACTGCAGTCCATGGGGTCTTGAAGAGTTGGACATGACATGGTGACTGAACAACAACAAGAAAAAATTGCTGGAGGTTGAGGGTTGAGCCTTCTTACCTGTTTCTTTGTTGTCTGCGCATTTAGCTGGACCAATCCCTTCATCCTAAACTCTAAGCTTATGTACTCCTTTCCCCATTTTGGCTATATTTGCTTTGCATCCACCAATAAGATAATGTTGTTTCGTTTGATCCTTAGGGGCTTATCTCCAGCACAAGCTGATTCTCAGTTCCTAGAAAATGCCAAGAGGCTTTCCATGTATGGCGTTGACCTGCACCATGCCAAGGTACTGGGAGTGTGATGGGGAGGTGCCTCTTTCTGGTCTGTTGGCTACAGTTCTGAGAAGGCTTCAGTTTTAAATGAACCCACTTCACTTTTAGCAAAGGCTACTCCTCCTCCCCTGAGGGGCTCTGTAATAGTTCCTTGGGGTTTCTGGTTGTGGGGTGGGACCAGTGATTCTCCCCCAATTCTTCCTTCTTTTCTCAATGTTATGAGTTGATCCCTTCTCATATATACTTACTATAAGACTCACCTGATCAGCCTTCTTTACTCCTCATCCTGTCTTTATTCTGTGTCCCAGCTTTTGCTCTGCCAAGTGCTGCCTCGTGTCTAAAAAAACATCTCCTACTTAATGATTCTAGTTTTCATGATCAGGTAGTAGGAAGAGTCGGGATGGAGAGTGGGGTTGGGGGTACAAAAGATAAGGTGAAAGATGTATTTGGTTTTGAGCAATATGTCCAGAGTCAACTCAACATGAGACGGGAACCTATTGTCTGTTTTTAAAACACCCTGCCAATCCTTCCGTGTTAGGAAGTGCAAGTTATAGGAGTTAATAGGATTTGAGAAATCTCTAGGAAAGCCCCTCACTCAAAGATATCCTCTCTCTCTTGGCCTCAGATTATTAATTCTTGCTTTTGTGTTAATAGTACTTCATATTTGCAAAGAATTGCCTTTTCCTCTGTGTCTTCCTCCATTCTTTAAATGCTTTTTGTTATTACGAGAGAAATGCATATTCATCATAGAAAATAGAGGTGAATAGAATGTAAAAAGACTGAAATCGGTTTATGCAGAAATAGGCACTGTTGATATTTTTTTTAATTTTCTTGTTTTATTAAAAAAAATCTGAGCAATGTCACATTTTTAAAATGGGATTATACTATGAGTATTATTTTGTAATTTTTTTAACTTGCTCTTAGAAAACACTGCTCCATGTTAGTAAATAGTCTCTGACAGCAACATTTTTAACTGCTAAATGCTATATACTCTTAATTTTTAAAAGCACTTCCACATATACTATCTTATTTACGGTTTGGATGTTTTTATTTTTACAAAACTACATAAAACAGAATGCAGATGGCTTGTTACACTAACTGGCTTGTTGCCTCCAGCCACATAGTGTAAAGTAGTCCCATCTGTGTGATGTCTGCTGATATATCCTGCTAGGAAGTGAAACAGATCTTTTCCACACTTCAGTGTCTTGTAGCTCATTTCTCTGTATGATGGGGACAGGCGGAGTCAGCAGACACACAGAACTAAGGGAGGGAGGAAAGAGAGGTTTGGTATCCTAAAGGCCCCTAGAGCCCATGTCTCCTGTAAGCCCTGTTATTCTTGTCACACATGAATCTTCCATCTGCTGCTTTTGTTGATCATTAGTGAGAAACCAGTTTTTAGATGGTAATCCTGGAAGGTTTCCAGATTCTTCTTTTTGAAGTTATGGAGAAGGGGATGTCAGAGAATGAGATGGCTGGATGACATCACCAACCTGATGGAGATGAGTTTGAGCACAAACTGGGAGTCGGTGATGGACAGGGAGGCCTGGCGTGCTGCATTCCATGGGGTCTCAAAGATTCAGACATGACTGAGCAACTGAACTGAACTGATGTTAGAAAAGTTAAAAAGTTGCTGGTTTTGTTATAATTTCAGTTCTTACTGTGTGGTTAAGAGTAGATCACTTTAGAAAAGTCAGAATAACATGCATATATTCAATATATCATCTGGTGGACTTGTTAGATAATACCTGATGAGCAAGATATTTGTAGCTCATTGAAAAAAAAGTCTGTAGCAATTTAAAAACACCTTTCATGTAGTTTAAAGTTTTGTGTGTTTATACATTTTTCATTGCCTTGAGATCATGTTTAAAAGTTTTTAATTAATATTTTATTGTCAAAAGAGTTTTTAACGGCACACTTATGTCAGGACAAGGTGGGGATGTTGAATGAAAGGGCTCTGGACAAAGGCAGGCAGAAACCACAAGAGTAGAATGATGCCTGTGAGCTGTTAACAGCAGCTCTCCTAACCTGGGTGTGGATTGGTTAGGCAGAGAGTAGCTGTCAGAACTCAGGAGAGAGATCTGTGTGGAGCTGCGATTGTCGAGGACAGAGCCACCCTCATGCGACTACACGGGGAGGGAGTCTGGGTGTTAAAACCCCAGACCTTCCCAACTTCTTCCTCTCTGGTCTTATCTGAGAACTTCCCATTGGCCGAACCCATTGGAAGTCGGTGGGCGTGGGATCCTGTTGATGTCCCTCGTGGGGCGGCTTCCTGAGGCAGTAAGCACAGCGGATGGAAGGAAGGAAGGAAAGGGCTCCCTTTTTATTAGTTTATTTTACTGACTTTGTTGCTGAGTGGCAGAAGTCAACCATGGAGAACTAGGACTTTTTTCCCTTCAGCTTCTTTATCTGTAATTTCTGTTCATACAGATACTGATAATTCTAAAACAATGTGTGGAACAATCAAAAATCAACTGATTAACTTGGATCCAGATTGTGTTTATTTTTAAGTCAGATAAAATAGCTTCAGTGTCCTGTTGAAAGATTACCTCACACTAGTGATGGCTTTGTTGAATGTTTCAAATGAAGGGTGCCTCCCTCTTCGTGCAGAGTACATGCTGTCTTGGGCACTCTTCCGGCCTGCTCCCTGTGCCTTGGTCAGTGATGTTTTGAGCAGATGCATCTTTTGTGTCTGGTGCCACATTGCTTGGGTACCTGTGACTGGTTCACTCCAGCTTTCACTCTGTTCCTAGAGAGAACTGTGACTGTCTGGATATCGGTGAATAAAAGCACCTGATAGAAGAGATTTTTAAACCTGTTCAGATGGTTTAATGCGATATTATTTATATACATGAATTACTCACACATCACAGCAGTGAATACAGTCGGCATCAGTTACCTAGCACTATGGACTTCCCTGGTGGCTCGGAGGGTAAAGAATCTGCTTGCAGCGTGATTCAACCCCTAGGTTGGAAAGATCCCCTGAAGAAGGGAATGGCTACCCACTCCAGTAATCTTATCTGGAGAATTCCGTGGACAGAGGACCCTGGCAGGCTGCAGTCCACGGGGTCACAAAGAGTCGGACACGACTGAGCGACTCAAACACACACACAAACACCCCTAGTACTGTACTTCTGTTTTTAAAAAACAGATAAAAATTGCATTTAATTGTTCTCAGTAACAAGGCAGTTGAAATGTTACACATTTATTGACTTGAACCTAGACTGTATGAGGTTTGTTTTAGCATATTTTGTGAGAATTTTTCTATGTTATTAATGATTTCTGAATATGTGAATATCTCTGAATGATTTTTCATATCTTGAGTGAGATCTAGTTCTTCTCTTAAAGATCCTTGAGTATTATATATATTAGATCTTCCAGCCCTACTTGAAATGTGAGGAGACAATTTTTTTTTTTTTTTACTTTTGTCTGTAAATTTATTTGATCTTTAAAAATGTCAGGCTGAAAATTATTCTAGATGGTTATCTTTTTCACATTAAAACATTGAGGGAAGAAAACAGTATTAATAAGTTTAAGAATAGTCTACCATCCTTTGAAACATGCCAGCTGAAGGAATGTTGTAATGAGAACTAGATGTCAGCACTTAAGAGTTATTGGAAAACTGCTTGAAAGAATTCAAAGATTTCAACACTGTCATCCTAGAATAGAAACTGTCTGCGAGGTTAGTGTTTTGCAGAATATAGGCGTTATTTAACAGCCATTAGCTGGCATAGTCCATCTGAGATAAATTTGCCTACAGTAAAATGGCTGACTGCACCTTAGGGCAGGCTGACACGCTGTCCGGAGCTGAAATAGCCTCTCACAAAACAAGTTTTATCTCCCTCGCTTCAGGATGTCTAAATTGAGGTCTGTTTCCTCCCTTTTGGGTTTTGCAGCCAAGCTTGAGAACATATGAGTTAGGCCTTTTGAAGAATACTGCGTCCTGTAGTCATGTTGCTATACCTAAAATCTGGCCCCTCGAGTGAAGTATCTAGATTTAAGAGGTGTCATGTATCTTACTGCTTCTATTAACACATGTTCTGTTGCTGAAACTGAAACACAGACCCGTTAGATTGGCATTCTTGATCATGGGTTGAGGGAGATTGTAGGTTTTCCAACCTGTGTAACTTCCACAGCTTTAATCATGGTCAAATGGCCTTCTCTTGGCAGGACTCAGAAGGCGTGGACATCAAGCTGGGTGTATGTGCTAATGGACTCCTCATCTACAAAGACAGGCTGAGAATCAATCGTTTTGCTTGGCCGAAAATCCTGAAAATCTCCTATAAGCGCAGTAACTTCTACATTAAAGTTAGGCCAGCAGAGGTAAGCAAGGGCACGTAGCCCTGGCCGTGTCTAACTGGGCTTTGTCAGTGTTCTCTTTTATGGCTGTGAGCTAGCAGAATTCTTTTCCATTGAGTTTTAAGAAAATGAACTATTATTTATTCCTCCGTGGTTAAAAAAAAAAAGTCAAGTCAGGGTTTTGATGATAAACTTGCATATATATTCCTGTTGGTAAGAAAACCAGTATCAGCCACAATTTCACAGAAAAGAGAAAGTACTATGCGCCTGCCACACCATGGGGGTTCGTTTTTCTTTTGAATCAGCTAAGTGGGCGAGATCCATGGATGGCAGGTGGGAAGATGAATTTTAGTGGACATTAAAGGATAGCTGGTTTATGTCAGTGGTTGATATTTGCCTTTTTTTCAAGAGGAACAATTAGTTTTTAGTGCGATATCTGAGCCCATGATTTTTAGTAACTTCCAATCAGCTCTTAAGGAGACATGGCTGATTTGTCTTATGGATTTATTCTAGCTGGAACAGTTCGAGAGCACCATTGGCTTTAAGCTGCCAAACCATCGGGCAGCAAAAAGGCTATGGAAGGTGTGTGTGGAACATCATACTTTCTACAGGTAATTTTGAGAAAACAGCTTGGGATTCATGTGAGCAGCTCTGGGTACCCTCGAGATCCGAGGCGGTGGCAGTGCATAGAGCGGCAGACACAGCCGCACCTTAGGTTCTGCGGGCTCCCCATTCGTGTGTCTGTTTCTGTCACCTGGCCGTGCTCCTCATGGCTTGGGGCTGATCTTCTGCCATGGTCCAAAACTCCAGTTGCCCTTCCTTCTACCCTCCCGCCTTGGCTGTTCTTCCGCTGTCACTCACCTTAGTAGGTTTCACTTAATTGCTCTTACCAGCTCCCTCTGCTTTCACTTCTTCCCCAACGAAACCAGCTCTGGACCTGCCCCTTTGCTAGTTTGTCAGGAGTGTTCTAGCCCCCTTAGCCCCGGTCATTGTTGCACATCAGCCTCTAGTCTCCTGGCTCTGGGTTAATCCTGTGTCCTGATCTCATCATTTCTATTCCTGTGCTGCCACACAGTCCCTTCAGTAGCATAACTATTCTCATAGACACACTTGCACAGCCCTGTGGATTGATGCTATTGCAGAGCGACTGTTGCCTACATTGGCTGGATCCTCAGGGCCACCATCACAAATGTGCATGGTCTTCTTCGGCCCCCTGCCCCACTGCTCAGATGCCCTCCATCATGGGGTATGCTGATAGTAGACACTGTGGGTCATGAGTGTTCTTGGTTTCATGATCTTCTCTTTTTGTGTTTAACTAAGCATCATTTCCCTCTCCCCTTTCTTCTCTTGTCTCAAGGAAGAGGAGTCATTCCTCTGCCTTGAGAGTATATATAGCCCGCATGAAACAAACTTAGAACTGTTTCTGGTATGTAATAATGTTTGTCACTCTTATCATTATTCTTAGTTTGGTAGCATAGTGTGCTGTTTATCTACTTTCAAGACTGCTCTAATACACTCATTTCAGAGGAGTCACATTACCACTGACTTAAGTCACCAAAAAATTCTTTTGGAGAAAACTCATAAATGCTTGTGTTCAACCCTTTTTTGTTTTGTTTTGTTTTGATTTCTGTTTCTGTTTAATTGTAGCTTAATTGCTTAAAGATTTCTTTGTGATCAGGAAATTAGTCTGTAAGCTAATACTTTGCGTATGTGGTCACAACTGTCAGTTAGTTGGGCAAGAAAGCCCTTTTATCCTCTGGTAAATGACTTTCCCCCTTTTGCATTATGACTTATATCTTATATTTCTTAGATTTAAAATATTTTTCTTATATTTCTTGAATTTATATTTTTTGCAAACTGGACATAAGAGAAAATGCTCAAATGGAGCTGCTCATTCTGGGAAGATGTGGCCTGTGGTTGAATTACAGTTAGCAGAGGAGAACCTGCAGAGGCTGCCAGATAGTCCAGTCTCACCCTCCTCTTTGCCTCTAGTCTTTTTTTCTCCTTTTAAAATAATTTTATTTTATAGTGGCAGGGTCGCTTAACACATTTTAAGTATTATTACTGACTGTAGGTACAATGGGGCTTCCCTTATAACTCAGCTGTTAAAGAATTCACTTGCAATGCAGGAGACCCTGGTTCGATTCCTGGGTCCGGACAATCCACTGGAGAAGGATAGGCTACCCACTGTAGTATTCTGGCCTGGAGAATTCCATGGACTGTATAGTTCATGGAGTTGCAAAGAGTTGGACATGACTGAGCAAATGTTATCCTATTTAGTTGAAAGTTTTTCCCCAGTGATTAACAACTCCCCATTGCCCCCTCTCCCACCCCCTGGGAACCACCATTTAAGTATTTGAGTCTGTGAATATGACTGTTTTGGATACCCCATATAGGCAGAATTGTGTAGTACTTGTCTTCTGTGTCTGGCTTGTTTCACCTTAGCATAATTTTCTCAAGATCTATCCCTATTGTCACATATTGCAGACTTTCCTTCTTTTTTTTTTAAAAGGATGAATAGTGTTCCATTTACGGAGAAGGCAATGGCACTCCACTCCAGTACTCTTGCTTTGAAAATCCCATGGACGGAGGAGCCTGGTAGGCTGCAGTCCATGGGGTCGTGAAGAGTCGTACACGACTGCGTGACTTCACTTCCACTTTTCACTTTCATGCATTGGAGAAGGAAATGGCAACCCACTCCAGTGTTCTTGCCTGGAGAATCCCAGGGACGGGGGAGCCTGGTGGGCTGCCGTCTATGGGGTCGCACAGAGTCAGACACGACTGAAGCGACTTAGCAGCAGCAGCAGCAGCAGCAGCAGCAGTGTTCCATTTTATGTGTATCCTGTAATTCCTTTATCCGTTTACTTATCAATGGATGGTTAGGTTGTTTCCACATCTTAATTATTGTGACCATCGCTATATTGAATATGGGAATGCTCATACCTCTTTGAGATCCTGATTTCAGTTCTTTTAGAAAAATACCCATGTGTGGGATTGATGAATCATGTGATATTTCTATTTTTAATTTTTTAAGGAGCCTCCCAACTGTCTTACACAGCTTCTGCACCATTTTGTATTTCTACCAACAGTATGGAGGGGTCCCGGCTTTTTCACATTCTCTCCAGCATTGGTTGTCTTTAGTTTAACAATTTTTGTGGAGCAGGGTGTATTTCCTTCGGGGTCATCAATGCATATTTCTTATTTGAGATATTTTTTAGAAATGTCTCTTTTTTTGTAGGTACTGGTCTCTCAGTACCTACAGAGCATACTTCATGAATAGATGATGAAAATAAATGCGATTTAGTCAACTTGTTTTTCAAGGAGAATGAGCATTTGTTAATTACTGCACCGATGAGCTTGTCAATGACACTTTTTCTCTATACATAACTGCTTTCTTACATAGCGTTCTTTGACCATAGGTGGATTGCAAGGTAGGGAAACCTACCATATTCAGGCAATCAGAAGGCAGTGCATGGTGAATGACTGCCTTTCTCACCTTGCCTCTGGTCCTCATGGTTGGTTTAGACTTTCAGAGCCTCAGCTTCTTCCATGTAGAGAAAGAGAATACAGAGCACAGATAAGAGTTCATTTCCTGTCTAAATGTCTTAACATTCTGGCTTTCTAATTTAAGGATATAGAGCTTTTTCCAAAGTATAGTTTAAGGCACCGATGTCTTCAGATTTTGCTTTCTCAGCAGTATCATCTGTGTCTCCTTTGAAGATCTGTTGGCATAAAATGGATGTTCTCAAGAAACACTTCTGCCACCCTCCACGACAAGACTCAAGCCAAGAATGTATCAGTTCTTTTTTCATCAGTTTCATTCTAACTCATAGTATTTCTGGGTTAATACGATTGAGAATTCTGAATCGATGGGAAGCCACCTCTTGAATTACTATATGTGGCTTTACCCTAGACTTGAATCTCTCTTCATTGCTTGTTAAGCACAAGATTTCTAAAAATTGAGCAGAAATGCCTGACATACTTGATATGGTAAAGAACCCTTTAAGAAATCACGCTTCTCTGGAGAATAATAAGAAAAGTTTTGGTGGAGTTCTCCATATTCTGAAACTGTCAACTGAAGTCTTCTTATTTAATACATTCTCTGAGAGCTCTGGGATTATCTGTTTTGTTAAAATGCTTTGACAGCTTTTGATCAGGCAGTGAAAGCAAGATCATTTCGGTTGTATACCAGACAAGATTGGCTCATTTACTAAAAATTTGTTTTCACATAAGTCTGGAAGTACTTGACATCAGTAAAGTTTTACCTCATTCATTACAGACCCGGGGTTTAAGCAGTACAGTCGCGCTGCCAATAAAGGGTGTTAGTCATCTCTGCAGATCTGCTGTGTACTTCATGCGAGAGCATCACTTGATGGAACAGATTCTTGAGTTAATGTTCTTTCCCAGAGAAATAGACATAAATATTAAGAATTGCTAATGGTAATGGATTGCTGCTTGGCACTTAAGGCTAGGAGCAAGAATTCAGGCATATGTGTTTATATAAATGATTTAAGTTAATACAAATAAATAACCTTTGGTACACACAAAGAACAGCTGCGTTTTTGCTCAGGTTGAGGAAAACATATTACTCATGAATATATGAATGAGGAGTTATTCATCTTATCATGATCATAAAGCTCTGTATATAGGAGGGTTTATAAACAGTGTTCACTTTTATTAGTGTAAGCAGCGTTTTTGGACCAAATAATCATACGTAATGAAGTGAGATATTATATAGTTTCAAAGTTAAAAAACATCCACGAAGTCTAATTTTGTTCCCCTTCCCCCACCTTCATAGGCTTGTGTCTCCAGAGCAGCCACCAAAGGCCAAGTTCTTGACCTTAGGGTCCAAATTCCGCTACAGTGGCCGTACACAGGCGCAGACCCGCCAGGCCAGCAGCCTGATTGACCGGCCGGCGCCACACTTCGAACGCACTTCTAGTAAACGGGTCTCCAGGAGTCTAGATGGAGGTAAACACATTTATTGTATTAGGATTCTGGATTCCAGTCGTCTTTTTCTAATCCAGTGGGATTAGAAAATATTGAACTAGTTATTAACAAGACCCCTAGAAATACCTAGAGGGATAGCCTCTAGATATTTTTTTTCCGTGAGTAAATAAAATACTATTAATTACACTTACTTGAAAATCATTTTATAGTGTTTTGAAGTTGTCGTTCTGAACCTAAATTTTCTTGGCACTGTCAAAACACACAGATGTTAGAGTTTTTGATGAGATGTTGGACAGACTTCTTAATTGTGATGTATTTTATGTGATTTGATTTCTTGAACTTATTAATTAATGGCAAACTTGGGTTTTTGGAGCCGCAGCAGCAGTATATATAGACCCTTTATTCAAAGGAATGCAAAACTTCATTGCATCATCACAATTTTAGGTTTAAAAACTCTTATTAAAGCTTAACAGACATTCTAGCATATAGGAAACCATTCACAGCTTCAAGGATTAGTTGAAGGACAGTGTTCTAACAACAAGAAAGGAAATATGTATTCATCTATTCTTACACCCCAGGAGAGACATTTATAAATGTGTATACATTTTTTCTATTCGAATTCTAATTAGCTACATATTTGTAGTTTTTAAATAAATTACACATGGAAATAAATTGATGTTGCTTCCCTTCATTTTACGTATATATATATGTATATCTTATTACCCTAATTTTGGGTTAATAGCAGGTTTTCTATAAAAGAGCTGAGGTTATTTTTTTTAAGATATTTAAAAAAATGTTTTCCTTTCTACCTACTAGCAAGTAAGTGGTGTGGATGCTTTTCTACCAAAAGTAGTTTCCCAACATTTTTTGGTTGCTTAATCTCAAAACATATATGCAAAAGATCCTTTAATGTTGAACTGGATAAGTTCTATTTTACTGCTGTTTATCAGTAAGAACCTATTTTTCATTGTTATTAGTATTGCTGTTAATCATTCTGAAATACAAACTCGAACGGCTTATGTTTCATATAATTAGTTAAAGCAGGCTGGATATGCTAATAGATAAAAAATCTTCTCTCATTAGTGAAGGATTGACATTCATTGCCTTAGATCTATTTTTCCTGGAATAAACTTAGGAAATAGATCTGGGCAGACACACAGAGATAGTTAATAATATTTGTTGGTGGACATTTTGGTATATATAGTTACTGAATTTTCTGGAGAATCTTTCATACAATTTATGAGGCCACAGAAAAAATGTGCAATGGGATCATAAATTGTGGTTTGAATAAATGTCCACATCCCCAAATGTAGTGATTTACATTTAATGAATTATTGCTGTATGATAGTTGTTAGAGTATCTTTCAGTTCATCAACAACTGAGCACTTTTTTCCAAGTAAATCCGAAGAATGTGCCCGCTTGTGTAAATATTTCACAAGCCTTGCCCCTTGCCACAGTGAATTTATACAAGTGCTGAATAAATGCGATCAGTGTTATTTCATGCCTTGAGAGAAATCATTCCTCTTTCTGTAACACTGTCTGTTTCAGCCTTTGTTTTCGAACTATGAGGTTTTTATAACTCATATGTTGTGAGTTTTTAGAGTTTAAAAAGAGCAGTAAAGCAGTGCCTTTTCTTGGAGGTATATAAACTGTGCTCGAGGAAACCCACCGTCTTGTATGGGCAGTTACCGCAGTGGGTTATAGTGGGTCTGTATCTGAAAACAATGATTTTCACAAGTAAAAGCAACAAACATGGCACAGTAATCCATTATTTTTCCTTTTGTGTTTTGGACACTGTAATTCATCAGATGGGCAAGTCATCAAAAGGATTATTGTGTTATTGTGAAAAATAGGAGGCTTTTCATGCCAATACATGACCAGACAGCTAGGGAACTATTTGGTGAGGGCTTATGTTCTTTTTTTTTCCCCTTCAGAGCAAAGCTAGGCTGTAACCTGGTACTGAGCTTTATTTTCCCCACCACACCATCAATATACCTTTTTTTGTTGTTGTTGTTTACATGTATTGTAGTTTCTTTTTTCTGTTTTTAAACAGACTATTTAGATATATAAATATTCTTCAATTTAAGGATTGAAAAATTAAATTTACTAGTGATTACATTGATTTTTACTTTCTATGTGATATCTAAAGATAAAATATCAAATAAAAATCAACCTAGATAGCTATTTTAGAACAGTGAGATTCCAGGATTGCACAATAAAACCTGAAATGAGACAAATCAGTCATTGAGAGTGCTAACACCCAGGATGCATGTGAGAACAGGGAACTCGTGATTTCCCGAAAGTGGAAAGTGTAATCAAGGACATTACAGACTGGGTAAGGTCTGTCTGAGGAAGAACCATTTGGGTTGAGACTTAAGGGATGAGAAAGAGTAGAACAGGAGATACAGATTCCAGGTAGCACTAGTAGTAGTAGCAAGTCTGAAGGTCATAAGTTTGGGGACAGCTTGATACATTCCAGGAACAGAAGGAAGGCAAATGTAGTCAGAGCTGATTAGTGATGGGGAGAGGTAGGCTGGGAACAGATCACACAGGAGCTTGCAGGCTATTGTGGGGAATGTGGTTTTTATTTTAGGGAAGCACTGAAGACTGTATGTGTTCATATGTACACATGTGTACACACTTGTGCCAGCACATGTTTACAGGTCAGTTCAGTCACTCAGTTGTATCCAACTCCCTGCGACCCCATGGACTACAGCACGCCAGGATCCCTGTCCATCACCAACTCCCTGAGCTTACTACTCAAACTCATGTCCACTGAGTCGGTGATGCCATCCAACCAGCTCAGCCTCTGTCATCCCCTTCTCTTCCTGCCTTCAATCTTTCCCAGCATCAGGGTCTTCTCCAATGAGTCAGTTCTTCACATCAAAAGTATTGGAGTTTCAACTTCAGCATCAGTCCTTCCAATGAATATTCAGGACTAATTTCCTTTAGGACGGACTGGTTGAATCTCCTTGCAGTGCAAGGGACTCTCAAGAGTCTTCTCCAACACCACAGTTCAGTTCTTCGGTGCTCAGGTTTCTTTATGGTCCAACTCTCACATCCATACATGACTACTGGAAAAACCATAGCTTTGACTAGAGGGACCTTTGTCAGCAAAGTAACATCTCTGCTTTTTAATACTGTCTAGGTTGGTCATAGCTTTTCTTCCAAGGAGCAAGCATCTTTGAAATTCATGGCTGAAGTCCCTATCTGTAGTGACTTTGGAGCCCAAGAAAATAAAAGTCTCTCACTGTTTCCATTGTTTCCCCATCTATTTGGCACGCCATGAAGTGTACAGTGCTGTTCTAAAAAAAAAAAAACAACAGTCACTTGATTAATGCCGTGTCTAGAACAATTGGAGAGGATGAGGGAAGAAGTTGAGGCCAACTGGTTAGGCATAGTCCTGGTGAGAGTCATGGTGGTTTTGTCTCAGATGGTGGTAGACCAATTAGCCATTTGGCACTGTAGGTTCAGCTCCTTGGGCTTATAATCTTAGGGTTCTACAAAGGTGTAAGACCTGACAAAAGTTAATAGCAAACTGAAATCAGTAACTGTTTAATAAAAGTATGCAGTGTGAACATCTTGCCAACTTAATTATGTAACTTTAAATTTGATATTCATTAAAATTTGATATCATTATATTTAAAACCATTTCTAGGTCAGATTTTCTCATTTTGCAGTAAGTTTCTGAGTATGCATAATGAGTGCTTAGGGACCATAATCTTAAGTTAAAGCTAAAAACTCAAGCCATATACTTTTCAAGGAAGAATTATTAAAATTTTTTAAAAGTTCAAAAAAAAAACTCTAGAAAATAATTATACTTTATGTATGATGTGAATTTGTTTTAATGTTTAATTGGATTTGGTGCAGGCTTTCCAAAGTATGAGTGTTTAAATCCATGAAACTCTTAAAAGGTACCTGAATGGTAAAATAGAGGTGGAAGGAAATTTGCCATGTTTAGAAATACATATGAGGATTCTGTTGGACATACTGATTGTTGAGGGGTAAAGGAAAAGACTTCCAGGTTTCTGACTTCAGTAATTTGGTGAACGGTGAGACTAGAAAAGAAGGAAGTTTGGACAGGGTGTGTGAGGGGTATGGATTAAGAGGCTTCTTGTAACACATGAATTAGGGGTCTAGAGGTTGCCCAAGTTCAGTATGGTGGGTCACACACATTTCTGCCCTTCAAGAGCTTGCAGCCTAAAGGCCTGTCTTTATTGTGCTTCCCTGGGAGCCTGGGACCAGAGCCAACCATACTGTGTCAGGAAGATGCTTTTTATGCAGGTGAAATGACTGCAGTGGTTGTCCCACTCTTTGGGGGAGAATCTAAAGATAGAGGCTTTTGCCAGTTGCTGCTCACTTGGCCTTGTTGAGATCTGAGGCCATCTTGGGTTGCTCTGGCATATGACAGAAATGTCAACACGGTACATGTTCCTGCCCATCTGTATGATAGATGAAGGGACCCAAAAGGCCAGATTTGCTAAGGCAGAAGGTTTCTATGTATTAGGCTTGCTGCAGGTCAAGTCGAGGCATTCAGGAGGGAGGTTAGAAAAATAAAAAACAGTAAACATAAATACAGAAGTTAATTCTCTAAAATCTACCTTTCCTGTCTTGGCACAATTTTGACTAGTGTTCTAATTAAAGGTTCCTTTATGGAGGAATTATTAAAACTTATTAAAGCAAACCATTTTAATAACTAGGTAATTATTTGTTGCAATAGATAGATTCAGAAATAAGTGCAGGCAAGATTAAAGAAACCCCAGAGAACTGAAGTACTGCTCACATTGTAATTCTGCTGTGCTTCCCTGACTCTGGTGTTTCATCTGGTCTTAGAGCTCCTCCTACTGGCCAATTCCATGATCAGTATCTCTCCTTCAGATATCTGTGACTTGAGAGACTTAATGGGTTACAATTCAGAGTTTTGTTTTTTTTTTTTAAGTATAATCGTGAGTTTATTTGATTTGTTATTTTCATGATCAAAGAATCTTCTGGTTTCTATTAATTGTCTGTAAGCTGCCTATTTATCTGGAAAGGGAGGTTTTCATAACATTTTCTTGTTTAAACATCCTAACGTGATCCCTATAATCACTCGTCACTAGCTCCGATTGATGCTGTGGACCAAAGTCTTATGAAGGATTTTCCTGGCCCTGCTGGGGAGGTTTCAGCACCAGGCCCTGGAGTTGTAAGCACTGCCGTGGTACAAGATGGTGATGGCAGAAGGGACCTGAGAAGCCCAGCTAAAGTCCCGCATATGCCGCTCATTGAAGGAAAGGTATGGTGAATTAGTGGAATATATGGTTTTAAATGTGTACTTAGATCAGAGGCTGTCTATTGCATTTGTTTCAGAACTCAAGTATCATTTAAAACCAGTCATTGTATTTCTCTGTTGATAAAAATTTCCGCCTTTCATATGTGTGTAGACTCTTGCTGTTTTAGACTGAGTCGCTAACCTTTTTCTGGTTGTTGTTCAAAGCAAAATATTTCAACATAAATTACTTTAATCCAAGTAAGTAATTTATTGACCTTTTGTCCATCTTTATAATCATCCTATTTCATTAAGCCCCCCAATTATAAAAGCTATGATTTGAAATTCATATTTGATTTGTTTCAAGTAAATTTTAAGATGTAGCCTATGTCTTGGTAATTTTATTATGATATTGACTTGAATATTTTGAAATGAAGAAAGATGGTCTTTATGGTTTTTCATTAATAGTCTGTTACTGAAGAAGAAATTCTCAAGCAAAAAGTAATTGTTTTGTGAATACTATGTGAGAAGATGGTGTGTGGCTTTCGGTCTTATTTGGTGTACGTGCCATAATGGATGGAGAAGTAACCTGTATTGTGTTTTCAGACTTGTTTGGGTTATTTTATATTACCATGGGCAAGTGTAAGTATAGTCACTTAGAAGTTGATCTGAAGTGGCTTTGAGTCCTTCAGATCTCTTTTCCATATCCCACAGAGAAACTTTAGAATAGGTAACATTGGAAGTAAACATGAAAAAGAAATAAAATCATCCTGTGGGTTTATAATATTTCCAGAAATTTAACTTTGAAAATTTATAATGTTTTAAAACTTTTAACATTGAAAATGTTAAAGATGTGTAACATGAATTTATAAAGAACCTGCTAGAAGAGATAACTGCCAGGGTCCCGGGAATTCCTGCAGTGATAACTCCCAACCCCAGCGGAGAGAAGGGCTCAGGCACCATGGGGGCCCTGCCTTATGTGGCAGGAACAAGTGCCTCAGGCAGAGCGAGCCATGAAATCCTTTTCATTGCTTTGTTAAAAAATCTTTAACTATCATATTCTACAAAGGATTTGATTAAAAATTTACTAAAAATAACAGATATCATATCAAACAACATCCATCAGTAACTGAATAGTTGTCAGGAGAGTTTATGATTATGCTACCAACTCATTGGAAAAGACCCTGATGCTGGGGAAGATGGAAGGCAGGAGGAGAAGGGGGTGACAGAGGATGAGATGGTTGGATGGCATCACCGACTCAACGGACATGAGTTTTAGCAAACTCCGGGAGATAGTGAAGGGCAGGAAAGCCTGGCGTGCTGCAGTCTGCGGAGTCTCAATGAGTCAGACACGACTTAGCGACTGAACACCACCAACACGCTACCAGTGTACCCAGTAGAGTGGCTACTTCCATCAGAAACGGGAGAGCTCAGCATCACGGGAAGCCTCTATTCCATTCTGCATAGTTAATATGATACAAAAGAAAAGTTCTCTTAAATTCCAAGGGAAGTTCTGCCTGTTTTTGGCAAATGACTCAGTGTGCCTTTTCACTGATACTTTCAATGTTTGGCAGCAACCAGGTTTAAAAATAATGCTATCTGAGTTTCATAGGATCCATTTGCAACCAGTCAGGAAATACTAATTGAATCAGGCTATACCTGTTAAGTTGTATGTGATGAAAGTAGTCCAGTTTTCCTCTTTTAAAAATGGATCATTTAATTAATTTTCTAATGATACTGTTAATACAGTCGTTACTTCTGAGTAAAAGTTTTCACTAACTTTCTTCTTCTCTCCTCTTTCTTTCTTTTACCTTTGGTTCTCCTTTGATTGTATCCGCTGTGTAACTTCACATTCAACCATGGGTTTGCTTTTGAGAACAGCCTATTTCCTTGTGCCCACCTTCACCACTCATCCACTGTGCTTCATCTCTTTCCCCAAACCTATTGCCAGTCCCTGAAATGGACTTCCTTTCTGACATTTCAGAGGAAGACCCCTTTGGGGAGGCCGATCGTATCACTCTGGACAGCTTAGAGTGCCTTTCCACAGGCGAGACGTCAGAGCAGGGGCCCTGTGATCCTGGCTTGGGTCCTCTTGAAGCCCCTCCTGAGCCTGACTGCCCCCCTGCACCCGAGAAGCCTCTAAAAGAGGCTGACCACACGGATTCCGAGTGTGGGTCCTTCTCCTTCAGTTTCTGCAGGTGCCTTCTGCCTCGCTTCCCCTCGCTCCTCAGTGACAATGGGCACCTTGCCTTCCCCAGCCTCCCCAAGGTCTGGGTCTCCTTCCTGCCCGCAGATGTCCGGCATTACGTTCCCATCACCTCCCCTTCGTTCTTCCCCTCTCTCATCCTCATCTTTGGGCTCCTTCTCTCTGCTTCTCAGTCAGTGCCTTTTTCTCTCACCTTTTCCCTTCCTCTGGCTCTATGCCTCTGCTATCTGGAGGCGAAAGCTGCCTCCCTGACTGTTTCTTACGACTGTGACTTGAGTGACAAAACAGAGGAAGAGGAAGCAGTTACTGGCTGTCCTCCATAAGCTTTAAATCTGTGCGGGCAACAAAGCTCCACTTCATCTAATACCCTTCCTAATGTAGAGTGTAAACATGCGCATAAATCTCATCATGGGTTGCCCTCAAAATAGTATGATCTGCACACTTTCATACACACAACACAGCTTTAGTGCATGAGAAATAAGTGTAATTAAGCGTTTCCCCTCACTGATATTCATTGACTAGGTCCACACAGTCTACGTTGAGTGCAAAGTTATAGGTTTTTAAAATAAATATCTGAACCATACTAGGCCACAAAAAAAGGAGAGGGGGCCCTCCATTGCCCTTAATAGTCTGATCTGGGTCTATCCATTTTGCACATACATGTGAATGCTGTTCCTTTAGGACGGAAACTTTATTTTGGTATAGAATTTCGAATACAGTGGACATAACTGATTGATATATATTAGTAGAATTCCTTAGTGTTACTATTTCACTGTTAGAAAGCCAAGCTTGTTCTTCACTTAGGAGAATGCACCTGTGACAGTTACTCCTGATGTGTGTGTAGGTCTAATCTCAGAACCTCTTTGTCTCCCTATTATTGTAGCATTTGGGACCCAGATATGAAGTGCATGTAGTTTATTTTCTTTTACTTTTTTTTTTTTTTTTACTCAAAATCATATCTGGGAGTCACTGTCAGGTATTTTTAAGGAAGATACTCTTCTGTTATCTTTAAAAAATACTTATGAAAAATGAACCTCAGCATTTTGAAAATTTAGACTCTGTAGCCCTAAGGTTGGGTGAGACCTCTTAGTGTCCTTTTATTTAGCATTAAGTATCTGGTTTGAGGATTTCTGCCCCTTATAAGGCTACCTCTGCAGTACTAAGCTGTGCTCACATGTGCAGTAGTTTTTTTTTGTTTGTTTTGTTTTGCTAAATGTGGTCTGGGGACCTAGGGTCCCATATCCTGTAGGTACTATTCCTACATAGAATAAATCACAAAATTTAGAGCAAACCTAAGGAAAAATGTGAAGATAATTAAGCATAGGGGGAGAATCCATGATTCCTAAAGGTTACCCAAGGGATGTCAAAGATTGACATTTTAGAAAAATGTTGACCAAGGAATTAGAAGATTATTCTTAACAAATTGTTGAGCGGTTGTATTCTGTTTTTCCCTCTTGATCAAAAGATACTCTGAGTTCCCGGTTTACCTCTCAAAAATGCTTGAATGGTTAAAAAAAAAAAAGCACAGTAAAGAAGAAAAATAATGTATATGATCCTGCTCTAAATCAAGATGTGAAAGTTAAACTATTTTCCTTTGGTATCTGAATCAATATTTTTCTTTTACGCTCTTCCCTTCCATGAGTCAGTAGTCATCAGTGTTTCTGTTAGTTTCAAATACACAGATTTATTCTTTGGATCATTAGATAACTGAGAATTGTCCAACTAGGAATAAATATGCTTGTTTGAAAAATTTTATGACAGAAAAGTGACTATAAAACTCAAGAATAGTTTTTACTCTCCACCATTTTAAATGAAAGTAGCAAAATAAACCGGTTCCTCCCCAAGGAAAGAAATCTATGTAGGGTGAACATTTGTCCCTGATAGAAAGTGAAAGCTAAAATTTGCATCATTACACTTTGCCCTCACAGCCAGTTGACTTAAATATTTCAGGTTAGAACAGACTGAATTATGCCATTTTTACACTCTCATATTTTCATTCCTGAGTCAAAACATATTAAAAAGCAACACATATCTGGTGACTGAGAAAGAGTGAAGCTTCCCTTCTCTATTCCACCTTTGCAAAGGACCATTTCCATCATTTGTACAACATTGTAGGTGAAGAAAGACCAAAGTGGCTTAATATTCTGCATCTTCTGAGGGCCAGACAATAAAGGTTGGTAATGCTGGTTCACCATTTTAAGTTCAAATACAGCTTCCTTGCACCGGTGATAGCGTTTCCAATAATACTCCCCTTCTCTCTGGCCGCTTGCTGGGTGACTTCAGGCGAAGATGGAAGAGGACGAAACACAGCTGGAGGAGGTGGATACTATTCCCCCCAAATTAAATTCCTGGTAGTTGCTGCCTGCCATTATGATTGCACGGGGGTGGGGTGGTGCACATTTAGGATTTATTTGTGACTTTTGCTCATTGTGGCTTTAGGTTCTTAAGATTTTTATTTCTCTTTTATTTTAATGTCTTAGACTGTCCAACTCTGGGTCATTTCTGGTGCTTGCTGATTGATACACTTATGTTTATTTGCCTTCCCCCTCCCTCCCTATGTGTGATTTAATTTCACAGAAAAATTCCTTGAGAGTAGAAGGAGATAATATTTATGTCAGACATAGCAATTTAATGTTGGAGGTTTGTATAATTTAAGAAAACAACTCTGTCCGAATGGCTGCCCAGGCTGCTGTGGACGGGGGGTCACGCACAGGCTGGCTGGCTGGCAGCTTTCAAGCACGGTGCACGAAATGCATGGGGAAAATTCAACGTGGGAGTGCATGTTAGCATTCTGACTTTGTTCTGTTAAAGTGGCTTAGGTAGCAATATGTCTATGAGAAGTTCTCAAAGTGACAACTGGGAAAAAAAGAAAAGATTCTGTGTAATCAAATGAATAAAGTTTTTATTCGTTAATCTTAAGGTTCTGCAAGTAAACCTGTTTTCTCCTAATGGACATGATCCATCCTTAATATATATTAAACTGCAAAAAATATTTGTCAATCTGGCATTAATTCATTTGGCCCTAGATAGGTGTCCGTGTTTTTTTTTTTTTTTTGGTAAAGTGAAGAAGTACCAAAATCCCTGCAATTAGGAATGTGGTCCACTTAAAAATCTTCCTTTTGAGAAGATGCTAATTAATGGGATTGTTTTGATTAAAAAGAGAGAAGCAGTGAAATAAAGTGAGAAAGAAAAGAGGAAAAAGAAGCCTAGCTGCCCAATTAGGAAGGTGAAATGTATTCCCCATGTCACACGAGAATGGTTTTTTGTTTCTTTTTCCCCCTTCTTTTAGGATAGGATATAGCAATGTATTCAGTGGAAAACTCCGGTCCTCAGTAATTTGACTAATCTGTTGGGTTGCTTTGGCCAGCTTTAATAACTGTTGGAGATGTATTTTTGCATAACTTACTAAAATGCTCTAAAGAATAATACATAACAGCGCTTTGAACAAATGCAAGAAATGTGCCTGATCTCAAGCCACAGTCATTTTTCCATGCCATGCAAAGATTTTTAGATTTTCCTGAGTTTTTGCAGATGGCAATAGAAGCTCCTAGATGAGCTATCCGTACTATGCTTGTGCATGCATATGGAATATTTCATTTACTCAGATGCATGACCTATTTCTCAAGGAGTAGTGTAATTGAAAGCTATAATCCACAGGTGGCCCTATGATTTTTGAAATGTAAGAAAGCACTTAAAGTTCAGTTAAAACTTTTTTGAATACTACCTTTTATTCCTACAAATACCATTTATCAGGACCAATCTAAAAAAAAACCCCACAAGCAACATTTGTCAGGGCCTATTTCAATGAAAATTGACCTGGTAGTTTTTCTCACATCTTCTTTTAAGGACCATTTGATATGTGGGTGGCTGGGTCCCACATTTATGCTTGGCAAGGACGTGAAACCAAGATGACGTTCATTTATTTTAGAGAAAGACCAAATAGAAGCAGCTTCTGGCAGCTGTTATGTTTATTCTATAAGGATTAAAAACCATTGCTGGAATTTCCTGAAAAAAGTCAACTGTTTTTTCCCCCACCACCATTCCCTCCTCTTTTTATATGATCCTGGACCGGATTTCCCATGAGGCCCAATATGCTCTGAGTCCACCTTTCTCTAATTTTACTTTCTTCATTATATTCACAGAATGCAACTCTAGTAGTAGCCCAAATCTGAAAGGTGAATTTGCAGGAACAAAATGCCTTTTAAATGTAACTATGAGAAAGAAGGTTTATTAGCCATGTTGAGTTCCATGGCCTCCTCTTCATGATTTCTTAAACAACTCTGAACAAAGAAATCAGAACCCTTTAAGGCGTGAATCATAAAAAAATTACACATTGGCTTTAATTTTCAAATTTGGACAAACTCATATTTGTAGGTGGTGATATGGCTTTTGAGACTTGGCATTTTTCTTGCTTTATTATGTTTTTTTAATCGTAAGTTTGCTTTGTCTTATTTTTGGTTTCATTTTTTATTTTTATCCTATTGGGTTTTTTTTTTTTTTTTCTTCCTTTTGGATTTTCCCCCTTTTATTACGTTACATACTGCTAGGACCTGGATAAGGCCCAGGAGGAAATACTGAAACACCAGGCTAGCATTAGTGAACTCAAGCGCAATTTTATGGAATCCACACCTGAACCACGCCCTAATGAATGGGAAAAACGACGTATCACACCTCTGTCCCTACAGACACAAGGGGTATGTGACTAGCTATTTGTTGGCTGTATGTCTCACTCCAGCTGTTCATAAAACTTAGGTTGTTAATCTGTTATGTTGATTCTTATGAGAAGTTAGAAAATATTCCCGTTTTTAAAATGTAACTGCTAACAATTTTTTAAATACTAAATATTTATTAACAGCGTGTAATACTTATTGACATAGTTCTTGGGTAAATTGTATGAGTTTCAAAACACTTTTCAACTACCTTCAAAATAATTTCACTATTTTACTCGAGTAAATTGGTAGTAATGAGCTGTTACATCAAGTGACTTAAAAACCAATGTATACTGTATTTAATAAGTTTTTAAATTATTGACGTCTGAAGTAAGAGTTTGTTTAATAATTAAAGAATTAGTAATTAAAGGGATGTAGTAATGTAGACCATATTTAGAATGGTTTAAGGTTATTACTGTGAGGATAAAGAGTTAAATTTAGCTTTGAAGACTGCTGAGCTCTGTTGAAAACTGGCAAAATGTTAATTATATAACTTATATTGAAACTTCTTAGTAATAAAATCCAGATTAATGTTTTAAAAATATTTTCACCCGTCTTTCCAAACTCATCCTTTTTCTCTCCATGGTTCATTTCTCTCCGCCACCAACATAAGCATTGCCCTTAAAATACATTCTTAAAATGTTTCTTCATTTGCGTCTGCATCTGTTCTTTTCTGATGCTCCAAAGTCTCTCCTTTTGTCAACCAAGAACTTCATCAGCTCATCTGTTTTGCTTGAGGAAATCGTGATCATCCTATGTTTAATACACAGTTTTAAAAGTATGTTCAGATGTTACCCAACGGTTTCTCTCCTTTTCCTTTCACCCCTCTCTTCTCCTTAAATTCATCATCTAGTCTGACTTTGAATATTGCCAAATTGTAGGCATTTGAATTCGCTATTCTCATGCTTTTTTATTCACCCTTTTCTTAAAAAGCAAAGCTGTTATTTGCTTTAAATTTCTGTGTGACAGTGGAAGGGACAAATCTCTTTAAAGCAGACGAGCAAAAGAAAAACCGGTAAACCGCAAAGACTTTTGACAATATTAAGATTTAAAACACTATAGCGGCATCTTCTGAAGTTGTACTACTTTTACGTTCTTGTTTTCAGCTTTTCTGAAGATATTAATGTCCATATTCCAGAATCAACCCTAGAGTGTTGTGTGTTCTGGGGAAACTGACGATGTGCTGAGACTGGGTCCCCCTTTTATGTGCCGCTTCGTCTGGTTTGTTTCGCTGACCCACACCGCCATTTTATGTTTGTGTTGCTGTAGGTGTAACGTGTTTGTCTTATTTGTTGATTATGTCTATTGTTTAAAACAATAGAGCAAAGGAGACCATCTTTTCAAGGATATTTTATCCATGAAGGAGAAGCATCAGATGGTGGCAGCACGGACAGTTGAAGAAAAGACCCAGGAGGCAGACAAGGTGTTCACCTTGCATCCTTGGATCTACTCTTGCTTTTTCCCTCTTTTCCTTGATTTCTGTCCGCAGCCATGAGATACGTCTTTTCCCTTGTGTATCAACATGAATTTTTAAAAATAATTTTTGAGTGCTTGGAAAGGTAACTCCATGTAAGATAGAAACATGGGATTATTAGATGAGAATCACCATATTGCAGAAGGACTTGATTTGAAACTCCACAATTTGAAATGCAGACATCTCAACCAATTTAGGTGATAAGTGACCCCTAATTTCAATGCATGTGTCTGGCAGTTGGGAAACCATGATTTCATGAAAATGCACTGTTTGCAGAAGGCACACTGTGGTGGTGTTAAAATAACAAACTGTGTGTGACTTAGATTACTGTTTTACTACATTTGGAATCCTTTTGAATTTTTATTTTTAAGATTTAAAAAAAAATTTTTAATTGAAGGAAAATTGCTTTACAGAATTTTGTGGTTTTCTGTTATACATCAACAAGAATCAGCCCTAGGTAGACCCATTTTTAATGGGGCAAAAGATTTTGGTGCAGACAAGCAGCCCCTCAGATCTCTTTGTGCTCCTGCATATATGAAGTATCTGGCATTTCTAGAGAAGTTAGCTTTCTGTTGCTTTTCCACTCTTATTCCTCTGTTTCTGAGTTTGTTTAGCCAGCTGATCAACCTGCTGTTTGTTGGGACTAGAATGCCTAGAGTCTAGTGTGGGAGATAGCAGACATGCAAATTAGTGACTGGAAAATTTGGGGTACAAAGAAGTATTAGGGAGATGAAATACTTATTATACATTATACGAGAATTGAGAAGGCATGTGAAGAGATAACATTTGAGTTTGAGGCCTTAATGATGAAAAAGAAGGTGGACATGTGAAGTTTCTTCCATGTGTAAGGAAGAGCAGATGCAACAGCCCCAAGACAGGAATTTCTTTAAAGGACTGAAAGACCAAATGACAAGGTCTTAGAAGAGTCATAGAGGTCAGACCCCAGATCTTGGCAGGATCTTTAAGAGCATAGTAACAATTTGGAATTGTTACAGGAGTGAGTGAGGGGAAGCCATTGGAGAGCTTGAAGCTGAGTAGTGATATAATCCCACGTGTCTGACGAAAATCCCTCTGGTACTGAATGAGGAATGGATTATAGGGGATGTGAATGAGAGCACAGATTGGAATAAGGAGAATGTGTTTCCCTCCCACCTCATCTGATTTTGTTAATCAGTAGAGAGTATTACTCATCAGAACGTACACTGGGGTGGTGGAGGAGGCAGAATAAGCAGAAGATGAAGCTTTGCGCTAAAAGGATTTGAGGTCTAGGTGAGATGAAATATTTTTGGAACACCACAGATGTGAAAGATAACATCATAAAGTTAAACCAAGTAGCATCTTTATATACTTGAAAGATTAGTTTGAAATCTAAAGCAAATCAGACTCTGTATCAAATTATTATTTTAATATCATAATGCTTTGAAATATTATATAGTTTTGAAAATGTATCCTCCTGAGAAGTGAGTCAGATGACATCATTTGATCAATTTAAAGTGATGTCCTTACAGTAGGAAACTTTGGGATTTTGGTAAAGATGTTTAACATTATGTTTTCTGGATGTCATCATTTAGGAGTGTACAATATAAACCGTGTACAGTGAAAACTATCCATTATTGTAGAAGTTAACATTAAAATGGTCATGTGAAATTTACATCTGGAATTCACCCACTCTTAAACTCCTAAATGGTTTATCTGCAATTGAAGTTATTGCTTTTTTCTTACTCTTCTCCTCTGTAGCACATGATAGAAAATATGCACTTATTTGACACATGTATGGGTTGTTGTAACTGCAATCATCCATTCACCCAATAAACATTTTTTGACCACTTACAATGTACTTCCTCTCCCACTCCTCAACACATCATTACTATTAGTTGAAAGTTAAGTAAGTCTACTGGAGTATTTTGACTTTTAACAGAGTATCTTTTAAATTGCTGTCTTTCTTCCAACTTCATTTTGCTACTTAATTTTTCAGAGTTTCTTGATTTTCTTTAAATTGCAGTCCTTAATAAAATGCAAAATAAAAGTTATACATATGTATACTTTCTCCAGATTTCCAAATGTCTATAAGGGGTTTTATAGATTAAAAAAAATAATTGTTTCTTGTTTAGAAATCAATACATCAAACTTTCAAAATGACTTCAGTATATTATGAATGATTTTGAGAATAGGGCAGAAAATTTGAAATCAAATTACTTAGTCTTTAATAGGCAAATTGGGGCTTCCCTGGCAGCTCAGATGGTAAAGATGCCTACAATGCAGTTAGACCCAGGTTCAATCCCTGGGTCAGGAAGATCCCCTGGAGAAGGGAATGGCAGCCCACTCCAGTCTTCTTGCCTGAAGAATTCCATGGACAGAGGAGTCTGGTGGGCTTCAGTCCATGGGGTTACAAAGAGTGGACATGACTGAGCGACAGGCATACATACATATAGGCTAATTATTATTATTAAATATTATTAATTTTTTGGTATAAATATATTCTCTTATATATTGTGAGAATTATGACATACTTAAACTTGTATAGGGTTTCCCTGGTGGCCCAGACAGTAAAGAGCCTGTCTGCAGTGGAGGAGACCCAGGTTTGATCCCTGGGTCGGGAAGATGCCCTGGAGAAGGAAATGTAACCCACTCCAGTATTCTTGCCTGGAAAATCCCATGGATGGAGCAGCCTGGCAGGCTATACAGCCCATGGGGTTGCAAAGAGTCAGAAATGACTGAATGACTTCACTTTCTTTGAACTTGTATCATATTTCTCTCAAGAGTCTAGTAGAGATTACATAGACTAGTTTTAAGGTACTTTTGGAGATATTTTACTGAATACTTAGATGCATGATACTTATTTAAATTCCCCAGTGATCTTTTACCTAGTAGGACACCATCTCCACCTATCTGACCCTAGGGATGATATAATTATGGAGACTGTTAATTCAGCTGAAATTGTCCAGAAGCTTTTTTCTCTCCTGACTATTGTAATTGCTTATGCACCTTGCTCTCCTCATCTCTGAAGCAATTTAGCATGCTCCGCATCTCCTTGTAGCTACCACTCATCCCGGTTAGGGCACTGTCCCACGAAGCACCCCAGAGTGCCATTCATTCATTCATTCATTCGTCTCTGATCTCTGAGCTGTGGGGTTTGTTAGGACATATTATTGCACACATCTAACGTGAGAGGGAGCTACCTGATAATTCCTTACCATTGGTATTCTAGGTGTAATATCTGAGATAGCCCCCAGCTTCCCTGTTGTACCCTCAGGCAGATTAGGGACCATCATTTAAGGGCTAGAAAGGCGAAGATTAAATTCACCTTAGTAGCTTTTCAGAGACAGATTTTTTTCACATTGCTTAGTGTTTACCCTCTGAGGTTTGTCTTCCTGTTTCGAATTTTTTCCTTTACCCATTTCTTACTGAAAGAAAAAGAGACACTGTTTCTTTATTCCATAGCATATCTAGCATATCTGAGGGAACTTCAATGGGTTACTATCACAGTGCTTGTGGTATGGACAAAGAGGTATAGGGAAGGGAGAGATCATAGGAGCTGAAATAGTTCGTGAAGGCCATACACAGAGCGTGGAGTGGACCTCAGAGTGACGACAGAATTGGCAAGGCCCAGAGTGCCTAGTTAAGAGCGTTGGAGGCAGGGGTTAGGGACATAAGGTCTACCACTGAAATAAGTGTAGCAAGTAGAGGGGCCCTGGAAGAGGCTGTTATATTCAGAAAGGCCCATGCCCAGAAGCTCCCTCAAGATTATATGAAGTAGCGTTTGATGGGCAGGTGGGTCAGTCATGCTCAGCTTGTGATAAAGTTTCAGTGAGAAACCAGAGAGTTTAGTGCATTTCTGAAGGTTAGCGCTATGAACAACCCTCAAACAGGGTGGAAAGCCAGCATTCAGGCAAATGGCCACAGATGCCTGCTGCAGCATCTTTAGAATCCTCGCCTTTCTTTCAATGTATGCTGCTCTGTGATTCTTTCTTGCCTAACCTTCCCTTTCTTTCAATAGGTCACCGCTGTCCGTTCTGACTCATTGCTAATTCTTTGCTCTTCCTTTTCTGACCTCTCCAGAGCCTAGAAGAGGAGATAACATCCATTTTGTTTAGTGAAAAGGGCTTTTCTGATAGCATGAAGGCCTCCTTCAGCTCAGCCACCACTTGGACAGCAGAGGGCACTGTTGTGAACTCTAATGCACCTTCTGAAAAGCTTTCCTCGCCCTTCTCACGGTTGCCTGAGGTGCATTTTGATTTGTTTCCCATTTTTTAAAAGTCACATTTAAGAGTGATTTTTATTTTTTCAGTATTAAGGAACCCTTTCCTCCAGTGCTTTCATTGGTGAAATTAACTCTTCCTGGGAGAAACATTCAAGAAATAATGAGTGAATTTGAACACGAGGAAAAGATACCGATTGGATGTTTCTCTTGCTTTCTATTCTCCCCTCTCCATTCTGCCTAAATTGAGAGAATCATTTAAACCAGTCACAAAGGTACAGAGTCTGGGGTGTTATGTGGAGGGAAACCCTCAACCACGTAGAAGCTAAAGCATTTTTTGCAGAAGTTTTCAAAGCCAAAATGTCTTTTAAACATCTTCAGATGGCTTATTATTTTAAAAATTCTGCTCATAGGGAAAAAATTGAAGTGCTTGCCATAGTCAATTTTGATTTTGGGGGGAATGACCCCTAAGGGATTCCCTGAACTTGGGCAGAATCCATCTGGCCATTTGAGGTTCAGTAATAAAAGTAATAATAGTGAAATATCTCCTTTAGAAATGTTCTGATCACTGGATATCTTTATTTATAAAGAAGTTTGTAAGGAGTTACAGTTGAATGTTGCCTAAGTAGCAAAGTCTATTTAGAGGTTTCCAGTTTAACATGCGAAACCTCAGCTTTTCTGTCAGTGACATGATTTACATGGTATTAATGTTGAGCTTTGAAAATGTTCCCTTACCATACATGTAAGAATAACAGTGCAGGTCAAAGATGGTCTGTGAGTATATGTTGATAGGTAACCTTTTAGGATATATTGCTCATGGTTTTCCATGTTGCTGGAGCAGATAAACATGAGCTTGTGTTATTTACTGTAGGAAGCAGCTCCAGTCCAGTTAGTGTCTTGGCAGCTTCACAGTGTGGTTGTTTCTGCCCAGAGGGTTCAGAGGTGCAGTGCTCTTCATTCAGCACTGAGGTACCTTTCTAAATAAGTAGGGCTACTGTCTCTAGCTGAATTTGTAAAGTCAGAGCACAAAGCATTAGTGCTACTGGAATGCCAAAAACTTGGCTAGGAATTATTTGTTATCAGTATAAATTAGCCTTTTCAAAAAATAAGGAAAATTTTAATCTTTAAAAACAGATTGCTTTTAAAGAAATTTCTACCCTGATTATCAATTCTGTAGTATAGCAAGTTATATTTCTAATGTATATGATCTTCAAGCATTTATATGAACATTTAGGTGCTGTACTTAGCGAAAGTAAATTTACACCCCCAAAGTAGATATCTGCAGGGGGTCAGCAATGAGCATCTCAAATAATAAACTTGGTTCATTTCAATTTTCACATGGAGGAGCTAAATTCTAAGCGAAAACACTTGGAGCCATCACTGACACCCACCCTAATGTTATAATATCCCTTTTTGCTAATCTATAACACAGTTTGGGATGCTAATAACCATTTCTGAAATGGCAACACTTTTGTGTTAATAACTATCTGAGACCAACTATAATTTTGCCAATTAAAACTGACTTTTAAATAAGCCAGCAAAATATAAAAATATCATCTTATTGATAATTCATTTAGGAATCGTGTTCAGGCCATGCTGTGGTGTTTGTTTGTTTGTTTTTTCCTTAAGTCTGATTAAAATCAAGCTGTCAGTAGATTTTAAAAGTCTTAACATATAAACTTTAAAATAATGAGTAAGCTTTGGTATAATTCCATTCCCCACCCCCACCCCTCCCCCACACCTTTTCAACAGGAAGGAGCTTATAGATCTAAGTATAATAAAAGCATTTCATTTCTTTGGGAGGATGCTGGCTATTTTTGTGTTTTTGTTTCCTTCCCTAAGCTTCTTGCATTTGTCTGGATTGTCCTTCACGTGACCTTGAACAAAAGGTTTTTATAGCTGTTGATTCTTGCTGCTCTGCTTTGCAGTGTCAGATGTTTGTCTTGGTGGGTGTCGAGGTAAACCTTTATTGATTTTGTGTCCTCGGTTGCTTTTTGTTCCGCAGAGACGTGCTCCTGAGTCCGAAGGGCCTTGCGCCGGAGCCACTGATGCTGTTAAGGTTCTCCCCTTTACCATGTTAACACCATTGCTCGACGTTTCCAATCCTGCTCACGTTTCCCCCCCCGCTTCCCTTTCAGTCCGCCATCATCATCATCATCTTTGCTTTTCTCCATGACATGAAACCTGCCATCGGTTAATTTGGGTTGCCGTCGTTTTTGATTTATTCATCTATTTTTGTTTCCCCTCATCCATTTTTGTTTCTGTGCAGAGTTCACTTGAGACTCTGAATGTAGTGGAGGAGAAGAAGCAGGCAGAGGTTGGGAAAGACGAAAGAGTAATCCCCGAAGAAATGAACGGTAAAGAGCTGTCCCCTGGGCGTGGTCCTGGGGAGATGCGGAAGGTGGAGCCAGGGACGCAGAAAGACTCCACCTCCCTGTCTTCTGAGAGCAGCAGCAGCAGCAGCGAGAGCGAGGAGGAGGAGGACGTGGGGGAGTACCGGCCCCACCACCGGGTGACTGAGGGCACCATCAGGGAGGAGCAGGAGGAGGACGAAGAGGAGGTGGAGGAGGCACCCGGCCAAGCAGCCAAGGTAGTAGATAGGGAGGACCCAGTGCCAGCAGCCAGCCCAGTCACACACGCAGGGGCCAGTGTCGGCCCAGTAGAAACAGTGCCCCAGGAAAAGGTAGTGGCCCCCCAGATCCCTGCTGAGAAGAGTGTAAACGAAGGCGCTGTTAAGCAAGACACCGGCGAAGAAACAGAGGAGGAGCCGCAGAAGGTTAACGGAGAGGTGGCTCATGTTGACACTGATGTTTTGCCACAGATTATTTGTTGTTCAGAGGTAAATGGGAGCTCAACTCTAGAGCTGTTTCTCAGGTGGAGAGCACCTGCCTCTCCTCCTCTCCTGTCCTCCCCGTTCTCCTTCAGCTTTTCCGACAAGATTCTGAATTTGATCTCTTCAGGGAGGAAGGGGGATGGCCCTGCTCTGTCGAATTTTCTGCCCTCTGGGGTCACAGTTTCTGGCATCTTTACTGCAACTGGATCTCCTGATTGATAGAGTAAACTTTCCGACAGCAGCCACTTCGTTTTTTTTTTTTTTTTTCCCCTTCTCATTTCACACTGAAATTTTTCTTTGCACGTTTTCAGATTTTTTTCAAGGCTTATCTTTAAGTTGCACTGCCTCCTCATACTAAATGCCTGAATTCTGTTCATTAGGAAATTGTGTGTGTATTGTTGAAAAATGATCAGTGTGAGTGTTGCTGGTGTCACGACTGGGTTTGACCTTCTGGCTCATTCTCTCTTCAATATAAGATTTTCAGGAATGGCAGCAGGCTCCTATTACCGTGGTGCTCAGAATTCAGCATCTAGCAATGATGAAAACGTTATTTCTTGAATACCACTGGCATTTCAGGTTTTAGATTCCAGGGATTGTACGGTCTGGTCAAGGGACTTAGCTTTCCTTCTGGGCAGTGAAAAGCTAAGCAGAGGATACCCTTTGCTTTGCATTCTGTCCTCTAGTCAATTCTGGATTATTTGCAAGTTTGGTTATATGTTTTGTGACTTGTCTCGATCAAGCATGAGGCTTTCCCTTTTTTCTCTTCAAGAAACAGAACTTTCCACACTCCTCTGAGATAAAGTCTTGGCCATTTAGATGCAGGGTTCCTGATTTGGGAGTTATAGTTATGCTGAGGAAAGATTTACTTCTATGTGAATGTTCCTCGATTCTAAAGTTAAATGCCGAAAGTAGAGGGTTTTCCATGTTTGCTCTCATTCATGGGGTGGAAAATTTTGAACTGACTTTGTCTTGAAATAATTAACTGGATTTATGTTACTTTTAAATTTCTGATTTCACTTCAGCAGATGACATTTTGAAAGTCTTTGAATGCTTTGAACTATTGCTTTCTGCAGAGATTTCCTCTTTAAATTATTACACTTGGGAATTTTCTCTCAAGGAAAGCACTCTAGTGTTTTGGTAGCAGTATAGTCTGTATTAAGCATACATGCTCGGCAGACTCCAGTGTTAACAGCCTGTGACCCTCTGTTTGGATGTTTTAAATAGTTCAGAGCATTAATGCATCAGTGGTGGAGTAACTCTAGAGATGTATCACATTTTAACTTATGTAATACAGAAGAAACACTGTAAGATTTAGATGAGTATAACTGAAAACAATGCTGCTTGAAGATATTCTTTCTGAAAGTGAAATCTCTGTATCAGCAGGGCAGCAAGGGCTTTTGGGGAAAGAGTGCTGCTTAGTCTACCGACCGGGTGTGCCAATTAAAGACCATGAGCCTTCACACAGACCATGTGGTTCTTTAAACTGTAATAAAAACAGAGGCAGGTCACTTCTCATCATTAATTCTGTTTTGTTTTCTTTTCAATTTGATCACTACTTGCTTAAAGCTAAAGTTTCTATATCACTGTACGCCAGGCTTGACACGTAAGTAATTTGGGACCGTCGTAATTGGAAACCTACCACAATTTCAGGAGCCATTATGCTAGCTTATTCTTCATATATATATCTATACACATATATATGATTTTGAAGGAAAGTGTTTTTCTTTTGTGTCATTCTTATTATTTCCTTTTGCTCTTTTCATTTGTGTATGAGTGTGTGTTTGGATATATTTCAGTTATTTTTGAAGGCTCCATTAAGCACCTTTATTTTATTACCTCTAGAATTTATGTTTCCCTTCCTTTTCACTTCAGCCACCAGTGGTAAAAACAGAGATGGTAACAATTTCTGATGCCTCACAAAGGACAGAAATCTCCACCAAGGAAGTCCCTATTGTCCAAACGGAGACCAAAACCATCACATATGAGTCTCCACAGGTACAAAAGCTCTAGACTTGGACAGTTTGAGTTCTTTTTTACTTTGTTTCTGTTTTCATTCTGTCTGCTCCTAGTTTACATTTCTGACTTTGACATAGCTTTTTATATTTTCATTTTGTAACTGTACTTTAGCCACATACCATGCTGCAATTGAATTGCTGACCCAGTAATTATGGGGTAAGAGTATATGTGATTTTTTTAGGACAGGCTATATGTGATTTTTTTAGGACAGGCTGTACCAATGTTGCTGTTATTATTCTTATAAACCATTTCTGGCTTGATATATCCAGGAATGTTTATGTATACTTGGGGAATACATCATCTTACAAAGTTGATTGGATCTGATGTAATTTGTGGATTCATAGAATTAGGCTTTTATCCCTGCCACCCTCCCACCCCTGACTTCATGAAGACAGAGCCAATCAACTCACTTTTGTTTGCGTATTCACGTACACATCTGTGCTTCTCCTTACAGTTGATTATTTTCTGAAAACATATGTCGCCATTCTTACATAAATATGATACTGTGCGTCTAAATATCACATTTGTGTGTTTGATTTTTGGTATTCACACATTGATTCTGTAACGATTTGAAGTAAGAATTAAGATATTTAACCTTAAGAGTAACGAAAAGGGGGAAATAGTCATCATTTGAAAATGGAACCATTTAGAAACCCAGACAACTCTTTTCTCAACTGAGAAATTTAGTGTTCTAGAAGGTACCATCCTAGAGGATTGCAGATTATTGTCCTCTCAAAATATTTTTTTCCAAGCTGTAATGCATTTATGTGTGAAACAGTCTTTAAAAATTTTTTTTTAAGATATGCTCTCTGTAAATGTGCATAGATTCCCCTATAAGCACAACTAGGTTTCTTACGAATGGGTGTGGTGGGAGAGCCTGTATTCATGTGTTTCTATTGTGGTAAGTGCCCTTGTAAAGAAATACAGGAGCATGACCTAACCTCGAAAGATTTCCTCCTAACTTATAGTAAGAAAGACTCTGAACCTTCCAGTTATTTCCTGTGTCAGTTTCAGGAAACTGGAGACAAATATGTTTGGTGGTCTTAGCATAAACTTGTAGGCCATTAATGTGCTTCATTATTTCCCCTAGTAAACTCTAGAATTTTCTAGTATCAAAGCAAAGAAGTTAAACCATATATAGACATATGTATATGTCCATATATGTATCTGTATCTGTGTATCTATGTATATGTATCTATATACATATATATATAAGATTTATGTATGAGCGATATATGCACACACACATATAGAGAGAGTGCATGCGCAGGTGTGCATGTGTGCCATATGCATTGTAGCTGTGTATATGCACAAACTATTACAGGAACAGTGTCATTTAAAAAAGAAATCTAAAGATAAGCAATTAACCAAATCACTTAAGCTTAGTCTATGCTAGGCAGGCTCTGTTGCTTAGTAATATGAGAAAACATTTATTTTTACCCACCTGTGCTTAAAAACAACAAACCCAGTACTTCTGGTCACTGTGGAAACTTCTCTGCTTGGTTCTCTGGTTTCTTCTTCTAGATTCTGCAAATGGCCCTCAGTCAGATTTTCTCATGACTCCCCTGTCGTTCTCAGTCCCATCTTCTACTTCCATTCTTTTTTCTCTCTGCTCATGCATGTGCATTTAATCCTTCCCTTTACTCTTTAAATGCTAGCCAATCTATGATCAGTAAATCATCATTACAAACATGCAGGGGATTGGCAGCTAGCATTTTCTGCCAACTGCATAAATCTTAAAAGATGAGTGTTTGACGGGGAGGGGTCTTCTCTGAAAACAGAACGGAAGTTAAGCATTACTTTGTATTTTCCCCCTAAATCTCCAAAGATTGATGGCGGGGCTGGTGGTGACTCAGGCACGTTACTGACCGCACAGACCATCACATCTGAGTCCGTGTCGACAACAACAACCACACACATCACCAAGGTAAAGCAATCCAGAGAATGTACATTGCCAACAAAATCTTTTCTGAATTGTTTCTTTGTTCCTATTCACTCTTCAAATTTTTACACACAGTGCCCTGGAATAAACATGCATAGATTTAAAGTATGCAAGAAATTGGGCTCCACTGACATTTGTATTTAAACCAAATTGCAAATTTGTAAAGTACATGGGGTAAAAATATGTTCAAAATAGCTATACCTGAGAGAGCTATAAGAGCAGAAGAAACTTAATAAAATAGAAGCATAGGTTTGGTAAGTACCAGTTAGCTCTCCTGACTGAAGCAAATGAGTGGAGACCGCCATTGGAAATTTTCACCAACTTATTCAAATAATGTAAATTTCCCCCATTGATTTAAGGTTCTAGTATGTGGATTTGGGGCATTTTTTCCAGATCATTCTCTTAAGCGTTTAACGTGTGATGACCAGTGATTCTTAAAATGTGGTCTCTGCACTGGCAGCAACGGTCTCATCCAGGGGCTTGCTAGCAGTGTGAATACTGTGGCCCCTGTCCAGATCTTCTAAACCCCAGGAGTGTTTAGGAAGCCCTCCAAGTGATTCCAGTGTATGCTGTGGTCACCACATTTCTAACCAAGCATTATTTTCCAGTAATGCCTGCTGCTTCTACTAGAGACTGAAGGTCCCAAATGTATCCCTTTTGCCCTCCTCACTCAATATTTCAACAACAAAAAAAACTTTGTAAATTAAAAAAGTCCCCCAAATGCATGATGGTATTGGTGTTCATTTTAAAGTGTATCTAGCTGTTAAAACCTAATGATCTCTGTGGTCAGCCCTGTGTCTTATACTTAGGTGTACTCACCCGTGACTGTGTAAATTTGTCAGTGTTGTAGAGGTTGGGTCTGTGCTTTCTCAGGACTGTGCTATTTACTGATGGTTTAGAGTGTCAGAGCATATCATCTCTCAGCCTCTGTCATGCCTGAGGCTCTGTCACCTTGCTCCAAGCCAGTGACTCTGTTCGGCAGTTTACCCAGAAGCTCCTGCTCCCGGGTCCCCTCCAGCCTTTGTTCAGCCACGTTCTGTGTTCATGTCACAACCACGTGCGGAATCAAATCAAACATTGGATGGAAGTCTTTCTATCACCCTCACCCATCTTACATATCTTAAAGCAAATCCAAGTTCTCTTTCTGTTATTGCACTAAACTAAATGAACAAAGTTGCTATGGATTTGTATGAAGCCAGTAGAACAATCAGAGCTATAACATCAAGCAATTTTCCAAACGATGATTAGGAGTCCCTGTAAATTCTACATAAACCAAACAACTGTTTCTTCCCTGCTTGCTTCTTTTCAAAATAATGGCCAATGGGAAATGAAGAAACTCAGGAAACTGTACTGAAATGTTCCAGTGGAACTGTTTGGATTAAATGACATCTATTGCATCCTGATCTCACCTGAATTATGCTGAGAGAGTTTTTAAGGTTGCTTTCAAATTGGATGATAGAATTCTACATTGAGCGTATAAATAAAGACATTTCTGGAGCGTCAGTGTTCCCCACTCAGTGTCAATTGCCTAATGATTATCAGAAGGTCTAGGTGTGCTCCATTTGTGTTTTCTCTGATTTTGTGTAAACATGTTTTAGTGATTGCTAACCCCCCTCCCTTTTCCTTTATGACCTCTAGACTGTAAAAGGTGGAATATCTGAAACAAGAATTGAGAAACGCATCGTGATCACAGGAGATGCAGATATTGATCATGACCAGGTAAAGATCAGAGTATCTGCTTCTTTGACCATGCTTATTTTCTGAGTTTCTGTTATGTCACATTCCTGTGTCACATCCCTTCTGCCAGTACCTCCTGGATGAATCCACCTCCTAAGCTTGACATAAGGACACCTCACAGCCTAGACACAGCCTGTCCTTTCAGCCTTCCTAACACTGAATTGCATAAAACATGGGTTGCTTTTTCATTTCCCACTAGCTTTACACACACCTTTGCGTCTAAATATTAAAAAATTTTGGCAACCGTCAGGCGTTCATGTGTGCCTGATTTAACGGTAAGTCACCAGTTATAAGAAAATAAATGACATTTTCATGACCTTGGCTTCAAAAAATAAGAAAAGCTGCTAAGTTTGACTTATGCCTGTCTTTAGGAACTTATCAAACATTTTTTAATAGCATTAGAAAAGTTGGGCTGTTTACCTCTAGGTATTTTCCTCTAGTCATTACCATTATTGAGGGGTAGGAGAAGGTAATATAAGGTCTCTTAGAAAGTAAAAATTTACATGTACTCAGAAAAGACTTTTTAAAAGAATCATAGTGCTTCCGTTCTATTGTTGAGCAGAATGCATGCTTTTAAAAAGCAGGCAGTGAATGGAACCACTGTGACTTGGAAAGTTGTTTTAATTTTAGACTGCAGTGCCAAGTGGTTTTGAGAATTTTTTGTCTTCTTATATTCTGAGTGATTTTTATCTCAACTTTAGAGGAGACCAAGCTTTTTTCCTTTTACAATAATTTGAGGAAAAGGAAATGTTCAATTGGCCATCTCAGTTGAGAAGTAGGAACAAATGATAGTTAACCCAGCTTTGAACACTATTGGACTTGGGAAAGAGCATTTTAGAGAACAAAATTTCTCGTTTAAGAAGGGCTCACTGTATGTGGCAGAAGAGGAGTAGGTTTTCTTCTATGCCTAGAAAGAAAATTATTCTTTTTTTAAAAACTACTGTATACATAATTTTACTTACATATTTCCTAATGTATTTTTTAAAATTCCATTAGAGTTCTTAGAGGTAAAGGGTTGCCCTGACTCTATTTTGACTTAGTAGTGGGGATTCCTCGTATATGACCGTATATGTCTCTTCATTACTGGGAAGTGAATTACCTGTGTGGAGACCAAGCCTCTGGTTTCCTATATAGAAGACTAATTCTGCTTCTCTTCACTAGGATAGTGTTGAATTGCTCTGACCTTAAGTTTGAATAAACCCTGTGCTTAGTCTGTTCCCCCCTGGGACTCCTACTCAGCCTTTGCTGAATGTGTGCTGGGCAGGAGCCTACATTCTTTGGCATGATGGAAGGTGGGAATCCGTGCCTTCTCTCAGCTTTTGTTTCTTCTGTGCTCTCTCTCCACTGAACTAGGCCTTTCAGGCTTTAAAATGCCACTTTTTCTCGTGATGGATTACTCTCAGGCTTTATTTTATGTGTGTTTCTTTGTCCTGTTTTAACTTGAAAACTAAAATCTAGATGATACTGCTTCTGAACAGCAGATATTAAAAACACAGCATGAAATGTCAGTTCCAAAATAACACACATTCCTAACTCTTGCGTTAAAAAAGAGTCCTGATGATGCATCACAGCTTTAGCTGTTGCTCTGAGGACACACACCTTGTGTGTATGATGTTCGGTTTTAGCCCATTTTAAAACAGAGGAGGGAGGGGGAAGGATAAATTAGGTCGGGATTAACACACACACATTACTTTATATAAACAGATAAACAACAAGGATCTGCTGTATAGCACAGGGAACTATATTGTGTCTTGTAATAAGCAATAATGGAAAAGAATCTGAAAAAGAATGGATATATATATATCACTTTCTGTACATCTGAAACTAACACAACATTGTAAACCAGCTATATACTCCATTTAAAAAAAAAAAAAAAAAAACCCTGAAAATGAGGTCAGATATCCAAATGAAGAGAAATTTAGCCTTTTCATAACTTTTGATGAAAAAGTTAAAAGTTTTAAACTTTTTTGAGTAAATGTAATTGTGGTTTCTGCTGTGCTTGTTATCCAAAGCTCATGGTATTTGCTTTCCCCTTAAAGCCTGTGAATGAGACTGTGAAGCTATTTAAAAGTAAAGGAGGAAAATCACTTCCCTGGCAAAAACTGAGGTTGATCATGCAGTGACTTTCATGTCATTGGCACCTTTTTCAGTTCCTTGCCCACATTAGAAGAATTTTAATAGTGGAAGGAAATCCTTCATCTGAGCAAGATAGGAAAAAAAGGAATCTTTTTTTGTGTTGGCAAATGAAAGAGGCATGCTTCTATAGAAACTCGCTTTGCAAGTTCTACACCTGATGGCTCTCAGCTCTGAACCAGGGAGAGAGAAACAAGATGGCAGAGTTTCCTTTCTAATAAAATAACTTCTCAAATTGGCAATGTGATGTGATAGCTTTCTCAGTCTTGATTGTTGCTATAATACACTAAAATTTTACAGTACTTTATTATATGTACTGATGTTATGGAAGGAAAGGAACTAAAGGAAGACTGATTTCAAATGCATTTGAAGATGATAATAGCAGTTTTCCATTTTCCATTCTTTTCGGCTAATTAAAGTGTGTTTCGTGTATTCCACTTTCTCTTGGGTATCATGTATATTCCTCTTTAACAAGTGCACTGGTTTAATGTAGGCAGATCTTTGTGAAAGAAAGTGAAAGTGTTGGTTGCTCAGTTGCATCCGATTCTTTGCAATCCCATGGACTGAGGCCCTCCAGGCTTCTCTGTCCATGGAATTCTCCTGGCAAGAATACTGGAGTGGGTTGCCATTTCCTTCTCCAGGGGATCTTCCCGACCCAGGGATCAAACTTGGGTTTCCTGCATTGCAGACAGATTCTTTATCATCTGAGCCACCAGGGAAGCCCAGACAGACCTTTGTAACGAACATAAATTCAAAGTGTCTGAGAAGTTGGTTGTAGCCACGTTGGCCCCCATCAGAGTTGGCCTTTCTCAGATGGGATTCCACACCAGCCGGGAGTAGATCAGGTGTTCATTGTTGAGTCTCTCCCTTCCCTCTGCACAGGCACACAGACTTAGAGGCCCCCTGCTGTACTGGGTATCCTTCCCCATTCACATGGCAGTCGGCACACGGCAGCACTTTCTGTCCTGCTCTGAGACCAGGTCCCCACTTCACTCTCACCCTCCCAGCTGCCTGCTCTCCCCATGTGACAAGCAGCTGTGCTGCGGCTCAAATGGAAGCCTGATCCCCTTAGTTCTCTCTTGTCCCAACACAGGTGAGTTGCCAGAATTTGTTCCCCGGTATGAACTGAAGCACCTTCAAGTGCCTTCCAAGCTGAGTAAAAATTTGCAGAGTAAAAAACAATCTTTTGTTAGCTTTATCTTTCTTTGTGGACGGAGGCTCAGGGTTTTGTTCTGTAACCTTCCAGCTGACAGAAACAGTGTTGCAAACAAGAAATGCAGTTGTCCTTGAAGGCAGGTGACAGAGTCACAAGAAAATTCTGCTGCTTTTTTCAAAGGCCTCTTTTCCTGATGAGATACAACTCTCTCTCCTAGTAGGACTTCCTTTTTTGTTTTCCAGTTCTGTGCTAGAAGAGTACTGTTCTGTGTGGGTTTTCTTTTACTTTCTCCCTAAGACCTCTTTAAACACCTTTCCCTCTGAAAAATAGGATCTTTCCACTTTGTATATAATGTATATATACAGTTTACTTTCTGATCAAGCACAGAGAAACCTTGTCTGCGTTCTCATAGCCAGGTCTAGGAAAGAGCCCATGAAGCAATGGAATGGCAGCTCAGGTCCTTCTCCGGCCCTGCAGCCCCCCAGGAGGATGGCCCTGAGAGAGCCGATTAATCTTTGCACCTTCGCTGTTTGCATGTAAAAGAGGGAGCCGTATTTTCTTTTTTTTTTTTTTTTTTCTTCCAATTTTATTTTATTTTTAAACTTTACATAATTGTATTAGTTTTGCCAAATATCAAAATGAATCCTCCACAGGTATACATGCGCTCCCCATCCCGAACCCTCCTCCCTCCTCCCTCCCCATACCATCCCTCTGGGCCGTCCCAGTGCACCAGCCCCAAGCATCCAGCATCATGCATCGAACCTGGACTGGCAACTCGTTTCCTACATGATATTTTATATGTTTCATTGCCATTCTCCCAAATCTTCCCACCCTCTCCCTCTCCCACACAGTCCATAAGACTGTTCTATACATCAGTGTCTCTTTAGCTGTCTCGTACACCAGGTTATTGTTACCATCTTTCTAAATTCCATATATATGCGTTAGTATACTGTATTTATGTTTTTCCTTCTGGCTTACTTCACTCTGTACAATAGGCTCCAGTTTCATCCACCTCATTAGAACTGATTCAAATGTATTCTTTTTAATGGCTGAGTAATACTCCATTGTGTATATGTACCACAGCTTTCCTATCCATTCATCCGCTGATGGACATCTAGGTTGCTTCCATGTCTTGGCTAAAGATTAGTCTCTCTCTTTAGCTTTTAACTGATTGTTGTCATTGTTGCTTGCAGTGTTAATCGTTCTGTGTCCTGGAAGTTGATAGATATTTTTCCCACAACGTTCCTCAAGCAATTACTGAGAGCCTAAGAGGGAAAAGATGAGCTGAGCCTGGTCCTGTGCTGGGGGGCGTGTTGGGGGTGGGTGGGTGGGTGGGTGGGTAAGGCAACTAGATAACTACAAGTATCACTAGAGTGTGGAGGGCAGACAGCATGCCGGAGGCTTTACCTCATTCCTTCAGTCCATACAGCAGGCCTTAACGTGATCTTTACAATCTCAGCGTCAGTGTCAGGTAATGGATGAAAATTCAGAGAAGATCTGTTTTCTCCATGTCTCATGCTGTCAATGCCAGGCTGGGTGGAATTCAGGGCCTGAGTGTTTCTCCTCCATGAATTGTTATCTGGAAATGGATGGGAGAAATGGGAAATCTGGGGAAATGAGATGGACTCTCTAAAATGAACAAGGAGGCAATTTCAGATCTTCTTGCTTCCTCAGATAAAGCAGTGAAAGCATCGCTTTTTGCTGGAGGCTGGAACGCAGGTGATGGGTATGCTTGTGCATTGCTACCCCAAAAAAGAACCTCTTTCTCTGCTCACCACGCTCTCTCCTGACCCTGCAGGCGCTGGCCCAGGCCATCAGGGAAGCCAGGGAGCAGCACCCCGACATGTCGGTCACGAGGGTGGTGGTGCACAAAGAAACCGAGTTGGAGGAGGGGGAAGAGTAAGGTAAGAGCCCTGTCGCCTGTGCTGTGTCCCTGCTGAGTAATGCGAAAGGTGACCTGCATTCAGTTAATTATAAACTCTGGGGATCAATGGGCATCATGTGGTGTTGATAACTGCCATGTGTCGAGAGCTGCTGATAGTCAACATTTATATGTTTCTGTCCTATTTTGTAAAGCACATTAGTGTAAGTTATCTGAATGTTCACAGTGACCCTCTGAGAAAGACGCTATTGCCATTGTTTAGATGAGGGACTTTTATTGTAGGGGCCCAAGGGCAAGATGAGTTAAGTCTTTTAAATGTGGACATTAAGAATAATTGTGTATCAGAGAAGGAACCATAAAGTGAAGGCTTGCTTTGACTATAGAAATATGTACAATTTGAGCCAAACCAGCAAAAACAAAAGTAAAGGGTAAGTGATACAGTTCAGTATGCTTGGCAGAGAAAGGAACATATTGTCATTTATGTGTCATCAAAAAATGTCAACACTTAGGTGAAAAGGCCTTCCCTTGTGGCTCAGCTGGTAACGAATCTGCCTGCAATGTGGGAGACCCGGGTTTGATCCCTGGGTTGGGAAGATCCCCTGGAGAAGGGAATGGCTATCCACTCCAGTATTCTGGCCTGGAGAATTCCATGGATTGTATAATCTATGGGGTCACAAAGAGTTGGACACAACTGAGTGACTTTCACTTCACTCACTTAAGTTAAAAAAAAAAAAAAAAAGAGCAGAGGATTAAGCAAGTAAACCATGTAGAAACATAAGCAAAAAGTGTTTAGCCTCATTATTTCCTAAATCAGTACAAATGAAAAATTCACTTCTAAATGTGGCAAAGTTTATATTAGCGAGAGTTAGGGAGGTTGTGGGAGGGAAACTATACTTACGCTGGTGTATAAATTAGTAATATTTCCTGGAGGGCAATTTGACAAAACCTTATATTAAACCTGCTTACCACTTGAACTACTGTGAGGAGTTTCTTAAATAATCAGGGATGTATACAAATACTTATCTTCAGGACTATCACATTTTTATATATGCTAGCAAGAAATTTGAAGCCATCTAAATGGCCAGCAGTAGGGCGTGGTTATACATTGTGCTGCTTCCATGTGATGACAAAAATGCATATTGCCGTTAAAAGCAGTGTTAAAGAATTCTTAAAAAAGGGGTAAGTGTTCCTAATTGTGTATGTATTAGGATTTTGAAAAACAGGTTTTATTATACAGCACATATAACTGAGATTGAATTTTTGTTTTTAAAGTGATCCATACACTGATCAATTGAGAGAGAGGTCCCCACAGGAAGGGCGTGTCACAGACCACGTCTTCCTCATCGTGGCAAGGCCAAATGTTCTCCCATCGCGGGAAGTGAGGGGTCCTACCAGAACACAGCCTCCCTTCTGACTTACTCATTTTTGCCAATGTGGTAGATAGATATGAAACGATGTACAACTTACGACATATAGTGACGTGTAACTTAATGCCATATAACTTTCTTGGTTTTACTGCTTCTGAATAGATTCTGAATACTAATCTTCCATCAATTTTATGTGTTGCAAGAATCTTCAGGTTTGTGGTTTATCTTTTATTATTAATAGAGGTCAATATGTTAATATACTGAATGTAGCATTTAATATATTAATGTAGTTGAGCCATCACACTTTCCTTTATGGCGTATGCTTTTTCCATACCCTGAGGTGTTAAAGATATTTTCAATTCAGAAATTTCAATGTTGCCTTTCATGAATCAGTCCTTAATCTATCTGAAATTTTTTCTGTGTGATTAGAAAACTGATTTGTTTGTAGCCAATGGTCCAGCCCTCTACTGAACAGCTGACCCTTGCCCCCATGTAGTCTGCAGGTCAGAGAGCAGGTTTTTTACAAGCGTGGGTGTGTTTCTGAGCACACTCATTTCCATCAGTCTGTGCCTACCCCTACTCCAGTGCCATATAGCTTTAAAATTAGAATTTATATCTGGTAGGATAACACCCCCCCAGTTCTTTTTCTTCAAGAATATCTTGGCTGTTCTGGATTATTCTTGGTACCTTGTATTCACTTGTGCAGTGAATACACTGCACACACACACACACACACACACACACACACACAGCCTTTGAAGTATGCCTGTCTCAGAGGTCATCTTTTATAAGCATCCTCGTTAAACAGATTTAGGCAGTTAAAGTATAAATTCACATGTAAGGTGGGTAAGCTAGACAAATTTAGGAAGATTCATTCAGTCATTGAAAAGATATTTAACAAGTGCCAAAAGGTGCGAGGGTAGCTTAGGCAGTGAGAGTTCGGATTGTCCATTGTTAGACAAGAGTCATGGTCCCCTTCCTTCGGAAGGGTCCACTCCAGGAGGGGAGGCATCAATATTAACAAATAAACAAAGTGTAATTGCATATCTCACAGATGCTCTGAAGGAAATAATATGAGGGAACAAAGTAGAGGGTTTGAACTGTTACCAGATTAGGCAATTACTTGGGAAGCTCAGCTTTGAGTTGAAATCTGAAGGACAAATGAGAGCTACCTCAGTGTGTCTCAAAGTCATTTTAGCACCTCCATTCCCAACTGGCCACACCACTTGTTCCTGAACAATTTCCTTTGCTGATGACTGTCGGGGCTGGGAAGAATGTGTTTCCACTGCTTCAGCTACCCTCTGGCTGCCCTGCCAGAATCCCACAGAGGCAGCAGGTCAGTGGGGACAAAGAGCAAGACCAAGACAGTGTTTCAACATCAGAGAAGAAGAAAGTATTGTTTGTGATGTATTGGCCCCGTCTCCCTTTTCAGGTGTGAAAAGCTCTCCTCCTGATTTAACCTGACCTCTTCCTTTGGAGTAGTCTGACCTCTTGATCAAGCATTGAAAATGGGGTGTGGAGGATGGAAAGATGGTCAAAGAACAACATGAAGACAGAACTCCCAGTCTGCCTCCCCTAGCCGGACATTTGAGGCTGAGGAGCTAAATGCAGCTCCATGAACAAGAAAATACTTCAGAGGAGCACTTCCCTAAATCTTTGCATTGTTTTTATGTCCTCTTAAGGACTACTCTCCCTTACCATCTTATCCTAACTGCGTACTTATGAGGTTTCGGATAGATACACAATGTTACTGACCTTGTCTCCACTAGAATGATGTCCGAAAATGGTCCTAATGAGGAGGGAGAAGAACCCAGGCTTGGTGGGGTGATCTGTGTGGACTCAGAAAGAATGAGCCCCAGGAGGGGGAGCTCCCAATCCTGCTTCAGCTGGCACCATCAGCTCTGTGAACTCAGACTTCAAATGAGCCTCTCAGACTCCTTGAGTAATCATTGATGTAGGATGAAAAAGTGAATGACACCTCCTTTTTGCTGACAGCAGTGGATAGCCAAAGGATGAAATGATGGAGCTGTCTCTCATCTATTCACTCATTTTGTTCTCTCTGTTGTTGTTCATTATTCACATATGCTGGAAGGCTCGTTAGTGTTAACTGCTGTTTTACCATGGAGATTTCAAATCAAACAAGGTCTGCACTCACAGCAGAATAGTCTCAAGTTTTCTGATAGGTTCTGCACTGGATTTGGTGGGAACAGAGACAAGATCTCAGAATCAGGATGGGGCATCAGAGATGGCTTCTCTTGAATGTCATGGTGAATCAGAATTGGCCCAATGAAGAAAGGAGTGGAAGGGGGCCATCCACAAGCCAGCATGATCTGATTTTGTGAACCCAGCACTCCAGGAATTGTGCAAAATGCTGTGCAGCTGCCTTGCAGGGCACTTGTAGGAGAGTCATGGGAGATGAGCGGGGCAGAGAGGCAGAGGCCTGATCATAAATAGTCGTAGTAGCCAATCAGAAGAGGCTGAAGTTTATCCTGAAAAGCTATGGGGTATTCCTTTGTATTTGAGAAACAGTAAGGAGATAAAGTTTGTGACTTGTTGACTGCATGAGGATATGGAAGTTAGTGAGTTGGGAGGATGCAGGAGCTGGGGAGAATCCCAGATAATGCCCAGGTTTCTGTCTTGGGTAAATGCGTGGTTGGTGGTACCTGTAATTTTAGTCATAGAACACATGAGTTTTATTTTTCATTTGTCATGTGCAATATGGCCGGTTCTCTCCGTGTAGTTGTCTTAAAGCAAAAGCGTATGTTCTTGTTGTCATTGTCGGGTACTGTAGGAGAGGCCAACTGTCATGGAAATTATAGTGGAAGCTTGGATGTGAATGTATAAGGCTCCGATTTACACGTACACACATAGGATATGCTTAATTGGAAATTTACCAGATAGTCTGAGTGTCAAGAGAAAGTGTAACAGCAGCTTTGCAGGGCTCAAATCCAATCATAGTTGTGTGATGTGGACAGCTTATTTTATTTCACTGTGTCTCAGTTCTGCCATCTGTAAACTGGGGGAGACAATAGAAGTTACAGATGTAGAATTTGTTAATAAGACACATTGTAAGAACTTTTTGTAATGCAGAAGGCCAGCCATGAATCCTTTTGTTCTTAAAAAGTCAAATAACAATTTAGAATTTTCAACCCCAGAAATGCTGAGTTTGAGATGCATGTGGAATATCTCCATGGAGAGGTCCAGGAAGTAGCCAAGAGCTTTCAGAGAGAGACAGACCACTGCAGGCTTCAAAACAGGAAGTGGACACATCTGAATGTGTCGTCCACTGATGAAGCCTTTGGTTTGAGTGTCGCTACCCAGGACCAGGTCAGAGAGTTGGGGCCTGGGGACCAGAGGAGCTCTAGGAGGAGGAATCAGATGGCAAGAAGATAGGAACAGGGAGGAAAGGGTGCCACAAAAGCTGCAAGAGAAGCTAACTCCAAGAAGGAGAGCGTAACCAAGCATTAAATATGGCAAAGAAACCAGGCACATACATGTTCCTTTGGAATTGGTGGTCCAGAGTCAGCCTGAGGGCTTTGTCAGCGCTACTTCAGTCACGTAGTGGAGAGGGAGCCGATAACAGGTTGAGGAAACAGGATTTACACAGAGTGATTTCAGGAAGTGGGAAAGCTCAGTAATTGGGCCTTTTGCTTTTCCATCCACCTTGCCTGCCTTCATCTGAGAAGCCAGAGAGTGTCGGTCTGACAGAGCCACCAAAGCTAGTGCGGTGCTCACTAAAAACCTGGCACATGCCTCATTCCTTTGAGCCTGTCCGATGGCCCCTGAGTTCCAGGCCCCGACCGACCCACAATAAATAACTCTGAGTTAGCGGTGTTGCTCTCTGGGCTGGCATGCATCCATGAACACCAGTTTCTAAGCAAGATGATATTGTGTTCCAACCAGCATTTCAGAGTCAGGGTGATGTTCACGGTTTCAAAATGAACTTGAAAATCCAAACAGGAAATTAGCATCAAGTGTCTAACTACCTGGACAGGAGAGAGTGACAGTGCTGGCTGAACAGAGCTCCAACGGATCACAAGCTACTCACCTACATGTGAGTGTCTCTCTGTCCTTGAAAGAGAAGCACCAGCCTATTAGCTTCCAGGTGACTCTTCTCAGTTCAAGAGCCAGGGATGTTTCAGGCATATCAGTTCCCATTGTATTTATTGCGTTCTTATTTTATTCTGTTTACCTAGTTGTACTAGTCTTACACCCCCAAATTAGCATTTTATTACAGCTTAGTTTTCAATGCAAGTTAAACCTAAAATGGAGACTTCTACATAGAAATGAAAAGTCAGTTTGGATTTAGTGTGTTTCAGGCACTGCCAGTTTTCACTGTGGAACGCTGTAGAATGTTCCATTTAACATTTGTGAATCCTGCAGGTGCTACCAATGAGTTACTTGCAGTATATTTGAACTTCCCCACAGAGGGGCAGTGGGTGCCTCTGCCACTGTGCATACATTAGCACCTGGGAGTCTTGATTCCCCAGGGTTTGCTCTAGGACAGAATCATCATTGACTGTTGTTTTTCCAAATGAAGCTCTGTGTTTTTTCTGGTAATAAAAAAGGAGAGGCAATCATAATTTTTTGAAAGGGGAAGATGGTAGAAAATGTAAGTGACCCATAATCATTCCGCTCCTGGAGACACAGTCCCTTTCCACAATGTATATGTGTGTGAACACGTTCAGATGCACTCGCTCGTGTGTTTTCATGTCTCTGTGCGTTTAGGTCAATCCTGTTGATTCTGTCTATCCTATCTATCTGGCGTTTTTCTCCATGGTACAGGGTCTTCACAGTACATTGTAGGTAACTTTGCCCATCATTATCTCATCAATTTCCAACAGCCATCAAATGGACACAGGACAGCTTCCTTGACCCTCATTAATGGCTATTTAGACTAATTTCTCAGTTTTCATGACTAAATGCACAGCTACAAATATTGTAGTTGTATGTACATTTTGAGGCCATTAATTTCATTGTTTCTCTAGGACAAATTTTTAGAAATTAGAGTTGGTGTGCCACCAAACACCAAGTTTCTTCTTGACATCTTTCCCATCTGTCTTCCTTAGAGGTTCTGCAGAGTTAGACACCCATTAGCAGCTTAAGAGTCTCCCGGTTTCCCCGCACACTCACCAACACTAAAGATTGTATGATATTTAAAAAGTCTTTGCCAACCTGGTGAGGAAAGAGCATTTGTGCCCTCCCTTTTTTAAACTGTGAGGATAGAGTATTTTTAAATCACTATTTTTCATTGCTAAGGAATACACGTATTTGCACATATATATGTATACATATGTGCACATGAACACAATTTGCATTTCTTTGAATTGCCATTTTGTGTCCTTTGTCCAACCCTTTGTGACCCCATGAACTGTAGCCCACCAGGCTCCCCTTTCCATGGAATTCTCCAGGCAAGAATACTGGAGTGGATAGGCATTCCCTTCTATTCAAGTGTTTATCATCTTTGATCTCTTACAGAACTGTTAAGAATATTAATCCCTTAGTCACAAATGCTGCATGTTTTCTCCAGTTTTTCATTATAATTGAGAATTTTAAATGGCTCTAAAAAGAGAGGGTGAGGACAAGACAAAATTAACAAATTGGAGACACACAGACCATATCCAGAGTTTTGGTTTGTTTTTCATCCCAAACAAACTTGAATGTTTAGCATGTTATAGAACTTGAATTATTGATGCTTAAAATGGGAAGATACCCAGTGATCCTAAAAACGTCAGAGCCTGCTTTCTCTCAAGGCCACAGTGGCTCAGTAGGTGCTGCCACTTTAGGGGGAGGACAAGCCCTCCAGGTCTCCTTCCCATCTCTTCATTTTGGGGTCCTGGTACCTGTCTCCCTACTTAGATGTTACCCACCCCCAACCCAGCCTTTGAGAAATATGGAGGTGGTGACTTTATTATACCCTAGTGCAGGGGTGTATTGTAGAGGATAGAAATTAAAAGAATATTTAATCTAAAACTTCACATAGAGCATCTTCTTTTCCCCCACAACCCTAGAGATTGAAGTAATTTGTCATAGGTCAGTTCTAGGCAAGAATCATAAAATACCATCATGTGTAGAGCTGAGTATATTTTCATTTGTCTAATGTTAGACATCCCAGATACTAGTTTTTAAATAGTAATTTTAAATTTTAATGTAATTTTGTGGGTGGCTTAGGAGGGAATTTTGCTGGGGGGATAAATTAATAAGTCTCTGTATGTTCTTAAGATATTCCTGTGTTCATGAGGATTATATTCCCAGGACATGTTGGCCCTACATTTATTTTACTGTCATACATCAAAATACTTTAGTTATTAGCATTAGAGCAAAATGAGAATCTGGTCTTGTTCTGTCTGCTAGGGCACATGTGGCTCTTGAGCATTTGAAATGTGGCTATTCCCAATTGAGCTGTCCTGTAAGTGTAAAATAACAGACGGAATGCTGAAAAGGTAAAAAAAAAGAATGTTAGTAAATGAGGGAGTTGAGTCTGGAGATGAATTCTTTTGATTCCCATTAACTTTCCTATTTAAGGAAAATACAAAACAAATACTGAGTGAGTTTTAGTCATATATATTTCAAAACTGTTTTTCTAAACAATAAAAGAGTTTTGTTATGGTTTTTTTTTAAGTACAACTTTTATTTTGTTTGATTTGATTAGAGAAATTTTTCTCATCCCCACTTGTGAACCTATGATTGACAATATTGATGTAACCTTACCATAGTCCACTTGTTATTTAAAAGAAGCTTTAAGATTTTGTGGAATGCTTTCAAATCAAGTTCTTACAAGATTCGAAGTCGGCAGAGTGAACCAAAAGACCTGCCTCTCCCTTTAGGGCCAAATACTAACTACTCTTAGAAATCTTTGTCAAAGCTTCAGAGATTCAGGAACACCATTTTTTAAAGAACTGAGAGTCCTCCTGGGATATTTCAGAAGTAGTTATTCAACAAAAGAGAGCAGGAAAATGAGCCTGAAATTTTTCCACTTAAATCAGCAGATGAAACTGATGGTGAGGACAGGCCAGTAATGCTTTGTTCCTGGAGATATAATACCATTCTGTTTGTGTTTTCCCTCCCAAGCTCTTGCCTTTCAGCCTTGCCTTGTGGGTTAGTCCCTGTTACTTCATTCATGGATTCATTAATGTATATTGGGAACATAACCACATTCAAGGGACTGTAATAGTTGTGAGAAAAGTAAACGCATAGGAACAAGTAGGCAAATAACATACATGATTAAAAAAAAAAAAAGGTGTTTTAAGAGAAGCCTTGAGAAAGGGCTGTGAAAGTTGACAGGAGAAACTGTTTCTGACTGGCAGGTCAGGGAAGACCTCCCCCTGAAGGCAGTGGGACACTTCCTATGTGCTGAGTGTGGGGACGATTGGCACACGTATTGGGCAGAGAGGAAAGAGCACGTAGGAAAACCATGGGCCAGACATCAGGATAAGCAGATCCTGCATTGTGGCTGGGGGTTGAGTTCCCAGCAGGGGCTGGACAGATTGTCAAAGGCAAATGACAGGGGTACTACACGTGAGTATCTTAGTTTAGACTTTGCTCTGTTGGTCGTTTGCAAAGAAGAAGAGCATTTTTAGCACCATCCTTTATCAGTGGTGTGCAGGATTAGATTGAATGAATATTTGACTGAATGAAATATTCTGTAAAGAAATCATTATATTGGTTCAGGCAATTATTAATGGAAAAACAGAACTGGACATCTGTCTTTAAGAGTAGAATACAAAAAACCTCGAATAGCCAAAGCAATCTTGAGAAAGAAGAATGGAACTGGAGGAATCAACCTACCTGACTTCAGGCTCTACTACAAAGCCACAGTCATCAAGACAGTATGGTACTGGCACAAAGACAGAAATATAGATCAATGGAACAAAATAGAAAGCCCAGAGATAAATCCATGCACATATGGACACCTTATCTATGGCAAAGGAAGCAAGAATATACAATGGATTAAAGACAATCTCTTTAACAAGGCATGTTGGGAAAACTGGTCAACCACTTGTAAAAGAATGAAACTAGAACACTTTCTAACACCATACACAAAAATAAACTCAAAATGGATTAAAGACCTAAACGTAAGACTAGAAACTATAAAACTCCTAGAGGAGAACATAGGCAAAACACTCTCCAACATAAGTCACAGCAGGATCCTCTATGACCCACCTCCCAGAATATTGGAAATAAAAGCAAAAATAAACAAATGGGACCTAATTAAACTTAAAAGCTTCTGAACAACAAAGGAAACTATTAGCAAGGTGAAAAGGCAGCCTTCAGAATGGGAGAAAATAATAGCAAATGAAGCAACTGACAAACAACTAATCTCAAAAATATACAAGCAACTCCTGCAGCTCAATTCCAGAAAAATAAACGACGCAATCAAAAAATGGGCCAAAGAACTAAATAGACATTTCTCCAAAGAAGACATACAGATGGCTAACAAACACATGGAAAGATGTTCAACATCACTCATTATCAGAGAAATGCAAATCAAAATCACAATGAGGTACCATTTCACACCAGTCAGAATGGCTGCTATCCAAAAGTCTACAAGCAATAAATGCTGGAAAGGGTGTGGAGAAAAGGGAACCCTCTTACACTGTTGGTGGGAATGCAAACTAGTACAGTCACTATGGAGAACAGTGTGGAGATTCCTTAAAAAACTGTAAATAGAACTGCCTTATGACCCAGCAATCCCACTGCTGGGCATACACACCGAGGAAACCAGAAGGGAAAGAGACACGTGTACCCCAATGTTCATCGCAGCACTGTTTATAATAGCCAGGACATGGAAGCAACCTAGAGGTCCATCAGCAGATGAATGGATAAGAAAGCTGTGGTACATATACACAATGGAGTATTACTCAGCCATTAAAAAGAATACATTTGAATCAGTTCTAATGAGGTGGATGAAACTGGAGCCTATTATACAGAGTGAAGTAAGCCAGAAAGAAAAACACCAATACAGTATACTAATGCATATATATGGAATTTAGAAAGATGGTAACAATAACCCTGTATGCGAGAGAGCAAAAGAGACACAGATGTATAGAACAGTCTTTTGGACTCTGTGGGAGAGGGTGAGGGTGGGATGATTTGGGAGAATGACATTGAAACATGTATAATATCATATATGAAACGAATCACCAGTCCAGGTTCGATGCATGATACTGGTTGGTTTGGGCTGGTACACTGGGACGACCCAGAGGGATGGTACAGGGAGGGAGGAGGGAGGAGGGTTCAGGATGGGGAACACGTGTATGTCTGTGGTGGATTCATGTTGATGTATGACAAAACCAATACAATATTGTAAAGTAATTAGCCTCCAATTAAAATAAGTAAATTTATATTAAAAAAAAAGTAGAATTGAATTAAGTTTGAAAGTAAAACCAGAAATAAGATATATGTGAAAATCCATAGTAATATTATTAGCTCACATTTACTGAGGGCCTACTCTATGCTGAGCTTTATTGAAGGACTTTACCATGTATCATTTCAGTTAGTTCTTACAGTCACTTGGATGTAGATGATGACACTGAGGCCTAAAGAGGTTGTCCCTCACCCAGTCATACCGTCGATGCCTGGCAAAGCCAGAGCTGATCTTCAGTCAGTTTGACTCCACACTGCATATTGCTGTGCTCTGAGGGATTCACCATGGGAATCTTTGAAGTATAGACTCCCACCAGTGGATTGCATTGACCAAAAAATTTGTTCGAGTTTTTCCGTAAGATGTCATAGGAAAACCTGAATGAACTTTTGGCTGATTCAGTAATTGAAGCATACCTCATTTTAGAAAAATATATTTTGGACAGAATTTCTTTGAGGCTGCAGCTACAATATGTAGCTAAGTGCACAAGTAAAACTTTTATAGATTTTATAGAATAATTATGTTTAGAAATGAGGTAGAATTGATGTTGCTTTCATTTGAGAGGATATTCCACAATTGCCATGTGTAGTAATTCTTTAGGGAGAGTGACTGGAATGTGCATAAAGGCTCTAACAGAAGATTACTGTTAGCTTTGAAGAAAACCCTCATGCGAGCCTCATGAGAAAAGTGGCCTTCACACAGCATTAATGTATTCAGGCAAACCAAAGGATGCAAATTATTTGTGGAAGAGGTATTTTGCACCCTTTGACTGAAAAGGAAAAGACACTAGATTTCATTTTTCCTTCTCTGTTCAGCAGTCACACAAATATCTGTGAGAGGAGGAAACAGCAGTAGGTCAGGAAGCAGATTCCATAGATGTAGTTCTCAAGCAAAGGTCTCGGGAACACACAAAAATTATTAAAGTAGTCCAAAGAGTGTTTTATGTGAATTTTATTGATTAAAATTTGCCATTCACAAATCAAATAGTTTTCAAAATATTAAGTTAAAAATAATCACCTAGTGAAAGAAGCCTGTCTGAGAAGGTACCATGTACTGTATGATTCTGCTGCTGCTGCTAAGTTGCTTCAGTTGTGTCAGACTCTGTGCGACCCCATAGAGAGCAGCCCACCAGGCTACCCCATCCCTGGGATTCTCCAGGCAAGAACATTGGAGTGGGTTGCCATTTCCTTCTCCAATGCATGAAAGGGAAAAGTGAAAGTAAAGTCGCTCAGTCATCTCCGACTCTTAGCGACCCCATGGACTGCAGCCCACCAGGCTCCTCCGTCCATGGGATTTTCCAGGCAAGAGTACTGGAGTGGGGTGCTATTGCCTTCTCCGACTGTATGATTCTAACTATATGCCATCCTGGAAAAGGCAAAATGATTAAGACAGTAAAAAGATCTGTGGTTGCCGCTGATCTCATTAGAAGAGTCTTTAAATATAGAGAAGCTATCAAGCTCAAGGGGCCCAAAATACAGTTTTCCAAAATTATCATTTTCACATGAAAACTTGAATTTTATCATTGGTATCAAGTTCTGTCAACTGTTTTTCTTGAAGTGACAGGCTCATCTCATTTTCAAGCAAACACGTGCCGGAAATCCAATGCCAGAGTGGTTTCTGCTCACAGTTCATGCGTTCATATGAATTCAGTTTCCTTCTCGACATCCGCTGCACGTTTGTATGCAGAGGGAATGTACTATGTGTACTTCCCATTTCATCACACAGAATATTAAAAAGATGTACTCTCGGGTGGAGATGTAAGAAAAAATGATATTTTTTTCCCGTTTCACTGAGGACAACCTTGAGAGAAACTGACTGGCTTGCTTTTTATTTCACTGTGAGTGCTTGGTGGTAAAGAATGCAGTGACTTTGGGTACAGTTTGGTGTCACTCCCTTGACCTGTGTTAAGATGTCGGCAGGTTTACTCACCATTGTTTCTGCATCATCAGTGGAAGTGTTCACACCGTGAAAGGGGCAAATAGTGTCTTAGGATGATTATGAAATAGCTTTGACTTTATAACCCTCTGAAAGAATCATGGTGACCCCCAAGGTCTACAGACCACACTTTGAGAACTGGCGGGTCTAAATTATAGTGATAATACAAGCATTGTAAGAATTGACTATTTCTTGGTCTAACCAAATAGATTATCTATCATACTTGTGTTTTTTGGCTCTAGGGTTTTATAGTCTTACAATGAAAATTCTGTTTTAAAATTTAAAAATGCAAATTGAGAGCCAAGGAAGACTAAAATGAAACTTTAGAAATAACTGAAATTCATAAACTATCATATTTAAAACTGTTTCACACTTGAGTACATGCACCTCATTTTTATTGAAATAGTTGCATGTACCTTACAGAAATAATTTACTCATGTTTTTAAAATCTCAGCTATATTACTGCCCTATGGTATAATAATTGAATCATCATTATCCTGAAAGGTTTTATATTTTCTTGAATTATTTTGTGTTATATAAAAGCCACAGTTTTGCATTTTTATTAAGACTCCCCTCTGGATGAGTGCTTTACCGCCCATCATTTAGGATGATCTTTTTAAAGTGCATATTTGCTATGTACTGAATCCATTTCTGGAGTAGAACGTGCTCAAGATTGAGGCCATGTGAACCCCCGTCTCTGGAAACTCTTAAGTTTGTGCTTTTCAGATAATTTTGTAGCACCATGCTTGACTGATTGCCCACTCTCATCAGGCACACTGAGAAAGATAAATTTAAGAATTCTCTGGACCCTACATGAAGACTTAAGGTAAAGTAGGCAACCAGTGTGTATGCTTGAAAAATTGAGATGCAGAATTAGACCTGTAATCAGGTGAAAAGGCTGTATTGATCTATTCTCTCATTGCCTGACAGAGGGGGACACAGGCTAGGGAATGTGACTTAGACATGTTCACTGACATTGTATAGTCCAGGGGTGGGAAACTGAAGCGAGGAAATAGCAGTTTGGTTTTTTGTTTTTACTTGACCAAAATTCAAATACATAAAGTATAGCTCATACTTAACTGTTAGAACCACATCCAAACTCAAGGTGAATGTTATGACACTGTCAAAAAGTGAAAGCGGGTTGAATTAATGCTGTAATTAATGTGTGTCAGTTTGCATTGACAACCAGAATTCTGTGTCTGTAAGGTAGTCGAAATTAAGAAAGCTTTTAAAACTTGTACAGGTTTTCATGAAGAACCATGCCTAGTTTCCGATTGATTGGGCTATGTAATAAATTATTTAGACCCCAAATGTAGTTTGCTTAAAATGGCTAAATAATACGGTATTTTTTTCCCCCCTGCTAAAAAGACAGAAAAAATTTAAATGTCAGATGCTTGTGTATTAATGGCGTTGGTGATCCCCACCTTTCCTCCTTCCCAGCTCAATAGCTGGATGTTCAGTACTTGGGAATATATTTCTCTTGTGTTTAAATGCAAAACACAATAAAAAAGGATAAACAAGGGCTTCCCTGGTGGGCTCAGTGGTAAAGAAGTCACCTGCCAGTGCAAGAGACACAGATTTGATCCCTGATCTGGGAAGATCCCACATGCCATGGAGCAGCTAAGCCCCAGTGCACCACAGCCATTGAACCTGTGCTCTAGAGCCCAGGAGTCACAAGTGCCCAAGAGCCCACACTCCACAATAAGAGGAGCCACTGCAATGAGAAGCAGCAACAAGGACCCAGCAAAAATGAATAAATAAAATTATTAAAAAGATAGATGAATGTGTAAATGAATTACTTCCTGTTCATCCGGAACAGTAAGGAACTGGGATGTTCTGATACATTGAATATCTAATTAACTCAGTTACTCAATTTATAGTTTTTTAAAGAATGAGAAAAAAATATAGTGAACATTAAAATTACAATAAAAATAATTTTCTTTGATTCTGAAAGTTGTTGGGAACCCTAAGAGTACATTAAGGCTGTCATTTGTAATACTTATTAACCAGAAAAAAATGGATTTATTTTACTTTCTAATGGTTTGATTGTGAATAAATGAAAGTACATGATATTTGGATTTACATGGGTAACTAATTTTATCTACATATATTTCAAGAAATGTTGAAGCTCTTTGAAACCAAGATCTCTTTGATGCAGTTTCTCCATATTCCTAGATTCTTATTTATCTGCTAATGACTGAAGCAGACTTAATTTTAGCTTTCTTTTACAAATTAAAAATTTAATCTTTGGTGAAAACAGATTCAGTGAAATAAAGTGTCCTGGAAATGTGTGAAGGAAGTGGAGAATACAATACTACTTCTCATTCTTTTGAAGATTTCCAAGTAGTATCAAGTCAGGAGTTCATTTTCTGTAACATAAGCTAGGCAGAGTGGAAGTTGTGTTCAACAAGTGATACATGTTCACTATCAAAACAGAGTTACAAGCTCTCAAAAAAAAAAAAAAAATAGGAATAGACAAACCGCACAACTAAAGGTCACATTACGCTCTAAGAAGTTTGATTGGTAGTTTTAGCTGACCCCTTTACCGCCCCCCACATTTCTGTTCATGATTACTAACCTAAAAAAAAAGGAGACTGTTTTCTCCATTGATTTTTTTTTCCCCTGCCTAGAATTGAGCAGAAGTCCTATTGAGTAATGAAATAGCCTAGAGCAGACAGCAAGGTGGGAAACAGTGAATTCGATTAGGCAATCTGTCCTGAATAATCAAGAGGCTATACTAATATCTGTGATAAATCTAATTGGTGGGGAATTTTTTCATTAAACAAGGCAATTTTATCTAATCAAAAGAATATACAATCTAATTGACTTTGGACCAATGCCGCTTGGAAAGGACATTAATTACTGCTCTCCACTGCCCTCTCTCATCACCTACCATTTGCGAAAAATTTCAACCAAGCTGAAATAGAAAGTGAAACAATTGCCTTCTTAAAACTCCTTTCTCTTGTAGAGACAATGCACCATCCTTACATTTTGTCTGCCTCCCTGTCCACTTCTATTTTAGCCCACTCTCCTACCTACCTGCCTCTGATAGTTGGCTTCCTCAAGACATGCTCACGTGAGACTAGTTCCGTCTGTTGGTCTCGTGCGTCCGTTGGTGCCAACTTGCGGATCTACATCTCTAATCCTATGACCTCGCCCAGGCTCCAGGCCTCTCATCCTCCTATTTTTGAGGTCCCAGATTCCACACCTGTTAGTCTCCTCTGGTGTCTGCAGTCAGATCCAAGCTCCTCCTCTTCTGGGTTTGTCATGCCTTATGTCAGCTGACTCATACTGAAGTCATTGCAGTAGATGGACAGTTGACTGTTTTTTATATTTTTTGTCTGAGTGCTGTTTCTGAATTCATTATTTTTATGTTTTATTGTATTGGCCACAAAGTACCTTTTTGGAAAAACCCAAACTAACTTTGCCACCAACCCAGTAAATCAAGCTCATACTTCTCAGTCTGTTATTAAAAAAGTAGATCTCGTGTTTTTTTCTTGCCTTTGATTACTCACCATACCAATGCTTAGCCTCCATCACTTCCATTTCTCCATTGTCCTGTCTCCCCCACCCACCCCCCACCTCATTCATTCCTGTCCTCCACCCCATAATCTGTATACTCAACTGTTATGTTGGTGCAAAAGTAATATGTGGTTTCAGGCCCTGAATTTTAAATTGTTATAACTAGGCTGAAACACATCTTTATTAATCAAAAAAGGAACCATTACAATCAACACATTTTTGCCAATGAGAAATAAGATGGTTTATTCCTATAGCATAAAAATCCGTGCCTTTGGATTCTATAAACTCTTGGAAATCATTTTCGGTATCCTAGTTGTGGAAGCATTTTCCCTGCAAAAAGTTGTCAAGATACTTGAAAACGTGGTAGTCACTTGGCAAGAGGTCAGGTGAATATGGCAGATGAGGCAGAACTTGGTAGCCCAATTCGTTCAACTTTTGAAGCACTGGTTGTGCGCTGTATGGTTGGGCATTGTAGTAGAGAAGAATTGGGCCTATTTTGTTGACCAGTGCTGGCTGCGGGCATTGCCCTTTTTGGTTCATCTCATCAATTTGCTGAGCATATTTCTCAGATGTAATGGTTTTACTAGGATTCAAAAAGCTGTAGTGGATTAGCCTGGCAGCAGACCACTAAACAATGACCATGACCTTTTTGGGGGGTGCAAGTTTGGCTTTTTGGGAAGTGCTTTGCAGCTTCTTCTCTGTCCAGCCACTGAGGTAGTAGTAGCTAGTAGTGGTATACAATCCACTTTTCATCTCATCTCACAACTGGATTGAGACATGGTTCATTGCAGTTGCACAGAATTAAGACAACACTTCAAAATGACGATTTTGTTGATTTTTGGTCAGCTCATGAGGCACCAACTTATAGAGCTTTTTCACCTTTCCAATTTGCTTCAAACACCAAACAACTATAGAATGGTCAACGTTGAGTTCTTGGGCAACTTCTCAAGTAGTTTCCAGCATGCTTGTCAATCCTCCAGATATTTTAAGGCCCTCAAGAGCGAATCAGAGTCTCATACTTGTCTTCCGGTAAAGTACTATTTACTATAGAACCAGGCAGATAGGAATTGTCTGGTTACTTCATTTGGAATTGAATGAATCTTACATTTTTTCCCCAAGCCTCTGTCTTTGGAATATTTAAGCCTTCTCTTTCTCTTTTATTTTCCTTCTAGAAATTCATTTTATAGACAACATTCAACTTTGTGAACCTGAAGAATTTTGACCATTCCAAGTCTTAATGCCACACCACTGCTCCAGCGAATTTATACTACGACTGGTTACAATGGCCAGAAGCCTGAAGAATTAAAATGCCAACACCAAACCTTACCTTAACAGCTCTGGTCTATACCATTCCCTTGCATTTTAATATATTGTTTTGTTTTATAACCACTTCTAAATATTATTTCTTTTCTTTCCTTTTTTTTTTTCAGTTAGAGAGTTTTGTTTTTTGTTTCCTGTTTACTTTGTGTACAACTACCTGCTTTTTGTGACTCATTTTGATCAAATGATAGTGAACAAAGCCAGCCACAGCTGGTAGGTGCTGTTCACTGGAACAGGTGCTGTTGTGCGGAAAGGAGACTCTGTGACTAATTTTGATAGTGGCTTTCCTTCTTCCGGATGCTTCCCATTGGGTTCTTAGAAGTCAATATTTACAGAGTTTTCAGTTTGCGGTAAATACACTGTATGAGAAAACGTTAATGCAGATTTAAAAGTGTTTCTTACATTATGAAAATTTTCTAATGTTTTGAAAATTTCACTGGGGCTATTTTTTGATGATGAACCCTTTTGACTTTCCAGTCCTGTGACTTTTTACTTTGGAGCAGAAAGTCCAGGAATCTGCAGACTGGAGAACTACGATGAAGTTCACTGACCACGCACTGTGTTCAGAGACCCTGTCGCACCACAGTGCCGATCCTCCTCAGACACGGGCTCTTCGGCAGCATTCCAGAAACAGGAGGGGAGAGAGAGTGATTTCTTCCCTCCTACTAAAATATTCAGGCAGCTTAAAAACCTTAGTGCTTTCTTTCTTAACATGTCCAAATTTCCATACTTTCTATTATTTGAACACTTGTGTAGAACACTTGGCTTTGTATTAAACCCCCTTGTCTCCATGTAAAAACTGACCTTTTGTTTATCAAGCAGGTGTTATCTCTTTCAGATAGCGTGATGATTCACAGGTGTGAGGATGCTGGGATGGAGGAGTAGGGCCATGGTGGGGTTTTTTTTTGACAGTTGTAAGAAAGTTACACCAGTAAAGCCGATGCCAGAGACCTGATAGGGACGTATTAACTGTATTGAACATTCTTTCCTTTGCTTTGCCCCCATGTATAGTTATGATGGCAGATTAGATTTCTAGAAGCTTCAAGTTGTATTAAATGATATTTTGCTTTCTGTAATACTGTTATAAAATAAAGTTTGTTTATTCTCTAAACTTATCACTTCTCTTTTTATGAAGGTTTTAAAAAATAAGCTCGAGTCCTCCTGTCAGTCAGAGGTTCTAGTATTTTGTGGGATGTAGCATTTTTTAAATCTGTTATTCAGATATTTTATAATTTCATGCTGCTGCCAGCTTCACCAATTTCAAATGGCTAAAACAGTGTCAAATGTTTGTAAATCTACTCTTTAGAATGCCCATTCCTTCTGCCTGGTTACATAATCCACCCCCAGCTTGTACAAGTTCTCCAAGGCATATTTTTGCTTGTTTTCTTTGTGTATTTTTTGTTTTGTTTCAGGAAATGTTTTAGCTGCACCGTCTAAAATCTGGTCCTCTGCTTCAGTTTTGCTTAACAGTCCACTGACCCTTAATGCATCAGGCAGAACGGGCTCCGCCGAGGGCTGCACCTGTGTCTGAGCAGGATGGTTCACTGTGAAGCTTTTGCCCAGACTCATTTTCTTTCAAATGTTAAAAGCATTATACAGCAAATGACCAACAGGGTATGGTATATTTCATTTAAAATACTCTGAAGAATGTCTGTCCCTAGTTATTTAAAGTGAACGTGTTAAATATAATTTGCGTGGCTGTCTTCTTTGGGATCAGTTCCCACGGAATTCTCTCTCACCTTGTGAAAGATCTTTATTGCTTTCTCTAGAATTTTTACATAAACAACTCCTCCTCTCTGGGGAAACCTGTCTCAGCAAGCCAAGCCATAGAGATATAATGGAACCAAATACGACTCTGTAAATATAATTTGCATCAGAAAGTATGTATATGTAGCATTTTTATTTAAAGCAGAGGTTGAACTTGCCAGAGTTTTTTTGAGAACCACATCCTTCTAAATTTCTAATGATAGCTACAGTGATAGGAGACTAAGTATGTCTCTGGCAGCTCCAGAAATGCCATGTTCAGTCAGGGCTCAGTTTTAGCAGGTGGCAAGGACAGAGTTTGGGGTCCCAGAGATATTCGGAATATCTGTGGGGGCTTGGTACCCAAGAAGCATCTGGGAATCATGTTGATCATGCCACCTGTGATGATGGCAGCAAGACCTTCTATTTTAGTATTTTGTGTTTCTTGCAAAATAATTCTCAGAATGTTAAAATTTCATTGTGTGAACTGAGCTTCTAAAATCCCAAGAGGTAGAATAAGAATGTAGGTCAACAGGGTTCACTGCTATGAGACATCCAGGTGCTAATTGTTTATCTTAAGTCAGAAAGCAATATAATTTGAGGGTGACAAGCAATAATTCCTTTTAGTTATATAGGGTTTTTATGACTCTATCACATGCACCTTCCAGTGATCCTGTGTGGAACACAGGAAACAGAATAATGCATATTCCACAGGCCACAGCAGGATGGGAAATGATCTTGTTTAAAAACAGCAGAGAGCTGGTGAATTTTGGGCACATCGCTGTTGTGAATAGTTTCTGTTTCCCTTTGTGATGTGCACAGCATTCCTCACTGCATAGACCACAGTTCATGGAGTGATCATCACCAGGACCCCAGTCATAAGGCAAACTAGCATAACTACTGCCCAGCGTGGACTTTTAAGTTTTCCCCTTACTTATGGATAAAATTGTATGATGTCTGTGAAACATCATGTAATTATCTGAGAATTCAAAATAATATGGGTATAGGGAGGAGTGAGTTGTGCTTTAGGTGAACTGAGATTGGCTGTGAATTGATAATTGCTAAAGCCAGGAGGTGGTAAATAGGGGCTGGTTATTTCATTCTGTTAAAATATTCCATGATGAAAGACTAAGAAATCCCATAAAAGCCCCATAATTTAAAACAAGTCCAGTCATGAGAACATTGCTCTTCTGAGTATGGTGCTCTAGTCAGTTTCCAGTAGAGTCTTACACACTTGCACAGGACATGTGCATGTCCCTGCTGACACAGTGAGCATAGGTTTAACTATATTTGCAGGAGTCCACATAGGTTTGCATATGGATCCTCGCATGCACCTGTTCATGTGTGTGCTGGGATCAGGCCATAGCGGGGAGTTGACCCCAAAAGAACACAGTCGGCTGACAAATCTGAGGTGTCCAACTCTTGATCCTTGGCCAGGGCCCAAAACACTGACCCTCTGAATAGTCACGATGCCAAATTGGGTTAATAGTAGCTTCAAGTTGTATAAAACGTTTTGCTTCAGAAACACAGGCTTGCGGTGCCTTATGCTGAGTAACTGAACCATGTGACTTCAATGAAGGTACTTCTCTATGAAGTGAGGGTAGTAATACATCCCACACCAGGCATATTCTCATGGTTGCTGCTACTGCTGCTAAGTCACTTCAGTCGTGTCCGACTCTGTGTGACCCCATAGACGGAAGCCCACCAGGCTCCCCCGTCCCTGGGATTCTCCAGGCAAGAACACTGGAGTGGGTTGCCATTTCCTTCTCCAATGCATGAAAGTGAAAGTGAAGTCGCTCAGTTGTGTCTGACCCTCAGCGACCCCATGGACTGTAGCCTACCAGGCTCCTCCATCCATGGGATTTTCCAGGCAGGAGTACTGGAGTGGGGTGCCATTGCCTTCTCCGTGATTCTCATGGTTAGATAAAGTAAAAATGTGTAATGTGCCTAGTGGAGCTCCTGGCACAAAAATGCCCTCCAAAAAGTTTACCGCTGTGAGTATTAACAGCACTGCGTGAATTAATCCACCAAAGGTAAGTAATGGGAGATTCTGCCAGGCTGAGCTGTGTTCTTGTGAGAACTTGCAGGATAGAATTCTGTACCATTATGAGCTAAGTTACTTGGGAAGCCCGTATGGAAAGTTTTGACTTCGGATTGTATAGATGCAACTTTCCTGTGAGTCCTGCAATGTCAGGAACCCGATATGGTCTACTCATCCATTGTAAGTAAGGTGGCCAGTGTAAGAGGCAACACAGTTTTTTCCTAAGATTCTTGACTACAGGCTTCCTTACCACAGACTCCTTGATGGACTTCAAGGGTCTAGGCTTTCTCCCAATATATGCAAATTTACAGGTATACTCATTTTCCCTAGAGATTAAAAAAATTATTCCTGGCTCTCATTAAATTCTCAAAAGGCTCTCTGTTACCTCAATAGAGGTTCGGAATTTCTGCTCTTAACAATCTGGGTTTTGGAATATAGATTTGAGTTTTCTTAACAGAATTTCAATCTGGTGGTGATGGTGGTTTTTGTTCAGTTGCTAAGTCGTGTCTAACTCTTTGCAACCCCATGAACTGCAGCACATCAATCTTCCCCGTCCTTCACTGTTTCTTTGAGTTTGCTCAAACTCATGTCCATTGAGTTGGTGATGCCATCCAACCATCTCATTCTCTGTTGTCCCCTTCTCCTCTTGGCCTCAACCTTTCCCAGCATCAGGGTCTTTTCCAATGAGTCAGATCTTTGCATCAGGTGGCCAAAGTATTGGAACTTCAGCTTAGCACCAGTCCTTCCAATGAATATTCAGGGTTGATGTCCTTTAGGATCGTCTGGTTTGGTCTCCTAATTATAAATAAAATTTTTAGATATGTACTTCCTGTTTATATTCTGTGACTCATTTGCCAGGGTGAATGCCTTTGCATAAATGTTGATAAACAGAGGCTGCTTCTGATGAGCACACTAATTATAAATTCAGAAAGCAAGACTCAGGAACATTTGTTTGGAAAAATTCTAACTTTTTATAAACAAGTCAGAAAATTGATTTACAAAATGTGTTTAACAGTTATGACTGATTTCTGAGCTATAGTTTTGCCAAAGGACTTAGATTTCAAAGAAAAACTGTTGTTGGTGTGTGAAAGTGTATATCTATTCTTTATTTTCCAGTTGCTACTATAAGATATATAGAAAATACTGGAGGTTGTTACCTGGTCACACTACTTATAAATAAGTTTTTTCTTTAAAGGATTGTGAATAACAGTAGCGAACATGATGTGTGCCCTTCCCTGCCCCATTTTCTGTTTTATCAACATGTCTAAGCTTAGAATGTGAAGAAACGGTCATGGACTTGTAGTGTCCCAATGCCACATTTCCAAATTACCAACACAGTTAACAAGATGGATGATATCAACAGCTTTAGATTTGCTCTGTAAAACAAATTTGTTGTCGTTGTTGTTGAATAGGTGGCAATATAACAGCACTTACAGCATCCATTGTGTTATTGAAAGTCTCATGTCAGGGAAACAGAATTGAGAGTTCATTCAGATACTAGAACATTAGAAATAAGGTTAGTAACTATTGAAGAGAGACCACTTAGGAGCATGTTTGGCCCCTAATGAAATGCTTTGGTGTATAGGAAGAAGCAATATAGAATGAAATATGAAGGAGACCACCAGCCTGGTCTCGGGGAGAGCAGCCATGAACAGGAACCTGCTAGACTCTTAGCAGGTGGCGAGCAAAGATGTGACTGGGCAGCTGATTGGCTGCAGTCTGTGAGGGACTCATGAAATCCAGTACAGTGCCTTCAAGCAGATGGTAGTAAAACGCTTGGCCTTGGTCTCTCCATGAGAAGACTAATGTTTCTATTTCTCTCTGCATATAAAAGCATTCATGACTCATGATTTCTTTAGAAATTCCTTGCACTCTCATCTTACCCAACAGCAACAGAGAAGTCAGGTCCTGCATTGCACAACTAGGTTATGCTAAAAATCCGTATGTTTAGAGCTCCTCTGTTCCCATAGTAGTTGACATGCATTTTCTCTGCTAGGACAACGGTGGTGGAATGCACCCACCAGACTCATCAGTCAGGCTTCACAAGTGCCTGTTGCCAAGAGAAGTTGGAGCAAACCTTGGTGGCTGAAACTTCTACACCTTCTGTCAAAGAAAGCATTTTTACAAAAGCTGATTTCCGCCAGAGGCTATAACGAGATCCCTCCCAGAATTGAAGGAATATTGTTACTCCTTCCAGATGGCATGCACACTTATGCTAAATTACCTCAGTCTGGAAGTCCCAGCAGATATTTTCCTTGTAATCAAATACAATAAAACCCAGAAATGAGTGTCTCCAGTTGAACAGTGAATTTCATATTATGCAGTAAGTGCAAGTGGAGACTGATAAGTCATTGGATGTATATGAGGATTTGGAGAGTGAGGGAGGCGAGGGGAGAGAAGCAGAGAATAGCATTCTCGCTTTGCGTCAGCCACATGATTTCTGTGTCACTACATAAATGCATTTCTTTCAGGTGAACAAATTCATTGTTTTATAATCAGTCTAATAGCCTGTTGGATTCATATGCAAACATCGGTATATAACCAGACTTAGGACATGTTAAGTGTCTTTTGCTAACATTAACTAGGAAACTGTGATGAGCAAGGTAGTAATTTTAACTACTACTTTGAATTGAATGTTTCTTCTCAATTACCTAGATTGGCTCTTTGGGGCTCTCACTGAAAGAATCCTGCTAGTGAAATTTCTCTATTTTTTGCCTGCCTCCTACCCCATCCCACCCCGTCCCACCCCCATTCCACCTCTCTAGATCATCACAGAGAGTAGCATTGACATTTATACACTACCATGTGTAAAATAGCTAGCTAGTGAGAAGCTGCTGTATAGCACAGGGGCTCAGCTTGGTGGTTACTGCTAGGGAAATGTTGACTTCTTTGCATATTTAGAAATGCTCCCTGATGTTTGGTTTTCGAGACAAGGTCTTGAGTTATTCTCCATATGAGTTCCATGAACATTGTGTTCTTTACTTTTCTCACCAAATGGCCAGTATTTCCAAGTGGTGTCATGCTGAAAGCTACCTTCATGATGATCCATATCCAGTGAAGAGAGGTTCTTGTTGTGGGTTCTCACAACGATGATGTGATTTGCAAAAGCAACTGGGAAAGGGGGAGAAGCAAACCAACAGCCAGAAATAATGCCTGAAAAGGTGACATTTATGCCTTGCTGAATGTCAAGAAGAGGAAGTGGGAACTCACAGTGGGAATCCACAGGCACTCGTCTTTTGCTATTCATTTTCTCTCTACCAGAGTTTCTTCACCTCCAAAGTCAGAATAATGCCAGCTTCCACGAAATTACATAATAATGATGTTGAAGAATTTTAGTTTGAAAATAATGCCCTTCAGAGTAGACATGGTTCTATAAAAGTTTGTTACAAAAGTTTTTAAGTGTCCAGTCCATGGACCCATCCAGCACAACCTTGGGACTCTGAAGAACTGCTGATTAAGCTGAGTCTCATAGCTGTCTTCTTGGACAATAGCTGCCACTTTTCAATATAGTTTGGACCAAGCATCTTAATATTCTTTCTATCTCGCTGTGGATCTGGTTTATTCACCTACTTTATTGCTAAGCCATTGACTGTTACTCTCTGACCAGCGGAAATCCACTGTGCTTTGGCCACTGATCAGTCCCTGACGGTCACGTCCGCTTCTTTCTCTGGTAGGGGGAAGAGCCAGCGTTGAGACTGTGTTGGTGATCAGGAGTCTGTGACAGTTCTTCATTAACTGAAAGGAAAAATACTAGTTAATACTTCAAAGGCAGCTGAGTGCCACTGGTCACTTACAGCTCCTAAGATGTAATTGGCCAGCACTTCTATCCTGGTGGTTACAGAAGTCATGGCCATCAGAGCAACTACTACTGCAGGATCTCTCCTTTGCTTCTCAGCCTCTCCCAAAAGAAATGTAAATGCTTATTTCTAAAGAATGGTCATGGTTAGACTGGGCAAATTACCACTGTAATAAAGATCGTTACATGTTAAGTATATTTATATTCAGTAGATTAAATGTTGATTAAATGTATTAAGATTTCCACATTCAATAAACATTTATTAAGCCTGTCTAATGTAAGGCCTAGGGATATGGAAATGAGTGAGAGAGGGTTTCTGTCCTGCTCCTCCCCACCAAAAATGTGTTTCAGCATTTAGTCTTTAGATAAATCATATTTGTCTCCGCTTTACCTTTTGGTACTTTTGACTGAAAACTGAGATGCTAATTTTCATTTACTCCTTAATCCCTTAAAATATAACTTCACTTAAAGCTACTGAAATATTAAAACTTATCAGTGACATCGTAATTACAAACTGGTGTCATTTTCTAATCCCCAGTTTCCTCCCTCTGTAGCATTTGACATGAGCTCCCTTCCCATGACCCCCACGCTAATCAGGCTCTTCCCCTTGGCTTTTATTATGTAGCATATTTCTGTATATCCTTATCTGCTCTGGTACTTTCACCCATTACCTCTCTTGCAATAATACATTTGATCTTTAGCCCTGAAATCCTGACAGTTATCCTTTGAGATCTTCCTGATACATCAAAAAAAAAAAAAAAAACAGCCTTCTTTCTGACTACCACCAACACGCATAACAGAAACTATTGTTACTCTTAAAAGTTTATTTTCAGAATTATAATTAATCAAATTATCGAAGCCAGAGACAAGGAGTTTATAATCTCATAGGAGATAATGCATGTTTATAGCATTGAACCTGAAAATATTCTTTTTGGCCCATAGGTCAAATCCTAGCAATTTATTCCTTGCCAGGCACTTTATATGCCATGTACCCCAGGACATGAGCACTCTCTCTGACTTTCTGTGATTCCACATTGCTTGTCATCTTAGTCGAGAGAGGGTACATTTGAGTTGGAGGCTATCAGGTCTTAGGTTACACAAGCCTCAAGTTTTAACAGCTAATGTTTGTTGATCACTTTGGTGCCATACACTGTGAAAAGACCTTTGTGGGTCTTATTTAATTCTTATGTTGTAGTCACTTACTCTTAATTCACAGATGAACAAAAGAAGGTGTAGAGAATCAAAATGAGGCAGTTTGCCCAAGATCATAGAAACTGATGGATTTAGGATTTGATCCCAGGCAGTCTTGACTCCGGAGAAGGCAATGGCAACCCCCTCCAGTACTCTTGCCTGGAGAATCCCAGGGACGGGGGAGCCTGGCAGGCTGCCATCTATGGGGTCACACAGAGTTGGACACGACTGAAGCGACTTAGCAGCAGCAGCAGCAGTCTTGACTCCAGAGGCCATACTCTCAGCCACTCAGTTTCACTGCCTTTCCACATAGATTATTGCTAGTTCAAAGGTATTGCTTCAGATAGCCCATGCCTTAGGTAATAGACTCATTGCAATATGAGTAATTGCTTCCCTCATTCTTCATTACCAAAGATGCTTTGAATGAGGAGCCAGGATACAAACTAGAACTGAGAATGGGTGATCTGAATAATGACACTGAAAGAACAGAACTAGAAGCATGGAAAACTAGCGGGGAGAGACCAAAAGGAAATCCATCATTCCTCAATGAGCTAGCTATCCTGTAAACCAAGTGTCTGTGCCAGGCTCAATGCAGAGAGCAAGAGAAATAGCTCATAATACTGAAAGAGCTTGTAATTTGGCCATTATTGCATTTTAATGGAACTTTTAGGAGAGCATAGAGAGATTAGACAGGTGAGAATAGGCAAGTGGCCATGAGAACATAGAATATCAGAGTTTGTAATTGAAGATTATTCTTCAGGCAATGACATTGTCTCTGTTGGGCCACAGGTGAAGAAATGTAGTCTCCTTGATTCAGAGATAAATCTTCATGCTGAGGAATCACCATCATCAATAATTACCCTGTTAAAGAGGTTGATTCATCCCCTCAAAATTTTTGTAAAATTCTTGCCTTTAAATTCTCCCACGTTGGTGATAAGCTTCTTTGCCTGGGCTGAAAGTATTCCTCCATTCAGCAGATACTTACTGAACACCTACTCTGTGTTCAATACTCCAGGGGTGGTGTTTTAGCTGAGAGGGCTATTTCTGGAGCCAGATAACCTGTCTCTACCATTTTCTAAGTGAGTGACCTTGGGCAACTTACTTAATTTTAAGTAAAATTTTTAGAATTTATTTTTAAGTAAAGGTAAATTTGTCTTGAAGTTTAATATGGCTATTGGCTTCCCAGGTGGCGCTGGTGGTAAAGAACCCGCCTGCCAATGCAGGAGATATGAGAGACATGGGTTCGATCCCTGGGTCAGGAAGATCCCCTGGGGGAGGATATAACAGCCCACTCCAGTATTTTTAGTGCAGGTATATTTTAATGATGGTTATTATAATGACACAAACGCTGTCTTCTGAGAATTCATATTAATAAATCAGCAGGGGTCATAATGACTGAACGTTGTTCAGAAAAGGCACTGTTAAAAACCTTACATGTATTACCTCACTTAATCCCCACACCAACCCTACAGCTACATCCTGCTATTAATTCTACTTTACAAGTGAAGAAACTGAAGCTTCAAGAGGTTAGGTAGTATGCCACTTAATTGGACATGCATCTTAAGTCACGTTGCTGCAGCTGCTGATGATGCTGCTTCTGCTAAGTCTCTTCAGTCGTGTCCGATTCTGTGCAACCCCATAGACGGCAGCCCACCAGGCTCCCCCGTCCCTGGGATTCTCCAGGCAAGAACACTGCAGTGGGTTGCCATTTTCTTCTCCAATGCCTGAAAGTGAAAAGTGAAAGTGAAGTCGCTCAGTTGTGTCTGACTCTGTGCGACCCCATGGACTGCAGCCCACCAGGCTCCTCTGTCCATGGGATTCTCCAGGCAAGAACACTGGAATGGGGTGCCATTGCCTTCTCCAATGCGTGAAAGTGAAAAGTGAAAGTGAAGTCGCTCAGTCTGTCCGACTCTTGGCGACCCCAGGGACTGCAGCCTTAGTTGTGTCCAACTCTGTGCGACCCCATGGACTGTAGCCCACCAGGCTCCTCTGTCCACGGAATTCTCCAGGCAATAATACTGGAGTGAGTTGCCATGCCTTCCTCCAGGGGATCTTCTCAACCCAGGGATTGAACCAGTTTCTGTCTCCTACATTGGCAGATGGGTTCTTTACCACTAGCACCCTGGGACAGTGAATGTAAATGGATTATTTTATGGAAAGGCAATGCCAAAGAATGCTCAAACTACCACACAGTTGCACTCATCTCATACGCTGGTAAGGTAATGCTCAAAATTCTCCAAGACAGGCTTCAGCAATACATGAACCGTGAACTTACAAATGTTCAAGCTGGTTTTAGAAATGGCAGAGGGCAAAACTAATACAATTATGTAAAGTTTAAAAATAAAATAAAATTAAAAAAAAAAAAAGAAAAAGAAACGGCAGAGGAACCAGAGATCAAATTGCCAACATTCGCTGGATCATCAAAAAAGCTAGAGTTCTAGAAAAAACATCTATTTCTGCTTTATTGACTATGCCAAAGCCTTTGACTGTGTGGATCACAATGAACTGTGGAAAATTCTGAAAGAGATGGGAATACCAGACCACCTGAACTGCCTCTTGAGAAACCTGCATAAAGGTCAGGAAACAACAGTTCAAACTAGACATGGAACAACAGACTGGTTTCAAATAAGAAAAGGAGTACGTCAAGGCTGTATATTGTCACCCTGCTTATTTAACTCTATGCAGAGTACATCATGAGAAACGCTGGGCTGGATGAAGCACAAGCTGGAATCAAGATTGCCAGGAGAAATATCAGTAACCTCAGATATGCAGATGACACCACCTTTATGGCAGAAAGGGAAGAAGAACTAAAGAGCCTCTTGATGAAAGCGAAAGAGGAGAGTGAAAAAGTTGGCTTAAAACTCAACATTCAGAAAACGAAGATCATGGCATCTGGTCCCATCACATCATGGGAAATAGATGGGGAAACAGTGCAAACAGTGGCTGACTATTTTTCTGGGCTCCAAAATCACTGCAAATGGTGATTGCAGCCATGAAATTAAAAGACGCTTACTCCTTGGATGGAAAGTTATGACCAACCTAGACAGCATATTAAAAAGCAGAGACATTACTTTGTCAACAAAGGTCCGTCTAGTCAAGGCTATGGTTTTACCAGTAGTCACGTATGGATGTGAGGGTTGGACTATAAAGAATGCTGAGCGCCGAAGAATTGATGCTTTTGAAATGTGGTGTTGGAGAAGACTCTTGAGAGTCCCTTGGACTGCAAAGAAATCCAACCAGTCCATCCTAAAGGAAATCAGTCCTGGGTGTTCATTGGAAGGACTGATGTTGAAGCTGAAACCAGTATTTTGGCCACCTGATGTGAAGAGCTAACTCATTTGAAAAGACCCTGATGTTGGGAAGGATTTAAGGCAGGAGGAGAAGGGGATGACAGAGGATGAGATGGTTAGATGGCATCACTGACTCAATAGACGTGAGTTTGGGTAAACTCCGGGAGTCGGTGATGGACAGGGAGGCCTGGCGTGCTTTGGTTCATGGGGTTGCAGAGTCAGGCACGACTGAGTGACTGAACTGACTGACTGAGGACTCTAATCACTTTCTGTAAAGATTGTTTGATATGTTAAGAGAGCTTTTACACAGTTGATTTATTCATGCTTTGACAGACCAGTCAAGAATCACCGCTCCCTCAATGAAATCTTTTGACAAATGTATATGTTATGATCTATTGAAGATTAGAGTACATACTTAACAATTTTTCTTTAAAGCCCTCAATTTTAGCTGTGTTTTTCTTCAACTAATTGTTACCAAATATGTTTTATTTTTAAATGCCCAACCTGTAAGATAAATTGCATATGTTAAAAAACAACAACAAAAAGGTTAGGTAGTGTGTTAATCTGTCAATGTCCCTTTCTTCACAGGACAAAATAGGAATGATTACACTTGCCATAACCCTGGTTGCAAGATTGATGACATGACATTTGACCATCTGTTTACAGTTTTTAAGTGGGAGCTGCTAAATAGAGATTCAAACTGGTGATATTTTATTTGGGGCCAAGTGATCTCTTTTGCCCTCAAACTGGAGAGAAGATATATAACTGCTTGCCCTTAGGAAAACAGTTACAGAAAGAACTATAATTTTTAAAGCTATATGTTCTCAGAGGTTTTTTTTTTTTTTTTTAAGAAGAAAGGGAAATTTGGAATTAGGGGGATTGGATCCACATAAAAATGAAGGCATGCCTAGTTTAAGGTTGTCTGCTCACACTGGAAAATGTAATCAGAAATGACTCCAAAAAAGGATATGCAGATCCTAAATGGGAGCAGAGAGAAGCAAAGGAGGGTAGGAAGACGTACTTCAAATTTGATTTTTGGTTAACACGACATCATCCAACTTAAGGAATATTACTGGTTTTTGTTGATATTACTAAAATAACTATTAACCTCTCATATTAGTCTAACATTTGGGTACATTATTAATGCTTAGTCAATCAAACTATAATGCAGTTTCATTCTTTTCAGTTACAGCAGAATAAATAGTCTAAATCCAGGACCCAGCAGCCTGTGGCCCAACCACTTTAAGCTTCCTGAGGTTTCTTTTTTCTCCCCACCTTAAGACCACAGTTTCATAGAAAAGTCACACCAAGCCATCAGATATCTATTAGAGCTTGACATTTACTAACACTCTGATAGCACAATGATGGCATGTTTCCTTAATAGAAGTTTAATGGAGAAAGAAGTGTGTGCACACACACTCACAAGGACTTACACACACATGCACCCCTGTCAGGCAGACACAGCAGACCATGTAACACCGTGTATTGTTTGTGAATCTATTGGCCTGAGAGAGACAAGCAGTCATGTGTCCAAATTGCTGATTCACAGTTCATCTGTCTTTGGGGGGCTGCAGTGAAGGATCCCTGCATCAAGTCTTCAGGGCCTAGTGTACCATCCACACTGCTGGTGAGATCAAACTTGCCATGTTCACCCGTGAAGGTATCTTAAGAGGGCATTTATTGAGGGGTCCCTGCACACTCAAAAAAGATGTGATTCCAGGCCTCCCAGAAAGACGGATAGTCCATGGACTTGTTCAGATGTGTGCCGTGGGAAAGGACCTCTAACCCCTGCCCTGGCTGGCTTCTCACTTACCCTCCATCAGCTTGATCCTGAAGTAGGCAATGAGAAGGAGCAGCAGCAAAGTCACAGGCAGGAAGATGCCAGAGAACAGGAACCAGCCTGGAAGCTCGCTCAGGAGCTCTGACAGCACAGGGCTCATTGCCAATCACAAAGATCCCCTACCCCGGGCCAGTGGGGTTTGCACTCCAGGTGAGGTCAGCTTCACTCAGAGGCTACACTTGTTTTCTCCTGGGGCTCTGGCCTTTGCTCAGCACATCTCGGTGGAAATTTTTGTGGACTTTGCTCTATTTAAACAGCCCCATGAATTCTGAGAGGATTGCTGGCAGGTTACTCTGTAACTCAAAGTATAGTGGAATTGAGAGTTGATTCTCCCAGGCCATTCCAGAGATGACTGTTTATTTGGTGAGGTTGGGAATGACACTAGGAGGCCTAAATTTCTTTGTAGCCAGTTTATTTGATTTGAAAAGTACCTGACTTCAAGCAAACCTGTTTGTTATACATATGTGTATATATATGTGGGTGTGTATGTGTTAGTTGTTCATTCATGTCCAACTCTTTGCAACCCCCTACACTGTAGCCTGCCAGGCTCTTCTGTCCATGGAATCCTCCAGGCAAGAATACTGGGAATACTGCCATTTCCTTACACTACCAATATATTCCCAGATGTAGAAAAGAACTTTTCCTACATTCTCTAAATTTCAGAGAAAAAAATCACCATGTCAATATACCTGTGTCTAGAAAACCTGAAATTTCCTTCATACAGAGTTCTTTCCATTTATAAAAACTCTTCCCAGTATGTCCTGCTCTGAATGCTTTTCCAAGCAGTACACTGGTTTGTTCAGTTATTTGACAAATACTTAATTCTGCTATAACCCAACCTCTTGACTAGATGCTGGATGTATAAGAAAAAATCATGGTACCTGCCCTCTGAGAGTGGAGATGGACACAGAAGGAGAGAATGGCCACAAGACACGATGATGGAACGGATGGCAGTACGGTCCCCGGTCCTTCTCCCCTTGGCGCATCAGTTTGTGCTTGCTGCTTTAGCAGCTGGCACCCTCCGCTGTCCTCTGCTCGCACATTCCTGTGGCCCTCCATTGGCAGTAGAAGGTGCCCCCTGAATGACAGTGATGTGGCTTATGTGGTAACTACCAAGTTTCTCAGAAAAAACTAAAAGGGCAAGGGTAGGAGACTGTGTTGACATTGGCTCATACACTGAGTTGAGTTGCCATCCACTGAAGCTTTAGTGGAAAAAAAAAAAATTGAAGATACCGGTCTACTAAACTAAAAGCAACTAAAAAGTCACTTCTATAATGAAAAGTCTCCTAGAGAATGTGGAAAATTTGGGGAGGGAGATTGGTAGCCACTCCTTGGGGTGATTTCTCTTTTCACGTTCTAACCTTCCCCATGGCCACTTGGCGCCTGCCTTAGTGAGTGGCTGGCAGACTCTACCAAGGACAAGCTGTTGTCACCGCCTCCGGAATTATCTCACCGAGGGTTTCATGTGGCTATGCAGAGTCTCTGTCACAGCTGTAAAGTCTTCACCCTGATCTATAAAACAGTAGAATGGGGAGGGTCTCTGGGATGCTTAGCTGGCTTCCTAAGCAGTAAACAGTAAATAGACTTCTGACAGACCTCTCCCTGAGTATTTCATATTTTATTATAAAGGATATTGCTTTTAAAATTTTGATTCCTGGTTGTGGCTGGTATTAATAGTTTTCTTCATTTATGAAAAATACCACATCACTGGGAACTTTTAGAAGATTAGATATTAGGATTTGTTAAACATCCTTTAGAGCTTAAGAACTTTTTTCAATAAAGGCTATTTTCCAAATTCACTCTGGTTGCTTGGGTTATGCTAAGTAGGTCTAGCAGATAGAAGGATGGAGATGAAACACTGGTAATCAGCCTATTTTACTAACCAGAATCTGGGGTGGGGTTCAATAAAGTGTGCAATTAACTACCATAATGAGAGCAAATTCTTTACTTACATTTCAATTTAAAATTCTTTTCAGCATGTGGTGGGAATAATCATTAATGTCTTTGGAAGATGTATATCTGTGAAAATAGAGGGACATGTTACATTAGGGGTTAAATTCTCCTGTTATTTCCTTAGTAGTAAATGAGCCCATTGTTGATTTCCTTGACAATTTCAGGCACAAGTGATCGCAGATGTTGATATAAAACTTCTAGAGGATGACTTAGTGACAGACGGACAAAGCCTTTTTTACATAGTTGTGACCTACTGAAGGTGATACCAAACCCCCCAGGCCTCTGACTTGAATTCTGCATTCATCTGAATAAGTCATAAAGGATGACTCATTTCAACGACATGCCATAGGGCAGTGAAGGTTCTGAAGTCCATCAGTGGAAGACGCCAAAGTGCCATTACTGATATCTAGAGAATCCAATTACATAGAGCAGCAAAACCAATACAAAAAAAAAGTAAATACAAATGAAACGGACACACTTTAAATGAAGTGCTCTGATTTGATTATATGGGTGATGTTTTGCTCACTATAAATGTAGTCATGACTACTTCAATGTGAGTCTTTTGGGTTGGAAAGCCTATAGCCTCTGCCCCTTGTTAACTGCCCTTCTGAACTTGGCTCATTAGTGCATGTCAATTAAAGTAGTGTCACTTGGCACCAGTACAACAGTCAACACAAAATAAGGACTCTGAAATCATGTGGTAGTAGCAGATTATAAGGTGTTCATTCAGCAAAAAAGGTAGACATGGAAGTGACAATAAAGAATTTAAATTCTTTGCGAACTTTGAGACAAGGTCCATAGGACTTCATTTATTTATATTTCATGTAACTAATATTTATTGAGGGCTTAATATGTGCCTTGGAGGCACTGTGAGCATAACCATGGGTAAGACAAACTCCCTGTCCTTATACATTCCAGTGGGGTAGACAGAACATAAGCAAAGTAGGTAACAATTTTTGAACATGTGTGTTGTTCCAGAGAATAGTAGTTGTGTTCTCTTTTTTTTAACTTGTATTTTGTCTTTTTCTCTTTTTTGGCTGCACTGCACGGCTTGTGGGATCTTAGTTTCCAGACGAGGGATTGAACCCAGGCCCCCTGCAGTGGAAGCCTGGAGTCCATTAGGACCACCAGGGAATTCCCTCCCATGTTCTATCTCATTACAGTCTTATAACAATGCCTTTGAAGCAATATCAATTCTGTAAAGCTCATGAAACTTCCATAACTCATCAATGATCACACCACTATGAAGTGGTAGGGTTGAAATTTCAACCCAGACCCCAAACACTTATCCACTATACTCTACTGCCTCTCAACCTCCTAGAGATAGAGTGTCAAGTCATGATAAGCACTCTGCAGGAAAAAAAAAAAAGAAAGAGAGAGAAGGCAGGACAAAGAGAGAAGAGAATTAGGTGGGCGGTCAGGGAAGGAGTATTAGCCTTCTAGAGCTACTGTAACAAAATCCGGCCGACTGGGTGGCTTAAACAACAGAAATTAATCTTTTCAGTTCTGAAGACTGGACATCCAAAACCGAGGTGCCCGCGGGGCTGGTTTCTCTTGAGATCTCTCATTGGCTTGTAGATGGCTGGCTGTCTTCTTGCTTTGTCCTCACATGGCCTCTTCTCTGAGCTCAGGCAACCGATGTGTCTCTTCCTTTCCTTATAAGGATTGGATTAGAGTCTCACCCTTACAACCTCATTTAACCTTAGTTACCTCTCTATAAGGCCCCATCTTCAAATAAACTCACTGGGGGCTATGGCTTCAACATATGAGTTTAGATGGGGTACTCAATTCAGTCCATTATAGAAGATGTCTCTGAAATGCAGGCTTTTGAGCAGAGGCTTGAATGAAATGAAAGATGGAGCCCGTGTGCATACGTAGAAGCATGGAGTTCTAGGCAGAGGGAGCGTTGAGTACAAAATCCCTGAGTTAGGACGGTTTTCAGCTTGAAAGGAGGTGCAGAAATAGACCTATTGTGGCTGGGTCACACTGAGAAAGGGGGAAACTGGTAGAGGATACACTTTGGGGGCTTCCCTCATAGCTCAGTCGGTAAAGAATCTGCCTGCAATGCAGGAGACCCGGGTTCAATTCCTGGGTTGGGAAGATTCCCTGGAGAAGGAAATGGCAATCCACTCCAGTATTCTGGCCTGAAAAATCCCATGGACAGAGGAGCCTGGCAGGCTACAGTCCATGGGGTCACAAGAGTCGGACATGACTTAGTGACTAAACCACCACCACCACGACACTTTTGAGAAACTCTGATCTGGAAGTGGGACAACACTGACGGTAGCTCAAGAAAATGTGCCCACAGGATGGTCTGTGAAACTCATTCTACCGCATTTTATTAGACATTGCTTGGAAATGGATAAATGTAGAGAATACTGGGGTAAGTAGATTACTGCAAGATTTCTTAGAGACTTTAATTCAATAGAGTGCATTGTGAATCTCCAAGAGGGATACAGTATGAGTCTTTTCAGACTTACTGGACCATTGAGGGTTTTTTTTTCCAGAAGAATCTCAGGAGATTATGGCTTGCAGAACATGCTTCTGGGTATTGGCCACCAGGTAAGGAGATTTTTCCAGGCACTCTGAACATAAAGCCTTCCCCTAAGCATCATTTGTGCATGTGTTCTAAGTTGCTTCAGTAGTGTCCAACTCTTTGTGACCCTATGGACTGTAGCCTGCCAGGCTCCTCTGTCCACGGGATTCTCCAGGCAAGATATTGGAGTGGGTTGTCATGGCCTCCTCCAGGGAACCCTTTCCAACCCAGGGATTGAACCAGTGTCTCTTGCGTTTTCTGCATTGCAGGCAGATTCTTTACTGCTGAGCCACTGGGAAAGCCCAAGTATCATCACACAGGATTGGTATTCTTAGGTACAGAACAATAGATGGGAATCAAATTATTCTGAAAAAGTATGTTGGTTTTTTTTTTTGCTTTTGTTTTTGTGATTGTACTAGTAAAGATTGACCCCAGCAGTTCAAGAAGCATCAACAATGTCTTATTCATTAAATTCTCCAAGTATCAGCCCAGCCCACCCTACTTTACAGTTATTTTGTTGATAGGGAAATGTTCTTGTTTCATTCATGAACTTTTTTTACGGTTAGTTTGTTCACAGGAAAATGGTCCTTGAAATAGATTCCCTATAATCCCATCATATCTGGGATGGTGATAACAATTTGATGTTTCTGGTCACTAACAGGCTATGACAGGAGTGAGTGGCTCTCTGGGAATTGTTTAAGGGTGAATGTTTGCACCCCAGGGTCTCCAGGGAAAAGAGGGCACTTTGACACCCCAAATTACTTGTTGCTTGAATAAATTTGGGGCATAAGAGATGAAAGTTCTGTTCAATGCAGCTTTTCTTTCCCTTCATCCATTATGCTTTGGTCAATCAACACAATTATAAAATAAGTGATAAGAATAGAGACTGATTTATGCTAATTTGAGAGCTAGTGAAGTTTACATTTCAGCACCCCTTATTTTCATGGATCCTTCCAAGACCCAGGGAGGGACACTGAAAATATATACACGTGGTCGCATGTTTTGTCAAGTTTGCAAAAGAAAGATATGTTAACTGTAATTTATACCTTTCCACTTCAAATTCCTGTCTGTCACACTCTTTGTGTCAGGAAGTGTTAGAGCAGTCGTGGAAATTTTGGTGGCAGATCTAGGGAAAAGATGCGTTGCTGCTGCTGCTGTTGCTAAGTCGCTTCACTCCTGTCCGACTCTGTGTGACCCCATAGACGACAGCCCACCAGGCTCCACTGTCCCTGGGATTCTCCAGGCAAGAATACTGGAGTGGGTTGCCATTTCCTTCTCCAATGCATGAAAGTGAAAGTGAAAGTGAAGTCACTCAGTCATGCCCGACTCTTAGCGACCCCATGGACTGCAGCCAATCAGGCTCCTCCATCCATGGGATTTTCCAGACAAGAGTACTGGAGTGGGTTGCCATTGCCTTCTCTGAAAGATGAGTTAGGGACATTTAATTTTGATTTAGGGGAATATTTGTGTGTTTTGCAGCCATTTCTGTACATAGTTAAGTTGTAACTAGTTGTCTTAGGGCAGCAATGACTTTCAGGGATACTCATACCACTGCCTGTACTATAATTCACCTTGTGACCCAAATTTTCAGGGGCAAAAGGTCGTATCACAATTTAAACATGTCTTATGCATTCAACTTCATCAGTGTGTGGGAAGTGGGAGAGCAATCAGATTTGAAATGTTAGGAGTCAGATTCTGTTGTAGAAAATTCTTCCAAACCTCAGGCATGTAGAATTATAAGTGCAAGATTGAATTTCACTCCTGCTCTGTCAAAATGAAAAATTTCTCGTGCAATGTATTCAGCTACATTTTGGTGTTAATTGAGGAGAGTAGAATTTGCCAGAGCTCCTGTGTTTGCAGTAGTACTACAAACAGTAAGTGCATCTTTGTGTGATATTGTACATTTTAAAGATCCCAAAGCATTGCGTTACATTTTAGGGTGTATGATAGATCTTATCTTGACAAAGTGTGGCAGTTTGGGTCAAAAGAGAGCACTGAATTGGGATCTAAGGAAACCTTAGATATCCGATAACAAAAATATATCTTCATGAAAGTTCAAAGTATGTAATATAAGGAAATTTGATTATATGATTATATAGCACAGTATAATGGCAATTTAAAAGCACATTTAATTCCTCATGGAAAGCCTTAATTTCAGATTATTTTTGTGTGTTTCAAAATGATGGATTATACCAAAATTCAAATATGATGAAAAGGAAGCTTCCCAGTGAAGGCCAAAGGAAAAAAAAAAAAGTGAAGAAGGATTGACAGAAGCTTCAGAATATTAAAAAAAAAAAAAAAAAGTTTGTTAGCTTTTTAAAATCTGTAATTTATTTCATTTCCCAGTCTATGAAATATTCACTTTCACCCAGTATTTTGTATTTGCAATTTTGTATTCTTTTCTCTGGGGACTTTCAAAACATATATGCTATAGACCTGCATTATCTGGGTCTGCTGCTGGTAAAAAGAGAAAGTTCCTAAAGAATAAAGCTTGAGACAAGTACTGAAGGACCTTGCTCTAAATTCTCTAGTTTATGCTTCTTGCCATCATTTCAGGATACTGACCCCTTCTCCTTGGTCTCTCTGGCTATTTGGGCCTCATAAGTTAGAGGGAGGTGGTGAAAGTGATGCTGCAGACTATGTCAGAGATGAGCTTTACCCAAGCAAGAATGAAGTTTAACCCAGATATCATCAATCAATCTTATGTATTTTTTTTAACTTGAGTCATCCTTTTCCTGCAATATAGTATTATACTTAAAGAAACATTCCAGAGAAGATAATCCAACATAATGCCATTCCACAGATTTTATAGCCAACTTTTAATATATAAATCTAAATTTTCTTTCTTTTTTTAAAAATTTATTTCTGATTCCCTTTAGAAGAAAATTCCTTGTGACTTCAGTGATATACAAGCAGTAAATCCAGTGTTCATTAAAGTCTAGGAGTTTGCAGTTGACTGACAAATTTATCATTTTGCACCAGTCCTGCTTTCTGTTGGAGAGCTGCAGTTTAGAGAATCACTGTTACAACATAGGTGAAGCTCTTTCCTTAGCAGCTGAGTCGTTATAATGCACAAGTCTGTATTAATCACTAAGGCTAACCTATCAGGTCATTAGTAGAATTCTGGGCCAAGGTGGTACAGGAAAATAACAGCTGTTTGTATAAAGAAACTAGGAGCTCATTTGCACAGCTACTGGAGGCAATAGGGAGATTAATGCATGTTGTCATTTCTACAGGTTTAATTTGACTTGCGTTAAAACAGCATCAATACACATCGCCCCTTTGCCATTCATTCCTCCTGAATGCTGATTAATTTACTCTCATTTTCCCCAGCCTGCTGCCAGGCAGTAATGAGTTGTAGCCATCTGGCAGGCCTATTTTATGTTGCCCACTGCCCCTAAAAAAAAGCAGAGATGGGGACAGTCTTTCATGGGCATCCATCCAGCTACTCAGAGTTCCCAGCCCTCCTCTTGGGGAATGCAGGGCAGATAGCCATCCAGACAGTGGATTCCTGAACTGGCATGCTATGGAGCTGGTGATCCAAAGCCTCCTAATTTCAGAATTGGGAGGGACGTGTAAGAGAGCCTGTATGTCAGAGTTAGCATTAAGTCATGTAAAAAGAGATTTGTAAAGTACAGCTACTGCTATAAAGTGGTATATTATAGATACATACTAATGCAATGTACACGGAGATAAGGCTCTTTACAGACATATAAAGCAATACTGTTAATCATGTCTAACTCCTGAAAGAGCAGGAAGCCATCTGGTCTCAGTAATTGCTTCCAAATATAATTTTTTTTCTTTTCATGATGTCTTCAGAAAAATCAGACCAATTACCTCATTATGGGTAAAATAATAAGTAAGACTGACATAAATTTGATTCTATTTCAAGGACACTGTTTTAAAAAATCCAGTTTATTGAGGTATAGTTCACACACAATAAAGTCTATATTAAGAATATAAGAATTTAGGGGACTTCCCTGGTGGTCTAGTGTTTAAGACTTCTCTTTCCAGTGCAGGGAATATGGGTTTGATCCCTGTTCAGGGAGCTTAGACCCCACATGCAAGGCCAAAAATATTGAAAATATAAAACAGAAATAGTATTGTAACAAATTCAATAAATACTAAACATGATCCACATAAAAATTTTTTTAAAGAAAGAATATAAGAATATGTCTATATTTCAATGTATTTTGACACATTCACATATTCATACGATCATCACCACCATCAAGATACAGAATATTTCTATCAGCCTTCCAAATTGCCCTTGTGGTCCTTCCTGTCAACCTACCCCAACACCGAATAACCTGTGATCATCTGTCAGTGTAGATTAAATTGACCTCTTCTAGAGTTTCCATAGAAATGGAATAGTATGTATGCTTTTGCTTAGCATAATTCACCCCTAGTATTTCACTTTTCAGTAACTGATTCTCCCTTATTGCTAATTAGTAGTTCACTCCATAGAGAAGGCAATGGCACCCCACTGCAGTACTCTTGCCTGGAAAATCCCATGGACAGAAGAGCCTGGAAGGCTGCAGTCCATGGGGTCACTGAGGGTTGGACATGACTGAGCGACTTCACTTTCACTTTTCACTTTCATGCATTGGAGAAGGAAATGGCAACCCACTCCAGTGTTCTTGGCTGGAGAATCCCAGGGACGGGGGAGCCTGGTGGGCTGCCGTCTATGGGGTTGCACAGAGTCGGACACGACCGAAGTGACTTAGCAGCAGTAGCAGTTCACTCCATATCCATTCTGTATCACTGTGGATTTGCCATAATTTATTTATATAGTCACCTGTTGATGGACATTTGATTTCTAAGTTTTATTATTATGAATAAATTTGTGTACATGTCTTTGTGTAGATATATCTTTTCATTTCTTTTGAGTAAGTTCAGAATTAAGAACAGAATTTCTGGGTCTAATGGTAAATGTAACTTTAACTTTATAAGGTACTATCAAACAGCTTCCTGAAATGATTATGCTATTTCACAATCTCACTCCAATGAGTAAGGAGGATTCTAATTTTTCCACATTCTCATCAACTCTAGGTATTGTCATCTTAAAGCATTTTTATCTGTGCTATTGAATATAGAATGGTATTTCATTATGCATTTAATTTGCACTTCTCTGTATTTTAAAATACAGATTTTATTATTTGTCAGCTATAGTAAGGTCAACAGATCAGGAAATGATTGCCATTAGGGTCAGCAAGGACCTAAAATATTAAAACAAAAAATATTGAATAAATGGCATGATTAATACACCTGCAGACTAATGATGTTGAGCAATTTTTCACATGTGTATTAACCACTCATACAGCTGCTTTTGTAAACTGTTCAAATTTTTTGCCTATATAGTATTATTGTGTTGCCCTCTTAATGAGTTCTAACTAAATTCTTTATAAATTCTACACGCAAGTCCTTTGCCAGACATTTGTATTGCAAGTATTTTCTCCCTATCTGGGATATATCTTTTAATTTAATAATGTCTTTTAAGGGACTTAAGTTTGAAATTTTGATGAAGTCCCACTTATCAATTTGTTATTTTCTGCTTTTTGTGTTTTAAAGATGAAATCTTTGCTTACCCTGAGATAAATATTGATTTTCTCCTATGTTTTTTCTAGTTTAGTTGTTCTAAACACTGCATTTGGGTCTGTGATCCATTTTAACTTAAATTTTCATATTGTCTGAGGTAGTATTCACCCTCCCCATCCTGTAGTCTAGAGATTGTCTTTTAGCAGAAAACTTGGATAATGGTAGGACTCACCTTATTTTTTACCCTACTCCTAAAGATTACAGTTGACTCATTGGAAAAGACTCTGATGCTGCGAGGGATTGGGGGCAGGAGGAGAAGGGGACGACAGAGGAAGAGATGGCTGGATGGCATCACTGACTCGATGGACCTGAGTCTGAGTGAACCCTGGGAGTTGGTGATGGACAGGGAGGCCTGGCGTGCTGCGATTCATGGGGTCGCAAAGAGTCGGACACGACTGAGCAACTGAACTGAACTGAACTAAAAGATCATCCACTGTCCAATGTTTGAAAATATTTTTTTTCTGTGTTTTATCAATTTTTCTAGTTGTTTACAACAGGAGGGTAATATTGGACCCTGTCACTCCTTCGTGGCCAGAAACAGAAGTAGATACTATTTAATTCTAACTATCTACCAGTTTTTAATTATTGTTCTGTTAAGAGAGGGGAGTTTTGACCAGTGGTTTTCAACCTGTCTCCCATTAGTTTTATTTGACAGTTCCTTAAACATTCCAGTGTTCAGGCTGTTCCTTAAGAGGTTCTGACTTAAATGACATCATTTTCTTTAAAACTCTCAAGTGATTATAATGTGTCACAGAAAGTTGAGAACTACCAATTTACTTTTGAAACTTGACAGAACTTGCCAAGGTCATGTTCCTCAGTATCCTGGTGTGACCAAAATGGCTTACAGGTGTACCGAGTCACAGATCTCTTCATCCCTGGGGACAGAGCCCTTGCCCAGCAGGAATCTGCATCCTCAGTTTACCCTGGCATGCCACGCAAATGCCATCATTCCCCTGTGTTTGTGAACGCAGAACATTGGTGCTTTAGAATTCAATCCTCCTTCAGTCTCTCATCTTTAGGTCCCAGCTCAAATGTCACAAAACCTTTCTTTGACCCCTCAGGGACCATCCTTTCTCCTTCCCACCCATTCCCTTCATGACACACATATGCCTCTATGACAGCAATATTAGGGTTTTAAGATCTTACTGAAGATTTTAGTCCCTGGAGGGTAGGGGATTCTTTAATATCTTTTTGTCCTTCCTATTACCAAGTACAGTGTTTTGCATTTAATATTTATTATATTTGGGTAGGCCATTTTGGAGTTTAATGTTTGGAAATGTTTTATGGGCAAAAATATTTCCTGTCTCATTAAAATTATATTCTGTCAAAATACGTTTTTCAGATTCTCCATACGTCAGCTGGGTGAGAGAAGAATGAAAACCTTGTATTACTTATTGTTTTTACTGGCACTTGCACTGGGTTCAGGTCTCTCATCTTTTTTCATGATTAATTTTGTCCTTAAGGAGGAGAATTTGGGAGTGCCTTTCTCTCTTTAAGCATGATACTTCAGAAAGTAAAACAGATTTTGATGAATTTTTCTCTTTATACATTTCAGTGTTTTAAGTCCAGAAATTTTTTATTAGATGTGGTTATTTTTTCATATTAATACACAGATAAGTTGGATGGAAAATGAATTTCCATAGGGATAATTTGGAAGAAAATGGGGACATTCATTGATATTATTATTGGAATAATCTATTTGGCTACATAACACCCAGCTTCATATGTTTACTCAATTCTTTTTTTTTTTTTCCATTAATATTGACATGTCCAGGATCACTCTGTTCACTAGGGTATCTATTTATAAATTAGGGGAAATCTCCCGCTCTGGGTACTGCTTGGCAAACAGAGCAAAGGCTAGATTGTAACCCAGTCACCTGGGTCAGAAATCCTTGTTTAAGGCAAAATTTGTACAACCTGACGTGGTGACTCTTTGATGACCTCTTTACTTTTAGGACAGTTTATTTCTGTATAATTTGTTATAGTTCCAGGAGATAAACACAAACTTAATATCCTCCACTGAGTATAAGACACATGAATACTAATTGTGAAATTACATTGGAGGGAGAAATTTAGGACATCTTCACTAGAAATCTCAGTTGCATAGTTGTTCCTGTGAGAAAAAACCAAATGAGATCAAAGATAGAAAATGAGGTAAATATTTACCATATATTAAGGCAGGGGTGAGGGGACCTGTGGGAGCCGGGACACTTTGGCTGATGTCTTCCATTAATGGCATGTTTTGGTTGGCTAAGACACAAAGGAAACAGCACATTTGCCAAGTGGATGAACATGCACTCGCTTAGCTTCTGGCCGTGAAGAGAAATGTCGAGCTGTCAGCTGTCAGGGAGGAAGAGCCAAGGACAATAGCAGAAAGTGCCAGAGTAACAGTAGGGAGGGATCACACGTAGTGACCTAATGACTCTGACGTCTTGAACTTCTCACCAGCCATGAAATTTAATTTTGAAGGGATGAGTGATACACTTGCTACCAACCATGGACGTGATGCCCTGCCTTGGAGCTGCTTCTCAGATTGCTCGAAGGGAAGGGAATGGAACAGGAACACCTATTGAATAGCCCCATTTTATCTCCAGGGCATCAGATGCATTTACATACATTGTCTCACTTAAGACAAATGTTAAATTGTTCCACTATACCTAACAAGCGGAGAAGGCAATGGCACCCCACTCCAGTACTCTTGCCTGGCAAATCCCATGAGCGGAGGAGCCTGGTAGGCTGCAGTCCACGGGGTCGCAAACAGTCAGACACGACTGAGCGACTTCACTTTCACTTTTCACTTTCATGCATTGGAGAAGGAAATGGCAACCCACTCCAGTGTTCTTGGCTGGAGAATCCCAGGGACGGGGGAGCCTGGTGGGCTGCCGTCTATGGGGTCGCACAGAATCGGACACGACTGAAGTGACTTAGCAGCAGCATACCTAACAAGAAGATGTTTTCATTGGCAGGAAAGACTAGTTGAATATTTCTGTTCCAGGTTTTACTTGATGGAAGTAATGAATTTCACTTAGGCTTGACTACATTTTTCTAGTTGCAAATCACAGTGAATATTGCTCTTAAACAAATGACCTCATTCATTAATGCATAGGTTCCTTTCTTTTCCCACCTACAGGTCCTGATTCTGTCTTCTTTTCCCCTGCTGATATCTATTTTCCCCTTTCTGTCTTTATCTATGGTTAACATCATGTTTTGGTAGCCTGCTTGTGTCCTCAAGTCCACAGACCTCATTTGTTGTTAAGTGTTCTCTTCCAATCAGGGCCCCATGTGGGGCTGTCTGGGGTTTTTATTTAATAGGCTTCAATTAAGAGACTTATTCGGCAGTTTTTTTTTTGCCTATTTTTCCTTTTAGTTCTCAAAGTAGAAATATCATCACAGCAAAAGAGGAATCTCTGTCTCATCCTCTCTCCTGTTTTATCACAATATTCTTGTTAAAACTGAGTCTGGGCTAATGGATATTCATCTGGGGGGTTAAGTAAACAATTTAAGGGAAGCATTTTGTGTTGGCTATTGTAATTGCTTTCATTTGTATTAAAGAAATAGAATAAATATAATGTACCACTCAGCTCATACAGGTGATGGAGGGCCTGGTCCATAGGCCTATAGAAGTCGTATCTCAAGGAGGGCTTATGGGTCTTGGGACTCTGCAGGTGCTGCCTGCCAATGGCTGACTGCATAGACCTCATATACAAATATTCCCAGTGCAAAATCATCACCTTAAAGGCTGTGATTTGAAAACTCTGGCCAGTTCAGCATGAGGAGACTATTTAAAATATTCATCTCTGTTTTTTTTTTTTTTTTTGTCAAGAACAATCTGCCTTCACGTTTTTGCTGGTTTACATTTAGATCTTTGTGCAGTCAAACTCTAAAAGTGAGACCTCTGTTCTTGAAGAGCAAGCAATTTAAATATAAAATGTTATAAAGGTACTACACAAACTAAAGTAGGGCTGCTGCTGCTGCTGCTAAGTTGCTTCAGTTGTGTCTGACTCTGTGTGACCCCAGAGACGGCAGCCCACCAGGCTCCCCTGTCTCTGGGATTCTCCAGGCAAGAACACTGGAGTGGGTTGCCATTTCCTTCTCCAATGCATGAAAGTGAAAAGTGAAAGTGAAGTCGCGCAGTTGTGTCCGACTCTTTGCGACCCCATGGACTGCAGCCCACCAGGCTCCTCTGTCCATGGGATTTTCCAGGCAAGAGTACTGGAGTGGGGTGCCATAGGGTATTAATTATGCTTTTTTATTTTCTATAATTTTAATGCTTTGACCTCTTGGAGCCTGCTGATGCTGAAAAGGCTGCTCTTCCCTGAGTGGCCACTTCCTAGAGTTAGGATACAGCCTCACTACCAGAGAACATGCCTTTTGTATGCAAACTCACCAATCCATAGACCACACAACCCTCCACCTCTGCTATTGGGTGTTCATACTAAGGGCCGATATTCCTCTGCCCTGATCACTCCAGGGCCAGGTACTAGACAACTAGAGACAGCCCCTGTATCACAGAGCCTGCTGAAATTGTTCAAACTAACCAACCCTAAGCCTGCTTACCTTGCCTTGTCTTGCCTTTCCGGCAGAAACCACAATAAAGGCTCTTGCCAACATTTTCCCCTCATTTCACTGACCCTGGTGCTTCCCCAGGTGGCCCTCTGTGACATAGTCTGCCTCCTCCTCTTGGGAACTGTTGAATAACAAGCCATCTTTTCAATAGCAATCATCTCCTGTTCGCTTGGCCTTACTTGAATAATACTAAAACCTGCATTTTAAAACAAGGGGCTGCTCTGTCCTATAAGCTTGGAAACAGTGACCCCAAAGAACTCTAAGGTTTGAAAGGACCCTGAGTGTCAGGTGACTCTGATATTCCCATGGAAATGTAGGAGTCAGGGAAAGAGGAGATCCAGAAAGTAGACACTGCCCACAGGAAAGAAAAGGTGTGGGTTCAGGGAACAATGAATACACAGGGTGGCGAAAGGGTGGGACAAGGAGAGAGGTGGCAAAGAAGATGGAAAGATTGGTAGTATTAGATTTCTGAGGTCCTTGTTAACCCTGCTAAGAGGCTGGATTTTATCCTATCTGTTTGAGATGGTAGCAGCATGAATACATATATGTGACAGAAAGATGACTCTGGCAGCTGCATGAAGGGTGATTGTGAGCAGAGAACAGATTGGAGCAGGGGAGGCTAATTCAAGGCTGTCTCAGAAGTTTAATGATAAATGTGAAAACTGGGATCAACAAAAGGTGAAGGTCAGGCCCCTGGGAAGAGAATCAGGGAGGGTACATGTTCAGTTGCTCAACCATGTCCAGCTCCTTGCAACCCCTTGGACTGTAGCCCACCAGGCTCCTCTGTCCTTGGAATTTCCCAGGCAAGAATATTAGAGTGGGCTGCCATTTCCTTCTCCAGGGGATCTTCCCGACCCAGGGACTGAACCCAAATCTCCTACATTGACAGGCAAATTCTTTACCACTGAGCCACTTGGGAGGCCCAGGAGAATCAGGAATAGCATTTAAACCTCGCTCTTTCATTACCCGTTGCTACAGTAAAATTTCTGGTTTCAAAAAAGCCTTCCCCGAAAAAAGCAGGTGAGTAAAAGTACTTCTAAGGTGACTACACATTACTTGAGTGCCTTCTGGTTTTTATTTGTTTCCAGTTGAATTTGGAAATTTAAAGTGAATTAGAAAGGTTGATGTGTTAAAATACAGGAGAAAGAAGTGTTTTACATCCAGATTATTTTAATGCTTATGTAAAACACTATATTCTTCCTTTTTTCCCTTCTGTTTCTCATTCTCCTTTTTTCTCCTCCCTCTTCCCCCTGAAAATATTATTACATTCCCTTAATACCTTAGCTGCATATTTCTGATGTGTTCAATAATGCCTTCTTGAAAGCCAAAAGCATTTAATAGCCAACAGGAAAGAGCTCTGAGTGTTTGCATGACAGATATTTACAACTCTGTACTTTTATAAGTGTAGCGTCAATGCCATGACTAGAAAAAGAAAGTTCAATGAATAATGATCATGGTTTGCCAAGAAGAGGAGAGCGTAAACAACAAAATAATTTAATTCTTCTCACTATGAACTTGTCTTATTCAAAGATTTCTCGGCTGAAGAAGGGCTTATTGGGTTCTCTGTTACAGTGCAGATAAAATGACATCCTGGATTATTCACACCAGTGCTGAAAATTGATTTTATTTCTCCAGCTTGCTGAATTTCAAACTAATGAGACTTGACTGTTATACAACTGTAACTGTTGTCATCTAGCTTTACAATTACCAGAACTAGACTTTTTTTTATGAAAAACCAGATAGTAGACTGTTTTTTAATATCAATATTTGACACTTTTTCTTTCTCTGATCACTTTTCTTTAAACTTCCCCTAATTACATTCTCTTTCTTCATCAATGGTATACCAAATAAGTAGCAAGAATTTTTCCCTATAAGGAAAAAAATTTTAAAGGAAGACATTAAATATTGACATTAAAAATGTGACAGCACAAACATTTTCTTCTGAGTCATAAGGATTAGTCAGTTTCTGTTTCAGATTCAATTAAGGGAATTTATCACAAGCTCCTTATGCTATTTTATGGTGTCACTGAATGTCACAAGTAAGTGTAAAAATTCATAACTCATGGAATGGTGACCGACAGGGTGTGGACATTAGGGATGACCAACCTAGATAGCATATTAAAAAGCAGAGATATTACTTTGCCAAAAAAGGTCCATCTAGTCAAGGCTATGGTTTTTCTAGTGGTCATGTATGGATGTGAGAGTTGGACTGTGAAGAAGGCTGAATGCCAAAGAATTGATGCTTTTGAACTCTGGTGTTGGAGAAGACCCTTGAGAGTCTCTTGGACTGCAAGGAGATCCAAGCAGTCCATCCTAAAGGAGATCAGTGCTGGGTGTTCATTGGAAGGACTGATGCTGAGGCTGAAACTCCAATACTTTGGCCACCTCATGCGAAGAGTTGACTCATTGGAAAAGACCCTGATGCTGGGAGGGATTGAGGGCAGGAGGAGAAGGGGATGACAGAGGATGAGATGGCTGGATGGCATCACCGACTTGATGCACGTGAGTTTGGGTGAACTCCGGAAGTTAGTGATGGACAGGGAGGACTGGCGTGCTGCGATTCATGCGGTTGCAAAGACTTGGACATGACTGAGGGACTGAACTGAACTGAACTGAACTGAAGCAAGAATTGGTGTTGGAGAAGACTCTTGAGAGTCCCTTGGACTGCAAGAAGATCCAACCAGTCCATCCTAAAGGAAATCAGTCCTGAATATTTATTGGAAGGACTGATGTTAAAACTGAAAGTCCAATACTTTAGCCACCTGATGCAAAGAACTTACACATTGGAAAGGACTCTGATGCTGGGAAAGATTGAAGGCGGGAGGAGAAGGGGATGACAGAGGATAAGATGGTTGGATGGCATCACCGTCCATGAGTTTGAATAAACTCCAGGAGTTGGTGAGGGACAGGGAGGCCTGGCATGCTGCAGTCCATGGGGTTGCAAAGAGTTGGACATGACTGTGTTACTGAACTGAACTAAGCAAGAATTTCCTTGAGGCAGGTTGATCTTTCATTAATTGCAGAATCAACTCTCTAGCTCATTTGCCAATTTCTCTTCTGTCTTGTTCCAACTTGTTCTTTGTGTGTGTGTGTGTGTGTGTGTGTGTGTGTGTGTGTGTGTTTGACTATACCATGTGGCATACAAGATCTTAGTTCCCCCACCAGGCATTATCTATGCCCCCTGCATTGGGAGCTCAGAGTCTTAACCACTCCGGAAGGGATGTCCCCCAGCTTGATCTTGATAGCCATTGTGTGTCTTCTTGCAGAGCAAAGCTATGTGAATACTTTACCTTTGTCATGTTGTGTGGTTTGCTTTCAATAGATCTGAGTTTTGACTAAACAAAGAATTCTTTACAGTGTCATAAAATCCTTAAAGGCAAGGCTGTGTTTTGATATTCTTTTGGGCACACATACGCTGTCAGGGACACAGTCCACATAATGTGTAGGGAAGACAGGCATTGCTGTTGGTAATCTGGTTAGATTAGGGGACACTGCAGGGAGCCTATGTTCCCCTGTGACTTGGGCTATTAGCCTATTAAGTCTTATGAGGCTGCTTCAAGGTAATTATATATTTGACAAAAAGAACTTTAAAGCTTAGTCTCTCAGACTATCCAGATATTCATTTACATGCAGGAAATTAGTTTTTATAATTGCATATATAATACAAACCAAATACAGGCTGTGGACTAAGGGGACAGTGCTTTGTGCAGTGCCTGACACACAATCAGTTCTAAAGAAAAATTTGTTGAATGGGAATAGACTTGAAGCAGAGTATATATGAGAATGGGATAGGATCTGTCTTTAGAGTCAGACAATGCCATCTCCACTGGTTGAAGTTGCCACGCATCTGTATCTGTTGAACAAGATTACCTCTTTGGAAGAAACTCACTTATAGTATGGTGGAAATTCAGTTTATGGATGAAAGAGCTGTAATTGTCTACATGCTTTTAGGAAGCAACCTACCTTAAATGTTCCCAATGAAAAATCATTTGGAAATATAGGTAATAAATATAGGTAAATATAGGTTAGCATTTTCTGAAAGCAAGTTGCAAAAAGAAAGGGACATCAAAATTACAAATATAAATAAAAGGTAGATGGTTAACATAGAAACTAAGTCCAGGGTCACAAAACTGAAGAGAGCTTTCAAGATAATCTACTGAAATGGAACAGGATCCTATATACCCTCCCCCTATCCCCCACTTCCTCTGTCTGTTTTATGTCTGTGGAAAAACTTTAGCCAAAGAATAAGTTTAATTAGACAAGTGAGAAAATGTAGAAGCAAAGAAAAACAGTCCAACAAGACTAATAATAGTTTAGTCATTAAGCATAGTCAAAGATCTTTAGTTCCTCTTCAAGGGTTATACATAATATTCTGAGCCATATCCTTTGAGCTGTCTTGCAGAGACTGAAGCCTCCACCAGGTGAAAGAAATTAACTACATCATAACGAGACTAGTCAAGACATAAGCTGCCACAGTTCTGAGAATTGACCTCAAAGAAATGGGAACAAACACCCTGGAACTGAAGATTAACTGTACCTGAAACAATCAAGATGACATTGGTCTAACCATCGAATGACCAACTTCAAAACACCCAAAAAAGATGTCCTTTTCATCATAGGGGACTGGAGTGCAAAAGTAGGAAGTCAAGAGATACCTGGAGTAACAGGCAAATTTGGCCATGAGGTACAAAATGAAGCAGGGCAAAGCCTAACAGAGCTTTAAGCCAAGAGAATGCACTGGTCATGGCAAACACTCTCTTCCAAAAACACAAGAGAAGACTCAACACATGGACATCACCAGATGGCCAATGCCAAAATCAGATTGATTATATTTTTTGCAGCCAAAGATGGAGAAGCTCTATACAGTCAGCAAAAACAAGAGCGGGAGCTGACTGTGGCTCAGATCATGAACTCCTTATTGCCAAATTCAGACTTAAATTGAAGAAAGTAGGGAAAACCACTAGACCATTCAGGTATGACCTAAATAAAATCCCTTATGACTATACAGTGGAAGTGACAAATAGATTGAAGGGATTAGATCTGATAGACAGAGTGCCTGAAGAACTATGGATGGAGGTTTGTGATATTGTACAGGAGGCAGTGATCAAGACCATCCCCAAGAAAAAGAAATGCAAAAAGGCAAAATGGTCATCTAAGGAGGCCTTACAAATAGCTGAGAAAAGAAGAGAAGCGAAAGGCAAAGGAGAAAAGGAAATATATACCCATTTGAACGTGGAGTTCCAAAGAATAGCAAAGAGAGATAAGAAAGCCTTCCTCAGTGATCAATGCAAAGAAATAGAGGAAAACAATAGAATGGGAAAGACTAGAGATCTCTTCAAGAAAATTAGAGATACCAAGGAAACATTTTATGCAAAGATAGGCACGATGAAGAACAGAAATGGTATAGACCCAACAGAATATATTAAGATATTAATAAGATAATAAGATAAGATATTAAGATATTATAAGATATTAAGAAGAGGTAGCAGGAATACACAGAGAAGGCAGTGGCACCCCACTCCAGTACTCTTGCTGGAAAATCCCATGGATGGAGGAGCCTGGTGGGCTGCAGTCCATGGGGACACTAAGAGTCGGACATGACTGAGCGACTTCACTTTCACTTTTCACTTTCATGCACTGGAGAAGGACATGGGAAACCACTCCAGTGTCCTTGCCTGGAGAATCCCAGGGACGGGGGAGCCTGGTGGGCTGCTGTCTATGGGGTGGCAGAGTCGGACACGACTGAAGTGACTTAGCAGCAGCAGCAGGAATACACAGAAGAACTATACAAAACAAATCTTCATGACCCAGAAAACCACGATAGTATGATCACTCACCTAGAGCCAGACACTCTGGAATGCGAAGTCAAGTAGGCCTTAGGAAGTATCACTACAAACAAAGCTAATAGAGGTGATGAAATTCTGATTTAGCTATTTCAAATCCTAAAAGATGATGCAGTGAAAATGCTGCACTCAATATGCCAGCAAATTTGGAAAACTAAGTAGTGGCCACAGGACTGGAAAAGGTCAGTTTTATTCCAATCCCAAAGAAAGCAATGCCAAAGAATGTTCAAACTACCGCCAAATTGCACTCATCTCACACACTAGCAAAGTAATGTTCAAAATTCTCCAAGTCAGGCTTCAACAGTACACGAACACTGAACTTCCAGATGTTCGAGCTGGATTTAGAAAAGACAGAGGAACCAGAGATCAAATTGCCAACATCCGCTGGATCATCGAAAAAGCAAGAGAGTTCCAGAAAAAAAATATACTTCTGTTTTATTGACTACACCAAAGCCTTTGACTGGGTGGATCACAACAAACTGTGGAAAATTCTTCAAGAGATGGGAATACCAGATCACTTGACCTGCCTCTTCAGAAATCTGTATCAGGTCAAGAAGCAACAGTTAGAACTGGACATGGAACAACAGACTGGTTCCAAACAGGGAAAGGTGTATGTCAAGGCTGTATATTGTCACCCTGCTTATTTAACTTATATGCAGAATACATCATGAGAAACGCTGGGCTGGAGAAAGCACAAGGTGGAATCAAGATTGCCGGGAGAAATATCAATAACCTCAGATATGCAGATGACACTACCCTTATGGCAGAAAGTGAAGAACTAAAAAGCCTCTTGATGAAAGTGAAAAGAGGAGAGTGAAAAAGTTGGCTTAAAGCTCAACATTCAGAAAACAAAGATCATGGCATCTGGTCCCATCACTTCATGGCAAATAGATGGAGAACAGTGGAAAAAATGAGAGGCTTTATTTTCTTGGTCTTCAAAATCCCTGCAGATGGTGACTGTAGCCATGAAATTAAAAGATGCTTGCTCCTTGCAAGAAAACTATGACCAACCTAGACAGCATATTAAAAAGCAGAGACATTCCTTTGCTGACAAAGTTCTGTCTAGTCAAAGCTATGGTTTTTCCAGTAGTCACATATGGATGTGAGAGTTGGACTATAAAGAAAGCTGGGTGCCGAAGAATTGATGCTCTTGAACTGTGGTGTTGGAGAAGACGCTTGAGAGTCTCTTGGACTGCAAGGAGAACCAACCAGTCCATCCTAAAGGAGATCAGTCCTGGGTGTTCTTTGGAAGGACTGATGCTGAAGCTGAAACTCCAATACTTTGGCCACCTGATGCAAAGAACTGACTCATTGGAAAAGACCCTGGTGCTGGGAAAGATTGAAGGCAGGAGGAGAAGGGGATGACAGAGGATGAGATGGTTGGATGGCATCACTGACTTGATTGACATGAGTTTGAGTAGGCTCCAGGAGTTGGTGATCGACAGGGAAGTCTGGCATGCTGCAGTCCATGGGGCAGCCAAGAGTCATATATGACTGACTGATTGAACTGAACAGAGTAGATTGTGTCATTTCTACATATTTCATCCTCCCTCTGCCTATAAAAATTCTTGTCCCCTGATTGTGGTGGATGGGGGAATCAGGCTTCGAACAGGATTTCATCTTTCCACCCTGGTTGCCAGCATCCAACAGAAAGCAAGCTTTTCTTTCCACAAACCTTGCCTCTTTATTGGCTTTTGAGTGGTGAGCACCTAACCTCACTGTTCATTACATTAGTTCAACCCTTCATGATAAAGATAAGTATACTGAGAAACATTGTGATCATCGCTTTGTTGGTGTTACTTCGGAAGGTAATTCAATTGTTTTTATTTATCTTTTTTACTTTTTCATCATTTCACTTATTCCACAAATGTATTTTGAATGCCTTCTCTATGCCAATCATTGTCTAATATAGTAAAGAAATAAAGAAGATAGATAATTTTTCTATCATACCAAGCATCCAGAAAAGGGAACTGGAGAGAAAAAATTTAATTATTATATTCATATATGATTTTAAAGTTTTCCAAGTAATTTTGGATAGCTTATTCTAGTTAACCATGACAAACAAGTTTCAGTTATAGACACAAAACTTTCAGTGTTTCTTCAGACTTAACTCATAGAGCCTTCTTTCCTGTTCAGCAAGCATCCTTCTATGTGAGAATGATTCAAGAACTATTGTCGATCTGACTGTCCAAGCAGTATTTGAAACCATGCAAAACCAGTGGAATTTAATACATGTTTCTTTTCTGATAACAACCAGACTTGTACAAATTAGGGCAGCATGAACTAATGCTCCCTGAATCAGTTGACCATTGATGATCAAAATATTATTAACTGTCAGGGACTTATCTCTAACAATGGTCTTTTAGTCTCCAAGGCAGTTATCATACTGAAAATCACCCAGACAGGTGAGAAATGGCTGACCACACCTATAAGCAAGGCCAAATTTACCCCTTGGGTACTTTAAATAATTGACTTACTCACTGCCCAAAATGGATTCTCTGACTGGCCATGGAATTTCAAGGTTAAAGATTTTAGGGGATCAGGGAATGAGTCAGAATATGCAACTCATTGCCCATAGGAAATGATCAGATGATGTAATTATAACCTACTTGGGGATGTTCCATGGTAGAGACTGCAGCCAATGGTGAGTGTTATCTAAGGACTAAGTCCTCTATTTCTTGGGCACAGAAGCTTGACCAGGAGCAGGATATAAAGACACAGTGTATTGGCTAATCAATGTAATTTCGGTAACTATGATTTGAAGGAGCGTATAATTTAGTGGCTGGAGAAGGAAATTTAGTGGGAGGAAAGAAGAAATTTTAGTGCATGGCGTACTTTTGCTTAAAGGAGGGTCAATTCCCATAGCCAGTGGATTGAAGAGAAGATGCCTGAGAAGACTTCTGATGGGTGAGATCTGATCTTAGTCCTGAAAGATGCATGAGAGTTGGCCAAGTGATGAATGAGGGGGAGGGTGTTCCAAGCTAAGGAAACAATATGAGCAAAGTTTAGAGGTAGAAAACAGAAAGGTAGTGATAGGGAACTACAGTTTGGTGTTAATAAAATAGGAAAAGCAAAGCAAGAAGTGCTTGGAGATGAGGCTAAGGAGGCAACTATGGATCATGTTGAAGAACCTATAGTAATAGACCTGGCTAAGGGCAGCTTGAATAGGGATGTTGGAAGTAGGAAAAGAAGAAGAGATAATTTCTGCCTGTGGAGACCACGATCTCCTATTCACCATGGTTGTCAACTATTCAGCTAGAAAAAGAGGGGAATCAGAATGTGTCACCCTCAAACATGTCACATTGATATAAAGATTATTTTGAGCTGAAGACAACTGAGAAACAGATTTCCAAAAACTCTCCTCTCATTTACCTGAAAGCAGGACATGAACTTGCACTTGTAGAGGTATCTCACTCTCTCATACCAGGAAGAGGAGGAACATGCTTAGGTTCTTAGTCATGGAAGACAACTCTAGACTCCTATCAGGCCAGAGAAGAAGCCAGAGGAAACTTCATAATGAACCTTAGTAAAATAACCCTCATCTTCCATCAGTTCCCCTCATATTCTTACCTTCCCATAGTTTCTGCCCCCTCAAAGCTAAACCCCTTTTCTCTATCTTGTCACTTCTCTACAAAGGCATTTTTCTTTGTTAAGATGTTATATAAGCCCCAAATTCTAAACACCCCTTTGAGTTACTTGTTAGTTTTTCCTGAGTGTATGTGTGCTGCACATATTAATAAACTATCTTTCTCTTATTAATCTGTCTTTTGTCAATTTAATTTCCAGGGCCCCAGCCAGAGAACCTAGTAAGGGAGGAAGGGTTTTTTCCCTCCCCTGCAGAGATAATGTCTTCTGAATAACTCTTATTTTGCTTTAATCAAACTTTGCACTTAACCAACTTCTGAAAGAGTTTGAAGTAAAAGCAGTTCATTTTAAAGTCTACTGAACATCAATGCATCTTTTTACCTAACCCAAGACTATACCTAAGGAAATTTCTGGGAAGGACCACTGAGTAGCTCTACTGAGACTCTGCACTGCAGAATTCCAGGAGGAGCTATGCTGTTGGCTATAGGATGAATGATACCTCCTGGAGTTCTGGAGTGCAATTACTCTCTTGGAACTGAATTCACTTTAACACAAGGAGAAGCAAATTATGCAGTGTTTCTAGCCCTTTGACTTCTTCAAAATTCACCCCTTGAAAACACCAGCCGGCTGACAGAGACATGGGACTCTTTCATATACTCTGTCTAGTGAGCTTGGTTTCCTCAATGAAATGATAGAATTGTCTAAGACAATCTCCAGGACTTTTGTTTAGAAAAGTCTGTATTTTGGGGGATTTTTTTTTTTATTGTTCACAGTTATAGGAGTTATAGTTCAGATAAAAGCCAAACACAGTACCTCTCTCCACTGCCCAGCCCCCATAAGGTTAAGAATTTATAGGGAGTTTTGCTAAAAATACAAATATCTTTTTTTAAAAATTTAGATATAACTAATATATAACATTATATTGGTTTCAGGTGTATAATAATTTAATATTTGTATGTGTTGTGAAATGATCACCACAATAAATCTAGCTAACATCTATGACCACACATAGGCACATATTTTTGCATGATCAGAACTTTGAAGGTTTACCATCTTAGCAACTTTCAGACCTACAATACAGTGTTAGTAACTAAAGCCATTATGCTGTATATTATATCCCCAAGACTTACTTATTTATAACTGGAAGCAAAAGAGTGTCTTAAGATAGTTAAGCCTGCTCTAAGAATGTAGTGTAGGCTAGGCAGCCGATACTGGGTCACAATACCTGGGTGTAAGAGGCTACTCACCTGAGGTCTACTTCTGTATTTCCAGTTCCTATCAGGTGTTCTCCTGGTTTTCAGTTATGTCATTGTAGAGAGTGTCGATCATTATTTTATTTGAAGAAGAAAATTGCATCGTGAGTTTCTGGTTCAAGGTGTGTACTTTGAATGGAGACTAGAACTTGTGTATAATTCTTTTTCTTCAGTCAGTTCAGTTCAGTTGATCCATCATGTCCAACTCTTTGTGGCCCCATGGACTACAGTACGCCAGGCTTCCCTGTCCATCACCAACTCCTGGAGCTTACTCAAACTCACGTCCATCAAGTCAGTGATGCCATCCAGCCATCTCATCCTCTGTTGTCCCCTTCTCCTCCTGCCCTCAATCTTTCCCAGCATCAGGGTCTTTTCCAATGAGTCAGTTCTTCGCATCAGATGGCCAAAGTACTGGAGCTTCAGCTTCAGCATCAGTCCTTCCAATGAGTATTCAGGACTGGTTTCCTTTAGGATTGACTGGTTGGATCTCCTTGCTTATCTAATGGCTCTCCTCTGGGCAAGTACGGCAGTCCCGTCTCTCTCAGAACTTTCATCTGAAGAACAGCATCAGAGGCTGGTTTTCTTGTGGGTCCCTTTGTTTTCTTGTTGTGCCTTTCTTTTGACTGGTGGCTCAGTGATAAAGAAGTCCCCTGCAATGCATTAGACACAGGTTCGATCCCTAGGTCAGGAAGATTCCCTGGAGAAGGAAATGGCAACCCACTCCAGGATTCTTCTGAGAAATCTCATGGACAGAGGAGCCTGATGGGCTACTGTCCATGGGGTCACAAAAGAGTCAGACATGACTTAGCAACTAAACAACATGCTATTGAATGGCTTTCCAAACAAGGAGAAATTCTCTTTTCTTCATATTTAAGTTTACATTTTCCTCATAATCCCGTTCAAAGTGAAAAATATTCCGTTAGCCCAGTTTTACCTTATACACTTGACAGGATGAAAAGCACTGGGCTATGTGACTTGGTGCTCAGATGTTCCCCCACCTGCTTGTCAATTGGAAGACCGTTCATCTTCACTCCCACTCCTTCCCAGAATAATGGTGGGCTAGGTGACATTTTCAAATTAGCTCCCTTTGATTGATGAATGGGCTTTATTCTTTCACCTGGAATAAATGTATTAACGCCATTTTCCTGTCAGAGTTCTGGCAAGCCCTTCTATTCATTGAGATTCAATTTTCCTAGGTTGTATGTGGGTAGCACCAGGGGAAAGGAGAAGAATCTGTGTGGTTGTTAGGTGGAAATAATTACAAACTTTCTGTAGGCAACAGCAATATCTCTGATAATCAAGTTAGGAGGCACATTCAAGTTGAAGTGTGAAGTCACTGAGACCATATGAAGATAAAGATAGCACTTCTCATGGTGGCACTCCATCCACTATGAGAGAGGTAAGTGTCACGATAGCTGGCAAGGTCCTATTTAGGATCTGGTCCCACATTACATCTCTGATCTTACCTCCTACTGCTCTTACCTCATTCCCTCCATTTTAACCACACTGGTCTCCTTGGTATCTCTTGGACAAGCCTGGTACACTCTGCTGTTGGGCCTTTGTATTGGCTGGAATTCTCTTTGCTCACGTGTATGCTGGGCTAATTTCATCATTTCCTTCAAGTCTTTGCTCAAATGTCACCTTCTCAACAATACTCTCCCTGACCTTCCTATATAAATGGGAAGCTTGTCTCCTGCCTCTCACCCCTGTATATTACTTACCCTTCTCAATATCTTTCTTTTCCCATGGTACTTACCTATCATAAAATACTAAGATTCATTTTCTTGGGTCTGTTATGGCCTGTCTCCCTTGGTAGGTGTATCCATATGAGAACAGGGATCTTGGTCTGCTTTATTCATTGATTTTTTTTCCCCCAAGTGACTAAAACAGTGCCTGGCATGTAGTGGGTCCTTAGAAAATATCTGACAAGTAAAGGAAATACATGAGCCAGGGAGAACTTTACTGTCTGCATCTCCATATGATCCCCACCTCAGATTCTTTACCATCTGAGCCACCAAAGAATCTGCCTGCAATGTAGGAGACTTGGGTTCGATCCTTGGGTCAGGAAGATCCCCTGGAGAAGGGAATGGCACACCCCAGTATTCTTGCCTGGAAAATTCTATGGACAGAGGAGCCTGGTGGGCTACATTCTATGTGGTCACAAAGAGTTGGACACAATTAAGCGACTAATACTTTTTACTTGAAATTACGTATTTAATGTCAGTATTTCCCCATAGACGGCAGACGCCATTAGTGCAAGGTCATGTCTATCATATTTTTGTACCCCCAACATTTGCATAATACCATGTAAACAATGGGTACACAATTGCTTATTATATGAAGAAATATAATGTGGATGATGTTTAACTGCGATGACATTTGTTCTCTATTTCCAGAATAACTGTTTTATTTTACAGTTTTATTTTAGTCTTAAGCTAGATGCTATGGCCACCACTCACAGTAATCTGTACTGTCCATTCCAGGTCACTAGACATGTGTTAATGACGCCCTAGGCCAGATACCTGGAAAAGCTAACATCCCACTTATACCTTAAAAGGACCAGAAGAAAATACACTTTAAAAAGGCACATGGAAAAATTACTTAACAAATAATTAATTTGGACATCATAATTTTTTCCAAATATTCTTTCCCAGGAAGTACTAGAAGAGACTAAATCGTCTTCTTCACTCTCTAATCTTAGGTGGCTCTGGATGACATCTTTCACTTTGTCCTGTTTCGTTTTCTTTATGGGCTTACCTTTCACTAGATTGCAGTCTCCCGTGGTTTATTTTGTCTCTTCACTATGATGAGAAGTGCCGTGTGAGGATGCATTCGTTGTCTAGGGCTGCTAAAACAAATGATTACAGACTTGTTGGCTTAAAACAACAGAAATATATTCTCTTATGGTTCTGGCAGCCAGAAATCTAAACTCAAGGTGCTGTCAGTGCTGGGTTCCCTCTGCAATCTCTCAGGGAGAATCCTTCCTTGCCTCCCCCAGCTTCTGGTGACTGCTGACAATCCTGGCATTGCATGCATACATAACTCAACCTCTGCCTCCATCTTCTCATGACCTGCTCTGCTGTGCTTCTCCTCTGTGTCTGTCTCTGCTTCCCCTTCTCTTCTAAAGACTTCTTATAGGACTTTTGACCTATCCTAACTCAGAATGATCTTACCTCAAAAGCCTTCACTGAACTATGTTGCAAAGACTCCTTTACCAAATAAGATTTTATGTATAGGTTCCAGGTGGACTTATCTTTTGGAGGTCCACTATTCACCCCACTACAGGGGCTTGATTATGTGAATCAGTGCTATATCCCTAGTATGGAGGGTGATTCCCTGGAGATGTTGTAGGTGCTCAATCAATATTGGTGGAATGATATAAAGGAAAAAGTTTCTCAGGTGGCCTAGTGGTAAAGAACCCACCTGCCAATTCAGGAAACATAATGAGAGAGGTGTTTGATCCGGGTCGGGAAGATCCCCTGGGGGACAGCATGGCAACCCACTCCAGTGTTCTTGCCTGGAGAAGCCCATGGACAGAGAGGTCTCGTGGGTTACAGTCCATAATGTCACAAAGAGTCGAACACGACTGAAGCAGCTTAGCACACACATACACACATAAAGGGAAAAAGGACATAGAATACAATGGATACCTGACTGCCTCGCAAATACCAAATACAACAGCAGTGAAACTGTTAGAATCCTATAGCATGAGCCAGAAGATCCTTCAGTTCAGTTCAGTCACTCAGTCGTGTCTGACTCTTTGCAACCCCATGAATCACAGCACGCCAGGCCTCCCTGTCCATCACCAACTCCTGGAGTTCACCCAAACTCATGTGCATCGAGTTGGTGATGCCATCCAGCCATCTCATCCTCTGTCGTCCCCTTCTCCTGCCCCAAATCCCTCCCAGCATCAGGATCTTTTCCAATGAGTCAACTCTTCGCATCAGGTAGCCAAAGTATTGGCGTTTCAGCCTCAGCATCAGTCCTTCCAATGAACATCCAGCACTGATCTCCTTTAGGATGGACTGGTTGGATCTCCTTGCAGTTCAAGGGACTCACAAGAGTCTTCTCCAGCACCACAGTTCAAAAGCATCAATTCTTCAGTGCTCAGCTCTCTTCACAGTTCAACTCTCACATCCACACATGACCACTGGAAAAACCATAGCCTTGACTAGACGGACCTTTGTTGGCAAAGTAATATCTCTGCTTTTGAATATGCTATCTAGTTTGGTCATAACTTTTCTTCCAAGGAGTAAGCATCTTTTAATTTCATGGCTGCAATCACCATCTGCAGTGATTTTGGAGCCCCCAAAAATAAAGTCTGACACTGTTTCCACTGTTTCCCCATCTATTTCCCATGAAGTGATGAGACCAGATGCCATGATCTTAGTTTTCTGAATGTTGAGCTTTAAAAAGCCAGCTTTTTCACTCTCCTCTTTCACTTTCATCAAGAGGCTTTTTAGTTCCTCTTCACTTTCTGCCATATGGGTGGTGTCATCTGCATATCTGAGGTTATTGATATTTCTCCCAGAAATCTTGATTCCAGCTTGTGCTTCTTCCAGCCCAGCGTTTCTCATGATGTACTCTGCATATAAGTTAAATAAACAGGGTGACAATATACAGCCTTGACGTACTTCTTTTCCTATTTGAAACCAGTCTGTTGTTCCATGTCCAGTTCTAACTGTTGCTTCCTGACCTGCATATAGGTTTCTCAAGAGGCAGTTCAGGTGGTCTGGTATTCCCATCTCTTTCAGAATTGTCCACAGTTTATTGTGAACTACACAGTCAAAGATTTTGGCACGATCAATAAAGCAGAAATAGATGTTTTTCTGGAACTCTCTTGCTTTTTCGATGATCCAGCAGATGTTGGCAATTTGATATCTGGTTCCTCTACCTTTTCTAAAACCAGCTTGAACATCTGGAAGTTCATGGTTCACGTATTGCTGAAGCCTGGCTTGGAGAATGTTGAGCATTACTTTACTAGCGTGTGAGATGAGTGCAATTGTGCGGTAGTTTGAGCATTCTTTGGCATTGCCTTTCTTTGGGATTGGAATGAAAATTGACCTTTTCCAGTCCTGTGGCCACTGCTGAGTTTTCCAAATTTGCTGGCATATTGAGTGCAGCACTTTCACAGCACCATCTTTTAGGATGTGAAACAGCTCAACTGGTATTCCATCAACTCCACTAGCTTTGTTTGTAGTGATGCTTTCTAAGGCCCACTTGACTTCACATTCCAGGATGTCTGGCTCTAGGTGAGTGACCACACCATCGTGATTATCTGGGTTGTGAAGATCTTTTTTATACAGTTCTTCTGTGTATTCTTGGCACCTCTTCTTAATATCTTCTGCTTCTGTTAGTTCCATACCATTTCTGTCCTTTATCAAGCCCATCTTTGGATGAAATGTTCCCTTGGTATCTCTAATTGTCTTGAGGAGATCTCTAGTCTTTCCCATTCTGTTGCTTTCCTCTATTTCTTTGCACTGGTCGCTGAGGAAGGCTTTCTTATCTCTCCTTGCTATTCTTTGGAACTCTGCATTCAAATGGGTATATCTTTCCTTTTCTCCTTTGCTTTTCACTTCTCTTCTTTTCACAGCTATTTGTAAGGCCTCCTCAGACAGCCATTTTGCTTTTTTGCATTTCTTTTCCATGGGGATGGTCTTGATCCCTGTCTCCTGTACAATGTCATGAACCTCCATCCATAGTTCATCAGACACTCTATCTATCAGATCTAGTCCCTTAAATTTATTTCTCACTTCCACTGTATAATGATAAGGAATTTTATTTAGGTCATACCTGAATAGTCTAGTGGTTTTCCCTACTTTCTTCAATTTAAGTCTGAATTTGGCAATAAGGAGTTCATGATCTGAGCCACAGTCAGTTCCCGCTCTTGTTTTTGTAGACTGTATAGAGCTTCTCCATCTTTGGCTGCAAAAATATAATCAATCTTATTTCGGTGTTGACCATCTGGTGATGTCCATGTGTAAAGTCTTCTCTTGTGTTGTTGGAAGAGGGTGTTTGCTATGACCAGTGTGTTCTCTTGACAAAACTCTATTAGCCTTTGCCCTGCTTCATTCTGTACTCCAAGGCCAAATTTGCCTGTTACTCCAGGTGTTTCTTGACTCCCTGCTTTTGCATTCCAGTCCCCTATAATGAAAAGGACATCTTTTTTGGGTGTTAGTTCTAAAAGGTCGTGTAGGTCTTCATTGAACCGTTCAACTTCAGCTTCTTCAGTATTATTGCTTGGGGCATAGGCTTGGATCACCGTGATATTGAATGGTTTGCCCTGGAAATGAACAGAGATCATTCTGTCATTTTTGAGATTGCATCCAAGTACTGCATTTTGGACTCATTTGTTGACCATGATGGCTACTCTATTTCTTCTAAGGTTTTCCTGCCCACAGTAGTAGATATAATGGTCATCTGAGTTGAATTCACCCATTCCAGTCCATTTTAGTTCACTGATTCCTAGAATGTCGACATTCACTCTTGCCATCTCCTGTTTGACCACTTCCAATTTGCCTTGATTCATGGACCTAACACTCCAGGTTCCTATGCAATATTGCTCTTTACAGCACTGGACCTTGCTTCTATCACCAGTCACATCCACAACTGGGTATTGTTTTTGCTTTGGCTCCATCCCTTCATTCTTTCTGGAATTATTTCTCCAGAATATACTTCAGAGGGTGTCAAAGGGCAAAGTACTTTAGAGCCAAGCCAAATCAGTCTTTGAGATTTAAGCCTCTAAACTCACCTCTCTCTTTCCCTTATGTTTTGGTTCTCAAGGAGGAGAACCACCAAGAAAATCAAAAGATGGGCAAGTACCAATTATAGAATGTTACTAGGAGAGTTAATAATTGTATGCAAAGAGAGAGGAAGAAAAAGATGCATGCAGAAAGCCCTGGGTTCTCTCTACAGTTGCCACCATCTGTGCTCAGTTTTGCCTCAGGCCCTGTTATGTCATCAGAACGTGGAATGTGGTTTCCATACCAGGTGACCTCTCTTTTAGTAAAAGACAAACATATGTAAAAGAACTTCAAAAGCTATTAATCTGTGCATAGACTTTATTGTGTGGCAGACCCAATTGCAGGAGAATTGAAAGAAAAGATTATAATGAGGGCAGAAGCTGTTGAAAATAGTTTTTTAGCTGGTCCTGAGAGGGTGGTTAAGATACAGCTACGTGAGACTTTCCCAAGGAGGAAGATGTTGAGGAAAGACACAAAGGCAGGGATCTACACGGCACAGTGAAGATTTTCACAGCATGAGCCTGAGAGGAAACAGGTTAATTTGGAGAAGATAGGGAGTTTGAGTGCATTAGGGGAAATCAAGTTAGACGCTGAGTTGAAGAGAAAGGATAGTGAATTCATTTTTCAAAATTGGCTTTCTTTCTAGTTGAAAATGATCAGAACTCACTTTTTGGTCTCATCTCTTCATCTCTTAATATATTCTCTCTGACAGTGGGCAGCTGTGTAAAAAAGAAATGTCTTCACTTGCCCTAACCAGATGGATCCTACTATTTTGCTTTTTGTTATCTTAAAGCCATGGCCACTGAGTAATCTTCATCTGTTAGCTTTCCTGCATTTTGCCTTCTAAATAGCATCATAGGTCACATTCTGCTTTTTATTTTACAATTTTTTCCAGTCCTCTTGTGATTTTTTCCCCTCTCTCAAATGTCCATTTTTTTCTAAATGTTGTCACATAGTAATTCTTATTTCTTGTTACATCAGATTTAGTTCCTTAAAAGTATTTGACTGCAACCAGAATTCCAGTTCTGGAAAATTGTGATGGATTTTCACGCTAGTTTGTTTTCCCTACTCAGTAGCATCATATTTGAAATGAATGAAAGCTATTGTATTCTTAGATCTTGAGAGAGCATTGGCATTAGCTTAACAGTAATTCTTTTCATAAAGTGCTTTGGAAACTAAGTTTTTCAACTGTCTATTAATTATTTAAGCACTGGAGCTGAAGAACAATTCAAAGGAACTCTGAACTAGTGCTAATCTTTGGGTTTGTTACCTCAACATTTTTAAACGTTCAAAAGAATCTGAAAAGCAAATTTTCTACGAATTTTAAATGAGCAAAAGTACAAGAACCAATTAAGAAAATAATTGATGATGATTGTATTGGAAATTTAGACTAAGATTTGTGTTGAAATGAAGTGCAAAATGGTAAGCCAAAGCAAAATACGAAAAAATAAAAAGGTATAGCTCTTATATGATAAAACAGAAAACAAACCAGAATATCTCTTTAATCAGAAGAGACAGATTTTTTTTTTTCCCGGGGGTCTGGCACTAATTTATCGCCTAAGTCAAGGAATAGTGGACACTTTGAATAATGTGTTAATAATTTCTTAAAAGATGCAGAACTATGTTTTGTTTGCCCATTTAGTATGCCACTGATCAATAAAAATTAAGTATATGATATTAAATTCCATGTTGAATGTTTTTATATTGGAAGAGAAGGGGGCTAATCATTAATAAAAGTTGTTACAGACAGTACTTGTCAAATGTCAGTTCTTCCTTTTTTGTAAAAGAACTCAGGGCAATGTGCCCAGCTGAAAAAAATAGATTTTCCAGCTTACTTTGCAGTTAGGTAGGGGGGACTCTGTGACTAATTTCTGGTCAAAGAAGAGTAAATGAAAGTTACACCTAAACAGTCTTCCAAAAGGGAGAGTTGAATTCTTCCTCCATTGTGCCCAGCAGCCGTCTTGACTATGTAGTGACTTGGAGGATTGAAAATAGGAGGTATCGGGGCCCCTAAAGACTTCTGGAGTTGTCACACTGGCCTTTTACTGGGCATCTTTTCTGTAGGATAAATATTTGTATGTTTAATCTGCTGGAGTAGGATCTCTCTTGCCAGCAGCCAACTTAAACTACTAACCTATACACACGCCCATGTAGTGTCAGTTGCTTCTCAAATACTATGTCTAAGTTGTCTCAACCTCACTTTGCTTCACATATTACTGATTTAAAGCATCTGAGGACCTGACTAAGGTCATAAAAATATTTAGGTGAGTTAGAATTTGAACTTAACTCAGATCATATGCATCCAAGTGCTAAGATTTCCTACACAGTTGTAATCTCACCCAAAGGCTTATTTTAGGGACTGAGCTTAGACCTGGTGTCTCCCTTAAGATTTCCACTTTGAAGCTTTAAAAAAATTTTTTTTAATTTTATTTCTTCATTTATTTTTGGCTGTACTCAGTTTTCATTGCTGTGTGTGGGCTTTCTCTAGTTGGGGTGTGTGGGCTTCTCATTGTGGTGGTTTCTCTTGTCGAGGAATATGGGCTCTAGGGCATGTGGGCCCAGTTGCACACAGGATTTGTTGTCCCCACAGCATATGGGGTCTTCCTGGATCATGGACTGAACCCATGTTTCCTGCATTCGCAGGTGGATTCTTAACTACTGTGCCACCAGGGAAGTCCAAGATTTCAGTTTTGAATTTCCATCATCATAGCATTTCTTGGCAGTGCTAAGAGGAAGTATGGGAAGAGCTTTGTCCAATATAATCAGACTCCACATCCTTTGGACCTGTGTATTGGGAACATTAGAATCAAAAGAAAAACTCCCCAAAGGAAGATGAAATTGAGGACAACAGTTCATGCATCAGCATCCTTTCTTGAGCTCCACAATAACCCTGGAGTTTATTTAGAGTTATTTAGCTAAGTGGGGTTGGTTGTATACACCCTTTCTCCTAAAGTCCATGACTCTACTAAAGAATAGTGATCAGTAACCCTTCTTCCCAGGCTTCCTCTGGAGGCTCGGTGAGAAAGAATCCTCCTGCCAATGCAGGAGAAGTGGGTTCAGTCCTTGGATTGGAAGATCCCCTGGAGGAGGAAATGGCAACCCATTCCAGTATTCTTGCCTGAAAAATTCCATGGACAGAGGAGCCTGGTGGCTACAGTTCTTGGGGTGGCAGAAGAGTGGGATATGACTTAATGATTAACAACAGTAAGAACAACCCTTCTTCCTACACCACACTTGTTCCCCAGTGGTTTCCTAGGGCAAATCCTCAGCAGCACCTGTCCACCTTATTGCAAGACCTCTAGCTGGTCTCCCTCTGCTGGTCTCTGGCTCACCCCAGGTGGCTGTATGTATCTGCCCTTGAGTTCCCTTGTCCAACACAAACAGGAATCTGTTATTCCCCTTCCTTATAAGTTTCCACTGAATCCCATTACCTTCAGGGTGGAGCCCAAACTCTTTGACCTATCATTGTGTCCCTTAAGTCTACAGTTTATCCCCTATAGCTTCATCCCTTCATGTGAATACTCATCTTTCCATAGGTCACACTGAGCTTCCCTTTCTGCAACATTCTCTTTTACACCTAGCCCACTTCAGGCTAACCAGTTCTGACAACATACCATTAGAAACAGGCTATTTTTGAATTTAACTTACATTGCTCATTTATGATGCCTGGGTCCCACTTCACAAAGGTCTTATCTTTGCTATGAAGGTGCCAGTGTTATCTTTATTTTTCTCTTTCCTCCTATTCTCTCAAGTGATTTTAACAGGGCCGATTTTAACAGCGTGAACTTATTTCTCTTGACATTGGGTAATACTTGCAATTTAAGTGTGTCACTGAACAACCTTGAGGCACTGCCTCCTATTCATTTTCTCCTAGCTGAGTTGGCAGTATTACTTTTTTATTCTTCTCTAAAGAATTTGTTTTCTCAGTTTATACATAACGTACATTTTCTTCTTGGTCAGCATCTCAGCTTCATTATTTATTACCCTTTTGTAAAAAAAACTGTTCATGACCGCTTTAGTCCTAGTAATGAAGCGACAAATGACTGTTCTAAATTTAGCCTATTTGTTGGGCTGAGAGGAAGGTGTCATTTTGAGGGCATTCAAGTGCCCTATTGTCTCCCCATGCCCTCTAATTTAGCAGAGCCTGATCTTCTTTTTGGATTTCACAGCTCTTTGGGGTTATTTTAAATGTTCATTGAAGGAGAATGAGCCCAGAGCATTAGCATTCATCTCTCCTCGTTGTTTCTCTAATGCTCCTCTATGCAGATAGTTCCCAAATCTGTCTCTCTAATATCAGAAGCAAGTTCCAGATGCCTATCTCAGCACTGGTTGGGCATTTCCACCAAGACAGTCTACCAGGGCTTAAAATTTAATGTCTAAAAATGAACTATCAGCATCCCATACAACAAATGGTCTCTCCTCCAGAAAGATGTAGATATATTAATGGTTCTATCTTGGTCAAAACCATCCAGATAATTTCATCAGTTTCTTTCCTGTTCAAAAATTACAGGAAATTAAACTCATAAACTTGATGTTCAAAGTGTTCTACAGATTGACCCTGATGTCTCTCTAGCTTCCTGCTTCACTGTTTCCCACCAATCTTTCTCTATGATCAGGCATGCATTCACTGCTACAGGGAATATATTTTCACCATATTTGTTTAAGTAATATTTCTGCAAGAATGTCCTTCTTTCTCTAGTTAGAAAGTTGCAATGAAGGGGCTTCCCTAGCAGTCCAGTGGTTAAGACTATGCCTTCCAATGCAGAGGGTGCATGTTTAATCTCTGGTCAGGGAGTTAAGGTCCCACATGCCTTGTGGCCAAAAAACCAGAACATAAAACAGAAGTAATACTGTAACAAATTCAATAAAGAATTTTAAAAACATTAAAAAGAAAAAAAAAAAGAAAGTTGTAATGAAGTTGCTGAAGGCTTGGATCCTTTGGTGAGAAATATTCTGATTCTCTGGAATATGAGGGTTACTTTAGTAGACTTTTGAGTATGTGCCACTCCCTTGGTAGGCATTAAACAGAATTATAGAGGATTTAACATGACTTGTAAAAGTTAGCAGTACAAAATTAATGATGAAAACTAGAACTATTTATAAAGAGCAGGAAGAAATGTTAACAGATAATCTGAGGTGAAATATTTGCTATAATGGGTCACAATGTGGCTGACTTTCCAAGCAGCTGAGCCAAATCACAAGGTCATTGGGTCATATCATCCTCATTTAATGGCTTAATTTTTCAAAACAGGAAACATGTGAAAAAGCTCTGCAGAAAGCAACATTTTTCTGGAACCAAATCTCAGGACACATTTACAGTGTGAGTCTCTTCATAGGTAAATCTAGTTCACAGTAAAAAAGGGACAAACGCACTTCTTGCCTGAAATCTTCCAATATTAACTCTTTATAAAGAATATAGTGTGAAATGAAGAGCTGAGAGAGTGTGATTCTGGATTGCGCTTTCTATTGATCTAACAATACAAAGGTAGAGCTTGGGGGAAAAAACAGGCGGTGTGCTTGCCTATTCGACTCTGTCCTGTTGGCTATATTAGATATAAGAGCTTTTAGATGCTGTCAGTTTCTCTGACAAGCTCTTGTTCTGCATGAAGTCTATGTTGCTGATAAAAGTGAGAACCACATGCTTAGAGAAAAGGTGAACAAGAGGCAGAGTTGTCATTCCGTTGTGAAAATTTAAAAGCCAGAGTTGTGTTCCATCCAGACAGTCTAGTCTATTTCATCTCAGATGACCAGAAACGGAACCAACTTTCTCCTCCCCTCAAAAAACCCCCAATGTTAAAAGTTATGAGATTGTATCTATAAAACTATTATTACAGTATTACCTATAAGTGTGTCTAGGTAAAAAGACTGGAAATGGAAATGAAACAAGTAAATTTTTTATTGAATTAAATTTTATTAAAAGGATAGAATTATGGGGTAAATTATTTCTAGTCTTAAAATTTGCTTGCCAGTTAAGATAATGTTTGTTGTTTAGTCGCTGAGTTGTGTCTGACTCTGTGACCCCACGAACAGGAGCCCACCAGGCTCCTCTGTGCATGGGATTTCCCAGGCAAGAATACTGGAGTGGGTTGCCATTTGCTACTCCAGAGGATCTTGCCAACCTAGAGACAGAATCCACCTCTCCTGGACTGTCAAGTGAGTTCTTTACCACTGTGCCACCAGGGAAGCCCTAAGATAATGCTTAACAGCAACTAAATATAGTAAAAATGCTTCTCATCTTCTTCAGCTAATTTAGCTGTGTAAGACTCAAAGTAAGCTTTAATGTCTTCAACAAAAATATTTGACACTCCGTTCTCTTTTCCAGTGAAAAGACTGATCCAAGAGAAAGAGGGAGTGACTAAGTTTGCCCTCTACCCGTCTTGTTCTCTAAATAACACCTTTCCTGAGTTAAATCCCTAATATTCTTTTCTTTCTTAGGTTGGAAATTTTGTATTTTTTTTCTCAGAATTCTTTTTAAAAAATTGGTTTATTTGTAATTGGAGGATAATTGCTTCACAAGATTGTTGGTTTCTTCTGTACATCAACATGCACCCCAATGTTCTTGCAGGATCTGATGCTGGTTCCCTGGAGGACGGTTTCTCTCTCATCTCCTATTATAACTTCTATCCTAGGGCTCCAGGGGTCATATATTCTGTTTTAGCGTTCTTCTGATGTAATTTAATCATCAATACCAATATTAATTCCCTAACACCATTATCTGGTGTCCATAGAATTAATTCCTATGCTTTCTTTGTTATTTGTACTTCTGGACATATTACTATGTTGGTCATGACATGACAAGATGGAAAAAACAAAAGTGATATAGTATGTCTTACAATTCTTTGTAAAGTTGGTGAATATCCACTACTAAGAAACTGGCACAAAGTCATCCTGGGACAATGCTTTCTGGTGACATAACAATTCTAAGATAGGTCTCCAGGCAAGAGTACTGGAGTGGGCTGCCATTTCCTTCTCTAGGGGATCTTCGCGACTGAGGGATCGAACCCAGGTCTCCCGCATTCCAGGCAGATGCTTTAACCTCTGTGCCACCAGGGAAACCCAAGATAGGTCTAGGGGAACACAAAATGTTGGGCAGTTAATGATTTTGTTCATAGTACCCCTATGATTTTGGTCATAGTCTTAGATTCTCTTGGGTCTTAACTCCAGAGTATAGGGAGGAGATCTTGTCGACCTCATATTTCTCTCCCTTTCTCTCGCCATTCTGACTTTATCTGTCCTTGAGATAGGCCAGCCATTTCCTTGTCCTTTGATTTCCTCTTCCTAGAATGTTTTATCCCTGGGGACACATGTGTCTGGTTTTTCTTTGAGCTTCCAAGTGCCAGATATAATGTCACCTCAGAGACACTTTCTATAAGCATCTAATATAAAATACCTTTTGCCTTTGTATGCCCTATCTAATTATCCTATTTTATTTTTGCCATATATAAGAACATGAATTTATTGCTTACTTCCTGACCATCTATTTCCAAAACTTGACTAGAATAGGCTATTTTCTGTCTTGTTCACTGCTGATTTCTAGCTCTTATAATAATCCATGGCAGATCGAAGTTGCTCAATAAATATCTGTTGAACAACTGAGTTCTGTATAAATATGAGTCTCACCCAGATGTGGGCAGCTTTCTGATCAGGGGAAGTCTAGGACTGGGCAGACAATGAAATAGTTGTATTTTCCAAATACAATTAGTAAGTCAGTTAGTCGTTCCGTTGTGTCCAACTGTTTGCAACCCCATGGACTGCAGCATGCCAGGTTTCCCTGTCCATCACCAACTCCCAGAGCTTGCTCAAACTCATGTCCATCGAGTCAGTGATGCCATCCAACCATCTCATCCTCGGTCATCCCTTCTCCTCCTGCATTCAGTCTTTCCAGGCTTCAGGGTCTTTTCCAATGAGTCAGTTCTGCACATCAGGTGCCCAAAGTATTGGAGTTTCAACTTCAGCATCAGTCCTCCCAACAAATATTCAGGACTGATTTTCTTTAGGATAGACTGGTTGGATCTCCTTGCAGTCCAAAGGACTCTCAAGAGTCTTCTTCGACACCACAGTTCAAAAGCATCAATTCTTCGGCCCTCAGCTTTCTTTATAGTCCAACTCTCACATCCATACATGACTACTGGAAAAACCATAGCTTTGACTGGATGGACCTTTGTTGGCAAAGTAATGTCTCTGCGTTTTAATATGCTACCTAGTTTGGTCATAACTTTCCTTCCAAGGAGTAAGCGTCTTTAAATTTCATGGCTGCAGTCACCATCTGCAGTGATTTTGGAGCCCCCAAAAATAAAGTCTGACACTGTTTCCCCATCTATTTGCCATGAAGTGATGGGATTAGATGCCATGATCTTTGTTTTCTGAATGTTGAGCTTTAAGCCAACTTTTTCACTCTCCTCTTTCCCTTTCATCAAGAGGCTCTTTAGTTCTTCTTCACTTTCTGCCATAAGGGTGGTGTCATCTTCATATCTGAGGTTATTGATATTTCTCCTGGCAGTCTGTGCTTCATCCAGCCCAGCATTTCTCATGATGTACTCTGCATATAAGTTAAATAAGCAGGGTGACAGTATATAGACTTGATGTACTCCTTTCCCAATTTGGAACCAATCTGCTGTTCCATGTCCAGTTCTCACTGTTGCTTCTTGACCTGTGTACAGATTTCTCAGGAGGCAGGTCAGGTGGTCTGGTGTTTCCATCTCTTGAACAATTTTCCACAGTTTGTTGTGGCCCACACAAACGCTTTGGCATAGTCGATATAGCAGAAATAGATGTTTTTCTGGAACTCTCTTGTTTTTTGATGATCCAATCGATGTTGGAAATTTGATCTCTGGTTCCTCTGCCTTTCCTAAATGCAGCTTGAACATCTGGAATTTCACAGTTCACGTACTGTTGAAGACTGGCTTGGAAGATTTTGAGCATTACTTTGCTAGTGTGTGAAATGAGTGCAATTGTGCGGTAGTTTGAGCATTCTTTGGCATTGTCTTTCTTTGGGATTGGAGTGAAAACTGACCTTTTCCAATCCTGTGGCCACTGCTGAGTTCCCCAAATTTGCTGGCAAATTGAGTGAAGCCCTTTCACAGCACTATCTTTTAGGATTTGAAATAGCTCCACTGGAATTCCATCACCTCCACTAACTTTGTTCATTGTGATGCTTCCTAAAGCCCACTTGACTTCACATTCCAGAATGTCTGGCTCTAGGTGAGTGATCACTCCATTGTGATTATCTGGGTCATGAAGATCTTTTTTATACAGTTCTTCTGTGTATTCTTGCCACCTCTTCTTAATATCTTCTGCTTCTATTAGGTTCATACCATTTCTGTCCTTCATTGTGCCCATCTTTGCATGAAATGTTCCCTTGGTATCTCCAATTTTCTTGAAGAGATCTCTAGTCTTTCCCATTCTATTATTTTCCTCTATTTCTTTGCATTGATCACTGAGGAAGGCTTTCTTATCTCTGCTTGCTATTCTTTGGAACTCTGCATTCAAATGGGTATGTCTTTCCCTTTCTTGTTTGCCTTTCACTTCTCTTCTTTTCTCAGCTATTTGTAAGGCCTCCTCAGACAACCATTTTGCCTTTTTGCATTTCTTTTCTTGGGAATGGTCTTGATCACTGCCACCTGTACAATGTCATGAACCTCCATTCATAGTTCTTGAAGCACTCTGTCTATAAGATCTAATCTCCTGTGCCAGGAGACCCCACAGAGTCTGAGCCAGACCTGCCTTTGAGTGTTTGAATATCTCCTGTGGAGCTATGGGTCAGCAGTGGCCTCCACAGGGGCAGGGGCTCTCAGTGCAGCAGACCTGGGTGTGGCCAAAGCCCTCTTGGAGGATGCCATTAACCCTGCCATAGAGCCACCAAGCAAATGACCCACAAACTGTAGAACAATACCAAATAAATTCTGGCATTGTTAAGAAAGTTCTAGGATGAACAACAGATTTCCCAATCTGGGAATCTGGCAAAGGGATTGAGAACCCCCAGGGAATTTGACTTTGGAGGCCAGTGGGATTTGATTACAGAAGTTACACAGGCCTGGGAAAACAGACTCATGGAGGACATAAACAAAACCTTGTGCTCACCAAGACCCAGGAGAAAGGAGCAGTGATCACACAAGAGATTGACCCAGACTTGTCTGTGAGTATCCAGGAGTCTCTGGCAGAGGTGTGGGTCAGCGGTGGCCTGCTGCAGGGTCGGGGGCACTGAGTGCAGCACTGCATGCAAGGGACCTTTTGAAGGAGGTCACCATTATCTTCATTACCTCCACCATAGTTTGATCGCAGGTCAAGCAATAGGGAGAGAACACAGCCCCACCCATCAACACAAAATTGGATTAAAGATTTACTGAGCATAGCCCTGCCCATCAGAGCAAGACCCAGTTTCCCCCACAGTCAGTCGATCCCATCAGGAAGCTTCCATAAACCTCTTATCCTTCTCCATCAGAGGGCAGACAGAATGAAAACCACAATCACAGAAAATTAACCAAACTGATCACATGGACCACAACCTTGTCTAACTCAATGATTCTATGAGCCATGCCATGTAGGGCCACCCAAGATGGATGGGTCATGGTGGAGAATTCTGACAAAACCTGGGAGAATGGCAAACCACATCAGCATTCTTGCCTTCATAACCCCATGAACAGTAAGAAAAGGCAAAAAGATATGACGCTGGAAGATGAACTTCCCAGGTCGGTAGGTGCCCAATATGGTACTGGAGAAGAGTGGAGAAATAACTCCAGAAAGAATGAAGAGACAGAGCCAAAGTTAAAACAACACCCCGTTGTGGATGTGACTGGTAATGGAAGTAAAGTCCGATGCTGTAAAGAACAATACTGCACAGGAACCTGGAATGTTAGGTCCATGAATCAAGGCAAATTGGAAGTGGTCAAACAGGAGATGGAAAGAGTGAACATCGACATTTTAGGAATCAGTGGACTAAAAGGAACTGAAATGGGTGAATTTAATTCAGATGACCATAATATCTACTACTGTGGGCAAGAATCTCTTAGAAGAAGTGGAGTAGCCTTCATAGTCAACAAAAGAGTCCAAAATGCAGTATTTGGGTGCAGTCTCAAAAATGACAGAATCATCTCTGTTTGTTTCCAAGGCAAACCATTCAGTATCACAGTAATCCAAGTCTATGCCCCAATCACTAATGTTGAAGAAGCTGAAGTTGAATGGTTCTATGAAGACCTACAAGACTCTCTAGAGCTAACACCCAAAAAATATGTCCTTTTCATCATAAGGAACTGGAATGCAAAAGTAGGAAGTCAAGAGACACCTGGAGTAACAGGCAAATTTGGTCTTGGAATACAAAATGAAGCAGGGCAAAGGCTAACAGAGTTTTGCCAAGAAAATGCACTGGTCATAGCAAACACCCTCTTCCAACAACACAAGAGAAGACTCTACACATGGACATCACCAGATGGTCAATGCTGAAATCAGATTGATTATATGTTTTGCAGCCAAAGATGGAGAATCTCTATACAGTCAGCAAAAACAAGTTCAGGAGTTGACTGTGACTTAAATCATGAACTCCTTTTTGCAAAATTCAGACTTAAATTGAAGAAAGTGGGGAAAACCACTAGACCATTCAGGTATGATCTAAATCAAATCCCTTACAATTATACAAATACAATACTAATTCACAAATATGATACTAGTATTGTAGACAAGGAGACAGAGAATAAAGGTGTAACTGGAGTGGAATGCAGGAGATCCTGAAAGGTGCCTGTGAACATATGAAATATGCAGAACAGGAGAAAGATAATTTCATTTAGAGTGTGAAATAACTTTATTTAGAGTGTAAAATAACTAGAATAGAAGCTAGAATATTAACTAGGCAAATGGAAGTATCTAAAAAAAATTTCTCATAAAAAGGATGAATGAAAAAGAGAATGAGAACACCTCTCTGCACTGGTGTGGATGAACCTCCAAATTACATTGTAAAATTAAAAAAATAAAAGAATAAGAACATATAATCTTGTCCAGACCTTTCAATAAACAATCATTGAATGAGTAAATTAACAAAATATTCGTAAGAGGCACAAAATATGGGTTTTGGTACTCTTCCTGAAAGAGGAAGGCAGGCCTGACCTTAACCACAGTCATGGAGCTTGTCTTTACCAATGAGTCTCCTCAGAATTTCCACGGCAGTGTACAACTTTGGCCAACCCTTCTAGCCACAGTCCCAGTTCTTTTCTGATTCTTCTTTTAATACTTTCCTCCATTTAACAGCTTAACAGCTGCTTCAGTCAGTATGGAATCTATTTTGGGGGAGGGGAGATATGTAATTGTTAGCACTTCTTCAGTGGGGCTTCCCTGGTGGCTCAGAGGTTAAAGCATCTGCCTTCAATGCGGGAGACCAGGTTTGATCCCTGGGTTGGGAAGATCCCCTGGAGAAGGAAATGGCAACCCACTCCAGTATTCTTGTCTGGAGAATCCCATGGACGGAGGACCCTTGTTGGCTACAGTCCACAGGGTCGCAAAGAGTCGGACACGACTGAACGATTTCACTCACTCACTCACTGACTCACAATAGTACTGTCAAGAACTGTGAGTGGTCTAAGATTTTATCCTACTTACAGGCTAACAAGTCAGCTTTTTTCTTGCTCATGGCTACCTTCTCAAAAGGCAGAGGACATGAGAATCCTGGGTCAGAGATAAAATTTTTTTTTTTTATTAGAGCAAAAGCATTAGCCACAGCTTCATGCCCCAGAGTCGCACAAGGAGTGGCACACGTGGTCCTGGGTGGATGCTTGTGTGTGCAGCGCGTTGCCTTCTAGGAGAGGAACACTGAACTTGAGGAATCTGCCACTTTCATAGGAAGTGGAAGGAAGCCTAGTTTTTGTCTTAGGGGAGATGTAACCTCATCTTATTGAGGTTTCAAACTCAACCCTGAGATGTAGCTTTTGTATAGAGTGGCCAGAGCCTTGATTCTTGATGTGGCCAGCAAGATAATGCAGCAAAGCCCAAAGTCAAGAGATAATGGCTTCTATCAATATGGACCACAGGAGGTGTGAACAGAGCTGGGTTTTCGTAGACACACAGAACAAACTTAAGATGTAATATTGGATAATAACATAGCTGCTGCTAAGTTGCTTCAGTCGTGTCCAACTCTGTGCGACCCCATAGACAGCAGCCCACTAGGCTCCCCCGTCCCTGGGGATCTCCAGGTAAGAACAGTGGAGTGGGCTGCCATTTCCTTCTCCAATGCATGGAAGTGAAAAGTGAAAGCGAAGCTGCTCAGTCGTGTCCGACTGGCAGCAACCCTAGGGACTGCAGCCTACCAGGCTCCTCCATCCCTGGGATTTTCCGGGCAAGAGTACTGGAGTAGGTTGCCATTGCCTTCTCCAATAACATAGCAAAGGCTGACAAACGTTTAAAATTCTTTTCTAACATCAAGTAGAAAGATTTGAGCATTTAGAATCTAGTAATTCTAAATGGTGTTTTCTATATTCAGATTCACAGTGAGAAAATTTTTATTTAGCAGGATTTCAAAAAATTGAATTCCTGAATACCCTAAATTCAGATGATACCATTTTTTTCAAATTGCTCAACTTATATTTTTGTCATTGTTCCTGCTTATGGATCTACTAAAAGAGTAGAATAAATATATTCCCTTCTTTTAGTACTTGGGATATAATATTAGGATCTCAACATTATATTATCAAAGGTACTTCACAGTTGGCCTCATAAAGAGTAGCTTCATCCCTTCTGAAGAGCTGAGAGAACTTCAATAAAAGAAAGAGATGAGATTGCTCAAGACCCAGGTTAGTAGTAGATGTGACGGTCATTTAATGTGTCCGCCTTGCTGGACCATGGTGCCCACATGTGTGGTCAAACATTCTGGATGTTTCTGTGGAGATATTTTGGGACACGTTATGCAAATATATAATGACATATATCCATAGTGTAGTATTATAAAGAACTGTCTCACTGCACTAAAAATCTTCTGTGCTCTGTCTATTCATCCTTCCTTCCCTTCTAACCCCTGACAACCATTAATCGTTTTTCATCTTTGTAGTTTTGCCTTTTCCAGACGTCATCATATAGTTGGAATCATACAGTATGAAGTCTTTTCAGCTTGCCTTTTTCTACTTAATAATATGCATTTGCGTTTCCTCTATGTCTTTTCATGGTTTTGTAGCTCATTTCTTTTAGGCACAGAATAATATTCCATTGTCAGTATGGGCCACCATTTCTTTTTCCATTCACCTACTGAAAGGCATTTTGGTTGCTTCCAAGTTTGGGCAATTATGAATAAAGCTGTTATGAATATTCATTTTTGTGTGGGTATATGTTTTCAATTAATTTGGGTAAATGCCAAGGAGCGTGATTGCTGGATTGAACAGTAAGAGTATGTTAATTACATAAGAAATTACCAAAGTATCTTCCAGAGCGACTGTACCATTCTGTACACTCAGCAGCAATGAGTGAGAGGTCCTATTGCTCCGCATCCTTGCTGGCACTTGGTGGTGTTAGTGTTCTAGACTTTGGACATTCTAATAGGTATACAGTGGTTTTCATTATTTTAAAAACATGCATTTCCCTGGTGAAATTTGATATGGAGCATCTTTTCATATGCTTATTTGCAATCTGTGTAGTTTCTTTGGTGAGGTGTCTATTCAGCCTTTTTGTCCATTTTTAAATTGGATTTTTTTTTATTGTTGAGTTTTCAAAGTTCTTTGCATATTTTGGATAACAGTCTTTTATCAGACATTAAGGCTTTTTATACAAAAATATTTGCTTTTAAAATAAAAGCAAGTTTTAAAAATATTTTTAAAATATTAAAAATATTTTAATAAAAATGTTAATATTTTTCTCTGGGTTGTGTATCCCAGTAATTGGTTATCATTGAGATACCATAGATTTAACAGAGTCAGCTGTGAAGTAAAAGGGAGATTAAGTTGAGTTTACTAGTTTTAAAAATGTTTTGCATAAGAGAGTGTGGGTGTAGTGAAAAGTAATGTGAAACAAGGAAAATGAAACAACTTAGCTTTTTAAAAAATGTCATGTTAAAATTTCCTCTCTAATGAAGCAAATGACAGACTTTTTTGGTGTGTAATGTTGGAAAACCAATTTTATGACCTGATTTATATTGGGACCTTTTAAATTCTTCCTAAGGTAGTCCCAAGACACTTTAACAAGAGCATTTTTGCGAAGCAATTTTTTGATCAACTTGCAAGATTAGTTTTGCCTGAGTTTAACTAGGTCATGCTTTCAGCTTTTCAGCATTCTGCTTTTCAGCAGAATCATACTTTAACAAAGCCCCAAACAGCAAATTTGGGATATACTTTTAAAAAGTGTGGGTTTGAGATATTAACAAATTAGTTTGATAATTTTAGGTATTAGGTAGGGCCCTCTAGAGAAATGAAACTAATAAGATTTATATACATACAAATAGAGATTTAGTTTTGAGGAATTGGCTCATGGAATTTTAGGAATTAGCAAGTCTAAAATCCATAGGGCAGGCTGAGTGGCTGGAAATTCAGGTAACAGTACGATTACTTAAAAATTGGAAATTATACATGTGGCTCATGTTATATTTTACTGGTCCGTGCTGCTTTCACACTTGTGAAAGGAGAGAGGAAGAGGGATTAGGTAGGATGACTCGATCATGCAGCTCTAATAAGGTTTGGGCCTGGCTGATCAGGGGGGTCCTTGAGCAAAGGCTGGCCTTTGAAGGAGTTCCATGTTGGGTAGGAGGGAGTTGGCACTAGTATCCTAGCCTCGCTCAGCTGTTGGCTGTAATTGTACTCCCAACTTCTGCATTGCCCAATGCAGCTCCATTTGTGTGGAGAACCCAGAACTGAGTGCTGGATGAGGGCCATCCTGAGGACCTCTGTAACTTCCCTCAAACTTGCGAGCTTTCTAAGCCTCAGGGGAAGGTAGAAATATTTGGGTTTGAAGGCTTCTCCTGCGTCACTTCAACTAGCTACTTACTGTTCTGGAGCCCTTACTCAGCCAAAATTGAGGCTGTAAGTCTTGAAGTTCTGTTGTGGTTCACAGTCTCTAAAAAACACCATTGAGCAGAGAACATTGCAGAACTCCAGCAACTGCCATTGTCTTTATTTTGGAGGTGATTCTCATAAAATGTGTGCAGCCTTTACAGCTGATCAGCCAATCTTGCACTGGTAGTTAAGGTCTAATGAGAAATGATTCTGTTCTCAAAGAGATTACAATTAGGTCTATGGGCAAATTCAATGGATGTAGTCTTCTTTGAGTTTGAATGTTCTGTGAAGGAGCTGATTGCAAAGAAGAGAGAAGAGATTAAGATGCCAGGGTTTTGATGAAGTGATCAGTTCTTTTATGGAGGTGTTGCAAAAAAAATATTTTTTAAAAGATACTTTAGAATGTAACCTTCACCATCCAAAGAAATGTCATTCTTTCTGTGTGTGTTGATACTGAATCTCCAAAGAAGGAAAAAAAATAAGTTTATGCCACAGATAAAAAGCCTCAGTAGGAGAATCCCCTTCAGCGAAGTCAGGGATTATTCTATAAGGTCACAGATGCTTTTCTAGTCATTAAATATTTTACATAATAATGAATATGATGAGTTATTATTAGGTACAAAATATCTTTGTGTATATTTTGTACAAATTTTATACCTGTTAACATGTATTTTTCTCTCTAAGTAAGACAGTACAGTTTAGTGAATAATTAAGACTGTAGACATTGAAAATCCATCAAGTTCCCTCTGGCAGCATGCTGCTGCTGCAGCTGCTAAGTCGCTTCAGTCGTATCTGACTCTGTGCGACCCCAGAGATGGCAGCCCATCAGGCTCCCCTGTCCCTGGGATTCTCCAGGCAAGAATACTGGAGTGGGGTGCCATTGCCTTCTCCGTCTGGCAGCATGGACTTGAGTAATTATTTAGCCTTCCTGAGCCTCATTTTTTAAACTGTAAACTGAAATGTTTACAGTACTCAGCCCATATTATCCATTGTGAGAATTAGTTGAGATAATGCATGTAAATACTTAGCATTGCACCTAACACATAGTAAATGTTCAAGAAATAGTTAATATTATTTGAAGAGACAGGAACTGCTATACATCATCAGCTATTCAAGAAATGTCATATTTCTTATTTTTCTAACTTGACTGAAAGTTCCACCTGCCAAGGTTAGCAAAAAATGTCCAACATGAACCAAATGTCAGGCTCCTCTCCTCCCCCTGTATTGTAGAAGAACCTCTAGAGCTTATGCAATGCAGGAAAATGGGAATAGTCTCTGTTGTACACCACAGAGTGGCCATTGCATTACTTCATTTGAAAACGGACAGCTCTAGTAGAAGCTTGCTCTGTCTGTGAAGGAAGACAGCCTTCCAAGATGTGGGGGACCATCTTGCCTTGGTTTACCTAGAACTCTCCTGGTTTTACATTAATAGCCTGAATCTTGGGAACTCCTGGAGCAAACCGGGGCAGCTGGTCACCCTTGAACCCTATCAGCCTTTTGAGAGTGACTGAATTGGAAATGGGAATGATCATGTGAACCTTTCAGAGCTGGGTCCCTGCACCTACCTTGGAAACCAGCAACATCATGTGACTGGGGCCATGTCCCTATTGCATCCATTTCCTCCCTTTCTGATGGTCTTGTTTAATGCTTGGTAGACCTAGGATATAAAAACAACAGTCGATTTAAGAATTGCCCTCCTGGCAGAATACCCCTTTTGACAAGTCTCCATTTTATTCAGAAAGGTTATGAATAAAACACAAAGGACTATTAAGATCCCCCCATGTCAAAACTCCAAGGACAGACCACATTCTAAAGTGTGGGTCTGTGTCATATATGTGGGAACTAGAAAAATGGTGTAGATGAGTTTATTTGCAAAACAGAAATAGAGACATAGACATAGAGAACAAATAAATAGATACCAAGATGGGAAGGGAGGAGGTGAGATGGACTGGGAGACTGGGATTGACACACATAACACTGTTATGTATAAAATAGATTACTAAAGATAATTGACATATAGCACAGGAATCTCTACTCAGTGCTCTGTGGTGACCTAAATGGGAAGTAAATCTAAGAAAGAGGGGTACATAAAGCTGATTCACTTTGTTGGACAGCAGAAACTAACACAACACTGTAAAGCAACTATCAATCAGTTCAGTTCAATCACTCAGTTGTGTTCAACTCTTTGCGACCCCATGGACTGCCACACACCAAGCTTCCCTGTCCATCACCAACTCCTGGAACTTGCTCAGATTCATGTCCATTGAGTCGGTGATGCCATCCAACCATCTCTTCTGTCATTCCCTTAAACTATACTCCAATAAAATAAAATAAAAAATAGACAAAAAGATGAAAATAAATAAATAAAATGTGGGCATGTGGGAATGGGAACCAACAATTCCACAGGTGAAAACAGACAGATAATTTATCAATAGGCTGTTTGGCCACATTGACTTCTTAACTTTTACCACCAGCATCACTACCATTGTTATACCATCACCACCACTACTGTTATCTGAATTGGCCTTGCTAAGATATATCAATTAGCTCATTAATCCAGATCTCACCTAATAATTTTTGTTGCCTTCCATTGATCTCTGAAGTGATAACAAAAACCCTAGTTTTGTTTGCTGCAAATACCCAAAGTTTCTTCCCAAATTACCTCCCATCAAACCCAAGAAGGAAGCGAGAAGGAACGGCCTAGAGCACCCCTAACTTGTTCTCTTGCTTCTGGCTCTTCCTTCTCTAACCCATGCTGCAGAAACATCAGCTTAGGCTTCAAGTTTTAAAATGTCGCTGTCACCAAGGCTGTGAGTCTGCCCCCATTTTTAAAGAAGTTTTCAGGTTAAATTTCAATCAGCTTGGCAACTAAGGGACTCCACACACCAGCCTTAACATTTTATTCAAACTCTCCCTCTCATTATCCTCACGATGAAACTTCTAGAGAGACAGACAAGTCCTGCTGGCCCAGCCTTGCTCATCCTCATCTTGATGGCTAGACTGGCCTTATCTTTTCCTCCTTCTTCAAAATGACCCATCCCCCAAAGATGAGCTAAGTCACTCCTCCCTGAGGCATATCTCCCTCTGCTGGAGCTGTCTCTCCTTCTTCTGGAACTTCTGGGAGAAGAAGCATGAGTTCCTCACCTGGGAAGCGACCAGGAGAAGAGGAGACAATGTCAGACAGGGCTGAACAAGCTGCTGCCACATTTTTGTCTCTCTGGGGATATATCTTGGTAAGGATAGTGTTAGCTGACACCTCAAATATTCAGAAAAGCTGAAAGCCTCCTTTCCTTGGCACTTAAATTGCAGAGTGGAATGAGAGGAAACTTCACGTTGGTCACATGTTGTCATACTCATGGATCACCAATCATTTGCATTTTGTGACACTAAGACTACCAAATGAATTCAACGTTTATTATCCTTTGGCTTTTTGAGATTTAACTCCTTTTTTCCAAGGAGCACCCAAACTAACATTTGGAGAAATGCCCATTATGCCATCTTGGTGGCAGTTCGTGTCCAGGAGCAGATGACACAGGCTTAGTGAAATGAATGCTTTCTCCTGGAACTTTAGTCTTTACAGAAGTGCCTGGAGTTGGCTGGAGTCTGTCTTTTACCGTAGCAGTGGGTGTGCGGGCCAGACATCCTGCTGCCCCCATCTGTGCTGTGACTATGGCATCCCAGCCCTTAGCCCTCTCCTGCTCCCTCATATTTCCCAGCCCTGGGCCTCCCATCTCCTATTAATTCTGTGACACCAGATAGTCCAATAATTTCTCTGTTTTGCTTAAGCTGTCCAGATGTGGTTTCTTTCACTTATGGACAAGAATTTTGGCCGATAATAAATAGAGTAGTAATATTAATTATCATTTTTTATAACGGTAAGCTAACAATAATTGAGCACACTCTAAGTGTTCACATGTATTAACATCCCATCCTCACTGAGATAGGTACTATTATCCTGATTTCCAGATGAGGAAAATTGAATTGCAGGAAGGTTGCTTGAATCTGCTTGGCTAATAAATAAATAGCAGAGCTAGAATTAGAATCTACACAGTCTCTTAACCAAACTGTTCAGAAATTTGTATCCGGAATTGGAGTTCTAGGTAACAGATCTTCAAGGCTACGTGGAGAACTAGAGACAAGTTTTCAATCTAGATAGCATGGAGAGCATTCAACATTCTGTTATTTTTCTGGGTTAGTAATCTAGCAGTCCTTGGCCTTCAGTAATAAGATAGTGAAAGAAATGATTGCTTCTGGACATCTGTAATCAGGGATTCATTGAAGAGAGGGTTCTGGCAGACCACATTGTCACCACCATCAATGAAGTATGAAAAATATGAAATATTGATGGATGGCTGCTTCTGGTAACACTGAATGGCTTAAAGCCAGAGAGCGATGACCTTAAATCCCTAAATTCTCAGTTTGAGCCATGGAATGAAATTCAGGGACCTTCTATAACCATGATGAAAGAATTTATTATTTTGCCCTGACAGACTGCAATAGCCAAAACTCAGAAGCAGATTTTGATCGTAAAGGGTTTCAAACTATATCATTGGATAAAATTTTCACTTCCATGGAAAGGTAGTCATTAATCAAAATAGAGTAGACTGCCAGGGAGTGGGATGGGGTCCAGGAGAGGACCTATGTCTGAGTAACCGAAATCCCCACACTACATGGAGCTTCTGCTCATAAGGGCAGAGCCTCCCCTTTCTTCTCTGATGAGGTTGTTCTTCTCTTGCTTCAAGGTTCTTTTATTTTTTTGCCTGAGGAAAAAGGTCTTCTTGAAAGAAGACACCTATTCTCTAAATTTCACACTTGCCTTACACTTGGCTTTGCTCAGAGAAATTGTTGTTGTTCAGTTGCTAAGTAGTGTCCACCTTTTTGAGACCCCATGAACTGAAACACACCAGACTTCCCTGTCCACCATCTCCCAGAATTTGTTCAAACTCATGTCCATTAAGTTGGTATTAGTCACTCAGCCATGTCTGACTCTTTGAAACCCCATGGACTGTAGCCCCCCAAGCTCTCCTGTCCACAGAATTCTCCAGGCAAAAATACTGGAATGGGTTGCCATTTCCTTCTCCAAGAGATCTTCCCAACCCAGGGATTGAACTCAGGTCTCCCACATTGCAGGCAGATTCTTTACCATCTGAGCCACCAGGGAAGCCCATTAAGTTGGTGATGCCTTCCAATCATCTCATCCTCTGTCACCTCCTTCTCCTCTTGCCCTCAATCTTCCCCAGCATCAGAGTCTTTTCCAGTGAGTCAGCTCTTCATATCAGGTGGCCAAAGTTTGGAGCTTCAGCTTCAGCATCAGTTCTTCCAATGAACATTCAAGGTTGATTTCTTTTAGGATTGACTGGTTGCTTAAAACTATTACTAGAGTTAAATTTCACTATGCTGCTGCTGCTACTGCTAAGTCACTTCAGTCATGTCCGACTCTGTGTGACTCCATAGATGGCAGCTCACCAGGCTCCCCCATCCCTGGGATTCTCCAGGCAAGAACACTGACTTGAGTGGAAATCACAGAGTCACTCCTTGGATGAGAAGGTTTACATACCATAAGAATTTGAGGGCTTTGCTAATTTTATGGGAAAATATCTGTGGAGTATGTGTGGGGATGAGTGGTGGTGCTTGATAAATAGGGAGGAATACAATCATTTTTTCTAGTAGAATTTGAATACAGATATATTCAACATATATTTTGCATTTAGAAAAAACCTGAGTAGCTATATGGAGTTCCAATAATTTGTTAGGTTGATTAACCCCAAACTGATTTCAACTATAGTCCATAAAATATTGGGTCAGATGAAAACACTTTTTGGTGTAGATGTATAAATGAATATATTATTTTATACAAGGGAAATATGGAGTGATCCTTTGTAAGCATCCTGTCCAGCTACATTCTAAATTATCTTACAATCTACTCCCTTCAACAAGGTCTTCAGACAGGCACGTGGTAAAGGAAACACTATTTATGGAACGGGCAATTTTCTGAAGACTGAGGATTCTAGTAGGAGACCACACCGTATAAATGAATTACATGATTTCAGTGTTGACTGGAGGATTCCAAGGTGGCAGAAGCCAAGTAGCCCCACTTAATTTTTAGAGACAAAAGGAGCAGTATTTCCGTAATTGTTAGGAGGGTCAGCATGATAATATAAATGATCTGACCCAAAGAGACTGTTAATAGTGACTACTGATATTAGAGTCTGTGAACTAAAGGATAATTACACCTAATAACCTACTTGCAATTTTCTTTGTTTAACTTCTCATTCTGCATGCTGGGTGTGACTGGTCTAAATGCCTTAACTCCAGGGTAAGAATGCTTCCAATTTGGATACAACAATGATGTCAGTGAATTGGGTACCACATTGCCATATGGCCATTTTGAGGTCATCAGGTCCTTGGTTTATTAGGATAAAAGGCAGTTACTGTGTGTAGAATTGAGAAAGAGGATTTGGCTATCATTGATCTCCATGGTGGCTAGGAGCTTGGAGCCCATGTGACCTCTGGGAGCCTCCTCATTTCTCTATCTCCCTCATTAATGCAACCTCATGCACACAGCACCTCCAGGGGCTCAGCAGTGAAGTTCAATACATTGCGGGTAACTCCACAAAGCAAAGAACTCCAACCACTGGTGCTGACCCAAGCAAGGGGAACATGGAATCTGTCATGGAGAAGACAAGTTAAAAAAATGGGTGAGTGGCTGCTTCTGTTAACAGTGAACACTGACTAGCAGCAATAGCTTTGTGCCTATATGCAGGAATAAGGACTATAACCTTAACTATATTTGACTTTCTACTCTGTCAAGTGTACATAAATATTTTAACTGATATATCTTCTTTCTCCTCTCTTTGATCTACATTATAGGGTGAGTTATTTATGATTATATCTATATTTTGACCACAGGTTACAGATATGGGGAAAAGTGTATACCAACTAGAGATACTAGACTAAGAGTTGGGTTGCAGTAGACTCTTAATTTGGGAATTTCCCTTTGAGTGGGAACTGAGAATGTTCTCAGTTCCATGAGGGGTTTGTTGGTTTTTGTTAGGCAGGAAAAAATTTGTGGATTCAAAGTGTAGACTGTAGTGGACTTTTGTAATTTTTTTCACTGTTAAGTATTTAATACTCTTCACTGTTTGCTCCTCAGTCTATATTTTGGAAAGTCCTCAATTATATGTAGTCTAGATAGAAGTTACCTTCCCCACTGGGATCTAAAGCAGTCAGAGTTGTTCTTTTCCTGCATCTCATTGCTAGGGAATTGCATGTGACTTAGTCTAGACAGTTAGGCACTCTCCCTGGAAATTTCAGCCTTGAAAATACAACCCAAGAATCTGGAGATGGAATTGATTCATTCAGCTCCATACTGGTGGTGGCGGCTTGTAACTGGGACTCCTATTGCTCCCCCCAGCTGCCTTGGTTAACTTTTTGTTTTCTAGATCCAATTTTCCAGCTTTGTTATAATTCTATGAGCCCTCAATCTTTCCATTAAATTGCCCTTTTGCTTAAGATAGCCAGATTTAGGTAGGTTCTGCTGCTTTAAACCCAAATGCTATTATATAAATTCAAATGATAAGTTTAGTTCTTAAGCTTAAAAACATTTTTGTGATTCCTTTCAAGTATCTTTTTACCTGTAAAATGTTTTCCCTCTTTCCTCCCAATTTTAAGGATAAATGGCAAACATTTTTCCTCCTAGCTTTATACTGAATTATCTTTGAAAAGAAACAACAGGGAATTTTACAATATTCCAAACTATGGGTCTCAATTTTTTCCTGAATGACTTTCTGTGCTCAGTCAGAAACATATGGAAAAATAATGCCCGTTGTGTGTTTGTTTATTTTTGCTTATTTTCTCCCAAATTCCTATTCCCTCCTTCTCCTTTTTTGGGGGACTGTGCCCTACAGCACAAAGTGGGCAGGTGTGGGTAAGGCTGAGCCTGGAGCATCGCACACAAATATGCAGAATGGAGAACTGCATAAGGGCGGGGGCACGCACGCACAGAGCTCAGTGCCCAGAACCAGGCCTAGGAAGATGTTGGCCTGGTGGGCTGTAGTGAAGAATCTGAGACAAAGGAGATGGGGAAACAATGACTGGGGAGACCACAGTAAGAAATGAGAACAGAGACTCCTGGTGAGAATGAGTAGGTAGTGTGGGACACAGGCTGGCCACCGAAGGTCCAAATCCCATTTGATCCAATATTGGAGCAGGGAGGGCACCGTCATTATTTCTGAGATTGAAACTCCCAAATTGAGAAGATGGAGAGGTGGATGCAACGGTCAGGCTTGTTGTCCAAAATCATACCCTGTCACTTCTTTCCTCAAAATCTTTAATCCACCGGCATCTATAGAATGAAATCCTAGTCACTTGGGCTGGTTTGGGGGTCTCAGTAACCCAGGTCCCCTGACCTCACCCTGTCTACCACCCTCTGAATCACTGACATTCCAGTCACCCTGTTTGCTTGTGCTGTTCCCACAGCCAGACAAGCCTTTCCAGTTCTCCATTTTGAGAAGATCTTACTCATCAGAAAAGAGCCTGCTCCAATATTGTCTGTCCCATGATGCTTCCTTCTGATCCTTGAAGTCAGAACCTTGGATTCCTCCCCCGAGGTTGATGCCAGTCTCAACATTGTCCTACTCTCTCAGACATATCCTAACCAGAATTATGGGGGGGTTCAGCTCAGAACATCTAAGACTGGTATTGACTTTGGCCCCTAATTCTGTTAGTTGGCTTGATGGGTAGGTCCTAATATAGATTCTCAAATTTATAGGCCAGTTTTGGGAATTGGCTTTCAGTCCTTTGCTCTGTGCCCCAGAAGCTGTTGTTTATCTGACTAGACTCTGAGAGTATGTATAATGTGGGACATCAAAGGTCTCACTATATAGCCATCTGCTGCCCCCTTTATATACATGTCTTGCCCCTGACCCGGAGCCTAGGAAGGGCTTTTCTGAATGACGGCAGAATGTAGGTGTCCTTACAGTCTTCTTCTTTGCTTGAATCTGTGATTATCAGCTGTTCTGGTTTCCCCTATTTCTGCTCTGTCCAAAGGTAGGGTCATACATAGTGTTCCTGAATGTTGGGTCCCCTCATGGTAAGATGACTTGGGCTGGATTTCTCCCTCTAATTGGCGGCTATGCTTTCTGGACTCCACATTCTGCTTGCCAAGCGGAACGTCCTCTTTCATCTGAAGTGGAGTCTGTCCTTTCATTACTTTTCCATTCTAGTAGACATATCTATTTCCAAATTCCAGCTGCTCCCAGTCTGCCCCGCTCAGCTGCAACTGGCCAGGTAGTACTAGATCATGCCCTGAAAGGCAGAAAAACTATGGAGCATCTACTGTGTTCTAGCTTATCTTTTGGTGTTCTGTGTGGGTTTTGATTTACTCTTTGATAGCCAGATGCCACACATTGGTATATACTACCCAGGGCCTAATGCACAACTGCAACCCTGCAAGGATTCAGTATACAGTATTAGGTTTACGAGTCCCTTGACAGGCTCTTTCTAGGAATTAGCTCTGACTTCTGTTCCAGTGTCATTTTGTTTAATTTTTGGTATGCTGTGATCCTCCAAATAAGCAGGATGTTTTTATGGGACTCTGGTTGTATTCTCTCTTGCCTCTAGCCCATCAACCATATTCATCTTTCCCAGGAATATAGTTTGATTATGCAAGACCCTCCAGCATGTGGAAAATGACTTCCTAGAAGCTACAGACTGTGGGTCTCAATTCTTGGGGTTACATACATGTCCCTTCAGAGAATGCCTGAATTTGTCTGTCCACGTTATTACTGACAGCTCCTCTATTAGTCCCTTGTGATAGAGATGATCTGAATTTTGGATTGTCCCTCCACATTCCCCATAGTTTCCCACTTTTGTGCCTCTGTCAATATTGTTTCAGCTCATCACTCTTCACTAAGAAAATCTTCTTCATCCTTCAAGATCCATTGCAAAAGCACCAAAGATTTTCTTAATCTCTGCAACTTAAGATGATTTCATTATCTTTGAACTTGATAATTTTCTGTTGGATTCTTTTTTGCATTCTGTCTTATAGTTGTTTGTGTACTTTTTATCATTTTTGTATTATTTTAGATGAGGAAGTCCTTGACAGTCAGAGTGGTCGTCAACTCTGTACTTAACTCTTATTGAAAGAATAGACATTCAATAATTATTTTCTATTTTTATTATAAAACTGTAAAATATTACCAGTTATTAAGGGTAGTTTCTCCATGAAGAATTTTGCTCTCTAGCCCAAACTTGCATATTGCATTTTAAAACAGTAATATTTTAAATTTATTCTGTATTATAAAGCTAGAAATGAGGAAATATAGAATTATAATACAATTTTAAAGCCTGTAGTATTTTTGCCTAAATCTTTCAATCAAATACATCACCCTGATTTATTATGAATCTTCTCTGAGTCATAAGAGAGAGAATGACTTAGAAAATATTTGACTCCTTAGAGAAAAATCTTATTTGTCTATTCAAAATGTTTAATTTATTGTAATTTTTAAATATAATATTTAATCTATTGTAATTTTATATTTTCAATAGACAAATAAGATTTTCCTCTAAGGAATCAAATTTTTTCTAGTGTTTTACAATGAGTTGTGTGATTTTTAAGTAACTTTCACATGATGGTTCTTAAGTAATTTTAATGGAAATATTATTAAATTTATGTAGTTATTAATCCATGATAAAGAATTATTTTGAGATAATCAGATCAGATCAGATCAGATCAGTCACTCAGTCGTGTCCGACTCTGCAACCCCGTGAATCGAAGCACGCCAGGCCTCCCTGTCCATCACCAAGTCCCGGAGTTCACTCAGACTCATGTCCATCAAGTCAGTGATACCATCCAGCCATCTCATCCTCTGTCATCCCCTTCTCCTCTTGCCCCCAGTCCTTCCCAGCATTAGAGTCTTTTCCAATGAGTCAATTCTTCGCATTAAGTGGCCAAAGTACTGGAGTTTCAGCTTTAGCATCATTCCTTCCAAAGAAAGCCCAGGGCTGATCTCCTTCAGAATGGACTGGTTGGATCTCCTTGCAGTCCAAGGGACTCTCAAGAGTCTTCTCCAACACCACAGTTCAAAAGCATTAATTCTTCGGCGCTCAGCCTTCTACACAGTCCAACTCTCACATCCATACATGACCACTGGAAAAACCATAGTCTTGACTAGACGGATCTTTGTTGGCAAAGTAATGTCTCTGCTTTTGAATATGCTATCTAGGTTGGTCATAACTTTCCTTCCAAGGAGTAAGCGTCTTTTAATTTCATGGCTGCAATCACCATCTGCAGTGATTTTGGAGCCCCCAAAAATAAAGTCTGCCACTGTTTCCACTGTTTCCCCATTATTTCCCATGAGGTGATGGGACCAAATGACATAATTTTTGTTTTCTGAATGCTGAGCTTTAAGCCAACTTTTTCACTCTCCACTTTCACTTTCATCAAGAGGCTTTTTAGTTCCTCTTCACTTTCTGCCATAAGGGTGGTGTCATCTGCATATCTGAGGTTACTGATATTTCTCCCGGCAATCTTGATTCCAGCTTGTGTTTCTTCCAGTCCAGCGTTTCTCATGATGTACTCTGCATATAAGTTAAATAAACAGGGTGACAATATACAGCCTTGACGTACTCCTTTTCCTATTTGGAACCAGTCTGTTGTTCCGTGTCCAGTTCTAACTGTTGCTTCCTGACCTGCATACAAATTTCTCAAGAGGCAGATCAGGTGTTCTGGTATTCCCATCTCTTTCAGAATTTTCCACAGTTTATTGTGATCCACACAGTCAAAGGCTTCGGCGTAGTCAATAAAGCAGAAATAGATGTTTTTCTGGAACTCTCTTGCTTTTTCCATGATCCAGCGGATGTTGGCAATTTGATCTCTGGTTCCTCTGCCTTTTCTAAAACCAGCTTGAACATCAGGAAGTTCATGGTTCACATATTACACATCTTTAACTATCACATTCTAATTTGAATTAGTATACCACTTTTCATATAATGTGAGAACTCACAAGTGTAATTGCACTCTTTCTCCCAACTTTTGTATTATTTTCATATTTTTAACCTCTAGACATGAAAGAAATCACAGAATGGGGAACACATGTATACCTGTGGCGGATTCATTTTGATATTTGGCAAAACTAATACAATTTGTAAAGTTTAAAAATAAAATAAAATAAAAAAAATAAAAAAATAACTTATTGTCATTTTTGCTTTAGTCAATTGACATTTGAAGAATGTAAGAAAAGAAAGAAAAATAGTGTATTCACATATTTACCATTTCCAGTGCTTTTCTTTCTTAACTACAGATCCAAATTGTATCTAGCATCATTTTTCTTCTGCTTGAGAAAATTTATCATCTCTTGTAGTGAAGATCTCCTGGCACCATATTCTAACAGCTTTTTATTTGAAGATAGGTTTATTTCATCTCCATTTTTGAAAGATGTTTTTGCTAGATATAGAATGTTTCATTGAGAGGGTTTTCTTTTCCCCTTTCAGTATTTAAAAGCTGTGCTTCCATTGTCTTCTGGATTCTATTCTTTCTGATAAAAGCCACAGTAATTGTTGTTGTTCCCTTTATGAGATGAGTCTTTTTAAAATGTGGTTACTTTTAAGAATTTTCTTTTCATCTTTTATTTTTAGAAGTTTCCTTTGCTATTACCAGGTGTGGTTTTCTTTTTAATCTTGCTTAGATTTTACTGAGCTGCCTGGATCTGTGGGTTGAGATCAAATTTTGAAAGACTTTGGTCTTTATTTCTTTAGCTTTAATTTTCTGCTCAATTCTTTCTCTCCTTTCCTTCTGGGACTCCAGTGACATGTGTCTTAGAGTGCTTGATACTATTTCATAGATATTTCATATTCTATTTTAAAGAATATTTTCTTTTTCTATGCTTCTGTGTGGATGACTTTCATTGAGCTGTGTTCAAGTTCACCAATTATTTTCTCTGTTATGGTCAAACTTCTTTTAGAGCTAGCCAATGAATTTGTTTCAAATATTATATTTTTTAGTTCTAGTATTTCCATTTGGTTCTTTTCTTTCTCAAATTTTCTAAAAATTCTACATAGCTCCTAAAATTTCCTATCTTCTCATCTATCCTACTAATCTTTTCCTGTAGATGCCTTAAATATTTTTAGTCATTTCAAAGTCTCTTTCCAACATCTGGACCATCTACTGCCTTGTTTTTATTAACTAATTTTTCTCTTGACTGTAGGGCACATTTTTCTACTTTTCTGATGTGTAGTGTGTTTTAATTGCAAGCTTGATACTGTAGTGATAAATTATGGGCAATCTGAATTCTCTTATCTTCTTCTGAAGAGTGCATAGTTTTGTTCTAACAGGTAATTGTATTGCTTGAAGGTCACCTTGAGCCTGGGAAAACTTGGTTTTGGCCCTTCTCAAAGTAGATTTGTTTTAGTTTTGTCTAAAGCACATCTCTTAGTCTGAGGATAAGGTCTTTCTTTTTCTTTCAGGATCTTTTTAAACAGCTTAAATGAAATACCATTTACATACCATAAAATTCACCCATTGTCAGTGTATAATTCAATAATTTTTGGTAAATTTATAGAATTGAGCAAATATAGCCACAACAAAATGTTTTTAAATTATAAAATACACATAAAATAAATTTACCATCTTACTCATTTTTAAATGTATAGTTCATTGGCATTAGGTGATTCATATTATTGAGCAACTATTACCACAATCTCCATAACTCCTTTATATCTTACTAAGCTGAAAATCTATGCCTGTTAAACAGTAATTACCCATTCTGCTTTCTTCCCAGCCACAGAAAACCACCATTCTATTTTCTACCTCTGTGAATTTGACTACTATATGTACCTCATATAAGTGGAATCATACAGTATTTGCCCTTTTGTGACTGGCTTAATTCACTTACTATTAATGCCCTCAGGTTTTATCTATGTTATACCATGTGTCAGAGTTTCCTTTCTTTTTAAGGCTGAATAATATTCCATTGTGTATACATACCACATTTTGTTTATTCACAATTCAGTTTTAGAACATTTCCGTCACTCCAAAAATCTCCCTTGTGCCTGCTTGCAATTAATCCTCATTCTCACCCCTAGCCCTAGGCAACTACTGATCTGCTTTCTGTCTCTATAAATTTACTTTCTTTAATCACTCATATAAACAGAATCATAAAATATGTAGTCTTTTGCATCTGGTTTCTTTCATTTTAGAGATTGAGAAGAGCTCCTTGCTCCTGAGGCATGGGCCTTCTGAAGTTCTCAGTTCATTCAGTTCAGTCCCTCATTCGTGTCCGACTCTTTGCAACCCCATGAACTGCAGCACACCAGGCTTCCCTGTCCTTCACCAACTCCTGAAGTCTGCTCACACTCATGTCCAGTGAGTCAGTGATGCCATCCAACAATCTCATCCTCTGTCATCCCCTTCTCCTCCTGCATTCAATCTTTTCTAGAATCGGGGTCTTTTCCAATGAGTCAGTTCTTCACATCAGGTGGCCAGAGTATTGGAGTTTCAGCTTCAGCATCGGTCCTTCCAATGAATATTCAGGACTGATTTCCTTTAGGATAGACTGGTTGGATCTCCTTGCAGTCCAAGGGACTCTCAAGAGTCTTCTCCAACACCACAGTTCAAAAGCATCATTCTTTGGCCTTCAGTTTTCTTTATAGTCCAACTTTCACATCCCTACATGACTACTGGAAAAACCATAGTTTTGACTAGATGGACCTTTGACGGAAAAGTAATGTCTCTGCTTTATAACATGCTGTCTAGGTTTGTCATAGCTTTTCTTCCAAGGAGCAAGTGTCTTTTAATTTCATGGTTGCAGTCACCATCTGTAGTGATTTTGGAGCCCAAGAAAATAAAATCTGTCACTGTTTCCATTGTTTCCCCATCTATTTGCCATGAAGTGATGAGACTGGATGCCATGATCTTAGTTTTTTTAATGTTCTAATTGAAGCTAAAAACATTTAACAAATCCTTCTAATTTGATGGATCTTGAATTCCACACTGTATCTCCTATGGTTAGTGACTACTGGGATCTAAGCACAAGTCTTTCAACTTTCCAGCTTTCACTTTCCTCTTGAGTCCTTAACACCTTAACCTGTACAAGTGTGATTCAAAGGTTAAGGGAGAACTTGGGGGTATTTAATGCACAAATTTTGGGGTAGTTAATGCACTACTCTGACTCCTTTCTGAAATGTCTTTCAATTTCCAGCAACTGTGATAGTCCACAGAGACTCAGGCTAATAAGATTAAGGCTCTCTACTGGAGATTAAATGGACTTCCCTGGTGGCTCAGTGTGTAAAGAATCCGCCTGTCAATGCAGGAGATGCAAGTTCCGTGCGATCCCTGGGTTGGGAAGATCCCCTGGAGAAGGAAATGGCAACCCGCTCCAATATTCTTGCCTGGAGAATTCCGTGGACTGAAGAGCCTGGTGGGCTACAGTCAATGGGGTCGCAAAGAGTCAGACACAACTTAGCAACTAAACAACAACTGGAAACTACACTCTATGCTCAGGATTGGACTGTGTCCCCCAGAAGAAGCTGAATAAATGTCTTACTCACTTTAGTTGCCTCTTTTAAGAGTTGCATGCCTTCCCAATTCTGCCTCCTTTAGGTCGCTCTTCAGTGAAAATGCAGTGGTTGCTTTTTACATTTTGTCTGTTATATACAACTGTAGTTTGTAGGAGGGTTAGTCTGAAAGAAGATACTTCCATTACCAGAGTCAGAAGATTTTCATGATCAGAAGACTATGAGTGTGAAAGATAAGCATTAAGAAAGAGGTTCAGAATCAATAATTAAGAAACCATCACTTCAGAGTTTGCGATAATTCAGACAGAACTTTAGCCATAATTTCTTTAAGGAAGTGCATATTATCCATAGGATTATAAGAATAGTTCTTAAACTATCTAGGGAGGAAAATCCTTATTTTTCTTGTCATTTTTATTTTTTATTTTGCTTTAAAAACTTTCAATTCTTTGTAATAGATACTTCTAAACATGTAACTACCATAGTGATAGTTGCTGGAAAAATAATGAGAAGAGTTAACATTGCTTGAGCACTTGTTATATGCTGGAACTATAATAAAAACTTTAAAGTACGAGTTCTTTTAATATTAACAGAGAGAAGTTCATTGAATTAGGAGCAGTTTCATGAACTTGAACCCAGGGACCCATCTGCAGAGCTTGTTCATTTCGTTATCAGAGATACTCGGCATTGGCATGAGAACCTGAGGATGCCATGTGAAAGGGGAAATCGTGAGCTCTGTCTGCTAACTGGCCCTAACCTGAAATGGGCTGGTTGTACCCACCTTAGGTGCTTCTGAAGAAGCAAGTTCCCTTCTGAGAAGGGTCTGGGTGAATGTGGTGTCACAGATTCCACTCCCCCCTAAGCTGGAGGGAAACACTCACACTTTTCCCCTGCAATGAGTTGTACTGTCAATATACCTAGCCAGGAATGGGTGACCTTAAATTCTATGAGAAAACTAATGGTTCAGTTTCTGATGGAGCTCTTTTATGGGCAGACTCATAGGTCCGCTGGTGTTCTTTGTATGTGGGGAGAGGAGGCTGGAGCTCTCATTAAGCCTCAAATCTTAGATGTACCAGGATTCTGTTGCCTCCTCTTTTGTCTCCCAGGATGGACAAATTCTCACATGTATCATCTAGTTCAGGCTTCACAGCCCAAGCGACAGCTGCAGGCAGCTTTTCTAATTATCCCCTGCTGAAGACAACCAATTGACCGTGGAAAGTTGTCAGTTAGGCAGGACTTGGTCTTTTAATAGGAAGTCATGGCTAACTGCTGCTCTTATTATCCCATTGAAGCATCTTTATTATACTCTAAACAGCCATCTAATTTTGATGTGACAGAAGAGAGAATTAAATGAACAGAATATCTTGATGGATCAAAATGATTCCAACGTACAGACCCAAGAATTAGTTCACAAAATGAGCATTTTCTTATTATAAACAAATGTACCAATATATGAACAGAAGTTACTTCTTGGTAGTTGGTCTATGGATCGTTTTTATTTCTTATTTGTGTTTTTCTGTACTTTCTGTGTTCTAGAAACAATATATATTCCTTTTGGACTCAGATTTTTAAAAAATGAGAGATAGGGTAGCCTAACCATCAGGGTTCTACTTTCGGAATGAATGAGGCACAGAGTTCTGCTTCAGAAAACTATAAATCATCCCTAAAGTCCAAGACCTTAAAAAAATTCAAACAATACCGGAACTATAATTTTCCTCTGAAAACTTTCCAACTGTAAATATCAAGGACAGGATATATAATTTTCTATTTAAATCCAACATGTGGTAGACATCTAATTAACATATAATGAATACATGCAAAAAAGAATGTGTAACATTCATGAATAGCATTTTTGGCCAGAAGTCTTTCAATTGCAAGTTTCTGAAAGCTGAACATAATGGGCCATTAGTGATTATGGTACCTGGCAGGAAGAGAGTCAAACTGGACGCAGGTATATTTTGCCTTTGCTTAGCTGCCCCCGAATGACTTCAGTTTGTCTCTGGCTTCTTTGCAGGTATGTCACAAGAATATGACCCTAGACAGCTTTGTAGTTACATTCTTAGAACGTTTAATTTAAACTAAAAGAACTTGGCTTCAGCTCCTGTTTGGGAATCCCACGTAAGTCTTTAACTGGATCACCATGAGTCATAGCCCACCCCTGTAGCCAGCATGGGTGAGCAATGTGACTGACAGGCCCTCCAAACCCAAGGAACTGGGAAGAACCCCTCAGAGGAGGGGAGTGGGAGAGGCAGATACCAGGAAAAGCAAAGAGGGAGGTACAGTGAGCAGACAGATCTAACACATCATGTAGAGAAAAGCATTATTAATAATGAAAATGACATTGATAATAACTGAGGTTTATTACACGCAGGTATGATCTAAGCCCTTCACACCCATTATCTCAAAGCTGTTTCACAACCCTACAGGTACTGAAGATCAGAGCCATTAAGTGACTAAGCCAAGGGCAAAGAAAATAATGGACAGTGAGGAGGTTAGCCCTTAATGGGGTCTAATGGAAAGGGGACAAATGCACTGAGATGCTTTAAACTTATACAAGCCTGCCAATGACATGCTTGACCTATTTTTCTCAAAAAGAGGAAGGAAAGTCATCCACAAACAAAATTTAAGGCTATATTGCTGACATACATTTCAATGTATAAATTTATGCCTTTCTTTGGGCTCTGGCAATGAAACATTTAACTTTTTATGTAACGTGATTCATTTCAAGTTAAAATGATTCAAGTCAAGGATCATGTAACTGAACAACTTAGTTTTTGTGCCTTTTAAAAATATAAGGGGAAAAAAATATATATATAAGGGGATTTCTCTATTGGTCCAGTGCTTAAGACTCTGTGCATCCATTGCAGGGGGCATGGGTTCCATCCCACATGCTGGGGTGCATGGCCTAAAAAGGAAAAATAAAGTTTTAAATATATACATATATGTATATTATGTATGTATGTATATATATATGTATATACATATATAAAATCATTATTATCAAGCAAATCCAGAAATAAAAAAATCACTTAACCAGATATGTGTTTTCATTTGGGATTTGGGAAACACTGACAATACATGACTTTGCATTTTAAAAAATATTTGTGTAAAGCAAGTCATGAACATATTTTGTACTCAGAGGTTCAGAGCATAGGGTCCGGGCCAGAGCTGGATTGGAATGCAGGTTCCTGGTGCTGCTTTTTTAGCTGTGTGACTTTGGACAGATGATCTAACTGTTCAGTGCCTTGCTCTCATGTGTGTAATGGAGATGAGAAGAGATATTCTCTTAGAAGGTTGATGCATGGATTACAGTGCATCCATTCAACCTATCAAAGAGGTTAGAGCAAAGCCAGCTTAATAAATAGAAACTCTTGATTTTATTAGAGCTCTGTTTGTGTTTGTGTAGAGGCTTTTTTTTTTTAACCTCCAAATAGTACTTGTTTTGTTTTTGTTTTTATATCACAGATCTATACAGATCTATGGGCTTCCCTGGTGGCTCAGATGGTAAAGAATCCACCTGCAATGCAGGAGACCTGTGTTCAATCCCTGGGTTGGGAAGATCCCCAGGAAAAGGGAATAGCTACCTACTCCAGGTAGTCATTCTTAAAATTCTTAAAGAGATAGGAATACCAGACCATCTGACCTGCTTCTTGAGAAATCTGTACGCAGGTCAAGAAGCAACAGTTAGAACTGTACATGGAACAACAGACTGGTTCCAAATAGGAAAAGGAGTACGTCAAGGCTGTATATTGTCACCCTGCTTATTTAACTTCTATGCAGAGTACATTATGAGTACATTTCCTTATGAGAAATGCTGGGCTGGAGGAAGCACAAACTGGAATCAAGATTGCCGGGAGAAATATCAATAACCTCAGATATGCAGATGACACCACCCTTATGGCAGAAAGAGAAAAAGAACTAAAGAGCCTCTTGATGAAAGTGAAAGAGGAGGGTGAAAAAGTTGGCTTAAAACTCAACATTCAGAAAACTAAGATCATGGCATCTGGTCCCATCACTTTATGGCAAATAGATGGGGAAACAATGGAAACAGGGACAGACTTTCTTTTCTTGGGCTCCCAAATACTGCAGATGTTGACTGCAGCCATGGAATTAAAAGATGCTTGTTCCTTGAAAGAAAAGTTATGACCAACCTAGGCAGCATGTTCAAAAGCAGAGACATTACTTTGCCAACAAATGTCCATCCAGTCAAAGCTATGTTTTTTTCAGTAGTCATGTATGGATGTGAGAGTTAGACTATAAAGAAAGCTCAGGGCCGAAGAATTGATGCTTTTGAACTGTGGTGTTGGAGAAGACTCTTGAGAGTCCCTTGGACTGCAAGGAGATCCAACCAGTCCATCCTAAAGGAAATCAGTCCTGAATATTCATTGGAAGGACCGATGCTGAAGCTGAAAGTCCAATACTTTGGCCACATGATGTGAAGAACTGACTCACTGGAAAAGACCCTGATGCTGGAAAAGATTGAATGCAGGAGGAGAAGGGAACAACAGAGGATGAGATGGTTGGATGGGATCACCGACTTGATGGACATGAGTTTGAGTAAGCTTTGGGAGTTGGTAATGGACAGGGAAGCCTGGCATGCTGCAGTTCATGGGGTCGCAAAGAGTCGGACATGACTGAGCAACTGAACTGAACCTACTCTAGTACTCTTGCTTGGAGAATCCCAAGGACAGAGGATCCTGGTGGGCTACAGTTCATAGAGTCACAAAGAGTCAGACACGACTGAATGACTAAGCACAATCACAGCACATATGGGTCTATTCATCACAAATCTACATCATTGCCGTCCCCATTAGAGAGACTGCGTTCATCCCTCTATCTGCAGCTGCTGGGGGATATTGGGGAAATCATTTCACAGATCTGGGTTGCTGAAGCATTGAGTGTCCACAAAAATATCAACTAATAGACTCTTCCGTATTACACAGTTTTGAACTCTGCAGTTGAGACTGATGTTCAGTGAGAAGATGAAAAGATATCTGATGGCAAGGACATTACAAGTCTCAGGAGTTAGAGAAAACAGGGCTGAGTCTTCAGACAAGGGCATTTACTGCATCAAAGAAATGAGGTGGTGATTGGTTAACTGCTTCTGTTAAATCAAGGACCCCAAAGACCAAGGTAAAATAAAATCAAGTAAAAGGCATGTTTCAACCTACAACAAATTTCAAAGCTGGTTGATGGAAGTTAAACTTTACATTTTTGATCAAGTGAGAATATTGATGCTTAAACAATGAATATGTACTATTTAATTGCATCTGCCTTTGCTTTTCAGTTACTTATTAAGAAGCTAAAGGTCAGTACTTTCTTCAGCTTTATCTTTCTGGGTTAGATGAAAGTCCACTGAGATCAGAGACTCAGAAGAGGAAATGAACAGAAGTAATGAACCAATCCATATTTCTTCCCCTAAGTCAGTTGTCGATTTTGAATAATGTACGGCATATGCAGACAGTTCACTACATCAAGAGGTCCCTAGAAATCAGAGAGAGTGATGATCAAATTGAAAACACTCTCATTAGAGAGCTAATATCTTGTTCCAACATATATGTAGGTACTGAGTTAATTCTTCTGCTGATTTTAGGTTTAATGGGTTGATATTCTTCTGATCCAAAAACTTAGAGGTTGAAATCTGATCATTCTAAATTTACTGCCTACTTTTGTCATCCTATGAACTTGTGCTTTATTGATTTTTAAGAAAAGAATCAAGTACTGACCATCCATGGACATAAAAGCCAGGAAAAAGATAAAATTTGCATTTTGAAAAAGGAAAAGATCTAAAATGACTATTGCTTTGAAATTTTTCCTCTTGAGAGGAATACACATGCTTTATAAATATTAACCCAAAGCTCTTTTGATATTTGGCCTGTGTGAAGGAGATTCTAAGACAAAGCCTGGAAGCCTTAAATCTCTTCTTTGAATGAGAAGGCTTCACTGTTGTCAAAGTCACATTTGAAACTTTTTGTAACTTTATTTTACTTTAACTTGGCCTGGGCTCCACCTCTGCCCCCCTGAGAATCAGAATTCATTTAGCATTCCAAATGTTCATGGCATTGAACTTAGGACTTGGATGGAGGTAAAAATGAGGAAAGGGAAAATGTTTGTTTGTGGCACTTAAGTTTTAAAATGGAAAAAATATAGGTTTTTAAAGAAAGTACATCACTCAAGACATTAGTCAAAAAGAATTTTGGCACATTTTTGGGAGGGGTCAGTATAACTTAGCATTTATCCTATACTTCTGTGACATTATTCCAATGATAAAATTTTAGATAAAAGAAGTTATAAGTGTTGAATTTTTCAAGCTTGTAACTGATTTTTTTTTCCTGTACCATTTCTTTCAAATGTTAAAAATCATGACTTAGGCTTCTGATGGGTTCAAAATATATTCTGAGTAATGTTCAGCCCTGAATTCCACCACACGCTCTTGTATGAATAATGCCACCTCACCCCAAATCGAAGCATGGGAAATTTGCAATTCCCTCAAAGGATTGTAAATGAGCTGCTTGTCAAGCTGCCAAAGCAAATTAACAGGATTTAAATTCTGCCATAATATCTATCAGAAATTCAAATGACTAGTTATTAAAGCAGTGCTTGCTCTCCTGTGACGCATGCAGCGTGCCAAAGCAGTACCGATATGTCACCTCTCTGCTTCTGCCTATTTGATTACAGCTCGTTGGGCACCAGGTGGCTTCTCTGTAGAGTGTCTTGCAGTCTATTAAATTCTGAGTGTGAAATAGAAGTAAAGCACAATAAATATTTTATGGTATGGGTGTGTACATGTTCCTCAAAGCTGTTCTGTACTCTTGAGTTTTTATAAGGATAGCCTGTTCTCTTACAAAAAAATCATTATAGAAAAAAATACTTGAAAATAGGGAAAGACTACCCTAATCCATCACCCAGAGATAGTAGCTTTTAATATTATTTTTGTGTTTTGGGGCCCAGTTAATCCTAAAGGAAATCAGTCCTGAATATTCATTAGAAGGACTGATGCTGAAGCTGAAGCTTCAGTGCTTTGGCCACGTGATAGGAAGAGCCAACTCTTTGGAAAAGACCCTGATGCTGGGAGAGATTGAAGGCAGAAAGTGAAGGGGACAACAGAGGATGAGATTGTTGGGTGGCATCACCAATTCAATGGACAAGATTGCACAAACTCAGGGAGATAGTGAAGGACAGGGAAGCCTGGCACGCTGCAGTACATGGGGATTGAATGAGTCAGACACGACTTAGCGACTGAACAACAAGAACACAGTTTTGCTTATATTCAGAAATAAAAGATCATATGACACACAAATTGATTTTAAAACATCTCTTTTTGATTATGAAAGTAATTAGTAACATTACTGAACATTTGGAAAATAAAGAAAAGAAGAAGATAAAAGTGATATTGAATCCCACCCTGGCATAACCACTGTCAATAGTTTACTTATAATTTTTTTGCATATTTGTTTATATTTAAGAGTACACAATAGCAATGAATAATGGGTTGTTATGTAAATCATGGGTGAGGCTAATGTTAATAAAGGTACAGGTAACTGAAAATATATAAGGCCACAATAAATAGTAATTTTTACGGCATAATGAGAGGAGGAATATCACAAAACTTGGGTTGAAGATGCTGTGCAGTGGAGCTAAAGACAGATGATATGTTTATCTTTCATAGCAAAAGTTAATCATTCGGGTCATTAAAAATGAATTAAAATATTGAGAAGTTTTCAGGTTACTTGGCAATTAAATGGTT